>NC_140579.1:245980494-247210621 GCF_964204655.1 Triturus cristatus
TTTTGGCAATTGTATTGCCTCAAGCAATTCTTTAAAAAATATTACGTTTTTAATGAGAGACCCAGAGCTGGCCAAAGTCGTACACAACCCTGTAACCATACTGGCTATCAGTGTAAGTGGTTACTCTCCAATTTTTCACACTTTTGCAAGCTTGGATTAAAGCTATCAATTCGGCTACTTGTGCAGACTTGACTCCTGGTAAATAAGAAGTTTCGACTATTCCGGCCAATTTACGTACAGCGTAAGCAGCACTCAGTCCTCATCCCTCATGGCGCATACACGAGCCAACTACAAAGAGCTCATGTTCGGTATTCTTCAAGGGCCCCTCCTGTATGTCTGGACGGGGTTTGGTACTGAGTTTCGTCACGTCAAGACATTCGTGTTCGACTTCATCTTTCGCTTCTTCATTGTATGCATCTGGTAACAAGGTAGCTGGGTTAAGAACAGTACATCTGACTATGGTCACGTTTTCAGACCCTAGTTTAATTCTCTCATATCTTGTCATTCTACTAGGGGTAAGATACTGAGTGCGAGTTCTTGTTAAAAAAATTACAACTGAATGAGGGCCATACACTTTTACAGGGTGTCCCATCACAATGGACTCGCTCTGTTCCAGACTCATGCACGTTGCGGCTACAGCTTTTAGACAACCAGGCAATGCAGATGCTACAGGGTCCAAGGTAACAGAAAAATATGCCACAGCACGTCGCATTAGACCATGTCTCTATGTTAAGACTGAGAGTGCACAATTATCTCTCTCACAACAGAACAGTGCAAATTCTTTCGAATAGTCTGGCATACCGAAGGCAGGTGCTTCACACAAACAATTTAGTAATTTCACTAAGGCTTCCATGCTTTGATCATGCCACTCTATTGGGTCTTTTGCTTGTTTCTTTGTCATTTGTATCAGGGGTTTTGCCAATAAAGAAAACCCTACAATCCATTGTCTGCAATATCCTACGACACCAAGGAACATCCTTATTTCCTTTTGGGTTTGTGGCAATTGCATTTGTCCTATTATTTTTATTCTTTCAGAGGTCACTCATCTTATTCCTCGTTCTATCAGATGTCCCAAATATTTAACTACTGTTCTACAAAACTGTAATTTCCCTGGGGACACTTTATGTCCACCTTTGACTAGATGGTTCAATAAAGCAATAGAATCAGTAACACAGCCATCCCTTGTTTTTGATGCGACCAATAGGTCATCAATATAACGTACCATGACTGACTTCCTAGGCAGAACTAATCTTTCAAGACACTTTTTCAAAATTTGGTTTAAAAATCGAAGGACTTTCAGTATACCCTTGAGGAACACGATTACAAACATAAATACGATCCTCAAATTTGAAAGAGAATAAAAGCTGACTATCAGGATGCAATGGAATGGAGAAAAAGGCATGCCATAAATCAATTACGGTAAACCATCCTGCCTTCCATGGTATCTGGTACAATATCACTGCAGGGTTGGGTACTATAGGGCAACATTTCCTGTATTTCCTGCCTAATTATTTACCTGGAATTCTTGCTGTTCTGCTAATTTCACTTGGGCCCACATCCCTTTCTCCTCTAAATTCTTTCATCTATTGTCAATTTCATCTCCGCAATATTTTGCATATTTGAGGATCTCATCTATGGGCTTCACTTGCCAGTACAGCATATGCTGCTTAATCATTTGGGATATATCTTGCCTTAACCCTGACACAAATCGATACACAAAATGAGTCATGTCCTTATCTCCAATACTTTCAAATCCATTATACTCTTTGAACACCTGTAAAAGGCGCTCAGAGTAAGCATGTACAGACTCATCCTTTCCCTGAGTTGTTCTGTCTATCTTTATCCAATCTGTTTCTTTTGGTGGAATTTTCCCTTTTAAGAAAGTGATTACTTGCTGATATTTCTTCATAACCTCTTCTGACGGGGCTCCTGTTTTTACATACCTCTGGTATTCATCACTAGGCCAATCAACTGTAATTTTACATTCTGTCCACAAATCAGCAGGCACCACTATGTCAAATAAACCATCCAGATCTTTCAACAAAACCTTCGAAACCTTCACAAACCTCTCAACTTGCTTGTACCATCCCACTGGCTTTTCTCTCAATTTAAGGAAATCATTAGTAAATGATAAAATATCCTGTCGGGTCCATGGGACATGTACATATCCCCCTCCTGGAACCTCTCTCATTGGGCACAATCTTTCAGCCTTCTCTGTTTCCTTCATCAAATATTCAGATGTCGATTGACTTGTCTGTGCTTCTTCCTTTTTCTTTGTCCATCTAACTTTCCATCTGTCTAAACCTCCCCATTTTTGCAATATTGTCATCAACTCCTTAATCTGCAATTTTCTTCCTGACATATTCATGTTTTCCAAATATTTATCAGAAAAATCTGCTCTATAGGGTTTCTGCAACACCTTGGATCTCCCTATTTCAATTCCCATTTCAGAGGCCAAATTTGACAATTTTTCATGAAATATTTTCGTGTTTCTGGTTATGCTTCTGCAACTGAACAGCAATTCTTCTTCACTATAGGTGCTTACCTATCCAGTCCTACATTTCCAGCTATCATTTCTTCTAATTCAACTCTTAATTTGAAAATGTCTAATATTTTCGGTGGTGGGTTTGGTTTTTCTATTTCTTCTGCCCATCTTTCTATTTCTTCTGGGGTTACTATTGTGGCACTCTTCGTTCCTGTGGATGTCTCTATTCGTACTTCTTTTGAGCAACCTCACGTGACTCTTCTGGGTGTGTCATTTATTTGCCCTCTTATCAGTAAGTCCATTAATGAAATCACTGACTCACATCATCAAGTATTGGTCATCAATTATTATTTTTTCTTTTCTAGGTTTAATGATGGGAGTAGTCATGACGGGTGTTTTAGGACAATTTGATTCACCCCCATACAGTGGGACAACAGGACCTATAGTCACTGGTATAGTCAGAGCCTCAGGATGCGTGTTTAACTGGGTTATTTTCTGTATTAATTTGCTTCTATTCTTATTTATCGCTTCCCTTTCACTTTCTTGAAGTACCCTCTCTATTGTTGTTTCATGTACAACCTGTGGAACTAAAGGTGTTTCTAGAATTGGCGCACTCAGGGTAGTTCTATTAGGTCTTTCTTGATAAGGCGGAGGATTTTCATTAAAAAATCTTCTAAATAATCATCTTCTGAGTCTCCACTACCTGCCATTGTTAAGTGCTTTGTTTTCTCTGTGCATTTTCCTTTTGTCTGTTCCCCAGCCATCAATACAGGATATAATCCTTCCATCACCATGGCTTGTCTCCATTGTTTCATCTGACTATCTCGGGTTTCACAAGGAAATTTGGGATAATAACTACACAGGTTTCTGTTACTTCGTGATCTATCACGCTCAAATGCTTTAGTTTCCCACTCTTCTAAGGCTTCGTACTGTGTTAATCTTGGTCTGGGTTCTAATTTGTTCATTCTAGTGCGTAAGTTATGTAAGATTCTCCCATTAAATGTTCCGAACTCAGGAAACGCTAACACTCCATCTTCTTTTGTATATTCTATCCAATTTTCTAACCATACACAGGTATGATAGCCTCTCTCCATCATCATGTATGATGCAGGCGTTTTCGGGAGAGGGATAAAAATTCCTTCTCTAGTTTTAATGGGTTTATCCCTTTTAAAATAATTTGTTTTTTTCTCCATAAATTACATTTTTTGGACAGGTCCCTATTAATGTCGGATCGTACATACAAACTCCACTATCTATTATTATTCTTGGGGCTTCTATGTATATGACCAATCAAATGTTCGCTTTTACTCTAATGCTTGACCAATACCAGCACGGCTTCTTATTCTTCTAACCAATCAGATTTTGTTTTGCTATTCGTTTAGCCAATACTAGCGCGACTCTCAGTAACATCAGTATCATTCCCTACTACTGACCCCTCCTTTACAAATTTCGCGTCAGTCACACGCCCGCTATTCCAACCAATCCCAGCGCGGTCCTCTGTGACGTCAGTGCCGCACTCGCAACTGACCCCTCCTTTACAAGGTAATGCGAAAACTTATTTTCTCACAATTTTATATGTGTATTGCATTAATTAACAACATAAAACATTTGCTACTTTGTCAGATTCTCTAAATTTCAAAGAATAGTCAATTTCTTATGCTGCGAGTAAAACCTTTCAGCTTACTCTTCACACACTACGGTAAAACTTTTCCGCGTACTCTTCACTCAACCATCAGAAAACCTCCTACTCCTTCAGTATTACCCTTTCTAGGTGATATAAGACCAAAGTTTCACCAACAAACTCCTTTGCTACTAATTACTCTCACTTTTATTCGAAGAAATATCCCTAAATCAGTGCTTCTAGTTCTGCATAACTTTCAGCACCTTCTCTAAATCATGACAAGTAACCTCACTGCAGTGTGGCTTCCATTCGCCACCCGCTATTCAATATTCCCGGGAATTTCCAGACACCATAAAACAAAACACAAGGGTTTGGTTAATACATAAATCAATAATTCAATCCAACCTAACTAACTAGAACTATAAACCATAGCTCTGCTACCAAGAAAAACTGATGCAGGGGGTTACCAGCTTGGATTAGTTACACACCTCAATACTCACCTGGGCCCATAATCATTCATACATAAGCTAGTAATGTACCGCTGGAATCAATTTTGATATACCTACGTGATGTATTTACCTTTACCAAATTCTTACCAACCCAATCTCCTTGATAATACATTTCCTCAATGAATCTAGTTGCTAGATGAATAGGTAGAAATGTCATTAACGTTTGTTCTCCAATAACCACAGACTCAAAGAGTTTTAAAAGTTTTATCTAATCAATAATTTTGTGAGTCAAAGATCAAATACATGTTATACACCGTTTCTTCAGGAAAGAAATCAAGATTGGTTCAATATAAGTCTCAATTAAAATATCGTGATGACAGTACCTGAAGGAGGGAGAAACAGAGAGCAATACAAGGACATACTACATAGAATTATATTTACCTAGGATGGTGTGAAGACCAAACTACTGGCCAAGAAGTCAGGTGGAGTCCCCCAGGACAGGTCGGGAGACAAAGGATCAGGACACGTTCAGGACTGGGAAGGTGACCTCGTCTAAGTGCAACGCCAGCGTCGCACCCCTCTCTGGCACTACTCTCCTCGATTTCTTCCGCGAACCCCTTCTTGTATATGCCTCCTCGATTCTTCCGCGATCCCCTGCTAGATGATTGGATTCTTCGATCAGTATTTCGGTCTCTCGAGTAGGGTCTCTGGCATCTGCAGTCTGCGTTGGGTCTGTGACATCTAACTAACTAAACTACCTCAGTTATACTATTCTATGTTCATGTACCACCCCCAAATGTTTCAATATCGTGGAAACCCCTACTTCTGATTGGGCAAGGCAAGAGGAAGAGGTCATCACACCATGCTAAATGTAATATTTTTACTTTAGGTTCATTGTTCTATGTTCCCGCCCCTTAATTTACTTTCCCAAGCTTTATTCCCACCCGCATTTCACATTATGATCAATACATTGTATATATTTTGTATATCTTCTCCTTCCTCTGTCTAGGTCGATGAGTTAAGTTCCCAAGAGATTCTTGCCAGTGCGACCTTGGCTGAGTTTCAATGGTGTCATCATAGTTCCGGCCAGGTTTGAGTGTGCTTGCGCACGAGTTACGCGGGATAGGGATTTCAGTCACCCACCAAGGCCCAAATATGAGCTATTAATAAAGTCAGAAAGAGACATGTTAGAATTTTAAACAAATGATTTCACTGTATACCACTTATCTCTACTCTATCCCCATTTACTTATATATATCTTTCGCATTAATAATTTAGTAGAACTTGCAAGGTTTAGTTTAAGCAAAGCATGCGCATTAACATGTGAGTTTCAAGCGGCCATTTTAGAAGCTATTGCGCAGCTGCAAAACTTTACCTCCAAGCATAGAAAACGCCATGCTATGTAGATGCGATAGACGCATGCGCAGTAAGAATCCTGCGTTTTTGGCAGCTATATTTTAGTGACACTCGGGTTACTGGTTAGTAATACACATAGACAAGCTTCCCCAAGATTCAGTGTAATGAATTAAATGCATTTTTAGTATTTACAGACATATTGATTGCGGTACTATGAGTTATTTGTGAGGATTGCTTTTGAGCAAGTCTCTTTTATATGAGACCAGGCTCCATCAGAGGGAACGGCCCTATTTGGCGCTCTACAGTGCTCTGGAGGCCTGCACTTGCTCTAACTCAGGTTTCTTAAGACAGCTGGGTTAGAGACGTTTAAAGTGTGCATGTGTGATTGGCCGCTATAAGACCTCCGGCCAAAAAGACATGCACACTTTCAACAGTACATAGACAGCCCAACCTCCTCCCTGCTGCAGTCACTCAGCAGCGGCCCTGTTCTGACGCTCTGTTCGGGACAGGGGATGAAAAATAAAAGGGTAATAAGTTATCATTTTATTTTTAATTTCTGGGGTTTTGGGGGGATTTTAAGTGGGGTGATGCTCCTACGCTCCAACAGAGGAGCAGTCCCTGCATTCATCTAGTCGAGGGAACCACACTGTTTCTCATGGGGCTTTTTTGGTGGCTATGATACCACAGTGTCCTTCATGGGCCAGCTCGATGACACGCTTTCTTAAGCTTCCAGGTATGACGATTCTCGAGCCTCTCAGTAATTCGCCTTCTTGAGTGACTGTCAACTCTCCCTATACATTTTTGAAATTCAACTTCATTGGAAAGGGGTTGGGTATTTCTCCTCTCTGACTGGGTAGCAATACATTTTTGAACTCTGATCATGTCTTTATCAGCATTGGTGGCAGCAATGATTTGTTCCACTGATAGAGCAGCTGATGTGCTGGATCTCACGAAAAAGTTGAAATATGCTTCAGCTGTCTTGGATGTGGTACTGTGACAATGTAGCAGCACTTGCGAGAAGTAATCTGCTGGGTTTTGATCCTTCCCTGGTTTGTGCACAATCTCATAGTCATACACTTGTAGTTAATCCCTACCTCTAGATGCGAGAGGGCATCTTAGTCTTCAGGTTTCAAAATGTTTTGAGTAAAGCCTGGCAATCTGTGATAACAGGGAATCATTTTCCAATACGTGAAAATGTTCGCAGACCCACACCACAGCCAGACACTCCTTCCCAGACTGATAGTAGGCACGTTCTATCTCAGACAACCTCCGACTGGCATAGGTCACAATGTGTCTCTGAGCATTCGGATGGGCATTGTGTTGAGCAAATATTGTCCCTAGCACTATCGGGCTTGCATCAACCATTATTTCAGTATGTAACTTGGGGTCGAAGTAGGTCATTTCAGATGCATTTTCAATTGCATATTCAATGCCTCTGAGACTCCTGCCGCATTCTGGATACCACTGAAGCAGTATATTTGCTATGTTAAGTCTCTTAATGGGGTGCTCACTGTAGCAAAGTAACAAATGTATCTTGAGCAATAACTGACCAAGCCTAGAAAGGATCGTAGCACTGTAACATCTTGACAGGGGCAAGTGGATGGTAGTGCTTGCATCTTGTCTGGGTCTGGAGTCATTCCCCCATCAGAGAATATGTGGACAAAAAATTGGAGTTTGGTTTTGCAGAACTCGTACTTTGCTGCATTCAGAGTTAGACCAGTGATGGAGCAGAGTACAGAAGATTTTGTGTGTACCCCGTTCAGACCAATCACCTCCCATAACAAAGTAATATATTAATTTTGTTTGCTGTGTATTAACCAAACACACACATTACATGTGGGAAATGCTCTGCATTAACAGGTTTGATTAACATATTAATTAATGGTGTAAAACGCACGTTTAATCTATTTTGTGCATTTGAATAGTGTAATAGTGCACGTCTATGTTGTAGTGTACATTGTGCATTGCATGCTGCTTTTGCTTCATTTAAAGGGCTTGCAGAGTGATGCTTTTCCGCTAGGTAACAGTTTTTAGGGGATAAATATTAGCCTTGGTGGGTGGGGGGACAGAAAACACTTATTTTCTGTGTATTCACATTTTCTTTGTGTGTGTTTATCGTAGTTTGGCTGGTGGCCAGTTTCAAGATGGCTTCGTTTTTCCCGGTTCTGCGCAGTAGAAAATGCTTGCATCATCTGGCTGGAGGAACCTCGTGCATGCACTGTGCTCCACTGAACTTTGCAACTCCTGCTGACTATGTTCGAGGCCATGCGGTAGTGGCTGAGAGCCAGAATGATAGCACGAGAACAGCTGAATGCCTGCCAAAGAGAAACAGTTGAATGCCTGCCAAAGAATGACCACGTGGAAACAGCTGAATCCCTGACACTGAACAGTTGAATCCCTGCCAATGAACCTTTGAATGCCTGCTAATGAACTGTGGACAGTCGAATTTGTATCTATCAGCTTGTCAAACATAAAGTTATTCACGGACATCCTGGGAGCAGAGAACTACATTGTTATTAATGGACTTCCTGGGAGCTGAGAAATACATTGTTATGAACGGACATCCTGAGAGCTGAGAACTGCATTGTCATGACCAATCAGAGCAAGGGAAACAACAAGAGGTGAAACATTTGAGGGTAGAGAGCCAGCAAACACAGTATAAATATCAGACCAAAATTGGGGTTTAGTATCAGAGAAGGCGGAGGAGAAAAAGCTGCTTTGGAGAGATGCTGGGAGCTTGGAATTATGCCAGACTGTGCACTGATGACCCCTGTAGGTTTGAGATCATTGCGGGACACTAGCCTGGGTGAGAGAAGTCGTCGAGGAGGTCAAGGGTTTATTAAGTAAGTTGGGGTTTTAGTGCTGGGTAGGAAGGTTTTAGTGTGGGAAATCTTTAGAATTAAATGCATGTTTTTAACTATGGTTCACTGATCCTTCATTTTGGAACCCTCTGTCAGTTACATGACCAAGGATTGATTTTTAACCATCTTGATAATAATGAAATTAATGCAAACCTACATTTTCTCTTCATGATTTTATTAAACAGTTTCTTGATTTATGTCCTGAAAAAATGGCAATGCTCAAGTGAAAATTAATAGTGAGAGAATAAATGATAATTTCCTTTATGCAAATTAATTACATAAAATCTTTTAAATGATTTCAGGTGTTCGTGATTCTTTTAGAGTCAATTAATTATGCAATTCAATATATTGTTGTAGTGAGGTTAAGCTGGTCTTGACAATCACCATCAACCAATCCAACTAATTGGCCCATCGACCAAGTGGGTGGAGTGCCTTGATGTTAAAGCTGAATTCTACAGATGCAGATGTACATAACGTATTTAATGTAAATATTTTCCTATAGGTAATAAGGTACCCACCCACATGTCCAGCGCTTGAATTTCTCATCCTTCCTCTGTGTGCAGACTCGTGAATGTTGACGTGTGTATGTTGGTGTTATGGGCCCCACCAATGAATGCGTGTATGAATGAGTGTGCGTGACGGTGGGTCTGCGGCGCAGGGAGGATATTGGTGTTGGAGTTGGTCTCGCGCTGCAACAGTTTTTCTGGTAGCAAGATGATGGTTGTTATTGTTTTGGTTTAGTGATTATTGCTTGTACATTGCTTATTGTTTTTTGGTTATTGATTGGTATTGATTTATGTATTAACACTCTATGTTGAGTTACGTTGAGTTATATGGTGTTTGCACGGCTTCTGGGATGTAGGAAGTCGGAAGTTTGTAACAGTTCCGTAGTAGGGCAGAGGTAAGCGCTGTTCTCGGGAAAGACAGAATTGTTGTTGCCCTGTAGGTACACAGGGGAACTGTGTGACGATTGAAGTTGCACGACGCATTGTCTGGGTTCGATTCAGTGACATCGCCGTGTGTTGCCATTAGAGACATTTTCTGTGTGAGAGAAGTGTGTATGATAGCGAAGGTTACCTGTGAAATTCTGGTCTTAGGTACCAGGAATCCAACTGGCATTCCGATAACGCTTATCACTGGAAAGGTAATAGGTACTCTCTGAGCTTGTTAGAAGGACAAAGGAGAGGTAAGCGCTGCTTTGTTAACGTATGTCATATTTCTTTAGTAGGACAGACTGTTCGCTGTTCTCGGGAAAGACAGGATTCTGTGTGAATGTACTACCTTTTCTTGTATGAAAGTGCATGAATGTAAAGGCATTCGGGTTAATTGTGAAACTCCAGTTTTATTTCTCAGGAGCATTAGGTCTCCAACTATGTGTCTTAATTCTGGAGAAACGGTTAGCTAATGCTTGTTAGAAGGGTGAAGGAGGGCTAGACAGGAGCAGGAGCTGCCGCAGCGGCTGCTGACGTCAGAACGACCGCGCTGGAATTGGACAGTCGGTCAGAAACGTAAAACGCTTCAGATTGGTGCGTTAGTGTGAGTCGCGCTGGGATAGGTGGATGCAGAAGCGATGTAGAGCATTCTGATTTGTTTATGAGTGTGTTTCCACAGTGGTATTGGTTGGAAAGGAAACAGCACAGAGGAAGCTGATTGGTAGAGATTTTGTGTTGCACTGACGTTTCTAGCTGAACGCGAAAACAAAAGTTAAGCGAAAATGTATTATATTGGTAAAGAGAAGAAGAAAGTTTCGCTGTTTGGAAAGGTAAAAAGATTGTTTGTGAAAGACAGGCCTGCAGTAAAGCAGGAGTGGAGACTATTCTCTCCCCTGGGAACGCCTGTATTTCACATGCTAACGAAGTATGGCTATCACACCTGCTTGTGGGTAGAGAATTGGGTGCGATATACAAAAGGAGATGGTGCGCTTGCATTTCCTCCAGAAGGTTCTTTTAACATAAAAGTTTTGCGGCATTTGAGAGAAACAATGGAGAAACTTGAGCCTAACCCTAGACCTATGCCATTTGAAGCAATAATGGATTGGGAAGATGCAGTGTATGAGAAAGAACGCCACAGATCAGGAAGAGGTTCTGATTTTGGTTTGGATAAAAATCAGAATGATAATATTGAGGACAGAATATGTACATGGCAACAGGTGGATGTACCAAATGATTTGTTTCCTGTCAGGAGTATGGGAGGATCTACAGGAGGTGAAAAGAAAGAGGAAAAGAAGAATGTTCAGATTTCAGGCTGTAGGTACAGTGATACTAAAGATGAGTTGCTGGATGACATTCTGGGTAACAGACCACCTACATATCAAGGGGAGCTTGCGACAGTGGTGCCAAAGGCACCGCCAGCAGAAACTACAAAGGTTTTCCAAACTGTTCCAGTCCCCATAGTGAATAGTGCAATAAATAGACAGGAATCTGTTCAAATTAATAGTACAGTAACGAAGCCAGAACTCCTTCCAATGAGCAGTACGATTGTTTGGCAAAAAACACAAGTGATAAATAGGTCAAATCATGAAGAAGACGAAAATGAGTTAGCAGTCAGGACACGGAAATTGTCTGAAAAATTGAAAGAACTGCCTATGAATATGGAAGCTTTAACAGTCTCGATGACTATAGATTCTGAAATTTCTGTTTGCAAAAGTGAGGATAAAAAGGTAAAGCACCAGATGCAGGAGAAGGAAATAAATGATGATAAGAAGCCTCAAAAAAATAATGATTCAGGGAATGAAATAATGGATGCATTGTTAACTGAGTGTCCGCCACTTTATGTGGTTCCCATTAAAAATACTGAAAATATTGTACCAGTAAGTACTACAGTGGCTACTGCTTCTGTTGAACAGACGGCAATACAGAATGAGAGAAATGTGCAGACATTTCAGATTGACCCACTACCTGTTGATTCAGCACTGACAGTGATACCTCCAGGTGTTACTGCTTTAAATGTGACTGATTCAGTGCAAAAACTACCAGCTGCAAATGCACAGACAGTGCCTAGACAAATTATGACTATCCAAATTAATATGGTCCCTACTCAAAAGATTCAAACAGCTGTAGAAGGAGTAAATATGTCAGGGTTTACTTTGGAATCTCAGAATTCACAGATTATTGAACACAAACTACCCCAGACAGTTCAAGCATTGAAAGATGGGGGAGAAATGGTGTTTACAGCACTCACAGCCCAGGATAAAATAAATATACTTGGAGATGGGATTTTTCAAACATGGTTTGAGGAAGCAGTGGTAATTAAAAAGATAGAAAGCATGGGGGAACAAATTAACCCAGAGCCCGAAAAAGAGAAACAGCTTAGTGTTTTAAATTCAACATTTGAGCATGAAGAAATTAACAGTCCTTGCTATTTAAATCATGAAAATATGAACTAGTGTCAGGAAAAATAATTAATTTCCCTGAGTAAGGAGACAAATACATGTGCAGTAGCTACACATGGTAGATTGACTGATTTGGCTAAAAAATATGAAATTAATGTTTCAGGAAGTTTTCTATTTCAGAAAAGTTTCAGCGTACATATGGATGATGAAGCAAATAAGACCATGAGTTCTTCAGGAATACAATTGCACGTTGCAGAAACGAAATATATTTTTAAATGCAATGGGTTTGAGAAATTAGGTGACAAGTGCACAAGAAAACATGAGAAGAAAAAGAAACCACCAGACCTAGCTGGGAAACTGGATAAGAAAAAGAAACCACCAGATTTAGTTGAGGAAAATAATAAGCAGAATGAGGGAGAAGCTTGTGCTTGCCCATTGAGAAAAAGGAGGGATGTTGAGAAATGGAGAAGCAGGTGGAGAAAGAAGAATAAACAAATAGTTGATAGGGGATCATTAGCATGTCCTGATGCTCACAAATGTGAAACTGACTATATTACCAGAGGGAATTGGTTTGCAGATGAATGGGCAAATTATCGCACAAAACAGAACTGTTCATTGAATCAGGCATGGGCGAAGAAAGACACTTTTTCCCAATATTTCATGCTTACTAACACAGTAGAAACATGGAAAGAAGTGAGGCAGTTGCAGGATCAGGCAAGCGATGAGGAAAAGAAAGCATGGGTAAAAGAAGGTTGCACACAAAAAGAAGAGGATGATGTTTGGGTTTACCAAGATGAAAGAGCTGTTATGCCCGACAGTATGTTTGCCCATTTTGCATGCATGTATCATGGACAGGCACACACAGATAGGGAAACTCGTTATCAGTAAGCCTGGGCGTTGAACTACGCTCCGTTCGCGGAGCTTGCGAAGTTTTGGTAACTTCGCGCAGAGCGCGAAGTTGCAGATTGCTACGCAATCTAGCGCGTAGCGTAGTAAATTTGCTTCCTCGCGCGCTCAATATTCATTCTCGCGCGCGCGGTAATGTCTTACCTTGATTCTGCGATCGCCAACTTGCTTTTCTGTCTGTTTGCGAGCGCCACGAGATTTGTACTATGGCTGCCCAAGCCCGCGAGAGTGTGCGACCCCGAACACGTCATTGGTGCGCGCGAACTGACTTCCGGCGGCTGTTTTGGTAAGATCGCGATCCCGAACATGGAAAAACTGCAATCTGGCAAAGAATATCTCGCGAGCTTCATAAAACCTTCTCTAAAATGATCATTTTGCTCAGAAAACTCCTCAGATTGTGATCTTGCTGTAGTCTTTGTGTAAGAAAGAGTCCTTTAATTTTTTTAACACTTTTTTTTCAAGAGGAAGGAAGTGCCCCTGACACTACAACTTCCTGTTCCTGTCCAGCAGGCTCCTCCCACGTGCTTTGTGCATGTGTTGTTCACTTTCATTTGGATTTGGAGCTGGAAGGATCACTTTTTGTGTCTGTCTGCTGCATCATACCATTTTTTTGGATTTATTTGAGGAATTTTTGATTTGAGATTTAATTTACGACAAGTAAGTTGGAGAATTGGTGTGTTTGTTTCATTGGGGCTTGTTTGTACCTACATTTTTCTGGGATTTTTATTGTTTTTAAAAATTATTGTTGTGGTGGGTGGCCTGTACTATTTTCAATATGGGCCTAGTTGTTTTTCTCTGCAATTTCAGCCAGTAGGGTACCCATGGGTCCATGTTTTGTGGTGTCTGTAGAATTTCTACATCATGTAGGGCATGGATGGCATAGGATTGAAATGCTAAACGTGGCTGTGGTGTATTTCACTGTTGGTGTGTGTGTGTGATTTACCTTTGTTGGATGTGTGTGCTTGTGGCCTAGTAGTCTTCCACTAGGCCCAGAGGTAGTCAGCCTCCAAGCTGTGGTGCGTGATTTTACATGTACAGTTGGTGTTGTCTGGTGATTTTCCTTTACTCCATGGATGGCTTTGGATTTTGTTGCAAAAGGTGTGTTTGGGGTGCAATAGCATTTTTTGGGTGTGTGCTAAACAAATTGGGCTATTTTGGCCTGCATGTAAGGCAAGGGATTCAGCTCGCGAACTTTCGGTAACTCTGCACAGCGCGACAACGCGGACTTACAGTTTTCGTCATTTTTGCGCTCGCAATATGCGTGTTCGCGCACGCGAGAAAGCCTTTTTGTACAGTTCGCGATCCCGAACACGCAGCTTTTGCAATCTGGCAAACAATATCTCGCGAGCAACATAGACCCTTCTCGAAAACGCTTTTTTGTGCATTTCTGCACAAAAAACTCCTCAGGCTGTCATTGAGCTGTAGGTTTGGAGCAGGGAGAAGCTGTTATTTGTCTGGAAAACATTTTTATGAGAGGGATTAAGTTCCACAGACACTACAACTTCCTCTTCCTGTCCTTTCCAATCACTTTTTGTGTGTTATTGTGGTGGGGGGGCTGAGCATGTGTGTGGCGGCCATTTTAGGAAGGCATGCATTGTGCCTTTGCCATAGGCGTCCATTGACTGTCTCCCATTTCTTGTGGTTGTTGTGGGTGTGTGGCGGCCATTTTGTGAAGCCATTCAAGCAGTGTGCTTGCTTTTGCCATCCGGTTCCAAGCTTGTGGCCTAGTAGTCTTCCACTAGGCCCAGAGGTAGTCAGCCTCCAAGCTGTGGTGCGTGATTTTACATGTACAGTTGGTGTTGTCTGGTGATTTTCCTTTACTCCATGGATGGCTTTGGATTTTGTTGCAAAAGGTGTGTTTGGGGTGCAATAGCATTTTTTGGGTGTGTGCTAAACAAATTGGGCTATTTTGGCCTGCATGTAAGGCAAGGGATTCAGCTCGCGAACGGCCATTTTAGGAAGGCATGCATTGTGCCTTTGCCATAGGCGTCCATTGACTGTCTCCCATTTCTTGTGGTTGTTGTGGGTGTGTGGCGGCCATTTTGTGAAGCCATCCAAGCAGTGTGCTTGCTTTTGCCATCCGGTTCCAAGCTTGTGGCCTAGTAGTCTTCCACTAGGCCCAGAGGTAGTCAGCCTCCAAGCTGTGGTGCGTGATTTTACATGTACAGTTGGTGTTGTCTGGTGATTTTCCTTTACTCCATGGATGGCTTTGGATTTTGTTGCAAAAGGAGTGTTTGGGGTGCAATAGCATTTTTTGGGTGTGTGCTAAACAAATTGGGCTATTTTGGCCTGCATGTAAGGCAAGGGATTCAGCTCGCGAACGGCCATTTTAGGAAGGCATGCATTGTGCCTTTGCCATAGGCGTCCATTGACTGTCTCCCATTTCTTGTGGTTGTTGTGGGTGTGTGGCGGCCATTTTGTGAAGCCATCCAAGCAGTGTGCTTGCTTTTGCCATCCGGTTCCAAGCTTGTGGCCTAGTAGTCTTCCACTAGGCCCAGAGGTAGTCAGCCTCCAAGCTGTGGTGCGTGATTTTACATGTACAGTTGGTGTTGTCTGGTGATTTTCCTTTACTCCATGGATGGCTTTGGATTTTGTTGCAAAAGGTGTGTTTGGGGTGCAATAGCATTTTTTGGGTGTGTGCTAAACAAATTGGGCTATTTTGGCCTGCATGTAAGGCAAGGGATTCAGCTCGCGAACTTTCGGTAACTCTGCACAGCGCGACAACGCGGACTTACAGTTTTCGTCATTTTTGCGCTCGCAATATGCGTGTTCGCGCACGCGAGAAAGCCTTTTTGTACAGTTCGCGATCCCGAACACGCAGCTTTTGCAATCTGGCAAACAATATCTCGCGAGCAACATAGACCCTTCTCGAAAACGCTTTTTTGTGCATTTCTGCACAAAAAACTCCTCAGGCTGTCATTGAGCTGTAGGTTTGGAGCAGGGAGAAGCTGTTATTTGTCTGGAAAACATTTTTATGAGAGGGATTAAGTTCCACAGACACTACAACTTCCTCTTCCTGTCCTTTCCAATCACTTTTTGTGTGTTATTGTGGTGGGGGGGCTGGGCATGTGTGTGGCTGCCATTTTAGGAAGGCATGCATTGTGCCTTTGCCATAGGCGTCCATTGACTGTCTCCCATTTCTTGTGGTTGTTGTGGGTGTGTGGCGGCCATTTTGTGAAGCCATCCAAGCAGTGTGCTTGCTTTTGCCATCCGGTTCCAAGCTTGTGGCCTAGTAGTCTTCCACTAGGCCCAGAGGTAGTCAGCCTCCAAGCTGTGGTGCGTGATTTTACATGTACAGTTGGTGTTGTCTGGTGATTTTCCTTTACTCCATGGATGGCTTTGGATTTTGTTGCAAAAGGTGTGTTTGGGGTGCAATAGCATTTTTTGGGTGTGTGCTAAACAAATTGGGCTATTTTGGCCTGCATGTAAGGCAAGGGATTCAGCTCGCGAACGGCCATTTTAGGAAGGCATGCATTGTGCCTTTGCCATAGGCGTCCATTGACTGTCTCCCATTTCTTGTGGTTGTTGTGGGTGTGTGGCGGCCATTTTGTGAAGCCATCCAAGCAGTGTGCTTGCTTTTGCCATCCGGTTCCAAGCTTGTGGCCTAGTAGTCTTCCACTAGGCCCAGAGGTAGTCAGCCTCCAAGCTGTGGTGCGTGATTTTACATGTACAGTTGGTGTTGTCTGGTGATTTTCCTTTACTCCATGGATGGCTTTGGATTTTGTTGCAAAAGGTGTGTTTGGGGTGCAATAGCATTTTTTGGGTGTGTGCTAAACAAATTGGGCTATTTTGGCCTGCATGTAAGGCAAGGGATTCAGCTCGCGAACGGCCATTTTAGGAAGGCATGCATTGTGCCTTTGCCATAGGCGTCCATTGACTGTCTCCCATTTCTTGTGGTTGTTGTGGGTGTGTGGCGGCCATTTTGTGAAGCCATCCAAGCAGTGTGCTTGCTTTTGCCATCCGGTTCCAAGCTTGTGGCCTAGTAGTCTTCCACTAGGCCCAGAGGTAGTCAGCCTCCAAGCTGTGGTGCGTGATTTTACATGTACAGTTGGTGTTGTCTGGTGATTTTCCTTTACTCCATGGATGGCTTTGGATTTTGTTGCAAAAGGTGTGTTTGGGGTGCAATAGCATTTTTTGGGTGTGTGCTAAACAAATTGGGCTATTTTGGCCTGCATGTAAGGCAAGGGATTCAGCTCGCGAACGGCCATTTTAGGAAGGCATGCATTGTGCCTTTGCCATAGGCGTCCATTGACTGTCTCCCATTTCTTGTGGTTGTTGTGGGTGTGTGGCGGCCATTTTGTGAAGCCATCCAAGCAGTGTGCTTGCTTTTGCCATCCGGTTCCAAGCTTGTGGCCTAGTAGTCTTCCACTAGGCCCAGAGGTAGTCAGCCTCCAAGCTGTGGTGTGTGATTTTACATGTACAGTTGGTGTTGTCTGGTGATTTTCCTTTACTCCATGGATGGCTTTGGATTTTGTTGCAAAAGGTGTGTTTGGGGTGCAATAGCATTTTTTGGGTGTGTGCTAAACAAATTGGGCTATTTTGGCCTGCATGTAAGGCAAGGGATTCAGCTCGCGAACGGCCATTTTAGGAAGGCATGCATTGTGCCTTTGCCATAGGCGTCCATTGACTGTCTCCCATTTCTTGTGGTTGTTGTGGGTGTGTGGCGGCCATTTTGTGAAGCCATCCAAGCAGTGTGCTTGCTTTTGCCATCCGGTTCCAAGCTTGTGGCCGAGTAGTCTTCCACTAGGCCCAGAGGTAGTCAGCCTCCAAGCTGTGGTGCGTGATTTTACATGTACAGTTGGTGTTGTCTGGTGATTTTCCTTTACTCCATGGATGGCTTTGGATTTTGTTGCAAAAGGTGTGTTTGGGGTGCAATAGCATTTTTTGGGTGTGTGCTAAACAAATTGGGCTATTTTGGCCTGCATGTAAGGCAAGGGATTCAGCTCGCGAACTTTCGGTAACTCTGCACAGCGCGACAACGCGGACTTACAGTTTTCGTCATTTTTGCGCTCGCAATATGCGTGTTCGCGCACGCGAGAAAGCCTTTTTGTACAGTTCGCGATCCCGAACACGCAGCTTTTGCAATCTGGCAAACAATATCTCGCGAGCAACATAGACCCTTCTCGAAAATGCTTTTTTGTGCATTTCTGCACAAAAAACTCCTCAGGCTGTCATTGAGCTGTAGTTTTGGAGCAGGGAGAAGCTGTTATTTGTCTGGAAAACATTTTTATGAGAGGGATTAAGTTCCACAGACACTACAACTTCCTCTTCCTGTCCTTTCCAATCACTTTTTGTGTGTTATTGTGGTGGGGGGGCTGGGCATGTGTGTGGCAGCCATTTTAGGAAGGCATGCATTGTGCCTTTGCCATAGGCGTCCATTGACTGTCTCCCATTTCTTGTGGTTGTTGTGGGTGTGTGGCGGCCATTTTGTGAAGCCATCCAAGCAGTGTGCTTGCTTTTGCCATCCGGTTCCAAGCTTGTGGCCTAGTAGTCTTCCACTAGGCCCAGAGGTAGTCAGCCTCCAAGCTGTGGTGCGTGATTTTACATGTACAGTTGGTGTTGTCTGGTGATTTTCCTTTACTCCATGGATGGCTTTGGATTTTGTTGCAAAAGGTGTGTTTGGGGTGCAATAGCATTTTTTGGGTGTGTGCTAAACAAATTGGGCTATTTTGGCCTGCATGTAAGGCAAGGGATTCAGCTCGCGAACGGCCATTTTAGGAAGGCATGCATTGTGCCTTTGCCATAGGCGTCCATTGACTGTCTCCCATTTCTTGTGGTTGTTGTGGGTGTGTGGCGGCCATTTTGTGAAGCCATCCAAGCAGTGTGCTTGCTTTTGCCATCCGGTTCCAAGCTTGTGGCCTAGTAGTCTTCCACTAGGCCCAGAGGTAGTCAGCCTCCAAGCTGTGGTGCGTGATTTTACATGTACAGTTGGTGTTGTCTGGTGATTTTCCTTTACTCCATGGATGGCTTTGGATTTTGTTGCAAAAGGTGTGTTTGGGGTGCAATAGCATTTTTTGGGTGTGTGCTAAACAAATTGGGCTATTTTGGCCTGCATGTAAGGCAAGGGATTCAGCTCGCGAACTTTCGGTAACTCTGCACAGCGCGACAACGCGGACTTACAGTTTTCGTCATTTTTGCGCTCGCAATATGCGTGTTCGCGCACGCGAGAAAGCCTTTTTGTACAGTTCGCGATCCCGAACACGCAGCTTTTGCAATCTGGCAAACAATATCTCGCGAGCAACATAGACCCTTCTCGAAAACGCTTTTTTGTGCATTTCTGCACAAAAAACTCCTCAGGCTGTCATTGAGCTGTAGGTTTGGAGCAGGGAGAAGCTGTTATTTGTCTGGAAAACATTTTTATGAGAGGGATTAAGTTCCACAGACACTACAACTTCCTCTTCCTGTCCTTTCCAATCACTTTTTGTGTGTTATTGTGGTGGGGGGGCTGGGCATGTGTGTGGCGGCCATTTTAGGAAGGCATGCATTGTGCCTTTGCCATAGGCGTCCATTGACTGTCTCCCATTTCTTGTGGTTGTTGTGGGTGTGTGGCGGCCATTTTGTGAAGCCATCCAAGCAGTGTGCTTGCTTTTGCCATCCGGTTCCAAGCTTGTGGCCTAGTAGTCTTCCACTAGGCCCAGAGGTAGTCAGCCTCCAAGCTGTGGTGCGTGATTTTACATGTACAGTTGGTGTTGTCTGGTGATTTTCCTTTACTCCATGGATGGCTTTGGATTTTGTTGCAAAAGGTGTGTTTGGGGTGCAATAGCATTTTTTGGGTGTGTGCTAAACAAATTGGGCTATTTTGGCCTGCATGTAAGGCAAGGGATTCAGCTCGCGAACGGCCATTTTAGGAAGGCATGCATTGTGCCTTTGCCATAGGCGTCCATTGACTGTCTCCCATTTCTTGTGGTTGTTGTGGGTGTGTGGCGGCCATTTTGTGAAGCCATCCAAGCAGTGTGCTTGCTTTTGCCATCCGGTTCCAAGCTTGTGGCCTAGTAGTCTTCCACTAGGCCCAGAGGTAGTCAGCCTCCAAGCTGTGGTGCGTGATTTTACATGTACAGTTGGTGTTGTCTGGTGATTTTCCTTTACTCCATGGATGGCTTTGGATTTTGTTGCAAAAGGTGTGTTTGGGGTGCAATAGCATTTTTTGGGTGTGTGCTAAACAAATTGGGCTATTTTGGCCTGCATGTAAGGCAAGGGATTCAGCTCGCGAACGGCCATTTTAGGAAGGCATGCATTGTGCCTTTGCCATAGGCGTCCATTGACTGTCTCCCATTTCTTGTGGTTGTTGTGGGTGTGTGGCGGCCATTTTGTGAAGCCATCCAAGCAGTGTGCTTGCTTTTGCCATCCGGTTCCAAGCTTGTGGCCTAGTAGTCTTCCACTAGGCCCAGAGGTAGTCAGCCTCCAAGCTGTGGTGCGTGATTTTACATGTACAGTTGGTGTTGTCTGGTGATTTTCCTTTACTCCATGGATGGCTTTGGATTTTGTTGCAAAAGGTGTGTTTGGGGTGCAATAGCATTTTTTGGGTGTGTGCTAAACAAATTGGGCTATTTTGGCCTGCATGTAAGGCAAGGGATTCCCGAACACGCAGCTTTTGCAATCTGGCAAACAATATCTCGCGAGCAACATAGACCCTTCTCGAAAACGCTTTTTTGTGCATTTCTGCACAAAAAACTCCTCAGGCTGTCATTGAGCTGTAGGTTTGGAGCAGGGAGAAGCTGTTATTTGTCTGGAAAACATTTTTATGAGAGGGATTAAGTTCCACAGACACTACAACTTCCTCTTCCTGTCCTTTCCAATCACTTTTTGTGTGTTATTGTGGTGGGGGGGCTGGGCATGTGTGTGGCGGCCATTTTAGGAAGGCATGCATTGTGCCTTTGCCATAGGCGTCCAAACTTGTGGCCTAGTCGTACAGTAGGCCCAGGGGTACAACTCAGCAATCATCACGGCGGGTTTTTTTCCCTTGCTATTCTTCTTCCTAAGTGTACACTACACAGTACAAATACAAAAGGATCCCTGGCCTTGTCAGTCTCTTAATGGCTGGCTATACTGTTGATGTTGTTCACTGACTGCATGAAATTTAATAATTGTGATGACCACCCACGAGACACTAATAAATTATATATTATATTATGGATCTTTTGACTGATGTTCTTCTGGCTTTTTGCTTTTAGGTGCACAAAAGACAGAGGTGTGTCATCATCATCCACTGTTGTGGTGCCAGACCGACGTCCTGCTGCTGTAGTGTACACAACGTTACGTGTCAGTGACCTGACCAGGCATCTCTGCAACTTGTGCAACTGAGTGCTGTTTTGACATCTGTTGAAGATGCCCCCAAAGAAAGCAGGTAGCAGGTCCTCCGGTACCAAGAAAGTTGCCATGGAGAAGAAGGAACAGAAGAAGAAGGAAGTGTCACTTAAGTCTGGTGTGCCTCCCAAAACCTTTTTTGGTTCACCAAAAATGAGGCCTGCAGCAGCGGTGTCGGGGGGGCAAGCTGGGGGCAGCACCTCCACATCAGTGGGCCCAACCCACCAACCCATGCCCAAGCAGATGAGTGTGGAAGAGGTAGCCAGCCTTATGGTAGAAAGCAGTGATGCTGAGCCTGAACTAAACTTATCGCTATCTCAAAGTAGTACACAATCCACGCAGGAGGGAACATCATCAACACAGCAGATAAGTGGTCAACAGCCGCAGCTACCGCCCGCAATAGTAGCTGTTCCTCCTGAAGTAGGGGCAGTTCAGGAAATTGAGCCTCATGCAGAGGAAGAAGAGGAAGCCACTCCTTTAGAAGTTGCATTGGCTTTTAAATCCCCAGCAAGGAAAAGGAGGGTTAGTACATCAAGTTCTTCACCAAGCCCCCCTTCTGATGATCTAGATGTCACTTGGAAGCCACAAACTGAGTCTGAGAGGGAAACACATCACAAGAGCAGGCATGGCAAAAGGAAGGTTCCAGAAAGCCTTACACTTATGGATGTTGATGTAGAAGAGCAGGTTGATGATGATGATGATGATGAGCCAGTCATCACAAACATCACTCCCGGGCCTGAGGAGATGGAGAGCAACATTTTTACATTATCCTAAATGGATGCGAGGGATGTAGCACGCATACCTCCAACACAGGTAACACCAACACGACCTCCAGCTTCCATATTTACATTAGCAAAGGGCCGGCAGCGTCCTACATCCAGCACAACAAGCACCACCTCAGCAGAAGTAGGTAGTGGTCCTGCACAGAGTCAAATTCAACACACACCCTCCAGTTCATCCGGCATTGGAAGTGGGAGTGGCACCTCCAGCAGGAGACAAAAGTTAAGCTCCCCAGTGTGGGACTACTTTACGGTTAGCCCAAAGGAGGAGAACATTGCTGTATGCTCCGTTTGTCATTCCTCTGTTAGCCGTGGAAAGCTTGGTACAAACTATGGTACCGGAGGCCAAATGACCCATCTGAAAAAACACCACGCAATCCAGTGGGAGGAGCACCTTAGGCTCATCAAAACTGGAACCATTGCTGTTGGGCATACACGAGTAGAAAGTCCGCTCACGGTGGAACAGGAAGAAGAGGGAGACATTCTCTGTGCTAGTGGTAGACAAAGTAGCCCTGTCCCCAGCACTGCAGTGGTAACGCCCACATCCTCAGCCACATCTCATTGGCACAAGAGTAAGAGCCAGCCTGAGACACCAAGGAGTACTGCTGGGCCAAAAAGTGCGAAGTCGACCACAGGAAGGAATACCATGCAGCCTACCATTCTTAGCATGTTTAGTAGGCCGGAGGGGCAGTACGAACGCAATCACCCAATAGCACGTTTGTACAATGCTAAGCTGGCAAAAATGTTAGCACTGGACCTTCTCCCTTTTTCTTTTGTTGAAGGGGTGGGTTTTCTTGAGTTTGTGACCACCATCTGCCCAAAATGGAAAGTTCCCAGCCGCTACTATTTTGCAAGAGTTGCTGTTCCAGCACTACATCACGACGTGCTGGAATTGCTTGGAAAAGCCTTAAAACAGAGTGCTGTTCAGAGTATACACCTGACAACAGACATGTGGACCAGTTGCCAAGCCACTGATTACATGTGCATCACTGCTCACTGGGTCTCTTTTTCGGGTGTTAAAGATAAGATATCTGACGGCGTTGTTGACACCGCTGAGATTTTTAAAGACACTCGCAAACATGCAACTGTAGCCATGTTTGCAATGGAGAAATCTCATACTGCTGCTAACATTTTGGATGAGTTTAACAGCAAGGTGTTTGAGTGGCTGCGACCAAGAGGTCTTACCATTGGTTTTGTTGCCACGGACAATGGCAGTAATGTAGTTCGGGCCATGAAAGATGGTGGGTATTTCAGGGTGCCATGTTTGGCACACTGCATTAACATTGTTGTGCAAGACTTTCTGAAAAATGAAAGCAAAGTCAGCAGCTTACTGACCACCTGCAGAAGAATATGCACACATTTCAACCATTCTTTTAAAGCCCGGAAGGAGCTGAGGGTGATTCAACGTGAGCATAAAATGCCAGTCAAAGCACTCATCCAAGAGGTGCCAACACGTTGGAACTCAACGTATTACATGCTTGAGCGTCTGTTTGAGCAGTACATACCACTTAATGCTTATGTCATGAAAAGGTCAGGGGATCCTACAGTGAAAGGCATGAGAGTTGAGATGGCCCAATGGGACCTTGTCAAAAGCCTGACAGAGATGCTACTTCCTTTTGAGGTCTTCACCCGTGAAGTGAGCCGGGAGGACTGTACTATGGGCCAAGCTATCCCATTGTTGTACATGCTAGAGCAACAGCTGAAGGAGGTGGCAGAAATGTACGCAGATGTGGATGACAAAGTAGACGCACATTCTTTGGCAGACACCTTATCCGCTCGCTTATCTCACAATACAAGGATTCAAAATAACATTCTGTCAGATCCACATTACATTACTGCCTCAATTTTGGATCCACGTTACAAATTATTGCTGCGCAGTAATGAAGTCATTCCTTTTTCAGAAGTGAATGTTGCCCAGTACAAAACTTTGATAGCTGAGGAAGCCACTGAGTTTGAAAACGAAAGGATCTTCATTAAAGGCCCGCCGCTCCAGGGCAGAAAAAGTACTGCAGGGCACCCAGAACGAAGTTCTACTTCAGAAGCCAAGAGCAGTGCGTTTGCCTCCCAGCAGTCAACACTGCCAGCAGCAATAACATCAACAGCACCAACAGGATCATCAGGCACATGTACAAAAACGGCAGGTGATTGGTTTCTACGGAAAGGGTATTGCACATCAATGACTGATGCAAAGGCAAAAGAGGCCCAGGAAATCGGAGCACCCCTGAACATTGAGCGGATGGTTCAGGCCTATCTAGATGACACAACAGAGGTCTACATGGAGCAAAGCCCATTGGTGTATTGGTATGGGAAAAGAAGCCAATGGCCAGTGCTCAGCAGGCTGGCGATAAAGTATGTGGCTTGCCCTGTTGCAAGTGTCTCCTCAGAGCGTGTTTTCAGTGCTGCTGGTGCCATTGTTACTGTCAAAAGGACCAGTCTCTCGCCCAAAAGTGTTGAGAGGTTAACCATGATCAAAATGAATCAACACTTTATACCACCAGAGTACAAAATACGTGAATCACAGGAGGAAGAGGAGAGTGACTTTGATGACATAAGTAGTGGATTGTTAGACGTACTGCTGTCCGAACCACCAGAGTTTGAGGACGAGCTCCTCTTCCCTGACAACTAGGCTTTCAAATTGTTCTCCCTTCCTTTATTTGTGTGTGACTGTGTGTATCTGTTTTTCTGGTTCAAAATCTACATTCACAACAAAGCCATCAACAGTCTCCTTTTTTTATTTCCCTATTGGAGTTGCACGTCTGTGCATAACTGTCCACTCCACTCCTCAGGGTCCTGCTCCATGTTCCTTACTCTCCCTAAGTACATTTCAAGCAAGTCAGACATTGGATGGAGATGGAGAATAGTACAATACATGTTGCCTCTAACAGTCCCTCCATAAGAAGTGAAACGTGACTCCACCTATATTCCATTTTGTTTCCAATCCGAAAGAAACTCATCACTGACTGGCAGAAGGCTAGGCAGGCATCAGATCAGACAGCCAAAGAGAACACCAAGACAGGTAATGAGTGATTATTGTGAATGATGGTGGCATGCATTGCATTGGATGCTGGCTGACTACGAAGAATTGTGCATGCCATGAAGTAGAACTATACTAGTTTATCGACAAAGTACAAGTGACTCAGGTGTGGTGACAGTTAATGTTTCCTTGTTGTTTAATAATGACCACATTGTACTCCTACCACTGCAGGTGCTGGCCAATATCCGTTGCAATTTGGTAATATGGAATATATTATAAACGTAATCAGTCACTACAGACTGAGTTGGTGTTGGAGAATACGTACCACACGGTCACCATCATTGAGGATGCTGAGCATACTATCTTTGCACACAGTCAGTTGGATTGGAGAAAATTTATGGAATAACAGGTAAAAAGTTTGAACAAGAACCACAGCAGACCTAGGCTAGATGTCCTTGTAGTGGTGTGGACTGGAGTAGAGTGTAGTGGTATGACGGACAGTGGCGCATTGATTTAGTCACTTCATTGGGAAAATTCTAGGTTGCTGCAGTGCATTTGACATTTCTCTGGCTCGGTCAAAATGTAAGTAAGGGGTAGGGTGCCTGGCCTGTGCCGCGGTTCTCCTGTTCTGTGGCTGTGCTGGCTCCTGAATCCTGTCCCGTTGTTGTTGTACCTTAATGCTTGCTGTAGAGTAGACACACTATGTAGCCTATCCAAGCTGCCTCAGTCTTAAAGTGTTCTCTCCAGAGTGTTGTCTTGCACTCCACTGTAATTGAGTTTATTGTTGTAAAGGCTGTAATTTTTCAATACCCCGTTTGTTTTTCCATCTACACTTACAGGCCGGCCTTTACCCTGTGCTACAGTGGGAGAAACGACTCACACGTACCTTACCAATACGCATCAGGCTTTTCATGGGCTGACATAAAAGGTAAAAAGTTTGAACAAGAACCACAGCAGACCTAGGCTAGATGTCCTTGTAGTGGTGTGGACTGGAGTAGAGTGTAGTGGTATGACGGACAGTGGCGCATTGATTTAGTCACTTCATTGGGAAAATTCTAGGTTGCTGCAGTGCATTTGACATTTCTCTGGCTCGGTCAAAATGTAAGTAAGGGGTAGGGTGCCTGGCCTGTGCCGCGGTTCTCCTGTTCTGTGGCTGTGCTGGCTCCTGAATCCTGTCCCGTTGTTGTTGTACCTTAATGCTTGCTGTAGAGTAGACACACTATGTAGCCTATCCAAGCTGCCTCAGTCTGAAAGTGTTCTCTCCAGAGTGTTGTCTTGCACTCCACTGTAATTGAGTTTATTGTTGTAAAGGCTGTAATTTTTCAATACCCCGTTTGTTTTTCCATCTACACTTACAGGCCGGCCGGCCCTTTACCCTGTGCTACAGTGGGAGAAACGACTCACACGTACCTTACCAATACGCATCAGGCAGGCAGTGATACCCAAGATTGATGTGCGGAGTGTCCATGGAAGGGAGGACCAAGAAGAATGACGAGAATGATGCAACTCCTCATTTGGACCAGGATAATACAGTAACTTTAGTATCATCATTCGTCTTTACATTTATTTGCTTGCTTTTTTCTCTTTAATCATTACGACTGTGTGTTGTGGTTTGTTTGTTAATTGATCCAACTTTTTTTTAGTTTCCTTAGCTAGCTTGAAAAATGAAAGTAAGCCCGGTAGAGCAGGTAATTGGGTTCGGTCTGAGCTCTGAGGGCGTCAGACAGGCAAGGCAAATTTCAATTTCGTCCCTGACTGTCTCATTGGGTCATAGTAGTTATAGTACAACTCATTATCTCATTAACCATCAAGTTATCATCCTCAGCATGCATGCATTTGCTTTCTCTCACTTCATACTTTGATTTCTTTGATAATGGATCATGGTCGTCTTACAAGATTGTGTTTTACTTTTGTTGTGTCCATGCATATTGTCTGTTTTTCTTTCTCAAACCTTTCCCAAAACCCCACTTCCCATCCAATCATCAATCCCTAACCCTCTTCCCCCGGGCTGTGTGATTTATATTGAGGTGTGATGTGATGACTATGTACACCAATTGATCACACGCTTGCTGGGGCAGATGTGGTGAAAGCAACACTAATTGAATTTCAACTAAGGCAGGGCAAGGATCTTCTTCTGCTTGACCACCCATGCTGTAGTTTACTTTGTGTTCTGTTCCACTCCTCCTCCCTGAGTCTCAGTCAAGTGACTTTCTCTTTCTTTTTTCAAACGCTATTGCCAGTGTCTACTACTACCACCACTATAATGGCATCTACTCCGTCAATTTGGGAAACCAACCATGCAGCCATCAGTGTGCCGAACTTCATCATCAATCACAGGTAAGATAAGTTTGGTGGGAGGTATGGACTAGGAGGAGAGACTGACAGTACTATGACAATTAAAAATAACTCAGTGAGGGGTACTGCATCTATCGGTTTGTGTGTTACAAAATCGGCAGATCTTTTAAATCAAACACTGGCTGTGGGCATGCAGCAGCACGGAAACAAAGTAAACAAGCATGTAACTTACATTGAATTCGGAAAACTGTAACCCACCACAAAAAACATTAACATCATATAAATAAATAGTAAGTATATTTTTAATATCCCCTAACAAAAATAAACTATCCCGCTCTGACCTAACCCACCCCCCTCCCTAACCCCAACGAAACGAAAGTCCAAAGTCCCAATGTCCGTTGAAATCCCCAACGCCCACAAACCCACCCACCAACAAAAGGAATTAAAAAAGGGGCAAACGACGAGGTCCTCTATTGTCGGCGGGCCTTAAGGTGTTTGTCCACCAGGATCTTGACCCGCTCCTCCATGTTCTCCTCCCAGCGGGCCATCCGGCGGAGCAGCTGGCGGCGAAATGCCCTAAAGTTGCTTCCAGGGTGGGGTGCAGCAGTGCTGGAAATCGAGGCGCGGCGGCGGGCAAATGCCGGACCACGGCGCCGTGAAAGTGGAGGCCGGGCCTGACTGGGGCCCGGGGCATTGGAGGAGGCTGCAGCTTCAGCCGCCTCCTCCTCCTCCTCCTCCTCCTGAGCCACCAGCCGGCGATAATGCTCGCAGATGGCCTCCAGTTTCCGGCGCCGGGCCCTAGCGGCCAACTCCTTCCTTGATGGTTTATTGGAAGGAGTATCATCTATATCAAAAAAGAAAAAGAACATGTTGGAGCCAATACTCTTAGCAAAACAGGAACACTAAAATCATTCAACACATAGTGTCACAGTATCACTAGCAAGCACAGTTCATAACATTTGGGATTTGGTGCTGGGGTAAGTATCTCTAATCCTACTTCCTTGGACTCTAACATTTGTGACCGTTTCAGACATTATTTATAAATATAATCGTACTATGTATGTACTGCGGTACACCAGTCGTGCTGTTCTTATCTGTAGTTTAGCCCAATTACATAACCTTGTTGTAGGCGGCATGCCAGGTCCATCAGCTAAGCTTGCACCCAAGAGAAACAGATATGAGCCACATGATGATGCAGACTCACGTTACTTTTATTTACTACTACTGTCTGCAGGTGGGGAAGCTCATCTTTTTGTCTGACGCCTTACGGCCGTTGGCACTGGTCATACTCTGTTACATGAGGGCAAACGGCATGCACAATTTCACTTACACCCTACCATGGGTACTACAAAAAGGCTGATTATTTATTTATCGGATCCAACGATCATTGCTTATATTCATATTATAGATGCTGCTAGTGCTAATACGATATACGACATCAGGTCGGTAGCGGTCGGTGGTGGGAGTGCTGCCGGTCGGTGACGTGGGAAGGTGCAGGGTGGGGATAGTAAACGATGGATTAAGGACATTCACAGGTAATTAAAGAATACATAAAAAAAAAAACATTGCTGCACACAGTAGCACACACTGCATCGCATTCGGCGGTGCAGTGCGCACCTTGAAAATAGTTTTATTTATTTTTATGTTGATTACCTGTATTTGGCCGTAACAGTAATACACAGTTTACTCGCCAGTGCCACCCACCCGTCCCCTCCCCATGTCGCCGCCCGCCAACAATCCCACCACCAACCGCTACTGCAGAGGGTACTTTGCTTTCATTGCTTGTGTAACCAATATACATAAACATTAAACAACAGATAGGCCACCCTTTGCAGGCTGGCTGCCCCAATCGTAAATACATTAATAATAATAGGTAGGGAGTGGTCCCCAGAGTGGGAGGAAGGGGTTTCTGCTTGATAATATATGACGTGCTTGCAAACTACTGCAAGTGTACTGTATGCTCATAATACTACCTTGATTCCTCTAGGCTTTGCTACTATCGCGCAGTTTCTGTTACATTTTCTTCAAAGTAAGAATCTCCAGTGACACTTTCCACCTATACTGTCTCTTGGTGATAGTACATCCAGGCATACATCCATTAAAGTAAACGTCTATCCTTTTGTATATATCTCTTAACAAACCTTAGTTGGTTTCACCAACAAACACCCATGCTTCTGCTCCTTCCTTCCTTGCCTTGGCTTTGAGTTTGAACCAAAAACACCGCTGATTCTTGCTATCTAGCACTATCCACCCATACTGTGTCGCCCACCCAGGCAGGCATTCTTTCACCTTCCACCCATCCTTCAACAACCCATGCATCTGATCTTATTACTATCAGACTCCTATACATGCTTCCAACAACATATCCTTCTCTGCCGGTCAGTCATATTGTTTATCTCGCCCGTCCTTCCACCCTTAGTGCTTTCCCTCTATGTTCAACACATCCATGAAGGTCATCTGATCTGAGTTTGTCTTCTCCATAAAACATTCACAGCTGATTTTGGAGTCCAATAGAAGAGGCCTTTGGTTACTCTACTCACGCTGGTAATGCTACGTAAAGGGTGTCTTCTTCAACCGTTGTATAATGTCGCACAGTACAGTGAAATAGTGAACACAGTTCCATCTAGCTGTAATGTCAAGAAGTAATGAATATAACTTACCGCCGCCGGCCACTGCTGCTGGATCCCCCCTGGGCCCTGTGTCTCCTGCAGGTGCCGCCAGTTCGCCTGCCCCCTCCGGAATGGCCGCATCGCTGGCCCCGACGGCACTGGTGGATGGTAGTGTGCCTAGAAAAAAGCATCAAAAATTTTTTAGATGCCTGTAACCCTCCCCCTATTTTAAGTGTTCACTTGGAACATTGAACAAAAAGTTAATGCGATGCAACATACATCAGCACTAGACAGTAAGTACAGTCAGTAGACAGACACTAGTAGGATATGGTTCCACTTCCTAGGATCATCTAGTCCTACTCAGCTCTTTTGAAAGTTAGCCTGAGCCATGAGTAACCCTTTTAGATTCATCATGTCGACTACTACTCTTTTGGTGCATATTATACCTGCCAGCGTATTGACATGTGCAGTAGATGCCTTTAAGGCCGCTTGACTGTTGCGTACAAGTGAAGAGGTCGAAAAAAAAACAACATATTGACTTTGTTTAGTTTATATTGCTTAGCCATCACACATACATGTTACACTTTTTGGCATGACTGCAAAATGCTAGCATCATTCACCAGTATACTATCTAACGGCTAACTCGCAGCGTTTTTCTCATATATCATAGGCGAAAGATTCCCTTCTACAAACCAGAGATTTACAGAGCATAGTGGCTGCAAGATGATGTAACCAGTATTTCTACGTTCTACGGTGAGGGATCTTCCAGAATTATAAAGATCTTGGCTCTTGTTCTTGTTGTCAATCATGCACTTGTAAATGTTTACTGTTTTAATGTTAGGCTTTTTGCTGGCTTATTGACTATGGCTGTCGTAAATTAAATTTCATATTAACGATGTACAGAGTTTGATACTTGTTTCAAATAAACCTTTTGAACTTACACATAGACTCTGTGGTATTTGGTGTGGTGGAGTGGACTTACACAAGTGTGTGAGCATAATGGTGTTTGTTATTATGTTCTGGATTGTCTCTGTCTCCGTCATCATCAACATTGTGTATCGTCTTCGTGGGGGGGTCGGGAGTGGGACCCTAATGTGAGACACTATAGCTAGTCTGTTAGGGGATCCTGGGTTCTTCGGACTGAGGTGTGATCAGTAAGATCCAACCTCCCATCAGCACCATCCTATTTTGTTGTGCATAGTTCTGTATGTGGCTCTGCAGAATCCTAGACAATAGTAGTATCATGTACTATCCGATCAAAAATACTAGTCAAATATCTGGTTGGGCATTTTGTTTGTGGTAATTGTCAAAGCCTCATCATTGAGAAGACTTCAAGAGGACAACCCAAAGGACAGGACCCAGTGGCTAGAGCTATTGGTCAATCAGAGTTTTATTGTTGCAAAGAAAACCTTCTATTAAAGAGTGGGCAACTGTGCAAGCTTCGCTACACACAGAGTAATAATAGTAATAGTAGTAGTAGTATTAGTAGCACAGAGAGTCATAGCAGAGGGAGTTAGAAGCAACTTCGAGGCAGGGATAAACAGAATTAGTAAACAGATAGTCAAGGTCAAAGAAGTAAGCTTTTGTAAAAAAGAGATTCAGAAAGTTGAACCATAATTTAGAGTTTGGGAAAGAAAAGATGCAGTAACATAACATTTAGGGAAATATAAATGTCAATCTAACCAATGGAGGACTTACTGGGGCCAGCTGCAGGAGCCTCAGTAGAGGAGAGGTCCTGGGGTTCCCCCGCCGACTCCGACCCCGTCTTCTTGCCCCTGGGTGGTGCTGATGATCATGTAAAATATAATAAAGAAAGAGACCAACATTAAGGAGTGCTGTGAGAAAAATAAGTGCAATAAAATTGACCTATCTAATCAGATGGATCGACTACTGGCTGCTTCCTAGTGCATTTACGGATCGTCTACTTATTTATGAACACTCCAGTGTTCCTTGATCATTCTGATTCCAAATACTAACAAAGCCTAGTAAGTACCACCTGACCTACACCACCTATTCCAGACGGGCCAATTGTTCACTAAGTCTGCACTTCAATTTTTTTCAGCCATCAAATGCATAGATGATGAGATGGAGGACACATGCATAGTTGCATACATTAGTGCATACATACAACAAATTGTGGGTTGGTTGCATAATGCTGATCTAGTTCTGCTACTGACTGACCATGCTAAGCCTACCACTCACTAAACAAAGTACAAAAGGTCCGACGGAGGACTGGGGTAAGCAGCACTCAGTGACAGAGGATGCGTCACGCAGACCGCATAAAACAATTAGTAACTACTACTAACAAACTAAACCTAGTATCCAATATCCATCCACCACTATTTCACAGTAGGACAATGGAAGGACTAGAGTCTCTCTAGCAAATCGCATTACCTAACTTCAGTTCTGTAAAGTAAACTCTTACATAATCAGCATCAGCACAAGCTAGCGCAAACTACGTTGCAAACAAGTAAGAGTACCACCGTGCACCTGGGTCCTTAAATCAAAGAACATTTTGCTTTTTGGAACGTAATACCAGCAACGCTTGGCACGCAGCAGTAATCTTGTTGTTCATCTAATTTAATATACACAATCAGTTACTCACCAAGCCCGATGACCTCGACACCTAGCAGGTCCAACAGGTCCTGCTCCCGGTCCAGGATGTCGGACCACCGGTGAGCTAGCTGGTTGTGGGTGCGCCGGATCCCAGTGCACCGGAACACGGCCCGGCGCACCTTCGCCCACCGACGGTGCCGCTCCTGGGTAGCGTACCCGGAGCCGGGCCTGCCGCCTGCTGCCAAGGTCAAGGGGAGGAGGCGCTGGATGAAAAAAACAAGAGCCGCCACCTCCTCCTCCCCAAACAGTTGCCGGGCCTGCACCCCTGCAGGACGCATTCTGCCGCAAGGCAGGCGGCGCTTCTCTGCGCCTGCAGGTCCCTTGCCCTTGGGACTTGGTGTGCCCTTGGCCATGGTTCTGGGGTGGGTGGGAGGCGGAAAAGAAAAGTCCGAAGGGGAAAAAAAGTTAGGGGGAAGAAGATAGAAAGAACTTTATAAAAGTAACAAAAACACAGTAAAAGTAGAAATAAAATGCAAAATATAAACTGAGGCAAACAGAGAGATAGATAATAACTAAAAAAAGTCAGGAAAAAGGCTTTAAAGACAAAGGATTGCTGTGATAAAGGGAGGATACAAAAGTAGGCCCAGAAACATGGCATAGAGTGAAAAACAAGATGGCCGCGCCCATTCGCGACCGCGTGGGTAAGTTCGCGCGATATTTCTCGCGAACATGTACAATTTATCGCGAACAAGTAAAATGCGCTCCCGAACACGTCAATGCACATCGCGAACACGTTATCCGCGACCCGGAACAGGAAATAAGGCATCGCGAGCGGGCGGGACTATAGAAAAACAAGATGGCCGCGCCCATTGGCGACCGCATGGGTAAGATCGCAAGATATATCCCCCGAGCATGCAAACAGTTCCCCGAACATGCTTACCGCGCTCGCGAACAAGAAAAAGCCATCGCGAACAGGTTGCCACAAGCAACTACGCAAGCTCGCGAAGCTTCGCGAAGGTCGCGTAGTGCAATGACATCTTCGCGAAGCTTCGCGAAGCGCGACTACGCGAACTACGCCCAGGGTTAGTTATCAGTCTGATCTGTGAAATACTGAGGACTAAACAGAAACTGCATTGTGCCTATTGTCCAGAAGCTTCTGGAGTTGGTGAGCAGGTGAATGGCACAATGAAAGTCAAATTAGCAAATATGTGTGATTCCACTGACTTGAAATGGCCGAATGTTTTGCCCCTAGTTCCAATAACCATGAGAAGAACACCTGACAGAAGGACAGGTTTAAATCCCTACAAGATACTAGTGGGACGAGCAATGAGAGAAGCATATGTACCTGATCAACAAGATAGGCCACTGAGAAATAGACTGCAGATTTCGGATACAAGTTCAGAATCAGGTGCAGAGCAACCAGAAGAGCTGTTAACAGAAGAGAAGCAGACTGTGAAACTGATAATACTAGATTAACAGACTCTGCGAGTGTACAGCAAGGTGTAAGACTCAATGATTTTTCACCTGACAACGATTTAGATGGTACTACCGAACTAGGACAGAAACAAAGTCAAGAGCAGAGGCAAGTACATGAAAAAGAGAGAACAGAAGACTCAGAAATCATACAGTTCAAGATAAGGGGAAGTGAAATACAAGCAGACACAGAGACTGAAAGCAAGGGAGAAGAAGGTTCAGAAATCCTGACAGTTATCTTGTCTGACATTAGAGAAGAAACTGATGATCAAGAAATTCTGAACAAAGACTACGAACCTATGGAGAAGGATGATTCACACATGTGGTCCAACGGAGTAAAGAGACTCAAGTATAAGATAGTGAGGTAAGGAACAACAGCTCTTGAAGATCAGATCTCTGAAATGACAAACAAGTTAGAACAGGAGAAATTGAACAGGCCACCTGAGTGGACTTACATAGTCCTACAAAACATAGAAGAAGTAGATTTAAGAAAGGAAAGGGACAGTGACAACGACAGTGAGCAGGACAAAGAAAACGACTTGAGGCCACCCTAACAGTGTTACAGAAAACACTTTTGGGTTTTAGCACACAAGACGAAGACGATTTTTCCTGAACCATTTCCAAGTGGTTAAAATAAAAGAAGGGGCAAAGGACAGAAAGTCATTCAAGTGTGAAAACACACTTTGTACATACGGTACATATTTAGTAGATTTCATTTATAGGTTAACTTAGATACCATAGCGGATATGGACAGTTCTAAAAATAGATATAACATTTTTGCTTTGGGTGTAGGATGTGTTTATGTTGTACCATTTTACTAATGGTGCTGTTAACAATGTACCAATAGTTGCACAAGTAGATAGAACTGCACTTCACAAGGATAAGTAAGTTTTAGATTTAGAACTAAAAATAATATTTTTGTCGAGAACAAGAGAAATGAGAAAGAAATATGCTGAACCAACAAAATTATTAAGAAGAAGTGTCTGATCGAATAAAATTTAGTGGGATGAATGGGTGGTTTGGGATTTGGTGATGATGAAATCATCAAAGGGGGGATTGATGGAGCAGAGTACAGAATATTTTGCGTGTACCCCGTTCAGACCAATCACCCCCCATAACAAAGTAATATATTAATTTTGTTTGCTGTGTATTAACCAAACACACACATTACATGTGGGAAATGCTCTGCATTAACAGGTTTGATTAACATATTAATTAATGGTGTAAAACGCACGTTTAATCTATTTTGTGCATTTAAATAGTGTAATAGTGCACGTCTATGTTGTAGTGTACATTGTGCATTTCATGCTGCTTTTGCTTCATTTAAATGGCTTGCAGAGTGATGCTTTTCCGCTAGGTAACAGTTTTTAGGGGATAAATATTAGCCCTGGTGGGTGGGGGGACAGAAAACACTTATTTTCTGTGTATTCACATTTTCTTTGTGTGTGTTTATCGTAGTTTGGCTGGTGGCCAGTTTCAAGATGGCTTCGTTTTTCCCAGTTCTGCGCAGTAGAGAATGCTTGCATCATCTGGCTGGAGGAACCTCGTGCATGCACTGTGCTCCACTGAACCCTGAAGCAGGCGGGCCGTTGATCCGATCGCACTGCAGCCTGTCTCGCCGCTCGACCGGCACCAGCTACCTTACCGGTATGCTTCTGAGCACTCCCGTCCCCTGGACGCAATCGACGCTCTCCCAGACACACCCCACGAGGCGGGGAGACACCTGATTGCAGGGACACACGCTGCCGAGATCTCCGCTCCTGAACAAGGATCTCCTGCGTCGATTTCCGACACTGCCGCCTCTGCTTACACGAGCACGCCACAATATTGCCCCAACACCTGGAAAAAAACAAGAAAAATTAGCAGGCCCCGAGCGTGGGGCACACGGGAGACACGGGGAGCGAGCCAGGGGCAAGAGGGCGCCCAGCTCGCTCCCCACGCCTTATAACGGGAGTTGCACGTCGGCCCAAAGGGCCCGCCCCCCCGGCCGTCCCGCCCCCCTGCCCCGGAAGCTGAAAAGCTGCTTCCGGGTCACGGGGGAGGCATCAGGCTATCGTGGTTGGGGGTGCGCCGCGAGCGCCATCGCCGCGCGACACACCCCCAACACTGAAAGGCCGGGGGAGGGGGGGCACCGCACCGCCGTGTGGGCGTGAGGGCCGAGTGGCCCCTACTTTACACATGGTCCGTAAATGGCTACCCTCCCCTCCCAGCTTTCCACACCACCTTGAAGGATTGACATAAGCAAATTGGAAGTACAAATCATCCCCCCAAATAGTCCCATGTGGGATGGTCTGTAAGTGCGTGGTTCGGAAAAGTTTTTCTAACTTGGTATTGATCCTCTTTACCGAGTGATTCAATGCTGTGAGAAGTTGGCCTGGTATATCATGTTCACTAGTTAAAGTGACCACCTTGTACCATGCCAAGCAACCCTTATGGTGTGGTTGTAAGTCAACCTTTTCGGACTAGCTGCCCTAGTGGTAGCGTAGGCTAAGCAGTCTTTGAGGCTAAACTCGTGAAGCGTGTTAAGCCAGCTGTTTTACCAAATGTAACCCCCTTTTATACCAATGAAAGGACACCACACAGATATATATTGAAAATATATATGTATTTATTTCTCAAAGTAACCCCTAGACTCTTTATGAGCACAGGAGCACAAATCGTTAAACAAGAATACGTTAGAATACACAGAAGTTGCACTTTATATGGATAGGCCCTGGTGGCCGCTCAAACCATATACTAAAATAGTGGTATAAGTACCACGAACAGGAAAGGGAAAAGGCCTAGGGCCTCTAGAATCGCTGGGCCTACAAGGAGCTAACTTTAGTTAGTGACCAGGAGGTCCACGGGTTGCGTGTGCAGAGCAAATAGTCACACGCGGGCTCCCATAGGTTTTCAATGGGTGCGTAAAAGTTACAAAGTTACTGCAAAAAGGATCTTCCGGATGGACTATGAACTCAAGATTGGAAACACAGACACTAGAGATGATACTCTACACTTGGGCACCGGAGTGCCAGCTTTACCTCACCCACAGGAAGCGGGTGCATAGGTCTCGAAGTGCGTCGGGTTTCTTCTATCTGTTCAATGGAGCCTGTGGACAAAGATGCTGCAGGCGGTCGGTCCGGAAGGGATGCGGTGGATACAAGGGTGGATTGGAGTTGTAGAAGACCTGTAAGCAGAGGGGACAGTGTTCACAGTCACTAGCCAGTGACCAGCGTGGCACCAGGTGGGTACCAGGCGATGTCGGGTGCAAACAGGAAGAAAGGTGCAGCTTGTCTCTGCAGCCACGTGGTCCCTAAAGGTCAACGACGTCCAGGAGTCGGTTCACGAGCTGTCCCACGCAGGCTCTCGCTGTCGGCGGTGTCGGCGACTTGATCGAAGCAAACAAGCCTTGGCAAAAGCAATTGTTGTGGAAAACGAAATAAGCTGATGGTTCTGACCAGCAAGGTCAGAGGGATTGCTCCTTTGGAGGGGAGCAAGGGCCAGTCTGGAGCAACCATACCAGCGGTGTAGTTCTTGAAGTTCGTCGCCAAGATGGCCACTAGCCAACGGGCCAGCAACCGGTTAGGTGCGTCGAGTGGCAAAATGCAGAAGGGCCCCACGCAGATCGTGGAGATGCTGGAGGGCTCACCTTTGGTGCAGATGCTGCTCGAGGGTTGGGCTTCTCAGATCCCAAAGCACAACTTGGAGGGAGCCTCGGTTGTCGCGCTTGCAGCTTGTCGTGGTCTTTTCAAGATGGCTGGCTCCACGTGTCTCGGTGCCTCCATGGGTTCCTTCTTTTCAGGGACTGTGGATCGGGCGGTGAGAGGTCTGGAGGTCCAGGTCTTGTCAGTCTCTGGCTCAGGCTCCGGCGGGAGGCGGCGGCAAAGCAGACGTTGATTCGCTGGATGGTGCTTGCGTTAGCAAGGTGGTCACTCCCTGACCACAGGGGAGATTGGCTTCAGTCCTCTGTGCGGTAGAGCGTCGAAGTTCCCGTCTTCTTCTTGTAGTTAAGTTGATTCCAGGATGTCTGAAGTCTTAGGACACAGCTCCTACCTTTAAGCGGATTCTAGGGGCCGGACTACCTGCTAGGTCCCTCCCTAAGGTTGGGACCAGGAAGGGGGGTGGTTACACCCCCAATCCTTTGTCCAGCTCGCCCCAGGTCCAGGGCTGGTGTGCCACAGGACCGGTTTGAACTGGCATATGCACCGAGGCTCCTTGTGAGCCTCAGGCATGTCTGGTTTCTTTCAAGCCCTACCTGACCAATACACAAAATCCTGTCTGGGGTGGTGCACGCACCTCCCCTGGCAGGAAACCCTTTGTCCACACCTCCCAAGCTGGAAGGACTCCCAGCAGCAGGAGGGCCGACTTGTGTCTGTGGTGGCAGCATCCATTTTGTGGAGCTGAGGCTATGTCTGATTTTACCCGGGTTTCAGGTACTGTACATGTCGTGTCCCTCTAGAAGGGTGGAATGCTAACCCCGTCGCCAGAATTGGCGAGGGGTTAGTATTCCAATTCGTATGACACCTTACTCGACATGTTTTGATAAAGCCAAACCAAAGTTAGCATTTAACCGCGAGGTTCATAATGCACTTAAGAGTATATGGTATGACGATATCTGGAAACAGTAGAAGGAAGTTGTTCCGACCACTGCAGACAGGCTCAGCTCATGCCAGAGCACCATCTCACATGGAAGCAAGCACTCTGCCTTCAGGATTGTTAAGGCCTGCCATAGGAGTGACTTATAGGTTAACATGTGTCCCATTTAAGGTTAGTTATAGGTATACTACACCTAAGTAAGAGGTGGTTACACCAACTTACCCCAGCTGAGTGATCAGCCAGTTGTGTCAAATTTGTTAGGCCAAGCCTGGGGTGGCATAATACATGCTTCAGCCCCTGGCAGGCCTTAGATACACCAATGCCCTGGGTACCTAGTGTACACTGGTACAGGGGCTCACAGGGTGATCCACTTCCAATTGGTTATGCACCTAGGGTGCATAGTGTAAATTTAGTAGAGAGAACAGCAGGCTGGGGGTCTGATTGGCAGGCCCACAGCCTCAATATGTCAAAAACCAGTGAAGCAAAAAGCAAAAATTTGGGGTGACCATAGGATAGCAGACCCTACTCTCCTACACAACCCCCCCCAAACGCAGGGACATTAAACTAGCCTTGACCAGTCTCGTCTTCATGTCCTAAGTGGAAGTACCTGGAGAGACCATCTGCAATCCCATGGTCAGTACCTGGCCGGTGCTCCACTGTAAAGTCCATCCCCTGTAGGGAAATGGACCACCTAAGCAGTTTGGGGTTTTCACCCTTCATCTGATTTAGCCACAAGAGGGGCTTATGGTCGGTCTGAATCTTGAAGTGAGTGCCAAACAAGTATGGCCTCAGCTTCTTCAGGGCCCACACCACAGCAAAGGCCTCCCTCTCAATAGCTGACCAATTCTTCTCTCTGGGGGTCAACCTTCTGCTAATAAAAGCAATGGGTTGGTCTTGACCATCTACATTAAGTTGTGACAGCACAGCTCCCACACCCAACTCAGAATCATCTGTTTGGACAATAAACTCTTTGGAGTAGTCAGGACTTTTCAGGATAGGTGCAGAGCACATGGCCTTCTTCAGGTCATCAAATGCCTTTTGACAGCTTACTGTCCACTGAACCTTTTTGGGCATCTTCTTGGATGTCAGATCATTAAGAGGAGTCACAATGGACCCATAGTTCTTAACAAACTTCCTGTAGTACCCAGTCAAGCCCAAGAAAGCTCGAACTTGAGTCTGGGTGGTTGGAGGGGACCAGTCCTTGATGGATTGTATCTTACTCTCCAGTGGTTGAACTTGGCCTCCACCTACAAGGTGGCCCAAATACACAACCTTACTCTGCCCTATCTGGCACTTAGTAGCCTTGATAGTGAGGCCTGCCCTTTGCAGAGCCTCAAGAGCCTTCTTCAGGTGGATCAGGTGATCCTCCCAGGTGGAGCTAAAGACAGCAATGTCATCAAGATATGCTGCACAAAGGTCATCCAACCCAGTAAGGACTTGATTCACCAACCTTTGGAAGGTGGCAGGTGCATTCTTCAGACCAAAGGGCATCACCACAAATTGGTAGTGCCCACCTGGGGTTGAGAATGCTGTTTTGGCCTTAGACTCCTCAGCTAATCTGATTTGCCAATAGCCAGCTGTCAAGTCAAATGTGCTCAAAAACTTAGCAGAAGCCAGTTTATCTATGAGCTCATCTGCCCTTGGAATAGGGTGTGCATCTGTCCTAGTGACAGCATTGAGTCCTCTGTAATCCACACAGAACCTCATCTCTCTCTTGCCATCTTTGGTGTGAGGTTTGGGGACCAGAACCACTGGGCTAGCCCAGGGGCTCTCTGAGGGTTCAATGACACCCAATTCCAGCATTTTGTGTACCTCGGCCTTTATACAGTCCCTGACGTGGTCAGGTTGTCTGTAAAGCTTGTTCTTTACAGGCAGACTGTCACCAGTGTCCACCACATGGGTACACCAGTCAGTTTGGCTAGGTATCAAGGAAAACATGTGTTGAAATGATTGTAGAACTTGTCTACATTCAGTCTGCTGATGATCAGTGAGGTTGCCTCCAAGGGGCACTCCTTCAACTGAACCATCCTCAGGGTTCTGAGACAACAGGTCTGGGAGAGGGTCACTCTCTTCCTCCTGTCCCTCATCTGTAGCCATGAGCAAGCCCATGTCTGCCCTGTCAACATGTGCTTTTAACCTGTTAACATGGAGTACCCTGTGGGGACTCCTGGGAGTTCCTAGGTCCACCAAGTAGGTGACCTCTCCCTTCTTTTCCAGGATTGTATGGGGTCCAGACCATTTGCCTTGGAGTGCTGCTGGGGCCACTGGCTCCAACACCCATACCTTCTGTCCTGGCTGAAACTCAACCAAGACAGCCTTTTGGTCATGCCAAGCTTTCTGTAAGGCCTGGCTTGCCTCAAGGTTTTTGGATGCCTTCTCCATATACTCAGCCATCCTGGAGCGGAGACCAAGTACATAGTCCACTATGTCTTGTTTAGGCTTTTTGAGAGGTAACTCCCATCCTTCCTTCACTAAACACAGTGGGCCTCTTACAGGGTGCCCAAACAACAATTCAAAGGGGCTGTAACCAACTCCTTTTTGTGGGACCTCTCTGTAAGCAAACAGAAGGCAGGGTAGAAGGATGTCCCATCTTCGCCTGAGCTTTTCAGGTAATCCTTTGATCATACCCTTTAGGGTCTTGTTGAATCTCTCAACAAGCCCATTGCATTGTGGGTGATAAGGGGTGGTGAACTTGTAGTTGACACCACATTCCTTCCACATAGCTGTCAAGTATCCTGACATGAAGTTGGTACCTCTGTCAGAAACCACCTCCTTAGGAAACCCCACTCTGGAGAATACTCCCAGCAGGGCCCTGGCCACAACAGGTGCTGTAGTGGTCCTAAGGGGAATTGCCTCTGGATACCTGGTGGCATGATCCACTACCACCAGTATAAATCTGTGCCCAGATGCAGTGGGAGGATCCATGGGACCCACTATATCTATTCCCACTCTTTCAAAGGGGACCCCCACCACATGTAGTGGTATCAGGGGCGCCTTTGTTGTGCCACCTGATTTGCCACTGGCTTGGCAGGTCACACAGGAGCGAAAAAACTCCTTGGTATCTTCATTCATGTGAGGCCAGTGAAAGTGAGGGACAAGCCTGTCCCAAGTCTTGTTCTGGCCTAAGTGTCCTGCTAAAGGAATATCATGGGCCAAGGTAAGAAGGAAGCCCCTAAATTGCAGAGGTATAACCAACCTCCTGGTTGCACCAGGCTGGGGGTCTCTAGCCTCTGAATAAAGGAGCCCTTCATCCCAATACACTTTATGGGTACCTTGAGCATTCCCAGCAGCCTCAGCAGCAGCCAGCTGTCTGAGGGGTTCAAGAGAGGGACAGGATAACTGAGCCTGCCTCAAGTCAGCCCTTGAAGGTCCCCCTGTCCCCAGAAACTCAACCTGATCAGGTTCAAGCTCTTCAGGGACAGTTCCTTCAGGGTTCTCTAGATCAGCTTCCTGGGAAGGTTGATCATCACTCTGAGGCAGGGGGGAAGGCACAGCCTTGACCCTCCTGTTCTTCTTCTTGGTAGGTGCTTGGTCCATTATTCCAGGATCCAAGACCTGAGGTTCAGTAAGGCACTTTTTGGCCTGTGACCTGGTCACAGCAAGGACATGTGGTGATATACCTAACATCTCTGCATGTGTCCTGTACTCCACTTCAGACCATAGAGAACTCTCTAGGTCATTGCCCAACAAACATTCTACTGGGAGGTCTGCACTAACCACAACCCTTTTGAGGCCAGTTACCCCTCCCCATGAGAAGTTAACAACTGCCACACTATGTGAAGTAGTGGCATTGCTGGCATTGGTCACCAGGTAATTCTCACCTGGTATGTACTGTCCAGGATCCACAAAGCCTGGTGTCACCATAGTGACACTGGCACATGTGTCCCTGTAGGCTTGAGCCACTTTTTCATTAATTAAAGGAGTCTGTCTGTACTTGCCCAGGTTACTGGGGCTCACAGTCAGGGACAAATCTATGTCCCCATCACAGATCAGGACTGCCTGTGTCAGGGTTCTGTCTAAGTCAGAATCTCCTTCAGTTCCCATAGTGATTCCCACTACACCCTTTGTCTGGGGACCAACACTGCTAACAGTAGTACTGGGAGCAGGTGCCTTAGGGGCAACCGTGTTGGGGGCTCCACCCTTCTTACAATCACTAGTCCAGTGAGTTGTATTCTTGCAATGATTGCACCAGGGTTTCTTTTGACCTTCTTTCTTCTTTCCCTTAGATTGTTGTTGGGACCCACCCTCCTTAGCAGTAGTTTGGGGCCCTGTTGAAGACTTCTGGTCTTTAGATTTCTGATCTCCACCCTTTTGGTCTGTTTTCTTCTGATCACCCCCTTGGCCCTGGTTCTGGTTCTTTTGATTAACCCTGGTTCTGACCCATTTGTCTGCCTTCTTTCCCAATTCTTGGGGAGAGGTCAGATCAGAGTCAACCAAGTGTTGATGCAGTTGCTGGTTTTGACAGTTATTTAAAATCTGCTCTCTCATCATCAAATTGTACAATCCTGTATAATCAGATACCTTACTTCCCAGCAACCAACCCTCCAAAGCCTTAGTGGCACATTCAATGTATTCAGACCAGTCCTGAGTCTGTGTCTTCTGGGTGTCTCTGAACATTAACCTGTACTGTTCAGTGGTTAGGCCTAACCCATCAACTAGGACACTCTTCAGGGCTCTGTAATTTCTGACATCCTCTTCTCTAACAGTGAGGAGTCTATCTCTGCCTCTTCCTTCAAAAGAGAGCCAGAGGATTGCTGCCCACTGGTCTTCAGGAACCTGCTGCACTTTGCAGGCTCTCTCAAGAGCAGTCATCCATTTGTGGATGTCATCCCCACTTTTGTAGGGGGGCACAACCTTAGACAGGTTCCTATTATCAAAGACCCTATCTTTGTCCTTAGGGACAATGCTGCCACCAGTGGGTATAGACCCACTCTCTCTAGGTTGCCTAGCCTTGTTCAGTTTCTCTTCCATCAGGGCTACCTCTAGCTCCTGCTTCCTGATCCTCAGCTGGGCTTCCTGCATTCTGGCCTCATGCTCCCTCCTCTGAGGGGTGGTCATCCTTCTCCTGGAGTGACCTTGAGAGCCTCTAGAGGCATGAGAAGCATTAGATTCACCTGAGTGATTCCTTTGCCTCCCAGGCCCCTGATTAAGTCCACTAGGGAGATCCAATGGGGTGATCCCATTGTCAGTCCCCAGTAGCCTTAAGTTAGCTGGGCCACGTATAACACTTGGCACTGGGCTAGTTCTCCCTTCATCCTCACTACCTCCTGTATCCCCATCACTTTCCTCCTCTGTAGTATGATTCTCATCTAAGGGATGACTATTGGAAAGGGGTACTTCAGTAGCATTTTCAGAAGGGGGGCCTCCTGTTCCTGTCCCTAAGGGGCCTAACTGGGAGGCTTTCCTGAGAGCTTTCTGATCTTCATCAGCCTGTAAAAGCTCTCTGAGTTCAGCAGAAGTAGGATTCTTGGGCTGTTTAAGGCCCCTGATATTTGCCAACTGCCTGAGCTCATTTTGATTTAGGGTAGCAAAGATGGATGGTGCCCTCTGGGGGTCACTCTCAACAGAGATGGGTACATTGGACCCCTCTGCCCCAGCCATTGCTCTTAAGTGTGGGTGGATGTGTTGCAATCTACCTACACTTGGGTTTACCTACTAAACCTATCTAGTAGTTGTAGTCAGGGTGTGCTACTCCCTTTGCTCTACAACACTAAGTTCAGTAGAACTTAAGTATATCTAATCTTGTTTTATATGTACCTACAGGTATCTATGTGATCTTTCAATTGGTAACCAAGAGATTACAATGGTAAAACACAGCAAGCTCAAATCCAACCGCTGCTCACCAATGTGAGAAGTTGGCCTGGTATATGATGTTCACTAGTTAAAGTGACCACCTTGTACCATGCCAAGCAACCCTTATGGTGTGGTTGTAAGTCAACCTTTTTGGACTAGCTGCCCTAGTGGTAGCGTAGGCTAAGCAGTCTTTGAGGCTAAACTCGTGAAGCGTGTTAAGCCAGCTGTTTTACCAAATGTAACCCCCTTTTATACCAATGAAAGGACACCACACAGATATATATTGAAAATATATATGTATTTATTTCTCAAAGTAACCCCTAGACTCTTTATGAGCACAGGAGCACAAATCGTTAAACAAGAATACGTTAGAATACACAGAAGTTGCACTTTATATGGATAGGCCCTGGTGGCCGCTCAAACCATATACTAAAATAGTGGTATAAGTACCACGAACAGGAAAGGGAAAAGGCCTAGGGCCTCTAGAATCGCTGGGCCTACAGGGAGCTAACTTTAGTTAGTGACCAGGAGGTCCACGGGTTGCGTGTGCAGAGCCAATAGTCACACGCGGGCTCCCATAGGTTTTCAATGGGTGCGTAAAAGTTACAAAGTTACTGCAAAAAGGATCTTCCGGATGGACTATGAACTCAAGATTGGAAACACAGACACTAGAGATGATACTCTACACTTGGGCACTGGAGTGCCAGCTTTACCTCACCCACAGGAAGCGGGTGCATAGGTCTCGAAGTGCGTTGGGTTTCTTCTATCTGTTCAATGGAGCCTGTGGACAAAGATGCTGCAGGCGGTCGGTCCGGAAGGGATGCGGTGGATCCAAGGGTGGATCGGAGTTGTAGAAGACCTGTAAGCAGAGGGGACAGTGTTCACAGTCACTAGCCAGTGACCAGCGTGGCACCAGGTGGGTACCAGGCGATGTCGGGTGCAAACAGGAAGAAAGGTGCAGCTTGTCTCTGCAGCCACGTGGTCCCTGAAGGTTGACGACGTCCAGGAGTCGGTTCACGAGCTGTCCGACGCAGGCTCTCGCTGTCGGCGGTGTCGGCGACTTGATCGAAGCAAACAAGCCTTGGCAAAAGCAATTGTTGTGGAAAACGAAATAAGCTGATGGTTCTGACCAGCAAGGTCAGAGGGATTGCTCCTTTGGAGGGGAGCAAGGGCCAGTCTGGAGCAACCACACCAGCAGTGTAGTTCTTGAAGTTCGTCGCCAAGATGGCCACTAGCCAACGGGCCAGCAACCGGTTAGGCGCGTCGAGTGGCAAAATGCAGAAGGGCCCCACGCAGATCGTGGAGATGCTGGAGGGCTCACCTTTGGTGCAGATGCTGCTCGAGGGTTGGGCTTCTCAGATCCCAAAGCACAACTTGGAGGGAGCCTCGGTTGTCGCGCTTGCAGCTTGTCGTGGTCTTTTCAAGATGGCTGGCTCCACGTGTCTCGATGCCTCCACGGGTTCCTTCTTTTCAGGGACTGTGGATCGGGCGGTGAGAGGTCTGGAGGTCCAGGTCTTGTCAGTCTCTGGGTTCGGGCTCCGGCGGGAGGCGGCAGCAAAGCAGATGTTGATTCGCTGGATGGTGCTTGCGTTAGCAAGGTGGTCACTCCCTGACCACAGGGGAGATTGGCTTCAGTCCTCTGTGCGGCAGAGCGTCGAAGTTCCCGTCTTCTTCTTGTAGTTAAGTTGATTCCAGGATGTCTGAAGTCTTAGGACACAGCTCCTACCTTTAAGCGGATTCTAGGGGCCGGACTACCTGCTAGGTCCCTCCCTAAGGATGGGACCAGGAAGGGGGGTGGTTACACCCCCAATCCTTTGTCCAGCTCGCCCCAGGTCCAGGGCTGGTGTGCCCCAGGACCGGTTTGAACTGGCATATGCACCGAGGCTCCTTGTGAGCCTCAGGCATGTCTGGTTTCTTTCAAGCCCTACCTGACCAATACACAAAATCCTGTCTGGGGTGGTGCACGCACCTCCCCTGGCAGGAAACCCTTTGTCCATACCTCCCAAGCTGGAAGGACTCCCAGCAGCAGGAGGGCCGACTTGTGTCTGTGGTGGCAGCATCCATTTTGTGGAGCTGAGGCTATGTCTGATTTTACCCGGGTTTCAGGTACTGTACATGTCGTGTCCCTCTAGAAGGGTGGAATGCTAACCCCGTCGCCAGAATTGGCGAGGGGTTAGTATTCCAATTCGTATGACACCTTACTCGACATGTTTTGATAAAGCCAAACCAAAGTTAGCATTTAACCGCGAGGTTCATAATGCACTTAAGAGTATATGGTATGACGATATCTGGAAACAGTAGAAGGAAGTTGTTCCGACAACTGCAGACAGGCTCAGCTCATGCCAGAGCACCATCTCACATGGAACCAAGCACTCTGCCTTCAGGATTGTTAAGGCCTGCCATAGGAGTGACTTATAGGTTAACATGTGTCCCATTTAAGGTTAGGTATAGGTATACTACACCTAAGTAAGAGGTGGTTACACCAACTTTCCCCAGCTGAGTGATCAGCCAGTTGTGTCAAATTTGTTAGGCCAAGCCTGGGGTGGCATAATACATGCTTCCGCCCCTGGCAGGCCTTAGATACACCAATGCCCTGGGTACCTAGTGTACACTGGTACAGGGACTCACAGGGTGATCCACTTCCAATTGGTTATGCACCTAGGGTGCATAGTGTAAATTTAGTAGAGAGAACAGCAGGCTGGGGGTCTGATTGGCAGGCCCACAGCCTCAATATGTCAAAAACCAGTGAAGCAAAAAGCAAAAAATTGGGGTGACCATAGGATAGCAGACCCTACTCTCCTACAAATGCCCTGACAGAATCACCCCCACGCCACTGCAGCCGTGGTATCAGCTGGGACCAGACTACCGTGCAGTCAGGGCATACCCTCCTTACCCAACCCGCTGCTGAAATGATCTCTTCCAGGAGGACCCGCCTACCCAGTCTAGCAAGGTCATTCCCCCCCCCCGATGAAGAATCACCACCGCCGGTGGGGGTGTATGTTGGGCGACCAACTCTGCAAAGAATCCCCGAAACTGACTGAGACAGAGACCCCCCCTCCCAAAGAAGGAGATGGACCAACCTTTGTGCTCTAGCTCCCTTCTACCCTTGCCTGTAAAAAATACATTTTTAGCACGATTCACATATGAATGACCAACAATCCAAACCCTGCCTGACCGCGTCCTGTGTTCCTGACTGTTCACGCCACGATGAGTCGCCGATGAATCCTGATGATGACCCGAAGCCAGCTCTCTGCCTACATCACAGAGCGAAGGAACTGCAAAACCAGAAAAAACAACCCAATGTCAGCTAAACTCTAGGTACTTCACAACATGTGTACCCGCACATACCGTTTGTAGCAATTGGAATTGGGTGACCATCTCCCAATTCTTCTAACACTGTTCACATGCAGACCCCTTTGTGATTGCCTCAGTGGCAGCGCCTATCCTAAAGGAGTGTGTGCCAAATTCCTTCGGGTCAAGGCCCACCCTGGCAATAGTCAACTCCATGACTCTTCTGAACTGGTATTTGGTTAAAGGGGTGCCGTCAGCGTGTAGTAGGAGCGACCCACCCAACAGTCCACCTCGCTGCCCGATGAAAGTCTCTACATGGTGTACCGGGCAGCAAGGATTATCCCTCGCCCTGTGCAGTACCACAGTCTCCCCCCGCGACTCCTGATCAGTTTTTGATCTCAAAATTGTCACCCACAATGTGTCTCCCTGTATTGTTGTGTTCAGGAATTGGATACCCCCCTGCCTATCTTCCTTGGAGGCTGCCACCAACTCGCTCAGCCTCAACGCTCCATAAAAGGCTAATGTGAAAGCTGCTTTAAACAATTGTATCTCCCAGCCTGAGCTACAGACGTCATGCAATGCAGGCAGTAATGCCGTCAGCCTCCCCAAGCCTATTGGTTTCCTAGTGTCAGCCGTGCTGCCCTGTAAGCGGCGCCAACCCCTCAGACCCTTCCGCACCGCAAAGCTGTTAGTTGGATCTTTTACTCCCTTTGCCTGTGCGTAGAAGGAGACAGCTGCCCTATGCCTGTTAGCTGTGGCCACTGAACGACCCTCCTGATGCAATCCACCCAGATAATCCGTAAAGCTATTCTCTAGAGCCCATTTGGATTCCCAGTCACGCCCCAAGAAAGTGCAATATGAACCAAACGCCCCTTCATACGCTGTCCTTGTCTTGGGGGCTAAGCTAGCAGCCACGAGGTCCTGTAACTTGGGGCACCAATCTGCCAGAGCGCTGATGGGAAGTGTGTCGGTGTAGGCTCTGCTGATGGAAGATGTTCCCTGAATACCTGCATTTTTTGGCGAGAGAGTGCAACAGCTGCATTATTAAGGACACCTGGTACATGTTTTGCCCTGAATACAACATTCAATTGCAAGCATCTCAACACAATCTCCTTCAAGAGGCGGAGTATGAACCTACAGCGTGCCGCTTGCTGATTGATGCACTCCACCACCGTCATGTTGTCTGACCAGAATATCACTGATTTGTTACGCAGAAGTTCTGGCCAGACCATTAATGCAACCCAAATGGGGAACAGCTCCAGGAAACCAATGTTGGTTGTCAACTCACTGTACACCCATTGGTCCGGCCACCTGTGGGTGACCCACTTGTTTCCAAGGATGGCGCCAAACCCAACACTCCCAGCAGCGTCAGTCCATAAACCTAACTCTGCTGAAGTAATGGGGGGGCCGGACCATACAACCCTGCCGTTGAAGTCCTCCAGGAATGCCATCCATATCTGCATGTCCTGGCGTACCTCAAGCGACAGTCTAGTGCGGTGGTGTTTTTCTCGCAGGCCCCTCATAGCCTGCGCAATTGAGCGGGAAAAGGGGCGAGCCATTGGTATCACCCTCAACGTGAAATTCAACTGACCCCACTGTTTCCTGAAGCTGTTGTAACGAGACCTTCTCTTTGGCCAGGCACGCGCGTAGTGCCGCCTTGAATTTAGACACCTTCTCCTTTGGGAGCCTGAAACAACCCTCAACAGAGTCTATTTCAATGCCCAGAAATTCTAAGCAAGTAGCTGGCCCCACTGTCTTCCCCAGCGCCAGCGGGACCCCAAAAGCCCGCATGAGCGCGCAAAATTCCTGCAATGCCCGTGCACACTTCTGGGACCCAGCCGCGCCCAGGAAGAGAAAGTCATCCAGGTAGTGCAGGACCTGCTGATGCCCGGTTACCCATTCCAAGAAGGAACTGAACGTCTCAAAATAGGCACACGAGATCGAACAACCCATGGGCATGCATTTGTCCATGTAATACTTCCCTTCAAACTTGAACCCCAAAAGGTGGTGATCCCCCTGATGCACGGGGAGAAGACGAAATGCAGACTCTATGTCAGACTTGGCCATCCATGCCCCTGGACCCAGGCCCCTAAGCAACACCACCGCTTGGTCAAAAGAGGCATATTTTACACTGCAGACATTCTCATCTATAGCATCATTCAAGGATGCCCCCCTTGGGGCTGAGAGATTATGAATGAGTCTATATTCGCCTTTCTCTTTTTTAGGGACCACACCAAGAGGGGAACAAACAAAGTTGGGCACTGGCACCTCGTCAAAAGGTCCTGCTAACCTACCCAGGTGTAATTCTTTTTCAATTTTTGCAGCCACTACCCCTGGGTTATGCTTTACAGACAGTTGGTTCCTGCACTCAGTCTTGCCTGTGTACCCTCCTGCCGGTATCCTGAAACCCCAAGAAAATCCCTCCTGAAGTAATTTAGCCGCTTTGTGATCTGGGTATCTGTTCAGCCAGGGAATCATTGCCATGACATCAATGGGAGTGTGCGATACTAAACCCTCCTCTAGCTTATTCAGGTTTCCTTCTCCTCCTGGAGCCCTGGTTGCCACCCTTAAATCTGCAGGAGGTCTCAGGGTGTGAGGGGTGCCCACACAAGGAACAGGCATGTTTGAACTTACATGTGCCCGCTGCCCTAGTGCAGGACCGTTTGTTGAAATCCCAACATACGCCCTTTTTATCCCCCCAACCCTTGCCCTTTCCTGGTACCTCACTTCCTTGCGCATGCCGAAAGGGCTGTTGCGGCTTGGCCGGGTATATTTTCTGTGAACCGGTTGCCCCCATCGCTGCTGCCCCCCCAGATATCTGATTGTACCATGACAAGGACTCCACCACATCCCATGCTAGAGAGGGATCGAATTTCTTAGCTTTCCTGAATGAAATGTCATATTCCTTCCACCCATTCCCCACTTGTGTCTCGCTCCACATGGCAATCCTGCTCTGGTAGCAGGCCATTTCAGCTTGTAAATTGGGCGACCTTTCAGCTGTAATGGCACTAAACACGGAAAAGGCCCTCATCCAGTTAACAAATGTCTCCTCAACTCTGAACTTAACCAACTCTGTTCTCCATTCACTGGGCAACATCCATTCCTTTTGTGACTTGGCGTATTCAAGTTCCCTATTATCGAGCAGCAAGGAGAAAATGTTGATATATTTGCCCGCCCAGATCATCTCTTTCACAGCCTGAGACACATGTTGCCCCAAATTCTCCTTGCTTGAGGGCATAGAACCATCTTTAAGTAATGGCAAAGCCACCTCCATACCACTGTCAATGCCTTGCGACGTCGCCCCATCCTTCTTTGCCGTCTGCCCGCTGGCGGAACCTGTTGGGGGAGTAATTGGTGCCAATGTTGCCCCTTCCCCCGCCCTGGCCACCTTAATCATCTCAACCAGTTTCAATGCTTCTGCTGAATGATCCTGAGAGGATGGCAATACCCCCCCCAAGCTGTAACCAGGGCAAAACAGCGGCTATCTGGGATGCCAATTCCACTGGGACAACATTCTTCGGGGGGGTTGGGACCCCAACGGGGGCAATGCTCACCGGGGTGGCAGGGGGAATGACCCCAGCTGGGGCGACCGGCAAAGCTGGTATAAGAGGAGCTGGCCCCGCCGGTGCCAATGGGGGCATAACGGGAGCATCCTTAGGCACTCCCCCTGGCAAACCCTCCCCCTCAGCTGTTCTCTTGGGCGTGGTGCGCGCAGTTTTCTTTGACTTGCCCCTTTTAGGAGGGGTGACAAAATCACCTCTAGGCTGTGGTGGGTTGACTATCCTTTTTGTGGACCCGGAGGCCCGTCCAGCCTCTGATTAATCTCTGCCACATTCCTACCCAACTCATCCACCTTACCCAAGCGCCTATCAATCGCCGTCATCCTGCGTATCATAGCCTGCATCATTTGCTCCATGCGGGAACTCCTATTAACTCGTGCCCCCGGCATATTTCCACAATCGTAATGCAAACTAATCCTAGCCAAATACCGGCGATTGTACCTTTTTCAGATGGAGGATGTGAAGATGGCCGTAAGCACCATGCAACTGTGACCGCAAAACACACCAAGCTAGTCTTAGCGTGTGGGCGAGCGCCAACCCCTTGTAGGAAGGTCTCAAGCCCCGCGGCCCCCCAAAAGCAATGAAATGCAGGCCCGCCTCACTCCCCTTACCACCGATGACCCGTGTGTCCTCGGCCCGTTGCTGTGCTCTGCGCCCGTGTCTATTGTCTGCCACCGGAAAGAAACACCAGAGTCAAGCTTCCTACAAGAAAACAAATATTAATAGCCTGAACAACACTTTGTGAAAGCAATCCCCGTGCCTGGAATACACTTGCTGCAACCAAAAAAACCCTTATCCAGACCCACAATTTACACCAATCTCATTAAATTACTTCAAAAACCGGATTTAAACAGCTTAACACAAGCCCTTTCTATTTGGTCTCCCCTCCAGTAGCTGCCCTGCTGACTCCTGCTTCGCCCTCACCCTGGGGAAATCAAATGAGCAATGATCAGGAGAAATCAATCCCCGTGCCTGTAATAAACCTGGAGCAACCAGAAACCTTTATCCAGTCCCCAATTAGCACCACTCTCAGAAATTAGCTGTAAAACTGGCTTTAAACAATTTAAAAAATGAGCATTCTCTATTTTTTTGTCTCCCCTCCAGTGGCTGCCCTGCTGGATCCTGCTTCGCCCCCCACCAGGGAAAAGCCACCTGGCCCAACGCGTGAAACTGACAAACCCTGAAGCAGGCGGGCCGTTGATCCGATCGCACTGCAGCCTGTCTCGCCGCTCGACCGGCACCAGCTACCTTACCGGTATGCTTCTGAGCACTCCCGTCCCTTGGACGCAATCGACGCTCTCCCGGACACACCCCACGAGGCGGGGAGACACCTGATGGCAGGGACACACGCTGCCGAGATCTCCGCTCCTGAACAAGGATCTCCTGCGTCGATTTCCGACACTGCCGCCGCTGCTTACACGAGCACGCCACAATATTGCCCCAAAACCTGGAGAGAAACAAGAAAAAAGAAAAATTAGCAGGCCCCGAGCGTGGGGCACACGGGAGACACGGGGAGCGAGCCAGGGGCAAGAGGGCGCCCAGCTCGCTCCCCGCGCCTTATAACGGGAGTTGCACGTCGGTCCAAAGGGCCCGCCCCCCGGCCGTCCCGCCCCCCTGCCCCGGAAGCTGAAAAGCTGCTTCCGGGTCACGTGGGAGGCATCAGCCTATCGGGGTTGGAGGCGCCCCGGGCGCGCCATCGCCGCGCGACACACCCCCAACACCGAAAGGCCGGGGGAGGGGGGGCGCCGCACCGCCATGTGGGCGTGAGGGCCGAGTGGCCCCCACTTTACATGAGCCCCTTAGACATGTCTCAAGAATGCACATTTGGCAGCCCTAGACCCGGTAAACAAGTACACAGTTAAAATACTACCCCTTGACACCAAGGGGACACAACCACATGATTTCTTTTATCTCAACATTTCATTTGATAGAACTCCACAACATTCTGAACAGGGAAAATGTTGTAAAACTGGTTACTTCACTCTCTGGACTGTACAGAGTATCATTGAAAGATCTTAAATGGGTAAAATGTACAGGTCCACACAGGAAGGAAGAACACAAGAGCACGGAAACATGAAAATAATTGAGGCAATTTTAATCATGCTGCCATCCTTAAAAATCGAGGCAATATGTTAACATTAACACTGGACGAACCACATCCTACCATAGCAGAATGGGAAAATACTGAAACCCCACTATAGAAAACAAGACATTTCCATCAGATTGCCTACAGGTCCATGAGAGGCCTGTCAAGGAATTTATCAGCCCATGAAGATCTCCATAGTATAAAATCTGTGTGGAGTGTACAATGGCAAATAGAGAGCAATTGGTGAGTAGCGGGCTGGAGCCGGTATTATCTTTGCAAGTTTGCACAACAGAAGTCTGTGGCGGCTTGTCTCAGGCCACAAGTCTGGCTGGTCCCGACCAGATGCTAATCCGGCTCTTAAACTGGAATACTGCTTGGATTAATGAAATGAAATTAGGATTTATAACGCACGCTAATACCGGGAGGTGTTACAACCAAAACTGGCGACAAACAGTGGGCTTCTTTTATACAAACAAACACATCACATTTGCTGTTTCCAGGAGTCCTGGGCCGTTGATAAAGTACCTTGCCTGTAGGTACCTGTAGGTGCCTTGAAAGGTACGTTGATTAAAATATCCCAGCCTGCAGATGAACAAGAGGAATGTCAAAAGGAGGGCTACTAACCTGGATTCCAACTACTCTAGTAGCCACAAGTCTAACTCATAAAAGCATTATTGAAAACATTTAACATCTTAAACTGACAAATGGTTACTACATTCTAGACATATTTATCTACGTACAGTCACTCAAAGGTAGCAAGTATACAAGGAAAAAGGTACCCCCTATTACTTTTAGGTCTAAAGAGGAGGGGGAAATAACAATAATTGTGAAACAACCTCTAATCTGACCTATTTCATTTCAAAATTGGCAATTGCTCAAAAAACACAGCAACATGGCGATATACAGATGAATGCACGCGAAAAGGAATACGGAACCAAAACTACTTGGATAAACCACGGCTATAAAGAGAAATTGTCCTTTTCAAAATTTGGAATAATGAGTCTAGTGAAAATCACGTATAACTGGCATTGCTGTTAAAATATAGATGGAACCTATGGACCCATAATATAAAAATTGGACGCAGAAGAGATTGCGTACTGAATAAGCATTGAGCACAAATCGCACTCTGACCTTCATAGAGTACAGAGAATACCTTGCCCTTGTTAAGAACATACAATCAGGGGAAAATGAATCCCTGATGGTACATTAACCTAATGATTTGTACTTGAGGACAAGGAAACCTTCAGAACTAGAAACAACTTCACGTCAAACAACTAATATAACCCCCTGCCCACTATACAGATTTAAAGGAATCTTTGTATATTTGGCCCTGATGACGGTGATACAAATAGTTTTTTCACCGAAACATGCGTAGACAGTTTCTTAGACATCTGGGAATCCTACCCGAGATACAGACAAGAAGAACAATCAATAAGAAGCATTAAGCAAATTTCTAAGTGTGAAAGTCGAAATTCAAAATTACGATAGAAAGAAAAACTGAGTAGGATCCCATCAAAGTTCTGAATTTTAATGTAATTTTGTGTGTGGTATGCTTGGTAGTATGATTGAAGAGAATGTTAGGTGAGAATGGAGGTATGATGGTTCAGTGTGGGGGTTACCACAATTTAGAGATTTGATCTTTTATGTATAACACTACAAAAAAGTATATGAATTTGTGAATATTTGTAAATGTTTTTCACGACTATATGAGTATAAAATATAAATACTATATATAAAAAAAGAAAAAATATAAATGTTTTGATAAATTATAAAATCATAAAAGAAAAATAATTTTTGTGATAAGGCTGTGTTTATGGGGAAATATCTTTTGAGCAATTGCCAATGTTGAAATGAAATAGGTCAGATAAGAGGTTGTTTCACACTCAAAGGTAGCAAGACAACTAAATTGCTAAATGAGTTGGAGCAGAATATTGGATAGAGCTAGTCTGAATCATAATAATCTTTGCAAACCCAAAGTGAAAGGATAAAATATTATAGTGGTTTGTGGTGAAATGAATCTCAATTTACACACAAATCTGTTGGCATGGGAAACCCTAATAGAAATGGGGCTCCTCAGTTCGCTCTGACCTCCTCTTCATCTAACATTCCCGGGAGAAAAGCTAACTAATTTAATGGTTTCAAATATGAATAAGGAACTTGGGGGGCGTGGTTTGCTGTGCCGCGGAATGACAGCTCGTTGAGTGAGCTCCGCCGGCCGGGAAGACATCCTACACTTATCCTGCACCCCCGAGAGTTGCTGAGGCACCAGATAGCGGTCCCCGGGTGGCGGGGGGGTCGGCGGACCCAAGAAACGAAACTTCTGGCGATCGCGCTTGGTTCTGGCTCGAGCTGCGCGGCCTCGGACCTGCAGCTGGAGCCCCTTGATCCGTGCTCTCTGGTGAGACTGGGATGCTGAACAATCGAACACGTGGCTGCTGTCGCGAACTAGACCTGGCCCCGGTGGAGCGGCGATGGCGGCCCATTGGCGTTGCCCTGGCGGCACCGCTGGATGTGAGGGTCCCGTAGGCTGCTGGACATCGAGAGGTGCCTGGCTGCCGGGTGGCTGTGCCCGACGACACCGGACTCGCGCTTGCCCGGAGGCCGGGGCCGCCATCTTGTGGCTTTCTACAACGAGCGGCCAATTGGACAAAGACTGGCAGGGTGAGTGACTGCGAGGCCCGCTGACATCGCACTGGCGGCCCCCATTTGCCAGGATGGTCCCGATGGCTGATTACACCTGAGGTGTGCCCTGCTATCAAGTGGTTGTGCCTGTAAACGCTAGACACGCGCTGATCCGGGGGTCGAGCCGCCATTTAGCTGCATTCTACAACGAGCGCCGGACAGGGCAGAGCCTGGAGGGGTGAGTGCTTGTAGGGTTGCCGAGGCCATGGCTGACACGCATGTGGGATACTTGAATGTGGGAACGTACCATTGTTGATGACTTTTGGTAGATGACTGGTGGGATGCTGACGTGGAGCACAGTACTCCGGTAACGGCCCTACACCCTGGACGACATCATCTTTGGACTCCCCCCTTCGTGCTGTGACACGAGTACTGGGGCAGAGGTAAGGGATCGGCTGATCTGCAGCACAAATTGCCACACTCGCGATGCTATTGATGCCTAATCGGGCAAAATAACAACGTCACAACTTTGTGCACGGCTGTGGGTGAGGGGTGTGGCAGGACATTTTTGAAGTGCTACTGAGTCCTGATGCTCACAATCCAGCGCATATTTTGTGGACCTTAATTCCCGAGATCGTCGCTGCCTCTCCTGTGCTGTCTCGCGGCATGTCAGTGCTGCGCCCCGCTTGGTGTGAACCCCACAGAATAGTGTACTATATTGGTGGTCGCGAGGCCCTGTTAATAGACTTGCGCTCCCAATTTGGAGACGGGTTGTGGGACCAGTGGCCGGATAGGCACGAGGCTAACATCACTGTGCGGAGTACGCTTTCCCAAATACCGGAATCATGGGAAAGCAAGATGCCAAACAACCCAAGCTAACTTTTGAAAATAAGCATGCCACGAAGAACATGGAGCCGGACTTGGAGGCGCAGTGGGATGGTCACCATGAACAGACATCAGACGACCAGGGAGATGATCTGCGGTCTCTTATGCTGGTGATGCGCTCCAGCTTGCGTAGCATCGACAGCAAATTGGACACCCTAACTGCACAGTGATTCTGTCAAAACACAAGTGGTGACACACGAGACTCGACTGGATGTGCTGGAAAATAGACAAACAGAATTCCATGAATTCCAAGTGGAAACTAAAGAACAGATGCTTCATATGGACAAACTGCTGGGAGTCATCAGTGCCAAGAATGATGATTTAGAAGCGAGGTCGAGAAGGAACAACCTCTGCATTACTGGCATCCCGGAGACTACCGCCATTTCCAAGATGGAGTCCTTTGTGTCAGAACTCTTACACGAACTCTTTGATCTTCATTTATCATCAGTATTCGTAGTTGAAAGATCACACAGGTCGCTGGGGCCAAGACATCCCGTTGGCGCTACACCCAGACCAATTCTGGCTAAGATGCTGAACTATCAAGACCGTGATCTTATCCTGTGCTTGGCCAGGGAAAAACACCAGATATCTCACAAAGGCAACACTATCTCCTTTTATCCGGACTTTACTCCAGCAGTCCAGGCGGTTCGTCGAGAGTTCCTTCCTGCTAAGTGCATACTCATGCAGGCACAGATTCCATACTCCCTACTATACCCTGCAAAACTCAAGGGGACCCATGATGGCACGGTTCACTACTTTACGGATGCTGAATCGGCCCTAAAGTTTGCCAAACATGTTGGAGGAAGAAAACTTAAAGACAACCAGATGGCAGGGAAATCTCCAGAGGATCAGCTAAGTGATAATGACTAACCGGTCATTCAGGGACTTTGCCTGCTATATAACTGTGCCTTAATAATGCTTGATAAGGTCTAACATGCCTGTGGGGTCTTGTTTTCATTTCTCTCCTCATTGGCGTTATTTTTATATTTTTCGGTTGGGTGGCCCCCTGGACTTCCGCAGCCTGTGGACATTTTACTGAACTTACTATTGGTTACACATGCAGACAGCCTCTCTGCAAGACTCCCGGCCACCCTGTGTCAACAGGGGAGTTGCCGGTGAATCCATGCCCCCATGGGAAGTTTCCCTATATTGCTAAGTAGTTCTTTGGCTTTTTGGTTTGGGAAGGGTAATTCACAACCTGTTTGGGGGGTTGGAGTGGGTGGAGGGCGGTGGGTAAGGAATGTTTTATTGTTCATAGCCAGTACAATTGTCGGTCATAGGTCAGGATGTTCGAAAATCACCTGGGTGGGGTCGAGTGGACACTGCTACTGCCACATACAGGGACTTAATATACAAGAAGACATGCTAACACCATGAACTTCTTTATTGGAACATTAGAGGGTTAAACGACAACATGAAGGCAAGATTGGTGCATGCATATTTAGTCAGGCATAATATTGATGTTTGTTTACTGCAGGAAACACATCTCAACGTTACACCATCACAAAGGCTTAGTCACAACAGGTGAGGCAACATGTACTCCTCCGTGTATTCTAATTATGCCTGTGGGGTGGCGGTGTTGGTGAGGCGGGGAGTGGACTGGCGGGAGGGACACACCTTCACAGATCCCAGAGGGAGGTTTACTATCGTGGGGGGCATCCTGGGTGGTGTTTCACTAGAAATAATAGCTGTTTACGGCCCCAATGTAGACTCCCCAGACTTCTTTCATGACATTTGGACTAGGGTCAAGACGACAGGCTTCACCACGATATTGTGGGGCGGTGACTTCAATGCTATCTTAAATGATAACCTCAAAAGACATGGCGCTGCTCGTCTCCTACACCCAAACGCGAGTGCTGCCCTACATAGCATAATATCTGATGGTGATCTTATTGACATTTGGCAGAGGAGGCACCCCACACTCAGAGAAGGTACATGTATCTCTAGTCACCATAGTGCTTGGTCCAGGTTGGACTACTGGCTGGTCTCGTGAGACGTAGCCTCTTGGTCCTTGGAAGTCTCGCATTTATCACGTTCCCTCTCTGACCACGCCCCATGCTTGCTGAAGCTGCAAATCCCGGTGCACTTCCCCGTGCTTTGACTTGGCACCTTCCGCCGCATGCTTTACTTGACGAGGCCTTCAAAGAGGAAATACGATCAGATATCCAAGAATACTTTATTGATAATACAGGTTCAGTAGACACTGAGGCTTCACTGTGGGAGGCATTCAAGATTGTTATTAGGGGACAGTGCATTGCCAGGCAGGCGGGAGTTCTGAAGGCAATCAGGGGCACACTCAGCTCCCTCGAGACCCAAATTAAAGATCTTGAAAACTGTTTTTATTCCGCTAATGAGCTAGACACTGCCACCCTCCTCAAGGCTAAGTTGCTGGAATTTGCTGAAGAAGCCCAGCGGGAGGTCAAATTCCGGGGCAAATACGCTGAGGCGCGGAGGTATGGCGAGGGCGATTGCCCGGGCTGCACACTAGCTGGTAGGATCCGCCCCTCTAGGTCCGCCATGTTTATCCACGAAATTCGCACTACTCATGGGGATGTCGTCAGGGAACAGACGGGAATCCTGGATGCTTTTCCCGACTTCTACTCATGCCTCTACACTGCTACCCAACGTACATGCACTGAGGGAATGCAGGAATTCCTTGATTCCACAGCCCTGGTCTGGTTTAATCAAAACCATAGAGAATACATGGATCTCCCCATCACAGTCGAGGATGTAGCACAAGTTATAAAAGGCCTGCCACTAGATAAAACCCCGGGCCCTGATGGCCTGACCTCTTCATTCTATAAGACCTATGTGGAGGAATTGGCGCCTAGGTTGTTGGCGGTCCATGAGGAGGCTCTGGAGGAGGGCGTTCTACCCAAGTACATGAGGGAAGCAATAATTATTACCCTACTAATAATTCAGAAACGGAGATTGATTCCTACAGGCCGCTTTCACTCATAAACGTGGATGCCAAAATGTTTGCAAAGTTAATTTCGAACCGGCTGCAACCTATGCTACCCATGATTGCCCTGCCTGACCGGTCGGGGTGCATCCCTGAGCGGTCGATCGCTCATAACTTGCGGACCATTTTCTCTGCGTCGCACTATCTTCATCCATCAGTACACGCTGCCGTTGCTTTCCTCGACGCCACAAAGGCGTTTGATATGCTTGAGTGATCTTATTTGTTTGCCATTCTTAATCGCATGGGGTTCAGCCCGCTTTTCATTAACCGTATTAAGCTGCTGTATACTTTGACGGCGGCCCGGATAAGGGTGAATGGCTTATTATCTGATCCCTTCCCGATCTCACGTGGTACCAGGCCACTTTCCCCCCTGCTGTTCACTATCGCGATGGAGCCACTGGCTGCCCGCATTAGGCAACACCACACAGCCTGTGGCATTGGCTTCAGCACTAGAAGTCTGCTTATCTCGCTCTACGCGGATGATGTGACACTATATATCATTAATCCCGTGGAAAACCTTGACCCGGTACTTCAAAAGTTTATCCGCTTTGGAGGGCTAGCAGGTGTCTTGGTTAATTGGGCTAAGTCGGTCGTGTTCCCCCTGACGGACGGCACACCTTGGGTGGTATCCGAATTTCCTTTGAGATGGGAAGCTGAGGCAGTCAAATATTTGGGCGTATGGGTGAGTTGTGACACACAGGAAATTTGGCAGTTAAATTTTGGCTGAGCGGTCACCTGGCTTGAAGAAAAGGTTAAAATCTGGTCCAGTATGCCACTTTCCTTAGCCGGAAAGATAGCATTAGTCAAAATGGTTATCTTACCTAAGTTTTTATATCTGTTTGTTAATATCCCACTTCCTCTCACACAGCACTTCTTTGATACCCTCAAATCTCAGTTGATCGCCCTGGTCTGGGCCGGGGGGCAGGCTAGGGTATCCTGGGACCAACTGACTCTCCCCCTGAGACAGGGGGGCTTAGCGGCACCTGATATGCATTTATATGCACTATGCACTCAGGCCCAATTTTTACACTATTGGGTCCATCCCACGCCCTATCAGCCCCATGTGGCGGTTGAGATTGATGCGGTTGCCCCCGTTTCGATTCAGGTTGCGCTTTATTAGACCCCACGGCGCCCACACGGGGACATAGACACGGCTGCGACTCTGCGATGGGTTTGGGGAGAATTGCGTAAAAGAGCTGCCACTCCGCTGTTGTATGCCCCTTCAATCCCGCTGGCACAGAATCCAATGTTGCCCTGTATTCGTGATGGGGTAAGTAAGGCCCTCACTCATGACATGAACCTGCACACGTTCGCTGATTTGTATCCTGGTAACACGTTCAGGCCCCCTCCTGAGGCTGGTGCAGAAAAGACGGTATCTTTCTCAGAGCTCTTTTTGTATCATAAACTGCGAGCAGCATGTCGAACCTTATGGGATGGTTTCCCTACAGCTCCTCCATCAATTCCTGCACTGGAATACGTGTTGAAATCTCCTTCTCCCAAAAAACTCATTACACGCATATACACCCAAATGCAAAATACAAGTCCATTGGTGAAGCCTAACTCCTTCCAATGCTGGAATGGCGAGCTCACCACTCCACTAACTGAGGCACAATGGGATTTTTGTTGTGGTTAATTGGCTGAACTCTCCCCGAACTATAAATTGCGGTTGATACACTTCAAGTATTTACACAGATACTACAGGACACCTGTGAGTCTATGTCGCATGAACCTCAGAGATGGCGAGGATTGCTGGCGCTGCGGACATGCCCCTGCCTCCTTTCTACATGTGGAATGGGACTGCCCGCGTATAGCAGAGTTCTGGTCACAAATGTTTATAGCAACAAATCAAATACTTGGAAGGTCTGACGCTCCGACTCCAGAAATGGGCCTATTGGGGTAAGTTAAAAATACTCTGCCTAAGCAACGCACATTACATGCTCTCTTATTGCTTTTTGCTAAGCGACAGGTCGCACTACACTGGGGGAGAAAGAGGGTGCCCCATTCAAGGGGTGGGTTAATGATGTGACATAGGGTCACACACAGCTGAGCACATTTTGGGAACTTATGCCCCCGTCCTCAAGACCCCGTGAAATATGGGAACCTTTTTTATCCTGGGCTCAAAATCAGTCTGGATCTTCGACACTTGCACACACGGGGGCTGACTCAGGGATGGAGTGAACATCATGTTGCCTGTCGCTTTAACGTTATTTTCACTATTTGTAAACTTTCCATTGTCAAGGGGTGGAGTCTGCCTGTCCCATCCCTGATTATGCATCTTCCATAGCCTGATGGATTGTATTGCATGTTATATTGTAGAAATGGGCCTGAGGTAGTTGTCCCTGTGCCTATTTTGCGGCGTGGTAGGGGCGTGCCCTTCGATGCCCTCCCCGCACCTTTGTAATTTATTGATCATGACTGCCCAATCCTTTATGATATTGTAACACCGTGCTGGCTTTTGTTACTTTGTATTTCTCTTGTTGAAAACTCAATAAAAAAAAAATATATATATATATATATATATGAATAAGGAACTTAAAAGGATGCGACCAAAATGACTTAAACCTCTGGAAACAGGTCAACTCATATTGACTATATTTTAACCAACCATGAGGCCTAGTACACAGTTGAAGACATGTCCATTGTCTGTCGCAGCAAAATTGATAACGATCCTCCAATTGTAGACTTCTGCATTTGTTTGTCCAAGGGCAGAAAAATCTGTCCTTGAATGCCACAGTGCCCAAGACTTGCAACAATGTCACTAACAGAGAGTGGGAGCAAAAATACCTCGACTTTTTGGTAATGGGCAAACAAAAGGATACAAGAATTGTGCAGGGCTTTGAGGCTTTAATGTCCGCAATGACCAACAATGAGGATAACAGAGTACCAGGGGGTCAAACATCTCAAATATCTGAAGCAACCCTAGAGTGGTTCAATAAGGAATGCTGGCTACATTAGAAACACTTGTTATTTTCACTAAGAACACAGCACAACATTCTTAGCGGAGTAGAAGTTCTAAAACAAAATGCTAGGATGAGCTATGAAAAGTTAATCAAGATTAAAAAAAAAACTCAATTAAAATATAGGGCATGGCTAATGCTTCAAATGGTAAGCATATGAAAAGATTCCTAAAAATTCTGGGACTTAATTAGATGGAGTTGTGAAGGAGCAAAGAAGAACATGGAAAATGGTGTTTACTGTTCAGTGTGGGAAAATCACTTTTCGTCAAATGGCTAATGTTACTACCAACCTGGGGTTGGTAGAGGTGGAGGAGAACCTCCAAGAATTTATGGAATCTGATTCCACATCTGAACAACTAGAGCTGTCATCCAAGGTAGTTAAGGATGAATACCGTATCAATAGCCAAGTTGACCCCAATAAAGAGCCACTGAATTTCGCAGAGGATGTAGTCTGCCTTTCCATCATGAGCGAAAAACCCCACAAACCCCTTAAATAGACTGCAATGCCATCTGGACCCACAGTGAAATACCTAATATTATTACTGACATGGGGTTGGTAGAGGAGGAAGAGAGCTTCCAAGAATTTATGGAATCCAAATTCACATCTGAACAACTAGAGCTGTCACCCAAGATAGTTAAGGAAGACCCCCTTGACAATAGCCAAGTTGACCCCATTGAAGAGCAAATCAAGTTCACGGAGGATGAAGTCCACCTTGAGCAATAACCCCCTAAACCCTATAAATATTCTGCAAAGCCATTGGGACTCTCAGGGAAATACATAAATCCTGGAAATCTTCAATCATATTACTGATTCATAAACAGCGCTCTTGTAGTAATCCTGAAAACTACAGACCAATCTCACTGCTTATGCAGGAGGGAAAATCTACAGTAAGCTGGTTTAGAATCATCTTCAGGACTGGTTTGAGGAAAACAAAATATTATTAGTCATCTAAGCAGGGTTCAGAAAGGAAGTGGGTACTGTAGACCAGGCCATGAGGCTTTAGACTAAGGGATGTTCCCCAACCTGACAGCCAACAATAGGGGGATGTCCCGCTGATATAGCTGAACGAAAAGTGTTCACAGATCGATAAGCCATACCTTTAGATGCCAGGGATGACAAACAATTCAGAACTGAAATGACTCCTGATCCCCTGGAATCCAAGTCCCTTTGCAGACACCAACCCAGCCAATTCGACCTGCTGAGTGGTATCTCTTGGTGGTGCAGTCTGCCCATACCTTTGATAAGAGGCATTGAGCTTCTTGTGTAAAAGTCCTGGGACTTTCAATAGTTCCCAGTAATCTGCCACCCCATAAGGAATAAACGACCTGTGGATACCAGGGAATGATGTTTTCCTTGGTGATCCAAGAGAAGATTTGTAACTAGGGAGAGGAGGATTGGAGAACCCCAAGAAGATTCCAGTAGAACTGGATACCAGACTTGCGATCTCCAGGTCAGGGTTATCATCACAAGATCTGCCACCTGGCACCTCATTTGTGGCAACAGACATGTGATCGAGAACGGGGGAAACGTGCAGCCTCTCTCCTGGCTCCAGTCCTGGAGAAATGTGTCTGTCGCTCTCACCAAGGGATTGGGCCTCCAGCTGAAGATTCTCTCAAACTGATGATCCAGCCGTGATGCAAACAGGTCTACTTAAGAAGAACCCCCTCTCTCGTTGATGGCTTTGAAAATCAGAGGATGAAGCTTCCATAGGATTGAGTGTTGAGGGTGTCTGGAATTCCAGTCTGCCACTACATTTGCCTTGCCAGGGAAATGTTCTGTGACTAGCAAGATGTTCCGGTCTAAGCAAAAGTGCCAATAACTCTTAGCCAGTTCTGCTAAAGCTCTGGGGTGGGTCCTGCCGAGGTGAAAGATATAACAGACAGCTGAAACGTTGTCCATCTTCAACAGCATGCAGCATTGTTTCTTCTCTCTGGTCCAATAGCATACTGCAAATTAACCTACCAGAACTTCAAAACAGTTGACATGTAACTGTTGTTCTGAAGAGGATCACTTTCTTCCCATGGATAACTCACCACTGGAGCCCTCGTTCCTATCATCTGACTCGATAATTATATTCACAAAGTGAAGATCGATCTCCCATTCCACGCTTCCATGTGTGTGAGCCACCAACTCATTTCTTCCTCTGTCAACCAAATCATCTCCAAATGGGTCGCACCCCGTCTGAGGTGTTGAGCCTTCATGTGTTAAAGGGCCCTGTAGAATAGGGGATCCAGAAAGATGGCCTGACTCAACAAGGAAAAAAGACCCAGCAGACAAGCTACTTCCCTCAAGGAGGTCTATTCTCTCTAAAATGCCTTGTGGAGCACTTTCCTGATTTTTGCGACCTTCATCGGAAGGCTCAGGGTAGCCTGGTGACTATCTATGACAAACCCCAGAAAAGTAGTCTTTTGAGGGGGTGTCAACAACGACTTCTTCGCGTTGTTGACAAAGCACAGGCTTTCCGGGAGGTACACTGTTTCTTGAAGATGGGTCCAGAGTTTCTCCCGGCACTGATCCATAATGGGGATGTCGTCCAGGTAGACGATCAGACAAATCCCTTGGGACTGCATCTGTTCCATAGCTGGCATTAACACCTTTGTGAAGCACCAAGGTGCAGATGAGAGACTGAAAGGCAGGCAAGAAAACTAGTATGCTTGTCCCGCCCAGATAAATTGAAGGAATCACATGTGCAGAGGAAAGATCAGGGCAGTGAGGCATACATCCTTTAGAACGAGCCTGCCCATCCAATCTGAAAGGCAGATAATGTCCTGCAGAAGGTGAATCCCTTCCATTTTGAATTGGCGATAGATCAACCACTCGAATTCTTGCAGGTTGATATCTCGCCACCATCCCCATTCTTCTTGTCCACTAGGAACAGTTTGCTCACAAATCCCCTGGGATGAAAATAGGTGCGGGTAATCACCCCTTTGGTTAACAGTTCCTCCACTGCCTGGGAAATCAGGCCAGAATTTTGTTCTGATAACCCGGGAGGACAAGGAAGTTGCCCTTGTACAGGAGTGCCATAGAATTCGATATGGAAACCCATAACAGTTTGAAGCACCCATGCATCTGATGTGAAGTGTTCCCAATTGTCTGCGAATTGAGCCAAGCGTCCTTCCACTCTTAGTTGGGAAGAAGGGAGAACACTTACCGGAGCCATTGTAGTAGAAGTCTCTACAGGAGGCTTCTCTACCTCCCCTGGTATATTCCATATAGGTACCTTATATAGGCGTAGGTAACATCACAACCTTTCACCTATATTCTTCCCTACATTATATGCATAACGGTTCTTAGGCACTGCATTCAGAACGCAGGTTTTTCCCTGGTTCGATACTCATACATTATGCATGAGGCTTCTTGGAAGCACAGCAGGACTCACAGCAGAATGAACATATCTATGTTAAAGTTCAATCCCGACGTCATCCTTTAGGCTGACACAGTAACACAGCTAGGTAGGACCCCTGGGGAGACCTGTGGATATAAATACATCATGTCTTGCTTAGAGAGACTGAGGAGACCGTGACTTCCCGGCTGACACACTCACCAGAGACGCTGAGGTTCCTGCATGCAAGCGCTCCAGCTAGAAGTGGTCCAACATCCCTCGTGGAGTGTCCAACTCGAGACCAGGACGGGGTCTCACATTCTCTAATTCTCAGGTAATGGGGTGGACTAGATCCTAGAGGGATTCTGGGCTTAACACCTACACAGAGGCTTCGTACATTTAGGTACGTCTAGTTAGGGAGATATCTTAGTAGTACACACTTATTATCATGTATTCTATGTACTTGTATATATTCATGATCAATGCAAAATGGTAGAACTGTACCATCCCTTTACTTTCGTAGTACTGCTAACCATATATCTCTGCTACTGTCTACTGGTTATGACAGCTCATATATTTTACACTAGAATAACAACTGTTCAATAACTCCTTATTGTACTGCCCAGACTGTTTATTCTGTGTATCTCTGAGACGAACTAAGTGAGCACGAGTGACTGAGCGAAAAGTAGTACATTGTTTCCACGATCCTGAGGGATCAGGGTTGTCATGTTCTGAGGTTGCCAGAAACTATTCTCTCCCTGATAAGAGGAGATTCTAGTGGCACTGTGAGCTAGCTAACGCAAACAGGCTAACATATCCGGTGGGGGTGCTCGGAACCAGTCTGCCACCAAACCCACAGTTTATGTTATCCAAAAAGTGCAGATCCTGTATAGGTAATATAGGAACTACGCGACACCCCTGTGGTGATGTCCCCTGGATGGGTAAAAGTTTCTATACTTGGACTGGTCTTGCCATTGACCACATCAGTAGCTTGCCCCTTGCCTTGGTTGCATTTCTTCCCAACTTTTAGGGAGAATTGAGCAGGCATAGCGCCTGTGGCGCAGGTTCTTGAGCAAGGAGTGGGGGTCCATTAGGGTCGAAGTGGCAGATTGATGAAATGCCATTATCATGAGCTTGTGCTCAATAGGTGCTATGGCTGAGGCCACCGCCTGGTGAATGAATGTGTCCACTACAAATTCATCATCAAAGGGGAAATAGGTAGGATTTCCCTCTTTACCCTCACAGACCCCAGAGTGGTGCATTTTTATGGCAGGGGATCAGTACTTTATAAGGCAGCCACTGGCTTAGCAGTATTCTGGGCACTGTAAACAGCAACAGGAGGATAAATGCTCTCCAAAGGGTAAACCCCGGGACAAAATGCACTTTGTTTTAAGAGGGGCAGAGCACCTGGAGTGTCCCTACGGTGTGTAGGCAGGGTTGGCACCTACAATTAATAATACAGACCTCGCAGGGTGTCACTTAACAACAGCTCATTTGCTCAGGAGCCCCATGAAACATACAGACCCCAATTAGGGCATCCAAACCGTGGAAGAGGCAGACTTGCCTATACAGACCTCAGCGGAGACATAGTTCTTCCAGGTGCTGTGGGCTGAGACAGGGAGCAGAGGTGCTTCAAGGCTCATGAAGCGAACAGCCGCCACAAAACCGAATATCATGCCGCGAATGCGGCATTTATTGAAGAAGTGTGTGGAGGAACCACACAGGGCATAAAATTGCCAAATTGATTTAGTACCTGGAGCTGTGGTACCCTGCGGGAGAATTTATGCCATAACAGGAGCAGAGAAGGAACATCTGCGGAGTTATATGGAAAAATATCAAGAGCATGGGTTTATATGTTCCTCAAAGTCTCCTGGGGCTTCTCCTCTGTTAGGTCTTGCCTACGCAGCGCGCATGCGATGCATAGGAAAAAGGCCTTTAGCCATCGCTACACTTTTGAAGGCAAAAACATGCACGCGTTGCATTGTTTTCAATGGCAACACGTGTACGTTTGGAGATTCCCTTGCGGGAGCGAGCAGCGGCGCCATATGTTAGCAATTATCATGCCTAGCTGCTCGCTCCCGCAAGGGAATCCGGCGTAGGCCCCCTCCTCTGTCCCCTCCCCCTGCTGCAGCGCGAGGCGCCCGTGCGTGCTTATTTACTTTTTATTCCCTTAGATAGCACTGTTAGGACGGGGCAGATATTTTGGGAATGTGGACTGGCTGAAATCATGTGAGAAGCGGGCAGTGTCTTTTCTTTCCCACTTCAATTGAATGCACCACTGTCTCTTTAAACCGTGAGTCACGAAGCTTTCTAGAATCGAACCAAGGCCAGTTTGATCTGTGTGTGCTGCAGCGAGATTGGCTGATGATTCGGCAGGTGATTGCAGCGGGGCTGATGAGTCCACCTGGTTCCTTTATAACCTGCTAGTGAAGAAAAGGCGTTGCTTTTCTTTTTGGTGCAGATCTTTAACGGACTTCTCAGGTGAGTTGCAAGCTAGGGCCTTCTACCCACTGATGTATTTGGGCCAAACCCATGGCTGCGGGGCTGAGCTATGTTAACTTATTGCCTAAATGCTTTATGTGCATTGAGACTTAAAGTGCGGTGCTCAGTCCCTAATCCTCGCTTTTCAGACGTTATGCGCGTGTCACATTGTATGTCAAGATTCGTGCATACCCGTGTGCGCCTTCCCAGTCTGGTGTCATAGCTTGATGTGAGTAGTTTATGCGGTTCACTTGTCGGTCCAGTATGTTGGAGTTGGTCCTTTGATTGATTGATTGATTGATTGATTGTTTATTTATATATACCCCAGGTTATGGGGCCCTGCCTGGATCTAGTTGAGTGACGCTGATGGAGCTGCGCCGAGCTTAGCTTTACAAACGTCAGAACTTAATAATGCTCCTACAGCAAGCTGTTGGTCCGCCCTAGTGCTAGAACTATTCAAATTAATGTTGCTTTTTCCTGTAAGCGTAAACTTTACTTTTTTTTATTTATTTTTTAATAAGTATGTTTGAGGAATAATATTTTACTGCGTTTGAGCTTCTGGGCCTTCGCATTGCGTCGAGTGACGCAGTGTGTAATTGGGCTGCTCTCCTCCGGGTATGTGGGCCAATGTGAAGAACTTTTCTGGTAGCTGAAAGCACAGGGCTGTCTAGTAGCACCGCAGCAATTGCCTCCTTACAAACGGCATAATAACCGGCCCAATATTTGTAGGAGTCTGCTGCCTCCGCCCCCTAAAGTTATCTCTGTGCACTCTTAAATATCCGTAGTTCTAAGTGGGCCCTTGTACTTCCCTGATTAGAGGCTTCAGTTCTAGAGAATGCAGTGTAACTAAAACCGCACACTTTTTTTCCCCCCTGCAGAAATCTTCAGACATGGCACTTAACGCCAGCAGAATGGACAAACCAGAGGCTCTGCTGTGGGGTAAGTTGTCCTTGTTTTGTGGAGGAGTTTTTTTATGTGGCATATGTCCTGATCTGTTCTTTAATGGCCGCATCACAGTGGGTAACCAACCCATGTGTTCACTTTGTCATATTACACTCCCCCCCCCCCCCCCCCCCCCCACCCATTCAAATGGATCAAGTGCTCTGCAGGGCAGTTTATCTGACTGATAGCCCACCCATTTAACATCTGTTTGGGGTGCAGTGGTTGGGGCGGGAGGGGTTGTACACTTGCATGGCTGCTCTAAATAGCTCCACCTTACTCGCAGTTTGTGAGTTGACTGAGCAGAATAAAAGTTTCTCGTTTAAAGTGGAGGTGGAAGAGTAAGAGCAGCAACCAGCCCTGAAAGCACGCCCAGGCTCCATCAGCACAGGCAAATACGACCATCGGTTGGTTCTAAACACGGTAAGTGTGTATTGTGTGGAGGAGCAGTGACTTTTCTGTATTCTAAAATTGGCTGTTATGTTGTATACCCTTTCTGACCTTTAACCCCAGAATTGGAATTGCTTCTGTTTGACACTTCCAATTCTAATCTTCACACTCTTTTACCATGTGTTAATATACGGAATATGATTTCAAAAATTGCTTTGCCTTATGAATGATTCTCTAACTCGCGCTGCTCTTTGATGCCATCCCAGGATTTCTGAAGTATTACAATTTTTCTACTGTAGTTAAATAAATGGACCCTCTGCATTGGCTTTTTTAATTTTGCGTCTAGTACAGCTGCAGAGAATCTCTGTAAATGCAGAAAACCTTACGCCTACCTCTTTTTCTCCTTTGGTCATTTGTCTGAACACTTACACGTTTTGTTAAGACATTTAACACATACAATTTATCTCCATAAAGTGTGTAGATAAGTGCATCTATGCGACAGTGAATCGGCAGATGACTCGTAAGTGGAAATTCCTTTAGGCCTTTGGTAAGGTATTCCATAGCTTGGGCACTAGAATGGCAATCTACAATTTGACACCTCAGCAGAGGAGTGCTCTGAACGTTTAAGCAGGCCCTCATCGCCAGTATGTAAGGAACATTTTCTAATGCAGTGTTCTAGAGTTGCCCCTGCACTGGGATATTAGTGTTGAGTATACCGTATGACCTATTAAGGTAGCCCCAGTCTTAATGTCTCGAACCGATGCAAAACAGACCCATCTTGAATAATATCGGTTTGAAGTATTCTGGGCCTACAGTTGCAGATTTCCTTCAGGAGTTTTTCTACTTGGAGTTGCCCAAATCTTGTATTGGGAAAATGATCCTTTTTTGGATTCAGTAATTATAAATGATGTAGCCTGTTTGAGAAATAGAACTCTGATTGTTCTGAACTAATAGATGAATCAGAGCTTACTTTGTGTCCCAGCTTTTTTCTCTTATGTTTATGCTTTATGGTGGCTTAAAGTAGCAACTCCCTCTTGAGAGGCCGTTTCCTTTACCTGATCAGAACCAGCATCCGCGCCCATCTTGTCCGTTCCCCTGGTGAGATGCTGGGTCCCCCTGAGGACTGTAACAGACATGGGTTCGGATCACCCAGGTGAGATGCCCTGCGGGTAGCCTCAGATCCTATTCTAACCCCGAGGATTGGGTGACTCTACGTATTCATTCCATGTCCCCATGATAACTGCCTGTTCACAAATAAAGTGGCCTCTGCTTTGAGAGATCCGGAATGGCCAGGGCACAAGGGGGTGGGGGAGAAGCGAGCAAGGCAGCTACGGGGGTTCCATGAAGCCAGTGGTTGAACTATGTTAGCGAATGGGTGACCACGGTGTCGTTCCCAAGCATTTGCTTACTTATGGATTCCTGTCAAGATTCTGGGTGCTCATTTGTATTTTTATATATCTCCTACTTGCATTGTTTACTGAAGCCTGGCACTGCTTGGTTGGCTGATGTATACACTAGTAAACATTTCCAATACAACTTTTTTAAAGTCAGCACCCATCTTGAAACTAATGAAGGTTCAGCCATGTGGGCCATCTCCCATAAATACTTTCTTTCAATATCTCATTCTTATGGCGCCTCGGATTTTCATTTTGGGATGTGCAACGTGGGGCTTTTTGGAGTTCTCCATATAAACTGATAACCGTTGAAAATACTAAATGTAATTGGGCACCTTGGAGTGATCCTATAGCTATAAAGCTTCCATATCACCAAGACCACACTTCAGGCAGGAGGAGCAATCCAGTCTGTCCAAAATCCAAAATGAAGGCGCCCACAGAGGAAAGTGCTGGAAAGACACTAATCGCAACAAACCGGACACGTTTCGTCCTGGAGTCCCAGATCGCGTGTGATTGATGCCTCTAAGCCGAAACTCATTACGTTGTGGTTAAATAACTGCTTTCAGCACTTCATGTATTTGCTTATATTTTGGATTATGAACTAATTTGTGAGTGAACAATTTGACAGAAATATGCGAGAACCGTTTTGGAGGCCAGGACTACCTATTTTTTGGCTGCAGCTGCCCCAACTTCTCATTCTTTTACATAAACACCCAACCCGTCTCTTATTTTCCTTTGATATTCAGAAATGTTATACTATGTCCTTGCCCTACTTATCTTACGACTAAAACTACAGTGAACTAGTAATTTTCCAGCAGTCTGTTCTCTTCCCACTCTGTAATCGGAGTTCGCCCAATTTAACATGTATTAATTATCTTAACACTATGTAATCCTTTAATTTGCCTTCTGCACTGGCTTGCCCCTCCAAGCACTCCTTTTTGACTAGCTCATTTATGTGCTTTTTTAGGTGTTCATACTGCACGTGCCCTCTGGCAGACCCTTGTTTAAATATACCTACTGTGAGATTTAGCTTCATCCAGGGGAATATCACTCCTGCACCTTAAGCTATTGGCTGTTTGGTGATCATTCCACTTTTTGGAAAGTGATTCTTTTGGAATGAGTGACTATTTTACACCTGTAAAGTTCACCCAATCATCACACTGTCACATTCCATTCTTTATCTTTTATATATAATCTATACAGTAAACACTTGCTTGTGTTGCCCTCTGGAGGGTGCCTTGCCTGACAGTTTGGGATACACTGTCCCAATGAGAGCATTTTTTTTCTACTAAATTTTCCCAAAAGTTCCTTAGGAGTAATGCATCTAGTTATGTTATGTACGATGTGTTGGTAGAATGTTCTTTACAATGTACCTATTGTCAGGGATTTCTTTGAATAATAATTTAATAAAACAAAACTCTGTTATGGGTTTTAAAGCCACAGCATATAATACCTTTATTCCAGAGAGATTTCAGGTGGCAACCCACCCGTGCCACTATTTTATATTTGTATTTCTCATTACTTGGGGACATGACTCCCATAGACCTATAATTTTGGCAATGGACCTATGCAAAACTAATAAGCATTGGCATAGCCAATAGGTCTCGCCTTTGGGACCTTATAAGTGTTTAGTTATACAGTACAATATCCTTGGTGCAACAACATAAACTGTTGCATGGCTAAACACTTATAAGGTCCCAAAGGCAAGACCTATTGGCTATGCCAATGCTTGTTTTTTATAGCCAAGGTGAATGGCAAATTGAGTAGTAAAATATACGTAGCTTCTGACAAAACTCTGTTCATCTCACAGAGTAGAATAGGATATCACAGCACTAAGCCTGCACTGTAAAAAAGAGGCAAGACGCCTCTACAAGCTCTCTGTGCCAAACAGCCCTCCCGACTGCCGAGCACAAGTGGGAGAAGCTACTCCCACGGAGAGGTAACTCAAAGATCAGAAGGCGCTGGTACAAGCAAATCAGTGCCTGCCGTGCTTCCCAGGACATAACACACCAAACCCACATAAAGAAACTTTGAGGAGTGTACCCTTACTGCTCCTTTCGAGGATTGTGCTATGAATCGCCACAAAATGCTGCTCAAAATGAATAATCAGCAGCGTGCTGACTGTGCAAGGGAGTCTTGTAGTCCCGCCTACTTTCTTGATGAAGATGTTGTTTCTTCTGCACACAAGATCAGTCTTGCATCACCTCATGGCAAACGTAGTTTTCCAAACAGACTTCCGCCATTCACGTAAGCTTGTGCTGCCACTAACGGAGGGTGAACCAGCCCAGCTCCCTACGCACCTACAACTTACTGTCCCTGTTCTTGCCACCATGCTCGCAACTTCCTGAAGGTCTCTCCATAATTTGTGAGTACAGTTTTACTATCTGCAAACAGCTTCCTGACAGCATTTAATGTAATGTGTGTCTCACTATGTATGTTGCGTGTGACAGTGGTTCAGGACAGCGCTTATGAAAGGCCTTTATGGAGTGAGGGGCATGAACATTAGCAGCAGGCTACCAGGAGTCTTCTTCAAGTCTATATTTCTTCCATGCCAACAAATACCATAGGGAAGATCCTCTTCTCTTGGAGTCAAAGATGGATTCCATATTCAGGTTCATTATCAATCCATATAGGCGAGGGAGTCCTCTTTATGGGCTTATATGAAGGTTTTAACAGAGACAAGTGGAACACCGGATGTTTTTTCATGTTTGGTGGTAATGACAGCTTCATCGCAACAGGATTGATACACTTGATTAATTTGTAAGAACCTATGTACCTAGGATTAAACACTCTGGTGCCGATCACGATCCGGTAAAAAAATTCCCCGTACGACTCGTATCCGGTCTCTTTACCGTACGAATCGTACAAGTGCCGTACAAACTGCCAATTACGATTTGCATGGGAAAAAGTCCATACGAATCGCATTGGGAATCATTCCCCACACGTCCTCGGGTCGGAAAATGTGTCCGACACGTCCTCGGACGATTTACCGTACAAATGTAAAAAGTGAAGTCCGACCGCGGAATCACGATCCATCCCGTGCGTCCGACGTTACAACCGTATGGTAAAAACACCGTCCGCACCTAACTCCCATTGCAACCATGGAGACATGTGCCCGCATACGCGCCGACCCCCCCCCCCCAGCCCCCGCATGTACACGCCGACCCCCCCCCAGCCCCCGCATGTACGCGCTGACCCCCCCCCAGCCCCCGTACGTTCAAGTCGTATCCCCCCAGCCCCCGTACGTTCGAGTCGTACCCCCACCCGTGTATGTACACCCGTGTACATTCGAGTCGTACCCCCACCCGTGTATGTACACCCGTGTATGTGTCGAACCCCCTGTGTATGTACACCCGTGTACGTTCGAGTCGTACCCCCACCCGTGTATGTACACCCGTGTACGTGTCGAACCCCCCGTGTATGTACACCCGTGTACGTTCGAGTCGTACCCCCACCCGTGTATGTACGGTGCGGGGTACGCACCGTACATACACGGGTGGGGGTACGACTCAAACGTACACGGGTGTACATACATGGGGGGGATCGACACGTACACGGGTGTACATACACGGGGGGTTCGACACCTACACGGGTGTACATACACGGGGGGGGGGTTTGACACGTACACGGGTGTACATACACGGGGGGTACGACACGTACACGGGTGTACATACACGGGGGGGGTACGACTCGAACGTACGGGGGCTGGGGGGGACGGCGCGTACATGCGGGGGCTGGGGGGGGTCGGCGCGTACATGCGGGGGCTGGGGGGGGGTCGGCGCGTACATGCGGGGGCTGGGGGGGGTAGGGCGCGTACTGGGCCACCTACTCTGGTCGTTTCGCGGCGTACTTCGCTTTTCCGGCACTTTTTGGGTGCCGTGAAAATATTGCCATCCGGACTGCTGTCGGTTCGAATCGTACTTCCTGGGTCGTGAAACGCTGCCTGAAAGCGTCCCGACGTCACGTCGCAGCATTCCCGGATCACATTCGTATGTATATTTTCGTCGGTCGGTGTTTTTTACGATTCGTAAGGAAATAGTGTTTCCGTGCGAATCGTAATTCCATGTTTGTAAAGTTGTACGAGTCGGACGGAGAAAACGCTCCGACCGACGGTTCGTACCCGGTTTTTACCGGATGGTAATCGGCACCTCTATATCTTTCTTTGTAGATAGCCATACCGTATCTCCTTTTCGGTACACCAGATTGAGTTGTCGCTGTTTGTCCGCTTGTTTCTTGTACTGCACCTTGGCTTCTTGTGGGTGTTTTAGTGTCATGTTTAAGGTATTCTGTATCTTTTGTGCTCTTGCTAGGATATCAGGTACTCTCTCAGATATTGCAGGATGTAGAAGAGGTATAAATCGAGGATGAAAGCCATAGGTACAATAAAATTGAGCCATCTTGGTTGAACTATGTTTGGCATTATTATAGGCCACTTCTGCTAGCCAAAGCAGATCTACCCATGAATCTGTAGTGTGATCCACATAACATCTTAGATACTGCTTCAAGGTTTGGTTCAGACATTCTGTCTGACCTTCGGTTTGAGGGTGGAACCTAGTAGATTTGTTGGAGGATATTTGTAGAATAGAACCCCACATCTTCCAGAACTGGGTTGTAAACTGTGTGTCTCTATTGGACACAATGACTGTGGGTAATCCACGCAAATGAACGGTGTTCAGGAGAAAAAGATGAGTTAGCTGTCCCAATGTTGGAAGTTGCGGACCAGCAATGAAGAGCCCCATTTTAGTAAGACTATCTACCACCACCAGGATGGTAGCGCATCCTTGATCGTTGGGTAGCCCTACAATGAAGTCCAATGACACTCTGAAGACAGCAAAGTTCTGAAGTAACCCCTGTGGCTTTGTATGTTCCATTTTTGCTTTGATGCATCTCTCACATCTCTGAAGCATGCGTTGGACATCTGTCCATACTGTGGGCCACCTGAACTGCTGACCGCTCTTTCGAGGTTTTATCCATTTAATTATGGCCCCCACTAGGTACTTCATGGCACCACTTCAAGACTAGTTTCTGTAGTCTGATACGTGGGACTAACAGTTGTTTTTCTTTTCTTTTTAGGCTTTTCTTCATTGTCCATTCAGAGTGCTTCCTTAACCACTGTCTCCATACGGGTTTCTTGATTGTTCGTATTATTTTTTCCATGAAGTGATCGATCTGTAGTCTACATATCACCATAGAAGGGTTTATGGTAGCCTGAGTCTTCAGTTCTTCCTGTTCAGGCATCGATTCCTGTCGGGTCATATTGTCGACTTTTGATTATCAATCCCAGGTCAATATGTCACAAAATCAAAATCTGCAAAGAAGAGCATCCAGTGTAGATGTCGTGGTGTGAGTAGCCTTGTGGATTTCATGAACTGCAGATTCCGATGATCAGTATAAACAGTGGTAACATGTTTTACTCTAATCAGGTAATGTCTCCACTCCTGGAAGGCCTCTTATCTGGCTAAGAGTTCCTTCTCAGCTATCTTGTAGTGAGCCTCTGCTTTGTTTAGTTTCCGAGACATGTATGCTACTGGATGCAATTGTCCTGTCACTTTATGTCTTTGTGACAGAGCTGCTCCTACCTCCACTTATTGTGCATTGACATCAGATGATTATATGGTCTTTTAGTATCGGGATGTGCCAATTTAGGTGCTGAGGTAAAAGCTGTCTCCAATTGTCAGAATGCCCGTTGAGCTTCTGGAGTCCATTGAAACCATGTGTTTTTCTTAACAGTTTCGTTATGAGGACACCACTCTAGAAAACGGATTGATGAATCTGCAATAAAAATTCACGATACTCAGAAAATACTGTATCTCAGGAGTTCTTTGGGTTAGGTCAATCCATAACTGCCTGTATTTTGCATTATGCCATTTCATGCCTCTTCATCGCTCCTAGGGTCTCCTCCACCAAAGCCCACAACAGAACATCACTGCGCCAGTGTACGATCATAGGCGCCCTTATCCATTTGTAGAAACTTGTACCGTTCCTTCCTACCCTTTGGGTGCTTAATATTGCCCAGACAACTCTGGGGGGTGACTTCCATGTGTAGGTGTATAACCCTATTTATGTCAGGGACCACTTGAGTACAGAAGTTCCATACCAGTTGGCACTGCCAGGCTAAATGTATAAAGCCTGCACCACTTGCACTGCAGCGAAGGCAACTATCTGGTCGGGGTTGGGGTCATGCGGTGCAGGTCCCCAGGGGTAAGATAAGTCCTGTGAAGAAGATGATAATGTATCAATTTTTAAGCGGGTGTTACAAGAGAATGAATGTGTGAGCTCACTGACTCGTGCCTAGTTCCCGTCATCTATGGGGGCTTCCAGGTCTAAGTCCCAAGTTGTGCGGGCCAGCGGAGGGGTATGGGGATCCTAGCCGCGTCTGCCCCCATTGCTCTGTGTAACTGTGCTATGAGGTGATGACTCGCTCCACAGGATATAAGGAAACCCAGGGTTTGCGTGGGTTCACGCGAGCAGGTTACCATGGCCTAGATGCCCTGGCTATTTCGGCCATGCTGGCGTGATGTAAGAAGTGACTGGGACCCCGGTAGAATTATTGGCAGGCATTCTTAAACTAAATAAAGGACTCATTGGGTTATATGTCACCTAGGTAGGTACACCCTCCTTCCACTTCGACACACTGTTTGATACCAGATAGAGAGTCCAAAGCAGAAAGGTGTTAACACAATTAATCGTAGGGTTGTGTTTTAGCAACCAAGGAAGGCACAAAATTAATCTGTGTTGAGGAGCTCTTATGATGTCAAACCAAAGGGTTTCGAAATGATGTTCTCCGCATCACATCTCTATTTCGTCAGTGTGGTAAGATCCCTTCTATCCACCGCCACCACCGCTTCTGGCACTGGTTTTTCAAAAAGTGTAAGCTGTAGATTCTGTGCTAAGGCTTCATGCATAAAGACTTCTGTGGCTCCGTAGTCCAACATAGCCTTTACTGACTGCCACTTGTCTTCTATGTAGAATCGGGTTATCAAATAGAAGTGTTCCTTATAAGCTTGCTTGCGCCCACTTAATGAAAGGATCTTTTTTATGCCCAAGAATTTCCTTTCCTGTTTCCTTGAGCTAGCAAGTTCGCAGGCTTCCTTCCCGCTATGGTTACAGCTACTTGAGTGTCCTGCATTCTGTTCTTTGGTTTTGTCATACAATCCCTTTAGATAATGCCCTTTTCATCCACAGTAGAGATACAGACCATTTTTACGCCTCTTTTCTTGTTCTTCCATGGTCAATGACGCCCGTACAGACCCGATTTACATGGGTTCGCGATAGCCCCACCTCTACAATGCTATAACAGCTCAGAAGTTGAAGGTGATCAAGCAAGAAAATGGAGGAGGACCTGTAAAAAAAAAATATATATATATGAATCCTACTTGGGAGTCCTCTAACATCTTTGTTTTATCAGTGCATATTCCCTCTGAAAGCTGAGATTCAATGGAAGGTCATCACTTTGTGTAAGACCTGGCAGCCTTCGAGTGGGTTGCTCCTACATTTTTTGCCTTTGCCTCCTGTGTTTTACTGTGTGTTGGACTTCATTTTTGCTGGTCTAGATGCTTTGGGCACTTTGCCACTGCTGTTCAGTGCCAAAGTGCAAGTGCTCCTTCTGTAAATTGTTATGGATTAGTGTTTCCATAGTTGGCTTATTTGGTTTACTGTTAAGTCCCTAGTACAGTGCACTGCGTGTCCAGGGCCTGTAAACCAAATGCTGCTAGTGGACTTGCAACACTGGTTGTGCCACCCACACAAACAGCCTTGCAAAAGGGTCTCAGGACTGCCACTGCAGTGCCTGTGTGCAGTCTAGTACTGCCACGTTGACCTGGCAAGTGCACCCACTAGCCAGGCCCTAACCTTCCCCTTTCTTACATGTGAGTCACTCCTAAAGTAGGCCCAAGGTACCCCTGTGGGCAGGGTGCAATGTATATGAAAGGTAGGAAATGCCCTGATGCTTCTGGCATGTCCTCATAGTGAAATACTGCCTATTACGTTTTTCACTATTAAAAGGCTATCTATCCCATAAGATAGAATGGAGAGTTTACTTATAAAATCTTATAGTTATAACTACCCATGGGAACAAGATGGGAAAATGGAGTATAGTATGCCTTAACTCAGAATCTAAAAATGCATCTTTTAGTAAGGATGATTTTTTACGTCCTGGGTTTGAAAATACAATTTTTAGAAAGTAGGTATTTTCTTGCTTAGCCATCCAGTGTGCCTCTGCTAGAGTTGTGAATTGACCATCTGGCTTTGAGAGTGACAGGGGCTGGGATGTGCATTCTGTTCAGACAGACACTTGGGTGGGTAGGTGTGTCCTGCCTTTCCAGGGTGAGTCAGGGCTGGGCTGAATAGAGTAGGGGGAGGAGATTTCCTTCACACCTGAATGGGTCTGGTCTGCTATGGGCAATGCTGTCTCCACCTCCTGCCAGGAAGCTGGGCCACAGAGGACAGAACTGGTTTTGCTGAGCACAGACTCTGTCTCCAGAGAACAAAGGATTTCATACTATAAAAAGTGGGGCCCAGACTCCTAAAGTTTAGATCACTTTTGGACTTCAAGAGGAACCTCTGCCAAGAAGAAGAGCTGGAAGAAACTGGAGGAGGAGTACTGCCCCTTTGCTGTGTGCTGTATGGGGTAGGCCTACAGTAGCTGTTTCTGCCAAGGAGAGGAACTGTGTGTGTATCCTGCTTGAGAAAGTATCTCAAAGGGCTTGGAAGTAGAGCTTGCTCCCTGTTCAAGAAGTCACAGGAACAGCAAAGACTTCACCCCCCTTCTGGGCACCGTTTCTGGAACCGTTGGTTTTAGTCGCCGTAGAAGAAAAGAGCAGCCAACTCTGTCACTGAGTCCGTCATAGGTTTCCTGTCCTGAAGGCACTGCATCCTTGGTCTCACCGAGCCGTTGCTTGCGCCGCATCCTATGGGCACCATACTCTGCACCGCCTCACTTCACTCTGCCTGGACGTCACCGACACCGTTGCTGTCCGACCGGCTCCGTCGCCTGCTTCGTCACCTGCCAGCACCACATCGAGCACCGCCTCACTCCGCATCGCAAGCCTTGGCCTCACCAGCACCGTTGGATGACTGTCACAGAGCCACGGCCTGCACTGCACCGTAAGGGCACTGCAGCCTGCACTGCTCCACTTCTCTGCAACCACGAGGGTTGCCCTGACCGGACTGTGGGAGAGTAGGATCTGCACTTATGTTGCCCCCACTTTTTTAGGTCTCGTGAGCCAAAGGCTCTAAGAGACATTTTATATCTGGCATTTTCAAAGTGCTGCCGTGGCCTAAAGCTACAGTGCACGTGAACGTGCACGCGCGCAGCGCCATGTGTCTTTCCTTCAGGCGATCGTGATCGCTTTCACTTTCGCGGGCTCCTCTGTTGCTGGCATTCCCCCCTCCCCTCTCGTTTGTTTATTTTCTCTGGCTGCACGCATAGCCTGTTCCCACCTTCGCTCCGCCGAGCTTGTTTGTTTTCCTTTCACTGCCGTGTCACTTTCAGTGAAAGCCCCTCCCACTCCCTCCTCGTCAGCTTCATGTTTTTTTCCATCGGCGGGCTTGTCTTGTTCAGCTTCTTTTGCGGTCTTTGGCGCCTTTTCCCTCTTTATTTCATAAACACGGCGCCCTTACCAAGTCTACTGTGAGAGTAGTTTGTCCCACAATCTGTTCTCATTTTTAATTTTGATGAATGCGGTAAACTGAACTACATCCCAAGGGCCCGCCATCCAGCAAAAACCATGAGGTAATCGAATTCAGAAAATAAACCCCCCATTCTATCCAACCTTACTCGGAACTGCGGCCTCAAAGGCCCCTACAACGGAGCCTGTTTGTATTTATTTATCTTCAGCTGAGGCCTTGTGTCACCGAGGGCTGGCAGGAAATGAGAGTTTAACATAAGGAGTAGTAACTGGAGAACATCATGCGCTCGCGCTACAAACGCCAATGCCCCCGCCTTCCTGAACATGGACTAAACCTGGAGAATGAGACACGTCTTTTAGATGATGGAGTTTGGCAGGAACCAAAGCCAGAGGTGGGTGGTGTAATTTTTGGGATCTCAATTTACAGCTCTGCCATGCCCCTGAATCCTGGAACAGGGCACTCTGTGTTGTTGCAGTGTATAGCGCTGTCCCTGCACTAAATGAGTCCACTCTATCAGAATGATGTAACCCCCTGTGTACGATGCGCCCAGGACCTAAACCCACCGTGCTAACCTCGATGCTTCTAGTGCTGATCATTGGCGTTGTTCTTTGAGTGTGCTTGAAAATGCTGAACCTCATCCACCGACATGAGCCCTTGTTTTTAGATCTGGCCATGTGTGTGATTGGCTCTCCAAAGCATCCACCTGTCCTGCTCTTCACACGCTGTGCACATTGACGTTAGTGACAGGTGTATAACGTGTACGGTAGCCTCCCGGTGCCGTGTACCGCAGAGTGGTGCCTCCTAGTGTGCGTGCCTCCTGGCGTTGGCTGTGCGTGTGTGTGAGCATGCTGTGGGCTGTGTACACTGTGTGTTACTCCACATTGTTGGCTGTCCGTGTGTGTGAGCACGCTGCCTGGACTGTGTGTCACTGTAGATTTGTGGCTGTCAGTGCGTGTGTGCATGCTGTGGGGTGTGTATACTGAGCGTCACTGCACATTATTGGCTGTCCGTGCGTGTGAGCAGGTTGTGGGCTGTCTGGACTGTGTGTTACTTCACACTGTTGGCTGTCTGTGTGTGTGAGTAGGCTGTGGGTTGTGCACACTGTGCATCATTCACTGCACATTGTTGGCAGTCTGGGCGTGAGAGCAGGTTGTGGGCTGTCTGGACTGTGTGTTACTGTACATTGTTGGTTGTCAGTGCTTGTAAGCAGTCTGTGGGCTGTCTGGACTGCATGTTCTTCACATTTTTGGTTTCCTTCAGCTGAATTACCGCAAAAAAACGATTTTTCTGGCCTGTGCGCTGCTGTAGGATCTTGGCATTTTGACTGTGTCTGATTGCACACTTGGGTGTGTGATTGCAGGCTTGGATTCACCAGCCATGTAGCACCGAACATTCTTGGCTTTGTGTATGTTGCTGCAAGATCTGTGCTATTGGGATCTTTTGTTACTGCACGTTTGTGGCTGTCCGGTGCCTCTTGATTAGTTCTTACACATAATACATGCAGGGGCCCAAAGCTTCCTTTAAGAGCTCGTGACTGCTCCGCCACATGCCCAGACTGCCTAGATTCGTTGCGCTTTCTGGCCTTCATCTCACTACTGCAGTTTCTCTTGCACCCCCTCTGTCACCCCTTTTCACTGGAATGGTTGTTGGCGCCCATCACCTGTAAACACCAGCAGTACTTCAGCACTGGGTGTGTTACTACAGGTTCAGGTGGGATCACTGTGTGACTGCTTGGCTGTGGGAGTCTCCAGGCCAGCCCCAGGGAGCGACCAGACTTGTAGGAAGTTACGTACATGCTGCATGTACCTATGCAGGACAGTGTTCATGCAGTTAGTGCCCTGTTAGGCGGCGGCAATGCTGTGGGAAGAGGGCAGAACTGGGGTGGGGTCTATCAATGTCGATGAAAGTGGCACATTGCCAGATGGTTTTTTTCTGCCACGCTTCTGTTCGTGAACATGCTATTAAGGTAGAAATAAATGATTAGTTGGTTAGAAAGAATGATGAGTCTACTTCTGACACTAACACTTTGCAAAGTGAACTGTACTCTGGCTGTGGAAGTTGGAACCAAATAGAAATGGTGTAAAGGAGAGGTTGGAGCATCGCTTGTATGTCAATATATTGTTGCCATACAAATAGTACCCTAAAATTTTTTAACAAAAATATTGTCCCATTAGGTGGAAATTTTCTGTTATAAATTCTAATGTGGTGATATTTTGGTACCTGGTACCATATTTATATGTCTGACAAGGATATTGTGGCAACACACTGGATCGTCAGAGGTCCCGTGTGTTGGTAGCTTTAATGTAGACACTGGACACTGAAATTGGAGGCAGGACTCTGACAGATGGTTGAGATGGAACACTTTGGGTGGCAATGGTCTACACAGGGATGGAATAGTCCTAATGAGAATTGTGTGGTGGGTCCCTGTTGTAACCCGTGCATTAGTCATTCACTTTCCTTGTGTAAGTAGTGGTGTTTCCTTGCACACATGTCTGAATCCTACTGTCATAATCTCCCATCGCATTTGGCGATGCAGCACGCGCAACAAAATTAGTTTCATTTATTTATATGTTTACTTACCTCTAATCAGCCGCAATCCGTAGTTTACTACCCCCCCCACCCCCTCGCCCCTCCCCCGCCCCACATCAGCGCCCGGCAGCACTGCCACCACGGGCCGCTACTGTCAGCCATTCCAGTGCTTTGCCTCTCACACAGATCTCCCCCAATCTCTGGATTAGGGTTGCATGAGAGATGATATCTCCAGGAGAGCCAGGATAGCCGAGTTCCCCTGGTGTAAAGCAAGCCTGCTTGTGTCAGCAGCCTGCACAAAGGCTGTCTCCGTGCTATAAGATGCACGGCAACCTGACTGGTAGGGCTCTAATAGGAATAGGTTTATAAAACGAGACAAGTTGTTGGTTGACCAGGGTATCTGTTACTTTTCCAAGAAAGTGAAGCAATGATATGGGTCTGTAATTGACCAAATCAGTAAGGTCGGCCGTAGGTGTTTTGAGACTCGGTTTGCCATTGCAGCTTTCCATTTAGTCATAAGCACTTCCAAATTTAGAGAGAGGTTACACAGGTCCTTTATTAGACCGAGAATTATTGGGGCAGAGCTATAATGCTCTGATCCACGACCGGAGCCTGCGCCTAAGGCTGTTGTTAACGAGCGCGCTGCCAGTAGGACGTGTTTTGGTGTGCTACAAACTGTGTTGACTGGTGCGCACTGCCGCATTGAGGAGGGGTGATTTCTAGGAGTGAAACAGAACTAAGAACTGGCATTTAATTATGCTTTCGCGCACATGGGACTATTGCCTAAAGGAGTGAAGCATTCTGTGTTACGAGTACAGCGAGGGCATTATTGATAGGAGCACATTGTTTTACAGTGACTTTCCACGCGTTGGAAACCGAGTCTATAGCCATACTGACTCCCCAAGTTCCTTTATTTTTACAAGTACGTTTACTTTTGCTAAAAAATACCAAACAAACATTTCTAAAGAAAGAATCCTTATGTATGTTGGTTCTATGTCGCAACAAACATAAACTAATGAATACAAAGCAAAAAAACAATACCATTCACAAAACAAATTGCTTTAACTTACACAAAGGCGAGACCTATTGCATTTCCAATGCTTGTTTCTGTTTACACTGGTTTCTGGCTATAGTCTGGCTGGGTCCCTGCTAATCAGGGCCCCAGCCTTTCTGTTCTCTCTAAACAACTTGGAGTGCATATTAGATGCACTAGTGATTGGATACTGTGGTACCTTATGAGCCCCTAGTATATGGTACCTTAGGTACCAAGGGCATAGGTACTTCACAGGCCTACCAGGGGCTGAAGCATGTATTATGCCACCCCTGTGAAGCAGGCTAAATCTGACACTACAGGCCTGCTACTGCAGCCTGGGTGAGGTAGTGTTAGCACTCCTTACTGAGGTATAGGTTCCCTATGTCTCTCCTTACACACACACACACACACACACACACACACATAAACCCATCAGTCACCCCTAAGGCAGGCCCTATCAATCCTGAGGGCAAGGTGCTTGGTTTCCATGTGAGGGGGTGCCTCTGCCTGAGCAGGGCCCCTCTGCAGCTGGCAGGGTCTATTCTCTGTAGCTGTTTGTGGATGCGGTTAAACCAGTAACTGGTGTGGGAGTATGATCTCACCCTTCTAGAGGGATAGACATGTACCCACTGTGGAAACACGATAGAATCCTGAAGAGCCCTGGCATCACAAAATGGATGCCACCAGCACAGGCACTGGGCTGCCCTCCTGCTGCTGACAAACTCGCAGTGGAGCAGGCCCAACAATAGGCATCCTGTCTTGTCTTTTCCGTAGTAAATTAATATGTAGCTTCTGACTAAACTGTTTGTCTCACAGGGTAGAATAGGATCCCAGCACAAGACTCCTCAACAAGCTCTCCATGCCAAACAGCCTTCCTGACTACCAGTAGAAGGCAGCAGGAGGAGTTACTCCCACGGAAAGGTCACTCAAAGATCGGAAGACGGCGGCGTAAGAAAATCAGTGCCTGCCGTGCTTTTCAGGACATGACACACCGAACACACACAAATGAACTTTGAGGAGCGTACTACGGAGCAGGTGCACCCTTACAACTCCTTCTGAGGAGTGGTTGTTAAATCACCTTGAAATGCTGCTCAAAATGAATAATCAGCAGCATGCTGACTGTGTCGGAGTTTTATAGTCCCTCCTCCTTTCGTGATGGAGACACGGTTTCCTCTGCACATGAGGTCAGTCTTACATCACCTCATAGGAATCGCAGTTGTCCAAATAAACTTCGGCCATTCATGCAAGCTCGTCCTGCCAATAACCAGACCCTCCAGGATTTTGCGACTTTCAAAATCACGAAATCGGGTCAAATTAGGGCTTAGGCGGCAGAAAGCTGCAGCAGTCCTTTCTCCTGCAAGAAGAGCTGAATTAACAATGGAGACCTGATCGCCTGCAGGTATATTGAGTAAGAGGTGCTGGCCAAGAGTGTGTTAACTTTAAGAACAGGCAGAAATCTCTTTCACATGAACGCGTGCAAAGCAATTCCTGCATTCCGTTCTTTGCAACAACGTGCAGGCAGCAATGGGGGCTTTCTTTGTCACCTCCACCTGTGCCAAAGATAAAGGCCAAGTTAAGGGGCAATCAAGGGGCTCCTTTTCATGGAGTATTCTGACTGGACTGGAACCTGACCCTTAGATGCAAATACAATGGAGGGGAAACAAAAGAACACAGCTTTTAATCTCTTCAGAGGTACTTAAGAGAGACTTTCTTTTTTCTTTGTTCTGCTCATTACCTTAATGTAAGTAAGTGCATGCACTGTAAGAATGTCAGATGTGTTGGTCTGTCCAAGTATTTACAAAAATAATAATATAAGTAGCTCCTATTTTATTTCTTTTATAGGACTACTCATCCCAATGCAGGGTGTCGGAGCGCTTTACATAACATGTGCATTATACTTTGACAATAAATTATGTAAGTGTGTACAAGATGTATTACATGAGTCAGTGAGGATTATAAGGTGTAGGGGTCACATGTCCTTCATAGCTCACTCTGCTATATTAGAAGGATTACAATGTATGAACTGCAATTAACAAAAGGGTATCTGTGTTCAACGCAGTAACTTGCTTACCTACAATATAAATACAAATCTCTCATATGCATGTTATGTGATGTGCTTTGCAGGAGACACATTAATCTTCTATACTACTTTGATGCAAATCTGGGACTAGACAAAACGCAGATCTCCAGCAAAAGTGTTAACCTCCAGAGTTATCTTACCATTATTATTATGATTTTCTGAGATTTAATCGGCACCTCTGCAGCAGATGCCTTAACCCCATAAAATATTTTAAAATACAGATTTTGCAACCAATTAAGTCAAAGAGATCTACTGCCATGCTTCTTGTTGCCAATTTGTTTGTGGCAAGGTTTAAAAAAAAGTTATTAATTGAGGCCCAGATTTTGCGTCAGGATTGCACCACTGTTTTTGGCACACGCCCAAACCAAAATCTAATTTGTTAAATCTCATAATGCGCTTAAACGTACTCATGATATACCTAATAAACATATGTGTGAGGTCTTTATCTGATCTCACTTCCATAGAGGTCACTTCCTGTGATCTCACGTGAAATGCCACGCATTGTGGCGTCATGTGCTATGGTGGCACGTGCAATGATGTCACTTGCAAACTACCTAATTTGTTAGGCCCCCCCACTTCTTTTTTTAGGACTTGTGCCCTGGAGGAGGTTGTGGTGGGTATAAGGTGGGGGAGAGGAGGGGTCAGTCAGTATAATCACGTATGCAACTTGTTGTTTACTGTGAAGTTATAAAGTGAAAGAGCAGCCAGGAGAGAATCAAATTACAGGAAACCATGGTGTAGGCTTGTATGCAGGGCGGGTGGCGGGAGAGTGGAAGGGTTGATGCAACTGATTAGGGTAGAGGTGAAACCTTGCCGAACCAGATAACCAAATGAGGACGGGCTCTACTTTCGCCAAATACACTTTTTCTGTTTGCGTGACCTATTGAATTGACCCAAAACCTTAAAATCGAATACATACAATTCAAATCGATTTGCGTTCTAATTATTAACAACGACTGAATGAAATAATATCCTTTACATTTTAAGCCCTGAAGAAGTCCGATTGAGGACGAACCGCGTTGGCTGTTTTGAACTCTTTTAAAGAACATGAATAAAGAATAACTTTTAACATTGCAAGATCTGATCGACTTCTTTCATTTGGGAAAATGACCTTCTATTGAAAATTACCTACGTTATAGATATATATCGCAAAAAATGATTTATATGTTGATTTAATTATTATAAGAGTACATGGCTATTTTGTTTATATTGATGCAACTGATCAGGGTAGAGGTGCCTGTGCCCTGTTCCGGGGCAAGAGTAGACAGGAAATGGGAAGCAATGTTGTGCACAAACGCATGCCCTCTTTGTTTCGGAACCCAACAGGGGTGTATTTAGGCTTGCAAGAGTGTCTTAGACTCTCGCGGTGTGCCAACTTAAAAGTAGAGAGTTTTGATTGGCCCTGGGAATCTTTATTTCCCTTGGGCCATCTTGCTCCTGCGGAGTCCTGCAAGTGCTCTGATTGGCTGCCAGCAACATGAATTTTGTTTTGCTGCCAGCCATTACAGGACTCGGGGACTTGGCATAGCAAACAAATACTCTCAGACACTTTAAACATGCCTATTTGAAAGTGGAACACTTGACTAAAACAGTTTCCATTGATTTAAGACTAAAAAGGAATGATTACGAGTAAAATAAAGTGCCTCAATAACACCGCAAAATGTAATTGTTTGTGCCGCAAAATTTGCAAATCTATGCCGCAGTATCCTGGGAGACTGAATAACAGAGCATGAACCAGAATATCTCCCTACGCACTTACAACTCACGGATCCCGTTCTTCCCACCATGCCCCAACTTCCTGAACATCTCTCCATAAAGGATGTGTATAGTTTTACTACCTACAAAAGCAGTCCTGACAGCATTTAATGTACAGTGTGCCTCACTATGTATGTTGCGTGTGACACTATGATTACATGTGAGGAGAAAACAATTTACAATATCAAACAATAGCAATGCGATAAACTTATCAAAGAAAACATGCAGAAAGTTGAAGAGGCACTTAACTCTGGCTGTGGAGCAGCGAAGATAGAGGGGGCCTTAATACAGTAAAAGGGCTATAAAGGGACATACCTTATGCCGTTTGGACAGAGTTATGTTGTTTCTGTTTCCCTAAGCTTAATGAGAAGAGTTTTTTGGTTGATATTGTGAAATGGCTGTTGTAGAAATAAAGCGAAGAGAGAGAGCCTAATACTCACCTCCGGTCCTGACACAGAAATACTTTGTCAACAAAAGTTCCATCGCCTACGAGCTGTATTCATCCTCTTTACACCCTGAGGAAATATGGTCTCTTGATATTAGGTTTAGACTGAGGAACCCACTAGTGCTGGCTCATACCAGCTTGTGGTCAAAAAATGTCACTAACTCAGACAGCTGCTTATATAAGTTTGCAGGTCAAGTGACCGCCCACACTTAATGCTCCTTTGCTCTCACGCCCTCCATGAACGGAGGAAAACACTATGCCCCCTATTTCTAAAGCAGAATATAAGAACATGTATGGCTACGGCTGGAATCTGGATGACTTTCCGGAGGAGAAATGTAAAATTCTGTGTCTGGAAGAGTGCTTAATTTGTAAAAACAATAAGTTCCCGGGCTCTGGTCAGGAGACCACCACAGTTTGCACCACCCCTTCCCACGGCTAGCTCTGCCAATGATAGTACTAATGCGACTACTAACCATCACACTGCTACATGTGTGACAATTCAGACTGTTCGAGCCCCACAAAGCTATATTAATTGGTTTTGGCAGCAAGTATTCGTTGTTTTTAATGTATATTGGATTAACAAACAACTATGGTTCTGCTCATCTCTAAATTACACAAACAATCCGCCCGGTGGCAGCAGTCATTAGTGCTGGTGTTGACAATCAAGTGTTGGTGCCGAGCACCGGAAACCACTGGCTCAAATTAAGCACTGGTCTGGAAAAAGATTAGATCTGGTCCTAGTGGGTAAATTGATGTTAACTTCATGTTAGTTCATATCCTAGATGTCCAAATGGTTCCTTTATACATTTTTTAATTTCTTATTTCAAATATTGTGTTGATTTATTAATTATCCTAGTGTTATTAACAATATGTAACCTTTTATTGTTTTTGTATGACCCTCTGGAATTGGACAATTACACTACTAGTACTGTTAACTATAGCTCTCATTTATGGGCAGTGCCACTTTGGTTTTTGTGCCTCCTCCAGAATTCGTCCTACTGGGCATCAAAGGACCTATTCAAGGGTACGGATACAAAACTGCATCTGTTCTCGTGGGTTGAGAGACCTCCTAGGATCTCAGCGGCTGTCCTCTGTAGATGAGTCTAAAGAAACTGGGTCAAATTTATTTCATCAAACCATTGTTAATGATCTTTTAAAGACTGGTTGACGAAACCAACCAGGTGAAAGAAGCCATTCTTGGTGAAAAGAATGTTTCTTCATGAAGGCTTTTCTCTTTGTGTCTTTTAAAGGGGGAGAGATTGTTTCCCTACTTAGGGGCCTATTAGGATGGCGGGTGGACTTTTATCCGCCCGCCACCCTAGCGGTGCTGGGACCAGCCGCCACTGGTGCGGCGGTCCCGCACTGGCAATTAGGATGCCACCCCCATGGTGGCAGTGGCATCCCGCATACATTGCATTGTGGCGGGTGGTGCTGGAAGCAGCACCCGCCACAATGCAATATATGCATGTCGCGCATTTGCATGCGGTGCCTGCCACCTTGTGCATGCAAATTCAGGGGGGTACCATAGGTACCCCCCCCATGTGCACCCCAACACCCTGTGGGCCCACAATGGGCCCCCAACTGAGAGGACCGCATGCCTTTCCGTGGCAGCAACGCCACCACAGAAAGGCTGCTTCTTGCTGCCATAGTAATATGGATGGTGGTGTCTAGCACCGCCACCATATGCAACCCTTTTACGCCCGGTTGACTCGTTGACCGGGCGGAAAAGCGGCAGATGGTCTTTCCGGATGCCGCGGTACCCCCACCATCATTATATGGTGGGGGAAATGGTAGGAAGGCTGGGGATCATGTCGGGCGGATCGCCACCGCCATGCGGGCGGTGGCGATCCACCCAACTTACAAATAGACCCCTTAGTTGCACCTTTTTTAAGGGGCTCTCCTCTCGAATTATTTTGCCCCCCTGTATCACTACTGCCATTTTACCCTTCCTTCTTTCTTTTCTACAAACTACTTCCTCCACTCCATCTACCCCCCTCCTCTATCTTCCCCATTTTCTCATTTTTAGGTCGAGCCTATGGCAGCGAGCATGCGTTGCATAGGAAATCAACCTCTTGGAATCACTTCAGTAGAAGCTCATGCCTGTGGTCCTCACACACGATTGGCCTTTGCGTCTGGCTTTAATAAGCAATTGGCTAAAGGCGTGTGGAGGTCCCAGCTTCTTGTGAAATGTTTACTCCCAGAGCGTTTTGCTCTCGGGAGCCAGCAGCGGCGCTCAGAGGCCATCTGTTTTGGCTCAGGTTTCCTTGCCGCTTTTATTAGAAGCGCCCGCTCTCGCTCAGCAGATGGCTGGGCAGGGCATCTGTTCAGTATCGTGGCCGCTTTCAATTTCGCGGCCGTGCTTGTAGAGTGCTGTGTTCTAGTACCTTTACGAACGTCCCCTTGTTTTGTGTGAAATTTGCTGTTGCTTTTAACATGGTATTTTAAAAAGAAGTATGAGTTGGGTCATTCGCAAAGTAGAGGACCCAGTAAATGAGAAAGTTGCTCTCACTTTTATGGGGGGCAGAATACGGCTGTTTATCCTTTGTTGACATGTGCTAGCCGCTAGAACTAAAGCAATAGATTTTTATTTTCCGTTTCCTTGCTTAATGTTTTCATTATTTTGCTATGTAGCGTTGCCACCACCGTCTGGTGCACTTGAGTTACTGCAAATCCACAACAGGAACGTTTTCCATGTGTAAAATATGTGTTTTACTTCTTTAGATCAACAATGGCAGAATGCAGTACACTGCGGCAGTGGTCCCGGTGTTGTATAATATCTGGTATCCCTTCGGGATCGTGTATCCCCTGGCTTCGGCAGACTTCGGAAATCCTGCCTATTGGACAGCTCAGACTGGGCCACAAGCAGCCCCGCCCACCTCAGGAGAGCAAAGGCGTGCCTCGGCTTTAGCAGACAGAAGCAACAGCGCGCCGAGCAGCTGTCGGATGCATGCATTACTATCTGCTTCATGCGCTTACTGGGACACTAAAAAAGGGTGTCAATAACTACCTTAACTCTCATTTGTTTACTCTGACCTGACCTCCAACCATTTGAATGGCAAGCCTCGATGTTGACCTCTTGTGAAACAAAAGAGAAAAATAAAGGGATATCTTGAATACAAAACGAAACAAAAACATTGGAATGAAATCACCACAAGCTAACTATAACTATATGGGAGGTGAAGTATCACAGTAATGGAAAAAGCAAAGAAATAATGCAAAAATTGAAGCGGGAACAATGAATAATTTCAGGACTGCAAAAGGACGAGAGAATGCATGACAGCAAAATAGAGAAAACATTTTGGCTTTAAAAAAAAAAAAAAAAAAACACATGTTCGAAGTCGATACTACATGGACAGAAACAGCGAAAGCCTTCCTTATATGCGTGTAGACATGTGCCTGGTGGTGATATCTCATATGACACATCTCTGACTCTCTAGTCAACCCAGAGATGATTATAAAACCAATTAACATGGACAGCCGGGCCGAGGTTTAGCCTTGGCTCTTACAGCCCGTGCATGAGCTGGACCTTAAATGTTTGTATTAACATTTGGAAGCTTAGATGTTAATAGGTCTCATGACAGCGCTGCACGTAAAAGTACTTATTAAAAGTGATAGTTTCTTAAACATGGATTTAAAACCATTTCTCCCCCGCCCCTACACTGGTGACAGTGCCATTAGTAAAATAAGAGGCAGGACAGTTTGTATATGAACCCTGTCTGCGTCCCAGATCACTATCAAGCAACATTATGGTCTATTAAATCAAACACTGTAGGCTTTTGTGCAGCTGATATTCTCAATTCACTTATTTTAAAGTACTTGTGAAATAAAATATATGCCTAAAATCACACAATTTAAGCACCGAAGCCGTGATTTAGCCAAGCTTTCTGGTTTCACTTCGTGAAAATCAGTCACTAAATGGGTATGATTTTGTCTCATTATGTTATGGTTTTGTTTTTTCCTCCTTGTGCATTTTTCTGCAATTTGTATATAACGCAAAATTAACACTAAGGCATTGGGGTGGTTTATATCAGCAATATTTACATTAACCATGGTCACATTTCTTTTGGCATGGGGAGGTTAAGGGATTTGCCCAGGATCCCACAATGTTGAGCAGATGTTGAGACTTGAACCTGGATACCCAGTTCCAATGTCGACAGCTTTGTCAGTAAATGTCAGGGTAGAGCAGAGATGAGCAGAAGGGTAGAACATGTGTTGCCTGCTGCCTGTGCCCTGGGTCATACATAGCTGCCAAGGTTTCAGATTGCTTATGTCTGGCATTTTCATAATTTCAGTGTAATTATGAGTGACATTCGATGACTGAGTCACATTTTTGCAAACAAAATGAAACAATGAAGACTAGGGAAACATATATAAATATCAGGAAATTATACCCATGGGCCATTTGAGCAACTAAAAAGATTTTAAAACTGCGTTTAAAGTAACAGAAATGGAAGGGCATTAGTGACCTTGCAACTTCATTATAGTTAAATGTATAACCATGATATTAATAGACTGCAGGATTGGTGATGTGAGCATAAGCAGAAAGAAAAACAATCTTCAAAAAAACGCAAATATGAACTGTCGCTTAAAGTACAAAATCTGCATTGCTGATTTTAATACGTTCGGGTGCCAGGTGCACACATGTGAAGGGCAGGGAGTTATACCTGAGCTGATGGCTATAGAGCAACATTAAGTTGTGTCAAGGCAGGTAAACTACTTTCCAAAAGTAGCCCTTATAATGTGTTACATTTTCAGCATGTACGACATTTCTTATCCAATATAAAGTTGCATTCTGAGACATAGTTTAACTTTTCTTTGTACTGTTGACTAAAAAGCCAGACCTTACTGAAGATGTTTGAAATGACAGATTACGCAATGATAAATAAAGGTTGCTTTAAAGACAAGCAGACATGTAATGTAGTCCGTTATTTGAATCATGATGCTCCGCACGTTGTGTACTCATGAGAGAGCCTATTTGTACATGTTGCTGACACCGTGCATTGTAGCTAAATCTATGGTTCTTTAAAGCATGAGAGAATTCACCCAGCATGTTCTTATTGCTCGTGCATGGACCCTTATTACTGAATTATCTCCCGCTAGGTCTCTGTGTTATTGATTGGAGTACACCGTTCTCCCTTCTTGCACATATAACATCCCAGACCGGTCACTGCCCTTATACCTAAGTGCTACTGCTTGCAACCCTTGCTACATCTGTGGCATCTCTCACCTTTCTAGGGGTTGCAGAGGAATCCTGCTGTTGGGGGGCTACACATGCATACGGACTGGCCCAGAGTTCTACTGACCGCTTTAGTCAGGTGGAGCCAGGCCGCGGGACACCCTGTCCTCCACAGTGGAGGTTCTCACCACTCAGAGTTGAGCAAGGGTTCCTCTAGACCATCGAATAGCACTGGACTAGGTTACAGGATCATGCACTCTGCCCCTGTAGCACCTACTCTGGCAAAATGAAGGGGTGCTACATTACACCAATGATTTGGGAGCAGAGGCTGCAAGCACTGCGTCCCCTCCCAAGGTTCACCTGTCACTGGCACCTTCTTCTGGGCTCACCCTGAGGCCTCTGCAGTGTATTGGGGCACCACAGTGACCAAAATCACATAAGGAAGCCTTATCTTTTTATACACCTATGTTTAATAATCACAATCTTCCGGAGGTTTTTGGATATTTCTGTATGGGAAAGTGGATTAGGGCAGGCATTGATCAGATTGACTGTTTGCTCTCCCTCAGGACTTCAGTCCTTTGACGAGATGAAAAAGGAATATACTCTCGATTTATAGGCATTTTTTAAAGTGTCTCCAGATCAGAGATTTTCTCTTACGAAAAGGAGGTGGACAGGCCAAGTTTGAGAGATTCGAAACCATTGCAAGAATAGTAAGAGCTAAAGTAAGTTCTATCGGGGAGATCTATGGCCTTATAAATGCTGCTATGCCGGATGATTTGGATAAATGTTTTCAAACATGGCAGTTTAAAGTGGGGGTTTCAGATGAGACTTTGAGGTATGTGTATAAGATGTCACAATCTATTTTAATATCCGCTAGGTTACAAGCACAGTTTTATAAGACCTGTTTCCTGTATTATACACCCGACAAGATAGCAAAATGGGGGGCTGGAAAAGGAGCATTATGCCCGCGTTGTGCTCTCTATAATGCAGATATCATTCCCATCTTTGCATCATGTAATGTTTTGCAAAATGAAATTAAGGTTATATAAAAAAAATTATCAGGTTTTAAAAATTGAAATAATATTGTCAAATGTTTTTTTATTTTGTTAGGGATGTCTATGGCGGTTTTAAGGCTGTGTATTGCCTGCGCCTGGTTGGACTCTAGATCACTCGTATTTCAGCAATGGTTAGCCAGGTTATTAGTAATGTATAGTCTGGAATCAGTGATATATAAGCGGAAAGGGAATCGCTTAAGCCAAAAAGTTATGAAAATGTGGGATCCCCTGTGTATAGTGAGTCAAGGACAAAGTAGGGTATGATAGAACATATGTTTGTATTCTCCTTTGTGGTTTTTAGGCCAAAAATGGCTGTTATTTTGTTAGAGGAAGCTTGCATGTCACTTTAAGATGTTAGCAACGTCACATAGGCTGTGTTTTAATGGGGTTGTTTTGTATTGATATTTTCTCTGGAAGATATTTTTCTTACTCATGTAATGCACTACAGTTATGTTTGATGTATTGAAGTTTTTACCTGTCTGAGGCGGGGGGTGGTGGGCTGGTGTGGACTGGTTTTGATGTAAAAATAAAACGAAGAAAAATTATTTAAAAAAAAAAAGGAAGTCTTGCCCAAAGGAATAGGTTGCTTTATGAAAGATACAGGACCTCGTACCTTGATATCAGAGGAAAATATGTGAATTACAAAAGGAATTACATTACAGAAAGCTGCCAGGCTCTGAAGCTGTGAAAATCACATACCTGGGGGCCAGGTTCAGTGTTAAGGCACCAGACCACCACTCTGGCGGCGGCCACGAGTGAGCTGAGAGTCTGTATGGGTGATCATTACGCTGCTGGGTTCTGTCTGGTCCTAGAGGTACAATGCGGTGGGAGTTGCAGTACTGGCAGTAGGCTCCTAGCTGCAATGGCAGTCTTGAAAGTTAAACTATGCTGTGCCTGCGGCCTACTGGTGTGGGCCTCACACAGTGTGCCCTGCAAGGCTTTCTCGGCAGCAGCGATTGGGCAATGGCGCTCGTGACGTCCTGAGCTAATCAGAGGTGCTACACCGGAGTGTCGGGTGAATATCATGTTATACTTTGCAGGCAGCTAAGTGAGTTGACTCGGCCCCAAAGCCTACCACAAGCGGTACAGATGCGCTGCTGCCAGGCTTTACTCTGTCAGTGTGGTTTAATTTGCAGCATTCAGCTCCGGCTTGCTAAGGATGCACTGTAAATGCATGACAATACATTTCAGTGCGGAGATGCGGACCGCCACATTGACATGCTTTAGTCTAATGCCTGATGCGTGGTACTTGGCTGGCTGGTCACATGACTGCAATTTACTTAGCTGTTGGTCTTTGTGTATTCCTCCCAGTGAGACAAAAGGGGATTAGGTGTTGGCAGACTTGGCCACCCTGCCAGTATGGCTGGGGGCAGAGCTGTTCCCTGCCCAACTACAGTTCCAAGGGCTGTCTCCAGAACACACACTAAAGAACTTGGCACTGGCCATTTTTCACCCCAGACTTATTGGAGCCTTGGTAGGCTAAGGGAAGAAAATTCCAGAACCAGATGTGGGGTGGCATGGGAAATCCCCCCCCCCCCCCCACTACAAAGGCTGGCACAAGGTATAAATATTGCACACCAGAACACCTCATCAGTACATTTCTGAAACCATTTCTCCTGAGGCGGAAAGCCGGGAGTAGGCTGAGCTTGCAGTCATTTTTAAAATTAGTGTATGTTTATTTTATTTTAAGAAACCTACCTGATTGGATCTTGACTCGCTTGGGGCCACACGCTCCTACTGTCCCCGTGCAGCAGATCTAGCGCTGACACGGGACCTTGCGCTTACACAGAACACCCTGCCGCCATCACCGGCGAGGCCGCTGGCCACGCCCCTTTCGAGGCCACGCCCCCCCCCTTACCGTCCTCCGTCACATATAAAAATGTGCAACTTCAGGAAGCGCAGCGGATGAGCGCAGCGGGCGCGCCGTTTGCGCGCCAAAGGCGAGCCCGTCTGCGCCCGTCCGCGACGGGCCGGGACTAGGGGCTACGACCCCTGGTATTACACTCTCTGGTCTACCTCATACTTACTCTAGGGAGGCTCTCTTTAGCCTCAGGCCATCAGTGTTCTCACTGTACTACTATGAATCCTCATTGTGTTCCTTTAACCTGCCCAGTTTGCTTTCTCCCCCTTACATCCTTCCCCTCCCTAACCAACATAGCCTCATCTGATTTTCCGCCATCACGCCCAAAACCTACATCCATAGACCTGCCTCAGACTCGGACGCTGATCAGCTTAAACTGTAGATCATTAGTCAAACATAAGAGAGAGATCTTTGATCTACTCGTCTCGGTGGAACCCGTAGCCTTATTCCTCACTGAGACATGGCTAAAAGACTACTCTGGCCCGGATATTGCTGCTGCTCTCCCTGACAATTACACTTATGTTGGTAAAAACAGATCAATGAAGGATGGTGGAGGGATGGCCATAATTTATAATCGACTGTACTCCTGCAAATGGGAAGACTTTGAACTACCTAACAGCGAAGCCGGTCTTCTCAAACTTTCGCTATCTCCCAACTTCACTCTCTCTGGGATGCTCATTTATCGCCCCCCCTGGCCCAGCGAGTTCCTGGGCCGCCACCTTTCCTGAGTACGTAGCACCTTTAATTCAGTATTCGACAAACTTTTCAATTATTGGTGATCTGAACCTGCACTTGAATGATCTTTCCTGCTCCACCAGCAGCAATCTTTTACAGGACTTGGCTGCTCTAAATATTATTTTACATAATTCTGGTCCTACTCACAAAGCAGGGAACCTGCTGGACCCCATTCTTTCTAATTTAGAAACCATTATATGTGAGGTTCCTTTACCTATTGTATGGTCTGACCACTATATGGTGACTTTCTCTGTTACCATTGGCTGTCCACCGAACACCCTCTTTAATTCTACAGAATCTAGACTATCCAGAAATTGGAACAAATTGGACTTTAAGAAACTCAACTCCTGTCTTGAGAATTCTAGACCTTTCACGTAAGTCACTAGTATTGACGCAGCTGATGCTGTTAATGCCTGGCTTGCACATGCTGCCGATGCCTGCATACCGCAGCGCATGCAAAAACACAACCTTCACCACCCGCCTGCGCCCTGGTTTACAGCTGCTTTAAAAAAAGAAAAAACAATCTGCAAAAACCTCGAGCGCAAATGGCGCATAAAATATGATCTGTGTTCCAAGCATATTTACAAAGCTGCCTTAACTAAATATCACTCTCTATGCAAAACTGCAAAAGTTGAACATGTCAACCTAACTATCCTTGAGGCACAAAATCGTCCTAAAGCACTTTTTAAGGTAGTACAAAAACTCTCGGGTGCACTGTGCCAGCCCAAACCACCTCGTCTAGATACTGCACAGTGCAACTCTCTGGCTGAATTTTTTATCGCCAAAATTGATACCATCTATTTTGATTTTGAAAAACTTGCCCCTCCTCCTTCTGTCTCACCTACCAGCCCCAATCACATCTTCTGATCGAGTGACTTTAGAGGATAGGTCCCTTACCAGCAGACCCACCACCCCCCCCACAGTATCTAACCTTACGACCTCCTGTGATTCAGGGGTCCCACGGGATACCTGTCCTCCTGCTTCACAGTTGATCGACACATGGGATCCTCTTAACATCAATACTCTCTCTGATATTATCAGTAAAATCAAATCCGGCTCCCCATTGGATCCTTTTCCCCCTCAAATATTAAAAATGCTGGACAATTCGTCCCTTGAACTCATTATGGATCTTCTTAACTCCTCCCTTAGAGAAGTTACAGTACCCTCTGCATGGAAACATGCGATGATAGTGCCTCTGCTAAAAAAGGCCAATGCTGACCCTAGCATTCCATCTAACTTCTGTCCTATTTCACTTCTCCCAGTTTTCTAAAAAATTATGGAAAAGCACATCAATTCTCAACTCTCTTCCCATGTTGAATCCAGGGGAATTTTACATCCATCCCAATCCGGTTTTAGGTCAGGTTTCTCGACGGAATCTACTCTATTGGGGGTGTCTGAAAACATACGATGCCGAGTGGATGGGGGGGAAACCGTGGCACTCATTTTGCTTGATTTGAGTGCCGCATTTGACACGGTTTCCCACCCCATTCTTATCAATGCCCTTAGATCATCTGGCATCACCGGCTCAGCCCTCAACTGGTTTGTTAGTTTTTTATCAGACCGTACCTTCCAAGTCTTCTCTTCCTCATCCGCTTCCCAAACCTATAAATCGGCGTACGGTGGTCCGCAAGGTTCCATCTTGAGCCCCTTGCTCTTTAATTTGTATGTCAGACCTTTGGCTACTATTGCGGAGCAAGCTGGGCTCACTATTTACTCGTACGCCGATGATACCCAGGTCATCTACTCTCTTTCTACGGGTTCTCACTCCTCCCCCTCTTCCCTCTGCACAGGACTCAGTAACATCGCAGCTTGGATGTATGATAACAAACTGAAACTGAACGGGGGGAAAACAGAGCTTCTTCTGTTTGGCCATAATACCACCTTATGGGGACCCCAACACTGGCCCTCTCAAATGGGCACTCTACCTATTCCATCTAAAACCGCACGCAACCTCGGCGTCATTTTTGACAACCAGTTATCTATGAAAAACCAAGTGGTTAAGACTTCCTCCACTTGCATCACTATCATTAAGTGGTTGCGTAAGATCATCTGGATGCTCCCCCAGGATACTCAGAAAACCGTGGTCCAGGCCTTAATTACCTCTAGACTGGACTACGGGAACATTCTTCTCCTGGGAGCTTGCAAAGAGGTGATTCGTAAATTACAGACCGTCCAGAATATGGCAGCGCGACTGCTCTGTAAACTCCCCAATACATCCCCTACCTCTAACTCTCTACGCACTCTGCACTGGCTCCGCATTGAAAGCCGTTCAAAATTTAAGGCCCTTTGCTTCATGTACAGAATACATGCTGGCCTGGCCCCATCCTATCTTAACTCCTTGGTACAGCACTACTGTCCCCCCCGCACTCTGCGATCATCTAATCAGCATTTGTTCTCGGTTCCTAGAATTAAAAGATCCAGAATGGGTGGCCGCTCCTTCACCTGGCTGGCCCCCTCACTCTGGAATTCCCTTCCTCTCCGGTTGCGAACTGAACCCTGCTACCTTAAGTTTCGCAGACAGGTAAAAAATTGGTTATTCAATATGTAACAGCCTTCCTTTCTGACTCTCCCCCTCTCATTTGGTTTTTAGCGCCGGGAAACCTACGGGTAGCTGAGCGCTTTACAAACTTAAATATAATAATAATAATAACTTGTGGATTACTTCAGAATGACTTCCTAGTGCCCTAGAGGACCACCCTGCTGCTTGAGGCCTACCTTAGTTCCTGGAGGTCTGCACTGCTGCTACCAAAGGACTGCTCTGCTGCCAGGGGCGTAACAAACGCCCCCGCAGCCCCCGCGGTGCGGGGGGGCCCCCAGTCTTCGGTAGGTGAAGGGGGCCCCCTCAGCTCTTCGGTAAAGAGCTGGGAGAGAAAGGCTTGCTGTAGAAAGCAGGTGCAGTCTGCAGCTGGCTCTGAGCTCCTCGCGCGCTGACACAGGGCAGGACTGAAGAGAAACAAAGTAACAAGTTACATTGTTTCTCTTCAGTCAGAGCCCGGCAGGAAAAAGGATGGGGCCCCGCACTCTTCAGAAACACTGGGGCTTTCAGGGAGAGAGGTTAGACTTGTAAAGAGCAGGACAGATAACATTCTGCAGCGTTGTCGGTAAGTCTAGCAGTTTTAATTGTGAGTTTTCATTGTGAGCTCCTTCAAAAAACATGCTATGTTGTGGGTTGATAACAAATGCCTGATATGTTTTAAAATGCAGCATTTACATTTCTACAGATAGGTTATCTGGGTCTTTAATTAGTCCCAGCTGTAAATATCCTCCTGTCGCTGACCCTTTTCTTTGTCTCACACCACTAACAAGTGCAGGATATGTTACCTCCTGCCAGGCCCGGTTCTAGAGGGTGTTGTAATCCTCATTGGCTTATGTGACAGTCCCCATAGACTGATTTATTGTCTCTGTATAATGCGTGCTGTTATGTAAAGTACTGTGACGCTATGAGTAGCGCTGTACAACAAATGGAATGGATATGAGAGAGGGGCAACGGAGAGATGAGGGGCACAAATGGAGGGTGGCAGTGAGGGAATCCGAGGAAGAGGTCATGGGGTGGGGAGCTACGGAGAGATGAGGGGCGCTGGTGGAGGGTAGCAGTGAGGGAGTCAGAGGAGGAGGTCAACGGGGTGGGTGGAACTACAGAGAGATGAGGGGCACTAGTGGAGAGTGGCAGTGAGGGAAGCCGAGGAGGAGGTCCTGGAGTGGGGGTGGAGCTGCGGAAAGATGAGGGGCACTAGTGGAGGGTGGCATTGAGGGAAAACGAGGAAGAGGTAATGAATGGGGTTGGGAGCTACAGTGAGATGAGGAGCACTGGTGGAGGGTGGCAGTGAGGGAGTCAGAGGAGGTGGTCACGGGGTGGGGGGAACAGCAGAGAGATGAGGGGCACTAGTGGAGGGTGGCAGTGAGGGAATCCGAGGAGGAGGTCACAGGGTGGAGGGGAACTACAGAGAGATGAGGGGTACTGGTGGAGGGCGGCAGTGAAGAAATCTGAGGAGGAGGTCATGGGGTGGGGTGGAACTACAGAGAGATGAGGGGCGCAGGTGGAGGGAGCAGTGAGGGAATCTGAGGAGGAGGTCATGGGGTGGGGGGCTATGTAGAAATGAGGGGCACTAGTGGAGGTTGGCAGTGAGGGAAGCGGAGGAGGAGGTCATGAGGTGGGGGAACTACAGAGAGCTGAGGGGCACTAGTGGGGGGTGGCAGTGAGGGAATCCAAAGAGGTCACGGGTGGGGGGATCTACGGAGAGATGAGGGGTGCTGGTGGAGGGTGGCAGTGAAGGAATCTGAGGAGGAGGTTATGGGGGTGGGGGGAATTATGGAGAAATGAGGGGCACTGGTGGAGGGTGGCAGTGAGGGAATCTGAGGAGGAGATCAGGGGTGGGGGGGAACTACAGAGAGATGAGGGGCACTGGTGGAGGGTGGCAGTGAGGTAATCCGAGGAGGAGGTCATGGGGCTCGGGGGGAATTACAGAGAGATGAGGGGCGCTGGTTGAGGGAGCAGTGAGGGAATCTGAGGAGGAGGTCATGGGGTGGGGGGGCTACAGAGAAATGAGAGGCACTAGTGAAGGATGGCAGTGAGGGAAGCCAAGGAGGAGGTCATGGGGTGGGGGAACTATAGAGAGATGAGGGGCACTAGTGGAGGGTGGCAGTGAAGGTATCTGATGAGGGGGTCATGGGGGGGGAACTACAGAGAGATGAGGGGCACTGGTGGAGGGTGGCAGGGAATCCGAGGAGGAGGTCATGGAGTGGGGGGAAATACGAAGCTATGAGGGGCGCTGGTGGAGGGTGGCAGTGAGGGAATCTGAGGAGGAGGTCATGAGGTGTGGGGGAGCTACAGAAAGATGGGGGACACTGGTGGAGGGTGGTAGTTAGGGAGTCTGAGGAGGAGGCCATGAGGGGGAGTGGCTATGGTGAGATGAAGGGTACTGTTGGAGGGTGGTAGTTAAGCTATCTACAGAGAAAGAGGTCAAAAAGAGGTCAAAAAGACGTTTGCACCAGCAATAAAGCCGGCCCTGTCATGGCCTTTCTGTTTTCATTTATTTAATTAACAGTCAGGTGATTAGGACAACTGTGGAGCATACTTTATCATGCATGCTAATTATTTTTACTGCTATATTCAATATTTCAAGTTTGAAGATGATTTTACTATTGTTTTTTACTGGGAATAGTGAAAGTGGAACTGAATGGTGGCTGATATGGGGCTAGGGCCCAAGGTCAGGTGTGAGATAAGGTGTGATGGAGAAGGGTGGTAGAAAAGTGGATAATCAAGCATGTAAGAGAGTGCGCTGCAGAGTCAGAGGTCAGGTGGAGGTAGTAATGAAGAGGGTTTCTCCCTGAAGGCTCGCACAGAGGAAGCCCGGGTAGTGTCACTTGCTTGATACTCCCACCTTAGAAACCTCCTCCTCCCATCAAAGGGACATTGCATGGAAGAAAAGCACTTTTTGAGAGTGATAACATTTAGAAAGAGACTTTGAAAAGAGTGCGTTTTACTGGGCCTTGTAAGAGTAAGGAGAGATAAAGGAGGGCCCAGAAGCAGGCCTGGCTAGATATATAAGCGGTAAATCGGGCCAGCAGTGGCCCACCCGAATGTACCCTTGGCCCACCCAAATAAAAATTCCTGGAGCCGGGCCTACCTCCTGCCCCCAATTTTACCATTCCCCGTCCCACCCTTCGTGTTAGTTGGCACTAGCTTGGTTTTATTTTACCTTTGCCAATGCTTGATTACTTGCTTCACAAGCATTGGCTGCCGCTGCATGGCTCCCACGTGCTGGCCTCACACTTCGGAGCTGAGGAGACCCGTCCCCTGTTGCTGTAGACGCCTCGGTGCTGTTGCTCCACCCTGGTGTAGGCTGCCAGCTCCTCACCCTGCTCCTAAACCTCTTACTCATCAGCTCACAGCCTCACATCTACCGGGGCACATGAGCTGAGCTACCGGGAGCCGTTTGTGTTGGTCTTGGCGCTGTTCTGTGGTATTGCTTGCTGTGCTGGAAGGAGAGAGGGCTCCTTCCTGTCCACCTCTAAACAGGTGCCGGGGACTACAGAGAAAGGGGGCCGGGATTGACAACCCTTGTTGCATGTGACAATAAATGACCTAGTATTACATTCTCTCTATAATGGTGAGTTCAAATCAGAACATGCCAAATGTGGCCCTCGGGGTAAACGCACTGCTACTGGGCGCCAGAGACACACAAAAATCACTATTCGGCTCCCGGGCATCGGCTAAGCTTTATCCAAACAGTTCTGAAGTGCTGCTCACATGGTATTAAGAAGTCTTTTCTTGCATTTTTTCGTCGAACAGCACGTCACAGAGACCGGTCTGTGTGCAACCCATTAATAAAACAAATTGTACCTCTGCCAGTGGCATAGTGTTAACTTTTGTTGAAATAGTGCCAAGAAACACGCTTATGCTGTTTGTGAGCGCTATAAAACACATAAATTGTACCTATTTCAGCTGCACGCAAGTTACCAACTGAAGCGTGTTACAATAGCGCTTAATGGAAGGTCCTTGCTCTTCATCTGATGTGTACATAAAATGAAAAGCATGTCATGCTTTGTTAGCACTGGAGTCGTAGAAGAATATGGAAGGATTTGCTGTCTTTGTCTTTCTTTTCTCATCTTGGTCTCTTTCAATCTTACTTTCATTAATCTTGCACTTAATTTACTAACTTTTCCTACTTATGCCTACTGCTGATTTTTGTTTCTACTCATATGTTGCATACTTCCTCTTACTGTGCTACGTAACCTCTTAATTTTACCTTTCTCTTACACCTCATATTTGTTCCCACTCTTACGTTTTATTATTCCAACATACTCTTGCTTCCACTTACAATTTATTACGCCTATTTCCTCCTGCTCTTACTCATTTCTCCTCTTACTCCTATTACGTCTTCTAACTGCTATTCTTACTTTTGCTACCGTATTTACCAATGCCCTTATTACCATTAACTTAGTCCTACCTACTCCTACTTGCACTCTTACTCCTGCATACTCCTACTTGAACCTACCTTCCACTACTTTTACATCTAAATACTTCAGCTCTTCTGCTTAGCCCTTCTTATGCCTATTCTTACTCATACTTGGGAGAGGAGTTGGCCTAACGGCTTGGGCGGTCGACCTCGAATCTGGGGAACTGGGTTCGAGTTTCAACAATGACGCTGAACATCCTGTGATTCTGGGCAAATCACTTAATCTCCCTGTGCCTAACAAATATGAATGTGTCCTCATGTAACGCAACTGGTGCTCATGAAAAGCGCTATGATACCCGATACGTGTCAAGTTCGAGCTATATAAAACTCCATAAAATAAATAAAAATAAAAAAAATGAACAGGATCTGCTCGGTCACATTGGAAGGTAAACAAGCATTTGCAATGCAATTGGTCTCGCATTTGTGAGAGTTAGAGCTATTGACATTGTAAAGGACAGTGTATTTTACCTATGTGTTTTCTGCTTGGAGTGGAGTGAATGTGTGTGGTGTCAAGTGGACATATGTGGTTTGGATTGGAATTGTTAGTTGTGGAATTGTATTGTGTGGATTGGATCTGTGTAGCGAAATAATGTAATTATGTGGATAGTAATTGTGTGGTATTAAGTGTACTGGAATTATGTGGAGTGGGATTGTGTGTCATGGAGTGGGATTGTGTGTCTTGTAGTGAGATTATCTGGAATGGTATTTTGCGTTGTGGAGTGGTATGTAGTGGAGTTTACTTATGTGGTGTGCTGTTAAATATTATAGCATGATGTGGAATTTTGTGGTGTAGATTGGATGTATGTGGTGTGTTATGTAATTCTGTTGTTGGTTTGAATTATGTAGTTTGTTGTTGAATTATGTGGTGTGGAATGGAAATGTGTAGAGTTGAAATGTGTGACGTGGAAGTGTTCGCTGCTGGGTGAAAATTATGTTGAGTGGTATTATGAGGCATGGTGTGAAGTGTAGTTATGTGAAATGTTGCTACGTGACAGACTGGATTTATGTGGAGTGTATTTATGCAATATGGATGAGAGCATAATTATGTGGAGGTTAATTATGTGGTGCTGAGTGGTATTATGTGGAGTAATTATGTGTGATGAATTGTGTGGGGATGAATTGTGGAATTGTGACGTGTGGAATTATATGGCATGGTGTGGTGTATAATTGTGCGGAGTGGAATTATGTAGCATTTTGCAGAGTTGTATTTTGTGGAGGGTAATTCTGTGTTTTGGAGTTGCGTGTAAATATGTTGTGTGACGTATAATTATATAGGTTGAAGTGGAATCATGTGTACTTGAATTGTGTAGTGTGGAGTGTAATTATGTGGTTTGGAGTGCTATTAAGTTGTGTGGAATGTTATTATGTGATGTGGAATTATGAGGTATGGAGTGAAGTAGAAATATATGTTTTTTCATATTTAGGATTGTAATTATGTGGTATGGAATGTAGGGTTAAATTATTTATAGTTGAATAGTGTGGCATGGAATTATGAGAGGTTCAAATGTGCTGAGTTTGGTAGAATTAGGTAGCGTGGATTTGAGCAAGCTGTGCACGCTAAGGCTTTTATGTCATGGGGTATAAAGTTGACGATTGTCTATTTTTCTTTGTAAAAATAATTTGGGCTGTTTCTTTACCTTCCGGTACATTTCTGAACAATTTGTTAAGCTAAATTGTGATGTTTCTTTTTGTGCGTATGCAGGAAAGAACAAGTGTATTTGGAATGTTGCTACATGGCATAAACTAGATTTATGTGGAGTGTATTTATGCAATATGGATGAGAGCATAATTATGTGGAGGTTAATTATGTGGTGCTGAGTGGTATTATGTGGAGTAATTATGTGTGATGAATTGTGTGGGGATGAATTGTGGAATTGTGAGACGTGTGGAATTATGTGGCATGGTGTGGTGTATAATTGTGCGGAGTGGAATTATGTAGCATGTTGCAGAGTTGTATTTTGTGGAGGGTAATTCTGTGTTTTAAAGTTGAGTGTAAATATGTTGTGTGACGTATAATTATATAGGTTGAAGTGGAATTATGTATACTTAAATTTTGTTGTGTGGAGTGTAATTATGTGGTTTGGAGTGCTATTAAGTTGTGTGGAATGTTATTATGTGACGTGGACTTATGTGGTATGGAGTGAAGTAGAAATATATGTTTTTTCAGTTTTAGGATTGTAATTATGTGGTATGGAATGTAGGGTTAAATTATTTATAGTTGAATTGTGTGGCATGGAATTATGAGATGTTCAAATGTGCTGAGTTTGGTAGAATTAGGTAGCGTGGATTTGAGCAAGCTGTGCACGCTAAGGCTTTTATGTCATGGGGTATAAAGTTGACGATTGTCTATTTTTCTTTTTAAAAATAATTTGGGCTGTTTCTTTACCTTCTGGTACATTTCTGAACAATTTGTTTAGCTAAATTGTAATGTTGCTTTGTGTGCGCATGCAGGGAAGAACTAGTGTATGCAAAAAATCATCCCATGACTCAGTATTAACTTCCACAGCTCTAAGCAGTAATCCCAATCCTTGAATGAGTTACCCGTTTGCTTTACAACAACAGTTAGTAAAACAAGTAAGTGCTTTGCGAGCCTGTGTAAGTAGCAAAGGTTTTAAAGGGACTTGTTTTTGTGCAAAGTATTGCTTTTCCCAGTTCAAGGAAGGGATGGATGGTGCGATAGCAGAATATTGATTTGTGTGGATCTGGTGAGGACTGCGGGCAGCAAGTGCTTGATACGCTATTTGCATAAGAAAATACTATATATTTTTTTCGTTAAGGGGGAAGAGAAGCGTTCACCGACAGCATTCGGTTAGTCTTAGGGAGACAAAGAATGCTGTGGTCTGTGGTAGATGGCGCCCAGAAGGCATAAGTATATGTATCAGGAGCTGCCAATGAAAGGAAGTAGAAATGCGCTTTAGACGTTGCTGGTATTGATGGCTACAGTGCGGTTGCAGACTTTGCTGGGCTGACAGTTGGTGGGGAAATGCTATGTTGTCACTGTAGGTTTAATTCATGAAACGCATATTCTCTCTGGTGTTTGTCCTTGGGGTACTTGTTGACTGGTGCTACATATGGGATCTGGTTTGCCTTTGACAGCAGGTATGGTTTAGTGGGGTACATAGTGTAAATTAATGTTGGCATGAGGAAACAAAAATCGGACTCTTTGTACATCTGATATTATTGTGTGCATCATGCAGAGGATGAAAAGTAGCAGGAACGGCTTTGATGCCATATAGGCTAGCAGGAAGAAGTGTGTTGAGGTGATCAGTTAAAGAGATTGTTTAACATTTTTTAAACTTCCATAGTGGCATTGGGGAGGCCAGCAGCTGAAAGGCTCTGTCTTTACTGGTAGGCAGTGGTTAGATGGTGACCGGTCATCAGTCTTTCTGTGGGTGATGGACAGGGGAGCAGTAGGCGGCGGTCACAGGTTTGCAGTGACATCCGAGGGGTGGTTTTAAAGGCGGACAGAAAAGCATAATTGCGGGTTTCATAGGGGTGAGGGTAGAGTGTAATGGATGCGTTAGTAGCAGGCACGACGGAAGTGATCTGCGTTTGGAGGTGGTTAACTGAGCGGGCTTCGCTTGAAGATGGGTCATCAAGTAGGAGGATGTGTTTGGTGGGCCGGCTGGAGGCAGTGTTATGTAACTTTGCTGGAGGGCGCAGCAGCAGTATTTACTGATGTACGTAAATCGCCCGATGAGAGGGCGGATGTGACCAATAGAGGAACCAGAATCCTTTTTTATGGCTGGGGTGAGCCCCGGCAGTATGGCGGGTCGCTGGCCTGAGAGCTTTTGACTGGCAAGGAGAATGGGGGGCCCCCTCCATGTACTTTGCATGGGGGCCCCCTCAAGTTTCGTTACGCCACTGTCTGCTGCTTGAGGAATGCTTTGCTTCCCAGAGGACTTCCCTGCTTCCTGAGACCTGTCTCGATGCTTGAAGGAGAACTGGACCATCTCCATGAAAGCAGGACCACCAGACAAGAGTCCAAAGAATAGTTGGCTTGCCTTCTGTGTGAGCTACAGGGGCATAACCAGCTCCAAAGACCTTGAAATCTACACCTCATCTTTGCTGGAGTGAGTGTTAATCCCCCTCCCACCCCCACCAAATGGTGCCTCCCAGGTCTTGCACTCTTGGAAGTGGTGTTAAAGGTCCTGCACCTGCCTAGCCCTAAAACGAGGGACTTTGAAAAAGTTTCACAGTAAGTACTAGAAGAACTGACCGAAGACAAGGAGCTACCTGACAGTTGATCTGCCCAAGGAGAATTGCCAATTGGTCTGCCTTTGCAGTAGCTCCTGCTACATTATTCCACACAGGAGCAAATCCTGTTCACCAGGACCTCTCAGTGACAGTGTCTGGCTTCATGGAGCCCTATTCTGCTACAGATTGCAGCTCTGTCACACTGGAGGTTTCTGGGTAACAAAACTTTGTCCAAGTCCGAAGGATAAACATTTTTACCATGCTTGATAGTGACCCGCTCCCCATTGATTGACGACACACTCCTCCGCCTGAACAGCCTGCTTCTTCTGCTCCTAGCTTTTTCCTGCTATTGTCAATGGCTTCACCGAGACTTCGTCCAGCGCTCCCTGGCGATGACGACTCCTCTTTGTATGCAGCCTTCTTCCTTTCCCCGGTGAACTCTACCATCTCCTGGACTTGTTCTTCAAAATGTAAACTCAGTCCGAAGTTCAGCCAAGACCAGGCCCAATCCACCTTCTGTATCTGACTTGTGCTCCATTGTGGGCAATCTTAACTTTTGACTTTGTCTCGGTCTCACACAACCAGATACGTGCGGTTGGCATTTTGGTCTTTTAGGTGCTAGAAAACTTAAGAAGAATCTGGTTGTACTGATAGGATTTCATTTTGTTTTGGTGTTATTTTATTTATTTAAATGGATCTTATTTTTGCAAAATTGGGTTAGGATTTTTCTTGTGTTGTGTTTTCACCCACTGTATTACTGTTCGCTGCATAAAGACTTTACACAGTGACCCTAAATTAAGCCTGAAAGTTTTTGTGCCAAGCTACCAGACAGCTATGCACAGGTTAATTCAGTGACTTTTGTGGTTCATGCTGACAAGGATTCTGGTTGTTGCTTGAGTAGCATTTCATCCCACTCAAACAATAACCCTATTTCTTACAGTACAGTTACTCAGTATTTTAAAACAATATTCTACTGCTGCTTCTAAAGAAGCAGGGCAATGACCAATCCATATTCTTACACTAAAATATGTTCTTCATTACAGCTTGAAGCCAACATGCTTCTTTTACACTGTTATAAATGGGTTTTCTGGTTGGCAGAGGTATGCACCCTGTTCAAGCAGGATCCACTGTCCCAGTCAGGGAGGGTAAGGGTAGTACACACTTAGAGTTTACCCTGCTCACCCTCTGGTAGCTTGGCACAGAGCAGTCAGACTAAACTAAAGAGGCAGTGTGTAAATTATTTGTGCACACACACAGTAACACAGCGAAAACATCGCAACAGTCCTCCACACCACTTTAGATGAATAGTCAATATTTATCTCAGTAAAACAAGACCAAAACAACAAACATCCAACATTCACAAGTCCAGATATGAATTTTTCAAGATTAACTCAAAATGCAGTGCTTAGAAGTCATTACCTCCTTGTAAGCCTTCCTCGCCACCTGAGTTACACAGTGAGCTTCAGCCTCACAACACGACCCTCTAAGCAATTTTAAGCTTCAGTTCTCGCATCCCTCTCCAACATGGCCACCCACCTTCCCCCTTGACCCAGTACAAGAGGAGGCACGACCCACCCCACTTCCTGTTTTTTTTGTTCTGTGCTGCGGAAGTCTCCAAGCGCAATTTGCAGGTAAGTTTTTGTGAGGTTGTGACTTAGCCGGCCCTAATGCCCGGAGTGGAGGCCCTGCCAAGCGGGCTTTTGTTGTACGCCTTTTTTTCCTTATTCTATGGGGCTTTTCGGCGAGTCAAGCCAGAGCGAGCTCATCGTGGAGGTTGGAAGCCCTGCTTCAGCGGGCTCTTTCTGGAATGTGAGGGCGGTGCATCACGGGTGCTGGTTGCAGCTCTACCCCATGCCTGCCCCTTTTTTTCATGGAAAGTCCGGACTATCCGTGGGACCTTGTGGGTCGGTTCCCTGTGGGGGTTTGATTGTTGAATTTCGTGGAGACTTTGGAAAGGTTGATATCGAAACAGTGGGTCCTGTGAATTGCCAGGGAGGGTTACTCGATTTTCTTCGACTCTCCATTCCCAGAATTTTTCAGCAGGTGATCAGGATCTTCTCGAGGAAGGGGTCATTCATTCTGTTTTGGCCTGTCAAATTGGTCTACTCCATTCTTTTTCTGGTAGGGAAAGTTTCCGTGGACTTCCATCCTGTGCTGGATTTGAAAAGGGGGAACTTGTTTGTACCTCATGTTAAGTTTAGGATGCTGTCATTGTAGTAGATTCTTCCCTTACTGGTTCAGGGGATGTGGCAGCTTCCTTAGATCTGCTAGATGCCTACCTCCACGTGCCCATTCATCCTGCGTCCCAGCGGTTCCTCAGGTTTTGTGTGGGGCCCAAACATTGGCAATTCCAGGTACTGCCATTTGGTTTATCTTAAGCCCTGAGGGTCTTCACTAAGGTCCTGTCTCCCTTTGTTGAGCTCATCCGTAGAGAGGGAATTTGGGAATTCCTGTACCTTGATGACTCGCTGATTTCTGCCTCTTCTTTTTCAAACGGGACTCTTCACATCCAGAGGGTCTGTGAGATTCTGGAGAGGCACGGCTTCCTGATCAACCACAAAGAGTTGCATCTGTTTCCCACCTAGGAGTTAGTGTTTATTGGGGGTCATCTGGACATGGTCAAGGGACTGTTGTTTTTGCTGCTGTGAGGAGGGCAATCTTGAGGAGAGACCTGGGTTGTCTGCTGGCCTTGCATTCTCCCCTGGTGCATCAGTGGTTGGGGTTGCAGTGCTTGATGTTGGTGGCGATAGATGTACTGCAATGGGCTCATTTGCATTTGTACCCAATGGTAAACCATCTCCTGTCCAATTCGTCCCCTTATTCCACTGCTGACGATCTGCCATTGGTAGTGTCCCCTCAGATTCGGATCGCCCTGTGTTGGTGGTTGGTGGAGCCCAATTCAACCAGGGGTCTTCCTTTTCAGGTGTCCCCTTCCCAGGTAGTGACAACAGATGCCAGCAGATGGGGCTGGGGGGTGACGTTGGATTCCTGGTCTGTGCAGGGTCTCTGGGATCGCCTGCAGGCTGGTTGCCCGTCCAACTTCTGGAAGCTGAAGGCGGTTCAGATGACCTGTCTGGAGTTTGCATCGGCCCTTCGGGGGCATCATGTTCTGGTCCAGAAGGACAATCAGGTGGTGATAGGTTACCTCAATCCCCAGGGGGGCTGCAGAGTTCTTTCCCTGTGGCTCATGACTCAGGAGATTCTGACCTGGGAAGCCACTGTGTTGTCTCTGCGGGTGTTGTATTTTCAAGGGAGAGAGAATTGTGCGGCAGATCAACTGGGCAGGTATTTTCCCCCATGTGTTCGATTTCAATGTCGGGGGAGGTGTTCCATGTGTTGAAAACGAAGTTTAAGTGCCGGACAGTGGATTTGCTTGCGGCCAAGGACAATGCTCAGATGCCGCGCTTCTGCGTAATTATTCCCTGTCCAGAGACTTGGAGGGTAGATGCAATGTCATTCAGGTGGCCGGATACTCTGCTTTACCATTTCCTCCAATCCCTTTAATTGCCCAGGTTCTGTGCAAGATTTGCCTGGACAAGGCATTTGTTCTGTTGATTGTGTTGGGCTGGGCTCACCGCACGTGGTATTCTCTTCTCAGGGAGCTGGCAGTTCAAGAGTGTTGGGCGATCCCCAATCTTCCTTATCCTTAGGGCCATTGTGTCTACTGGTTGGATTGGAAAATTGAGGTCGTTTTTGGTTTCTCCTCCTTTTTTGCGTGTCTTGCCACATCATGTTGTCCTTTGCTCCGATCCGAAGTTCTTGCCCAAGGTCCCCTTAGTTGCCAACCATTCCAGGGAGATCATTCTGCCGACTTTCTCCCCGGTGCCTGGCCTGGTAAGATCGGGTCACAAGCCTTCTCTTTCCACTCTGAGTTGGTGGATTAAGCAGAAAATCCTTCTGGCCTATGGTTCCCAGAGGTCTGAGGTGCCGGCTCGGATCCGGAGTCGGTCTACCCAGGGTATTTCTGTATCCTGGGCCTCCTTCAAGGGAGTTTTGATTAAGGATATATGTAGGGCCTTTACGTGGGCCTCTCCACACATGTTCATGGACCACAATTGTCTGGTGTTGGGTGGTACTGCTGCTAGGGGTTTTGCTGAGGCTGTTCTATAGGCTGGCTTTACACTTGATTGGAGCTCCTTCTGTTGGGTATCTGTTTGGTTTTTCCCCTCTGTTTTATTGTTTGGATTAAAAACTTGATGTTTGCCTCAACCTTTGGTATGTGGTTTCTTGTTGGTGACCAGGAAGCTGCTTGGTTTATTATATGCTCACTGTGTAACTCAGCTGGCAAGGAGGACTAACGAGGAGGTAATGCCCCCGTTACTTACCAGTAAACTTTATTACTCTGAGTATAGTCTTCCTTGCCACATGAGTTCCTATCCCTCCCTGTTTGACTATTGGCTTCATGTGGTTTCTTGCTGGGCATGGTAGTTGTACAGAAAATGGGGTGGGTCGTGCCTCCTCTTGTCAAGGGTGAAGATGGTCATCCATGTTGGGGAGGAATGGGAGGATTGGAACGTAAAATTACTTGGAGGGTTCTGCTGTGGAGCTGAAGCTCACTGTGTAACTCATGTGGCGAGGAAGACTATATATACTCGGAGTAATGAAAATTACCGATAAGTAGCTGGGGCAGCAACTCCGACTGAGGCTATCAAGTCACACTTGGCTGGTGCAAAAGCAAACGTTCTCTCCGACTGCGATGGAGTGTGGGCCGGAGACAGGAGTCACGCAGACCAGCTGACAGTACCTTGTATACATCGATGATTGGGTCGATGTGATGTTCAATGGAAGAGGATGCACCGCGGGTGCAGTTGATGTGTCGGTTCTGGGGGAAGTGCAAGGTTGTTGAGGTGTTGGCACTCGGGGACAATGGATTGCGCAAAGTAGGTTATGCACCAGTTGCGAGGCTTTGGTTGCAGCGTCAGTGATTTGTCAATGTCAAGAGCACAGTGAGTCAATTCCATGGTGTTGTACTTGAACCGCTGGCCTGAAAGCGGTGCGTCAGTCAACAGCCACGTAGGGCCGGGAATGCATTGGAGTCGGGCTGGTGCACCAGGGATATCGGTGATTGTTAGAAATGGGGGTCTCCAGTTTACAGAGGTAGGTACCTTTGTCCAAGTAGGGACCCTACTTCCTAGTCATGGTAAGGGAGTTACACTCCTGAAATAACCTCTGCTCACCCTCTTGGTAGCCTGGCACAAGCAGTCAGGCTGATCACAGAGGCAGTGTGTAAAGCACTGGCACATAACCAACAGTAATACAGTGAAAAACACTACATAAGGACACCACACAAGTTAAAAAAAAATCCAATATTTTTATATATCCAAAACAAGACGAAAAATTATAAGAATCCAACATATAGTACTTAAAAAAAAAAATGTATACTTTGCAAAATATCCTTAAAATTGGAGAAATACTTCATAAACACAGTTTGTACAAGTTGGTAGCTCCGTCTGGGGCTACCTCGATGCTGAAAACAAGAGTCAAAACAAAAACAGTTCCAGCCAACGGCGTCGGTACTGGCCAACAAAAGCATGGACAGACTCGGTAACAGTACCTTTCTCGTTGCGGCTGGCACCTTGGTGAGAGCCCGTCATGGCAATCATGGCGGTTTTGTTGTAAAATGAAAGAAGTGCAGGGTGCGGTGCCCTCTCGTTGCGGTGCAGGCAGCGGCACGGTGATGATCGTCCAGATGGTGTTGGTACGACCAAGGCATACGGTGCAGGGTTAGGCAGAGCTCGATGCAGGGCTGTCAGGCTGTGGTGCAAGGGACAGAGCTCGTTAGTGGGAACTGGCGTCGGTCGGCCCAGACTGCTGTGTGGGACGAGGCAGTGCACCATGCGACTTATGAGCGGTGCCCCCCGCCACGATGCGGTCACAGTGTTGAAGTCAACAGCAGTGATGGCGTCGGTGAGACCAGGATGGCGATGTGAAGCTAGGCATTTTTGGAATGCGGTGCCCAGAGGTCTTTGTGCGAGCAGCGGCTCGTGGATGTGCAGTTGGTCATCGTCGCCGGTGAGACCAGGGTTGCGGTGCGAGATGTGGACGGTGCCTTCTGAGGTGCCATCAGGACACAGAGCCAGCAATGGAGTCGGTGATGGAGTCGGTTGTGTTTTCCTTCTCTGTGGCAACTGAAGCAGGGGTTGCAGAAGCGGTACCCAGAGGTTGGTGAAGTCTTTGCAGTCCCTGAGACTCCAGTCCAGGAGGCAAGCTCTACTTCAAGCCCTTGGAGATACTCAGCACAAGTAAAAGAAGTTCAGTACAGTCCTTTCATTGCCCATGGCCGAAGCAGCAACTGCAGGCCAACCCAATAAAGCAACAACACAGCAAAGGGGCAGTACTCCTCCTGGCAGCTCTTCCAGCTCTTCTCCATGGCAGGTACCTTGATTCCAGCAAGTTATAACGTTCTGGGGTCTGTGCCCCAGTATTTATATTTAAAAGTCCTTTGTTCTCTCAGGCAGAGGGTGTCTGTGCTTAGTCCAAACGATTTTTGTCCTCTGTGGCCCAGCTTCCTGGCAGGATTGTTCAAGGCAAACTAGGCCCATTCAGGTGCAAGGAAATCTCCTCCCACTACTCTAAATGCAGTCCAGATCTATTCAGGTGCTAGTGAAAACTCCTCCTACTACTCTAAATGCAGCCCAAGTTAATTCAGCCCAGCCCCTGACTCATTCACGAATGGCAGGACACACATCAATCCCCGGTGGCTGTCTGAGAGAATGCACCTCCCAACCCCTTCACTCCAAAGCCAGACAGTCAATCCACAAACCAGCAGTGGCACATAGAATGGCTAAGCCCATTCTAACCTATGGGAAAGATAGCCTTTCCATAGTAAAAAATGAAATGCACTGTAATTCACTACCATGACATGTCACACACACCAGTACATGTCCTACCTTTAACAAACATAGCACCCTGCCCACAAGGGTACCTTTGGCCTACATTAGGGGTGATGTATATGTAAGAAAAGGGAAGATAACGGCCTGGCAAGTGGGTGCACTTGCCAAGTAGACATGGCAGTTACAAACTGCGCGCAATCTTTTCAGTGGCAGGTCTGAGTCACCTTTACAGGACTTCCTCTGTGGGTGGCACAATCAGTGCTGCAAGCCCACTAGTGGCATTTGATTTACAGGCCCTGGCACTCTCAGTGCACTCTACTAGGGACTTATTAATAAATCAAATATGCCAATCATGGAAACCTCAATCCGTAACACAATTTACACAGAGAACATATGCACTTTAGCACTGTTCAGAAGTAGTAAAGTGCCCAGAGTCCTAAAACCAACAGGCAGATCAGGAAAAAATATGAGGAAGAAGAAAAAAGTTTGGGGATTACCCTGCAAAAAGGGCCATTTCCAACAGTGATGCAGTGTTTGAGACTCATGTAAAAGCAGTTCTTCTGAGGTGCTGCGCAAAGTTGGGGCTTCGTTGAAAGTCATGGTCACACGGTAAGTGTACGTAAGAGTCCTTCACTACGTGCACCACGGATTTCTGTGAAATGGTGCTTGGGACTTGAGTTGCAGTGATGCTTTAGCCGTACGGCAAGCACTGCGTCGATTCTGCGGTCGCACGCGGCAATGCTTTGGTTGGAAAAAACAGGCACTGAGAGTCGATGTGTGGATTTTCTTGGTTCTTTGCAGCAAAATTACCTCCAACGGCCCAGATGAGAACTCTTAGCACAGGAGTTCAGGGGCTGCAGATGAAGTCTTTGATGGCCCTGAGACGTCTTAACAGGAGTCAAGCACACACAAGCCCTTGGAAAACCTTCGCAAGCTTAGGATGTAGAGATGTAGAAAGCAAAGTCCAGTCCTTTCATTGCCCAAGATAAAAGCAGCAGGCCAAAACACCAAAGCAGACAGCAAAGTGGTAGTCCGTTCTGAGAGTTTCTCCAGCTCTTTTTCTTGGGAAAATGTCCTCTTAGTCCAGAAGTGTTGTGAAGTTATGGTGATAACAAAGTTAAGTCTCTCGATGCTCTAGAAGCAAATTTCACCTTGGAAAGTCTGTTTTAGAGATTCCTCCAATTAAAGCACTGCTTGAGTCCAAAACTCTCTTACACAGCCATTGTTAGATTCTTCTATTCATTGCTGAATTTAAGGGGGTCATCTCCAGACTTTACTCAACATATCTGGAAGAGATTCACTCTAAGGCAATGAGGAATACTCTTAAGACAAGATTGCAAACTGTTTTGGGTTTGGAGTATTCCAGTGAGGCATGGCTATCCCTCTTGCACTCCCATGGCTGAGGGATGAGAGAAACCACACTAAAATGTAGCTATTACAAGATTCTGCATAACTGGAACTGGCCTCCCCACAGGTATCACCATGCAAATGTACTGAATTCCTCTACTTTCTGGAGGTTCGGTAACAGAGGAGGACATATGGCACATTTATTATGGTCTTGCCATGCTCTTCACATTTTTTCTCATAAGGTAGCTGCTATCATGAATTGACTCTTCTATTCAATTAGGCTTTTCTATAAAGCGTATCCTGTTACATTATGCAGACAATTTATCAGACCTGACCTGTCATCTGAAGCTCTGGACTGATACTTTTTTGGCAGTGGCCAAAATGTGAGGTGATAGAAATAATCAGCCCCACCTACACATAATGACTGGATCCAATGTCTGTTTTCAGTTGCATCTTATGAATGCATGATCTATTGTCTGCAGGACCAGCAATCTATTTTGTAATCTATGTGGTCAGCCTGGCTGTGAGAAGTTGGCCTGGCATATACTGGTCACTTGTTAAAGTGGCCACCATGCACCAGTCCAATTCGACTCTTATGGTAGATAGGTTTAAGACAACCTTTTAAAGAAAGCTATCCTAGTGGTAGCTGTGGAGAGCAGCCTTCAGGCTAAGTCTCAGAGGAATGTAAAGCAGCTTGTTTTACCTTACAATCTCTTGAAATACCAAATGAAAAGACACCACACAGGTGTGTGTGTATATATATATATAATCTACTGGCGGTCGCCAGTAGATAGTTATAGTTAGGACCGTGTTTCCATAGGAAATCCGCAACATTCTATTTGGAATAACTTTGGCGCCGATTGACGAATCCTCGCGAAATTCTCAAAATAGGTGGGGCGCTCCGCTCCGCTCCTTCCCTGAAAGTCTCGGGGGGATTCGTCAAGCGGGGGCTGAGAAAAAGGGGGGGTCCCAAAACGCGTTTTTCCCATGCATTTTTCCATAGGACCTTTAGTCCGAGCTACAGCCCGAACGGCTGAACAGAATTACTTGAAATTTGGCAGAGAGGTAGCCCTCAGGTCAGGGATGTGCCTTTTGAAGGTCTCGTGTAAATCTGTTCAGTATTTCCTGAGAAAATAGCATTTAAATCAATATATATACATCTATAGGCGCGCTCCGAGCGCGTACCGTAAGCTTACCGTACGCGCACGCCACCGTGCACGAGCGCGATTCTGATTGGTTGTTAGATCTTAGTAAACATTCGTATCGGTCGAAACCAGGAAGTGTCGGCCGCCATTTTGTCTCTCGCAGTCTGAGGGGGTGAAAAATCGCCGAATGCGCGTAGCGTACGCGCACGGCATAAACGGAAAAATTCCGCGAACTTCGCGTAACGATTCCGCGACTACGCGTACCGTGCGCGCACGGCAAAAAAATTTAAAAAGAAAAAATACATAACTTAGCATTTAAAAAACCGTACAAATTCACTGAAAAAACCATAGGTTTCACACACGTTATAGTTAGGAATTAGCATTTAAAAAACCTTGCAAATTCACTTAAAAAACCATAGGTTTCACACATGATATAGTTAGTAGGACATTTCACTCGTGAAAAACCAATGAAATTCCCCCGTTATAGTTAGTGCAGGCAACTATAACTCACGCGACCGCAATCCTCTGCTGATGACGTCTGATATTGCATCACTGATGACATATGTGTTTTTCTGAAAAAAAATATTTGTACTATATGTATATCTAAAAATTAATGGAAGAAGACATTGGTAAATAAGTGTCTAAATACAGTGATGTAATATCTGACGTTATCAGCAGAGGATTGCGGTCGCGTGAGTTATAGTTGCCTGCACTAACTATAACGGGGGAATTTCATTGGTTTTTCACGAGTGAAATGTCCAGCTAACTATAACATGTGTGAAACCTATGGTTTTTTAAGTGAATATATATATATATATATATATATATATATATATAGATCACTGAAAAAACCATAGGTTTCACACATGTTATAGTTAGCTGGACATTTCACTCGTACAAAACCATTGAAATTCCCCCATTATAGTTAGTTCAGCTAACTATAACTCGCGCGACCGCAATCCACTGCTGATGACGTCACATTACATCACTCATGACATGGTCAGTGACATCACTCATGACATGGTCAGTGACATCACTGATGACATCATCCTTGTGTAAGAGTGGCAGACCTCCTCTTATCCTAATATAAACAGCAGTGGATTGCGGTCGCGCGAGTTATAGTTAGCTGAACTAACTATAACGGGGGAATTTCAATGGTTTTGTACGAGTGAAATGTCCAGCTAACTATAACATGTGTAAAACCTATGGTTTTTTCAGTGAATATATATATATATATATATATATTTCTAGACACTCTACTAATCTCTTTATGAGATTAGAAGTCAGGAACATATGCACAAATCAATGTTTCACAACAAATTAAGCACTTATATGGCTGGGGCCCTAGGGGCGTACCAGACCATATACTAAAAAAGGTTTTGGAATGTCGACTTGCAAGGGGACAAGGCCTTGGGCCTTTAGAATTGCTGGTGCCTCACTAATCCACCCAAGGTAGGTAAGTAAAGGACCCACGGGAGACGCGTGCAGTGTGAGAACACAGCCGCGGGTTCCCTATTGATTTAAATGGAGCAAGTTGCGGTTGGATTTTTAAAGTTTTTAGGGTACTTCGGGAGAGTCTACAAGCAAGCCACTTACAAGGTAAGTACTTTGAGGGCCAACACCCACAGGAGCACCATAGTGCACGAGTTACTTCACCCAGGGAAGCCGGGTGCATAGGTGTCTTTTGGTGTCGGTTCGCGGCGTTGATTTTAATGGAAGCCGAAGAAGATTTGCTGCTTGTGAAGACTGGAGAAGTGTCCGGTGGAATCCAAGGCTGGATTCAGAAGACGGAAGACCTGAAAGCAGAAGGGACAGTGTTCACTGTTACTTGCCAGAGACCCGGGGCCAGGAAGACGGATGCCCACGGTAGTCGGGTGATTCACAGGTGTCTTGACTCTTCAGCCACGAGGTCCAGGAGGTATCGACAAGGACCAGGAGCTGGACTCTAAGTGTCCTACAAAGTCTGCAGCTTACTGAGATGTCGGCAACCGGATTGGAGCCAACAAGCCTTGGCATCAGCAAGTCTTGTGGAATGTGACGAAAGTCAGTGGTGCAGACCAGCAAGGTCTGAGGACTCACACAGCAAGGGTAAGTCAGGGTAGGCCTGGAGCAACCAGGGGAGCCCTTTGGTTTGATGAAAAAGTCTTCAGAGGACCCACAAGCCAACCGGCAAGGGATCGCAAAGACGCCTCATGAGGATTCACTTCACAGGAGTACACAGTCACTTGGGACGAGGTAGGCCTCTGATTTTCAAGGGAAATCCTGCTGGAGGCTTGGACCACACGTGGTCCAATGCACAAGTTCGTAGAATGTTGTGAAGGGGTTGCACTAGACAATAGTGCATGGTACCCGGGTATTGCTATTCCTCGTCACTCGTGGGGTCCACTCTCCTCAGGTTTGCTGGGGACTCACAATGTCTGTCGAGGTCAGGAAATCTACTTCTGACACTAAGACGTTGCCGATTATTCAGACCGTTTCCCGCAGCAGTATATCCCTGTGGATGTAAAGATTATAAGGCGGTAAGAGTGCGTTTCACACTATTCTGGACCGTCTGCCTGAGTTTTACGAAGGCAGGGGTGGTCGTTACCTCCCTCTAAGCGCTTTCTTGCTTTCTCCTCTGTTGGCCGAGAGCCACCATCAGGCGGTCTCTTGCAGAGGAGAGTTGGTGGAGAAAGGGGGCTCCTTTTCTCAACATCTCCCTGTTGGAGAGACCTGTCTTTGTTGCGTTCTCATGCGGGGAGGCTTGCAGCACAAACCGTGAGTAATCAAAGGCACTATTCTGTGAAGCAACTTCTTCGCCTCCAGAGAACCTTTCTTTGAACCTCCTCTATAGCCTGCATTTGGATTTACTCTTTTATAGAGAGGAACTATCGCTAAAAGTATTTTGTCTTTGTTCATGTGCGAAACATTATTCTGCTTTGATTGTAACGTACCAGAGAGCTTCCTTATATACACGTATGAATAACACAGAAAACGTTACACACCAGAGTGTTGTAGATTGTACAGAAATATTCATAGGTGTTAGAAATAGGGGTCTCTGGTTGGCAGTGGATGGCCACTGTCCAAGCAGGGACCCTTCTTTCTAAGTCAGAGTAAAGGGCTACACCCCCTTGACAACCCCTGCTCCACCCTGTGGTAACGTAGCACGAGCAGTTAGGCTAATCTCAGAGGCAGTGTGTAAAGCATTGATGATCATACACCGCTAATACAGTGAGGGACACAACACAGGTAGTTTATCCAAAAATTGTTATCTTTATATAGAGGCTTATCACAAGAACAAATAACGAGGAAACCACAATACTGTACAAAAAAAATAGTTCTCTCTGGATGCTGCAAAAATAGTTCCAAGGGGGAAGGTAAAGCTCAGTTCAGGGCAATGGTCTCTGCGACCCTTTTTACTCACAGTTCTGAGATGTTGTCAAATATTCCACAAGAAATGTCGCTCCGGCGGGTTAGCGATGTTTTTCCTCACCCTTTGGTCACGGCTGCTCGCTAACGGGGGTTAGCGATGATTTTCCGGATGCTCAGCCACTGTAGCGATGATTTTCTGTCCGCAAACGTGCGGGCGATGATCAGGCCAGCGAGCCTTCAGAGGCAGCGATGCGATGATTTTCTTTACGCTCTGTAGGTGTAGCGATGATTTTTAGGCTTTAGCGATAATTTTGAGGCTTTAGCGATGAAATGAAGTCTACTGGTCCTGAGACTTCGGTCAGGGGGCTAGCTCTCTCTCTAGCCCTTGGGTGATTGCAGGTTCAAGATTAAAAAGTTCTCTTACAGCTCCTTTTCCCTCCTTTTTCCAGTCCAATGAAAACTACTGCAGGCCAATCCAGGGAACAGCACAAAACACCAGGACAGTCCTCTCCTGCAGCTTTCTTCAGTTCCACGGACAGAGGTTGGTCTTGAAATCCAGGGGCAATAGAAATTGTAGGGGTTTCAGCACAGATATTTATACCCCAAAAGTCTTTGTTCTAAAGAATCACAAGTCACTGAACCCAGCCAGCACCAATTCTGCTCAGTCCTGGAGCACTTTGTTTACCAGGCTGCATCCTTCCTTTCAGAGTGCAGGGTAGAGACATCAGACGCACCATAGGAGGTGGAGCCAGCATTGTGGAGGGAAGGCACAGCCCTATTCAGGTCCCAGGTGCAACTCCTCCCACCCATCTAGATGCAGATCTCTCTATTCACAACTGGGACACCTCACCCTGTCTCCTGGAATCCCCCAGCCCTGTCAATCCAAACCCAGACAGCCAATACACATAACAGCAGAGCACACAAAGGCTTAGGCAAGAAAATACCTACTTTCTAAAAGTGGTATTTTCAAACACAGAATATAAAAATAAACTTCACTAAAAGTATTTTAATATTCTGAGCTCAGGCATACTAAATTCGTTTTTCTACCATGTTCTATGGGTCAGTTAGGACTATAGAATGTAATAGCCAAAACTCCCATTCTGGCCTATGGAGAACAGGTAGCCTTACAGTAGTGAAACACGAAACTGGGTGTAATTCACTACCAGGACATGCTACACACATCAGAGCATGTCCTACCTTACACATACAATGCACCCTACCATAGGGGTGGCTTACATGATGCCAAGGGAAGGTTCAGGAAAGGTTCAGGGGCTGGGAAGCGGGTGCACTTCACAGCCAAGATGGCAGTTCTAGACTGCACACAGACACTGCAGTGGCATGTCTGAGACACACTTTACAAGCTGCTTATGTGGGTGGCGCAACTCAGCTCTGCAGGCCCACCAGCAGCATTTGGTTTACCAGCCCTGGGCACACACAGGCCACATTACTAGGGACTAACAGGTAAACCAAATAAGCCAATCATGGATATACCAATTCACATGTCCTATTTACACAGGGAGAGCATATGCAATTTAGCACTGATCAGCAGTGGTAAAGTGCCCAGAGTCATAAAATCAACACAAACAGGTCAGAAAAAATACAGGAGGAAGGCAAAAAGTTTAGGGATGACCCTGCAAAAAGGGCCATTTCCAACAATAGGTATCAAGTAATCATAGTGCAAGACTTTATTGCATCCAAGCCTATTAACATTTCTTTAAGATTGTTTGTTCTTTATTTTCTCATTTTTTCTTAGGAGAGGGGGATCTGAGAGGGTGTGCGGTATGTCTCTGCCTTGCATTTAAAGCTTCACCACATGTGACTTCTGGTATGTAATATAGGGAGGGAACTTCTATCTCTCTCTCTTATATGCAGGACATCAGGTGTTGTGAAACGCAGAAGTAGTGTCCAACGTATGTTCTCTCTTCCTTCCTAGTTCGTGTTGGGTCTTTGCAACCACCCTTGGCTCTCTCCTGGCATTGATCACTCACCTTCTTATTTTTCAGGTAGTTTGTTCTAGGCCTTAAGGGGCAAATCTAAGTGTTAGTATTACATGTAGTGTGTCACAAGGCTCCTGAACTAGTATTGACGTGGTATTGCTTTGTCATCCTCAGATCTCGCTCCACGCTGTTCCTACCCTTTCCTTCCCCCGCTTGACTATCCCACCAGTCCGTGTGTATTTATATTCCGGACTTGTGGCCGTCGAGAGGTGGACTCCCTTGAGCATCAGCACAATCCTGTGGATTCCGGAAGACTGAACGTGACAGAATAATCGGCCACAAATTTCAATTCCTCCCGATTGTGCTGGTGGCAAGGATGGCCACCTTGGAGGACGTCATGGCAGCTCTGGTTATGGTACAAACCGAGCTTGCTGCCTCCCGTCAGGAAACAGCGGCCTTACAAGCTAGGGTAGAAAGGATGCAACGAAACCCATTTGATGCAGGGGGGTCATCACCTCCGGTACCTCTTCAAGTGCCATTAGCCCCCGAGAGGTTTTTGGGGGACATTAAGAAAGTGCAGGTATTCATGACTCAAGTTCTTCTCCACTTTACCTGCAAGCCCAAATTGTTTCTTACCAACCAAGCACGGGTGGCCTTCCTGATCTCCTATTTGGGTGGCGAGGCAGCGCAGTGGGCACTCCCCATAGTACAACAGGATGACCCCTTGCTCCATGACTGGGACGAATTCAGAGTGGAATTCAAGAAGACCTTTGACCGTCGAGCAGAGACCTTCTCAGCAGATAGGGACCTGTTGGAACTCAGACAAGGGAACTTGGATTTGGTCAATTACCTGAAAAGTTTTAGACGCCTGGTAGCGGAAACAAACTGGCCGGAATCCAAACAGTCCGCCATCTTCTACCAAGGCCTTAAGGATGAGATGAAATAAGTCCTCGCCCAAATCGACCCCCAACCCTGAACATGTGCGGCTCTCATAGAGTTAACCCTACGATTGGACCATAGACTAAGGGAGCGGAAGGGGGAACACAAACGGAAGGAAATGTATACTCCGGTGTACGATCGTTCTCAAACCACAGAACAAACATCGAGACCCAATGGAGATTGGGGCGGTAAGAGCATCTCTGACACTAAACGAGAGAGACCACCGACGCAAACAGGGCTTATGCTTGTATTGCGAGAAAAAGGGCTACTACCTTCGTGATTGTCCTGTCAAACCCAAGTACGGACGCTCTCGACCAGGGCAAGTGGCTACAGTAACAGCAGACAAAGGGGCAGAACCAGTGGCATAGCTAGAGGGGTGCGGGGGGGCGGACCGCCCCAGGCAGCACTGTTTCGGGGGCGGCGGCCGCACAGCACTGGTGGCCCGTTCCGGCGGTCTTTATAATTTATTTGGGCACACTCACTGTCTGAAACTTTGGGGCCGATTCCGATACCCGGTCGGACAGCTGTCCGTAACCTTACCGTGCAACCGACACGTACCCAGAGCCGGTCTGCCCTGTAGATTAAGTACGATGCACATAACTGCCAAAAAAACGACCGACATGTAGGCTGTGATTCAAGCTCCATTCTCCGTCCGAGCGGTAACTCCTAACGCTGAACCGAGTCGCCCGGAAGCAGTATCCATAGCAGTTTCCGGCATGACAAGTACGATGCGTACTTCCTTCGCGCCGGACTTGTCGCCACGTACGGGACGTCACAGCATCCGGAAAACCAGCATATCAGCTACGATTCACGCCACAACTCAATCCACGGCTACGAGATGGACCACTTTGCAGCCGGTACGAGACGGAGAAACAAGCAGCGTGTACGACATGAACACATCATGAATCCCATCGCGCAGGTCATACCAGTACTCTACATCTGTGACCGGCTCAGGAACCGATGCCGATGCCGACGGCGCTGGCGGTAAGTCAGACACCTACCACATAAACGACAAGTACCCGCAAAATGGCGCGCACACACAGGGGATCCACATCCTGGACACTAACAACAGCCCACCGTAGGGATTGCATGGCTAGCACCACTAACACCCCCAGCCGTAGGGCTTATGTTGCCCATCACCCCTGCCACCCACACCCATAGGGGACCTGTTGCCCATCACTTCTGCCACCCCTACCCATAGGGGACCTGTTCTCCATCACTACTGCCGCCCCTACCCATGGGGGACCTGTTGCCCATCACTACTGCCACCCCCAGCCATAGGGACTACGTTGCCCATCACCCCTGCCACCCCCAGCCGTAGGGCTTATGTTGCCCATCACCCCTGCCACCCACACCCATAGGGGACCTGTTGCCCATCACTACTGCCACCCCAGCCATAGGGCTTATGTTGCCGATCACTACTGCCACCCACACCCATAGGGGACCTGTTGCCCATCACTACTGCCACCCCCAGCCATAGGGCTTATGTTGCCCATCACTACTGCCACCCCCAGCCATAGGGACTATGTTGCCCATCACCCCTGCCACCCCCACCCATAGGGGACCTGTTGCCCATCACTGCTGCCACCCCGGCCATAGGGCTTATGTTGCCCATCACTGCTGCCACCCACACCCATAGGGGACCGGTTGCCCATCACTACTGCCACACACACCCATAGGGGACCTGTTGCCCATCACTAATGCCACCCCCACCCATAGGGACTACGTTGTCCATCACCCCTGCCACCCCCACCCCTGCCACCCCCACCCATAGGGCTTATGTTGCCCATCACTACTGTCACCCACACCCATAGGGGACCTGTTGCCCATCACTACTGCCACCCCCACCCATAGGGACTATGTTGCCCATCACCCCTGCCACCCACACCCATAGGGGGCCTGTTGTCCATCACGACTGCCACCCCCAGCCATAGGGCTTATGTTGCCCATCACCCCTGCCACCCACACCCATAGGGGACCTGTTGCCCATCACTACTGCCACCCCCAGCCATAGGACTTATGTTGCCCATCACTACTGCCACCCCCAGCTATAGGGCTTATGTTGCCCATCACTACTACCACCCCCAGCCATAGGGACTATGTTGCCCATCACTACTGCCACCCCCACCCATAGGCCTTATGTTGCCCATCACCCCTGCCACCCCACCCATAGGGGACCTGTTGCCCATCATTACTGCCACCCCAGCCATAGGGCTTATGTTGCCGATCACTACTGCCACCCACACCCATAGGGGACCTGTTGCCCATCACTACTGCCACCCCCAGCCATAGGGCTTATGTTGCCCATCACCCCTGCCACCCACACCCATAGGGGACCTGTTTCCCATCACTTCTGCCACCCCTACCCATAGGGGACCAGTTGCCCATCACTACTGCCGCCCCTACCCATGGGGGACCTGTTGCCCATCACTATGCCACCCCCAGCCATAGGGCTTATGTTGCCCATCACCCCTGCCACCCCCACCCATAGGGCTTATCTTGCCCATCACTACTGCCACCCCCAGCCATAGGGCTTATGTTGCCCATCACTACTGCCGCCCACACCCATAGGGGACCTGTTGCCCATCATTACTGCTACCCCCAGCCATAGGATGGGTGATGCGCAACACATCCAGCATACACCAACATCAGGTATGTCAGCAAAATACATCCCCCCTAACATCATGACAACAGTGTGTAGTCTGTGACAAATGCCCACAACAGTGATTATGACTTCCAACATACAATGTAACTAACAGCACATGTGTGACCAACACATGAGTGTGACATACACAAGGCAAGCATCACTATAGCACTGGAGCAATGTAAAAAGAACACCCCCTCACTGTGTAGAACAGAAGTTAAGTGGGGGCTTCCAAAATGCAGCAGATGTTGAGCATTGTGGTGATGGGGACTAAACCCCCCCCTCATCACAGTGACCAAAAGGTAAGTGTCATCATGGTCAAAGCTGCAATTAACAAACAGCATGTATGAACCCTGCTCCCAACACATTAAACACTTCTGGGGTGAAGTAGTGTTTGTGTCCCATTTCCACAGAGATGTGGTGAGGCTAACAGTGCTGTGAAAACATAACACAGTCTCTGCCATGTGCAGACAAGCACCACACTTGGGGGCTGACAATGCATACAGTGTACAATGACACAAGAGCAGAAGTGACCATCACCAAGCATGCACACATCTCGAAAATAGACACACTAATCAAAACAACATGTGTAGACTGTAGGTGTCAGCTCACAAACACACATTCCATGCCAGCAATGGCACCTAACAACCCGGATGAATGTGCACAGTGATGTGATATGACTCACAGGGACAGCAGGCAAAATCACAGAAACAGCATCCAGACAAAGTCCCGCAATACCAATGCACTGGTGCAGATGCACAAACACAAACAGGCAACCTCACACTGCACATCGGACACAGCATGTGTTTGTGTGTCACAATATCCCCAGGCAATTACACAACACATGGGGGGGCTGAACCACAGTGACACAGATGTGGACACAGTGCCACACAAAAGTAAATCATCATTGGGAAACCTTCAGTGGGCAATCAGGCATTGGGAGATGAGAGGGAGCACAAAAGACGCATGTGACACAAGCTGGAATTAACACAAACTTACACAGCAAGAGACTGACACACAACACCACTACCCCCAGGGACCAGACATTCGGGTGACACAAGCATGCATGACACCTCCACTGTGATGACAAAGGCAGATGGCGTACAAACTGGGAAATCCAGACATGTGTCCTGTGCCACAAACGTACATCACACATACACTAACACAAATCGCTCAGCATGGCCCCTCATCCATGGACAAACTGGAGCTAGGGGACCATCCATGCAAACATTTACATCAGTCCACCCTCAACACCACACACCCTGAACTGCAACAATGTGTATCAGTGAAGCCCACATGGACAGGTGACATTGCACATGCACCCATGACACACACAGGAATGTTGGGAGGAACTAAGGTGCACAGACATATCACACAAGGACCGTTTACAACCCTGGGGAATGACAGACATACTGCACAGTATGCGGTACATGGCCATGACCTCAAAGCTCACGTAACCTTCAGAATCCCTGCCACAGTCCCAGGACAATGCAGAAGCCAAGGAGAACCACAAGGCACACATGCTGACACCTGCCAGCATCGCAGCCATGAACCTGACAAGTGGGAGCAGTCACACACACATACAAATGTCTCAATCACTGCAAGGTACCACCTAGGGAGAACTACATGATTTAGCAAATAAACAGGTGCCTTGGGGGACCCTGACTGTGTCCCATCTGTGTCTGACAACATCATCACCACTCAGAACTGACAAATCCCACTGATGATACACCAATTAACAGTAGTGTGTTATGCACCCACACATCTGGCATTGGAAAAGTAGTGGGATGAACCCAGTACCACCAAGCAAGCATCAACAACAGGAACATATCAAGGGAACACTGTCTGTGTATGAACAGGGATGTGGACACACACACATGCTCATACAACACACACCATGGGCCCAGGCCATGTCACTGGACAACACACTTACTTGAGGGGACCCAACTCCTGTGGAAGCCCAGTTGTGCCAAACATATTCCCCGCACGTCTCACTCATGTCTGCAGAACACTTGGTCAGTCAGCCATCAGTTACCACACAATGAAGGCTCTGGTCACAACAGCCTAAGTCATCTGCACATACCCAAAACATATGTCTACCAAGTTTCACAGAGGACCCAGTTGCTCCCATACCAATGATGCCCACACCTGTAGGTCCAGTGTTGAGGAGCACAAAGTCTGTTGAAGTGACAGATTGGACAATGGGAAGCACATCATATGTGCAGGGGTGCAAGCCAGAGATGTGACCATGCAAATGAAATGTTCACAGAGATGTCCACAAATAGTTGATCCTGACACACCCAGGTAGCTGCAAAGGAGGACATGGATACCCACAAGAATAGGATACATATCTCATGGACCACAGCGAGTACCTCACAGCAACACATCAGTATTCAACATTGGAAACCAAGCATCACAGGTGCAAGGTCATGTTAAACATCAACATAATGTACAGAATATCAAGTTCACAGGGATAAAGAAAAAAGCTTTAGTCAGCATATTAAAAGTTAAACGTCTGTTCAAACAAAAGGCCAATGGCCAGTCCATGTCCAAATGCCAAGGATTGAAGTAGAGTGACAACTGTCACACGTTGCTTGCCTGCACTGCTAAGGACCGGGGTCATCCCCTCGGAGGGGCATACATGGGGGTAGGCCAGGCACCGCAGGGACAGGATCAGGGCGCAGCAGAAGGAGGCAGTGAAGGGGTGGTGGATGTGGGCGAGACACTTGCAACTGCAGTGCAGCTGACTGAAGTGGTGGGTGCTGTCACAACTGTGGTGCACAAGTCAGATGGGGTGGGTGCCGGCACAACTCCAGTGGGCAGGTCAGATGGAGTGGATTGGGTCACCACTGCAGTGCCCAAGTCAGACGGGGTGGTCGTGAACTCCAATGCAGTGCCTACATCCATGGGAGCGGAATGGGGGGCAGGTGAGGTCGGCAGGGCGGGGGGGACACGGTCCCCACATCAGTGGCACTAACCGTCTGACCAGGTGTGGAGGAGCAAGTGCCAGGGGGGGAGGGCCTTAGCATTTTGGGGATGGTGTGTCTGTGGGCGGGGGAACCCAGGGCAGGGAGTGGCGGGGGAACCTCGGGAGTGGTGGCCTGGGGGATGGGGGACGGAGACTTTGCCTTGGAGCTACGTGTTGACGGGGGGGTCTTGCGCCGGGGGGACTTGCGGGTGGGGGTCTCTGTCTGTCTGACTGCGCCTGAGGGAGGGTGTCCGGGTGTGAGGGGCACTCCCCTATGTGTGTGGGGACTTCCTCTTCCCCTTTTAATAAGGATCTGCTGGGTCAGTGGGCAAGAGGCCAAGGTCACAGAGGAAGAGCTTCTGGGGAGATGAGGTATCAGGTGATGCAAGGGAAGGGGGCTGGGAGGGAAAGGTCTCGGAGGACTGCAGAGTGGTTGTGGATGACTGTGTGTGTGTCTGCAAACCAGCCCCTGTGAGTGTGTCTTCAGTCCCCTGCGCTTGCTTGTGTGCACGTCTAGACCTTGGTTTGGGTGTTTGTTTGCTCGGGACAGGTAGGCTACTAGGAATCGTGGGTGGTGCAAGGGTAGGAGGGGTGCGGGACTGTTGGAGGAGGGACACTGCTGCCGTCAGGGAGGAGGCCACGGACTGATTGGTCCTCTGTAGGGCAGGCTTACCCGAGGAAATGCCCTCCAGGAATGACGCCAGTTGTGTCAGCAGACCTGTGTGTTCATGCAGGACCTTCAGCATCGACGCCTGCCCTACATGGATCTGTCGAAGTAAGTCCACAGACTCCTCACTCAGGGCAGCAGGGGACACCGGGGCAGGGGGTGCGGTGCTGGGCACGAAGGAGACATGCTCACGAACACGGGAGCCCACAGGGACCCCTGGGATGGGAGCCAATGGGAGGGTGGTGGTGGTGGTGGTGGTGGCGGTGGCTGGGACAGCCTCACTAGCTGGGGTTTGGTAGCTGTTGACACCCACCTCCACAAGGGAGTCATCCTCAGAGCTGCTGTGGCCCTCAGGTGGGGGGGATGGTGCTGACGACTCCTCTGTGTAGCTCCACTTGCCATCCGTGCCACTGGGTCCACCTGACTCCTCTCCTTCTGTTCCTGTAAGGCTCTGTGGCTCCTCCTGGCCTGTGGAGCTGTCCCCTCCTGTGGCCGTGGATGTATCTGGATAGGAATAGGAAGTAAGAGAACAACATCAGTCACCTGCACCGACTGCACACACCACAGTGAGTACATCACATCACAGGGCAAACCCTGGCATCATCAGCTGAACACAACTCAAACTGCCAACACTGTTTAGGATAAGACAATTGTCATTCTCAACATCAACCATGGCACACATATCCCTCCTTGACTTGCACACACGTCTGTTGCATGTTGGATGCTAACACCCCAACGTGCCAACATGCACCACCCACACATTAGTTGTACATGCAAGTGAACATGTAGGAGTATGTCACTATACACACAGCACATCTCTTGTTACTGAATCAGTACAGGTGTCCGGATGAAGGGATGGGGCAGAGACTCATTTCACATGCTTGTGATGCATGCCAGCAACACACACTATGATGTCCTCATGTCCTGATGGGCAATGCCACAATGGTGTTCATGGTGCACACTTGAACACAATGCAGGATCACCCATAGCAAGTTAAATGCCATGGCACTGGGACGCCCTGAAAGTCAGTCAACACTGTCTCCTGTCACAGGGGCAGGGCATCCAGACAACAACAATATGCACTGACTCACAATCCTAGCTCAGGGGTAAAGCTAACTCTGCAGATGACGGGCGCACTTGCCCATCCCATGCAAACAACATGTCCAGGAGCCAGAAGACCCCACATCATGCAAATCAGACATCTGAGTCTCTGCAAACACAAATCTCTGTACATTAACACGTCACAGTCTGCCATGCATGTAACCCAGCTGCCTGAAGGACACAGTTGCATACACCATTGTGCGCTGTCAGATGATCACACACCTATATGTCACACAGGTTTTGTCTCTCACAGTCACATCTCAGATGTCATGCTGACCCTCTGAATCATGGACACCCCAGTTGTACGTAACAAGCCACACCCTAATGACACAGAGGCAGACACCTGAGGGCACATGTCACTAAGCACAACCTGCAATTTCATACACAGGAGTGAGATTACAGAGTGTTTCTAAATGCCCTTGAGGAGGCATGACTGGCAAGGTTTACGTGAAACAGTGTTTGGCCCTGGACAGTAGTCAGGTGGCTAAGCAAGTGTGGCAAACTCGATAATATACATGCTCCTGAAGCCCAAAAATTGGAGTTCCCTGCTGCATGGGTTTGTTTGGAATACCCCAGCCACATGGTGCGAGTCAGACCAGCAATTGTAACACATCTCAAGGGCACACACATATCAAATGACAGATCTCAGGCATTGTGTAAACAATTGATCCACCCATGAAACACACAACAGAGTCACGGGAACAGATGCTGACCGATAGATGAAGCATAGTTGACTGCAGGGACACAGTGCCCTAGTGACACAAGCAACAGACTGTAGGGGCCACACCTGTGGAACAGATGAGGAGGGTGCATCACACAATTGGGGGACATGAGTATTGGACTACAAGCCCTACGTAATGTGGAAGTGTGACCAGGCCTAAAGACTGCTATTAGCATGTCAGACATAGTACACAGATCAGGCATGGACTTACTCCCTTCCTGCTGCTGTCTGGCCTTCAGCTGCCTATCCAGGTCCGGGAAGACCACCACCAGTATCCGGAGCATGTGGGGAGTCAGGGTCCAGTGTCCGCCCCTCCTGCGTGGAGGTGACAGCTTCAGCTGGACTCTAGCTATCCTCCGTGTCCAGCCACGAAGGTCCTGCCACCTCTTCTGGCAGTTGTGGATTCGGTGATTGTAGACCCCCACCGAACGAACAGCCTGGGCGATGGTCAGCAAGATCGCCTGCTTCTGGTGGGCATCAACCTGTGAGGATGACAAAGTGAAAAGTTCATTAACACACATGCCCCAGATTTGTGCAGCACACATTTGGATATACATGTCATCATCACAAAGGGAAATGAATTACACAGGTAGTGCAACCATGGGGAAGGACAAATCACCTGCATGTCTGACATGTTAACAATGCCTGGATAATTTAAGCTTGCACTAATGAACTTTAGCAGGATGAAAGTAGTCAGTGAGAATGCTTGCCACTGGTGTACACACTGCTAGTCCTGCTAGTCAGACAACATGCATAATTAGGAAGGCAGTGGACTGCACACTCACCTGCTCCCCTGGTTTCCCTTAGAGCTTGCTGTACTGTGGAAGGAGCCCGTCCATCAGGGCCTGGTTCTCCTCCTCAGTGAAGGCTGGGGCCCTCTCCAGAGTACATACCATAGCAGGAGCCAGAGGATGCAGAGACAGCAGCAGTGGTAGCAGGGATGTGGTCCAGTAGCAGGCAAGTGAGCTCCCTGGGGGCCAGCCAGCCTTATATCTGTGCTGCAGAGGCAGACTCTGTGCCATGTGTCCCAAGTGATAGGTCCAACACAGTTGCATTCTATGAATCTGGCCAATCCATTTAAATGTACGACTCGTACACTCCTTCCGCATCGTTCAAATCTTCACCTTCATGGAACACTTGAAATTGCAACATTGTTGTAGGCATCCAACTGAATTTCCAGTGCACAACTCGTACAAGTTTGGAATCCGCATCCGTCTCCATGACAGTCCGGAGCCAATGACACAGCCAGATGATTGGCCATTGCACTACATGGGACTCATGTGGACATGTGGAATTGAGATGTGAGGTGCTGGTCATGTAGGTGACATATGTGTCCATGCCCAACAGCACACACCTCAGTACATTGTGTAATGTCATGATCTAGCATGTGATATTGATCGTGGTCATGGCCACATGGAGGGGTTGAACTGACAATCTTCCTTTGTGCATCTCTGTACTGCAGGGCACCAGCTGTCCATCTGCCGTTCCCAGACCTTGCAACCGTGCAGGAACGCGACTGCATCAGACGGTACCGCTTCACCAGGCCACTGATTGCGGAGTTGGCGGAGCAGTTGGCGCCACATCTGCTACCTGGCCGGACATACCCTACAGCACTGACCCCAGAGGTGAAGGTGATGGCAGCCCTCCACTTCTTTGCTACTGGTACCTTCCAGTACACTGTGGCTACTGCTGGTGGGATGTCGCAAACGATGTTTAGTCGGGTGCTACGCGATGTCTTGGAGGGGATGTTGCATTTCCTAGACCTGTATATTTCCCGAGCCCAGCTGAACTCCCTGAAATAAAGGATGCCTTTTATACACTGGGGAGGATGCCAAACGTCATTGGATCTATTGATGGGACACATGTTGCCCTGATACCACCACAGGCACATGAGCAGGCATGCCGTAACAGGAAGCACTACCATTCGATCAATGCTCTGGTGGTCTGTCTTGCTGACATGTCGATCACACGTGTGTGCACGGTTCCCTGGTTCGGTGCACAATGCCTACATTATGAGGAGTAGTCGCATTGCAACGCTGATGTCACAGATGACAGCTCAGCATGCCTGGCTTGTCGGTGTGTACTGACTGTTTATCATTGTGTGTGTTTGTCAATGTTGTATTCCGCACTCCTACAAAACTCAGCTACTTGTTCATTTTTGTGTGTGTAGGTGACTCCGGATACCCCAACATGCTGTGGTTGCTGACACCCCTCAGGAACCCTGTGACACCAGCCGAGCTGTGCTACAATGAGGCACATGGTCGGAGCAGGAGGGTGATTGAGCGGACATTCGGCCTCCTGAAAAGCCGCTTTCGCTGCCTGGGCAAGACCGGAGGGGCCCTCCCATATGAGCCTGCAAAGGTGTGCAAAATAATCCTTGTCTGCTGCATGCTACACAACATGGCAGTGCGGAAGGAGGTGCCTCTCATCCAGGATGACGATAACGATGGCCAAGCTCCGGCACCTGTGGAGGATCCCGGCCTGGGCCAAGATGCCAGTGACGTCCGCTCACAGCTCATCAACAACTTCTTCACCTGAATGTGAGTTTCCAGGGTTGTTATGTGAATGTATGGAGCTAGCCTGGAATGTGTTGTGCCAGCTCTGTTGCTGTCTGAGTGTGTCTGTGTGCCACTTGACTGGATGCGTGCTGTGATGTGTCCATTGAGGTTGTGTGTACTCCACAATAGGGTAGTTCTGCTAACTAGTGTTTGTGTAGGTGTCTTGCAACATGTTTTGTGCATGTGTATTGCATTTCTCTCCTGTTCTTCTGTGCTTTTGACTGTGTCTTGTGTCTGTCCTTCCCGGGTACTTTGCCTGTTGTTTGATCAACACTGACCCCCAACACACAGAAGCCAACACCAGTGTGGAAGTTGACAATTCCAATCAACTGATTAACCACACATCCCTGGACTTCCATTCTCCAATACATTGAGAGCATGTGTCCACTGTTACGTAGAATTACCGTGCAACTATTGTGGAAGAAACGTGTTGTTGATGTGTAATGAACCTGTGCTACGCTTTCTCATATGCGTTGTCTGTCTTCCCACATCTGAGTGCCATTTGCTTACCTCACCTGTGGACTTGTTACTACTGACTGGGGTTGGTGTTGTCTGTGCATGCCAATGCATTTCAGGTCAACATCATTGTGTGTGATGAGTAACATGGCCAGGGTGAGTATGTTTTATGTTGCCATAGTGGTGTGTCTCCCTCACATGTGTCACATCACCATGACTCACCTTACGTTGGTCACATTGTTGCAGTATTTGGCATGCACTGTGTTGTGTAGCAGATCGACATCTCCCTGAACATGACAAGTTGGAATCACAACAGATAAGTAACAACAAGAATACCAGTACTGATATTAAACTTTCAGTCCACTTTTTTTATGTGGGGACATTTTGAAAGACAACAAAATGAACAACGACCACTTTTTCAGTCGATTTAATCAATCAATTTTGTATATTTTTCTTTAGATTCACCATAGAATGATGGTATATTTATCAAACATAATTCAAACAAATATCACAAATTGATAACTGTAAACATATAGACAAACTTTCTATATACTCATTATTTACATACTACATTCATTTCAAACCATTCATATCTACATTCACTCCCGTACCAAACTGAACAGTCCAGAAACAGACATACTCTGACAAATTCTGTAATCACTTCAAAGACATACATTTTTAATAAGGCCATAGAACAGTGTTATACACCGTAAACACAGTACAATATTCTTTCAAGTGGTTCTTGAAGTTCTTATGGCCAAAGGGCTAGGGTCGACGCGTTTCAAGCCCCTTCTACAACCGGGGCTCTCATCAGGACCTGGGAGCTAAAAACAGAAAAAGGGGGTCTTTTTTAGTCCAACTAGACTACCACCGCTCTATTTTGCAACTATGCTATTCATATTCATAAATACCTCTGATTGGTGCTCAATGAGTCATCCACAAGACCTCTTGATATCTATGATCTAAAAAACGATACAGACCAAAAGTATAGTTTCAGCTACACCATATTAAATACTCAAGGATAAAAAACGCCCATTCATACAAGTGACACTCATCTTATATGCTTACGTGAAATAGTGGGTTTCAGCAATGACGAAGTGCATTTAATCTGAAAAGCGAAAGGAAGAGTATGAGCCTCTAAGTAACAATAGACTCTGCTTTTTAGCTGTGGGAACAAGCTTCTCTCTATTGCTTGCTTTGGCTTTTTTTATATATTAGGCTGGTGTGAATTGTGGGGCTCCTTCTAATAATGGACGACGTACTTTAATTGAACTTGGGCAATATGGAAAGCTGTTCTGAGCCGCTATGCGTAATATCATTCCAAGCGGGAGGATAGGGGAGACGAATATATAAAAGAGCATACCTTAAGTAATGGAGCTTCGGAAGGGGATAGTCTCTTCATGTGTTGCCTTTTTTGAAAAAGGCTGTCGGCTCCAGCGTGATTTAATCTCTGTAACGGAAAAACTAGAATCAGGAATGCGTCTTTCCAATGCTGAGGCGAAAAGGCTCTCGTTTCTGCTGTATGTCTTCAGCGTACCTGTGTCCGTTTGTTTTCTCTCGTCAAACTCGGTGAGGGTTTGCTTCCGCGTTGTTACACTAGTTCTCGTGTGATTAAGACCGCATCTAGCGGAACTAGTGGCTTCTGGGTAATGTAGTATCTAGCTTATACCAAGATAAGAGGCTTGAGTTGATATGTTGCGGTATAGGTTTCCACAGGCCCGTTATTGTAATTGAGGAGTGTCAAGATGCACTTTTCTTGGAACTTAAAAATGTGTATGTTTCTTGTCGTCCTTTGAATCTTACGTGAGTATTGGGCCCAATAAAAAATCGCAGTGTACTTCTGGAATCTTTATTGTAGAGTGTAGATTTGAACTGAATCGCAAATGTTGGTCAGTTATGGTTCAGTCCTATTTACGACGCAATAAAAGAGTGGTTGAGTGCACTTATTTGGAAGTTTAAAGTGAACATATCATCCTGTGAATCTCTCGTGTTGATACAGTCCTATATTGGATGGGTGTCTGACTCTAAATAGGATGAAAGGGCTTTTGGGGAGAAGAGTAAAAAATTTTTTTAGAAATGTATTTCATCCAAGATTGTATATTTCTGATAATTCGTTCAGACCATTCATAGCTGTGTTGAATTTCACTATAAGCATTGCTTCACGCCTTGACAATTTTCGTTCAAGGTCGCCTCCTCTTGAGTCATGTTCTACTTTGGAAATGACAGTCCATTTCAGATCTGATATTTGATGGTTGTGTGTTTTCCAATGATGAACTAATGGAGCATTTTGCACGTTTTTATTGATCCGCGATTTGTGTTGTGAAATTCGGACTCTGATTTCCTGACTGGTTTTGCCTATGTACAATTGGCCACAGGGGCAGCGGATTGCATATATCACATTTCTGCTCTTGCAATTTGTGAAGCATTCATGTTTCCAGTAAATTGAGTTATGTACAAACAAAATACCTTCTTCAGTAGACGTACAACAAGAACATGTACCGCATTTATGATGGCCAGTTATTGGCGGAAGGCCAACATATTCTCTTAATGATTTTTTTGTTGTTGGCATGGATGCTCGTACTACTTGATTGGCAATACTGCGGTCTTTTTTGAAAGCAAAAAGTGGATAATCACTCAAAGAAGGATCTAAGTTCTTGATTAAGTGCCAATTTTGGCAAATAACCTTCTTTATTGAATTTGAGTTTGGACAGAATGTTGAGACACAAACTATCTTATTGAGAGGAGACTTATCTTTCTGTGTTAGAAGCTCTTCTCGTGGTGTCCACCAAGCTCTTTTCATGGCTTTTTTCAATAGTTTTTTGGGGTATCCTCTCTCTTTCAAATTGTCCAGCAAATTGGTTGCATGTAGAACGTATTCATCCTTGTAGTAACAATTTCTTCTAATCCTAAGAAATTGCCCATAGGGCAAATTCTCTTTTAGATTCCTGGGATGGCTGCTTGAAAAGTGTAATGCTTTATTGCGGTCTGTTGGTTTTTTAAATAAAGTAGTTACTAGTCCATTGTTTGCTGGATATACCTCCACATCTAGAAAAGGTATCTTGGTCTTTGAATGGTTCCGACTGAATTTTATGTTTTCCGTTCGGTTGTTGAGCCAGTCATGAAACAAGTGCAAGTTGTCTTCGGTGTTAGTCCAAATCATGAAAACATCGTCTATATAACGGACCCATTTCCCAATGTGTTGGGAAAATGGGTTGTCGTTATAGACGAATTTTTCTTCATATTTTGCCATGAAGAGGACTGCCAGTTCAGGAGCAAATGGACAACCCATTGCTACTCCTCTTGTTTGGTAATAAAAGTCTCCTTTAAAGTTGAAATAGTTCTTCTTAAGGGCGAAGCCAGCTAGGTCCATAATGAATTCCGTAGGAACTCTTGTCGGTCTTGGTCTACTCTCCAAATATAAGTTGATAACTGCCAGTCCTTCATCCTGAGGTATTTGGGTGTACAATGAGACAACATCTAGTGTAACTAAATGATGTCTGTCTTGTTCAAAAACTGATTGTTCTAATTGGTTAATGAAATCTGTCGTGTCACGTGTGGATGAGGGTACTTCTTGAATAAATGGTTTCAAGAAAAAATCAACAAATTTTGATATTGGTTCCAAAAGGGATTCGCAACCAGAAACTATCGGTCTTCCTGGTGGTATTGAAGCATTTTTGTGTACTTTTGGAAGCACGTAGAAAAGAGGAATCCTTGGATTTTTATTCTGGAGAAACTCAAATTCTTTTTTTGTTTAGAAAGCCTTGTTGAAAGCCTTTTTCGAGTATGGGGAAAAGTAAGTTTTGGAGCTCTATAGTTGGATCTTTTTTAATTTTTCTGTAACAATTATTGTCTTGTAGTTGTCTCATCACTTCATCTGTGTAGTCTATGGTGTCCCAAACAACAATAGAACCGCCTTTATCGGCCTGCTTTATTATGATGGATGTGTCTTTCTGAAGATTCGATAGTGCTTGTGTCTGGGATTTAGAAATGTTAAATTTAACCCATCTTTTTTTCTTTTCCATTTCTGCAATTGCTGATAAAATTGTTTTTTCAAAAGTCACCACTTCTTTTGGAATTTTATTTGTGGGGGGACAAAAAGAAGATTTTTTCTTTAGGCCGGTGTTTTCCGTCAATTCAATGCAAGGGTTCTGGGCAAAAAAGGTTTTCAACCTAATTTTTCTACAAAATTCTATGGCTTCCATTTTTAGTCGTACAAAGTTTGTGTTTTTGGCGTGAACAAAAGATAGCCCTTTTTCCAAAATACTCTGTTCGTCTTGAGTCAAAAATTTTTTAGACAGATTATACACTAATGATGGCTCTAGTTTTTGTAGTTTTGCCGTCGAGTGGACATTTCCCATGGTTGGGGATTGAATCTGACCCTTCCTCGCGACTTCTGCTGGCCCCTGCCTAAAAAAGGCGTCTGTTGTTGTTGTTGTTGCTGTTGGAAGTTACCTCTTCTACTATTGTTCCTATAATCCTCACTTGTCTCTCCTTCACTACCACTTGAGGAAAAGGTGATGAAATTTTTTTTTTTGATGACCTGCCTTGATAATCTGAGAGATATCTGCGTGAGTCAACTCGAAGATAAAAGTCTGAGGATACCCAAAAAAACTATTGAAAAAGGCCATGAAAAGAGCTTGGTGGACACCACGAGAAGAGCTTCTAACACAGAAAGATAAGTCTCCTCTCAATAAGATAGTTTGTGTCTCAACATTCTGTCCAAACTCAAATTCAATAAAGAAGGTTATTTGCCAAAATTGGCACTTAATCAAGAACTTAGATCCTTCTTTGAGCGATTATCCACTTTTTGCTTTAAAAAAAGACCGCAGTATTGCCAATCAAGTAGTACGAGCATCCATGCCAACAACAAAAAAATCATTAAGAGAATATGTTGGCCTTTCGCCAATAACTGGCCATCATAAATGCGGTACATGTTCTTGTTGTACGTCTACTGAAGAAGGTATTTTGTTTGTACATAACTCAATTTACTGGAAACATGAATGCTTCACAAATTGCAAGAGCAGAAATGTGATATATGCAATCCGCTGCCCCTGTGGCCAATTGTACATAGGCAAAACCAGTCAGGAAATCAGAGTCCGAATTTCACAACACAAATCGCGGATCAATAAAAACGTGCAAAATGCTCCATTAGGTCATCATTGGAAAACACACAACCGTCAAATATCAGATCTGAAATGGACTGTCATTTCCAAAGTAGAACATGACTCAAGAGGAGGCGACCTTGAACGAAAATTGTCAAGGCGTGAAGCAATGCTTATAGTGAAATTCAACACAGCTATGAATGGTCTGAACGAATTATCAGAAATATACAATCTTGGATAAAATACATTTCTAAAAAAATTTTTTACTCTTCTCCCCAAAAGCCCTTTCATCCTATTTAGAGTCAGACACCCATCCAATATAGGACTGTATCAACACGAGAGATTCACAGGATGATATGTTCACTTTAAACTTCCAAATAAGTGCACTCAACCACTCTTTTATTGCGTCGTAAATAGGACTGAACCATAACTGACCAACATTTGCGATTCAGTTCAAATCTACACTCTACAATAAAGATTCGAGAAGTACACTGCGATTTTTTTTTATTGGGCCCAATACTCACATAAGATTCAAAGGACGACAAGAAACATACACATTTTTAAGCTCCAAGAAAAGTGCATCTTGACACTCCTCAATTACAATAACGGGCCTGTGGAAACCTATACCGCAACATATCAACTCAAGCCTCTTATCTTGGTATAAGCTAGATACTACATTACCCAGAAGCCACTAGTTCCGCTAGATGCGGTCTTAATCACACGAGAACTAGTGTAACAACGCGGAAGCAAACCCTCACCGAGTTTGACGAGAGAAAACAAACGGACACAGGTACGCTGAAGACATACAGCAGAAACGAGAGCCTTTTCGCCTCAGCATTGGAAAGACGCATTCCTGATTTTAGTTTTTCCGTTACAGAGATTAAATCACGCTGGAGCCGACAGCCTTTTTCAAAAAAGGCAACACATGAAGAGATTATCCCCTTCCGAAGCTCCATTACTTAAGGTATGCTCTTTTATATATTCGTCTCCCCTATCCTCCCGCTTGGAATGATATTACGCATAGCGGCTCAGAACAGCTTTCCATATTGCCTAAGTTCAATTAAAGTACGTCGTCCATTATTAGAAGGAGCCCCACAATTCACACCAGCCTAATATATAAAAAAAGCCAAAGCAAGCAATAGAGAGAAGCTTGTTCCCACAGCTAAAAAGCAGAGTCTATTGTTACTTAGAGGCTCATACTTTTCCTTTCGCTTTTCAGATTAAATCCACTTCGTCATTGCTGAAACCCACTATTTCACGTAAGCATATAAGATGAGTGTCACTTGTATGAATGGGCGTTCTTTATCCTTGAGTATTTAATATGGTGTAGCTGAAACTATACTTTTGGTCTGTATCGTTTTTTAGATCATAGATATCAAGAGGTCTTGTGGATGACTCATTGAGCACCAATCAGAGGTATTTATGAATATGAATAGCATAGTTGCAAAATAGAGCGGTGGTAGTCTAGTTGGACTAAAAAAGACCCCCTTTTTCTGTTTTTAGCTCCCAGGTCCTGATGAGAGCCCCGGTTGTAGAAGGGGCTTGAAACGCGTCGACCCTAGCCCTTTGGCCATAAGAACTTCAAGAACCACTTGAAAGAATATTGTACTGTGTTTACGGTGTATAACACTGTTCTATGGCCTTATTCAAAATTTATGTCTTTGAAGTGATTACAAAATTTGTCAGAGTATGTCTGTTTCTGGACTGTTCAGTTTGGTACGGGAGTGAATGTAGATATGAATGGTTTGAAATGAATGTAGTATGTAAATAATGAGTATATAGAAAGTTTGTCTATATGTTTACAGTTATCAATTTGTGATATTTGTTTGAATTATGTTTGATAAATATACCATCATTCTATGGTGAATCTAAAGAAAAATATACAAAATTGATTGATTAAATCGACTGAAAAAGTGGTCGTTGTTCATTTTGTTGTCTTTCAAAATGTCCCCACATAAAAAAAGTGGACTGAAAGTTTAATATCAGTACTGGTATTCTTGTTGTTACTTACGGTAAGAGGCGTGGCCTTACTGATTGAAGCCTAAACCCTGTTTACGTTCAATTGGAATCACAACAGAGGCAAGTATGGTGTACTGATGAGTTTATTTACAAACGTGTGTGAGGGAAGTGCACAGGATGGTGGGTGCTGCACATTGGTTTGGGAATCCAAAGTTCACATTGGAGTTGGAAGTGCTGGTAGATGAAATGTCCAGAGTAAAGTCCACAGTCATCTGCTACATTGGCCCAACATGATCCCTCCATGTCATGTGGGCGAGTTGTGTGCGATTGGACAAGGTGAACGGGTTGCGCACAAAGGACATTGTCCAGAACAGGTTTAGAGGCCCTGGGGGATGTGCTGGTTCATCTGCCTCTCACATGTCCTTCTTCGGACGACCCCTCTTCTTCCGGGGGGGGCGGCGGAGATCCTCATGTGCAGGCCTCTGCGGTGCAGGGGGCTCTCCGCTAGAGTCCTCCTCCCTCCCTGTGGTGATGGCAGATGGTGTTGCGACAGATGTTGTGGCCACACAGGGGTGTGTGGACAGGTTGGTGTTGATCTGGCGGAGGCATTGGAGTATGTCCTGATGCACCGCAGTAATGTCATCCAACTTGGCCTCAATGCGGGCATGGTGGGTGACTTGCTCGTGTTACATGTCCTTGAGGATCCCCACTACCTGGCCAAATCCTCCGGTGCTCTCCTGGTACGCATCTAAGATGCGTGCCTGGTGGGGGTCATCATGCAGTCCAGACCCTATGCAAGGCGCGCCCTGTGCCTTCCACCCCTCCCAGCACCCCTCTCCACACGGGCAGGACCAGCGGCGGGACGCACAGGTGACACTGGGACCCCTTGGGTAGTGTTGCTGGTGGTGTTTGCTGTAGCTTCCGGGGGGTCCTGTGTTCCTGTGCTGTGGGTGTTGATTGGCCTTGGTCTGTCGGTGTTGGCAGGGTTGCCCTGTCGGTATACAGATGATGGAGGCGTGGGTACAGGAGGTGCAGATGTTGATGCTGCTGGTGCTGCATGATGGCTCACACCGGAGGGGCCAGGTTGGTCGTCATCATCCGAAGAGGACAGAGAGAGAGTCAGACCAGAGAGGTCAGTGTCCGCCAGAGTCTGGATCTGGGTATCCTCTTCATTTGGTGCTGGGTGCCCAGCACCACCTGTGTTTGGAAGAGACACACAATGTGAGTTATGTTTCTACATGCATCGATGGTTCACAAACATGACATTTTCTACTTTTCGAACAGATGCCTGCATGTACACTGCTTTTTCCCTGCTTGTCACAGACAGAGTTTGATATTTTTGTTGCCCATTTGCCAGCATGGCCTTGTGCTCCCCCTGACAGAGCCCAGTGTCAGACATCTTGTCAGTCCCTTCCCACTCCCTGTGAGGGGAGTATGGTTCAGTGTGAGCTTGCTGGGCTATGTGGGTGGGTGTAGATTGTCTGTGACTGCGACTCCCATCATAGTCTTGGCTACACCCCCTTCCCAGCATGCCCATACTTCCCCTCTTGACTCTGCTTCCCTGTGAGGAGGTGTGACAGCAATGGCAAGATGGCTGACTGTGTAGTCCTGGTGTTTGTTGTTGGCCATTTACCAGCATGGCCTTGTGCTCCCCACGACAGAGCCCAGTGTCAGACATCTTGTCGGTCCCTTCCCACTCCCTGTGAGGCGAGTATGGTTCAGTGTGAGCTTGCTGGGCCATGTGGGTGGGTGTAGATTGTCTGTGATTGCGACTCCCATCATACTCTTGGCTACACCCCCTTCCCAGAATGCCCATACTTCCTCCCTCTTGACTCTGCTTCCCTGTGAGGGGATGTGACAGCAGTGGCAAGATGGCTGACTGTGAAATCCTGGTGTTTGTTTGGCTAAAAGTCCAAAGTGAGCCCCAGTGCTTCACACAGCAGCACCCAGTAAGGGGTATCTTTTGCTGATATTTCAATGAGGTGTGTGTCAATGCATTGTACCCGGTGAGTTGTGTTGAGTTTGTGTTGAGGGGTGTGTGTCTCCACATGCTGGTAAGTATGGTCAGGGCTGTCAGTCCTCCTTCCCATCATGAAACGTGCTTCCATTGTAGGGCGTGCAAGTTGTCTTTCAGGATGTCATTCAGTGGTGTCCTGCTTCTGATTGGCACACAAGCCCTAGCAGGGCCTTGTTCTTCCCACAGCAGGACCCAGTGTCAGCCATCTTGTTAGTCATTTTCCACTCCCTGTGATGTGGGCATGTTTCAGGGAGGTCTTGATGGGCCAATCAGGAGGGGGAGCATTATCTGTGACTACAGGCCCCATCATGCTTTTGGTTACACTCACTTTACCTGCATCCCCACTATTCCTTCCTGACAGTCAGCTGCACTGTGAGGTGGTGTGTTTGTGGTGGCAAACTGTCTGGCAGGGTCTATTTGGCTTTGTGCCACTTGCTTGCTCTATTTGTTTGTACGTTGGTGCATGTCATGACACAGTTCCCAGTCACTATGAGATGGCAGGTATTGTGTTTGTCTGACTGGCATACACATCAGGATGTCCCGCACCTTCTCCTCCCAGGTCCTGAAGTAGACTGGTTTGGCAGGAGGGCCACCGCCGGTGCACTGACTCAGGGCGTCATCTTTTTCGATTAGTTTCTTGACCATCCTGTGCATGTCATACCACCTGTTCTGGATATCGTCCTTTGTGCGCCTTGCTGGTGCTTGATCGTTCACCTTGTCCACAATCCTCGCCCATATCTTTGTTTTCTGTGACATGGGGGTCCTTTGGACCAATGTACCAAACAAATGTGGCTCTACTCTGATGATCTCGTCTACCAGCACTTCTAACTCACTATCTGTGAACTTTGGATTCTTCTTTGGAGGGCATGGTGATGGGTGGTGGTGGTGAGGGATGTGTGTGTGAGAGTGCAAGTGAGGGTGGTTTTGTGTTGGTTTTGTTGGATGTATGTGTGTATGCTTTTGTATGAGGTGCTGATGGTGTGTGAGTTGTGTGATGGGTGAGTTGTGAGTGTGTCTGTGGTTGCTGTGTACTGGTGTTTGCTGCTGGCTGCTGTGTCTCCTGTTTGCAAGGGATGATGGTAGTGATTGAAGTCCTTTATATAGTTAGAGTTGTGGGTGTGTCTTTGGCCCATGTTTTTTCCTTTGGTATTTATTGGTTTTGTCATTACTTTTTTGGTCCTTTTTTTGTCTTTTTTCCTTTGGGTTTTGTAGGCATGAAGGAGACGTTCATGTGATGGAAACGGACGCTGCTCTTGTCTCGTGCGGGCTTCTCCGCCTCGTTCACGCTGCTTATCTTTTGTGTTTGGTACGCGTTGGTCGCGGCGGTCTCTATTGCTTGTGTTTGAGTTTGAGTTTGAGTTTAAAAGCACTTTTAAAGCGCACGTATACCGGCGGTTTCTTGGCGCTGTAGCTAGTGGGGACTGAGGTTTAAGAAACAGGGGGAAAGGGCTGGGCATTCATTCAAAGGATTTTGTGAAAAGGTAGGTTTTAAGATTTTTACGGAATTGGGGATAGAGGGTGCTGGCACGAAGGTGAAGGGGGAGGGAATTCCAAAGGGTTGGTGCTAGAAAGGCAAATTTGGAGCCGCCCCACTTTTTTCTCCGGAAGCGGGGGATGGTGAGGAGGGACTGAGAGGAAGAACGTAGGTCCCTGGAGGGGACATAGGGAACAATCTCAGAGGAGATGAAGGCAGGTGCCAGGTCCGATCGGGCCAGAAAAGTGATTGATGCGAGTTTAAATTGAATTCTGGCCCATACTGGGAGCCAGTGAAGAGATTTTAGAAGTGGGGTGGAGTGGTGGAATTTGGGAAGGTTGAAGGCTAGGCGGGCCGCCTGGTTTTGAATCTGTTGTAGGCGGCACAAACTGTATGCAGGGATGCCGGCATACAGGGCGTTCCCATAGTCCAGGCGGGACACCACCATGGCCAGGATAATAAGTTTAAGAGCGGAAAAAGTAAAGAAACGGGACACCTTGCGGATAGTACGTAGTGAAAGAAAAGAGGAAGATACCACAGAGCTAACCTGGGAGTGAAGGGTAAGTTGAGAATTGAGCTTAATGCCTAGTGTTTTGACAGAGGAGGAGGGGACAGGAGGGGGACCAAGAGAGGGAGGCCAGCAAAGGGGGGACCAGGGGCTGGAAGAACCGCCCGTCAATACCAACTCGGTTTTGTCCGGGTTAAGTTTGAGGTGATTATGGCTCATCCAGTCCCTGATGTGAAACATGACAGTGTGGAAGTTGAGGACAGAAGAAGGAGAGGAAAGATCAAAGACCAGCTGGAGGTCATCCGCGTAATTAAATACGGCGACCTCCATCTGTTGGAGAGAAAAGATGAGTGGGGCGATATATAGATTGAACAAAAGAGGGGAAAGAGATGAGCCTTGAGGAACCCCGCACTGGACTTTCTGGAAGTCCGCTGTGAAGTCACCCAGGCGTACAGCCTGGGTGCGGTCGCTCAGGAAGGAGGACAACCAGACCAGGGCAGTCCCATCGATCCCCGCCGCCCTGACACGGGAGAGTAAGATGTTGTGGTCCACCGTGTCAAAGGCGGCTGAGAGGTCGAGGAGCACAAGGGCCTGGTGATGATTAGTGTCCATGCCCTCCCTGAGGGTGTCGAGGACCGACATGACCACAGACTCCGTGGAGTGTGCGGGGCGGAAACCAGCTTGGCGGGAGGCAAGGGCTCCATGTTTCTCCACAAAGGAGCTCAGAGCGCAGGTGACGTGGCGCTCGAGCACCTTAGCTAGAAATGGCAGGAGGGAGATGGGGCGGAAATTGGCAGGGACAGAGGGATCTGCCCCAGGTTTTTTCAGGATGGGCACAATTACCGCAGACTTCATGGAACTAGGAACTATGCCTTGCGCGAGGGAGCTGTTGAGGAGGTGAGTGGGGGGATCTGGACAGGAGACAAAGATGTGACGGAGGATATGGGCAGGACAAGGATCTAGAGGGGAGCCAGATTTGATCAGAGGCACCAGTGAAGTCAAGTTTTCCCGAGTGATAGGGGGAAAGGTGGTTAGTTTGCCTTTGGGAGGGGGGCATTGGGGATCAACAAAGGAGGGGGGGGGTGGGGGGATGTTGGCCTTGATGGTGATAATTTTCTGGGTGAAATAATTATTAAGAGAGAGACAGAGGTCATTTGACGGGGCAGGTTTAAGCGTAGTTCTGTCCGAGAATGCCAGATTGTGAACGATGGAAAAGATCTCCTTGGACTGGTTCTCCGCTGCTAAGATTTTGGAGGAAAAATAAGCTGTTTTGGCCTCCAGGATGTTTTGTTTGTACTGGTTAAGGATATTGATATATTCCAGTTTCAAAGTGGGGCAGTAGTTTCTCCTCCACGCCCGCTCTGCGCGGCGAACAATAAGTTTGGTGGCTTTTAGTTCTTGGGTAAACCACCGGTTGGCGTCTTTGTCGCGTTTAGAGGTAATGCGCTTGAGCGGGGCAACGGAGTCGCAGCTGCGGGAGAGCCACTGGTCTATAGCATCAGCCTGGGAGACGGTGGTGAGGCCCTGAAGAGGCGGGAGAGAGCCAGCAAGGAGAGAGGAGAGGTTCTCAAGGTTGACTCGGCCCCATGATCGGACCCAGATGTTTTTGGGTCGGGGGGGCATAGCAGGGGGGAGGATAGGAAGGAGAAATGAAATCAAATGATGGTCGGACCAAGTGCAAGGGGAGATAGATAAGGATTCCACAGGACAGTTTAGGGACCAGATTTGGTCAAGCTGGTGACCCTTGATGTGAGTGGGGGAGTGAACGTGGGGAATGAAATTAAGGGAGTGGAGGGTTTCAGAGAAATCCTTAGATGACAGACATTCGGCAGGATCGGAGGGCCAAAAATTAAAGTCGCCAAGGAGCAGGATGGAGGAGTTGTTGATTGCAATGGTAGTCAGGACCTCCAAAAAATCTGGGAGAAACTGCACTGGGGACTGAGGAGGACGATAGGTAAGGAAACAGGTAAGAGGAGGGGAGGTGGACACCGTGCGGATCACCAAGAATTCGGTGGTGGCAATGTTAGGAAGAGGGAGAATTTGGAAAGGGAAGTCGGTGCGTGCGATGACTGCCACGCCGCCCCCGGCTCTGCCCGGAGGGCGGTCGGCCCTGAGGGCGTAGTAGGGGGCAGGAAGAGTGGATAGGAGTGCGGGGAGGGAGTCATCGCAGAACCAGGTCTCAGTTAGGAAAAGGAGATCAGGGGCCTGTAAGTCTAATAGGACCGAGAGTTCGTGCGAGTGGGCAACAGCAGAACGGGTGTTGAGGTAGAGAGCTGTGAGAGTTTTAGGGTTTGGCGAAGGAGCAGCCCTACAGGTCGTGGGCGGGGTGTCCAGAATAGGAGGGGGGTGAGAGGAAGAGAGGGAGGCAATACCGAGAGCAGAAATGCGAGAGCTGGTACTGGTCGTGATGGGCCAGGGGCCCTGGTAGCTGCGAAGTAGGTCCGGGCTATAGGTGATGGGAGGGGCAGAGTATAAGGCCCCTAGTCCCGGCTCGTCGCGCCCGCTGCGCTCGTCCGCTGCGCTTCCTACCAAGACACATATTTATGGTCGTGAGGCGGGGAGTAGAAAGGGGCGTGGCCAACAGAGTGGGCGTGTCTGTGGCGCGCCTCGCGCTCGAGAATGGCGTCTGGAGGTGAGGGGTCGTTGCAGCGAGGAGCGCTGTGAACGAGAAGCCAAGAAGTGCAGGTAGGGGGGGTGGGGGTGATAGGAACACGAGATTACAGTGGTTTAAAAGTTTTTGTCGATTTAAAAAACAGGGTTATGCATTCTCCCGGCTTCCGCCTCAGGAGTCCAATAGCTAGTGAAGCGGCTTGCTTCAGCGCTCGCTTATATATGCCAGAAGTCGAGGGGGCGTGGCCAACAGAGTGGGCGTGTCTGTGGCGCGCCTCGCGCTCGAGAATGGCGTCTGGAGGTGAGGGGTCGTTGCAGCGAGGAGCGCTGTGAACGAGAAGCCAAGAAGTGCAGGTAGGGGGGGTGGGGGTGATAGGAACACGAGATTACAGTGTTTTAAAAGTTTTTGTCGATTTAAAAAACAGGGTTATGCATTCTCCCGGCTTCCGCCTCAGGAGTCCAATAGCTAGTGAAGCGGCTTGCTTCAGCGCTCGCTTATATATGCCAGAAGTCGAGGGGGCGTGGCCAACAGAGTGGGCGTGTCTGTGGCGCGCCTCGCGCTCGAGAATGGCGTCTGGAGGTGAGGGGTCGTTGCAGCGAGGAGCGCTGTGAACGAGAAGCCAAGAAGTGCAGGTAGGGGGGGTGGGGGTGATAGGAACACGAGATTACAGTGGTTTAAAAGTTTTTGTCGATTTAAAAAACAGGGTTATGCATTCTCCCGGCTTCCGCCTCAGGAGTCCAATAGCTAGTGAAGCGGCTTGCTTCAGCGCTCGCTTATATATGCCAGAAGTCGAGGGGGCGTGGCCAACAGAGTGGGCGTGTCTGTGGCGCGCCTCGCGCTCGAGAATGGCGTCTGGAGGTGAGGGGTCGTTGCAGCGAGGAGCGCTGTGAACGAGAAGCCAAGAAGTGCAGGTAGGGGGGGTGGGGGTGATAGGAACACGAGATTACAGTGTTTTAAAAGTTTTTGTCGATTTAAAAAACAGGGTTATGCATTCTCCCGGCTTCCGCCTCAGGAGTCCAATAGCTAGTGAAGCGGCTTGCTTCAGCGCTCGCTTATATATGCCAGAAGTCGAGGGGGCGTGGCCAACAGAGTGGGCGTGTCTGTGGCGCGCCTCGCGCTCGAGAATGGCGTCTGGAGGTGAGGGGTCGTTGCAGCGAGGAGCGCTGTGAACGAGAAGCCAAGAAGTGCAGGTAGGGGGGGTGGGGGTGATAGGAACACGAGATTACAGTGGTTTAAAAGTTTTTGTCGATTTAAAAAACAGGGTTATGCATTCTCCCGGCTTCCGCCTCAGGAGTCCAATAGCTAGTGAAGCGGCTTGCTTCAGCGCTCGCTTATATATGCCAGAAGTCGAGGGGGCGTGGCCAACAGAGTGGGCGTGTCTGTGGCGCGCCTCGCGCTCGAGAATGGCGTCTGGAGGTGAGGGGTCGTTGCAGCGAGGAGCGCTGTGAACGAGAAGCCAAGAAGTGCAGGTAGGGGGGGTGGGGGTGATAGGAACACGAGATTACAGTGTTTTAAAAGTTTTTGTCGATTTAAAAAACAGGGTTATGCATTCTCCCGGCTTCCGCCTCAGGAGTCCAATAGCTAGTGAAGCGGCTTGCTTCAGCGCTCGCTTATATATGCCAGAAGTCGAGGGGGCGTGGCCAACAGAGTGGGCGTGTCTGTGGCGCGCCTCGCGCTCGAGAATGGCGTCTGGAGGTGAGGGGTCGTTGCAGCGAGGAGCGCTGTGAACGAGAAGCCAAGAAGTGCAGGTAGGGGGGGTGGGGGTGATAGGAACACGAGATTACAGTGTTTTAAAAGTTTTTGTCGATTTAAAAAACAGGGTTATGCATTCTCCCGGCTTCCGCCTCAGGAGTCCAATAGCTAGTGAAGCGGCTTGCTTCAGCGCTCGCTTATATATGCCAGAAGTCGAGGGGGCGTGGCCAACAGAGTGGGCGTGTCTGTGGCGCGCCTCGCGCTCGAGAATGGCGTCTGGAGGTGAGGGGTCGTTGCAGCGAGGAGCGCTGTGAACGAGAAGCCAAGAAGTGCAGGTAGGGGGGGTGGGGGTGATAGGAACACGAGATTACAGTGTTTTAAAAGTTTTTGTCGATTTAAAAAACAGGGTTATGCATTCTCCCGGCTTCCGCCTCAGGAGTCCAATAGCTAGTGAAGCGGCTTGCTTCAGCGCTCGCTTATATATGCCAGAAGTCGAGGGGGCGTGGCCAACAGAGTGGGCGTGTCTGTGGCGCGCCTCGCGCTCGAGAATGGCGTCTGGAGGTGAGGGGTCGTTGCAGCGAGGAGCGCTGTGAACGAGAAGCCAAGAAGTGCAGGTAGGGGGGGTGGGGGTGATAGGAACACGAGATTACAGTGGTTTAAAAGTTTTTGTCGATTTAAAAAACAGGGTTATGCATTCTCCCGGCTTCCGCCTCAGGAGTCCAATAGCTAGTGAAGCGGCTTGCTTCAGCGCTCGCTTATATATGCCAGAAGTCGAGGGGGCGTGGCCAACAGAGTGGGCGTGTCTGTGGCGCGCCTCGCGCTCGAGAATGGCGTCTGGAGGTGAGGGGTCGTTGCAGCGAGGAGCGCTGTGAACGAGAAGCCAAGAAGTGCAGGTAGGGGGGGTGGGGGTGATAGGAACACGAGATTACAGTGTTTTAAAAGTTTTTGTCGATTTAAAAAACAGGGTTATGCATTCTCCCGGCTTCCGCCTCAGGAGTCCAATAGCTAGTGAAGCGGCTTGCTTCAGCGCTCGCTTATATATGCCAGAAGTCGAGGGGGCGTGGCCAACAGAGTGGGCGTGTCTGTGGCGCGCCTCGCGCTCGAGAATGGCGTCTGGAGGTGAGGGGTCGTTGCAGCGAGGAGCGCTGTGAACGAGAAGCCAAGAAGTGCAGGTAGGGGGGGTGGGGGTGATAGGAACACGAGATTACAGTGGTTTAAAAGTTTTTGTCGATTTAAAAAACAGGGTTATGCATTCTCCCGGCTTCCGCCTCAGGAGTCCAATAGCTAGTGAAGCGGCTTGCTTCAGCGCTCGCTTATATATGCCAGAAGTCGAGGGGGCGTGGCCAACAGAGTGGGCGTGTCTGTGGCGCGCCTCGCGCTCGAGAATGGCGTCTGGAGGTGAGGGGTCGTTGCAGCGAGGAGCGCTGTGAACGAGAAGCCAAGAAGTGCAGGTAGGGGGGGTGGGGGTGATAGGAACACGAGATTACAGTGTTTTAAAAGTTTTTGTCGATTTAAAAAACAGGGTTATGCATTCTCCCGGCTTCCGCCTCAGGAGTCCAATAGCTAGTGAAGCGGCTTGCTTCAGCGCTCGCTTATATATGCCAGAAGTCGAGGGGGCGTGGCCAACAGAGTGGGCGTGTCTGTGGCGCGCCTCGCGCTCGAGAATGGCGTCTGGAGGTGAGGGGTCGTTGCAGCGAGGAGCGCTGTGAACGAGAAGCCAAGAAGTGCAGGTAGGGGGGGTGGGGGTGATAGGAACACGAGATTACAGTGTTTTAAAAGTTTTTGTCGATTTAAAAAACAGGGTTATGCATTCTCCCGGCTTCCGCCTCAGGAGTCCAATAGCTAGTGAAGCGGCTTGCTTCAGCGCTCGCTTATATATGCCAGAAGTCGAGGGGGCGTGGCCAACAGAGTGGGCGTGTCTGTGGCGCGCCTCGCGCTCGAGAATGGCGTCTGGAGGTGAGGGGTCGTTGCAGCGAGGAGCGCTGTGAACGAGAAGCCAAGAAGTGCAGGTAGGGGGGGTGGGGGTGATAGGAACACGAGATTACAGTGTTTTAAAAGTTTTTGTCGATTTAAAAAACAGGGTTATGCATTCTCCCGGCTTCCGCCTCAGGAGTCCAATAGCTAGTGAAGCGGCTTGCTTCAGCGCTCGCTTATATATGCCAGAAGTCGAGGGGGCGTGGCCAACAGAGTGGGCGTGTCTGTGGCGCGCCTCGCGCTCGAGAATGGCGTCTGGAGGTGAGGGGTCGTTGCAGCGAGGAGCGCTGTGAACGAGAAGCCAAGAAGTGCAGGTAGGGGGGGTGGGGGTGATAGGAACACGAGATTACAGTGTTTTAAAAGTTTTTGTCGATTTAAAAAACAGGGTTATGCATTCTCCCGGCTTCCGCCTCAGGAGTCCAATAGCTAGACGGGTTGTCTGTGAGTGTCGGTCGTGCGGCTTGGTCTCCGTGCGAGTTGGTCTGGTTTTACACGCATTGTATTGTACTGCGCTAATCGTACATCATGGGTATGGGTCGGTCGGGTTCATTCCAGGTTCGTGTCGGTCGGTGAATATCGCGTCGGTTTTCCGTCCGGGTCACTATTTTCCCTACGGCTCGGTCGTACGGCTTGTATTCCATACGTGTCGGTTGTAACTCACTCGCATTGCATCGTACTGCACGGGTCGTACAGCGCTGCTCCATGTCGGTCGGTATTCGGTCCGTGTCGGTCGGTTCGTTTTGCGACCGGAATCGGCCCCTTTGTCAGAGTCCCCAGTCCCCAAATACATTATAAAGGCTGCCGCAACAGGCCACCACTGCCGCGCGCGCCACGTGGCCCCGTTTGAAGTGCAAGCAAGCTCATCTGCTTGCAACTGCTGTCTGCAGCGTACGCACGCTGCACACACCACCACCTAGCATAGTGGTGGTGGTGTGGTGCGTGCTGCCTCTTCTGGCGCCCTGCCCCTCGTGCGCGGTAGGAGTGGGGCCGGTCTAACGCCTTTGACTCTGCATATTGACAGCAATGAGGGAATGCTGCCAGCGATAGAGGGGGTGTTGGTGTCTCCTCTGCCCCATTCCTGCAAGTCGTCCAGGTGAATCGGAGGCCAAACAACTTTTCTGTCAAGTAAATTCCTCTCCTTCACAAACCAGGTAGGCAGGTGGTGACGAGGGGGAGTATTCTTGGACCAGGCCTGAGCAAGCCGGCTGCTGGCTACGGATTGGCAGTATAAGGGAGACTAGTGGGCTCTTCATCCTGTGTCAGAGTACAGCAGAGAGAGAAGAGGGACAGATGGCAGATCACGCAGTCAAAGCCTTCCCAACCGCGGCGTAAGACTGGCGGTGAGGTGGGGGCTGGGGTGCGCCACTCCCGACTTTTTCACTCCGCCATTCCCTAGTTCAGATGTGATTAACTCTGCCTTCCTTTATGTCCGGCCTGCCTTCCTTAGCTGTACTTCCGGTGCCAGCTGCGCCCCTCCACGTGCACAGACCATGAACATTGCAGGCATTGCCCTGCAACTGCAGAAACGTAGACATGGCCGCTGGTTGTACAGTGGGGTGTCGGAGAACATTCCATAAAGTACAGAACCCTGCGAATGCTGGTTATTTCTACGTTTTTATTTCTTTATTTGAAATTTTATACCACACGCAGACGACGTTAAAGTACTCTACAGTTTTTATTTTTACAATAAAATGTGAGAAATGATTCCAAATAATAAACATACATATTTACAAAGAAATGTTCAGGATGACGTCAGAGCATTTTGCAATTTGTAGATACATATTTTGAGAAATGCATCCAAGTCATATAAATCCATTTTAGCAAAGACATGTTGTCTTATAGTGAACGTTAAGTCGTCAGTTTGTTCTTCACGCTAAAATATTTGCTTTAAGAATGACACTGCATATGTAGCGGTGCAGGTGCTGGAGGGCGCTGCAATTAAATGTCACAAACGTAAGTGTTAGTATTAGGTGTTATGATGCATGAATATAGAGTTTTATTGGATAAATAAAAATCCATATTCTGGGTGCTGTTATTGAGATGGAGTAAGGGCCTACTTTGAAGTTTGACCGATGGGATACTCAGACACAAATGTATTACAGGTGCATTGTAGCCTATAGCCTTTGTATACAGAGCACAGGATATGTGCCACTGTGTGGCAGAGTATTCCATTCACCAAACTCTAAATAAGGCCATACGATTTTTGTATGTTGAATTTCAGAGCTACAAGCATCAGTGCTTCTTTGTTTCTGGGGTTTCTGTTTTGCCCAGTGCCGTGTAATTGCTGATGCTAGGTAGGTTGTTGAAGGGCTTTGAAGGTTATGCACTCCGTCCTGAATATGCAGTGTTTCTCTACTGGGAGCGAGCTCAGACATTCTCTACCTGATGAGCTGTGGTCTGCCCTTTCCATGTTTGCAGTAAGCTTTGCTGCTGAGATTAATAATAATGTTGGGGAAGCCAGGCTCGATAGGCCAGTGAGTAGGGCAGTTTCACATACCTACTTGGTGACATCTAGAGAATGGACTAAGGTTTGCAGATCTTGTTTTTAACATAAGGCACCACAGCATGCACAAATCTTGCAGTGAAACAAGATCTGCTATTCTCGAGTTAGGGCACGAGATAGGGGTTGCCTTAAAGCTGGTATTAGTGTTTGAGTTGGAGTGACAGTTAAAATTAGTGTTAGAAAGAATTAGGTTACAACTAGGATGAGGGTGATGGTTAGATGAATGGGATAGGGGTGGAACGAGGACTGGAATTATTAGCATTGCTTGGATTAACAATAGGTTTAGAGATAAATGTATGATTATGCTTAGATTGCGGGTTAGTTTTAAGGCTTGGATGAACACAAGTGTTTCGATTGGGTCTTACCGCAGGTTTGTGGTTAGGGTTTGTGTTCTAAGTTTAGAGTTACAGTTAAAGTAATTGAGCCGACAAGCTTGTGGAGATGCACCTGTGCGCCTGTGAGAGGTACTGAGACCTGAAAGGATTGTAGCAGATTCCTCAGCAACCCCCAGATTAAATTAGTTTTTACATCGCAGATTTAAAAGCAGCAGCATTCCAGCTCGAGACGCTGGGAATGGGTGTGAGCAAAAGCAGCGCGGTGGCTAACAGGGCACGGCGCTCTCTCTCTGCGCCACTGCAGTGCGTCATGGGACGCGTTTGTGTGTTTAAAAAAAACAAGACCTCGACCACTAATAACGCGGTACATGCTGCCACTCAGAGCCTATGCATGCCTGTGGACTGTGCTGCCTGTTTTTATGACCCTAGTGCCTGCGGTGAGAAATACCCACTTTTGCTTCCAAATTTCCGTTTGGCGCAACTATTTTCTTGTCTCTTTATTCAGTGATTTTTCGACTGGCTAGACTAGAGTGTGTTAGTGTGGCACTAATTTGGCAAATCTGACAGACAAACTATGTATCACGCTCAGCATTCCTGTGAGGTTCCGTGAAATTTACTGCAACCCCAGGGGCCGATGTGTCACAATAACTTTACTAAACTCTAGTAAAAGATTATATCAAGGAGATAAGGCTAAATGGTGCTCATTAATGTCGCGCCAACGTATCATGTCTAATAAATGACCGGAGGATGAGAAACAGTTTAAAAAGGAAGCGCAAGAGAGACCTGCGCACGCCAACAATTGTGCAAGGAGGAATCCAGACTGCTTAGCACCCAGCCTTAGCACAAAGGCCAGCAATTTACGAATAAACATAGAATTGTCAGACTGTATCGAGCTCTGAAAACTATAAAGGGCCTACCACAGCAGGCTTCATTTTTTTGGCCACTCTGGTGAGACACTAATACCACACACAACATGTGCCCTTCTTTAAAAATGCAAATGAGTAAAATATCTGGTTACCACATTATCAGGACAATACCTGCCTTAATAATGTCCAGAGGGCTTGTGACACATTCATATGCAGGGAGACTAGAATTTCGGTGAGTCAGAGAAGGTAATAACCAAGAGAAACAGGATTGGGAACACCCAGTGGTGCTCGAACAATTTTCAGAGTGGCGTCGCTGCCATCAATGCTTCATCACTGAACTCACAATCTTTTTTTTTTTTTTATGTATTTATTTATTTTTATTTATTCACAATGTTGCACATATATCATTAAAGCATGGTGTGTTCGCGCACTGTCATTTATAGACAGCACAATCTCCATTGAAGTGGTCATTTAACTTGCAAAGACATACAGTTTTACAGATAAAACTAATATACCGCACAAACGATGTGTGGAAATCGGGCGTCAATCAATCAAACAAACAGGATTTGCATAGCGCTACTTATCACCTGTGAGGGTATCTAGGCGCTGGAGGGTGGGGGCGGTGCTGATGATGAGGGACGTTAATCAAATAACCATGTTTTTAGGCCCTTCCTGAAATCCTGCAGGGTGGCAGTCTGTGTGTTCTCCTTTTTACTGCCGGTCACCGGTGTATTTAACTGTGTAGCTTTGGACCGTGTCATGTATGTGCATGTAACTTGCATGATCGAGGTAACTATTAGCGGCGATACTACGTGTCTCTCAGTCCTTTTTTACCCAGCATCCCTCCACCCCCCTTACCCCCCTCCCCAGGGGCGGTAATCCCTAGGGATAGCCCCTGGCGCCACAAGCTCTAGCTACGCCTCTGGACGGAAAACTCCAACGCTTGAGGGCACAAGAAGGGAATCCCTCAGGCGGTTGTACTATCCCTTCAGTAAACCTTTTCGCCTTCATGGATTGGAACACTTCTTTATTTCCATGAACATTGGAATAGACCAAGAACAAAACCATATACGAGCTATGGTGGATTCGCGGGCCAAAGGGTGTTTTATGGACGGAAAAGAAGCACAAAAGTTGGGAGTGCGGCTCATCTGCAAACAAACCCCTGAACTGGTGTACGCCGTCGACGGCAAGGAGCTGGAATCAGGACCAATTAGTCACATCACACCAGAATATGAGCTTACCAACGATGGATACCATCATGAATGGTTATCGTTCAACATTATACAAGCCCTGCAGTATGGAGTGATACTAGGCCTTCCTTGGTTGCAAAAACACAAACCCACAATCGACTGGACCAACAAGACATTGCATTTGCGGTCTACCTATTGCCAGAATCATTGTAACCAGTTGCTCACCAGGCCATCGGAGGCCTTAGCAGCCAGGCATCACATTGCGACGACGGCAGAAAAGAACGTGGTCCTACCCCAGTGCTACCAGGCGTATACCAATGTATTCAGCGATACCAAGGCAGAGGAACTCCCCCCGCACCAGGATTAGGATTGCCGAATCGATTTGGTTCCTGGAGCCATGGTTCCATGTGGTCGGGTATACGCCCTTACAGCTCCTGAGAACCTGCATCTAGGGGCATATCTGGATAAATACCTTGCCTTAGGGTTCATTCGCCCTTCCAGGTCTCTTGCCTCTTCTCCCCTCTTTTTCATCCCGAAGGCCAATGGGGATTTGCGGTGTTGCATAGATTACAGGGCGTTGAATAGTATCACCGTAAAGAATCAGTACCCGCTTCCATTGATCCCTGTTCTACTTGAACAGGTGAGAGCAGCGGGCATCTATACCAAATTGGATCTAAGAGGGGCGTACCATTTGGTCAGGATGCGCGAAGACGATGAATGGAAGACAGCCTTCAAGATGCGGTACGGGCTGTTTGGATACCTCGTTATGCCCTTTGGACTATGCAACGCCCCGTGGCTTTCCAGTTCTTCCTCAACGAAGTCCTCAGAGACTACTTGGACCACTTCGTTGTGATTTATATCGATGATATATTGAATTATTCTGCAAATGAAGAAGAACACATTATCCAAGTAAGCCGCATGCTACAAGCACTACGTGCCCACCGATTGTTCTGTAAAATCATGAAATGTGAGTTCCACGTGACCACCGTGGAATTCCTGGGGGTCATGCTCACTCCTTCTTGCCAAGTCATGGCAGAAAGGAAAGTCAGAGCAATCGTCGACTGGCCGCGCCCCCAAACCATCAAGGACATTCAAAGCCTACTGGGGTTTGCCAACTTCTACAGGAGGTTCATTCGGCAGTTCTCCGATTTGGTAGCCCCTCTGATCAGCTTGACAAGGAAAAAGACGCCTTTTCTTTGGACTGAAGACACCCAGGAGGCGTTCAACCTCCTCAAGAAGGCTTTTACGTCGGCCCAGGTTCTCACACATGCTAATCCGGATCTGCCCTTTATAGTAGAGGCCGACGCATCCGATGTAGCGGTAGGAGCGGTATTATCCCAACGACATGAGACCACTGGATACCTACACCCAATTGCGTTCATGTCCAGGAAACTAAATTCCGCTGAACAAAACTACACTATAGCAGAGAAGGAACTTCTGACTATACTGGATGCGTTTCTGGAGTGGAGGCACTGGTTGCTGGGAGCAACACATCAAGTGACTGTTTATTCAGAACATCGCAATCTCCAGTTCATGCAAGCCTCAAGACACCTCATGCCACGTCAGCTCCGTTGGATGCTGTTTTTTGCCGAGTACCATTTTATTGTCACATTCAGACCAGGCGTAGACAATAAAAAGGCAGACGCCCTTACGAGACAAGAGAATCCTACGCATCTAGCCGTTACTCCGAAAAGGGCAATCATCGAGAAGGTGCTACGACAGTTCTGGTGGCCAACTGTCTGCACTGATGTCCTTTCATGGGTGAGATGCTGTTCCATATGCGCCCAGATGAAAACCGACCACAGACCGGCCCAGGGACTACTCCTTCCTATGCCCACACCAGATACACCGTGGGAAAGGTTCTCAGTGGACTTTATAATGTGGTTACCCAAGGATCAGGGATGCACAGCGATAGTGGTGGTCATCGACTATTTTTCCAAAATGGGCCACTTTATCGAGTGCAAGTACCCTCTGCTGGTCAGTTGGCACAACTGCTTTTTGTTCATATAGTTCGACTTCACAGCCTTCTTAAAGTAATAGTTTCCGATAGAGAAGCCCAGTTCACTGCACTCTTCTGGAAGACCTGGTGTTCCGAATTGCGGATAGCCTCTTCCCTTTCTACAAGCTTTCACCCTCAAACTGACGGACAAACTGAGAGGTTGAACCAAACCCTTAAGCAGTTCCTCAGGTGCTATGTTGACAACAACACGGATGCGTGGGTGGAGTGGTTGTGGGTAGCCGAGATAGCCTACAACAGTGCAAAACATGCCTCTAACACAACACACTCCTTTCTTCAGTACTTATGGGTTCTACCCTCGCTTTACTCCCTTCCTCCTTCCTGGTGCTAGCACCAAGCTTCCCGACTTACACAAAAGGTTGTCACATATCCGCAAAACCCTGTTTGAAACACGAAACAATCTTGTCCGTGCCAAGGAAAGGTATAAGGCACATGCTGTTAGACACCGAAGGCCTGGTCCCACATTTAAGAGAGGGGAATGGGTTTGGCTGTCAACGAAGCATGTCAGGTTCAAGTAGCACAGTGTCTTTAACCCCAAATTCATAGGTCCTTACCGTGTAAACAAACACGTTAATCCAGTGGCAGTAAAGTTGAGGTTACGCGCTCATTTTCGTATACGTCCAGTTTTCCATGTGTCCCTGTTGAAGCAATCCCGCTGCCCAGTGAAGAGAAAGCCAGTACCCATCTGGGTACAGCAGGACCAGGAATATGAGGTCAAGGGGATTCTGAACTTCTAACTGGTACGTGGTAAACTATGGTACCTGATTTCTTGGAAAGGCTACGGGCCTGAGGAGGACTCGTGGGAGCCTGCTGCTGCTGTGCATGTGCCCCGGCTGGTGGCCAAGTACCATCGCCAACACCCTGGTAGGCCTTCGAGCAGTCAGTGTCCGCCAGGAGGGGGATGTACTGTCAGGATTTTGCCTCCAGTTATGCACTGACTGCTTGCGGTGCGAGAACCAGGAAGTGCGATCCCGTCAAGAACTTCAACTCCCGGTGAGCAACGCGCAAGTCACGCCGGAATTCTGGTATAGGGCTGCTCTGACACTAAGACGTTGCCGATTATTCAGGCTGTTTCCCACAGCAGTTTATCCCTGCGGACGTCAAGATTACAAGGCGGTGAGAATGCGTTTCGCACTATTCTGGAGCGTCTGCCTGAGTTTTACGAAGGCAGGGGTGGTCGTTACCTCCCTCTAAGCGCTTTCTTGCTTTCTCCTCTGTTGGGCGAGAGCCGCCATCGGGCTGTCTCTTGCAGAGGAAAGTTGGTGGAGAAAGGGGGCTTCTTTTCTCGACATCTCCCTGTTGGAGAGACCCGTCTTTGTTGCGGTCTCATGCGGGGAGGCGTGCAGCACAAACCGTGAGTAATCAAAGGCACTATTCTGTGAAGCAACTGCTTCTCCTCCAGAGAACCTTTCTTTGAACCTCTTCTATAGCCTGCATTTGGATTTACTCTTTTACAGAGAGGAACTATCGCTAAAGGTATTTTGTCTCTGTTCATGTGGGAGACATTATTATGCTTTGATTGTAACGTACCAGAGAGCTTCCTTAAATAAACGTATGAATAACATAGAAAACGCTACACACCGGAGTGTTGTAGATTGTACAGAAATATTCATAGGTATCAAGGAATCATAGTGCAAGACTTTATTGCATCCAAGCCTATTATCATTTCTTTAAGATTGGTTGTTCTTTATTTTCTCATTATTGCTTAGGAGAGGGGGACCTGAGAGGGTGTGCGGTACGTCTCTGCCTTGCATTTAAAGCTTCACCACACGTGACTTCTGGTATGTGATATAGGGAGGGAACTTCTATCTCTCTCTTACATGCAGGACATCAGGTGTTGTGAAACGCAGAAGTAGTGTCCAACGTATGTTCTCTCTTCCTTCCTAGTTCGTGTTGGGTCTTTGCAACTACCCTCGGCTCTCTCCTGGCATTGATCACTCACCTTCTTATTTTTCAGGTAGTGTGTTCTAGGCCTTAAGGGGCAAATCTAAATGTTAGTATTACATGTAGTGTGCCACAAGGCTCCTGAACTAGTATTGACATGGTATTGCTTTGTCATCCTCAGATCTCCCTCCACGCTGTTCCTACCCTTTCCTTCCCCCGCTTGACTATCCTACCAGTCTGTGTGTATTTATATTCCGGGCTTGGGGCCGTCGAGAGGTGGACCCCCTTGAGCATCAGCACAATCCCGAGGATTCCGGGAAGACGGAACATGACACAAAGTATAAATCAGTCCCTAAGTCACAAGGTAAAATGTTTGACCAGGACGAACCTAGTAGATGTATTTAAACCATGTTCCATTGTGGTCCGCCTCAAATGGCGCGTAGGTCCTGCTCTACTGTGAGCCTTGACTATCATTGGAGCTTTTGATGCTTTCTCTATTTAAAAGTTTTAAAAATGTCCAGTTCTTCTTATTGGATTTTTGTAATATTGGTGTAATTTGGGTTTATAAATTTTACTCTATTTTGTAATGCGGTTTTGTATTTTTATCGTTTTGCATTTTGACTTTATTACTATTTTGGTATTACACAAATAGTTTCCACATTGCCCTAAGTTAAGCCTGTCACATCTGTGACTTAGCTGCTAGAGGGTTGAGTTCAAACTAATTTAGCAACTTTGATAGTCGTGAAATTTCTTGAGGTGGGTAGTCAAATACCTCAAATAATAGTCCTGTTTCTTACACTGAGGCTATTACTACAGCCATGCCAAACATTTGTCTGCCAATGAACTAGCCTTTATTGAAACAGTCAAGATTAAGTCAGATGATTCATCAGTCCTTTCCACATCAAATTGAGCAGTAATGTGCTGCCCACCGAGAAGATGTGGGAGCTGGTGACACCTTGAGAAAGTTTAGGATGATCAAAGAGGGCCTAATTCACAAAGGTAAAATTACACTTCTGTATAAATGTACTCTTTTTTCATATTCACAAACTATGATTTTATAGTATTTTTACGGCTGAGGAGAATCTGCAGTCGGGGTGGAGAACTTCTCATATAAAAAGATAAGCATGTCCTATCTTTTTATTAGGCCCTCTGAGAATCCCACTAGCCCACCAGTTCTGCCTGAAATACCGTATCAGTAAATGTCTCAAATAGGTACCAGGGAAAAAATGGGACAAAGAAAAGACATTGGAGACACAGGTTAAGGACAGGCACTGGATATTGGCTCAGGACCATCTGGGAACCACCGCTTAGTAGTCTTTAGAAAAAGGGCACATCACAGTGAAATCAGTATTCTCTCAACACAAATATTATACTGATATGTTTTTACTCAGTAATACATTTACACAGTTGATGGAACATATGAGCATTGTTTCTGATTGGAGCCCAGAAGCAAAGCCCCAGGACATTGAGAGAAGGTAACTAAGTTTAACTGAAGGTACAGGCAGGTAAGAATCATCATGCAACATAGGTCCATTAAGACAGAGGTTGATACAAATACAAATTAAAGGAAAACTCGATCTGAAAAAGTGCAGGGTCTAGTCCGTTATGAACTAAGCAGCAGAAAATTAGCTGAAACAACAAGGAATTAATTTATAAATGTTATTTAAAGAAAAATCATACTTGTTTCTAAGATTAATACCATTTATGCCTGCCACTAGCCTGTGGGCACATTAATTTTACCTCCTTCTGTGCTGACCGGACCAAGTCAAACGATAGACGTTGTGTGTGGGAGGGCGCCTTTAAACCAGTTTCTGTGTGGCTGGTAAGTTAACAGGACTTCAATGTCTTCGTATAGAATGTAGTCACTAGGTGGTTCAACTACAATGTATGTGTGGAACAAATTAGTAACCGGATCTGTAGGTGGGAACTGAACCCAAGAATAGAATACTTCTGATCTGAACACCTTGTGCGCCTCAATCATGAAGGTAACAAAGCCAACTGTTGCGGGTACGCCGTGTTCTAACAATTTTATAGTTACTGGATGGTGCGCAGTCAAAATATAAAAAATTGTATATCGACCTACAATAATATTGAGTTTTTAATATCGTAGGGACAGAATCTCGATGTCAAGAATATCGGTGACCAGAATATCGACCTTACGGTAAGTAATATCGTTTTTTTTTATATCGAAGTAAGTAATATCGAAGTAGGTAATATCGTTAGCAAAAATATAATTGTTAATAATACTAATATTTATATAAGTGTTATGTATTTTAGTATGTATTTTATATGTATGTTTAACATTTTTTGTGATGTATTTTTATTATTTTTAAATATATGTATTAAATGTTTAGAAATTTGTAAATTTTTTAAAGTAAATTTTGCGTTTTGTATCAGAGCGGGTTGTGGGTTTATAGGGGAATAGGGTGGGAAGTAATTTAATGATAATTAATTAACATTGTTTTATTTATTGTTGATTTTTAATTTATTATTAATTATTAATTGGTAATTAATTTGTATTACTTGATTACTTTATCATGATATGAATTATAAATAATGTATGATTAATTGTTATTTCTTGTTATTAATTAATTTACTGTTAATTTATTAATAGGCAATTAGTTTTAATTAATTGATTAATTAATAATTAAAATAATTATTTTTTGTGGGTTGTGGGTTTATAGGGGAATAGTGTGGGAAGTAATTTAATTATAATTAATTAATTAATTTGTTTTTTATTGATTATTAATTTATTGTTTAATTAATTGGAAATTAATTTTTATTAGTTTGTTAATTCATCTTCATATTAATTATAATTAATGTATTAATTTTTATTTGTTAATTAATTTGTTGTAAATGTATTATTAATTGGTAATTAATTTTTATTAATTGATTAATTGATCATTAAATTAATTGTTATTTTTTTATGTGTAGCGGGTTGTGGGTTTATAGGGGCATAGGGTGGGAAGTAATTTATTATAATTAAGTAAATATTAATTTAATATTATTGGTATTTATTTTTGTTAAATAATTATGTTATTTATTTTACTAACATTATTTAATTAATAAGTATGTTAATTTAACCCCGCTATCCATAACCTTCCTACTGTTGCTATTCAACTCTTTCCCTACTGTTTCACTCACTGGAGTGGGAATAGTAATTTTTACCCCTACGCTATCCAACACTTTCCCTACTGTTGCACTCCTGGAGTGGGAATAGTCATTTTAACCCCTACGCTATCCAACACTTTCCCTACTGTTGCATTCACTGGAGTGGGAATAGTAATTTGTACACCTACGCTATCCAACACTTCCCCTACTGTTGCACTCCCTGGAGTGGGAATAGTAATTTTAAACCCTACGCTATCCAACACTTTCTCTACTGTTGCACTGTGTGGAGTTAGAATAGTCATTTTATTCCCTCCGCTATCTTATATTTTTTGTATTATTTTAGCTAATGTAGTATATAATTAATTTTCAAAGGATTAAAAATAATTTACATTTATATAATTTGTTACATATATTTATTACATTTTTATTTATATTATTGTTTTATGTGGCTAGATGTATTTATAATTTATACGTTTTTTTAAAACAATTTATATGGTATTAAAATATTTATTAAAACATATAAATAAGTACAAGTACGTATATATATTATATAGTATCCAAAACCAAAATCCTATAAGGTACGCTCTCGGGAAGAATAGGCAGTGTACAGAGTAGATGTTACCAAGTTTTAATCCACACAACGCGTTTCAGCCGAATCCTTGATCACGTGTGTAAAACACAGCAAAAACAAGTACTGATAAAATTTTCAAAGTTAGTGGTTAGACATGGACATAGGACTGCGAGTACAATCAAGTAAAGCAACTTTGGCAGCCATCTTAAAGGGGGGACACGGACAAATAATGTTTGTGCAAATAAAGGCATAATGCAGAATACAACACACATTGCGTCCCCTCCCAGGGCATAAAATTCATTAAATGAAAATGTACACAAAGACATCGAACACTGGATAAATCGTCCTGTCCTTGGCAGCCATTTTGGAACAGTCCAGTTTACAATGTGTACCATAATAGGCCTATATTGAATATTGTTGCATCAGGCACCCAATAACAATGAAATGTGTATCTATATATAGCTCGATTGCATATACGCTTAAGATAACACAATTATCCAGCGAATCAAAATGGAATGGTAGGAAGCCCTAGGACGACAATGTCCGATTATAGAAAAAGTGTGTACATAATGTTGCCCAATGTGCCTAATTGTCATATGGCAAGTATACTGTCAAAACAAAGAATATGACACAGAAACAATAATCGCTGCATTTCACAACTTCGCAAAAAGCGCTAGTGCGCTAAAGTAATAATATACTGAACGCTGTCACAAAAAGAGGCGCAGAAATAACGTTGCAATTGAGCGCAAATGCGCAGTTCTCAATCCTCATAAGCCCATAAGGAAAACAATAATAACATCCTACGGGTACAGGGAAGACAGCGCTCATGTCTAAGTTCAAGTCAGAATGTAATGGGTAAAATACACCTACCAGCAACCTGTTAGTGAAAATTAAATATATAAAAATAGACGTGATGGAAGTGAGAACCACTCGGATGAAAAGGGTAGGTTGTCCGTGACGGTGAATACAAGTGATAGGGCCCCTTCCTTTTCTCCTATAAGAAAAACAAAATAACACAAGCAGTTAAAAACCATGCTTAGCATTAGATTAATGTTGTTAGATAAAACACAATACTTCTAAACATGTTTGCATCACATCTTACTGGATAAAAAAGCAGCAAAAAAGAAACGGAAAAGAGAAGAAGCAGCAAAATAACAATACTACACAAGATCTAAATAGAATACAGATAAAAACAGTAACAAAGAAGATCCTCCAGTACTATCTATATATGTTCCATCTGGATCTCCAAATGGGTCCACAAGCAAAGAAAACATCAAGACCCTTCCCTCAGATGAATGGATAATTCTTCATCCAAATTCAATCCTCAGTGCCTCTTAGTTTGGAAATCTATGATATAACGAGATTCCCATTGTCTGAGTGTGAGAGTTCTATCACCAGCCCTCGGGTTTTTCTGAATGTGTTCCAAAATCAAAAAACCTAAGGTCAGAAACAGAGTAGTGTTGGTCATAAAAATGTCGTGCAACTGGGTATTTGGGGTCGTTATTCACAATGGCTCTAAGATGTTCCAAGACCCTTTTCTTAGCAGGACAGGTAGTACTCCCAATATACCATAGCTTGCATGTACATTCAATGGCATAGATGACAAGGCTGGTACCACATGTCAAAAACTGAGTGATTTTTTTGACTATGCCATTGTACTCCAACACTCCTTTATACTTGCTGTGTCTACATGCTTTACAGTGGTCGCACGGATAAAATCCAATAAGGCCATGATCATTGAAGGTGGGATAATGTGTGATATCGTTCCTCACAACCAGATCACGAATGTTCCTGTTACGCCTATAGGTAATGTTAGGTCTGTCTGTTACACTTTTCCCCAAGACACCATCCGTTTTCAAGATGTCCCAATGTTTAGAAAAAATGTGTCTAACCTTTTGCGATTCAGAATTATAAGTGAGAATCATACATGTGGTGTCACCCTCATTCTCTGGTGTATCCGTCATTGTCTCACTAAGCGTATGGCTCCGGTCAACCTCCTCCGCCCTGTTTTTAGCTTTTTTGAGGACCCAGTTAGGATAACCTCTAGTTCGAAATCTATCACTAATGTTATCTCTTTCCATAGCGAAGGCTTCAACGTTGTTACAATTCCTTTTTGCCCTCAGCAGTTCTCCATAGGGTATACTCCACTTGAGTGCCTCTGGGTGGCTGCTGAGGGCATGAAGGACACTGTTCCCTGCCGTGGCCTTACGAAAGAGGGACGTACACAACTTGCCATGTTTGATTTCCAGGCATACATCGAGGTAATCTGTTTTCATGTCATCAATATTGCCCGTGAGATGGATGTTATATCTATTGGTGTTCAATTTGTCAATTAACCTCAATGTAGCGTAGCCGCATGATGACCTTCTGGAGGTCCATAGTCAGGGTGCTGCTTTCAAAAATCTCTTGCTCCCAGTAACCCATGAACAAATTAGCGAAACTGGGAGCAATGCAAGAACCCATGGCAGTACCGTTGATCTGCCTGTAGAGGGCACCATTGAAGGCAACATTTTTGGTTTTTAGACAATAATCGATCATTTCAATAATCATCCTACCATATTCACGATATTTAAGGGACCGTTGTTTCAGGAAATATTCACATGCTTCCAATCCCTGTTGATGGTCTATTATTGTGTACAAAGATTGTACTTCCAAAACAATAAACAGGTATTCAGGATTCCAAACGAAGTCATCAATTTTGCCTAGGAAATCTTTGGTATCTCTAAGATAACTCGGCAATTTAACCACAAAATCCCTTAAAAAATGATCGACATATTTAGAGATATGTTCGCTGACACTACCAATAGAGGATACAATGGGACGTCCTGGAGGTCTAGTACTGTCTTTATGTAATTTGGGCATTAAATAAAGTATCGGCAGTTTGGGATAATCTTTTTTAAGATAGTGAAATTCCTCCCATTCCAGCAGCCCCTTCTCCCTCCAGGTGACTAATTTATCCCAGATATCCGTGATACTCAAATTGTACTTCTCATAAGTCACAGGTGTGTAAAAGTTGGTGTCATCAAGTTGGCGTAAGGCCTCTCTGATGTAGGCATCTTTGTCTAAGATGACAATATTGCCCCCCTTGTCTGCCGGGCGGATCACATTTCTAGCGTCTTCATTCAGAGATTTTAGAGCCTGTCTTTGTATGTGAGAGAGATTATCCTGAATGTTGCGAGGCTGTCTCAAGCTTTTATGTCTGAGGTTCATAAGTGCCTTAGTAGCACACTCATGGAACGTGTCTATGTTATCATGAGGTAGTAGAGGAACAAATGTTGACTTAACCCTGAAGTCAGTCCTGACTGAAGTCCCCACCTCTAAATCCATACCTTCTAGAATCTTAGTGGTGTTACTACATTCATCCCTAGGCGTGCACTCGTGTTCTAGTTCCACCATAGTTATAAGGGTATCAATATCCCCTACCATGAGATCACTATTACTACTGCTAGTGGCATGCTGGTTACTCTGGTTCTGACCCAGTCTCTTCAGTTTATGCCATTTTTTTAATTTAAGTTTTCTCACAAACTTGAATAAATCAATTCTCGTATCAGTGTAATTAAAAGTGGATGAGGGACAAAAGGAGAGTCCAAGACACAGGGTTCTTTTTTCCACATCGTTCATCAGTCTTTTGGACAAATTAACAACAGTTCTATTTACCGTGTCTATATCCATCAGTAGTTCTTGTTGGGCCGAGTTTTGCGATTTCCCGTTGCGCCCCTTCCCCTGTCTGTATTGCCAACGTTGTCTGAGTCTCTTTTTTCTGTTCCGACGTTTCCTTGTCCTCTGCCTCTCCCCCTTTTTCGTCCCCTCGCTCGTGGTGGTGGGTTGTCCCTTACAGCCTGTCGGTCTTTCTGTAGGACCCGAAACTCGTCTAAAAAATTAATCTGCTGAGGGTTTCGTTCTTCTCCTGATGTGCTGCCTCCGGATACATCCGATTCAGTATCACTTGCAATTAAGTTATCCGTCGCAGTGTTGGCAATATTATCCACAATAGGTGATATATTTTGTACCTTGTAAAGATGATCATATTTTTTACTGAAGGTCAGTTTTCTACCACATCCGTAATCCGCATAGTCACGGTTCATTTTTCTTTGCTTCCTTGCTTTCATTTTATTTTCATATTTCATGAGATGCTCTTTCATTGGGTCTAAGAGTTTGTTCACTTTTTCACCATCCATTATTTGAGATAACTCTGTCATAATTTCCTTAATACATTTCAAAATAACTTCTCTATCTTGCCAGGCATACTTGATCAGAATTTCCATCATTTTCTTAGAACTCAATGCAGAGTGCTCACACCATTCCTCTAACATCTTAGGGTTGGGTGCTTCGTACGTAGGGGTGATAAATTCTAAGACCCCTGGGTGCCATTGCCTGGTCGACATAGTTTTGTAGTGAGATAGCTTTCCACCATTTGGAAATTTCAGTGCGTTTCAACTTTTCCAATTTCTTAACTTTATCATCCAGAGATTGAGTTTTAGGGTCCATAGTAACTGCAGTAGATCTGTTGTTACCACCTGATTTTCTACTAAAAAGTGTCAAAGCAGCTGATCTTCTCTCTGCGTATTCATCCATTATGTGCTGAAGCTTGGACTAAATGTTGCTGTACTCTGAGCCTATCTTTCCCCTTTCCATAAATGGGAAGTTCCCTCTGCCAAACGACTCGTAATAGCCTAAAAAGAACTGACGTAAGAATTGCTACAAGCACCCAAGCCACACACGCTCAGCCGAGTATGACCAGTAATGTTAATAGGCTCATCTGATTGAGTGCTATGCGTACGGTAGCATAAGGCAAAGTCCACAGGGTGCGAGAGGTTAAGGCACGCTGGCAGCTGCCAGTTGAATCCAAAAGAGTATGTGCTCAATCACACTGCAGCCACCCAACGGCAGAAGCGAGAGCATACGCAACACTAGGCAGTACCTACAAACTCCCGTCGCTGCCCCGGGGACAGAAATCAATGACACACATCCACCGATACGTCCCCGTGATACTCCCCCAAGGGACGGACAGTTGTTAAGTAGGCTTAGCTCCGTGTGCGTCTCACTCGCAAGATGTGATACAGTTAGTGTTCTTGCTCCAGACGCTTAGCGCATCCGGTGCATCCCTCACTGAAAATCGAACAATGAAAATTACTCCTTCTGGGATGCTGGGACCCGAGGAGGGTGGCGTACATACTGGCAGAGCATGCCGGTTATTAATATCCAAAACCAAAATCCTATAAAGTACGCTCTCGGGAAGAATAGGCAGAGTACAGAGTAGATGTTCCCAAGTTTTAATCCACACAACTCGTTTCAGCCGAAGCCTTGATCACGTGAGAAAAACACAGCAAAAACAAGTACTGATACATTTTTTAAAGTAAGTGGTTAGACATGGACATAGGAATGCGAGTACAATCAAGTAAAGCAACTTTGGCAGCCATCTTAAAGGGGGGTCACGGACAAATAATGTTTGTGCAAATAAAGGCATAATGCAGAATATAACGCACATTGCGTCCCCTCCTAGAGCATAAAATTAATTAAATGAAAATGTACACAAAGACATCGAACACTGGATAAATCGTCCTGTCATTGGCAGCCATTTGGAACAGTCCAGTTTACAATGTGTATCATAATAGGCCTATATTGCATACAGAAAGACCGACAGACTATAAGGGACAATCCACCACCACGAGCGTGGGGACAAGGAAGGGGGAGAGGCAGAGGACAAGGAAACATCGCAACAGAAAAAAGAGACTCAGACAACGTTGGCAATACAGACAGGGGAAGGGGCGCAATGGGAAATCGTAAAACTCGCTCCAACAAGAACTACTGATGGATATAGACAAGGTAAATAGAACTGTTGTTAATTTGTCCAAAAGACTGATGAACGATGTGGAAAAAAGAACCCTGTCTCTTGGACTCTCCTTTTGTCCCTCATCCACTTTTAATTACACTGATACGAGAATTGATTTATTCAAGTTTGTGAGAAAACTTAAATTAAAAAAATGGCATAAACTGAAGAGACTGGGTCAGAACCAGAGTAACCAGCATGCCACTAGCAGTAGTAATCGTGATCTCACGGTAGGGGATATTGATACCCTTATAACTATGGTGGAACTAGAACACGAGTGCACGCCTAGGGATGAATGTAGTAACACCACTCAGATTCTAGAAGGTATGGATTTAGAGGTGGGGACTTCAGTCAGGACTGACTTCAGGGTTAAGTCAACATTTGTTCCTCTACTACCTCATGATAACATGGACACGTTCCATGAGTGTGATACTAAGGCACTTATGAACCTCAGACATAAAAACTTGAGACAGCCTCGCAACATTCAGGATAATCTCTCTCACATACAAAGACAGGCTCTAAAATCTCTGAATGAAGACGCTAGAAATGTGATCCGCCCGGCAGACAAGGGGGGCAATATTGTCATCTTAGACAAAGATGCCTACATCAGAGAGGCCTTACGCCAACTTGATGACACCAACTTTTACACACCTGTGACTTATGAGACGTACAATTTGAGTATCACGGAAATCTGGGATAAATTAGTCACCTGGAGGGAGAAGGGGCTGCTGGAATGGGAGGAATTTCACTATCTTAAAAAAGATTATCCCAAACTGCCGATACTTTATTTACTGCCCAAATTACATAAAGACAGTATTAGACCTCCAGGACGTCCCATTGTATCCTCTATTGGTAGTGTCAGCGAACATATCTCTAGATATGTCGATCATTTTTTAAGGGATTTTGTGGTCAAATTGCCGAGTTATCTTAGAGATACCAAAGATTTCCTAGGCAAAATTGATGACTTAGTTTGGAATCCTGAATACCTGTTTGTTTTGGAAGTACAATCTTTGTACACAATAATAGACCATCAACAGGGATTGGAAGCATGTGAATATTTCCTGAAACAAGGTCCCTTAAATATCGTGAACATGGTAGGATGAATATTGAAGTGATCGATTGTCTAAAAAACATTTTTGCCTTCAATGCCGCCCTCTACAGGCAGATCAACGTTACTGCCATGGGTTCTTGCTTTGCACCCAGTTTCGCTAATTTTTTCATGGGTTACTAGGAGCTAGAGATTTTTGAAAGCAGCACCCTGACTATGGACCTCCAGAAGGTCATCATGTGGCTACGCTACATTGATGACCTGTTCATCATTTGGAGTGGACCAGGGATGATGCTGAGAGGTTCATTGCCAAATTGAACACCAATATATATAACATCCATCTCACGGGCAATATTGATGACATGAAAACAGATTACCTCGATGTATGCCTGGAAATCAAACATGGCAAGTTGTGTACGTCCCTCTTTCGTAAGGCCACGGCAGGGAACAGTGTCCTTCATGCCCTCAGCAGCCACCCAGAGGCACTCAAGTGGAGTATACCCTATGGAGAACTGCTGAGGGCAAAAAGGAATTGTAACAAACGTTGAAGCCTTCGCTATGGAAAGAGATAACATTATTGAGAGATTTCGAACTAGAGGCTATCCTAACTGGGTCCTCAAAAAAGCTGAAAACAGGGCGGAGGAGGTTGACCGGAGCCATACGCTTAGTGAGACAACAACGGATACACCAGAGAATGAGGGTGACGCCACACTTATGATTCTCACTTATAATTCTGAATCGCAAAAGGTTAGACGCATTTTTTCTAAACATTGGGACATCTTGAAAACGGATGGTGTCTTGGGGAAAAGTGTAACAGACAGACCTAACATTACCTATAGGCGTAACAGGAACATTTGTGACCTGGTTGTGAGGAACGATATCACACATTACCCCACCTTCAATGATCATGGCCTCATTGGATTTTATCCGTGCGGCCACTGTAAATCATGTAGACACAGCAAGTATAAAGGAGTGTTGGAGTACAATGGCATAGTCAAAAAAATCACTCAGTTTTTGACATGTGGTACCAGCCTTGTCATCTATGCCATTGAATGTACATGCAAGCTATGGTATATTGGGAGTACTACCTGTCCTGCTAAGAAAAGGGTCTTGGAACATCTTAGAGCCATTGTGAATAACGACCCCAAATACCCAGTTGCACGACATTTTTATGACCAACACTACTCTAATGTTTCTGACCTTAGTTTTTTGATTTTGGAACACATTCCGAAAAACCAGAGGAGTGGTGATAGAACTCTCACACTCAGACAACGGGAATCTCGCAATATCATAGATTTCCAAACTAAGAGGCACTGAGGATTGAATTTGGATGAAGAATTATCCATTCATCTGAGGGAAGGGTCTTGATGTTTTCTTTGCTTGTGGGCCCATTTGGAGATCCAGATGGAACATATATAGATAGTACTGGAGGATCTTCATTGTTACTGTTTTTATCTGTATTCTATTTAGATCTTGTGTAGTATTGTTATTTTGCTGCCTCTTCTTTTTTTCCGTTTCTTTTTTGCTGCTTTTTTATCCAGTAAGATGTGATGCAAACATGTTTAGAAATATTGTGTGTTATCTAACATTAATCTAATGCTAAGCATGTTTTTTAACTACTTGTGTTATTTTGTTTTTCTTATAGTTTGAAAAGGAAGGGGCCCTATCACTTGTATTCACCGTCACGGGCAACCTACCCTTTTCATCCGAGTGGTTCTCACTTCCATCACGTCTATTTTTATATATTTAGTTTTCAATAACAGGTTGCTGGTAGGTGTATTTTACACATTACGTTCTGACATGAACTTCGACATGAGAGCTGTCTTCCCTGTACCCGTAGGATGTTATTATTGTTTTCCTTATGGGCTTATGAGCATTGAGAACTGCGCATTTGCGTTCAATTGCAATGTTATTTCTGCGCCTCTGTTTGTGACAGCGTTCTGTATATTATTACTTTAGCGCACTAGCGCTTTTTGCGAAGTTGTGAAATGCAGCGATTATTGTTTCTGTGTCATATTCTTTGCTTTGACAGTATACTTGCCATATGACAATTAGGCACATTGGGCAACATTATGTACACACTTTTTCTATAATCGGACATTGTCGTCCTAGGGCTTCCTACCATTCCGTTTTGATTTGCTGGATAATTGTGTTATCTTAACCGTTTATGCAATTGAGCTATATATAGATACACACTTCATTGTTATTGGGTGCCTGATGCAACAAAATGCAATATAGGCCTATTATTGTACACATTGTAAACTGGACTGTTCCAAAATGGCTGCCAATGACAGGACTATTTATCCAGTGTTCGATGTCTTTGTGTACATTTTCATTTAATGAATTTTATGCTCTGGGAGGGGACGCAATGTGTGTTATATTCTGCATTATGCCTTTATTTGCACAAACATTTGTCCGTGACCCCCCCTTTAGGATGGCTTGCGTACATAGTTGCTTTACTTGATTTTACTCGCAGTCCTATGTCCATTTCTAATCACTAACTTTCAAAACTTTATCAGTACTTGTTTTTGCTGTGTTTTTCACACGTGATCAAGGCTTCGGCTGAAACGCGTTGTGTGGATTAAAACTTGGTAACATCTACTCTGTACTCTGCCTATTCTTCCCGAGACCGTACCTTATAGGATTTTGGTTTTGGATATTAATAACCAGCCCGCTCTGCCGGCATGTACGCCACCCTCCCCGGGTCCCAGCATCCCAGGAGTAATTTTCATTGTTCGATATTATATATTATGTGCATATATTTAATTTATTTTTACATATCTATATATTACTTATAATTTTTAAACATTTTGTAATAATTTTAACTATGTTTATTTTAATTATATGTATTATGTACTTTATTTTACATTATTTTTTTAACTTAAATAAAAAACGATATTTTTAACAACGATATTTTTGACATCGATATTTTTCTTCTCAATTTTTTTTGTACTTACCATAATGTAGATGGGATGTCGATATTCTTGACTTCGATATTCTTGCTGCGATATTTTTGTAGCGTCGATATTCTGACCTTCAATATTCAGTCAGTGATTCTTACTGGATGTCTGCAGTTCCCTGTGAGGTTAAGAGCGTTTGCACATTCTTCTTACCCCGTATCTGAAGCACCACTCCTGGACTCAGTCATTTCTCAGGAGAAGAATTAAAAAGTTCTAGTAACTAAGGTTTTTGCACAATGTGGGAACCTTTTATCCTTACAAGCTTGTTTAAACCTTCAGCCAATACACTGAGTTTATATTCTCTGCTGAGGTGGATCTCCCTTCCCACTTCAGACGTCTCTGAAAAGAGTGAGTAGGGCTTTCTGAGAAAGCACGACTAAACTACTAAGATTTTCACTGTTTATATAAGAACCAATCCAACGTTGGCGGCGCTATGTCGTGCAGTTCCTATAAATACCCAGGACCTAAACTGAGGGCTTGGTGTCCCAACCGCTTCTGGACACCCCCACATGATATGTCACCCGTTAGACCAGCTAGCATGTATGTAGCCAGGAATCCCCTAGAGAAGCACATAAGGAAGGACCCCGTCTCTGCGTCAAGGATAACACCCCGCAAGGGATGTCAGACGGCTGCGTGTCGAAGATTCAGTATGCAGGACCCCGTGTCAGCTTGGAAGGATTTCTCCTCTGATTTGTAGGGGGGAATACGGGTCTTTTATACTAGAGTGGTCACTCCAGGGTTTTTTCTAGAATCAATATGTTTTTAAAACAACCATAAATGTTTTGGGGAAACAATTATGAATGTTTTTTCCAAACAAATGCAATCATGCACAGCTGGCCATTGGCCAAGGATGAAAAAAGTGGTGACCCTTATACCTAATAATTATGCCGTGCCTGAGGACATGTTTATATACGTCAGGTACAGAAATTATGATAGAGTAGCGAGAGCCTGGTGTCGAAGAGACAGGGGCAAGCTACTAGGTAAAAGGTCACCTGTTTAGAATCGTTATTGTGATGTGGATGGGACAATGTATGTAAAATGGGGTATACACGACAGGGCTATCCTAAAGGACATGACAATACGGGGAGATTAAGTGTCACCCAGAATCACAGGATGTTGAGCTGATGCCAAGACTTGAATCTGGTTCTTCAGCTCCGAAGTTGGCAGCTCTGGCCAATTTTGCCACATCCCTTTCCCACTTGTAAGGTTTCTTTGTTCTGTGTCAGGCAGAGCTAACAGGTGAAATGGGCTGGTCGAAGCTGCCTCCTGACAAGAGCCCCAGCACTTCTGTTTTATACAAATTGGTTCTTAGGGGTAGCCCTACCCACCTTTTCGGCAATTCATGTGTGCCCTTTTGCAAGCAATCCCACAGTGGCCCATTCTACCTAAATCCAAAATGGTGAAAACCTTCTCCCCTTGAGCATAAAGCCTGTGTATCCATCTGAAATGTGTAGCCAGGAAAATGAGCAACCCCTCCTCTGTGGTCACTTCAAACCACAAAGAAGGGCCCTGCCAAGTGTCAGCTAATATTTGCCTGTGGCAGGATAGGCCTCTTTGAAGTTAATCAAGCTCCTGGGCACTGCTCAGATGGTCATCCTACTGAAGGAAGAGAATGCCTCCCCACACCCAAGACCCTTGTCTCAGCTCTAGGAGTGAGTTCACACCTCATTAACATAGCTATTCAGCTCCTCAGTGACAGTTGGCACTTGTGCAAATGCGCCTTCTGAGGCTTTAGGCAGGAAAAAAATAACTTTCTAAGATTCCACTTTCCAGATTATGTGTTACAAATCTGACTTAACCAGTGAATTGAGCTTGTAATAAATATTTTTATAAGTCCAAATATTATATTTATAGGTGTTTCCTAGTTGAACAAAACATTATTAATATTATCTTTAATATTGGATCTGAATCACTCCTAAGGAACATCCAAAACTGCTAGAGGGAAAATAGCATTTGGGGGCCTATTGACTGTAATGATATGTTTTACATTGAATTTTTAAATGTCCTACTTTTAAATACCATCCACCCTGCCTTTTTGGATGCAAGGCCTACTTACAGATGATTTATTAATATTAAGTGGCCAATTTGGATTAAGGCCGCAAAATGAACCGATCGACACGGACCCGGACCGGATACCGACCGACACGGACCAGCGCCGTATGACCCATGCAGTACGATGCAACGCGTGTGAATTACAACCGACACGTATGGAATACAAGCCGTACGACCGAGCCGTAGAGAAAATAGTGATTCGGCTGGAAAACCGACTCGAATTTACCGACCGACATGAACCCGGAATGAACCCGACCGACCCGTACCCGCGATGTCCGATCCGCGCAGTACGATGCAATGCGTGGAAACTCAGACCGACTCGCACGGAGACCAAGACGCACGACCGACACGCACAGAAAACCGGGCCCGCAAGCAATAGAGACCTTTGCGACCGACGCGTATGAAACACAGAAGATAGGCAGCATGAACGAGGCGGAGAAGCCCGCACAAGACAACATCAGCGTCCGTATACATCAGATGAACGTCTCCTTCATGCCTACAAAACCCAAAGGAAAAAAGACAAAAAAAGGACCAAACAAGCAATGACAAAGTCAATAAATACCAAATAAAAAAAACCTTGGACAAAGACACACCCACAACTCCAAATATATAAAGGACTACAATCACTACCATCATCCCTTGCAAACAGGAGACACAGCCAGCAGCAAACACCATCACACAGCAACCACAGACACACTCACAACTCACCCATCACACAACTCACACACCATCAGCACCTCATCCAACATCACACACATACAGCCAGCAAATCCAACACCAACCCACCTTCACTTGCACCCTCACACACACATCACTCACCATCACCACCCATCACCATGCCCCCAAAGAAGAATCCAAAGTTTACAGATAATGAGTTAGAAGTGCTTGTAGATGAGATCATCAGAGTAGAGCCACATTCGTTTGGTACATTGGTCTAAAGGACCCCCATGTCACAGAAAACAAAGATGTGGGTGAGGATTGTGGACAAGGTGAACGCACAAGCACCAGCAAGGCGCACAAAGGACGATATCCAGAACAGGTGGTATGACGTGCGCAGGAGGGTCAAGAAACTCATCGAAAAAGATCACGCCCTGAGTCAGTGCACCGGCGGTGGCCCTCCTGCCAAACCAGTCTACTCCAGGACCTGGGAGGAGAAGGTGCGGGACATCCTACCACCAGAGAGCGTCCATGGGCTAACAGACATACCAGAGCCTGGTGAGTACACAAACAACATACCCAAGATTGTGTGGCAAGGGGACAGTGAAACCATGCACCGCAAGCAAACCTACAGTAACCAATAGATAATCAACTCAAGATGTGTATGCCAGTCAGACAAACACAATACCTGCCATCTCATAGTGACTTGGAACTGTGTCATGACATGCATCAACCTACAAACAAATAGAGCAAGGCAGTGGCACAATGCTAAATAGACACTGCCAGACAGTTTGCCACCACAAACACACTACCTCACAGTGCAGCTGACTGACAGGAAGGAATTTGGTGAGATGCAGGTGAAGTGAGTGTATCCAAAAGCATTGAGGGGTTTGTAGTCACGAATAATGCTCCCCCTCAAAATTGGACCATCAAGACCTCTCTGAAACATGCCCACATCACAGGGAGTGGAAAATTATGGACAAGATGGCTGACACTGGGTCCTGCTGTGGGAAGCACAAGGCCCTGCTAGGGCATGTGCACAAATCAGAAGCAGGACACCACTGACTGACATCCTGAAAGACAACTTGCACGCCCTCCAATGGAAGCATGTTTCATGGTGGGATGTTTGGCTGGGTGGGAAGGACTGCTGACAGCTCTCACCATACTTACCAGCATGTGGAGGCACACACCCCTCTCAACACGAACTACACACAACTCACCGGGTAGAATGCATTGACTCACACCTCTGTGAAACATCATCAAAAGACACCCTGTACTGGGTGCAGCTGTGTGAAGCACAGGGGCTCTCTTTGGACTTGTAGCCAAACAAACACCAGGATTTCACAGTCAGCCATCTTGTCATTGCTGTCACACCCCCTCACAGGGAAGCAGAGTCAATAGGGAGGAAGTATGGGCATGCTGGGAAGGGGGGTGTGACCAAGAGCATGATGGGAGTCACAGTCACAGACAATCTACACCCACTTACATGGCCCAGCAAGTTCCAACTGAACCATACTCGCCCCACAGGGAGTGGGAAGGGACTGACAGGATGTCTGACACTGGGCTCTGTTGTGGGGAGCACAAGGCCATGCTGGGACATGGGCAACAACAATATCAAACTCTGTCTGTGACAAGCTGGGAAAAAGCAGTGTACAGGCAGGCATCTGTTCGTACAGTAGAAAATGTCATGTTTGAGAACCATCGATGCATGTAGAAACATAACTCACATTGTGTGTCTCTTCCAAACACAAGTGGTGCTGGGGACCCAGCACCCAATGAAGAGAATTCCCAGGCCCAGACTCTGGTGGACGCTGAGCGCTCTCATTTGATTTTGTCTCTGTCCTCTTCGGATGACGACGACCAACCTGGCCCCTCCGGTGTGAGTCATCATGCAGCACCAGCAGCATCAACATCTGCACCACCTGTACCCACGCCTCCAGCATCTAGAAACCGACAGGGCACCCCCGCCAACACGGACAGACCAAGGCCACTGAACACCCACAGCACAGGGACACAGGACCCCCCAGAAGCTACAGCAAACGCCACCAGCAACATCACCCAAGGGGTCCCAGTGTCACCTGTGCGTCCCATCGCTGGTCCTGTCCGTCTGGATAGGGGTGCTGGGAGGGGTGGGAGGCAGAAGGCGCGCCATGCAAAGGGGTCTGGACTGCATGATGACCCCCAACTGGCATGCATCTTAGATGCGTACCAGGATAGCACCGGAGGATTTGGCCAGGTAGTGGGGATCCTCAAGGACATGCAACAGGAGCAGGCTGAACACCATGCCCGCATGGAGGCCAAGTGGGATGCCCTTACTGCGGTGCATCGGGACATACTCCAATGCCTCCGCCAGATCAACACAAACCTGTCCACACCTCCCTGTGTGGCCACAACATCTGTTGCAATACCATCTGCCAGCGCCACAGGGAGGGAGGAGGACTCTGGCAGAGAGTCCCCTGCACTGCAGAGGCCTGCACCCGAGGATCCCCCCCAGGAAGAAGAGGGTTCGTCTGAAGAAGGACATGTGAGAGGCAGATGTCCCAGCACATCCCCCAGTGCCTCTAAACCTGTTCTGGACAATGTTCTTTGTGCGCAATCCGTTCACCTTGTTCAATCGCACACAACTCGCCCACATGGCATGGAGGGTTCATGTTGGGCCAATGTCGCAGATGACTGTGGACTTTACTCTGGACATTTCATCTACCAGCACTTCCAACTCTAATGTGAACTTTGGATTCCAAAACCAATGTACAGCACCCACTATCCTGTGCACTTTCCTCACACATGTTCGAAAACAAACTCACCAGTACACCATACTTGCCTCTGTTGTGATTCCAAATTGTCATGTGTCATGGAGATGTTGATCTGATACACAACACAGTGCATGCCAAATACTGCAACAATGTGACCACCGTTAGGTGAGTCATGGTGATGTGACACATGTGAGGGAGACACACCACTATGGCAACACAACACATACTCACCATGGCCATGTTACTCATCCCACACAATGATGTTGACTTGAAACACATAGGTATGCACAACCACAACACCTATCCACAGTCAGTGGTAACAAGTCCACAGGTGAGGTAAGCAAATGTCAGTCAGATCTGGGAAGACAGACCACGCACCTAACAAAGCATAGCACAGGTTCATTACACATTAGCAACATGTTTATTCAAAAATAGTTGCAAGGCAATGTACGTTACGGTGGACACACGGTCACAGAGTGTCTGAGAATTGTAGTCCAGGGGTGTGTGGCACATCACTTGATGTCAATTGACTACTCCCACACTGGTGTCAGATTCTGGGTGTTGGGGGTCAGTGTTGAACATACATCAGGCAAATTACCCTGTGAAGGACAGACACAAGACACAGTCGAAAGCACAGCAGAATAAGAGAGAAATGCAATACACATGCAAAAAACATGTCGCAAGAAACCTACACAAAAACAAGTTAGCAGTACTACCCTATTGTGGAGTACACACCACCTGAATGGACACATCACTGCACGCATCCAGTCAAGTGGCACACAGACACACCCAGACAGCAACAGAGCAGCCACAACACATTCCAGGCCTACTCCATACATTGACATGACATAACCCTGGAAACTCACATTCAGGTGAAGAAGTTGTTGATGAGCTGTGAGCGGACGTCACCCTCATCCTCATCATCACTGGCATCTTGGCCCAGGCCGGGATCCTTCACAGGTGCCGGAGGTTGGTCATCGTCATCGTCATCCTGGATGAGAGGCACCTTCTTCTGCACTGCCATGTTGTGTAGCATGCAGCATACAAGGATTATTTTGCACACCTTTGCAGGTTCATATGGGAGGGCCCCTCCGGTCTTGTCCAGGAAGCGAAAGCGGCTTTTCAGGAGTCCGAATGTCCGCTCAATCACCCTCCTGCTCCGACCATGTGCCTCATTGTAGCGCATCTCGGCTGGTGTCACAGGGTTCCGGAGGGGTGTCAGCAACCACGGCATGTTGGGGTATCCGGAGTCACCTACACACACAAAAATGAACAAGTAGCTGAGTTTTGTAGGAGTGCGGAATACAACATTGACAAACACACACAATGATAACCAGTCAGTGCACACCGACAAGCCAGGCATGCTGAAATGGCATCTGTGACATCAGCGTTGCAATGCGACTACTCCTCATTATGTAGGCATCGTGTACAGAACCAGGGAACCGTGCACACACGTGTGTTAGACATGTCTGCAAGACATACCACCAGAGCATTGATCGAGTGGAAATGTTTCCTGTTCCGGTATGCCTGCTCATGTGCCTGTGGTGGTATCAGGGCCACATGTGTCCCATCAATAGATCCAATGACGTTCGGCATCCTCCCCAGTGTATAAAAGGCATCCTTTATTTCAGGGAGTTCAGCTGGGCTCGGGAACTTGATGTACAGGTCTAGGAAATGCAACATCCCCTCCAAGACATCACGTAGCACCCGACTAAACATAGTTTGCGACATACCACCAGCAGTAGCCACAGTGTACTGGAAGGTACCAGTAGCAAAGAAGTGCAGGGCTGCCATCACCTTCACCTCTGGGGTCAGTGCTGTAGGGTATGTCCGGCCAGGTAGCAGATGTGGCACCAACTGCTCCGCCAACTCCTCAATCAGTGGCCTAATGAAGCGGTACCGTCGGATGCATTCGCGTTCCTGCATGGTTGCAAGGTCTGGGAACGGTCGATGGACAGCTGGTGCCCTGCAGAACAGAGATGAACAAAGGAAGATTGTCGGTTCATCCACCCATGTGGCCATGACCAGGCTCAATATCACATGATAGATCATGACATTACACAATGTACTGAGGTGGGTGCTGTTGGACATGGACACATATGTCACCTACATGACCATCAACTCACATCTCAATTCCACATGTCCACATGAGTCCCATGTAGTGCAATGGGCAATCATCTGGCTGTGTCACCCGACCTATGTACTGCTGTGACGTTACAAACACACACCACAGTGACAAGTGAGGCCTGATGTCTCCCAGGCATCACAGATCTTTGCCATGCAGAAACCCAGGGTCCCTGTATTGCCACATCGACACTGGCATGGACATAGCGTATCACTTGCACACCACAAGGCAAGCGTGAGTCCCACAGGTAGTGGCCACTGTTGTCCCTGCAGGCCCTACATGTACGTCTCTTAGACACACACACACCATCAAGGTTGATGCATATACCAGATTGATGTGGAGACTGTCACCCATTGGGCACATTTGATCAGATACATCTGAGACACAACATGCACACAGACTGTGGGTGCACATCAGTTTTGTGGCTACAGGTCTCACTGTGACGTACATAGCATCACCCCCAGGACTCAGGGTGTATGTGATATGGCCCAAACATATCCAACATGAAACTGTGTCCATGACTCATGCCCATTACTGTACATTTGCATATCACAGTGGTAATGTGCACGACACACAAAGGATTCTGCCCCCATGTACACGTGCACAGCCTGGGAGTGGCTGCACAAAAGTGTCACCCAACAAACCAAATATGCCCCCCCCCAAACACCCAGGGAATGCAGCCTTACATGCCATGGGACACTGTGTGGCCAATGCTGTAGTGTGGTAGGTGTGTACAGGTGTCCCTGGCAAGTAATTGTGTGTTGAATCCGTCGAATAGTCACACCAATGAGGTCCAACGTGGATGACAATGCGTACGCATTGCACGGTTCATGACCGAGCCGTGCGTACGCTTTGCCATTGAATGCAATGAGGTCCGACGCGGGTGACCATGCCTACGCATTGCACTGTTCATGACCGAGCCGTGCGTACACTTTGCCATTGAATGCAATGAAGTCCGACGCGGGTGACAATGCGTACGCATTGCACGGTTCATGTCCGAGCCGTGCGTACGCTTTGCCATTGAATGCAATGAGGTCCGACGTGGGTGACAATGTGTACGCATTACACGGTTCATGACCGAGCCGCGCGTACGCTTTGCTATTAAATGCAATGAGTTCCGACGCGGGTGACAATGCGTACGCATTGCACGGTTCATGTCCGAGCCGTGCGTACACTTTGCCATTGAATGCAATGAGGTCCGACGCGGGTGACCATGCCTACGCATTGCACTGTTCATGACCGAGCCGTGCGTACGCTTTGCCATTGAATGCAATGAGGTTCGACGCGGGTGACAATGCGTACGCATTGCACGGTTCATGTCCGAGCCGTGCGTACGCTTTGCCATTGAATGCAATGAGGTCCGACGTGGGTGACAATGTGTACGCATTGCACGGTTCATGACTGAGCCGTGCGTACGCTTTGCTATTGAATGCAATGAGTTCCGACGCGGGTGACAATGCGTACGCATTGCACGGTTCATGTCCGAGCCGTGCGTACGCTTTGCCATTGACTGCAATGAGGTCCGACGCGGGTGATAATGCGTACGCATTGCACGGTTCATGACCGAGCCGTGCGTACGCTTTGCCATTGACTGCAATGAGGTCTGACGCGGGTGACTATCATGCATACACGTCGGGCAGGCATGGTCCGAGACAGGCGTACGCCTTGGCCATTGAATCTTATGGAGACGGGTGCTTGTGTATTTTCAAACTACGCATTGTACAGTCAGTTGACCGAGCCAGGCGCACCCATTGGCTCTGGACTGTCATGGAGACGGATGAGGATTCAAAACTTGTACGAGTTGTGCACTGGAAATTCAGTTGGATGCCTACAACAATGTTGCAATTACTAGTGTTTCATGAAGGTGAAGATTTGAACGATGCGGAAGGCGTGTACGAGTTGTACTTTTCCATGGATGGGCCAGATTCATAGAATGCAACCGTGTTGGACCTATCACTTGGGACACATGGCACAGATTCTGCCTCTGCAGCACAGATAGAAGTCTGGCTGTCCCTATATACTGCCACTATATACGCAACCTCGGATCAACGCCCGTGTCTACTCACCGTCTGGTTCATCACAATCAAGAGATCTGTATTTCCAGGTATTTTTACTTTGCGCTAAACAGCTATGTTGGACGTAGTAGGTGTGCATTTGAACTTATGCTCTTTTTCTATTCATGTTTTCCACGGCGCGCAGTTTCCTGGGACCAGAAAAGCTATTGCCCCTGGAATTCCTTTGAGCACAGACTTCGCCTCTTTAACACTTAAGATCGGTGAGTTTTCATCTGTGTTAGTCTGACTACATTGTCTTGTGAGGCCTGGCATATATGCACTCGCAATTGTTTGTAGTGAATGTTTTTATAAGAAGGTAATGCCTTTTCGTTCACAGAATTTCCTCAACCATCTCGAGTGTCCTTTTCAATAAATACTGACGGGGCCCGAGCATTTTCTAATTTTCTAATATTCGCTCAGTTCGCACGCTCTTACAAACAAGGTAAAATAGTTCTTTTGCCAGACATTTAGTCTCTTCTTTTTATCTCAGTTAGAGACTGCGTCACTAAAATATCTATTCCAACATTTGTTTAATAGGAGATCCATTTGTCTACCATGTTGATGTGATTTACTTAGACCTTTGGCGTTCCGGTGGAGGTCAGGACTGCATTCCTGCCTTTTCTTATGACTGGGCTCTGCCAGTCACAGTTTGATTAGTTCCTCCTATTCAACACAGGTGAGCGTGATAATTAGTTTCTCGTTCTCTCAAACCATTGCATTGCGAGTGTGTAGCTTATTCTGTTAGCTAATAGTGTATGAGCCGCTTTAGTTTTATCTCCATTCCACAGAATTTTTACTTTTTATGCTCTTGTTCTTTCATCACGTTTGAGGTTCTATTGATACTGGGCATTATTTGGCTGAATTTCTCTTTCTGCCACTTCCTTTTTTCTTTCAACCCCTTTAAATACTCTTCCTTAACCTATAATACTGCATCTTCCTTCAGCTTGTCTTTTACTTTCTTTCACCTTCTTTATTATTTTTTGAGTTGGTGCGATTTTTATCATGGGTTCAAGTGACCCGTTTCTAGTGCTGTTTCAATCTTAAAAATGTAATCTATATGACACTCGTGACTGATGACCACTGTGTATTATGTGCAATTTAAGATAAATGACATAAATGAGTTATTCAATGTTAGTTTTATATAATATAAATCCTTATTTTGTACTATTTTGTATCCGTCAGGTCCCATTACATCGTTAGTCCGTTTCATACGGTTTTCTTAAGCCCTGAAGAAGGTGGTACCCGAATTAGGGTGTGGTCACCAAAACGCACATCGGCGCTTTAAATGAGGCCCCCTCATCTTTTTTCATCTTTCAAATATTACATTTTTTTGAAATTATAACAAAATATGTATAATCATGTACAGTATTGAGTATTTATATGCTGATTTTCGAATATTGATTTCATTGTATGCGGGGCCTTCATGCATATTTAGGTTATTGTTGGCATAAGTGTGACGTATGTATTGGTGGTGCTGTATGACATTGGTTTGAGTTTGAGTGTGTGCTGTGAATGATTGATTGTCAATGGGACCTTTCTCTGGGTTTGATCAACACTGCTGTATATAAAAAAACTTTTGTCATTTTAATGTATTATTATCTATAAATTGTTAATATATGATTGCATAGGAACTGATCTTTTTGACCAAGAAAAAAAATAAAAATAAAATCTAAGAAGGAGTAGATTCCTCCTGATGTGTTAAATGTTCTGTTCGTTGGTCCAGTCAGAGTGTCAATGCTTGAATAGATGATACGGTGTACATATTGAAATATATAAATAGAGAACGGTTTTTTCTATGTGAATTTTGAATTTTCCCCTGATTCTCTACCTACATTAATCTGTCAGGGGTTCTCCTTTGTTATATTGGCTGTCTGTCCCCCAGGGAGGTCACTTGCCTGCACTACATGCTACTGGACCACATCCCTGCTACCACTGCTGCTGTCTCTGCATCCTCTGGCTCCTGCTATGGCACGTACTCTGGAGAGGGCCCCAACCTTCACTGAGGAGTCGAACCAGGCCCTGCTGGGCGGGCTCCTTCCACAGTACAGCAAGCTGTATGGGAAACCAGGGGAGCAGGTGAGTGTGCAGTCCACTGCCTTCCTAATTCTGCATGTTGTCTGACTAGCAGGACTAGCAGTGTGTACACCAGTGGCAAGCATTCTCACTGACTACTTTCATCACCCAAAGTGCGTAGGTACATGCAATGAACAGGTGTAATTAGTGCAAGCTTAAACTTCCCAGGCATTGTTAACATGTCAGACATGCAGGTGATGTGTCCTTCCCCATGATTGCACTACCTGTGTAACTCATTTCCCTTTGTGATGATGACATGTATCTCCAAATGTGTGCAGCACAAATATGGGGCATGTGTGTTAATGTACTTTTAACTTTGTCATCCTCACAGGTTGATGCCAATCAGAAGCAGGAGATATGGCTGACCATCGCCTGGGCAGTTCGTTCGGGGGGGTCTACAAGCGCCGGATCCGCAACTGCCAGAAGAGGTGGCAGGACCTTCGGGGCTGGACCCGGAGGATAGCTAGAGTCCAGCTGAAGCTGTCACCTCCACGCAGGAGGGGCACACACCGGACCCTGACCCCCCCACATGCTCCGGATCCTGGCGGTGGTCTTCCCGGACTTGGATAGGCAGCTGAAGGCCAGACAGCAGCAGGAAGGGGGTAAGTCCATGCCTAATCTGTGTACTATGTCTGACATGCTAATTGCAGTCTTTTGGCCTGGTCACACTTCCACATTACGTAGGTCTTGTAGTCCAATACTCAGGTCCCTCAATTGTGTGATGCACCCTCCTCATCTGTTCCACAGGTGTGGCCCCTACAGTCTGTTGCTTGTGTCACTAGGGCACTGTGTCCCTGCAGTCAGCAATGCTTCAGCTACCAGACAGCATCTGTTCCCGTGACTCTGTTGTGTGTTTCATGGGTGGTTCAATTGTTTGCCCAATGCCTGAGATCTGACATGTGATCTGTGTGTGCCCTTGAGATGTGTTCCAATTGCTGGTCTGACTCGCCACATGTGGCTGGGGTATTCCAAACAAACCCATGCAGCAGGGGACTCCAATTATGGGGCCTCAGGAGTATGTATATCAAGTATGTCACACTTGCTTAGCCACCTGACTACTATCCAGGGCCAAACACTGTTTCATGTAGACCTGGGCAGTCATGCCTCCTCAAGGGCATTTAGAAACACTCTGTAATCCCACTCCTATGTATCAAATTACAGGTCCCGCTTCGTCTTTGGCAGACCTTTGGTTCATCCTGCAACATTGTATCCTGCGGTGTTGTACTTTGAGTTTCACTGCTGACACCGAGCCTCCGCTGCTGGTTCTTGTCGTCGCTTTGGGGAAAGGAAGGAAGGGAGGAATACTACATCTCCCAGGCGCCCTCTGCTGATTCCACCTGTGCCTAGGGCCGCCCACCCGCCCTCCCGCCCACTGGTGCTACAAGAAACCTCGCGGAACCCGCTGGCGCGGGTCCCGCTTCGTCTTTGGCAGACCTTTGGTTCATCCTGCAACATTGTATCCTGCGGTGTTGTACTTTGAGTTTCACTGCTGACACCGAGCCTCCGCTGCTGGTTCTTGTCGTCGCTTTGGGGAAAGGAAGGAAGGGAGGAATACTACATCTCCCAGGCGCCCTCTGCTGATTCCACCTGTGCCTAGGGCCGCCCACCCGCCCTCCCGCCCACTGGTGCTACAAGAAACCTCGCGGAACCCGCTGGCGCGGGTCCCGCTTCGTCTTTGGCAGACCTTTGGTTCATCCTGCAACATTGTATCCTGCGGTGTTGTACTTTGAGTTTCACTGCTGACACCGAGCCTCCGCTGCTGGTTCTTGTCGTCGCTTTGGGGAAAGGAAGGAAGGGAGGAATACTACATCTCCCAGGCGCCCTCTGCTGATTCCACCTGTGCCTAGGGCCGCCCACCCGCCCACTGGTGCTACAAGAAACCTCGCGGAACCCGCTGGCGCGGGTCCCGCTTCGTCTTTGGCAGACCTTTGGTTCATCCTGCAACATTGTATCCTGCGGTGTTGTACTTTGAGTTTCACTGCTGACACCGAGCCTCCGCTGCTGGTTCTTGTCGTCGCTTTGGGGAAAGGAAGGAAGGGAGGAATACTACATCTCCCAGGCGCCCTCTGCTGATTCCACCTGTGCCTAGGGCCGCCCACCCGCCCTCCCGCCCACTGGTGCTACAAGAAACCTCGCGGAACCCGCTGGCGCGGGTCCCGCTTCGTCTTTGGCAGACCTTTGGTTCATCCTGCAACATTGTATCCTGCGGTGTTGTACTTTGAGTTTCACTGCTGACACCGAGCCTCCGCTGATGGTTCTTGTCGTCGCTTTGGGGAAAGGAAGGAAGGAAGGGAGGAATACTACATCTCCCAGGCGCCCTCTGCTGATTCCACCTGTGCCTAGGGCCGCCCACCCACCCTCCCGCCCACTGGTTCTATATCTATCCATTACTGCTTCCGCAGCGTGGAACGCGTGCGGGAACGAGCCCGGGCGAAGCCCGGGACAAGGGCGGGACCGTCTGTGGCCGTCAGGGGCCGAGGGAGGCCGGGCCGGGCCATTCCTCTTGGTCCCACCGTGTTGTTGGTCCTGGTAAAGTCTTCCGTTACCAAGCATTTCGTGAACTAAGTGTGGATGTGTTTGCATTAGTATACAGTTATTTGTACCACTTGTCTAGCTTTGTACTTCGTAACTGAGCTTATGGCCATTTCTACACGCTCGGGTAAGGGAGGTGGGCCTGGCGGGAGCACAGTTAGTGGCACTTTAGACCAATTTTTAATACACGCCTGTTCTGTCCTCGAAAAGGAAATAGCTATCACCGAACGCCGCTTCTCTCTTGATCAGCTCAATGCTAAACGTTCATCACTGGGCAATATAGCAATGGCTGCTTCCCCCGTCACAGAAATTAATCAAACTAACATTATCACACTGGGTAACAACCTAAGTACGGCGTCCAGAATGGATGTACATCTAGATAGCTCTTCAGGTCATGGCCCCTCACCGCGGGGAACAACCTTTACAACGCAACTTTTACAACGCACTACCATTACAACGAAACTTTTACAACGCAAATGCATTTACAACGCATGCCATTACAACGCAAGTCTTTACATCGACTTGCACTAGATGGCGTGCTAACATTACAAATAGTGTAGTTTACTATCCCAACACCTTCCCTACTGTTACGTGGACTGGAGTTGGAATAGTAAATTACACTTTTCTAATGTTAGCACGCCATCTAGTGCAAGTCGATGTAAAGACTTGCGTTGTAAAAGCATGCAGTGTAAATGCATTTGCGTTGTAAAAGTTTTGTTGTAACAGCATGCGTTGTAAAAGCATGCGTTGTAACGTCATACATCCCTCACCGCAGTTAGACTTGTCCCGTTCTCCCCTGCTGGTAATCTCAACGGCAGCCTCAGAGTCTATTGTCGACCTAGTACCTTCCCCTGATATTCCTGTTTCTCTTGAGTCACCTAATATTGCCGGATCTAAAGCTGTCCCAAGTAAAAGGAAAAGAATGGGTAGTGGCCACAAGGGGGACCGATCAAAAGCATCTAAGAAATGTAAAACCAAATCGTGCAATACTACCAACACGAAAGCGGGTCGCACAGCAATATCTACACCCCAACACCAGAGGTTACAATCATTCACTGCGCACCCCACTAATTTGGTCCCTCAAACAACATCTGTAGAACCTAGGCGGCGCAGAAGGAAGCTGCGTGCTCGAGCTGTGCGTTATTTTTTACTCAGTTACTTTTTAAAATTGAATCGCTGCTAAATTAACTTTTAAAATCTGTTTTAGGATCTGTTTTAGAATCGTACCAATTGCACTTTACCTGTTCTAACTGGTGGGGCATCTGTGGTGGGCAATCGGGGACGGAGTTGTGTGTTATACTCCGGGGGCGGCGGACATCTTGGGAGGTGGAGGTCAGCGGTGCAGCTGCCGCAGAGAGCTTGGGCGTCCTGGCTGAAAAGGGGCGGATGTGGCGAGCGCGCATTAGAACCTAGGCGGCGCAGAAGGAAGCTGCGTGCTCGAGCTGTGCGTTATTTTTTACTCAGTTACTTTTTAAAATTGAATCGCTGCTAAATTAACTTTTAAAATCTGTTTTAGGATCTGTTTTAGAATCGTACCAATTGCACTTTACCTGTTCTAACTGGTGGGGCATCTGTGGTGGGCAATCGGGGACGGAGTTGTGTGTTATACTCCGGGGGCGGCGGACATCTTGGGAGGTGGAGGTCAGCGGTGCAGCTGCCGCAGAGAGCTTGGGCGTCCTGGCTGAAAAGGGGCGGATGTGGCGAGCGCGCATTAGAACCTAGGCGGCGCAGAAGGAAGCTGCGTGCTCGAGCTGTGCGTTATTTTTTACTCAGTTACTTTTTAAAATTGAATCGCTGCTAAATTAACTTTTAAAATCTGTTTTAGGATCTGTTTTAGAATCGTACCAATTGCACTTTACCTGTTCTAACTGGTGGGGCATCTGTGGTGGGCAATCGGGGACGGAGTTGTGTGTTATACTCCGGGGGCGGCGGACATCTTGGGAGGTGGAGGTCAGCGGTGCAGCTGCCGCAGAGAGCTTGGGCGTCCTGGCTGAAAAGGGGCGGATGTGGCGAGCGCGCATTAGAACCTAGGCGGCGCAGAAGGAAGCTGCGTGCTCGAGCTGTGCGTTATTTTTTACTCAGTTACTTTTTAAAATTGAATCGCTGCTAAATTAACTTTTAAAATCTGTTTTAGGATCTGTTTTAGAATCGTACCAATTGCACTTTACCTGTTCTAACTGGTGGGGCATCTGTGGTGGGCAATCGGGGACGGAGTTGTGTGTTATACTCCGGGGGCGGCGGACATCTTGGGAGGTGGAGGTCAGCGGTGCAGCTGCCGCAGAGAGCTTGGGCGTCCTGGCTGAAAAGGGGCGGATGTGGCGAGCGCGCAGCGGACGCGCGCAGCGGGCGCGACGCTGGCGCGCCGAAGGCGCGCCAAAGGCAAGCCCGTCTGCGCCCGTCCGCGCCCGACCGAGACCAGAGGCCAGGATCCCTGCTCCCGCTGCTGTAACACTACGCCCCTATACGTCCGATCAGTTAAGAAAATTTTGTGGCACACAACAATGTCATCACTCTTTGGGCCCCCCCTTTGACCAGACTCACTGCACTCAATGCAATTTCCTCCTGAACCCAGAGGATCAGGAAGGGAAGAAATGTCCTGTAATCTCGGACTTCAAAATGAAGCTGGTAAACTGCCGCTCACTACCAAAACATTCGCTTGAAATAAGACTGCTCTTAGAAGATACCAGCCCGGATATAATGTTTCTTACGGAAACTTGGCTGACGGACTGGTCTAATTCAGCGGTTGTTCAGGCACTCCCCCCAGGTTACACTATCCAAAGACAAGATCGCCCCCTTACCAGGGGGGGAGGGCTTGCTATTATCCATAGGGATTCCTTTAGCTGCAGGATTTCTGACGGGCTTATCCGAGATTGTGAAAGCTGCTCTTTTTCTATCAAATTTACACCTACATGCACCTTCTCAGGTATGTTAATATACCGACCCCCAGGTGCGATTGGATCTTTTCTTGGGGATTTGGTGGATAATACTTCTCTATTGGTTAGCTCCCTGCCAAACTTCACGGTTCTGGGAGACCTTAACCTACACCTCGAATCCCGTACGGCCACGTATGTGGAAGAAGTATCTGACGCCTTAGAAGTGCTACTCCTTTCTCAGAAAGTGACGGGTCCAACTCACGTCAAAGGTCATCTGTTGGACCCGATCTTTACCAACACCCTCATTCGGGTAGATGACCCACAACCCCTCCCCTGGACTGACCATTATCTTATCTCATTTTCCTGGTCAGCCTCCACGAGTAGGAAAGTTGGAAACCACTCCAAAATTATGAACCGGAATTGGTCCAATATTTCTGTGGAAGAATGGACTGCCATTCTCAAAGAAACCCGTCCCTGTCTAGACCCTGACCCTGAGAAGGCAAATTTACAATTCAATCTTTGGATTAAAAACTCACTGGACGTATTAGCCCCCATAAAACTCAGGGATATCAAAAAGGGCCCAAAAAAAGTTGCTTGGTTCACTACGGAGCTGAGAGATCTTAAACGGAATTGTAAGCATCTCGAGAGGCAGTGGAGAAAAGACTTCTCACGTGAAAAAAAGAAAGTCTATCGTGATGCACTAAAATTGTATAAAATCGAGATTAGGAAAGCTCAATCTAAGTTTTATGAAGCAAAGATTTTATCAGCACCTAACTCTCCTAAGGAAATTTTTAAAATTTTTAAATCTTTGACTACTCCTCCATGCACCACGATTACCTCTACTGATGTACAAGGTCGCTGTAACAAGTTAGCAGAATATTTCCACGATAAGGTACAGGCGATCTATTCAGCCTTTTCGACAGTCACCACTTCTGACCTTAATGCCTCTCTGCAAGAAATTAGAGATCGCCGAGACCAGAGTCTGGAATCTTTTCCGCCCCTGGATTCAGATATAGTGATGTCCGTACTCAAAAAACTTAAATCAGGCTCCCCTAAAGACCAGGCGCCCCCCACAGTGTTGCACAAGGTGGCCCCAGAGGTAGCCCCTGTTATTGCAACCCTTATTAACTCCTCACTGTCAACAGGCAAAGTTCCTTCACTATGGAAGGAAGCGATGGTAAAGGCCCTGCTAAAAAAACCTGGATCAGATCCGGAGGTAATGGCCAACTATCGCCCTATCTCCCTGCTCCCGGGAATAGCCAAAATAGCAGAGAAGTACGTCAATACTACCCTTTCCACTTATTTGGAGGAACATGACTGTTTGCACTCAACACAGACTGGCTTTAGATCTCGACAGGGCACGGAAACAGCCCTGATTGCCGTTGTAGAGGAGGCAAGGAAAATTATGGACTCAGGTGGATCAGCTGCAATAATCCTCCTTGATCTCAGTGCGGCTTTTGATACCGTCAACCATCAAATTCTCATTACAAGATGTTACGAGATGGGGATGAACGGTACCGCACTGAGATGGATAGCCTCATTTCTGGAAAGCCGCACATTCCAGCTCTTTGAGGAGAATGCGACTTCTAGGAAGGTGCCTTTGAAGAGTGGAGTGCCTCAGGGCTCATCACTTAGCCCCACTCTTTTTAATATTTATATGTGCCCCTTGGCTAAAATAGTGGAGGCATTCGGCATACAAATTGTTATGTATGCCGACGATACTCAGTTGATTGTCTCCCTTAAAAACTCAGGACATCCGGGAAGTAATCTTTCCAGATGCCTGGAGGAGATATCCGTGTGGATGAAAGAGTCCTGTCTCCAGCTCAATGGATCAAAGACAGACCTTATGCTGCTGGGAAAACCCCTGCCTCCAGACACGCCGTTAGCATGGCCTAGTTGTATGGGAAACCCGCCCACTCCGAAAAAACACATCAAGAGCTTAGGAGTCTGGATTGACGCAAGATTAGACATGAAGACACAGGCTAGCAAGGTAGCTGGGTGCTGCTTCGGGATTTTGAAGTCGGCACGAAAGATCTTGCCTCTTCTCCCATTTCATGCAAGAAGACTACTCCTCCAGGCACTAATATTGTCGCGTCTGGACTACGCTAATGCCCTATACTTAGGAGCCCCCCAGTCTACAATATGCATATTACAGAAGGTCCAGAACTGTGCGGCAAGAATTCTCTTGCAAGTTTCGCGGCTAGACTCAGCAAAAAAGGCTATTAGACAATTGCACTGGCTCCCTGTTTTAGAAAGGATCAAATTCAAGGCCCTCTGTGTCACTCACAAGATCATGGCCGCGAATGGACCTCCAATCCTTCGAAAGATAGTTTCTCTATACCAGCCTAAAAGGCACCTTCGCTCTGAAAATAAGCGCCTCGCCATGGTACCGAGAATTGTCAGGACCAGATGTGGAGGTCGCTGTTTCTCCTATGTCGCTTCTAAGACCTGGAACACCCTCCCTGACTCGATCCGTTTGGAGGAGGAATATCTGCCCTTTCGACGGCTTTTGAAGACGCATTTTTTCCCTAAGGTATAATTCTATCTGCCCCCGCCGACTGGTTCTCAGCGCTGGGAGGCCCTAGGGTAGCCATGCGCTCTATAAATGCCTCTTTCATTTCATTTCATTTCATTCAGTTACCTTTGAATCCTGGATTGCATGGCCCCGAGTCCCAATCTTCTTTTGTTGACCAAATTGAAATTCTTATTAAATCTTTCACACTCCCCTTGATTGAAAGAGTGAAGACTCTGTCCGAGAGGCTCGAGAGATTTGAACAGGCCTCTTTAGACAATTTCTTCTTGCTTAAATCACTAATGAAGTTGCACTCGAAGATTGGCCATGATAACTCTGTTATTGTAGACCCTATTCCTAACATCCCAAACTAGTCTATTTCTCAACTTACTCTGCCAAATCCGAATATTACCTTAAATTTAGGGCCCAAGATTGGAGCCACCACATCAGGTCACAAATCCCAAGCATCTTCGCGCATCTTGGACAGAAAATCCACGAAAAATAAAAAACTAGTTTCGGGTCCAACTAATAGCCACAAAAATTTTGAAGCATTAGGGTATGAGGCAGAATCCACCCAGAGTCTACCTAAATCACTTAGTAAGGATCCTGCACAAGACCAACCAAATGATAATGCTACTTGCACCCAGCATAACTTACCCCACATTAATTTGCCACCGGAGTGCCTACCTTTTGTGGCTGTTTTAACAGGTGTCCCTCAGCTTAAAGCTGGTAAAACTGAATCCTTCACCGAATTAAAAAATAAAACAACACATTGGCTTAATAATAATAAGCCGCTTCCTAGGCACCTGGATGGCCATGTTCTTCATGTTAGAAGGGTTTCCTGGGTGGGTAATAGACGTAAAAACATCTCTGGTGATTGTATCCTTGTAAACTTTAGGGATTCTCGTGTTACAAGGTTGATCTGTAACTATCATTCAGGCTCTGCTATAAATGGCATAGGATGTCTTGACTTAAGTCAATTCTATTCAGATTCTGTATATTTTCACTGCTCAGTCTTTTTTCCACTTGGCCCACGATGGGTTCCATAAGGGGGCCCAGACCACCAGTGTCAATGACCACGCCACTTCTGCCTCCATTAGACATCGTGATTCGCATGGATACTATGATTCTTATTGACATGGAAATTCTGCTGCGGTCGATTTCTGGATCTCCGCTGGCGATCAACACAATGAAGTTGCAGAAGTTTTCCCTGAACCTGCTGGGGATTCTCCACCTATCACTTTGACATTCCATGCCCAACACCAAAGACCACAGTTTGGTCCAAATTCCCAGGATATAATCTACCCGTTATTGCCTCCCATATCTAATTTGTCCCAGGCCACTCCTAGCTTTGCCATTCCTCCTATATCTCGTGATTTACTTACAGACGCCCTTCCTCTAATGGTCCTAAGCTGGAATGTTGCTGGCATTGCCAGCAAATTAGATCTTCCAACTTGGAATTCTCTGATAGAGCCTTATAGTATCTGCATTTTTCAGGAGACTTGGAGCACAGTGCCCCATCATATGGTTGGCTATTCTACCTTTTTTGAGCCAGCCATTTTATCCTCGTCTGGGAGAGGACGCCCTTCAGGCGGTCTTCTCATTTGGGTCAGTATTTCTCTCGGGTGCACTATTAGACAGGCCCATAATATCTCTCCTGATATCTTAAGGCTCACCCTTAAGGGAGCCCAGGGAAGGAAATCTTTTGATATATTTAATATCGATGCCAGGGGTCTAAGCGGAGGAGCCTTGTCACCCACTCTTACACTTCTAGAGAGGGAACTGCGTAAGTGCCATCACGCATCTCACGTCCTGGTAGCAGGATATTTTAATTGCTCTTTTGAGCCCCTTGCATCATTAGACCTCCCTGATCTATTGGAGGATGACGCCAAAAGAGGCATTCCTTTACTCTCATTGCCCCCGATTAAGAGATGGACTAAATCAGTTATATATATGAACACCATGACCTTGGAGTTTGGACTAAGGGCGGCTAACGGTAGAACAGCCTCGGACCTGCAAGGTGCTCATACCTACAACAGGATAAATCACACTTTGAGGATAGACTTTATACTTCTTGACTTTAAACTTTGGTCATATGTGCTGGACATGGAAATAATCCCCTCTGTTAATAGCGACCACAATCCGTTATCTTTAAGTTTAAAACCGTTTTGGGAGGGAGTAAATGGGTCTATGATCCCGTCAATAGGAAGCCTTATGTCAACCCTTGAGGTGCGCCCCGCAAACTGCGAGAGGTGCCTCAAATGGCGTAAAGTGATGCTTGATGATAAAGTTCACTCGATCGGGGCAATACTGTGTGCAGCACAAGTTGAGCTGGCCTCGTTTAATATCTATGAGGCTGCTTTTGACAAGGTTCCAATCTTTTTTCAAGGTATTATCAAAGAACTGGGGAACTTATTTCTAGTATGTGGTAAAGGCGGACCAGCGAGGGGGGGGGGGGGGGGAAAGCACAAATCCATGGAAGGCTGGTATACACAAAATTGTAGGCGGAAGAAATCTGCCTTAATCACGGCCCTCAAAAGTAGGATTAAATCTGAGATCCAGCTGGCCAGGAAGGAGTATAGGATCTGTGTATCAAATGCTAAAAAGGCTTGGGAAGAACTATACTGGCAGGCACTTAGGGAGGCTTCCTTAAAACGGGACTCTGGCCACTTCTGGAGTACAATTAGGACCAAAAACAGACCAGCTCATGAGCTTATGACCTGTAACATCACTAGTGCGGTTTGGTTTGAGCATTTCTCCAAACTCTACTCTTCCTTGCCAGAGAGTGAGGGGGAGCTTCCTTGTATGGAGGCTTTCCCCCCAGCGGCTTCACCGGATATTAATTCTTTTACCGAAAGGGAAGTGGTCAACGCTATTAAGTCCATTGTCCCCCAGAAGGCAGCTGGTCCCGATGGTATCCCTGGTGATGTCCTCAGATTAGATCCAGTTAGTTGGGGGAAGCTTCTCTCCACCTTAATTAATGCCATCGCCAATGGTGCTTCGGTCCCTGAATCCTGGAAGGGGGCTGAGGTAGTCCCGATTTTTAAGAAGGGTGGTAGGGATGACCCAGCCAACTATCGCCCTATTAGTCTGATTGATTCAACCCAGAAGGTTGTCGGGAAGGTGATCCTGGAAAGGATCCTACTCTGGGCGAAGGATAACAACATCCTCTCAGACTATCAGGCAGGTTTCAGGGTCGGGACAGGTACCATAGAGCAAGTCTTCAGGTTACTCCTCATCTACTGGAAGGTTGTCCTCCTTGGAAAGGGCAGCCTTTACCTTGCCTTTATAGATCTTAAAACAGCCTTTGATCTAGTTCCCCGATCTACTCTGCGGGATGTCCTGGCCAGTATGAAGATTCCATCTTACCTACTGGCTCTATTAATAAAACTCCATGAGGGAAATTACGCACAAGTGCGATGGGGTTCTCAGGGCCAGAAGACAGAGAGAATCCCAGTGAACAGGGGTGTACGCCAGGGATGCGTTCTTGCCCCTACCCTTTTCTCACTTTACGTGAATGGTGTAGTGGAGCATTTGATGAAAGTCCCTTCGGACGCACCATCCCTGGCAGGTGAACGTATTCCAACTCTCCTGTTCGCTGACGATACTCTTACTGTCTAAAACACCCATGGGTTTACAAATTCTCCTCGACCGCTTCCAAACCTTCTGTAAAGGCAGAGGACTTATAATAAATTCCGCCAAAACCAAATATCTAGTTTTGAATCCACCCAAAAAATTGGGATGGCCTCCAGTTCTGAATACAGTTAACCTTGATAGGGTAAAAGATTTTGATTACCTGGGTATCCGCATCTCAGATACTATGCATTGGTCAACTCATATACAAAAGTTGCTTCTAAACCATAAGAGGGTTACTGGTGCCCTCCTCAGGGAACATCGTTCTTCCTTGTCCAGGCCAATAGCCCCAGCCCTAGAGATATATAAAGCAAAAGGTGTGAGTTCGGCACTCTATGGTGCTGAATTGTGGGGCCTAAATAATATTGACGAGCTTGCCAAGTCTGAGTCTAGTTTTTATAAGGAACTGATGGCATTACCCCAGAGCACTCCAGTGGTACCTTTGTTATTGGACTTAGGGTGCCACACGTTGAAAGACTTGGCAAAAGTCCGCCCCCTTCTCCTATGGGCCCGGCTTTGGCGTACCCCTGAGTTAGCGAAGTATGCTGATGGTTTGACTGAAATACTATCTATGCCTTGTTGGTATAAAATCAAATGGTTGAAGGATGTCAAGACCTTGCTTTATGACCTTGGTCTTAAAGACGCTTGGGTGAACAGAACTTCACCCCCGAAAGCTGAACTGAAGAAACTATACTGGAGTTGGGTTTACGCGAAGAGGAATTCTAGTTCTTATGGTGCTAGAGTTCTTAAGGCTTAAGGATGAAGTGCGCTACGAGCCTTATCTTGATATTATCCAGATGCCTTTTGATCGAGCCCTTTATTTTAAATTTAGGGTTGGCACACTTCCAGTGCGCGAATTAACTGCATGCTGGAAGCCACCTCTTCAGACATCACCATTTTGTCCCTTCTGCGAGATTCGAGTCGAGTCAATTGCTCATGTTTTATTTGCATGTCCTGAATATAAAATCCCAAGGACCTATTGGCTCAAACCCTTGTGTAGAGACTTAGGCACAAGAGATCATCTCATAGCTTTGCGCATTTTAAAATCAGATACTCGATCCTTGTATGTTTGCGCATTATCCAAGTTTCTGAGGTGGTCTTGGCTTCTAAGATCTAAAGCCCTCGCAGTCCACACATAATGCAGACTTTTTCTTTTGACACACTGATTCTTTATATTTTCTTTTAAAGAAATTGACCTATTTATCTTGTTTATATGTACTTTTAAACTTTTGTCTGTTTTGGATTATTGGTGATATCACTGTTTTATGATTAGTTTTGTGATTTTATCGTTGTTTATGTTATAAATGTATATGCTTTCAAGATATGCTCATATCGAAATAAAGCTTATTTCATTCAAATTACAGGTTGTGCTTAGTGACATGTGCCTTCAGGTGTCTGCCTCTGTGTCATTATGGTGTGGCTTGTTGTTACGTACACCTGGGGTGTCCATGAGTCAGAGGGTCAGCAGGACATCTGCGATGTGACTGAGAGACAAGACCTGTGTGACATATAGGTGTGAGATCATCTGACAGCGCACAATGGTGTATGCAACTGTGTCCTTCAGGCAGCTGGGTTACATGCATGGCAGACTGTGATGTGTTAATGTACAGGGAGTTGTGACTCATATGTCTGATTTGCATGATGTGGGGTCTTCTGGGTCCTGGATATGTTGTTTGCAGGGGATGGGCAAGTGCACCGGTCATCTGCAGAGTTAGCTTTAGCCCTGAGCTATGGTTGTCTGGATGCCCTGCCCCTGTGACAGGAGACAGTGTTGACTGACTTTCCAGGCATGCCAGTGCCATGGCATTTAACTTGCTATGAGTGATCCTGCATTGTGTTCAAGTGTGCACCATGCACCCCATTGTGGCATTGCCCATCAGGACATGAGGACATCATAGTGTGTGTTGCTGGCATGCATCACAAGCATGTGAAATGAGTCTCTGCCTCATCCCTTCATCCGGACACCTGTACTGATTCAGTAGCAAGAGATGTGCTGTGTGTATAGTGACATACTCCTACATGTTCACTTGCATGTACAACTAATGTGTGGGTGGTGCATGTTGGCACATTGGGGTGTTAGCATCCAACATGCAACAGACATATGTGTGCAAGTCAAGGAGGGATATGTGTGCCATGGTTGATGTTGAGAATGACAATTGGCTTATTCTAAACAGTGTTGGCACTTTGAGCTGTGTTCAGCTGATGATGCCAGGGCTTGCCCTGTGATGTGATGTACTCACTGTGGTGTGTGCAGTCAGTGCAGGTGACTGATGTTGTTCTCTTACTTCCTATTCCTATCCAGATACATCAACGGCCACAGGAGAGGACAGCTCCACGGACCAGGATGAGTCACAGAGCCTGACAGGGACAGAAGGAGAGGAGTCGGGAGGACCCAGTGGCATGGAGGGCGAGTGGAGCCACACAGAGGAGTCGTCGGCACCATTTCCCCCAGCTGAGGGCCACAGCAGCTCTGAGGATGACTCCCTTGTGGAGGTGGGTGTCAGCAGCCACCAAACCCCAGCTAGTGAGGCTGTCTCCCACACCGCCCCCACCACCACCATCACCACCCTCCCATCAGCTCCCATCCCAGAGGTCCCTGTAGGCTTCAGTGTTCGGGAGCATGTCTCCTTTGTGCCAGGCACCGCACCCCCTGCCCCTGTGTCCCCTGCTGCCCTGAGTGAGGAGTCTGTGGACTTACTTAGACAGATCCATGTAGGGCAGATGTCGATGCTGAAGGTCGTCCATGCACACACAAGTCTGTTGATGCAACTGGTGTCGTTCATGGAGGGCATTTCCTCGGGCATGTCTGCCCTACAGAGGACCAATCAGTCCATGCCCTCCTCCCTGACGGCAGCAGTGTCCCTCCTCCAACAGCCCCGTACCCCTCCTACCCCTGCACCACCCACGATTCCTAGCAGCCTACCTGTCCCAAGCACACACACCTGCACATTCTCACAAAGCCACAGACAGGCAGCACACAAACACCCAAACCAAGGGCTAGTCTTGCACACAAGCAAGCGAAGGGGACTGATACCACACTCACAGGGGCTGGTTTGCAGACACACACACAGTCATCCACAACCACTCCGCAGTCCTCCGAAACCTCTCCCTCCCAGCCCCCTTCCCTTGCCTCACCTGCAACCCCATCTCCACAGAAACTCTTCCTCTGTGACCTTGGCCTCTTCCCCACGACCCAGCAGATCCTGATTACAAGGGGAAGAGGAAGTCCCCACATACAGAGGGGAGTGCCCCTCACACCCGGACACCCTTCCCCAGGTGCAGTCAGACTGAGACCCCCACCCGCAAGTCCCCCTGGAGCCGGAGGAGCAAGACCACCACGCAGCTCCAAGGCAAAGTCTCCGTCCTCCATCCCCCAGGCCACCACTCCCGAGGTTCCCCCGCCACTTCCTGCCCTGGGTTCCCCCACCCACAGATACACCATGCCCAAAATACTGAGGCCCTCCCCTCCTGCCACTTGCTCCTCCACACCTGGCCAGACAGTTAGTGCCACTGATGTGGGGACCGTGTCCCCCCCCTCTTTCCTGCCAACCTCACCTGCACCCCATTCCGCTCACATGGATTTAGGCACTGCAGTGGAGTCCACAACCACCCCGTCTGACTTGGGCACCCAATCCACTCCATCTGACCTGCTCACTGAAGTAGTGCCGGCACCCACCCCATCTGACTTGTGCCCCACAGTTGTGACTGCACCCACCACTTCAGTCAGCTCCACTGCAGTTGCAAGTGTCTCGCCTGCATCCACCACCTCTTCACTGCCTCCTTCTGCTGCACCCTGATCCTGTCCCTGCGGTGCCTGGCCTGCCCCCATGTATGCCCCTCCGAGGGGGATGTCCCCTGTCCTTAGCAGTGCAGGCAAGCAACGTGTGACAGTTGTCACTCTAGTTCACTCCTTGGCATTTGGAAATGGACTGGCCATTGGCCTTTTGTTTGAACGGACGTTTAACTTTTAATATGCTGACTAAATCTTTTTTCTCTATCCCTGTGAACTTGATTTAGCTGTACATTATGTTAATGATGTTTAACATGCCCTTGCACCTGTAATGCTTGGTTTCCAATGTTGAATACTGTTGTGTTGATGTGAGGTACTGCATGTGGTCCATGAGATCTGTCTCCTATTCTGGTGGGTATCCATGTCCTCCTTTGCAGCTACCTGGGTGTGTCAGGATCAACTATTTGTGGACATCTCTGTGAACATTTCATTTGCATGGTCACATCTCTGGCTTGCACCCATGCACATATGATGTGCTTCCCATTGTCCAATTTGTCAATTTCACAGACTTTGTGCGCATCCCCACTGGACCTACTGGTGTGGGCATCATTGGTATAGGAGCAACTGGGTCCTCTGTGCAACTTGCTGTGCATTTGTTTTGAGTATGTGCAGATGACTTAGGGGAGACTCCCGTACCCAGGCTGTTGTGACCAGAGCCTTCATTGAGTGGTAACTGATGGCTGACTGACCAAGTGTTCTGCAGACATGAGACGTGCGGGGAATATTTTGGCACAGCTGGGCTTCCACAGGAGTTGGGTCCCTTCAAGTAAGTGTGTTGTCCCGTCACATAGCCTGGGCCCATGGTGTGTGTTGTATGAGCATGTGTGTGTGTGTCCACATCCCTTTTCATACACAGGCAGTGTTCCCTTGATATGATCCTGTTGTTGATGCTTACTGAGTGGTACTGTGTTCATCCCACTACTTTGCCATGGGCTACCAGATTTGTGGGTGCATGACGCACTACTGTTAATTGGTGTTTCATCATTGGGATTTGTCAGTTCTGAGTGGTGGTGATGATGTTGTCAGACACAGATGGGACACAGTCCGGGTTCCCCAAGGCACTTGATTATTCGCAATATCATGTAGTTGTCCCTAGGTGGTACCTTTCAGTGATTGAGACGTGTATGTGTGTGTGACTGCTCCCACTTGTCGGGTTCAGGGCTGCAATGTTGGCAGGTGTCAGCATGTGTGCCTTGTGGTTCTCCTTGGCTTCTGCATTGTCCTGGGACTGTGGCAGGTATTCTGAAGGTTACGTGAGCTTTGACGTCATGGCCATGTACCGCATACTGTGCAGTATGTCTGTCATTCACCAGGAACGTAAACTGTCCTTGTGTGATGAGTCTGTGCACCTTAGTTCCTCCCAACATTCCTGTGTTTGTCATGGGTGCATGTGCAATGTCACCTGTCCATGTGGGCTTCACAGATGCACATTGTTGCAGTTCAGGGTGTGTGGCGGTGAGGGTGGACTGATGTAAATGTTTGCATGGATGGTCCCTGTCAGATGTTGGCCTGGCATATGCTGGTCACTAGTTATAGTGGCCACCTTGCACCAGTCCAATTCGACTCTTATGGTAGATAGGTTTAAGACAACCTTTTAAAGAAAGCTATCCTAGTGGTAGCTTTAGAGAGCAGCCTTCAGGCTAAGCCTCAGAGGAATGTAAAGCAGCTTGTTTTACCTTATAATCTCTTGAATTACCAAATGAAAGGACACCACACAGGTATATATATCAAATATATATGTATTTATTTCTAGACACACTCTGTTAATCTCTTTATGAGATTAGAAGCCAGGAACAAATTCAAATGTCAACGTTTCACAATAAGTTAAGCACAAATATGGCTGGGGCCCTAGAGGTGTACCAGACCATATACTAAAAAAGAGGTTTAGGAAAGTCGACTTGCAGAATGACAAGGCCTAGGGCCTGTGGGATCGCTGGGGCTTCACTAATGCAGCAAAAGCAGGTAAGTAAAAGACCCACGGGAGACGCGTGCAGTGTGAGAACACAGCAGCGGGTTCCCTATTGATTACAATGGAGCAAGTCGTGGTTAGATTTTTAAAGATTTAGGGTACTTTGAGGAAGTCTACAAGCAAGCCACTTACAAGGTAAGTAATTTGAGGGCCAACACACACTAGGGCACTGGAGTGCACGAGTTACCTCACCCAGGGAAGCTGGGTGCATAGGTGTCTTTTGGTGTTGGGTCGCATTGCGTCGCTGTTTTCTATGGAGACCAAAGAAGATTTGCTGCTTGCGGCGACTGAAGCAGTGTCCGGTGGATTCAAGATGTAGAAGAGTTGAAAATTGAAGGGACAGTGTTCACAGTCACTTGCCAGTGACCCGGGGCCAGGAAGATGGATGCCCACGGAAGATTTCAGGTGATCAAAGGTGTTTTGACTCTTTGCTCACGAGGTCCAGGAGGGATCGACGATGACCAGCAGCTGGATTCGGAGTGCCCCACGACCTCAGCAGCTGACTGCGGTGTCAGCAACCAGATTGGAGCCAACAAGCCTTGGCAACAGCAAGTCTCGTGTGGAGTGAAGAAAGTCGATGGTGCAGACCAGCAAGGTCTGAGGGACTCACCCAGTGAGGGTGAGTGAGGTCAGGCCTGGAGCAACCAGAGGAGCCCTTTGAGTTGATAATAAAGTCTTTGGGGGACCCACAAGCCAATGGGCAAAGGATCGTGAAGATGCCTCTTGAGGAAATGCTTCACAGGAGTCCCCGGTCACTCGGGACAGGGTAGGCTGCTGATTTTTGCTGCAAAATCTGCTGGAGGCTTGGGCCACAAATGGTCCAAAGCACAAGTTCGTAGAATGTCGTGAAGGGGTTTCACTCGACAATAGTGCACGGTTCCCAGGTATTGCGGTTCCTCGTCACTCGTGGGGTCCACTCGCCTCAGCTCTGCTGGGGACTCACAATGGCCGTCTAAGTCAGGAAATCCACTTCTGGGGCTGCAGGGACTTCGGACTCCGGCGGGAGCGGGAAAGTTTGCGACTGTTGATTAGAGTTTCAGGTGCCTGACAACCCGGGGAGTCACTCCTTGACTCCAAGGGAGATTCTTCCGTCTTCCAAAGGTAGTGGAACATCGAAGGGCCAGGATTCTTCTTGTAAAGCATCGTCCAGGGTTATCTAACTTGCAATGGCAAGGTGTACCTATCTTATAGTAAAAGAAAGGGAGGGACTAGCAGGGGGTGGGTGGTTACACCCACTTCCCTTTGTCCAGTTTCGCTCCAGAGCAGGGGCTGGTAGCTCCTGAACCGGTTTGAGCTAGCATATGCACAGAGGAACCTACTGCTCCCCCAGTGCAGGACTTCAAAGCACTCTAAGAGTGCACCCACCCAGCTCGAATACACTAAATCCTGTCTGGAAGGTGGTGACACCTCCCTGTGACAGGATGCCTATTGTTGGGCCTCCTCCACTGCGAGTTTCAGTCAGCAGCAGGAGGGCAGCCCAGTGTCTGTGCTGGTGGCATCCATTTTGTGATGCCAGGGCTCTTTCAGATTTCTACCGTGTTACCACAGTAGGTACATGTCATCCCCTCTAGAAGGGTGTGATCATACTCCCACACCAGTTACTGGTGTGAGGGTATGATTCCAAGATTTTTGACACCAAACACAACATGTTTTGATGCAGTCATTCCAAAGTTAGCATTAACCGGGAGGTTATAATGCACTTAAGAGTATATGGTTTAACCGCATCCACAAACAGCCACAGGGAATAGACCCTGCCAGCTGCAGAGGGGCCCTGCTCAGGCAGAAGCACCCCCTCACATTGTAAACCCAGCACCCTGCCCTCAGGATTGATAGGGCCTGCCATAGGGGTGACTGATGGGTTTATATGTGTGTGTATGGTGAGATATAGGAACATATACCTCTGTGAGGAGTGCTAACACTACCTCACCCAGGCTGCAGTAGCAGGCCTGAGGTGTCAGATTTAGTCTGCTTCCCAGGGGTGGCATAATACATGCTTCAGCCCCGAGTAGGCCTGTAAAGTACCTATGCCCTTGGTACCTAAGGTACCATATACTAGGGGCTCATAAGGCACCACAATAACCAATCACTAGTGCATCTAATATGCACTCCAAGTCGCTTAGAGAGAACAGAGAGACTGGGGCCCTGATTAGCAGGGACCCAGCTTGACAATAGCCAGAAACCAGTGTTGACATCAGAAAAAAAAAGTGGGGGCAACATAAGTGCAGATCCTACTCTCCTACAGTCCCCTAGCTCCCGTTTGTCCATGGATGAGGGGCCATGCTGAGGAATTTGTGTTTGTGTATGTGATGTACGTTTGTGGAACAGGACACATGTCTGGGTTTCCCAGTTTGTACGACATCTGCCTTTGTCATCACAGTGGAGGTGTCATGCATGCTTGTGTCACCCCAATGTCTGGTCCCTGGGGGTAGTGCTGTTGTGTGTCAGTCTCTTGCTGTGTTAGTTGGTGTTCAGTCCAGCTTGTGTCACATGTGTCTGTTGTGCTCCCTCTCATCTCACAATGCCTGATTGCCCACTAAGGGTGTCCCAATGATGGTTTACTTTTGTATGGCACTGTGTCCACATCTGTGTCACTGTGGTTCAGCCCCCCTCATGTGTTGTGTAGTTGCCTGGGGATACTGAGACACACACACACACACACACACACACACACACATGTTGTGTCAGATGTGCAGTGTGAGGTTGCCTGTTTGTGTTTGTGCATCTGCATCAGTGCATTGTTATTGCTGTTGTGGGCCGTTGTCTGGATGCTGTTTCTGTGATTTTCCCTGCATATCACATCATTGTGCACATTCATCCTGGTTGTTAGGTGCCATTGCTGGCATGGAATGGGAGTTTGTGAGCTGACACCTACAGTCTACACAGGTTGTTTTGATTAGTGTGTCTATTTTCGAGATGTGTGTATGCTTTGTGATGGTCACTTCTGCTCTTGTGTCATTGTACAGTGTATGCATTGTCAGCCCCCATGGGTGGTGCTTGTCTGCACATGGCCGACTGTGTGTTCGGTTTTCACAGCACTGTTAGCCTCACCACATCTCTGTGGTTATGGGACACAACCACTACTTCGCCCCAGAAGTGTTTAATGTGTTGGGAGCAAGGATCATACATGCTGTTTGTTATTTGCAGCTTTGACCATGATGACACTTAACTTTTGGACACTGTGATGAGGGGGGGGGGTTTAGACCCCGTCACCACAATGCTCAACATCTGCTGCAGTTTGGAAGCCCACACTTAACCTTTGTTCTACACAGTGAGGGGGTGTTCTTTTTACATTGACACAGTGCTATAGTGATGCTTGCCTTGTGTAGGGCACACTCATTTGTTGGTCACACATGTGCTGTTAGTTACATTGTATGTTCAAAGTCATAATCACTGTTGTGGGCATTTGTCAGAGACTACGCACTGTTGTCATGATGTTAGGGGGGATGTATTTTGCTGACATACCTAATGTTGGAGTATGATAGATGTGGGGCACATAACCCATCCTATGAGTGGGGGGGGCAGGGGAGATGGGCAACAGGTCCCCTATGGCTTGGGGTGGCAGGGGTGATAGGCAACAGGTCCCCTATGGGTGGGGGTGGCAGGGGTGATAGGCAACAGGTCCCCTATGGCTGGGATTGGCAGGGGTGATGGGCAACATAAGCCCTATGGGTAGGGGTGGCAGGGGGGATGGGCAACATAAGCCCTATGAGTGGAGGTGACAGGGGTGATAGGCAACAGGTCCCCTATGGCTGGGGGTGGCAGGGTTGATGTGCAACATAAGCCCTATGGGTGGGGTTGGCATGGGTGATAGGCAACAGGTCCCCTATGGCTGGGGGTGGCAGGGGTGATGGGCAACATAAGCCCTATGGGTGGGTGTGGCAGGGGTGATAGGCAACAGGTCCCCTATGGCTGGGGGTGGCAGGGGTGATAGGCAACAGGTCCCCTATGGCTGGGGGTGGCAGGGGTGATGGGCCACAGGTCCCCTATGGTTGGGGGTGGCAGGGGTGATGGGCAACATAAGCCCTATGAGTGGGGGTGGAAGGGGTGATAGGCAACAGGTCCCCTATGGCTCGGGGTGGCAGGGGTGATGGGCAATAGGTCCCCTATGGCTGGGGGTGGCAGGGGTGATGGGCAGCAGGTCCAATATGGCTGGGGGTGGCAGCGGTGATGGGAAACATATGCCCTATAAGTGGGGGTGGCAGGGGTGATGGACAACAGGTCCCCTATGAGTGGGGGTGGCAGGGGTGATGGGCAACAGGTCCCCTATGAGTGGGAGTGGCAGGGGTGATGGGCAACATAAGCCCTATGAGTGGGGGTGGCAGGGGTGATGGGCAACAGGTCCCCTATGGCTGGGGGTGGCAGGGGTGAGGGGCAACATAAGCCCTATGGGTGGGGTTGGCAGGGGTGATAGGCAACAGGTCCCCTATGATTGGGGGTGGCAGGGGTGATGGGCAACATATGCCCTATGGGTGGGGGTGGTAGTGGTGCTGGCCATGCACCCCCTATGGTGGCCTGTTGGTGGCCAGGATGTGGATCCCCTGTGTGTGTGTACCATTTTGCGGGTATGTGTTGTTTGTTTGTGTGGTAGGTGTCTGACTTACCGTCTGCGCCGTCGGCGTTGGTTCCTGATCCGGTCATAGATGTAGAGTACTGGTATGACCTGCGTGATGGGATTCATGATGTGTTCGTGTCGTACACGCTGCTTGTTGCTCCGTCTCGTACCCGCTGCAAGCTGGTCCGTCTCGTAGCCGTGCATTGAGTTGTGGCGCGAATCGTAGCTGATATGCTTGTTTTCCGGATGCTGTGACGTGCCGTACGTGGCGACAAGTCCGGCGCGTAGGAAGTACGCATCGTACTTGTCAGGGCGGAAACTGCTATGGATACTGCTTCCGGGCAACTCGGTTCGGCGTTCGGAGTTACGGCTCGGACGGAGAATGGAGCTTGAATCACAGCCTAAGTGTTGGTTGTGTTTTTGGCAGTTATGCGCATCGTACTTAATCTACAGGATGGACTGGCTACGGGTACGTGTCGGTTGCACAGTAAGGCTACGGACAGCTCTCGGAGAGCTGTCCGACCCGGATCCGAATCGATCCCTTAAAAGGAAGGTTTAGGCCTGTTGAACTGAGTTATTGTGATATGTCGAATTTCCAGTTTTAAAACTGCATAGCCAGACTACAATGGTCAGCCAGGAAACATGTTTGCACTGTCACTGTAGTGGTTGGCATAGTGGGAGATGCAGTCCGTTAGGGACATTTGATTTACAGGTCCTGGATACACTTTGTATCTTATACTCGGAGACTGGCTAATTACTACTTGTTTTAGACATCAGAGTACATGCAACAGGACCTGGCTAGCAGAGTCCCTATCAATCAATCAATCGACAAAGCTTTATTACATTTTTGTTTAGAGAATCATAAAAGCTCATAAAAATCACAAAACATTACAAAGGAAAAAATAAAAGACATCATATATAAAAATTATTTTGGTCCGCTACCGATCTTATCTGAGACATAAATTCATTCCTATCATATTTTTCGTAATAAGTTAAGCATTCATATTGTGATATTTTTCCTGCATTTAAGTGCGCTGTTTAAAAACATTGATAATCTCCATACTACGGGGTCCATTAGGATGTAGGGTGGTGGGACCACCGCTGCGCCGGCGGTGCGGAAAAATGCCTTTTCCCGCCCGCTAGCAGCAGACATCCCGCCCGCCATATTAGTATGGTCAAACATAGGCCAATTTCTGAGCGCCGCTTTGCGACGCGCACCGGCATCAAAGTGCGCCCGCCACCGCGGCGGTGGGAGGCAATGGAGACCCTCCGCCGTGTGGAATGACGTCCGCCCCGCAAATTAGGATGACTCAAGCAAGCAGACGCACCACAGCGGAGACACCGCCCAACCAGAGACAGCGGAAACTCGACAGCGGAGCGTGAAACCAGAGTTCCGGTCCACACCACCCAGACACGACCGCAAAGGACCCAGCTCTACACGTCTTTCTGGTGCTGTACCTGCTACATCACCAGTAACTCATGGACCGCCGCGGACGACACTGCAGGTACGCAATAACACAACACACAACCCACGGCCTGACACAGGGTCCAAATCCACATCAGACCCCCTAGGGGGGACAGGGACACATCCACAAGGGCACCCACACATCACCCACCTGCCACAAAGTCACCCCGCTGCATCCTGGACACACAGCTACCGCCACCATGCAGCAATGTCCCGGTCACGTCACCGCAGCGGCGAACACAAGCAAATACATGCACACAATGCAGAAGGCAGGGCCAGTGCCAGGCATGGGCAGGGCACAAAGACCACAGGGACACACCCACTCCCACTACACACTAGCACACCCCATGAAGGCACATGACATGTGCCCCCCCGTGCACCTCATGTATAACAAGCCAGGGCAATACATACCCTGCACCACACAACAAACAATAATGGAGACACACAATGCAGGAGTGGCTGCACAGGAACACACAACACGCATCACAGTAGCACAGGGCCAGGGAAACACACACTACACCACACTCAGGGAAAAAGCAATGAGGACAAGCAACAAATGAGCACACACAAGGAATCAACATCCAAATGGACACACAGCCTGCACAGTCACACATACATATCACAGACTGACACACACACACATACACACCCCACATGCCAACAGCAATGGAGCACAACAAATAGGGAAACCAAAGTGGGCTGCACACAAACGGAAGGCCATGGAGACACACAACAAGCATGTGTACATCACATCGCATGACTGGCACAGTCAGTGAAATCAAACCACAGGCAGCTCAGTGCAACAACACAGGGAGACAGCTAGGCAAACCATGTAGAGGCACAAGGATGAAAGGAAGGCCCTCGAGTCAAACTGGGAACAGCCACACACCATACAACTACTTCACAGGAGTACACCAGCAGCACTACACACGGGGACCATCTACACACCTCAGGACTGTCAAACACCAGTAAGAATCTACACACATACCCCCCTCACACCAGCAGCACACAACACCAGTGCCAAACACACTGAAGGCTGCCAATACTTGACAGGCAATACACACACAAACAACCACACACCCTGGGCTCAGCCACAAACATCTCACACACACACACACACACACACAGGGATGGCACCACAAATGTGGAAACAAATACAACAGACAAACACATAACCCAACAGAAACACGCACAGAGCCACAACAACAACAGACATGCCCTGTGCAGCTAAACTGTGGAAAGGCAATGGGAGCACAGACACAACAGAAGTGCACAAACTCATCACTCAGGAACAATGCACAGACAACATACCACAAAACACACAAGAAGTGCACCATCACAGAACAACACAGCCACAGCAAACAAACAACAGATGCACAGGCAGAACAATCACATAGCAAACATAGCACAACATCAGGGGATGCACACCAGGCAATCACAAGGCAACATACACACACAGCACTGCATGCACAACAAGCTGTGTGTGCACACCAAGCATACCAGACACACACAGACATCAGTGACAGAACAGCAACTCACACAACACCATACAGCACAGCACAAAGACAACAGCACACCCAGGAAGTGAAGCAATAACACAAACAACACACATACATCCAACACAACACCCAATAGATGCACAAGTCTGGGACACCAAGGTGGAAACAACTTGACCACAGGACTGGGCAGCACACACAGTTGAACTGCATAGCAGCAACCATCACTGACAAACAGCACCAGAACATCACACATGACCCATTGGGGAAATGCACTGAGTGACACATTGACCCTGGCCAAAGAACTGTACCACAAAGCACAGTGGCACAAATGAAGTCATGGGGAGGCACACACACATACAAACGAAGGGGACAGCTCACACCAAAGTGAAGTGTACTGCATGTCAGTAGGGGACATGGCAGGAGTGTAACATACACAAAGAGAGGGAGTGCAGACCCACCATGGGTAGGCAGCTGAAGCACAGATAGGGGATGGCATGACAACACACACAACATGCCACACTGGAGGCAAGAAGGCACCATGGGACAGCAAGGCATGAGAAAACACACCACAATGGCAGTGTGGAGCAGCAGGTCTGCACAGACCCCACAATCAGCCACCAGACACATGGATGTGCAACAAAACACAACATTGAATTGCCAGTAACACTCTCTGCATATTCACAAGTGACAAAAACAACAAGTAGGAGTCAGATAGAACTGCAAGGACACCCAACACACTGCACAGTGTACCAACATACAACTCACTCATGGGCATACAACCACATCCACAGGGATGAACAATCAAAACAGGCACACAACTCCTGGGTGACGTGTGTAGTTGACATTGCATAGGCATGCACACATCAACACTCCCCACAAACTCACCCCCATCACACTGCGAACTACCTGGCCATCCAAGAGCACACATAGAAAGTAAGCCATGGGACTAGGGTGACTGACCATCACACACACACACCACTGGGCACACAAATAGGAAGAACACACACATGATGACCCTGGACAGCCTGCCTGCAATACTGTGTGCAGAAACCCACCCTGTGCTGACAGTACCCCCCCAACCTGACATGTGTACAATAGAGCCAACATGAACTAATCAAGTAAATGACATCTGCAAACCATTCGAAATTGACACAGTTGCCACCACAAGCATCTGTGCCAAGAAGAACTGAAGACCCTGTCACCCCTGAAAAAAAGTAGCAAGTGAGCCCTAACATTGACCATGTTGAAGTGCCACACAGACCATGTGGCACAGTAAACCATTTACACACAGCAAAATAACTTTATTCAGTAAGGACACTGACAAAATAGACAACTGGAGCAACTGTCTTTATTCACAAATTGCACAGATAGTCACCATGAGAAGAGAAGAGTAAGGCACAAAATGCAGAGCATGTCCATGAGAAGCTGCACAGGCAAGGGCAAAAGTGCAGTGAACAACAAGGCCAGTGGCCAGGGCAGAGTGCAGAGTATGTCCATGAGAAGCTGCACAGGCAAGAGCAAAACAGCAGTGAACAACAAGGCCAGTGGCCAGGGCAGAGTGCAGAGCATGTCCATGAGAAGCTGCACAGGCAAGGGCAAAACTGCAGTGAACAACAAGGCCAGTGGCCAGGGCAGAGTGCAGAGCATGTCCATGAGAAGCTGCACAGGCAATGGGGCAAAACAGCAGTGAACAACAAGGCCACTGGCCAGGGCAGAGTGCAGAGCATGTCCTTGAGAAGCTGCACAGGCAAGGGGGCAAAACAGCAGTGAACAACAAGGCCAGTGGCCACGGCAGAGTGCAGAGCATGTCCATGAGAAGCTGCACAGGCAAGGGCAAAACAGCTGTGAACAACAAGGCCAGTGGCCAGGGCAGAGTGTAGAGCATGTCCATGAGAAGCTGCACAGGCAAGGGAAAAACAGCAGTAAACAACAAGGCCAGTGACCAGGGCATAGTGCAGAGCATGTCCATGAGAAGCTGCACAGGGAATGTGTGTGACTGTACCTTTCCATGGCCAGCAACACAGTCAGGGGGCAACAATGTGCAGTACAGGCCCACCTGTGTGAGACACAGGTGTGTGAGGGTGACTAACACTCAGACTTGGCTGTCAGGCGGACTGGGAGCTGGCTGTGTCTCGGGGACTGTCAGGGTACATAAAGGGGGAGAGAGTGGAATAGCTAAGGTAGAGCTATCAGTGGCTTGGCAAGCTGGAGGGCTGTTTGGACCTGGTGGTGTAGTGGCACGTGGAGGTGGAGTCATGCAGACGGGAGTCACGGTGTGGCTGGGAGATTGTGGAGGGGTGCCCTTCCACTTCTTGGGGATCCTAAATGGCTTGCCTGACTTGGGATCAATGTGAAGTGGTGTGGGCACAACAGGCACACACACCACCACTGCTGCAGCAGGTGCAGGCGCTGGCAGCCCCTCTGGTGATGTGCTGGACCCAGCGGAACGCTTTGCCTTGCTTCGCCTCTGCCCCCCCTTCCCCTGTTTACTAGGTGTTACCCCTAGAGTGCCCTCTGGACCCTGCTTCACTGGGCTTGGAATGGGAGTCAAGGTGGTTGGTGATACTGCCATTGAGCCCTGCCTAGGTGTACCCTTGGCATGCACCACCTCCTTGGTGGGCACAGACACTGTACGATTATCTTTGCGCGATGCATTAGGGACAGGAGAGTCCTTGGATGGGGATGCCACTGAGGCATGTGTGCCTGAGGTCTGCTGCTTTGCTAATTGTCCACTGGTGTTGCCTGAAGGGCTTTTCTCCCTGTGCTCTGGGGTGCCTTTGGTCTTCTGTGGGGATGGTGTCTGCGCACGGGACCGCTTGGGTTGCTGCTGCTGTCTGCTCCGTGTACTGTATCGTGACTTTGATGTATGTGGACCGTGGTCACTATCGTCAGACGTGGCCACTGCCCGGCGGGGGGGGACAAAGGGACTGGAGCTGGACAGTGAGAATGTGCCTGTTGCAGGGCAGACGTCACTGTTGATGACAAGGTCTGGACTGTCCGGTGCAGCCCACCCACGTCGGAATGTATGCCCTCCATGAAAGCAACCACCTGGGCTAATTTCTTGTCGTGGTCAATGAAGGCATTGAGGAGAGCTGTCTGGCCTACACACAGCTGGCGCAAAAGGTCCACAGACTCAGCACTGATGGCAGCAGGGGGGACAGGGGCAGGGGCAGCGGTGCCAGGGGTGTGGACACTCTTTCCCTCTTACTGAGGTGGACACGGGCAGCACCAGAGGAAGTGGCTGGGAGGGTGGGCAATGGCCGCTGTGTGGTGGAAGTGGATGCGGAGTCCCTGTTCCCTGTGCCCTCCAACATGGACGCATCCCCGCTGGCATCGGATGATGTGGTGCTTTGAGTCACAGGCTGGGACTCCTCCAGGAGACTCCTGTCCCCCTCTGATGCGTTGGGGACATCTGTGTCACGGGGCTCCTGGGCAGCTGTGGTGCTAGTTTCACCCCCACTGGTGTCCGTCTCCTGTCCCTCCGTAACCACAGGTGATGCTGCATGGGAGAGAGAGATGTAGGGTCAGGTCAGTCGCAAAAACAGAACAAACATATGCAAGCAATGCATGACAAAAGTAGAGCATATCTACATGTTGCACACCACCCTGTGCAATCACATCGTGCCAACTCACTACATAGACTCAAGCAGTGCGTGGAAACTGGAAACTCAGGCATCAGTAAGCCATGTGATGACCACACAGCACAACACCCTGCTTGTGGCTCTGTTCAAACAGACACACAACTAGTTCTGAGCACATCTAGGGACATGATGGGGGCACAGTACTTGTTGCCAATGACAGCACTGGATGGAACAGGAGACCACACAGACCCAGACTACAACATGACAGTCCACAATGGACATTAGCCCATGCCACTCATCATGTCGTACTTTGGGGACAATAGAATGCTGCACATTGCTGTAAGATGTCTAGCCCTCCCCAACATGGGTGCATGCAATGGACGCATTGATGTACGCACAGTCAGATTGGGCACACTGCCGTTCCCTCCCATGGGATTCCCAAGACTACACCAATGTAGAAGAAACCTGAAGAGCACATATCAGAATGTGAAGGCACAGCATCCAAATCTACTTTGCAAGTACATGTAGGGCAAATGCATGCCACAGACACCCAGGCCAGCAGCCACTTACATGCCACAGCATCACACTACCAACATCACAGAGGCCAGTGCTGGCACAGGCTCTGTACACATGCAGCCACTCCCATCCAAAGTCAGACTCCCCAAATGCTCACCCCTGGCTTGCTACTGATGCTCCTTCAAACGTGCATCCAGCTCAGGCTGTGTCACCGCCAAGATGCGCCCCATTAGTGGTGTCATGCTCCTCTTTGCCAGACGCCCAGTGCGAGGAAGCAGCCCCAGGGTCATCTCCGCCACATTCTTTGCCATGCGGCGGATGTCGTCCCATCTCTTGTGGCAGTGGGTGCGCCGTCGGTTTGAGACCCCCAGGGCTCGCACCTTCGCTGCAATGGCCCTCCACACGGCCTTACGCTGGTGTACCTTGAGCTGCAGGCATGGGAGACAAGAGGGAGAAATGATCAGGGACACAGTGCCATGTACCGACATCTATCAGTATGGCAGCAAGATACAACATCATCACATATCCAATCATAGGTCAATCAGAGACTATAGTACAGCCCACATGGGACCACTGCATGGGAAAAGCTGATGATAAAGCATGCAGGTGTGAGGGGGAACACAGTCCCTGCACATCTCACACACATGCAGGATGCCAGCACTGAAACACCCATATAGCCTGCCCACATCTCCAGCCATTGTTTGCTTGAGCAACACATACATCACATGTCAACCTGTGTTTGTGGGTGGACTCACTGTGTCCAAGACTACGCAGCCATCAATGTCCCTGTCTTGTGAATATTTGAATGTGTCATGGTGGTCACATGGATGGACATGAGATCACAAATCCAATGTCAATCACAAGGGCAGTTGTGTGCAACCCACAGTGCTGAGATGGACCATAGCTGGAGTGATATGTGACAAGACTGATGTCATACTCTGTAAGTTGAGTGAGTTGTCTTTGTAGGCGGGGACTATGCAGGCCAGCTGAGCTCACACTGAGATGGACTACAAGGGCTCAGACAGACATCCAGCCAAGCAATCACTGTCCTGACTACAGCATGAACAACCTTCTGTGTCACTGTATGGCTGACAACACAACACAGGTCACTCATACATACATGTGCAGGGAGGGAAAGCTGAGGCATTGGGTACACTCGCCCTCCCACTGGAGACAGCATGTCAGGCAGTGCATGGCACTACCCCACACTCCCAGGCACATACTGCATCAGTCCACTACATGTGTGGCCCTCCCTGCCCTACCACACCACTGTTGAAGACTTACTACGACATTTTGGACACCATATAGCCTTGGGTACTGTGTGAGCACCTCGTCCACCAGGACCTCCAGCTCCTCACTAATGTAGGGACTGGCACGGATCTTCTCTGTCTTTGCCATCACTGTGGACGTGAGACAACAGCAGGGGATTTTGGTGGCGAGGGTTCCCAGGCAGCAGTCCCTGGAGACAGCAGCAGGTGAGGGGTCTCAGGCAGCAGTCCCTGGAGACAGCAGCAGGTGAGGGGTCTCAGGCAGCAGTCCCTGTAGGCAGCAGCAGGTGAGGGGTCTCAGGCAGTAGTCCCTGGAGGCAGCAGCAGGTGAGGGGTCTCAGGCAGCAGGCTCTATGAGCAGTGGCAATGTGAGGCTCACTCCCACATATATAGCCCCCTGGGGTCGTTTCAAAGGTGCCAAGCTGCAGCAATTGGTGGTCCAGGTCTGCCTCTTTCAAATGAATCCAATGACCGCCTCCGCGGTGGCGGAGCACGCCTACCGCGATCTTCAAAATGGCACTATGTCACCACAATCATGGCTCCCATTGGCTGTAAGGGCATGCTCCATGGCGGTGATACAACGCTGGGGCCCGGGGTGCGCTACCGCGATGGTGCATCTTTTTAAATGCAGCCAATGACCGCCTCCGCGGTGGCGGAGCACGCCTACCGCGATCTTCAAAATTGCATTATGTCACCACAATCATGGCTCCCATTGGCTGTAATGGCATGCTCCATGGCGGTGATACAACGCTGGGGCCCGGGGTGCGCTAAAGCATTGGTGCATCTTTCAAATGCAGCCAATGACCGTCTCCACAGTGGCGGAGCACGCCTACCGCGATCTTCAAAATTGCATTATGTCACCACAATCATGGCTCCCATTGGCTGTAAGGGCATGCTCCATGGTGGTGTAACACCGCAGGGGCCCGGTGTGCGCTACCGCGATTTTAGTGACGGAGCATGCCAACCGCCATTTCCACATGTGACACACTGCCGGTGCCAGGCGGTAGCTACCGCGATATGGGTGCCATGCATTGACACGAGGCACCGCCATTCTGGCGGCGGAGCATGCCAACTGCCATTTCCACATGTCTCCATGCCTATGACTACCGCACTTGCGTGAATGGGGGGCTGGTGACACACTGCCGGCGCCAGGAAGTAGCTACCGCGATATGGGTGCCATGCATTGACACGAGGCACCGCCATTCTGGCGGCGGAGCATGCCAATCACCATTTCCACATGTCTCCATGCCTATGACTACCGCACTTGTGTGAATGGGGGGGCTGGTGACACACCGCCGGTGCCAGGCGGTAGCTACCGCGATATGGGTGCCATACAATGGTGATGGCCATCTGTCAAACATCAACAGTGCCCAGTGCCAACATGTTCAATGGCACATCATTGTGTACACGATGCCAATGTTCAATTTACTCCACTGATGGCTACACATGCCATGTTTGTGTGCGTGTAACGTAGATTTGTCTGTACCCACTCACATGTCACTTAAGGATTTGATGTTGGTGTAGGTAGGACAGTGTAGTCCTGGACTGTACAATGTGTACACATCTCAATGTGTTGAGGTCCAGTGACAATCACAGCAATGCTCGTCCCGATGAATGTTGATCTATTTAGCATTGCCTCTCATGTCTGCTCATGAACACATTCATCATTCCGGCGCCGACTGTGGTCATTGTGTGGTGGATGTCTGCCAGGTTGTAATGATGCATTAAGGTGTGACCGGTACAGCAGCTAGGTATGAGACAGTGGTTTTGATTAGTTACACATATGCTGGATGCTAGACTCCCAGGCGTGCACATGTGTACTGTGGCCATATCCCTATGTGTACTCACATAGCCAAAGGTGGTGTTTGAGGTACTTGTCTTGTGTAAGTTGACACGTGTGCCCTTTGTGTAGCTGAAGGTGTCCCTCCATGTGAGCTGGTCTGTTAGTCACTATGGATGTCAGTCATTGTTGTCGTTGTGTCATCCAGAACGTGATATGCTGTGCACATCTCATGATGTATTGTATTGACATGTGTCCACTATCATCTCCAATAGGTGGAGGCCAAATTCGACTCGTCACTTGACGGTGCTGGAGGACATGGAGGATTTTGCGATCATACGCAAATGCCGCCTGGACAGAGCCACCCTGAAAACCGTTTGTGATCTGTTGGAGCCCCACCTGCAGCCACACAGGACATATCCAACAGCTTTCACCCCTACTTATAAGGTGATGGCAGCCCTGCATTTTTTTGCCACAGGATCGTTCCAGGAGACTGTGGCCAGCGCTGGTGAGATGTCACAACCGATGTTCAGCATGGTGCTGCGTGCTGTACTGTCCGCCATGATGCTATACAAGGACAGATACATCCATTTCCCCAGGGGTGCTGAATTGCCAGCTGTGAAGGGAGACTTCTATCCCTTTGGACACATCCCCAATGTTGTTGGGGCCATTGATTGCACCCATGTCACTCTTGTGCCACCACAGGCAAGTGAGCACATTTACCGCAGTCGCAGGCATTACCACTCCATCACTGTGCAGGCGGTGAGCCTGGCAGATATCACCATCTCGCAGGTGTGTGCTAAATTCCCAGGCTCGGCCCACGACTCCTACATCCTGCGGAACAGCATAGTGCCCCAGCTGATGGCTAATCTTCCAGAGCGTGCATGGATTGTGGGTGGGTATGCCTAGTCGTGTGGCGTGCTGTGTGTGTGACCTGCTCCCCTGAGACTCTGCGACGTTGCAATGTCTATTTGTGTTTGTCATACCTAGGTGACTCTGCATATCCCAACCGTCCCTGGTTGCTGAGCCCACTGCGGAATCACAGGTTCCCCGCTGAAGTCCGCTACAATGAGGCCCATGGGAGGACACGTAGTGTGGTGGAACGCACTTTTGGCCTGCTCAAGTCACGTTTCCGGTGCCTGGACAAGACCGGAGGTGCACTGGCATACTCGCCCGGGAAGGTGTGCCAGATTGTTGTGGCATGCTGCATGCTCCACAACCTAGCCATTCGCAAAGAGATTCCCCTGCTCCTGGATGATGGTGAGGACCCAAGGCCCCAGCCTGCAAACCAAGCTGTGTCCAGTGATGAGGACAGTGGAGAGGAGGAAGGTGTTGACCTGCGTGAACAGCTCATCGCCTGCTACTTCACTTGACGGTGGGAGTCAATGTGCAACATACCCATTGTCTGATGATATTGCTGTTGTCGTGAAGGGGCATGTGAGAATTGTAGAATCAGCCAGTTGTAGACTCAGTGGTGGTTGGAAATGTTTCTAGGACATGTCATTTGGGATCATCAACGGAACATGTATGTTGACACTTGGGGGCCATTGTGACATGTGCATGTTGGGTTATCCTGGCGTTAGGGCTTGTGTGATGTCTGTGATGCCACACCCAGACCAGTGACAGTTGTTCTGTTGTGTTTCCCTAGGTGCCTTCGACTTCTCCTTGCCTACATACAGCCCATGGTCCTGGTACATTGTGATCATGTTGAAGACTGTGCACCCTGCAATAAAGACGGAGCAGACACAACATGTGTGTGAGGATATTTTATTTACTATGGTGAGATGCGAGGGGGGTGTACATTTCCATGGGGGAAGCAGTGAGTTGACAGTCGTGGTAGATGAGATGGTCGAGTAGTCACCACATTGATGTGGTGACCCAGTCCAACAGGCAGATGCCATTCACAAGGCAGTGTGGGGAAGGACAGTCCAAAGGGTCAATGCAGTGGTGGAGAGGGTTGCCATCATGGCTGGCTCCGTGACTGGCGTCTGGCAGGTGCTTGGCCTCCAGATACTCCCAGGGTCTTCTTGGGATGGCCCCTTTGTCGTTTGACAGGGGGGTGCCCTGCTGCAGGGCCAGTGGGGTCTGAGGACTCACCCCTCTCTGTGGGCGCAGGGGAGGATGGTGAACTGTCATTGTGCATCCCACCAGAGGGAGGCGGAGGTGTTGTCTGGGGCGCATGCCTGTCCCTCAGTACCGCCACTTGCTGGCCCAAGAAATCCACGATTTGTCCCATGCGTCTGTCGATGGACCTTATCAGCAGGATGAGCTCGTGCAACAGATCGTCCGACCGGCCCGTTCGTCCCTGGGCCTGTTCGTATGCGCCCAGGACTCTGGTGATGTGTTCCAGGGAGTGGGTCCCAGCCTCCTGGTATCCCTGGGTGACCCTGCCCCTCCCACCTGCCCTGCTGCCACGGACCTGTTGCCTCACCACTGTGGGCACCCGCATCCTCTCCCTGCCCTCCTCCATGGGTGGTATGTGCTGGGCATCCTCTGGGACAGGGAGGGTGTTGCAGGCAGCACTGGTGGTGATGGTGGTAGCGGTGGCCACACAGGCCGTGACAGCAGGGGTCTGCTGTGGAGTTGTTGTTGACACAGATGTGGTAGGGGGGACGCTGGGGTCCTGGGACCTGTTACTCCCTGGCACACCAGATGGGCCGGCCTCAAGCTCATCGTCCACGGAATCCTGGGAGTCAACATCCGAGAGTCCTTGTACCGGGAGTGGAGACTGGCTCTGCAGGTTGCTGGTGTTGTCCTCGGCAGTGAGTTCTTGGTCACCTGTGGGTCAGACGTGAAATGGTCATTACAGTGCACCCAGCAAGATTTATGTTAGCTGTGTGTCATTCACTTTTTGTACAATCCACAATTGACATATCATCACATAGTTGACTGTGTGCAGTACTGTGCTTCCTGACATGATGCAGTGGTACAAGCATTACTTGTCCATGGTGCGAGGTGTCAAGGCATACCATGCGAAACGTATACAATTGAGGTTTACAGGAACTTGTTGCTATCTAGGGCTTGGCACAACATGTGTTTAATTGTGGACTCCTGGTTTATTTGTCTGACCTAGCAGATGTCACATCTGGCCATGGACTGGCCAGTGTCATCTCCTGTATCGCTTTGTCCTGTCATGTGGATATATTGATTTGTGCCACCACACATGCTTTCATATTTTTAGAATGGTCCTTGTTGCACATGCCCCATGGTGATGCACATGTAACTAGTTGCTGTGCATGAATGTGCCCAGGATTTCTTCTACTTGTGCATTGGTGTGTCACACTTTGGTGGTTGTGACAGTTTTTACCTGTGTGCACACTGTGCTTAGCAATGGGGTAGGTATGCCTCTTTGTGCAATGAGAGGGCTGGTGTTGTCATATGGCACCATTTAATTAGTGAAAAATGGGTGGGTGCACGTACTGGCTACCTACCTGTAAGTTTGTTTGGTGTACTGCAATGGCTTCCAACTGCTCCTGGGTGGGGTGGGAGAGGTCTCCATCCTGCTGAGGTGTGGGAAAGAGGGAATGTTGGGAGTAGTAGTGCAGCCCTCCCTGACACAAACACCCTCCCAGGGAAGATGGCTACCTACCTGTAAGTTTGCTGTGGGTTGTGTAATGGCTGACACATGCTTCTGGGTGGGGTGTGGGAGGGCTCCACCCTACTCAGGTGTGGGACAGGGGGCATGGTAGGAGTAGTGGTGCAGGCCCCCCACCCCCAGACACCCTCATTGTGAAGATGGCTACCTACCTGTAAGTTTGTTTGGTGTACTGCAATGGCTTCCAACTGCTCCTGGGTGGGGTGGGGGAGTGCTCCATCCTGCTGAGGTGTGGGACAAAGGGAATGTTGGGAGTAGTAGTGCTGCCCTCCCGGACACAAACACCATCCCAGGGAAGATGGCTACCTATCTGTAAGTTTGCTGCGGGTTGTGTAATGGCTGACACATGCTTCTGGGTGGGGTGGTGGGAGAGCTCCATCCTGCTCAGGTGTGGGACAGGGGGCATGGTGGGAGTAGTGGTGCAGGCCCCCCACCCCCAGACACCCTCATTGTGAAGATGGCTACCTACCTGTAAGTTTGTATGGTGTACTGCAATGGCTTCCAACTGCTCCAGGGTGGGATGGGGGAGGGCTCCATCCTGCTGAGGTGTGGGACAGAGGGAATGTTGGGAGTAGTCGTGCAGCCCTCTCAGACACAAACACCCTCCCAGGGAAGATGGCTACCTACCTGTAAGTTTGCTACGGGTTGTGTAATGGCTGACACATGCTTCTGGGTGGGGTGGTGGGAGAGCTCCATCCTGCTCAGGTGTGGGACAGGGGGCATGGTGGGAGTAGTGGTGCAGGCCCCCCACCCCCAGACACCCTCATTGTGAAGATGGCTACCTACCTGTAAGTTTGTTTGGTGTACTGCAATGGCTTCCAACTGCTCCTGGGTGGGGTGGGGAAGGGATCCATCCTGCTCAGGTGCGGTCCAGGGGACCATGTGGTTATTGTAGTGCTGTCTGCCTGTACACATGCCCCCATGGTTATGTTGTTAGCTATGTTTGGGATGAATGGGAGTGGGAGAATGTTGGATCTGTGAGCCATGTTTTTGTGAGTGTGTGGTGCAGATGGATGGTATGTGTCCTAGGTGGTGTAGCTCTGTAGTTGTGCAAGGCAGTACATTGCAGAGTGGCGGTAGTCATTTGTTTGTACTTACCAGCCACCACTCCCCAGGCTACTCCTGTGAGACTCTCTGGATGCAGTATGGCAAGCACCTTCTCCTCCCATTGTGTGAATGGTTTTGGTGGAATGGGAGGGCCACCGCCAATCCTCTGAGCCAGCTCACAGTTATTGCTCCTCCTCTCCTTGACCACCCTCTTCAGATCATGCCAACGCTTCATGATCTTCTTTTTAGGTCTCGCGAGCCAAAGGCTCGAAGAGACATTTTATATGTGGGATTTTCAAAGTGCTACCCACAGTCTTTTGGCTGGCCTAAACCTTGAGTGCACGATCACATGCACGTGCACAGCTGCTCCTCTGCTCATTGCATTCCCCCCTCCCTTCTCACCCAGCCCTTTGATGCTCTGCTCGATTACTTTCACTTTCGCCGCTTTGACCCTTGCATTCCCCCCTCCCTTCTCACCCAGCCCTTTGATGCTCTGATCGCATCTCCCTCCTCCCTGGGCGTGAAGTGGAGACAGAGCCATCCTGCTTGATTAATGGCTTTGCATTCCCATGTGTTCCCGTAGTAAACATGCCCGAGGCGCCAGCCGAGCACAAGGCTCATGGAGACATTCTCTTTACCCTCGTCTCACTTGTTTTTTTTTACACGGATTACATTATATTTTTTCTTGCCATACATCTGAATTTTGATTAGCATTGGTGTTATTGATGCGTCTATTTAAAGAGAGACATTGCTAAACTTAAGGTTTTGCAGTAAAGCACTCCACAAACTTGTCCTATCATGCCCCCCTTTCTCTGTCACCCACCGGCCTCTTTTCTCTGGCTTCCTCATCTCGTTCGCTCCTCCGGTTCTTTCTCAAATTCATTCCTTCCTCCCCACTATTCATCCATCAGCTTGTCTTTACTGCCCCTCTTTGGTTTCCTTCCTGCACCACTCGGCACTTTCTCTTTTCTTATCTGTCCCTCTTTCTCACTCACTCTTTCTTTTCTGCCCCCATGCGTATTTCCCTTTCTCGGGATCTACTTCTTGATTTTCTTTACTCACCCAGCCCCCCTCCACCGGCCCGTTCCTACCCTCCCACTCCTTGACACCCTCTTCCCCCTCCCTCACCTCGCCTCCTTTTCCTCTCTCCCTCGCGCTCTCATTCCCTCGTTCTTTCCTTTTGCTCCGATCCGCCCCCCGCGAGCAGCTGTTTCCAGAGCTACATAATTCGTCTCCTTCTGGCCTCTCTTCGTTTCTCCCGTCAATAACGAGCAATCCCTGCACATCTGTTTGTCCCCACCGCCTTTCTTTTTCTCTCTTAAAATGGAAAATATGCCAAGCAAACCCCTTTCCGCACGATGAAAATCCCTAAATTTGCACATCCCTAGACCTCCGTTTTGCAATGTTTTGTTAAAATATTGTTTTATGACTGGAAACTTTTATAGCATAGCTGTACTTGCGTTTCTTGTAAACGATCTAACAAAGGGTTTTTTAAACGTTCCCATAATATGAACAATCATGACATTTAAAACTGTAGATAATCAATTTTAACTCTTGAGCTATTAGGTTTCTCATTTTCTATGCAAAGCTGTCAAAATAATTCAGAGGTGGACTGTCTGCCAAAACAAGGGTGAACGAAACCAACTGCAAGGAACCCAATAGCATTTATGAAAAACTCGTCATAAATTCAGATGTCCAGAACGCACCTTTAATAATGTATCTTTTCTCTTTGTTTTGTTTGCTTTTTGGTGTCTAGTTATTATTTCAGCAAAAAAGCAAGTACTATGTTGCCCACTTGAGTAGGTGAGAGTTGGCCCTTTAAAAAGAAATGTAAGTCGACCCGATTCACAGAGCTCTTTGCCCCCAGTAAATCAGATTTGAGCTAAATTACAAGATGTATGACAGCAAAGCATTTACAACAACAGCAACTAACCTTGTAGTCGTAAAACCTTCTCATGAGCCATCCATCCTGTAAAGCCCCATGCAAGGGGTCGGGAATAGCCCTTTCAAAGTATGGTTAGCCTTGAAAGTTTGTGAACACTCAGTCACAATAGATTGTTGCCTTCCTTTGTCACTCTTTTTAATGCTGGAAATGGTCACATTTTACTCCCAGCAAACGATGGAGTAAATTCTTTTTTTCCGGGTGGTAAGGGTAACAACCCACTCAAGCATTATATGGGTGCAAATGTTCTCCATGTTGAAAAATATTTTCTTCAAGTAGAAAAAAACATTTTAAAAAGTGGTGCCTTTTCATGAAGGTTCTTGCAATTTAGAATGTGCAACTGTGCCCTTCTTACACCTGTGCACTGTCGAAAAAGCAATGACAACGCAGAAAACAAAATCCAAAAACTTTTCTTGGAGAATACATGGAAAGTTATAACTGTGGTTGGCTTCCAGGCATAATAGGTACAGTTTTGTCAGTGTCAGAAATTCATAACATTTTACCAGGAAGTGAAATTCTCCAGGCGTAGTTCCATGCATTTATTTGGACCCAATTAAGCTTTGGGCACTGGGGATCTGATGCATTTGATTATTTTATTTCCTGGTGCTTCGTTTGGCACCAACTACCACTTGACGGCAGCTTCAGAGTGACTGTAATGTAGTAAGGAGTGGCCATAAGAGGAGAGATCAGGCGAATAGGAAGAAGGAAATAGAAAACGGTCTGCATTGTCCATGTCTGTTGTCCTGAGTTACTGTTTAGTTTCATCCTCTGGGTGATCCAAGAGTGCAATATCGAACAATTTTGATACTTCTGTGATTTCCAGTCCTGTCCTTTAACAAACATTCGCTAAAAGTCTCCTTTCCAAGCAAATAACAAGCATTTGCAATGCAATAGGTCTCACATTTATGCGAGTTTAAGCTATTGGCATTGTAAATGACAATGGCTTTTATTTGTTTTAATAACGAAAACAAAAATAAAAGGCATTGTAATTTACAATGCCAATAGCTCAAACTCTCATAAATGCGAGACCTATTGCATTGCAAATGCTTGTTTGATCTTGGGGTGGTCCCTACTGCATTGACCCTTTGGACTATCCTAGCCCACATTTGTGTCCTTGTGGCTATTGGTGTCTGTTGGACCAGGGTACCAAAAAGTTGTGGTTCCATTCTGACTATCTCATCTACCATGACCTTCAACTCACTCTCAGTAAATTTGGGCATTTTCTGTGTGGCCATGGTGTGTAGTGTGCAAAGTGATTGTAGGTGCAGGAGTGTGAGTGGTGGTTGTGGTTGTGCTGTGTGTGGTGTATGTTGTGCTGGTTTGGAGGTGGTGGTGGTGCTGTGTGTGGTGTGGCTGGTGATGTTGTGTCCTTTGCCTCTCCTGTGAGCTGGGGTATGTGTTTCTTCTCGCCTGGAGTTTTGCAAGGGATTGTGGTCAGGGAAGGGGCTGGTTTTATACTCAGCTATGTGGGTGCGTCCAATTGGGGTGTTGCTGACAGGTGTGTTGTCCTGGGATTTGTTTTTTTTGTTTTGCCATGTGGTTGTGCCATTGGGGTGTGTTTTGTGTATTTGGGAGGCATGTCTAGTTTTCTGTGTGCACTTTTTGGCCTTCTTGTGGGGTTTTGGCTTCGTCCGCCATATTTTTGACGGTTCGTCCGCCGCGGTGGCTGTGCTTCAGCTCTTCCACTGGCTCTCCCATTCATCCCATTGTGCGACCGCGGCGGTCAGAGACGGTGGGGATATACTAATTTCCGGGGTGATGTCTCCGCTATACTTGCGGCGGGTTGTTATTTTTCCGCCGCAATTCTGACCGCCGCGGATGGATTTTGGCCATCTCCGCCCGCTACGGGCGGTTACTCTAGGCCTCGTACCGCCGCGGTCAGATTTTTTGGGCGGGTAATGCTAATTTGGCCGCCGGTTTTCCTACAGGCCCGGCGGGCGGTTGTTTTCCTCTTCCATGGCGGTCGGGGTGTTTTTCCGCCCTACATCCTAATGGTCCTCTACGTGTTCATTTTCTAAAAGCTGCAATGATATAAAAGCAGGGCGACATTGTCTAAGACCCAGTGAATTTTTAAATTTGTAAAATCCATTTTTCCTTTGCACATCATGAAATTTGCAACATAAAACAACATGAAGTGTTGATTGTTCTGAATGATCATCACAAGGGCACGAGTGCATGACTCTTGACCAGTCATTCATTCTTGCGAAGCTTGTTAGTCTATGTAGAATCCCTAGTCTGAATCTGGTCAATAATAATCTATCATAACCATCAAGAACAATTTTAAGGTTGGATGATAAAAGTTGTTAAAATCATTTGATTAGAGAGTATGGTAGGCTTTGTTATTCCTGCAGATAACTTTAGTGATTGAAGTAAAATTAGACCCTCTTTTTGTTCAACTTTTCTTGATATTGTCGTGTAGTTCCTATATTACCTATACAGGATCTGCGCATTTTGGATAACATAAACTGTGGGTTTGGTGGCAGATTGATTCTGTGCACCCACACCGGATACGTTAGACTGTCTGTATCAGTTAGCTCACAGTGCCACTAGAGCCTCCTCTTATCGGGGAGAGAATAGTTCTTGGCAACCTCAGAACATGACAAACCTGATCCCCCAGGATCGTGGAAACAATATACTTCCTTTCGCTCAGTCACTCGTGCGTACTTAGTTTCTCTCAGAGAGACGCAGAATAAACATACTGGGAGATTGTCAATAAGGTTTTATTGAACAGTTGTTATTCTAGTGTAGAATAGATGAGCTGCAACAAGCATTAGACAGTAGACAGTCTATATGATTAGCAATACTACAAAAGTAAAGGGATGGTATAGTTCTACCATCTTGCAGAAATCATGAATATATATACATATACATAAAACACATGATAAAGTGCATACTCCTACAACGCCTCTCTAACTAGATGTACCTAAATGTGCCTAGCATCTATGTTGGTGTTATGCCAAGAATCCCTCTAGGATCTAGTCAACCTCATAACCTGAGAATTAGAGAAGGTGGTACCCCGTCCTGGTCTCGAGTTGGACACCCCGCGAGGGATGTTAGACTACTGGTACCTGAATCATCTGCATGCAGGAACCTCAGCGTCTCTGGTCAGTGTGTCAGCCGGGAAGTCACGGTCTCCTCCATCTCTCTAGGTAAGACATGATACATATAGATACCCATATGCAAAAACAACAGTTGATGGACAGAATGCAGAACCATATCATACATTCACCCCAGTACAGAGATCTGGGCCCAAATCCATCGTTTTTTTGCTCACCATGCCGTTTCAGTTTGGACCCAGCCATATGCAAATCAGTCTTGACCCTGTGCCTAATGGGGACAGTCCAGTCCGAACTGCCAAGCCAGGTCCTCTCCGGACTGGAAACAAGCATCCTAGGACCGGTTTCGGGATTTCACGCCTCTTCAGCCAGGATAGCTTGAATCCTGTGGCATGGAGAGCATGGAACCCACGTCTGGGCATACCATTCCCACTCGGGGTGACAAATACAAAAACAACAGTTGATGGACAGAATGCAGAGCAATGTCATACATTCACCCCAGTACAGAGATCTGGGCCCAAATCCATCGTTTTTTTGCTCACCATGTCGTTGCAGTTTGAACCCAGCCATATGCAAATCAGTCTTGACCCTGTGCCTCATGGGAGCAGTCCAGCCCGAACTGCCAAGCCAGGTCCACCCCGGACTGGAAACAGGCATCCTAGGACCGGTTTCGGGGTTTCACCCCTCTTCAGCCAGGATAGCTTGATTCCAGTGGCATGGCGAGCAGACGTGGGTCCGGGCTCACTGTGCCACTGGAATCAAGCTATCCTGGCTGAAGAGGGGTGAAACCCTGAAATCGATCCTAGGATGCTTGTTTCCGGTCCAGGGAGGACCTGGCTTGACAGTTCGGGCTGGACTGTTTTATAAAAAGGGAGGAACAGCTTGCATTGATTACCTGTGTTAACTGCGGGCCCCATAACATCACATTAGATTTATATAAATCAACTGGGACCCTATCAGGCCCTGGGGCCTTACCTCTCATGCTTGCCATAATGGCACAATTGACTTCTTCCAGGGTGAACTGGAGATCAGTAGAGTATGCCAAAGGTGCCAGTACACCGTCTCCTGGGAATTGAGTATCTGGATGATCAATGCACACACCTCTATCATACATCTTGGTGAAGTGCTCGACCCATTGCTCTTCTACGATTGCTATTTCAATAGTTGGAGTGTCTTCAGAGACCAGGAATGGATTTTTTACGGCTTTCCAAAAAGCTGAGCAATCTTTGGATAGGAAGGCATCGTGAAGGGCTAACTATGCATCATTTCTCAATGTTGCTCTACACTCCTTAAGTGCACGTTTATAAACCCCTCTGGCCTGTCTAATATTAGTTGGGTTTCTTGGTGTTCTATGTGTTTCGTGTTTTAATTTGGCATAGGCCTGTGTGCATTTGGTGTCAAACAACCCTTGTGTTTTTCCTACCCAATTTTCTCTTCTGCACGAATAGAACCTCTTTTATTGCCCCTGAAATTTGCTGAAAGGAAGTCAGAACATTAGCTTGCGTGGTTGTTTCATCCAAACAGGCTGTGAAAGCAGATTTACACTTTAGTACCACATGTTTTAAAGTTTCTAGGGGATCCACAATCGACGATTATAAGGAATAGTCATTTACTCTATTAACAGATTATATGGAACATGTGCAAGTCCCCGGAACCTAACTGTCTTTTCAGCAATGTGAAAGAAACGCTCTGTGGTAAGTGGTCATTCAAGATGATATTATGAGTAGTAAATGATTTAACTCTGTTCGACACCAATATGTAATCTATAGTCGTAAAACGTCCTCTACCATTAAAAGTGTACCTTAGTGGGACCGGTGATGCACGTAGCTCATAGGCGAACCGCAGGGAAAAACCAAACATTACTTCATTTACCAATTCCCTAAATTTAGCATGTGGGTAATGCGTGTAGCTATTCCCATCCTCGTTAATAAACCCACATGTTTCTCTCTTATTTTTAGGGCATAGGGCAGAATTAAAGTCCCCTCCAAAATTATGAACATGTCTTTTGAACTGTTGCTATGAATAGTTTTTAAGTAATTTCCTAATTTCTTCACAACTGTCCCGATCTGTTCAGACGGCACGTTATTATAGAAATTTATCAGGGCAATGCAGTGCTTCTTATCAATGTGAAATATAATTAGTTGATAATATATATCGACGATTTCCGTCTCTATTTTTCTTACATTCACAATATTGGATACATGAGTAGACAACCCACCCTTTGCCCTCCCATGGGACACTGCAACAGCTGCAGTATGGAAAGTTCTGAATCCATTAATGTGTACTATGTCCTTAGCCCAGGTTTCTTGGAAGCACATTAAATCGATGTGAGAAGTTGGCCTGGCATATGCTGGTCACTAGTTATAGTGGCCACCTTGCACCAGTCCAATTCGACTCTTATGGTAGATAGGTTTAAGACAACCTTTTAAAGAAAGCTATCCTAGTGGTAGCTGTGGAGAGCAGCCTTCAGGCTAAGTCTCAGAGGAATGTACCTTATAATCTCTTGAATTACCAAATGAAGGGACACCACACAGGTATATATATCAAATATATATGTATTTATTTCTAGACACACTCTACTAATCTCTTTGAGATCAGAAGTCAGGAACGTATGCAAATATCAACGTTTCACAATAAGTTAAGCACAAATTTGGCTGGGGCCCTAGGGGCGTACCAGACCATATACTAAAAAAGAGGTTTAGGAAAGTCGACTTGCAAGGGGACTAGGCCTACGGCCTGTAGAATCGCTGGGGCTTCACAAATCCACCCAAGGCAGGTAAGTAAAAGACCCACGAGAGACGCGTGCAGTGTGAGAACACAGCCGCGTGTTCCCTATTGGTTTCAATGGAGCAAGTCGCGGTTGGATTTTTAAAGTTTAAGGGTACTTCTAGGAAGTCTACAAGCAAGTCACTTACAAGGTGAGCAGCTCGAGGGCCAACACCCACAGGAGCACCGGAGTGGACGATTTACCTCACCCAGGGAAGCCGGGTGCATAGGTGTCTTTTGGTGTCGGGTCACGTCATCGTTTTCTATGGAAGCCGAAGAAGTTTTGCTCCTTCTGAAGACTGAAGTGTCCAGTGGAATCCAAGGCTGGATTCAAGATGAAGAAGACCTGAAAGCAGAAGGGACAGTGTTCACAGTCACTTGCCAGTGACCCGGGGCCAGGAAGATGGATGCCCACGGAAGTCGGGTGATTTCAGGTGATCTAGGGTGTTTTGACTCTTCAGCTACGAGGTCCAGGAGGCGTCGACGACAGCCAGGAGCTGGATTTGGAGTGTCCCACGAAGTCTGCAGCTTACTGAGGTGTCTGCAACCGGAGTGGAGCCAACAAGCCTTGGCAACAGCAAGTCTTGTGGAAATTGAAGAAAGTCAGCGGTACAGACCAGCAAGGTCTGAGGGACTCACCCAGTGAAGGTAAGTCAGGGCAGGCCTGGAGCAACCAGGGGAGCCCTTTTGTTTGATGAAGTCGTCAGAGGACCCACAAGCCAGCCAGCAAGGGATCACAAGGACGCCTCATGAGGATTCGCTTCACAGGAGCCCATGGTCACTCGGGACGAGGTAGGCCTCTGATTTTCAAGGGAAATCCTGCTGGAGGCTTGGACCACACGTGGTCCAATGCACAAGTTCGTAGAACATCGTGAAGGGGTTGCACTCGACAATAGTGCATGGTACCCGGGTATTGCGGTTCCTCGTCACTCGTGGGGTCCACTCGACTCAGCTCTGCTGGGGACTCACAATGGCCGTCGAGAAGTCAGGAAATCCACTTCCGGGGCTGCAGGGACTTCGGACTTTGGACTCCGGCGGGAGCGGGAAAGTTTGCGACCGTTGATTCAAGTTTTTGGTGCCTGCCAAGCAGGGGAGTAACTCCTTGACTCCAAGGGAGAATCTTCCGTCTTTCAAAGGTAGTGGAACGTCGAAGGGCCAGGATTAATTTTGTAGAGCGTCGTCCAGGGATATCTGATTTGCAATTGCAGGGTTTCCCTATAATATACTAAAAGAAAGGGAGGGACTAGCTTTATGACCACTCCTCTAGGAGGGTCAGGGGGGTGGGTGGCTACACCCACTTCCCTTTGTCCAGTTTCACGCCAAAGCAGGGGTTGGTAGCCCCTGAACTGGTTTGAGCTGGCATATGCATAGAGGAGCCTACTGCTCCCCCAGTGCAGGACTTCAAAGCACTCTAAGAGTGCACCCACCCAGCCCCAATACACTAAATCCTGTCTGGAAGGTGGTGACACCTCCCTGTGACAGGATACCTATTGCTGGGCCTCCTCCACTGCGAGTTTCAGTCAGCAGCAGGAGGGCAGCCCAGTGTCTGTGCTGGTGGCATCCATTTTGTGATGGCAGGGCTCTTTCAGATTTCTACCTTGTTTCCACAGTGGGTACATGTTGTCTCCTCTAGAAGGGTGGGATCATACTCCCACACCAGTTACTGGTGTGGGGGTATGATTCCAAGTTGTTTGACACCAAACACGACATGTTTTGATGCAGTCATTCCAAAGTTAGCATTTACCGGGAGGTTATAATGCACTTAAGAGTATATGTTTATGTTTGTTTGTTTATTTATATAGCGCATGTATACCAGCAGGTCTCTTAGCGCTTATATGGTTTAACCACATCCACAAACAGCCACAGAGAATAGACTCTGCCAGCAGTAGAGGGGCCCTGCTCAGGCAGAGGCATCCCCTCACATTGTAAACCAAGCACCCTGCCTTCGGGATTGATAGGGCCTGCCTTAGGGGTGACTGATCGGTTTATATGTGTGTGTATGGTGAGATATAGGAACCTATACCTCTGTGAGGAGTGCTTACACTACCTCACCCAGGCTGCAGTAGCAGGCCCGTGGTGTCAGATTTAATCTGCTTCCCAGGGGTGGCATAATACATGCTTTAACCCCTGGTAGGCCTGTAAAGTACCTATGCCCTTGGTACCTAAGGTTCCATATACTAGGGGCTCATAAGGCACCACAGTATCCAATCACTAGTGCATCTAATATGCACTCCAAGTTGTTTTGAGAGAACAGAGAGACTGGGGCCCTGATTAGCATGGACCCAGCCAGACTATAGCCAGAAACCAGTGTTAACATCAGAAAAAAAGTGGGGGCAACATAAGTGCAGATCCTACTCTCCTACACAACCCCCCCCCCCAAACGCAGGGACACTAAACTAACCTTGACCAGTTGAGTCTACGTGTTGTAAGTGGAAATACCTTGAGAGTCCATCTGCATTGGCATGTTGGGTCCCAGGTCTATGTTCCACTGTATAGTCCATCCCCTGTAGGGAAATGGACCACCTTAGCAGTTTAGGATTTTCACCTTTCATCTGTGTAAGCCATAGGAGGGGCTTGTGGTCAGTCTGAACTATGAAGTGAGTGCCAAACAAGTATGGCCTCAGCTTCTTCAGGGCCCACAATACAGCAAAGGCCTCCATCTCTATAGCTGACCAACGTTTCTCTCTAGGGGTCAGCCTTCTGCTTATAAAAGCTACTGGCTGGTCCTGACCTTCATCATTCAGTTGAGACCGCACAGCTCGCACACCCAGCTCAGAAGCATCTGTTTGGACAATGAACTTTTTTGTGTAGTCTGGACTCTGTAAGATGGGGGCAGTGCACATGGCCTGCTTTAGGTCATCAAATGCCTTTTGACAGCTAGCTGTCCACTGAACCTTCTTTGGCATTTTATTTGAGGTAAGATCATTTAAGGGGGTCACTATAGATCCATATCCCTTAACAAACCTCCTATAGTACCCAGTCAGGCCTAAAAAGGCTCTCACCTGTGTCTGGGTGGTTGGAGCTACCCATTCCATTATGGTCTGGATTTTGCTCTGCAAAGGTTGAACCTGGCCTCCACCTACAAGGTGGCCCAGGTACGCAACCTGACTCTGCCCTATCTGGCACTAAGTGGCCTTTATAGTGAGGCCTGCTTTTTTCATGGCCTCCAAAACATTTCTGAGGTGGACCAGGTGATCCTGCCAGGTGGAACTAAAGACAGCAATATCATCTAGATAAGCTGAACAATAGGTTTCCATACCTGTCAGAACTTGTTCACCAACCTCTGAAGAGTGGCAGGTGCATTTTTCAAACCAAAGGGCATCACCACAAAGTGGTAGTTCCCACCAGGGGTTGAAAATGCTGTTTTGGCCTTGGCATCATCAGCTAACTTGATTTGCCAGTAGCCAGCTGTTAGGTCAAATGTACTCAGATATTTGGCTGAGGCCAAAGTATCAATGAGCTCATCTGCCCTGGGAATTGGATAGGCATCAGTCCTGGTGACTGCATTGAGGCCTCTGTAGTCTACACAACACCTCATTTCCTTCTTACCACCCGGGGTATGAGTTTTAGGCACAAGGACTACTGGACTAGCCCAAGGGCTATCTAAAGGCTCAATCACACCTAGTTCCAACATTTTCTGGACTTCAGTCCTGATACAGTCCCTGACATGGTCAGGTTGCCTGTAGATTTTACTCTTGACAGGCAGACTGTCTCCAGTGTCCACCTCAGGGGTGCACCAGGAAGTCTGACTAGGGGTCAGGCTAAACATATGTCTGAACTGCTGCAGAACTTGTCTCCATTCAGTTTGCTGATGGTAAGTGAGGCTGCTTGCCAAAGCAACACCATCTACTGACCCATCATCAGGGTTCTGTGAGAGCAGGTCAGGGAGAGGGTCACTCTCCTCCTCCTGTTCCTCATCAGTTGCCATGAGCAAGCCCATTTCAGCCCTGTCAACATATGGTTTCAATCTGTTGACATGGAGCACCCTAAGGGGGCTCCTGGGAGTTCCAAGATTCACCAAGTAGGTGACTTCTCCTTTTTGCTCAACAATTGTATGGGGGCCATTCCACTTGTCTTGGAGAGCTGCTGGGGCCACAGGCTCCAACACCCACACTTTCTGTCCTGGCTGGTATTCAGTCAGCACAGTCTTTTGGTCATGCCAAGCTTTTTGTAGTTCTTGGCTTGCCTCCAGGTTTTTGGTTGCCTTCTTCATGTATTCAGCCATCCTGGAGTGGAGACCAAGTACATAGTCCATCACATCCTGTTTGGGAGGTTTGAGAGGTAGCTCCCAGCCCTCCTTCACCAAACATCATGGACGCCTTACAGGGTGCCCAAACAGAAGTTCAAAAGGGCTGTAGCCAACCCCCTTCTGTGGGACCTCCCTGTATGGAAACAGAAGGCAGGGAAGTAAAAGGTCTCATTTTCGCCTAAGCTTTTATGGGAGGCCTTTAATCATTCCCTTTAGGGTTTTGTTGAACCTTTCAACTAACCCATTGCATTGTGGGTGATAGGGAGTAGTGAACTTGTAGTTTACACCACACTCCTTCCACGTTGCTTTTAGATACCCTGACATGAAGTTGGTATCTCTGTCAGATATAACCTCCTTATGGAAACCCACTCTGGAGAAAACTCCAATGAGGGCTCTTGCCACCACAGGGGCTGTGGTGGTCCTGAGGGGAATTGCTTCTGGGTACCTGGTGGCATGATCCACTACCACCAGGATAAACCTGTGCCCAGATGCTGTTGGAGGGTCAAGGGGACCAACAATGTCAATCCCTACCCTTTCAAGGGGTACCCCCACCACAGGTAGTGGTATCAGGGGGGCCTTTGTTGTGCCACCTGACTTGCCACTGGCTTGGCAAGTGACACAGGAGCGACAAAACTCCTTTGTGTCCTCTGACATGTGTGGCCAATGAAAATGTGGAACAAGCCTGTCCCAGATCTTGTTTTGGCCCAAGTGTCCTGCCAAAGGGATATCATGTGCGAGGGTCAAGAGGAACCCCCTAAACTTCTGAGGTATTACCAACCTCCTGGTGGCTCCAGGGGTAGGATCTCTAGCCTCAGAATATAGATGTCCCTCATCCCAATAAACTTTATGGGACCCACTAGCACTCCCAGCAGCCTCAGCAGCAGCCTGCTGTCTGAGGGGTTCAAGAGAGGGGCAGCACTGTTTCTCCTTACTCAGATCTTCCCTGGAAGGTCCCCCTGCCCCCAAGAACTCAACATGATCAGGCTCAAGTTCCTCTGGGGCAGTTCCTTCTTCAGGGTCTGCTTCTCCTCCCTCAGGAGGGGAATCTGAGATCTGAGACAGAGGGGAAGGCACTGCCTTAACCCTACTGCTCCTCCTCTTGGGTAGCATCTGGTCCATATTTTCAGGATCCAGAGCTGGTTCAGCTTTATGCATTTTGGCCTGTGACCTGGTCACAGCAAATACCTCTGCAGGTATGCCGAACATCTCAGCATGAGTCCATAACTCTACTTCAGACCAGGCTGAAACCTCTAGATCATTGCCCAATAGACATTCGACAGGGAGGTCTGCACTTACTACTACCTTCTTGAGGCCAGTTACCCCTCCCCAGGAGAAATTCACAACTGCCAGACTATGGTTGGTCCTGACATTGCTTGCATTGGTAACCTGGTACATTTAACACTGGATGATCTGCTCAGGGTCCACCAAATCCTCTGCCACCATGGTGGCACTAGCACCTGTGTCCCTGAATGCCAAAGCCTGTGTGCCATTTATTATAGGCTGCTGTTTGTATTTGCCCGATTACTGGGGCTCACTATGAAGGACATAGCAATGTCTCCCTCACAAACCAGCAATGCCTGAGTGGGTACTTTGGCTAGGTCAGAGTCCACTTCAGAACCCAGGGTCAACCCTACTACACTCTTATTCTGATTACCACCTCCACCAGTAGCTGCACTAGGGGGAACAGTTGCCTTAGGGGCAGGAGTAGTGGTGGTTTGATCTTTGGACTTGGTACAATCAGAAGTCCAGTGCCCTTTCTGTTTACAGAATTTGCACCATGGCTTCTTTTGGCCTTTTCCCTTTGTAGACTGTGAATCCCCACCAGATGCAGATTTTTGGGGCCCTTGTGAAGACTTCTGGTCTTTTGACTTATCCCCACCTTTCTCTGAGCCTTTAGGATCTTGCTTCTTGGTGTCACCCCCGTGGTTCTGGGGTTTCAGCCTCACCCTGGTTCTGACCCATTTATCTGCCTTATTTCCCAATTCTTGGGGAGAGGTCGGATCAGAGTTCACCAAGTACTGATGCAACAACTGGTTTTGGCAATTATTAAGGATCTGTTCTCTCATCATAAGATTATACAATCCCTTAAAATCATTTACTCCACTACCAACCAGTCAACCCTCGAGAGCCTTGGTTGTACAATCAAAAAAGTCAGTCCAGTCCTGAGTCTGTGCTTTCTGGGTGTCTCTGAACTTCAACCTGTACTGTTCAGTGGTTAAGCCAAACCCATCTATTAATGCACTCTTCAGGACTTCATAATCATCAGCATCCTCTTCTCTAACAGTGAGGAGCTTGTCTCTACCTTTATCAGAAAAGGAGAGCCACAAGATTGCTGCCCACTGCTTCTGGGGGGCCCGTTGTACTCTACAGGCCCTCTCCATAGCAGTTATCCATTTGTGGATATCATCCCCACTCTGGTAGGGAGGAACAACCTTGGACAGGTTCCTATGGTCTGGAATATATTCTCTACCTCTCAGGACACTGTTGCTGCCACCAGGGGGTTCTAACCCATCTCTTCTAGAAGCTCTCTGGAGCTCAAAGGCTTCTTTGTCTAATGCCAACTGCTTGGCCTTGAGGGCTACTCTGGCTTCCTCATACTGCAGCAGTTTGGACATCCTGTCAGAGGAGGTCTCTCTTCTATTAAAGTATGAGTTCCTCTGCTGGACAGATTCTCTGCCAGAGTGATATGAGTGCTCAGATTCCCTTGAAAGGGACCTAGCCCTCTCTTCCACTCTGTCAGCTCTCTTAGGGAGAATTCCTGTCCTTTTCAGATCCTTTTCGACCTGGCCCTTCAATCACAGACACCAGGTCATCTTGATTTTCATCATCTGACCCAGAGAATATGGCTGACCCTCCCCCTGATCCAGATCCACTAGCTCCTAGAGCTAGTCTAAGATCATCTGCTGTCAGCATTTCTATCAGGCCTAGTGTGGAGGGACTCTGTCCTAGCTTCAGGTGTCTTGCAACACACATGGCCTTCAAGTCAAAGAAGGTCATGTCCTTATACTGATGCTGGGACATTCTAGTGTTGTGCAGTGTTGTACTACCTACACTAGTTTGTGGCCTACTGATCCTAGCTTGAGCTGTGGCAAGGGTGTGCTATCCCTTCACGAACAGCTCTAAGTTCAGTAGAACTTATTGATACTAAGCTTGACTTTATATGTACCTTAAGTACCTTTAGTGGTTTTCAGTTAGTAATTCAAATAGAGATTTTCTGGTAAAACAATGGCAAGCTGGAATCCCACACGCTGCCCACCAATGTGAGAAGTTGGCCTGGCATATGCTGGTCACTAGTTATAGTGGCCACTTTGCACCAGTCCAATTCGACTCTTATGGTAGATAGGTTTAAGATAACCTTTTAAAGAAAGCTATCCTAGTGGTTGCTGTGGAGAGCAGCCTTTAGGCTAAGTCTCAGAGGAATGTAAAGCAGCTTGTTTTACCTTATAATCTCTTGAATTACCAAATGAAAGGACACCACACAGGTATATATATCAAATATATATGTATTTATTTCTAGACACACTCTACTAATCGCTTTATGAGATTAGAAGTCAGGAACATATGCAAATATCAACGTTTCACAATAAGTTAAGCACAAATATGGCTGGGGCCCTAGGGGCGTACCAGACCATATACTAAAAAAGAGCTTTAGGAAAGTTGACTTGCAAGGGGACAAGGCCTAGGGCCTGTAGAATCGCTGGGGCTTCACTGATCCACCCAAGGCAGGTAAGTAAAAGACCCACGAGAGACGCGTGCAGTGTGAGAACACAGCCGCGGGTTCCCTATTGGTCTCAATGGAGCAAGTCGCGGTTGGATTTTTAAAGTTTAAGGGTACTTCTAGGAAGTCTACAAGCAAGTCACTTACAAGGTAAGCAGTTCGAGGGCCAACACCCACAGAAGCACCAGAGTGCACGAGTTACCTCACCCAGGGAAGCCGGGTGCATAGGTGTCTTTTGGTGTCGGGTCGCGTCGTCGTTTTCTATGGAAGCCGAAGAAGTTTTGCTGCTTGTGAAGACTGAAGAAGTGTCCGGTGGAATCCAAGGCTGGATTCAAGATGAAGAAGACCTGAAAGCAGAAGGGACAGTGTTCACAGTCACTTGCCAGTGACCCGGGGCCAGGAAGATGGATGCCCACGGAAGTCGGGTGATTTCAGGTGATCAAGGGTGTTTTGACTCTTCAGCCACGAGGTCCAGGAGGGATCAACGATGGTCAGGAGCTGGAATTGGAGCGTCCCACAAACTCTGCAGCTTACTGACGTGTTGGCAACCGGTTAGGACTCAACAAGCCTTGGCAACAGCAAGTCTCGTGGAAATCGAAGAAAGTCAGCGGTGCAGACCAGCAAGGTCTGAGGGACTCACCCAGCGAGGGCAAGTCAGTGCAGGCCTGGAGCAACCAGGGGATGAAGAAGTCTTCAGAGAACCCACAAGCCAGCCGGCAAGGGATCGCGAAGACGCCTCATGAGGATTTGCTTCACAGGAGACCATGGTCACTCGGTACGAGGTAGGCTTCTGATTTTCAAGGGAAATCCTGCTGGAGGCTTGGACCACACGTGGTCCAATGCACAAGTTCGTAGAATGTCGTGAAGGGGTTGCACTCGACAATAGTGCATGGTACCCAGGTATTGCGGTTCCTCGTCACTCGTGGGGTCCACTCGCCTCAGCTCTGCTGGGGACTCACAATGGCCGTCAAGAAGTCAGGAAACCCACTTCCGGGGCTGCAGGGACTTTGGACTCCGGCGGGAGCGGGAAAGTTTGCGACCGTTGATTCAAGTTTTTGGTGCCTGCCAAGCAGGTGAGTCACTCCTTGACTCCAAGGGAGATTCTTCCATCTTCCAAAGGTAGTGGAACGTCGAAGGCCAGGATTCTGCTTGGACAGCGTCGTCCAGGGATATCTGATTTGCAATGGCAAGGTTTTCCTATTTTATACTAAAACAAAGGGAGGGACTAGCTCTATGACCACTCCTCTAGGAGGGTCAGGGGGGTGGGTGGCTACACCCACTTCCCTTTGTCCAGTTTTGCACCAGAGCAGAGGCTGGTAGCCCCTGAACCGGTTTGAGCTGGCATATGCACAGAGGAGCCTACTGCTCCCCCAGTGCAGGACTTCAAAGCACTCTAAGAGTGCACCCACCCAGCCCCAATACACTAAATCCTGTCTGGAAGGAGGTGACACCTCCCTGTGACAGGATGCCTATTGTTGGGCCTCCTCCACTGCGAGTTTCAGTCAGCAGCAGGAGGGCAGCCCAGTGTCTGTGCTGGTGGCATCCATTTTGTGATGTTTACCACAAAGAGCTGCTCCTAGTGTGATGACCCTAATACAGTTACAAAAACATTGTGAGTGAAGGCATCTCACAAAAAGTGACGGACTGGTCTCACACACCACCTGGTGTCATGCTTCATCATCGGCCAGTCCTCGCCCTCTAAAAACCTTTGTTTGATAGAGGGCAGGCATACACCTGACGACAGGGATGCACTTCTAAACTATTGAGTGGGGGCTTGTGAAAATGTGCGTGAGGTTACAAATCATTATAGTTATCAGAAAATCTATTTTAATATGGCTAATAGCTGTATGATACTAAAAACATTGGACGGTGAGTGGGGTGTTTAGTGTCCCCTAACCGTCTCGTGAGTGGTCAACATGTTTCTGCCGCGTCGTCCCAGGTGGGTCCAAGGCATTCATCAGGACCTAAGTGAAAACAGAGGGGCTCTGTTCTTACCAACTGGTGGCAAGAAGCTACCACTGTGCGGGTGTGGCGAAGGCCACTCTCCACTTCCTAAACGGCTTTCAAGCCTAGAAAAAGAGCGATAGAAATCATACATTTTTGTAACAGTAGCTTTGGGTCAAAAGAACATATAAAGATGCAACAAGAAACAGCGCATGTATTGGTTCCTGTAAGTGAGTGACTATTCACGTGATTTGTGACACTCTATGTGTGTACACAGAAGCAGAAAATTGTAAGAGCGAGGTGGCTCTCAATAATCTTACCCTAATCGCAAAAACTACTTGCCCCATGGAGGGAGGGGGAGGGAAAACTCCTGTTGTCCGCCCTGAAAGGGAAAAATATGTAAACCACAAACTGCATGAATGAATGTTTTGGAGGGAAACCTCCAAACATAAATGCAAAACACCCACAGTCGCACAAGAATGGATCAACGGATCCTGGTGTATCACTCAGCTCAGTCACACTCTTACTGTCTCAGGAAAGTTTCCCTCGTGCATCCTAGATGGCTGCTCCCGGTCCTCCCGAATGTTGAAGTGAGGGAGTGATGCCGGCAATTTTATAGTACAGCCGTATGGTTAATTGGTAGTGAGGATGTGAAATTAGCAGAGAGAGTGCCTCCCGGTGTGTGGCTTCCGGTGTCCAAAGCGGACATAGGTAACATTAAAGCCGGTAAATGCCTGGTCTTAAGATGGCAGTGGCGTGCGTCCAATGGTGTTGCGTATGGAGCGGGACATGCCCAAACAAGCAGTTGCTCGAGGCAGGACAGAGCTAAAGGGGAGAAGCGTGACTGGCTGGGGGAGTGCGTGCATGGGTTTGAGTATCCCATGTGAACTAGGGATACCGAGGCGTGGTCATGCGTACGGGCGTAACGTGTGAGAGCGTGTTTGGTTACCATGGTGATGCGGAAAGCATCAGGGGAAATGGAGTGTCCGAAATCGGACTTTCTGATGTGAGCGGGATACGTGGTCCAGATGGGCCGGGAAAGGCACATTTGTCTAAAAACTGAGGAAAATGGTATAGAGAAGACACATACTCGTAGTTATGTTGGATATTAATATAAGCATGTGCGCATGGTGAGTGGTGTTACTACAAGGTGTGGTGGTGTGATGTGGCCACCATTGACGTTTTGACGATGTGTGTAATGGCCACGGTGACGCATTAGCGTTGGGGGCAATGCGAAGGCAGTGGTCGGTATCTATGACTAAGTATGCGCTTTAAATGCGCGGTCCAGAAATGAACACAAAGACACTAAACTGAGCTAAACACCAGACATGAAAAGTTAAATGGCAAAATGCCAAGAATGTATACACAGTGGGTCAAACCTGCACATGCATATCACAAGTGTTGTTGGACGGTGAGAAACTTGTGTGATTTAACGTTACATGACACAGGGGGGCCGTGATGGAAGTGTGTGCCCCTAGTTCATGTGGTGGGTGTCCATCGACCGAACTCGTTGTGGAGCCAGGTTAAAAGGAAAGAGGTGGGGCGATGTTTAGGTCATGCTGTGACTGCTCTATATCGATATTTATGAAAAGGCAGGGAGGGATGGTCGTAGAATGTGTCGATCTTAGACCAATATCACCGTCCCAACTGTAGCCACGGAATGTTATCGTTGAGGCCCTTCTCGTGGGAACGCAGGCGATGGACCCACCGTTGTTCCCTCACATGTAGGGCTTTTGTGAGGTCAAATTTGCTTTTATTCATCACCTCGAGAATGGTCCATCTTAGGTCTGTGTCATTATGATTTCTTTCCGCAAAATGACGTGTCAATTTAGTGTTTGTTTTTTTACACCTGATGGTGCTGCGGTGTTCGTTAATGCAGATTTTGATTTTTCTTGTTGTCATGCCTACATATTTAAGGTCGCATGGACATGTTATTAGGTACACAACGTTTTCGGTGTTACAGTTGCTGAATGTTCGTAGTTGCCATGGTTTTCTGGTGCCTATGTTCACTTCTTTCGTGTTGTTGGTTAGATTACAGGATGTACATCCTCCACAGGAAAAGTGGCCCACTACTCGTGGTTGGTCCCAGAGTCTTTGTTGTTCTACACCATCTGTGGTCGGCATTTGGGCATGTACTAATTCATCTCGCAAGCTCTTGTTGCGTTTAAATGCAAACAATGGTGGTTCCCACTGTTTTCCAGCGCTGTTCAGGATATGCCATCTCTTCCTAATGATTTTTTGTACTGTATTGGAGGCAGGGGTGAATGTGTGTGACACACACTGTTCTCCCAGTGTTCTCTTTTTCCACGTTCTCCAATAGTGCTTCCCTTGGATTGTTTCTTGCTCGTTTTTTAGCCTTTCTCACCATTTTTTTAGGGGAATGGCGTTCAAGGAGTTTCTTTTCCAGTTGAAATGCCTGTTCTTCGAAGGTATCATTGTTGGAGCTGCTCCTCCTAACGCGAAGGAATTGTCCTACCGGTAGGTTTTGTCTCAAGGCCTTTGGATGGTAGCTCTCATATAAGAGTAAGCTATTCTTATCGGTGGGCTTGTTGTGTACTTTGGTTGCTATCCCTTCGTTAGTCAATGTGATATCCAGGTCTAGGAAAACTGCGTGGTTCTTGTTGATTGTGTGTGTGAATCTGAGGTGTCTGTCTTTGGTGTTGACCCATTGGATACATTTTGTTGCGTCCTCTTCTGTTCCATTCCACACTATCAGCACGTCGTCTATGTAGCGCTTCCAAATTTTTAAGTGTTTCAAGAATGGGTTGTGTGGGCTGTGGATAAAGTCGTCCTCGAATTGTTGGACATGGAGGCAGGCCATACTGGGGGCAGAGGTGCAGCCCATCGAAGTTCCTGTAATTTGATGGTAGATAACTTTCTCGAATTCAAAGAAATTCTCTGTGAGGGCCAGTTCAGCACATTTCATCACGAAGTGTTGTGAGGTTATAAAATCCCACTCCCTGTTAAGGATGATGTTTTCCACGTCTTTCAGGGTCCGTCTTTGTGGTATGCTCGTATAAAGAGCTTTATGTCCATTGTTATAAACCAGTCGTTGGATATTTCCACCTCCAGGTCTCTGAGGAGACATAGAACGTCCTTCGTATCCCTGAGGTAAGATAGTGATTCCTTAACGATAGGTCATAGGAACCAGTCGCAAAATTGTGACAAAGGCTCCAGGGCTGACCCTATTCCCGACACGATTGGACTACCTGGTGGGGGGATCCAGTTTTTATGAATCTTCGGGAGTATGTAGAATCTTGGCATCCTGGGTTCCTCACTCACAAGGAAGCCTGCCTCTTGTCTGGTAATCCAGTTGTTGAGTGCTTCTTCCACCATATTTTTAATCCTGGTCATGAGTGGGCCTGTGGGGTCGGTTCGATGTATAGCGTAACTAGTTGAGTCGGCGAGCAGTCTTAGGCATTCTTCTCGGTATATGTCATTATATGTCATTATCCATGACGACAATGGCTCCCCCTTTGTCTGCCGGTTTGATGATGAGGTCATTGTTGTTTCTCAGGCCTTGTAGGGCCATGCGTTCTTTTACGGTGAGGTTATTGAACCCTTTCATGTTTTGGAAATGGATTTCCTCGATGTCTTTGAGCACCGCTTGTTCAAATGAAAGTATTTGGCAAGAGATGTTTTGATTGGGTGGTTGGAAGGTCGACTTCTTCCTTAATCCAGTTGATTTATTCTCTTCTGTATCTTCTTTAGTATCTCCAAAAAAATCGCGTAGTTACATTTTTCGGAAGAACTGGGCCAGTTCTGTGTTGAGTACAAAGGGGTCATTCTTAGGTGTGGGAACAAATCCCAAACCTTTGGAGAGGATGGTCTCTTCATCACATGTAAGTGTATGTTTGCTGATGATGACAATGTTGGTTATTCCCTGCTTGTCGAGGGCATGTCCATTTTCCCTTTTGCTCCTGGTCACCACTCCATGGGGGGGGGGGGGGGGGGGGGGTTGGTCCTCCCATTGCACCCGTGTGTTTCTGTGTTTCTTCTTTTTTGTCGGCCTCTCCCTCTGCCTCTGCCCCGGAATAAAAAAGGTGGCGGGCCATGTGGGAATCCGAAGCCTGATGGAAAATAAGGTTGTTGCCAATAACTGAATGGAGGAGGTTGTGGGGCTTGCATCATGGGTTGGTGGTAACCCGGTGGTTTCCCATATGGTCCTGAACTCTCATCGCTGCTACTATCGCTCCTCTCTTCTCCAGAGCTGAATGTCCAGTTTAGGGGAGTGGGTCTGAACCGTTGTTTTCTCCCTGCCTGTTGCGTAGCTGGTTTGTCATAGTGTTCATCAGTGACATGTGGATATACAGTTTCTTTGCTGAACTTCTGTACGTCCTTTCTGAGTTTTGTCAGCTTGGACTGTGTGAGGTATTCCTTATATTCGGAATGGTCATTGTTGATTTCTTCCAGTTTTTTATTGAAAACCAAAAGTTGTACCGTTGTCTTGAGTTTACATTCACTCTGTTGGATCTCAATAAGAAGGGCATCTGCTAATTGTCTGGCGGTGTTAATGATTAAGATGAGCCAGTCTTTAGTGCACTTCCAGGCAATGCTGGACCAATTGATTCTGAATTCCTTGTTCTTGAGGAACAATCTTGGCTCGTTAGTGACAATGAGTCCTCTTGGGGCCGTGTTTTTTCTGAGATACTCCGTTATAAATGCCCCATGGAGGGCTGTACGTATTTGTTCTTTTTTCTTAGTAGACAGTGCTTCCCATTCATCTGAATTTTTTTTTTTTGTATTATTTTTATTTGCATTTTTTTCCTTTTTAGCACAAACCAAGAACAACCAACCAGACAGGTCATCACTGGTCATCACACCCACTTTGCTTGCCTCCCTCCGCCCCCCCTCTCCCCTCCTACTAGTAGCCAGTTCAATAATTGCTCCGCTTATGACACCATCGTCCTTAATGCTCATATATGCCCATGCTCCTGTGCTATCCATGCCCTCCGTGGACCGTGTAGGAACCCCCTCCCCTCCACCCTTCTAGAGACCTCCCTCCAGGCCATGGTATCTCCTCCACCTAGACCACACCCTGCTAAATTTCTTGGGACATCCCCGTACCTTGTATGTAACCCTTTCTGCTGCCATGTAAAGGTCGAGACCCCTCCTCCATTCCTCCAGCCGGGGCGGCGCGGGCGCTCCCCAATATTTTGCCACGTCCCTTTTAGCTACCACTAGGGCTAGAACCAAGAAGGTCAGCAGTGGGCGAGTGAGATCTACATCGTTGGTCATGCCCAGTAATACCAGTTTGGGATCTTCCTGCAAGGGAACCTCTAGCACCTTACCGAGCTCCCCCAGGATCCTTCGCCAATACGTCTGAATCTGTGGGCACTTCCAGAGTATGTGATAGAAGTCCCCCCCTTCCCTCCCGCATCTCAGACAGGTCGTGTCCCCGATCTTCACCATTTTGTACAATCGTAGTCTGTCAAAGTAGGTCCTATGCAGGATATTAAATTGTATCAGCAGCAGCCGAGACTTAATCGCCACTTCTCATGGATGCATGAGAACTGTGCTCCAATCCACTTCGTCCATCTCACCCACTTCTTTCTCACAGGTAACTCGAAGCGCCCCCAGAGTGTCGGGCATGTTCTTCATGAGGGTCCGATATGTGAGGGACACCGCTTTCTCTAACATGTGTTCCTGCAATAGGCGCCCTTCCAATGGTGCGTATTCCGGGAGTGATGCCATCTGCAGCCCTCCCGCCCTCCATGCATGCTTCAGCTGAGCATATTTGTAGTATTGCGAGGGGAGTAAGCCAAAATCCGTCCTAAGTCCCGAGAATGACTTCAGTTCCCCCCTTACTAGCACGTCCCCCAATGTCGAGATCCCAATGGTGTCCCAGTGCTTGAACCCTTTCAACTTATTCAGTTCCGGTAACCACGCACAGTGCCATAAAGGCGTTTGTCTAGTAAGTTTCTGATCCCATCCAATCACCCGGTTCGCCCTTTTCCATATCGCCAGGGTGAGTCTAGTTGCCGTCAATAGCCGTCCCGTACCTTTACCCCCATATAGGTAGTGGTTGTATGAGTGTGTGCTCATGACGGACCGTTCTAAAGCATACGTGGGGTGCGTGGCTGGGACATGGAACCAGTCGTTAATGGACACTAGGGTGCCGATTACGATCCGTTAAAAACCGGGTACGAACCGTCGGACGGAGCACATTCCCCGTCCGACGCGTACCTGGTCGTCAAAATATACAAACATGGAATTACGATTCGCACGGAAACACCTTTCCCGTACGAATCGTACAAAACCCCGACCGAACAAAATAAACGTACAAATGCGATCCGGGAAAGCGCCGACGTGACGTCGGGACGCACGCAGCCTGCCATTCACGAACCAGGAATTACGATTCGCACCGACGTCATCCCGCACGAAGAATATTTTCCGGCTGCCAAAAACTGCCGGGAAATCAGGACGACGCGAACAAGGAGGACCCGTACGCGATGGACAGACAGGACGACACGAACAAGGAGGACCTGTACGTGACGGACAGACATGGACCCGAACCTACGTGTCATCCCGGCCCTCATAGCAGTCGACCTCCTCTACAGGTTACGACGCAGACGCCGCAGAAGGTCAGAACAACTCCCATGGGCAAAGGGGGGGGGGCAGGACACATAACCCCCACCCAAGTCACACAGCACACATGCCCTGGACATACCTGACCCTCAGGCCCTGGTCACTATGAGGGGGTGGGGGCGTGTCCAGCCAAGCCAGCGACCGCCACAACGGACATTCTTCACGACGCGAACCGGCAACACAACCATACAGGTACGTCCCGTACCCACGCCTTAAGAGCGTGGGTACGACTCGTACCACGCCCACACCTATGTCACCCCAACAATTGCGGGACGGCACGTACCCACGTGGCAAAGGCCTGGGGACGGCCCGCACAAGCATTCCACAGCGTGGGTACGGCAATGTACGGACCGTACCCCCACCCGCGTATGCATGGAGCGTACCCCCCACCTCAACAGTGTAAGTACAACACGTACCCCCACCCGCGTACATACGGAGCGTACCCCCCACCCCAACAGTGTAAGTACGACACGTACCCCCACCCGCGTACGTACGGAGCGTACCCCCCACCCCAACAGTGTAAGTACGACACGTACCCCCACCCACGTACGTACAGAGCGTACCCCCCACCCCAACAGTGTAAGTACGACACGTACCCCCACCCGTGTATGTACGGAGCGTACCCCCCACCCCAACAGTGTAAGTACGACCCGTACCCTCACCTGCGTATGCCTGGAGCGAACCCCCCACCCCAACAGTGTAAGTACGACCCGTACCCTCAGCCGCGTATGCATGGAGCGTACCCCCCACCCCAACAGTGTAAGTACGACACGTACCCCCACCCGCATACGTATGGAGCGTACCCCCCACCCCAACAGTGTAAGTACGACACGTACCCTCACCCGCGTATGCATGGAGCGAACCCCCCACCCCAACAGTGTAAGTACGACCCGTACCCTCACCCGCGTATGCATGGAGCGAACCCACACCAGTGTATGCTCGAAGCGTACATATTGTGAATTAGGAGGGGTGTGTGCAGAGTCCCCCCAGCAGTGCCCAGACGTATGAGGGGTGGGTGCCTATCACTCCCAGCAGTGCCCAGAGACAGGAGGGGTGTGTGCAGAGTCCTCCCAGCAGTGCCCAGAGACAGGAGGGGTGTGTGCAGAGTCCCCCCAGCAGTGCCCAGAGACAGGAGGGGTGGGTGCAGAGTCCTCCCAGCAGTGCCCAGAGACAGGAGGGGTGTGTGCAGGGTCCTCCCAGCAGTGCCCAGAGACAGGAGGGGTGGGTGCCTATCACTCTCAGCAGTGCCCAGAGACAGGAGGGGTGGGTGCAGAGTCCCCCCAGCAGTGCCCAGAGACAGGAGGGGTGGGTGCCTATCACTCCCAGCAGTGCCCAGAGACAGGAGGGGTGTGTGCAGGGTCCTCCCAGCAGTGCCCAGAGACAGGAGGGGTGGGTGCAGAGTCCTCCCAGCAGTGCCCAGAGACAGGAGGGGTGGGTGCCTATCACTCCCAGCAGTGCCCAGAGACAGGAGGGGTGGGTGCAGAGTCCTCCCAGCAGTGCCCAGAGACAGGAGGGGTGTGTGCAGAGTCCCCCCAGCAGTGCCCAGAGACAGGAGGGGTGGGTGCCTATCACTCCCAGCAGTGCCCAGAGACAGGAGGGGTGGGTGCAGAGTCCTCTCAGCAGTGCCCAGAGACAGGAGGGGTGTGTGCAGAGTCCCCCCAGCAGTGCCCAGAGACAGGAGGGGTGGGTGCCTATCACTCCCAGCAATGCCCAGAGACAGGAGGGGTGTGTGCAGAGTCCCCCCAGCAGTGCCCAGAGACAGGAGGGGTGGGTGCCTAACACTCCCAGCAGTGCCCATGGAACGCAAAGGGTGGAGTAGCCACAGATACCATGCCCACAAATGTCAGTCAGGTGCACAAAGACCCTGCAGTACATGTACCACATATGTGCGCGGCTGGGAGTATACGCATGCATAGCGCCGAAAAGAAAACATGTCCACATGAAGTCATGTCAATAGTCCACACACACAAGTACTATGACTACCAAGGATGCCACGAATGATGCAGGTGGAGACATCGCTCAGCATGCATGTGCAAAGTTGAAGGAGTCCGTCACACACCCAGCTGATGTAGACACAGCTCAGCACCACATATTGGGAAGGTACACAGAGGAAGGAATACACCTTGGGACAATTTCACCATGCAGCAACTGCGTACATGGACAGAGAAACCTAGCTAACACCGTGTGATGGCACACAGATACCAGGGTCCCCCCTATGACCAGCACACTACTACATTTCCCACACACCCAACACATGATTACCACCCAAAATCAGGTCGCAGCCCCACCAACAGCAACATCAGAAAAGCAGTAGTGTTCAAAGGAAACAAAAATGGCTTTAATCAGCATGATCTTAAAAAGTGTGTTAGTAGAAAGTTCAATATTTACAAAGCCCATAGGGCAGTCCATGAGTCACAGCTGGATGGGGGACACAGTGGGATGCGTGTCCCCTAGCTTGCCTGCACAGTTACATTCCGTCGTCTTCCACAGGGGTGAGGGCATCATGTGGGGGGGAAGGAACAGGCACCGCAGGGACAGGAGGGCGAAGGGTAGGCGACGTGGGTGCAGGGATGGAGGACTCCACCACAGGGGGTGGGGCAGGGCCAAAGGTGGATTCTAGGAGCGCGCTGCACACCTTAGCAAGGTCCTCCAGGGACTCCCCTGCACCCGAAGGAACCACAGGCCCCAAGGAGGGGGGGGTCAGAGGGATGGGTCGCAGCGCCACTGGGGGAGGGTGTGGACAGGGGGGGGACTCAAGCACCCTGACCGTGGACTTCCTTGTCCGCTTGCGGGGTGGTGTCACTGTGGGGCTCAGGGACAGAGCGGCCATGAAGGAGTCTTTGGGGGAGATGTGGCCAGGAGAGCTGAGGGGAGGGGATTTGGAGGGAGTGGATTGGGTGGAATGCGGACTCCCACTCTGGCTGCGTGTCACACGTTTGCCCCCCGACCCAGTGGGTGTGCCTACTACACCCTGTGTGTGCGTGTCAGGAGGTGTGCGGCGGACCTTCCCTGCTGGTGTGGTGCCTGTGTCTGTTGTGGTGGGTGAATGCTGACATCTGGGTGTATGTGGGACAGGCATGGGAGTGGGAAGTGTGGAAGGGGCAGGGGTAGTGGGTGGGACGTAGCGCTGCAGGAGACCCACTGCTACAGTCAGTGTCGAGTCTATGGACCTCAGCAAGTTGCGTTGGTCAGCCTGCGATGAATGAATGCCCTCCAAGTATGCCTCCATGTTGTTGAGGACCTGGCTGTGGGCATGGAGGACATTAAGGATCGCAGTCTGACCAACCTGCAACTGCCGCTGGATGCCACAGACTCTGCATTGGCGGCAGCAGTGGAGACAGGGGCAGGGGGTGCGGTGCCTGTCAGGAAGGAGACATGCGGTGACTGGGCACGCTGGGAAGGGACACGAGCACGTGGGAGGCGGCTGATGCCAATGGAGGGGGCGGTGCGAGATGTAGGGCTGCTGTCAGATGGTGGGGCAGCCACCGCCCACTCGGAGAGATCATCCTCGGACCCGTCAGCTTCATACTCTGTTGTGCCAGTCGACAGGTCCCCGGCTTCATTCTCCTCCGCCTCAGTCCCACTCGATGTGCCAGCCACGATGTCACCGCTGGCACTGGTGCTCGGTCCCTCTGCGCCGTCTGTGTCCATGTCTCCCTCCGTGTCCCCCGACGATGCTGTGGGCAGGGTGAAGAGACAGAAATTAATCATACACCTGTATACATATGTCACATGAGTCCAATCTACTTAGGTTACAGTGCATAGCCTGAAACAAAAGAAGAATTACAACTACAAAACAAGGTACATATGTAGGCCCTGCAAGACACAGTTGTTTGACCCACCATGCCACGGAAAAACTATGGAGAGCATGACACAATAGCAAATGAGATGACATGGAATTTTGACTGAGGAGCAAGGCCCTGGGGACAATCCAGCACTGCATCTGCACCACACAGCGTGGCAGGAAATAGGGATGAGCAGGGACCATATCCAGGAACTAGAGGCACATGCAGCATAGGTAATACTGATAACATGCCCACCCTGACTGGCACACTGCACCTTGAGTGTATGTCCAGACAAACATCACACACTGGCCAGTCCTAGCAAGGAGATTTCAGGTCTTGACATGTAGGCCATGCCCGCACCACCCACCCCCTACATGAGACAATTCTTTGGAGACACAGGAAGCACGTACATCTCTTAGTCTGGGTGAAATACACATGGGATGCAAAAATTCAATATTGCACACAAAATACCCAAGGTGCGCCTGTCCAAATAATCATGTACAAATGGGCATCATCAGATGATTGTAACAAGACACACAGGCAATGGCCACCGTGAGTATGTACTTGGAAAATCATGTCAGGCTGGACAGTGGACACTTGTACTACATTTCACGTCAATATACATGGTGCCAGGGGACAATGGCACAGAGCACAACCTATGCTGTAGACACAGACATTGTCGACATTTTCGGATTACACACATGATACCTAGGAAAAGATGCCCCTGGGGACAGTAGTGGCCACACAACTCCATGCTCCTGAATGGGAATGACTGCAACACACGCTAACATCCCTGCACTATGCGTACCGCACACTCATGCACATCATGTCACAGGCCACCACATAGGACATGCGTGCTGGAAGGCCTCGCACTTGAGAGATTAACTCCCATGTCTGGACTCAGCATTAGTGCCAACTGACATGGAACCCACAAGTCCAGAACTGGACAGGGCACAGGCAAGGTCCCAAAACCTGTTACACACCACCCCCACACATGATGCTGCAGGCATAGTACACTTGGAGAAAGCGCCAGCCTACATTACCTTGTGAAGGAGTGACTACACACAGACCAGGGAACACATTGCAAGGAGGGGAAGGGAGGCAGGAGAGCACTGCAATACTGTGGGTAACAGGATCTGCACAGCACCATAAAACCCTGGCAGTGTATCCATGGAACAGTGCACGTACAAATGCTGGTGAAACACAACAAACACACATGTACCTACCCCCTGCCTGCTGCATCTCCTGTAGGCGCCTGTCCAAGTCTGGAAAGACCACCGCCAGCACACGCTTGTGGATGTGGGAGAGACGGCGGCGCCCGCGGTTCTTATGGCTCTCAGGTGAGTCCCCCAGCAGGACCCGTGCGATCCTCCGCGTCCAGCACCGGATATCCTGCCAGCGTTTCCTCACCTGGGACAGGCGCCGCTTCCGACCATCCGCACTCCTCACGGCGCTGACGGCGGTCAGCCATATGTGCTCCTTGGCAGAGGCGTCTACCTGTGAGGATGAACAAGTGACACTACATCAATACACCTGGCACATGTCACAGAGACACATATTAGAACACATTTGCTGTTTACAACAAGGCATAGTATGCATCCAACGTATTGCACCTTTGTCATAGGGACATGATCCTCTGGGGAAGGCCAAAAGCAGTACGTGCCATTGAAAGGACACAGGTGGAATGAGGGCAACTACACAATCAATGATCCAGGCTCACACTGTGCATCACACCCACCCCTCCTGTCTCTGGGCACTGCTGGGAGTGATAGGCACCCACCCCTCCTGTCTCTGGGCACTGCTGGGAGTGATAGGCACCCACCCCTCATATGTCTGGGCACTGCTGGGGGGACTCTGCGCACACCCCTCCTGTCTCTGGGCACTGCTGGGGGGACTCTGCACACACCCCTCCTGTCTCTCGGCACTGCTGGGGGGACTCTGCACCCACCCCTCCTGTCTCTGGGCACTGCTGGGAGTGATAGGCACCCACCTCTCCTGTCTCTGGGCACTGCTGGGAGTGAAAGGCACCCACCCCTCCTGTCTCTGGGCACTGCTGGGGGGACTCTGCACACACCCCTCCTGTCTCTGGGCGCTGCTGGGAGACATCAGGCATTCCCCCCCCCTGGACCCCCCTACAGTACATAGCATGTGTATCACACCTGGACACAATGGCAGAAGTCACAGTCACAAAAAAGGGACACAGTCTGTGCCAGTGGACACTACACTCACCTGATAACCTGGTCGCCCATACAGCATGGGGTACTGTGGGAGGATCACATCCACCAAAGCCATGTTCTCCTCCAGGGTGAATGGCTGTGACCTCTCCACAGCCCTTGACATGGTTCCAGGGAATCAGTAGCAGCAGCTGGGTCGTGGAATACAGAGATGTGCAGGCAAGTGCTCCCTCATGGGACCTGGCTGCCTTATATCTGCCTTGCTGGCCCATTTCATGCACAGGAGTGCAGAGTGATTGGTCACTCACATTTGCATCCTATGTTTCCTCCAATCCCTTCAAACCTAGCAGTCAGTGGGTTCTTATTCTGTTTTTTTCTTCAGCATGATGTCAAACCCACAAACACATTGCAACAAAGTAGATTAATTCCAACTGACTTCTGCTGTGCACCTTCCAGAACAAAATCAAAGTTTAAACTTGGTCTCCATGACAACCAGCATGCATGTAGGCCTTAATACTTGTCCCTCATGTGTCCCCTATGTAATTTTGAGCTTCACACACAGGTATGGTGCGTTCCGGGGCCCTAGGGCACCCCAAATGCATAGCAACGGCCCGTACACGCGTGCGTACGTTCACTATCACTATGGGTGTCCTCGCGTATGCGTACTCGTAGTGGTACGGCCCGTACACACGCCTGTACGCTCCCTATCACTATGGGTGTCCTCGCGTATGCGTACTCGTAGTGGTACGGCACGTACACACGCCTGTACGCTCACTATCACTACGTGTACGCATACGCGAGGACACCCATAGTGATAGGGAGCGTACAGGCGTGTGTACGGGCCGTACCACTACGAGTACGCATACGCGAGGACACCCATAGTGATAGGGAGCGTACAGGCGTGTGTACGGGCCGTACCACTACGAGTACGCATACGCGAGGACACCCATAGTGATAGGGAGCGTAAAGGCGTGTGTACGGGCCGTACCACTACGAGTACGCATACGCGAGGACACCCATAGTGAAAGTGAACGTAGGCATGCGTGTACGGGCCGTACCACTATGGGTGTTCTTGCGTATGCGTACTCGTAGTGGTACGGACCGTACACATGCCTGTACGCTCACCATCACAATGGGTACACATACGGCAGCACTCCCATAGTGATACGGGAAGGTACACAGGCCCTCTTAGCAGAAGTACGGTGTTTTTCACACATCACAGTGGTGACAGGCAGCACACAGGAAGGAATAGGGCTGACATACTTGTCCATGGATGGACATCAAGGCATTGTCTGGGCAGTACTACATGTGTGGGGCACAGGTGTGAAAGGCTGTGATGTGGCACAATACTCCTGAGTGGAGAAGGCACCAGATGTATGATGAGATGTGTACATATGTAATGTGTGACGGTGCAATGTGTGCCAGGCATGCCCTTCACTCCTTTGACATGTGTGCATGTCGTACTGCACACTTGGCATGAGCGTCACTGGCATGGCACGGACACCAACACACTGAAGTGTCCCCTGAGGCCCGGTACAGGGGTTACCACACCTGACATGTCACTACCCACGGTGCACGATGTGACTATGTCATGTATGTGTGGGGGGTTCACATTAGGTAGATGTTTGAGCTCCCTCAAAAGCTGCAGCCGTTGCAGCAACCAACATGTGTCTGTGTGTAGATGGCCATGGCACACTGTTCCGCACACCATGCCACATGTGGTATCGGATGTGAGGTGTGTATGTATGCATGGGACACAGAGTAGCGTAACAAGGACATGTCTGCATCCTCTCTATGAATGTGTGGTGAGTCATGACATGTGCACCTTCATGGCAAGGTGTGTGGGCTGTCCTAGTGTAATGTCATGTGACCTGTGGCTCTAGTGTTCTGCTACCAGTCTCTGCAATCGACATCCTACTTCTGCTGATGTGTGGGTGTATGTCACTCCTGTCTTGCGTCTGGCTGTTCACTTGCACTGGGACACAGCTAATCCCATGCCATGGCATGTGGAGGTTCTCAATCTCCGTGTGTAGCTGGGTCTTGGTAGGAGTGTCACCTGCCAGCCATACGTGTCCAGGGCATGTGGCACATACCTGACTCCGTATGTCGCATATGTGTATAGACAGATTAACATGTGCTCAGGACAAATTATTTGTTGTTGTGGTGCACTCACTCTTCCTTGTCACTTCCAAATTACTGCAGAGCGCCGCCTCGTCCCCGACCAATTCCGGACTTGGCTGCCATGCGGGAGAATGATTGTATCCGGTGCTACCGCTTCCCCCAACGGTTGATTCTGGATTTGACGGCAAGACTGGCACCACACCTGCAACCGCTGCACAGGTATCCTACGGCACTGACACCCAAGCTGAAGGTAATGGCAGCCCTACATTTTCTAGCCACGGGTACCTTTCAAAATACCATAGCTCATGTTGGTGGCATGTCCCAGAGCATGTTCTGCCGTGTGCTGCATGATTTCTTAGAGGCCATGTTGATTCACCTGGATGACTTCATACATTTTCCTACCCCTGAAATGTTGACTGGGGTCAAGCGTGGATTCTATGCCCTGGGAGGGATGCCCCATGTCATTGGGTCCATAGATGGGACACATGTTGCTTTGGTACCACCACACGCACAGGAGGTAGCGTACCGGAATCGCAAGCACTACCACTCCATCAATGCCCTTGTGGTGTGTCTGTCCAACATGGTGATTTCACATGTCTGTGCTCGTTTTCCAGGATCAGCACACGATGCCTACATCATGAGGCGTAGCAGGATGCCTGAAATGATGACGCAGCTGCGCAACGAACGAGCATGTGTTGTTGGTGGGTACAGTCTGTCTGTCCTGTAATTTGCGTAGACTTCCAGCACGACCGCTTCTCCTGTTCTAACGATGTCCATGTGCTTCCCATGTAGGGGACGCTGGCTATCCCAACATGCCATGGCTGATCACACCTCTCCGCAACCCCATCACGCCGGCCCAGCTCCGCTACAACACCGCCCATGGCCGGACAAGGCGAGTGATAGAGAGGACGTTTGGCCTGCTGAAGAGCCGATTCAGGTGCCTACACAAGACCGGCGGCGCACTCCCATATGCCCCGGCGAAGGTCTGCAAAATCTTCATGGTCTGCTGCATGCTGCACAACATGGCAGTTGAGAAAGCTGTCCCACTCATCCTGGATCAAGATGACCAGGACCATCCACCCGTGGAGGACGAAGGGCTTGGCAATGGGGCTAGTGATGTGGAGGATGTGGAGCCGCAAGAGGACATCCGGACTCGGCTCATACGCGACTTCTTTGCTTAGTGGTGAGTACCAGTGTCTGAGTGTGCACGCATTGGTCCCCGTGTGGCATGTGTTGTGATGTGTCTCCACCTGCATGTATGGCACGTGAGTCAGAGGTGTGTGTGGGTGTGTCACTGGAGTGATGGTGCCAGTGATGGTTGTATTTCCCCAGTCATAATTGTGACCTAGCATGTTGTCATCCATACATGTGTCGAGTAAATGCACATGCAAGTGGCTGTGCTTTTTGTGGCTGACTTCTTGTGTGTCTCTCTTCCCCAGGTACTTGCGCATGCCGTCTGCTGCTTGCATTGTTGTGGCACTGCTATTCCTCATGGACACGTCATCATGTGCTGACTCAGCGTTACAGGCACGGACACGTTTGGAAGTCTCCTTAGGGTAAGGGATGCATCAGGGGTGTATTGGGTGTGGCAGTTGTTCACGATGTATGCACACTGCCCCTGTCGATGTTTGGTTCCTCTGCAGCCATGTTGCATCACCATGGTACACATGACATGCAGCTGGGTACACCTGAATAGATGGTCAGACTTGTTGACAGTCATCAGTGATGGGATAGTGGATTGTGATGATGGCATCAATGTGTGTAACACTACCCTCGGACACATACGGTTTGCATTGGCTTGACATGCTGTGGAACTTCCACATCAGCGGATCAATGGTGTATGGCAGGCTCTCCGTGAGCAGCTGTGGGTGTTTAGCTGTTAGCCGACACTTGTGTGCCAGTTCCATGCTATCACGCATTTGTGCTGCAGAAGGGGGGTGCCAGTGTTGGACCCACATGTTACTCCACATGAAGTGTTCATGTGTACTTCAAGTTGCCTCTGCAATCCCGAAAACATGACTAATAAAGGTGTCCCTATGCCTCCAAGGTGCCTCTTCTCAGTCAATGCTGGTGTGTTGCCACGGTGCATCTAGCATGTCTGGCATGGTTTTCACAGATAGTGGCTATGTGTCTATGTGTCGAGTAGCAAGATGCAAGCTGTGTGTGTGGGATGAGACTGTGTATTGTGCATGATGTCTATGACTGTGTGGGTATTGTGACATGTGCCATCCCCATGCATCCAACGTTGGCCAGGCCCCCATTATCTGCATCCACCGGACTCAAGCTTGCAGGACATGGTTCTGCCACCTGTCTACACATACCTGGGTGTCCCCCATGACACTGGACATGATCCCTGACCTCTGCGCATGACTGTTGCTGTACTCAATATGTCTGTCAGCACGGTTGTGCGGCCACCCCCTCAGCTGGTTGGGCCCATCACGGGTGTGTATGGTGCTCCATGTCTGTCTTGCCTAATACACTGTGACCCGTGTGTCCTGTGCCAGACTCAGGCCCCAGGGTGTGGATGGTTGAAGTCAAAAGAGAACTCAGGCATTATTAGACTTTACAAGACACATGTAAGGTAATAATGCAACCAGCAGGCATCTTCTCTTCATGGTGTGACTTTTTATTTTAGTGGGGGGGGGGGGGTATGACATGAGGGGCTTTCCGGGTGTTTGGAATCCAAAGTTCAGTAGGGGAGTTGGTGTCCTTGCCATTTGAAATCCTCAGAGTCCATGCCACAGTCTTTGTCAACATTGGTCAGACAGTGACCAGCAAGGCCATGTGGCAGAGAATGTCTTTTGATGCTGTGCTGCTGTTGCTCCAGTGGGCCAGGTGCCAGGCCAGGTGTCCTGGGAGATGGTGCTGTAGTGCCGACCCTCACGGTCTTTTCCGTGGACGAGCCGCCCTCCTGCGGGGACCCTCAGAAGCAGGCCGTGACGATGTTTGGGATGCTCCATCAGATGTTTCCTCCTCCTCCTCCTGATCCCTCCCTGTGGGTGGTGATGTTCTACGCCTTCTGGCACAGGGAGGGTTGCCCATGTTGTCGGCCATCCGACTGAGTGTATCGTGCATTCCCGTGTACACCGTCACGAGCTCAGCCTGTCCGTCCTCCATCCTCCGTTGGTGTTGCAGTAGACAGGCATGTAGCTCCGCATGTTGCTGGGCCTGCTGGGTCTTGATCCCCTCGAGGACGGACACAACCTGGGCCAGGCCCGTGGTGTCCTGCCGGTATGTGTCCAGGATGTTTCGGACATGGGAATATACCGGATCCCCAGCCAACTGGTCAGGCTGGCGCCTCCGCCGTCCTCCACTCCCACAACCCCTGCCCACTTGCACCTGGCCTGCCCTTGTGGGCACATCGGGTCTCCGGGACCCCTGAGGGATGGCATTGGCGTTGTCGCCTGCCTCCTCCTGGGTGCCCGGGACACCGTGTCCCTCCTGGCCAGCCTGGCTGCTTTGTGGTGGTGGGGCAGGGATCCTGGGTGTCTCCTGGGATGTGGCAGGAGTGGGGGTGGTGGTTGGCCCCGTTGTACCTGACGCAGGTGCTGCAGGTCATTGGACACCAGAGGGGCCAGGTTGGTCGGGGTCGTCCACAGAGTGGTGAGAGTCGTCGCTGCCGGTGGGATCGGCCTCCCGCAGAGCCGGGTCCTGTGAGTCTTCCCCCCCAGTGTTGGGGGGTGAACCACGAGGTTGACCTGTGTGTGAGAAAGACAATGTTAATTTTGGTCCATGCAACATCCATGTTTCATCAGTTTCAAAGTTGGAACATTTTCTCTGGGAATTTGGATCTGTCTTGCATTCCACTCACAGTGCACTTGTGCATGGGTGTGTCCCTTGGGCACAGCTTTGGCGCCTTTAACTATGTGTGGCACAGTCTTACTTGCTGCGTCAAGTGTGACTGCAGTCAGCAGTGGAGTGGGCAGGTGTGGCGAGCCGTGCATTGGCGCCTTCCGTGTTGCACTGTACGTGGGCACATGAAGTAGTTACACACACTTATATGATGCAGGTAGTTGTCGTTGTGCTCGTGCACAGGTTGTGACATGGCCCTGTGTTTTGCCATGGAGGAGAGGGGGGGTGCTGGCACTGGCCACCCTTGTCTACATGCACGCAGTCCACCTGCTGATGAGCAGACATTCCCACACACCACATGGCTGATTTGCTCTCCCTGTGTCTCCCTCCCTCTCTGTCCCCCTCTCCCTCCCTCTGTGTGTCAGCCTCCTCCCTCTGTCCGTCTCCCTGTGTCTCCCTCCCTCTCTGTCCCCCTCTCCCTCCCTCTGTGTGTCAGCCTCCTCCCTCTGTCCGTCTCCCTGTGTCTCCCTCCCTCTCTGTCCCCCTCTTTCTCTGTCCCCCTCTCCCTCCCTCTGTGTGTCACCCTCTGTGAGAAGTTGGCCTGGTATATGATGCTCACTAGTTAAAGTGATCACCTTGTACCATGCCAAGCAACCCTTATGGTGTGGTTGTAAGTCAACCTTTTCGGACTAGCTGCCCTAGTGGTAGCGTAGGCTAAGCAGCCTTTGAGGCTAAACTCGTGAAGCGTGTTAAGCCAGCTGTTTTACCAAATGCAACCCCCTTTTATACCAATGAAAGGACACCACACAGATATATATTCAAAATATATATGTATTTATTTCTCAAAGTAACCCCTAGTCTCTTTATGAGCACAGGAGCACAAATCGTCAAACAAGATTACAGTAGAATACACAGAAGTTGCACTTTATATGGATAGGCCCTGGTGGCCGCTCAAACCATATACTAAAATAGTGGTATAAGTACCACGAACAGAAAAGGGAAAAGGCCTAGGGCCTCTAGAATCGCTGGGCCTACAAGGAGCTAACTTCAGTTAGTGACCAGGAGGTCCACGGGTGGCGTGTGCAGAGCAAATAGTCACACGCGTGCTCCCATAGGTTTCAATGGGTGCGTAAAAAGTACAAAGTTACTGCAAAAAGGATCTTCCGGATGGACTAGGAACTCAAGATTAGAAACACAGACACTAGAGATGATACTCTACACTTGGGCACCGGAGTGACAACTTTACCTCACCCACAGGAAGCGGGTGCTAGGTGTCGAAGTGCGTCGGGTTTCTTCTATCTGTTCCGTGGAGCCTGTGGACAAAGATGCTGCAGGTGGTCGGTCCGGGAGAGATGCGGTGGATCTAAGGGTGGATCGGAGTTGTAGAAGACCTGTAAGCAGAGGGGACAGTGTTCACAGTCACTAGCCAGTGACCAGCGTGGCACCAGGTGGGTACCAGGCGATGTCGGGTGCAAACAGGAAGAAAGGTGTAGCTTGTCTCTGCAGCCACGTGGTCCCTGGAGGTTGACGACGTCCAGAAGTCGGTTCACGAGCTGTCCCACGCAGGCTCTCGCTGTCGGCGGTGTCGGCAACTTGATCGAAGCAAACAAGCCTTGGCAAAAGCAATTGTTGTGGAGAACAAGATAAGCTGATGGTTCTGACCAGCAAGGTCAGAGGGACTGCTCCTTTGGAGGGGAGCAAGGGCCAGTCTGGAGCAACCAGACCAGCGGTGTATGTCTTGAAGTTCGTCGCCAAGATGGCCACTAGCCAGCGGGCCAGCAACCGGTTAGGCGCGTCGAGTGGCAAAATGCAGAAGGGCCCCACGCAGATCGTGGAGATGCAGGAGGGCTCACCTTTGGTGCAGATGCTGCTCGGGTGTTGGGCTTCTTAGATCCCAAAGCACAACTTGGAGGGAGCCTCGGTTGTTGCGCTTGCAGCTTGTCGTCGTCGTTCCAAGATGGCTGGCTCCACGTGTCTCGGTGCCTCCACGGGTCTCCTTTTTTCAGGGACTGTGGATTGGGCGGTGAGAGGTCTGGAGGTCCAGGTCTTGTCAGTCTCTGGGCTCGGGCTCCGGCGGGAGGCGGCGGCAAAGCAGACGTTGATTCGCTGGATGGTGCTTGCGTTAGCAAGGTGGTCACTCCCTGACCACAGGGGAGATTTCCTTCAGTCTTCTGTGCAGCAGAATGTCGAAGTTCCCGTCTTCTTCTTAGTTTCAAGTTGATTCCAGGATGTCTGAAGTCTTAGGACACAGCTCCTACCTTTACGCGGATTCTAGGGGCTGGACTACCTGCTAGGTCCCTCCCTAAGGGTGGGACCAGGAAGGGGGGTGGTTACACCCCCAATCCTTTGTCCAGCTCGCCCCAGGCCCGGGACTGGTGTGCCCCAGGACCGGTTTGAACTGGCATATGCACCGAGGCTCCTTGTGAGCCACAGGCATGTCTGGTTTCTTTCAAGCCCTACCTGACCAATACACAAAATCCTGTCTGGGGTGGTGCACGCACCTCCCCTGGCAGGAAACCCTTTGTCCACACCTCCCAAGCTGGAAGGACTCCCAGCAGCAGGAGGGCAGACTTGTGTCTGTGGTGGCAGCATCCATTTTGTGGAGCTGAGGCTATGTCTGATTTTACCCGGGTTTCAGGTACTGTACATGTCGTGTCCCTCTAGAAGGGTGGAATGCTAACCCCGTCGCCAGAATTGGCGAGGGGTTAGTATTCCAATTCATATGACACCTTACTCGACATGTTTTGATAAAGCCAAACCAAAGATAGCATTTAACCGCGAGGTTCATAATGCACTTAAGAGTATATGGTATGACGATATCTGGAACCAGTAGAAGGAAGTTGTTCCGACCACTGCAGACAGGCTCAGCTCATGCCAGACTACCATCTCACATGGAACCAAGCACTCTGCCTTCAGGATTGTTAAGGCCTGCCATAGGAGTGACTTATAGGTTACCAGGTGTCCCATTTAAGGTTAGGTATAGGTATACTACACCTAAGTAAGAGGTGATTACACCAACTTACCCCAGCTGAGTGATCAGCCAGTTGTGTCAAATTGTTAGGCCAAGCCTGGGGTGGCATCATACATGCTTCAGCCCCTGGCAGGCCTTGGGTACACCAATGCCCTGGGTACCTAGTGTACACTGGTACAGGGGCTGACAGGGTGATCCACTTCCAATTGGTTATGCACCTAGGGTGCATAGTGTTAATTTAGTAGAGAGAACAGCAGGCTGGGGGTCTGATTGGCAGGCCCACAGCCTCAATATGTCAAAAACCAGTGAAGCAAAAAGCAAAAATTTGGGGTGACCATAGGATAGCAGACCCTACTCTCCTACACAACCCCCCCCAAACGCTGGGACATTAAACTAGCCTTGACCAGTCTCGTCTTCATGTCCTAAGTGGAAGTACCTGGAGAGACCATCTGCATTCCCATGGTCAGTACCTGGCCGGTGCTCCACTGTAAAGTCCATCCCCTGTAGGGAAATGGACCACCTAAGCAGTTTGGGGTTTTCACCCTTCATCTGATTTATCCCCAAGAGGGGCTTATGGTCGGTCTGAATCTTGAAGTGAGTGCCAAACAAGTATGGCCTCAGCTTCTTCAGGGCCCACACCACAGCAAAGGCCTCCCTCTCAATAGCTGACCAATTCTTCTCTCTGGGGGTCAACCTTCTGCTAATAAAAGCAATGGGTTGGTCTTGACCATCTACATTAAGTTGTGACAGCACAGCTCCCACACCCAACTCAGAAGCATCTGTTTGGACAATAAACTCTTTGGAGTAGTCAGGACTTTTCAGGATAGGTGCAGAGCACATGGCCTCCTTCAGGTCATCAAATGCCTTTTGACAGCTTACTGTCCACTGAACCTTTTTGGGCATCTTCTTGGATGTCAGATCATTAAGAGGAGTCACAATGGACCCATAGTTCTTAACAAACTTCCTGTAGTACCCAGTCAAGCCCAAGAAAGCTCGAACTTGAGTCTGGGTGGTTGGAGGAGACCAGTCCTTGATGGATTGTATCTTACTCTCCAGTGGTTGAACTTGGCCTCCACCTACAAGGTGGCCCAAATACACAACCTTACTCTGCCCTATCTGGCACTTAGTGGCCTTGATAGTGAGGCCTGCCCTTTGCAGAGCCTCAAGAGCCTTCTTCAGGTGGATCAGGTGATCCTCCCAGGTGGAGCTAAAGACAGCAATGTCATCAAGATATGCTGCGCAAAAGTCATCCAACCCAGTAAGGACTTGATTCACCAACCTTTGGAAGGTGGCAGGTGCATTCTTCAGACCAAAGGGCATCACCACAAACTGGTAGTGCCCACCTGGGGTTGAGAATGCTGTTTTGGCCTTAGACTCCTCAGCTAATCTGATTTGCCAATAGCCAGCTGTCAAGTCAAATGTGCTCAAAAACTTTGCAGAAGCTAGTTTGTCTATGAGCTCATCTGCCCTTGGAATAGGGTGTGCATCTGTCCTGGTGACAGCATTGAGACCCCTGTAGTCCACACAGAACCTCATCTCTCTCTTGCCATCTTTGGTGTGAGGTTTGGGGACCAGAACCACTGGGCTAGCCCAGGGGCTCTCTGAGGGTTCAATGACACCTAATTCCAGCATTTTATGTACCTCATCCTTTATACAGTCCCTGACGTGGTCAGGTTGTCTGTAAAGCTTGTTCTTTACAGGCAGACTGTCACCAGTGTCCACCACATGGGTACACCAGTCAGTTTGACTAGGTATCAAGGAAAACATATATGAAAATGATTGTAGAACCTGTCTACATTCAGTCTGCTGATGGGCAGTGAGGTTGCCTCCAAGGGTCACTCCTTCAACTGAGCCATCTTCAGGGTTCTGAGACAACAGGTCTGGGAGAGGGTCACTCTCTTCCTCCTGTCCCTCATCTGTAGCCATGAGCAAGCCCATGTCTGCCCTGTCAACATATGCTTTAAGCCTGTTAACATGGAGTACCCTGTGGGGACTACTGGGAGTTCCTAGGTCTACCAAGTAGGTGACCTCTCCCTTCTTTTCCAGGATTGTATGGGGTCCAGACCATTTGTATTGGAGTGCTGCTGGGGCCACTGGCTCCAACACCCATACCTTCTGTCCTGGCTGAAACTCAACCAAGACAGCCTTTTGGTCATGCCAAGCTTTCTGTAAGGCCTGGCTTGCTTCAAGGTTTTTGGATGCCTTCTCCATATACTCAGCCATCCTGGAGCGGAGACCAAGTACATAGTCCACTATGTCTTGCTTAGGCTTTTTGAGAGGTAACTCCCATCCTTCCTTCACCAAACACAGTGGGCCTCTTACAGGGTGCCCAAACAACAATTCAAAGGGGCTGTAGCCAACTGCTTTTTGTGGGACCTCTCTGTAAGCAAACAGAAGGCAGGGTAGAAGGATGTCCCATCTTCGCCTGAGCTTTTCAGGTAATCCTTTGATCATACCCTTTAGGGTCTTGTTGAATCTCTCAACAAGCCCATTGCATTGTGGGTGATAAGGGGTGGTGAACTTGTAGTTGACCCCACATTCCTTCCACATAGCTGTCAAGTATCCTGACATGAAGTTGGTACCTCTGTCAGAAACTACCTCCTTAGGAAACCCCACTCTGGAGAATACTCCCAGCAGGGCCCTGGCCACAACAGGTGCTGTAGTGGTCCTAAGGGGAATTGCCTCTGGATACCTGGTGGCATGATCCACTACCACCAGTATAAATCTGTGCCCAGATGCAGTGGGAGGATCCATGGGACCCACTATATCTATTCCCACTCTTTCAAAGGGGACCCCCACCACAGGTAGTGGTATTAGGGGGGCCTTTGTTGTGCCACCTGATTTGCCACTGGCTTGGCAGGTCACACAGGAGCGACAAAACTCCTTTGTATCTTCATTCATGTGAGGCCAGTGAAAGTGAGGGACAAGCCTGTCCCAAGTCTTGTTCTGGCCTAAGTGTCCTGCTAAAGGAATATCATGGGCCAAGGTAAGAAGGAAGCCCCTAAATTGCAGAGGTATAACCATCCTCCTGGTTGCACCAGGCTTGGGGTCTCTAGCCTCTGAATAAAGGAGCCCTTCATCCCAATACACTTTATGGGTACCTTGAGCATTCCCAGCAGCCTCAGCAGCAGCCAGCTGTCTGAGGGGTTCAAGAGAGGGACAGGATAACCGAGCCTGCCTCAAGTCAGCCCTTGAAGGTCCCCCTGTCCCCAGAAACTCAACCTGATCAGGTTCAAGCTCTTCAGGGACAGTTCCTTCAGGGTCCTCTAGATCAGCTTCCTGGGAAGGCTGATCATCACTCTGAGGCAGGGGGGAAGGCACAGCCTTAACCCTCCTGTTCTTCTTCTTGGTAGGTGCTTGGTCCATTGTTCCAGGATCCAAGATCTGAGGTTCAGTGAGGCATTTTTTGGCCTGTGACCTGGTCACAGCAAGGACATGTGATGATATACCTAACATCTCTGCATGAGTCCTGTACTCCACTTCTGACCATAGAGAACTCTCTAGGTCATTGCCCAACAAACATTCTACTGGGAGGTCTGCACTAACCACAACCCTTTTGAGGCCAGTTACCCCTCCCCATGAGAAGTTAACAACTGCCACACTATGTGAAGTAGTGGCATTGCTGGCATTGGTCACCAGGTAATTCTCACCTGGTATGTACTGTCCAGGGTCCACAAAGCCTGGTGTCACCATAGTGACACTGGCACATGTGTCCCTGTAGGCTTGAGCCACTTTTTCGTTAATTAAAGGAGTCTGTCTGTACTTGCCCAGGTTACTGGGGCTCACAGTCAGGGACAAATCAATGTCCCCATCACAGATCAAGACTGCCTGTGTCAGGGTTCTGTCTAAGTCAGAATCTCCTTCAGTTCCCATAGTGATTCCCACTACACCCTTTGTCTGGGGACCAACACTGCTAACAGTAGTACTGGGAGCAGGTGCCTTAGGGGCAACAGTGTTGGGGGCTCCACCCTTCTTACAATCACTAGTCCAGTGAGTTGTATTCTTGTAATGATTGCACCAGGGTTTCTTTTGACCTTCTTTCCTCTTTCCCTTGGATTGCTGTTGGGACCCACCCTCCTTAGCAGTAGTTTGGGGCCCTGTTGAAGACTTCTGGTCTTTAGATTTCTGATCTCCACCCTTTTGGTCTGTTTTCTTCTGATCACCCCCTTGGCCCTGGTTCTGGTTCTTTTGCTTAACCCTGGTTCTGACCCATTTGTCTGCCTTCTTTCCCAATTCTTGGGGAGAGGTCAGATCTGAGTCAACCAAGTGTTGATGCAGTTGCTGGTTTTGACAGTTATTTAAAATCTGTTCTCTCATCATCAAATTATACAATCCTGTAAAATCAGATACCTTACTTCCCAGCAACCAACCCTCCAAAGCCTTAGTGGCACATTCAACATATTCAGACCAGTCCTGAGTCTGTGTCTTTTGGGTGTCTCTGAACATTAACCTGTACTGTTCAGTGGTTAAGCCTAACCCATCAACCAGAACACTCTTCAGGATTCTGTAGTTTCTGACATCCTCCTCCCTAACAGTGAGGAGTCTGTCTCTGCCTCTTCCTTCAAAGGAGAGCCAGAGGATTGCTGCCCACTGGTCTTCAGGAACCTGCTGTACTTTGCAGGCTCTCTCAAGAGCAGTTATCCATTTGTGGATATCATCCCCACTTTTGTAGGGGGGCACAACCTTAGACAGGTTCCTATTATCAAAGACCCTATCTTTGTCCTTAGGGACAATGCTGCCACCAGTGGGTATAGACCCACTCTCTCTAGGTTGCCTAGCCTTACTCAGTTTCTCTTCCATCAGGGCTACTTCTAGCTCCTGCTTCCTGATCCTCAGCTGGGCTTCCTGCATTCTGGCCTCATGTTCCCTCCTCTGAGGGGGGGTCATCCTTTTCCTGGAGTGAACTTGAGAGCCTCTAGAGGCATGAGAAGCATTAGAGTCACCTGAGCGATTCCTTTGCCTCCCAAGCCCCTGGTTAAGTCCACTGGGGAGATCCAATGGGACGATCCCATTGTCAGTCCCCAATAGCCTTAGTTTAGCTGGGCCAAGTAGAACACTTGGCACTGGGCTAGTTCTCCCTTCATCCTCACTACTTTCTGTATCAGTACCTTTATCACTCTAATCCTCTGTGGTATTATTGCCATCTAAGGGGTGACTATTGGAACTGGGTACCTCTGTAGCATCTTCAGAAGGGGGGCCTCCTGTTCCTGTCCCTAAGGGGGCTAACTGGGAAGCTTTCTCGAGCTCTTTCTGATTTACATCATTCTGTAAGAGTTCTCTGAGCTCAGCAGAGGTAGGGTTCTTGGGCTGTTTAAGGCCTCTAAGAGTTGCCAAATGCCTGAGCTCATTCTGATTTAGGGTAGCAAAGATGGATGGTGCCCTCTTGGGGTCACTCTCAACAGAGATGGGTACAGTGGACCCCTCTGCCCCAGCCATTGCTCTTAAGTGTGGGTGGATGTGTTGCAATCTACCTACACTTGGGTTTACCTACTAAACCTATCTAGTAGTCGTAGTCAGGGTGTGCTACTCCCTTTGCTCTACAACAACTAAGTTCAGTAGAACTTATGTATATCTAATCTTGTTTTATATGTACCTACAGGTACCTATGTGATCTTTCAATTGGTAACCAAGAGATTACAATGGTAAAACACAGCAAGCTCAAATCGCACTGCTGCCACCAATGTGAGAAGTTGGCCTGGTATATGATGCTCACTAGTTAAAGTGATCACCTTGTACCATGCCAAGCAACCCTTATGGTGTGGTTGTAAGTCAACCTTTTCGGACTAGCTGCCCTAGTGGTAGCGTAGGCTAAGCAGTCTTTGAGGCTAAACTCGTGAAGCGTGTTAAGCCAGCTGTTTTACCAAATGCAACCCCCTTTTATACCAATGAAAGGACACCACACAGATATATATTCAAAATATATATGTATTTATTTCTCAAAGTAACCCCTAGTCTCTTTATGAGCACAGGAGCACAAATCGTCAAACAAGATTACAGTAGAATACACAGAAGTTGCACTTTATATGGATAGGCCCTGGTGGCCGCTCAAACCATATACTAAAATAGTGGTATAAGTACCACGAACAGAAAAGGGAAAAGGCCTAGGGCCTCTAGAATCGCTGGGCCTACAAGGAGCTAACTTCAGTTAGTGACCAGGAGGTCCACGGGTGGCGTGTGCAGAGCAAATAGTCACACGCGTGCTCCCATAGGTTTCAATGGGTGCGTAAAAAGTACAAAGTTACTGCAAAAAGGATCTTCCGGATGGACTAGGAATTCAAGATTGGAAACACAGACACTAGAGATGATACTCTACACTTGGGCACCGGAGTGCCAACTTTACCTCACCCACAGGAAGCGGGTGCTAGGTGTCGAAGTGCGTCGGGTTTCTTCTATCTGTTCCGTGGAGCCTGTGGACAAAGATGCTGCAGGCGGTCGGTCCGGGAGAGATGCGGTGGATCCAAGGGTGGATCGGAGTTGTAGAAGACCTGTAAGCAGACGGGACAGTGTTCACAGTCACTAGCCAGTGACCAGCGTGGCACCAGGTGGGTGCAAACAGGAAGAAAGGTGTAGCTTGTCTCTGCAGCCACGTGGTCCCTGGAGGTCGACGACGTCCAGGAGTCAGTTCACGAGCTGTCCCACGCAGGCTCTCGCTGTCGGCGGTGTCGGCGACTTGATCGAAGCAAACAAGCCTTGGCAAAAGCAATTGTTGTGGAGAACAAGATAAGCTGATGGTTCTGACCAGCAAGGTCAGAGGGACTGCTCCTTTGGAGGGGAGCAAGGGCCAGTCTGGAGCAACCAGGCCAGCGGTGTATTTCTTGAAGTTCGTCGCCAAGATGGCCACTAGCCAGCGGGCCAGCAACCGGTTAGGCGCGTCGAGTGGCAAAATGCAGAAGGGCCCCACGCAGATCGTGGAGATGCTGGAGGGCTCACCTTTGGTGCAGATGCTGCTCGGGTGTTGGGCTTCTCAGATCCCAAAGCACAACTTGGAGGGAGCCTCGGTTGTTGCGCTTGCAGCTTGTCGTTGTCGTTCCAAGATGGCTGGCTCCACGTGTCTCAGTGCCTCCACGGGTCTCCTCTTTTCAGGGACTGTGGATCGGGCGGTGAGAGGTCTGGAGGTCCAGGTCTTGTCAGTCTCTGGGCTCGGGCTCGGGCTCCGGCGGGAGGCGGCGGCAAAGCAGATGTTGATTCGCTGGATGGTGCTTGCGTTAGCAAGGTGGTCACTCCCTGACCACAGGGGAGATTTCCTTCAGTCTTCTGTGCAGCAGAATGTCGAAGTTCCCGTCTTCTTCTTAGTTTCAAGTTGATTCCAGGATGTCTGAAGTCTTAGGACACAGCTCCTACCTTTAAGCGGATTCTAGGGGCCGGACTACCTGCTAGGTCCCTCCCTAAGGGTGGGACCAGGAAGGGGGGTGGTTACACCCCCAATCCTTTGTCCAGCTCGCCCCAGGCCCGGGACTGGTGTGCCCCAGGACCGGTTTGAACTGGCATATGCACCGAGGCTCCTTGTGAGCCACAGGCATGTCTGGTTTCTTTCAAGCCCTACCTGACCAATACACAAAATCCTGTCTGGGGTGGTGCACGCACCTCCCCTGGCAGCAAACCCTTTGTCCACACCTCCCAAGCTGGAAGGACTCCCAGCAGCAGGAGGGCAGACTTGTGTCTTTGGTGGCAGCATCCATTTTGTGGAGCTGAGGCTATGTCTGATTTTACCCGGGTTTCAGGTACTGTACATGTCGTGTCCCTCTAGAAGGGTGGAATGCTAACCCCGTCGCCAGAATTGGCGAGGGGTTAGTATTCCAATTCGTATGACACCTTACTCGACATGTTTTGATAAAGCCAAACCAAAGATAGCATTTAACCGCGAGGTTCATAATGCACTTAAGAGTATATGGTATGACGATATCTGGAACCAGTAGAAGGAAGTTGTTCCGACCACTGCAGACAGGCTCAGCTCATGCCAGAGCACCATCTCACATGGAACCAAGCACTCTGCCTTCAGGATTGTTAAGGCCTGCCATAGGAGTGACTTATAGGTTACCAGGTGTCCCATTTAAGGTTAGGTATAGGTATACTACACCTAAGTAAGAGGTGATTACACCAACTTACCACAGCTGAGTGATCAGCCAGTTGTGTCAAATTGTTAGGCCAAGCCTGGGGTGGCATAATACATGCTTCAGCCCCTGGCAGGCCTTGGGTACACCAATGCCCTGGGTACCTAGTGTACACTGGTACAGGGGCTGACAGGGTGATCCACTTCCAATTGGTTATGCACCTAGGGTGCATAGTGTTAATTTAGTAGAGAGAACAGCAGGCTGGGGGTCTGATTGGCAGGCCCACAGCCTCAATATGTCAAAAACCAGTGAAGCAAAAAGCAAAAATTTGGGGTGACCATAGGATAGCAGACCCTACTCTCCTACACCCTCTGTCACCTCAGCCCAGCTTCCTGGGCACACACTGTTAGCAGATCTTTGAATGGCCCTTGGCTTGTTGATGCGAGTTTGTTTCTGATCTCCAGGCACCCATTGGGTGTAGTGTCTGTGTCTGCGCTGCTGCTGTGGTGGTGTGTGCTGCCACTCTTTCACAGAGTTGGCTGTTCATTAGCTGCTGTCATGTGCAAAACAGTGCCTTCACCCCCATGTGTTAATGCAAGGCGTCCGCCATTTGCTGGCGAGTCTTTCCTGTGTGGGGACACTGTTTGTCTGGCTGTGACCTAGGCCATATGGGCAGAGGGCATTGTTGTCTGCTTCTGAGTTGCAGTATGTGATTTTTTGGGCCCACCCTCCCGCCATCCGGGTTACCGTGTCATGTGTTGGTGTCTTCTGTGGCCTGTGACTTGACATTGTCCAGCTGGGGGCATGGTGGCGCCAGTGGCATGTGCGTGTTCATGGAGTGTGGTTGAGTCATGCGATAGCTTGGGGTGGTTGCGTGCCTGTTTGTGAGTTTGGTTGTGGATGACGTTCCCCCCCATGTGAGGTGCGTTGTTTGTGTACTCACCCGGGTCTCAGAGTCCTCCTAATCGTGCGACTGCCTCCACCGGCAGTATGGCCATCACCCTCTCCTCCCAGGGATGGTAGTGTACGGGTCTGCGGGACGGCCCTCCTCCAGTGACGTTGGCCTGGTTGTGTTCATCCGTCATCTTGGCTCGGACCCTCCTCCGCAGATCGTACCACCTGGCTTGGCATTCCTGCTTGTTCCTTCTGGTGTCCTCAACAGCATTCACAGCATCGACGATGGTCTGCCACATGGCTGTTTTTTCTGAAATGCTGGTCTGTCTGACCAATGTTCCAAAGAGCTGTGGCTCGACTCTGAGGATTTCATCGACAAGGACCTCCAACTCTCGGTTACTGAACTTTGGATTCTTGTTAGTGGGCATGGTGAGGGGTGTGGGTGTGGATGGTGGGGGGTGGTGGGTGTGGATGGTTGTGGGTGTGTGGGTGTGGTTGTGCAGGTGTGTGTGTGTGAATGTGATGAGGGGGTGTTTGTGAAGGTGGTTGTGTGAAGGTGTGCAAGTGTAAGATGTGGTGAAGCTTCTAGTTTGGTGCTGTAGGTTGTCTGTGGGGTCTGGCAGCAGTGAGTCTGTTGCAAAGGCTCATGGTTTGTGTGTGTGGGCCCTTTTTATTGGTCCATTGGTGAGTGTGGCTGTGTTTGAAGTTTGGGTGGGTGTGTTATAAGGAGTGGTGGTGTTTTGGGCCTCTGTTTGTTTTTGGCAGTTGCAGGTCAGTGAATGTGTTGTTTTGGTAGTTGTTGGACATGTTTTGTGGCTTTGTGCCATTTGAATGGTGTATTCTTGTGTCGTTTTGGTTTGTCCTGGTTGTGTACGTGCGTTTTTTGGCGTGTATACGGTGTGCACATGGCCCATTTTGTTGTACAGTGCTGTCCTTGTGTGTGGCTTGGTACGAGTCGTACATTCGGTTGTGATGTTGGGGCCTGGGGTGCGCTCCGTCCTTAGGATGTTGTGGTGGGGGTACGCTCCATGCATACGCGGGTGGGGGTACGACTCTGACGTACATGGGTGTAGGTACACGGGGGTACGACATGTACAGGGGTGTACATACACGGGTGGGGCTTCGACACGTACACGGGTGTACATACACGAGGGGGTACGACACGTACTGGGGTGTACATACACGGTGGTACGACATGTACAGGGGTGGGGGTACGACTCGAACGTACAGGGGTGTACATACACGGTGGTACGACAGGTACAGGGGTGGGGGTAGGACTCGAACGTACTGGGGTGTACATACACGGTGGTACGACATGTACAGGGTTGTACATACACGGTGGTACGACACGTACACGGGTGGGGGTAGGACTCGAACGTACAGGGGTGTACATACACGGTGGTACGACACGTACACAGGTGGGGGTAGGACTCGAACGTACAGGGGTGTACATACACGGTGGTACGACACGTACACGGGTGGGGGTAGGACTCGAACGTACAGGGGTGTACATACACGGTGGTACGACACGTACAGGGGTGGGGGTACGACTCGAACGTACAGGGGTGTACATACACGGTGGTACGACACATACAGGGGTGGGGGTAGGACTCGAACGTACTGGGGTGTACATACACGGTGGTACGACACGTACAGGGGTGTACATACACGGTGGTACGACACGTACACGGGTGGGGGTACTACTCGAACGTACAGGGGTGTACATACACGGTGGTACGACACGTACACGGGTGGGGGTAGGACTCGAACGTACAGGGGTGTACATACACGGTGGTACTCGAACGTACTGGGGTGTACATACACGGTGGTACGACACGTACAGGGGTGTACATACACGGTGGTACGACACGTACACGGGTGGGGGTACGACTCGAACGTACAGGGGTGTACATACACGGTGGTACGACACGTACAGGGGTGGGGGTAGGACTCGAACGTACAGGGGTGTACATACACGGTGGTACGACAGGTACAGGGGTGGGGGTAGGACTCGAACGTACTGGGGTGTACATACACGGTGGTACGACACGTACAGGGTTGTACATACACGGTGGTACGACACGTACACGGGTGGGGGTAGGACTCGAACGTACAGGGGTGTACATACACGGTGGTACGACACGTACACAGGTGGGGGTAGGACTCGAACGTACAGGGGTGTACATACACGGTGGTACGACACGTACACGGGTGGGGGTAGGACTCGAACGTACAGGGGTGTACATACACGGTGGTACGACACGTACAGGGGTGGGGGTACGACTCGAACGTACAGGGGTGTACATACACGGTGGTACGACACATACAGGCGTGGGGGTAGGACTCGAACGTACTGGGGTGTACATACACGGTGGTACGACACGTACAGGGGTGTACATACACGGTGGTACGACACGTACACGGGTGGGGGTACTACTCGAACGTACAGGGGTGTACATACACGGTGGTACAACACGTACACGGGTGGGGGTAGGACTCGAACGTACAGGGGTGTACATACACGGTGGTACGACACGTACACAGGTGGGGGTAGGACTCGAACGTACACGGGTGTACATACATGGTGGTACGACACGTACAGGGGTGGGGGTACGACTCGGATGTACACGGGTGTACATACACGGGTGGGGGTTCGACACGTACACGGGTGTACATACAGGGGGGGTGTACATACACGGGGAGTACGACTCGAACGTATGGGTGCTGGGGGGAGTGTTGGGCGCGTATGCGGGCACATGTCTCCATGGTTGCTATGGGAGTTCGGTGCGGACGGTGTATTTACCATACGGTTGTAAGATCGGACGCACGGGTTGGATCGTGATTCCTCGGTCGGACTTCACTTTTCACATTTGTACGGTAAATCGTCCGAGGACGTGTCGGACACATTTTACGACCCGAGGACGTGTGGGGAATAATTCCCAAGGCGGTTCGTATGGACTTTTTACCATGCGAATCGTGATTGCCAGTTTGTACGGCACTTGTACGATTCGTACGGTAAAAAGACCGGATACGAGTCGGACGGGCCTTTTTTTTACCGGATCGTGATCGGCACCTATGTGTTCCGCCCAGTAGTAGGTTTCAACGTTAGGAAGTGAGAACCCCCGCTATATTGGTGTCGCTGTAGGGTCTTTAGCGCCACCCTGGGTTGTTTGCCTAACCACAGGAAGCTACGGACCTCTGAGTCGATCTCCCGGAAGACCCTTCTGGGAACTGGATAGTATTCATTTTGGAACGCGTACAGGAACCTGGGCAGCGTCATCTTAAACATGGCAGCGCGCCCCAGGATCGTAAGCGGCAGCCGTCGCCATCTGTTCGCGTCCTCTATGAAGTTGTTAAAAACCCTTCCTACATTCCTGGCATAGGAGACGTTCTGGTCAAGCGTTAGAAACACTCCAAGATAATGAAACCCTTCCTTCGTTGTCTGGAGCCTGTCCGGAAGACTCGGCCACTGCTCTTGCCCCTTCGGATCGTATAATACCGACTTGTGCCAGTTAACCCTGTATCCCGAGTGGGCTCCGTACCGCTCCAGCTCCGAAAAGATTATCGGGATCGTCGTGGCCGGGTGTGTAACATGGAGAAGGACATCATCCGCATAGAGGGATATTTTTTCCTCCATCTCGTCCTGCGGTCCCTTTCGGAAACCCCTAATCCCTGGGTGTTGTCTGACTATTGCCGCCAGTACCTCTATTGTCATTGTGAGAAGCAGGGGGGACAAGGGGCACCCCTGCCGTGTGCCCCTGCAGATGGGGAAATCCCCGGAGGTGACCCCATTTACTCTCACTCGTGCTTAGGGATCCGTATACAGTAGTCGTATCCATTGGCGGAAGACGGGCCCGAAGCCCATTCGCCCCAGGACCCCCTCTAGGAAGGGCCAGTGCACATTCATCTGAATTTTTGACCGTTTGTGTAACTACAGTTTCAGCTAGTAGAGATGGTGTATTAAGGATCTCTGCCAAAATCTCCTCCCCAAACGAGAGTTCGGTGTCCATATTGCAAGTAGGGTGTGATGTGTGATCAAAACTCTGATCTACTATTTTCGTTATTGGGGCAAGACTCTGCTAAGTCTGTCCTTCTGTTCTGATCAGGAGAACTTGCGATTCAGAACATGCCCCTACAATTAGGGAAGGGTACCCCTTAATTTATTCCCACAGCCATCAGCTGTACATAAATATGATCACGAGGGAACTCCACAGTGTGTGGAGAAGGGAACAAGAGGTGTGGGGTTCTAGGAGCTAGCAGCCTCCACTACTAAATGTTTACCACAAAGAGCTGCTCCTAGTGTGATGACCCTAATACAGTTACAAAAACATTGTGAGTGAAGGCATCTCACAAAAAGTGACGGACTGGTCTCACACACCACCTGGTGTCATGCTTCATCATCGGCCAGTCCGCGCCCTCTAAAACCTTCGTTTCATAGAGGGCGGGCATACACCTGACGACAGGGATGCACTTCTAAACTATTGAGTGGGGGCCCGTGAAAATGTGCGTGAGATTAAAAATCATTATAGTTATCAGAAAATCTATTTTAATGTGGCTAATAGCTATATGATACTAAAAACATTGGACGGTGAGTGGGGGGTTTAGTGTCCCCTAACCGTCTCGTGAGTGGTCAACATGTCTTCCCTTATCTGGATGAGCTCGAAGGTGAAGTTGTCACCGGAGCCGTTGGTATGGGCTTGGGTGGGGCGGGTGTCTCGGTACTCACATCCCTTGGAGCCGGGGTGATGTCATCTTCGGTGTCAGAGACGTCTGCTTCGGAGTCCGGGACCTGTTTTTCCTGTTCTGGCTCCGGAACCTGGTTGGAAGATGTCCGGAATGGAACCTGTGCCTCGGGACATCTTGCGGCGTCGAGCTCGACGATCCCGGATGGTCTTCTTGGACTTGAAGGAGAGACAAGCCTCACAATCGTCCTCTCGATGTTCTGGAGAGAGGCACAGATTGCAAACAGGATGGAGGTCCGAGTGTGGAAACTTAGCACCACACTGTGGACATTTCTTAAAGGGAGTCCGTTCCATCGACGTCCGTCTTTACTGGCGCGGGAAGGCCCAGCGGCCCACGGCGAAGTCCACAGGCGTCGAAGTTTATTCAAAAGTTGTCGAGGGTGCGCGTCAAAGGCACGCGATCGAGACAATACTGTCGTTTAAAGGAGATTACGCGTCGAAAGGGGGTTCGATAACGACACCGACCCGGAGCGCAGCAAGTCACTTCCGAACCCCATGGAGGAAAAAAACAATCTAACGATGGAGCCGATGCCCATGCACATTGTCCACCGAAGGAGGAGTCACCGGTCTCGTGACTGCAACACTTCTTCGAAGACAAAAACAACATGCAGGCATCCAAGCCCAACACCAGATGGCGATCTATGCATAGTGTACAATCTGCAGCTTATATGCCTCGAACATATAGTACCTGACATCTCATTTCTCTGATTGGACTGAGTTAGTGACTGGGCCTGTTTTATTGTTTCATTTTGTGGATGGTCGGGGACAAATCTACATATGTTTAATTTTCTAGACCTATTTCTGTCAGAAGCTTCCTTTTTATGGGGTGTGGACCTATTTCTTTAGTTATTCAGTCTATATCTTCTAAAGTGTTAAGGCTATCAAAATGGTTACTGACCGGGACCATATATCTATGGTACATCATGCCCGAGTGGTTCCTAGTCCTAGGTTTGCTCCACTGTACCTTTGGTGGTTGGTAAAAATACCCTAGAGGAATGATGTTGACCCTCTGAGGCATAATGAAGTGGTTCCCTGCCCTGTGAAGGATAGCCTGCACCAGGTGAGGGGATCTGAATGTTAGCACCACACAGTCACCTGCAAGGGTTTTCCTAGCTTTACCTACCCAACGTAGTCTTCTGGCCATTTTGAATTCAGAAAAAAGGATTTTGTTTAGTCTAGTTCCGGTGCTCAGCCAATGTAGTGATTTGTTCCTCAGGGCAGGTCAGGTTTCATACACATGAGTGGGAAAGGAAAGTTTGCCAGAACTATTGTTCAGGGAGTGATCTCCGGTGGTAAATCTAAGGATACCTGCTCCGCCTGTTTTCTAGATTGGAATCGGATTGTGGCTGAATGAACGTGTTCAAGTTGGCTCAATCGAGGGGGCATGTCGTTTGAACCCCTCTCTAGTGTTATGCTGTCTATATCTCTTAAGCCGTGGTTGTTAGCGGGCCTTACTGTACCTATGTGAATTTTCGACCCCGGCATTGATGGGTGAATCTCATGAATTGTCCCGGCTTGGTTCCCTTCCAATGTAGATAGTGTATCTGGTGCTGGCATATAGGAGGCTCTCTTATCCCTATTTCTTGATGAGTCAGCCTGATCTTTGGCGTTATTATCGCTACAATGATTCAAATTACCTGTCTTTTTTAGTGACTCTTCAATTGATGTCAATCCCTCTGTCAGTTTGGCTAAAGCCTCTACTAAAAGGTTCTCTAGCCCATCTAACTTTGTGGATAGCTTTTCCATGTCATTCCGCAGATTATAAGGCTGAGTATGTGCTACTAATCTCCTGCCAGGACCTGTGTCCAATTACACTGATGTTTTACCCCTTCTAGTTGGCTTTTTATACGTTTTCTTACAGAGTTTTTGATCCTATTTGACCATTGTCCATGCTGTTTATGTCTTCCCCTGGATTTCTAGAGCCCTTTGAAGGGGATTGGCCATCACTTTCCTGGTCGTTGACCCATACAAGGTTTGAGACATTCTGCACACAGCCATTAGTGACCTGTTGGGGATGAGATTCAATATCCATGGATGTTAAGGGATCATCATTTGGAATCGTCTCTGCTCCCCGGCTTTCCGCATTTAAAGTCTCCTCAACACATGTTGTTTGTTTTTCCATTGCCCCCATCGCCCCTGTCAGATAGTTCATCAATGTTAAACGCGAACCTGCTGTTGGTTTAGATGTTGTCAGCATGGTTGCAGTCTTCTTACTTTCTGCCTTCCTTTTTTTCCAAAGTTTGTGCTAGGTAAGGCGCCCGATACAAGATGGTACATATTGTCTTTTATGCAGCTACAGGTCTTAGCTCTCAGCCCTCGAATCTCAGTGATCCGGCAGCTTATAGTCATATAACATACAAACCCCACGGGCACATAAGTGGTTAATTATGGCCAGATAGGCAAAATTACAACACTCTCCTCTCATATGCACTCCCCGGGGATGACAGAAGGGCTGGGGAGCTCCTGAGGGACCAAGAGAGGGGGCCCAGCCCGGCCTCTGCCGGGCTATGATGGACTAAGACGGGCCCGTCTTGGCCCAGGTCGAGCCCGGGCATGCCCGCATGCGTCCCACGCTGCGGGATGCCTCCGGTGACTAGCGCTCCTGCACTCGTGATCATGCCTCACGCCACCAGGGTCCAGGGATCGGGTGTATAGTGCAAAGTGCTGGATCTGAGGGTCCCTCGCTGTGGGACGCCTCCAGTGATTATGTAGCGCTCCTGCCCTCCTGATCCCGCCTCACGCGACCATTGTTCAAGGATCGGGTGTAAAGTGCCAAGTGCTGAATCTGAGGGTCCCGTGCTGTGGGACACCTCCGGTGATTATGTAGCACTCCATGTGCTCGTGATCCCGCTTCACGCCACCAGGGTCCAGGCATCGGGTTTTAAGTGCCAAGTGCTGGATCCGAGGGTGCGCAGAGTCAAAATACCAGCAGCATCAGTCCAAAACAAATGGGGAGATCATCCAAAAAGAGACGTTTCCCTACAAAGGTGTAGTGTAAAATGTGCAATTTGTATTGCAAGAACATGATTCTTTGTGCTGCTCATAATAAAGAGTTGTGCAAGGTATTGGATTGTCACATAAGAACAGCAATCAGAAATGTCAAAAGTTGAGAGAAAAAATAAGTAGGCCAATTGTATATTGTGACGTATAATGACTATATGAACTAAATTTGAAACGTTAAGGATGCCAAAAATAAAATGTACATTGGAGGGCTAGCGATGAAACAGTATACCAACAGAGACATTAGTAGTTCTGTGGTAACACTCCTTATAATAACTCAGACAACTAGAGAGCTAGAGGTATGTTTGCCATACAACCTCCAACATGAAAAATGGATGCTCACGAGAAACAATGTTACCATGAGAACCACACTAGGTACAGCAGCTTATCTATTCTTGCATTCCTTGGCAATTGTGAGGATCTGAGATGTTACGAATGTGTGACTACAGAAGGGGTTCCTCCTCGGTATGACTACTGGGTTTGAACCCAATAGAATTAGGGTGAATTACAGTTGGAAGGGCAGGTAGGACTTATTCACTTGTACGACTAGACCTCCTACACAGTCTGCAATGATAGAAGAAATCATGAATGGTGGTGACTTTTTGGATGTTTGGTGAGCATAGCATCCAACCACAGTACAATACAATTATTAATCTACTGTACACAATGCAAACTTAAGAATAGTCTATTGGCTGGTGTCTATGGGCCGGACATCCTAGATTGGGCACACTGGCATTCTAAGCAGATCCATATCAGACCACTCCCTAATAAGTCTGGTACAGTACTGTAAGCAAGGTACCTGACACGCTGGAACATGGAGATCTAAACCAGAATCCTAATTAGATGCCTCTTTCAGAAATGAGCTGCATAAAGCAATCACAGAATATTCGGACCTCAACCTGATCTCTGTGATGAGTACGACTATGGTTTGGCAGGCTTTTAAAGTGTATGTTGTGAGGAGGGGCATAGCAAAGGAGGCAGCGACATTGACATTGCTGTGAGAATGATTAACATGACTTGAAATTTCTCTTTGGTAGCTGGGAAAGATTATACAATGTATAAAAATTATGTCAACCTTTCCTGAATGAATGAACCATTAAGCAGGTACGGGGAGATTGCAGAGCAGTGAGGGAGATTCTTAGGAAAGCAAGCTGAGGAAGTGCGTATTAATTAAAAAAGTGTGCGTTATTAACAATCTGCTGAATCTTAATCTACACTCAAATTCACACGTGTATTCTGACCTGATGCTATTGTATGTGAAACGATTTTGATATGAAGTGTGTTATCATGGCTTATGCTAAATAGGCCTCAAATAGGTTTCAACTTCATCTTGTCAAAATGTATGTCACATTCACTGTTTATTTCTGCTGCACATAGTCAAGCAAGTCATGTCTGTTTATTTCTGAATCACACTGTTCTTGAAGAAGACTCTTTGGCATGGACTTAGAATGTAACATTTTCCCAAGTCTTTTAAATGTGGTATTGCATTAATTCACAATGGTCTACAGTCTATATGTAACTAGTTTGTTCTGACACCTCCAAACGCATTTCGGTCCGGGGGTTGGGGTGTATTCATTATTTATGTAGTAGGTTAGTGCTTAGGTAGTAAGGCTGTACAATGTTTTTAAAGTCTGTAATCGGAGTTGTTGAAAATGTATTTCCTTGCTCACTCCACAATTCAGCAGTTTTCATACGGTTCTATGGGGAGATTTCCTACATAAATGCCTGATTTTGGGGTTGAGCCAGAAGATATTTCCTATGATACTAGTGATGCTGAGTTCTTTCTGATTTTCCTGCATTTTGGAACTTTGAACTTTAATTATTTTTCCTATTGCTCTGCATTGTTCTATTAAAGACAGCCTTTACTGCAATGACTGTACGCATATAAATGAGATTAGATGCATTTCCACTTAACTATTTCATGTATTGTGCATTTTATATTTTTGTAATAAAACTTCTAATTATGCCCTTTAATTCACGTATTGAGTCAGTCTTTTCTTATTTGACTGTACTTTGATATGCTGATTTGTATATTATCTTGGGACACATTGCCTCATGAAATTCCCGATCCACTCGACCAGTGGGTGGGTTTTTGTAGTGGAAATTTTTAGGAGTACAGTACACTCACAAAACTCAGGCCCATTGACTGGAGGAAGGTAGAACACCCAGTTGATTGCTGTAAGTACACTTAGAAATATTGCATGCCTTCACACCACTGTGGGATCCGTATAGAAACACTACTAAAGCGCAGCAGATTTGCTGACTATCTTAATGATATCACACTTGCATCATTGGAAAGGTTCACGAGCCTCAGCCATAAGAATTTACTAGAAGTAAAACAGTAGCTGCAGAGTGGTGAGGTACCTGGGCCTGATGGGATTTCAATTCAATGTTATGAAACTTATGCTGATTTATTAAGCCTCCAACTACTTAGGGAGTATGAAGAAGCCATTCTGGAAGGTGAACTTCCCACAATGACATTAAAGGACATGTGGATAGCACTTCTCAAACCAGACAGATCAGAAGACCACTGTGCATCATATAGGCTACTGTAATTGCTTAACATTAACCATACAATATTTTCAAAAGCCCTAGTTAATAGATTAAAACCACTTTTGTCAGGTCTGGTATTTCCAGACCAGACTGACTTCATACCCTGCTACCCAACATTGTTAAATTTAAGTATTCTCCCAGCAGTAATACACCATTTACACCTCCAATTAACGACAGTGCCACCTTTTCTTGATGCTAAAAATGTATTTGAATTTCTGGAATTGCCATATACATTTAAGGTGTTAACCAAAATGGACCTGGTTAGATGTTTTATTAAAATTACCTTGTTCTGTAGGGACCCCTTGGCCATAGTGTTTACCAATGGACAGAGGCACCAGACAGTGTTCCCCCGTCACCATTTCTGTGGAACCCTTGGCCTTTGTAGGGAAGTAGGATCTGCACTTATGTTGCCCCCACTTTTTTCTGATGTTAACACTGGTTTCTGGCTATAGTCTGGCTGGGTCCCTGCTAATCAGGGCCCCAGTCTCTCTGTTCTCTCTAAACAACTTGGAGTGCATATTAGATGCGCTAGTGATTGGATACTGTGGTACCTTATGAGCCCCTAGTATATGGTACCTTAGGTACCAAGGGCATAGGTACTTCACAGGCTTACCAGGGGCTGAAGCATGTATTATGCCACCCCTGGGAAGCAGACTAAATCTGACACCTCAGGCTGCTACTGCAGCCTGGGTGAGATAGTGTTAGCACTCCTCACTGAGGTATAGGTTCCCTATATCTCACCATACACACACATATAAACCTATCAGTCACCCCTAAGGCAGGCCCTATCAATCCTGAGAGCAGGGTGCTTGGTTTACAATGTGAGGGGGTGCAATTGCCTGAGCAGGGCCCCTCTGCAGCTGGCAGAGTCTATTCTCTGTGGCTGTTTGTGGATGCGGTTAAACCATATACTCTTAAGTGCATTATAACCTAGCGGTAAATGCTAACTTTGGAATGACTGCATCAAAACATGTCGTGTTTGGTGTCAAACAACTTGGGATCATACCCCCACACCAGTAACTGGTGTGGGAGTATGATCCCATCCTTCTAGAGGGGAAAACATGTACCTACTGTGGAAACTTGGTAGAAATTACAAAATGGATGCCACCAGCACAGACACTGGGCTGCCCTCCTGCTGCTGAATGAAACTCGCAGTGGAGGAGGCCCAACAATAGGCATCCTGTCACAGGGAGGTGTAACCACCTTCCAGACATGATTTAGTGTATTGGAGCTGGGTGGGTGCACTCCTAGAGTGCTTTGAAGTCCTGCACTGGGAGAGTAGTAGGCTCCTCTGTGCATATGCTAGCTCAAACCGGTTCAGGGGCTACTTGCCCCTGCTCTGGCGTGAAACTGGACAAAGGGAAGTTGTTGTAACCACCCACTCCCCTGACCCTCCCAGAGGACTGGTCATAGAGCTAGTCCCTCCCTTTCCTTTAGTATAAGATAGGGAACCCTTGCCATTACAAACTAGATATCCCTGGAAGACGCTCTACGAGAAGAATCCTGGCCCTTTGACGTTCCACTACCTTTGGAAGACTGAAGAATCTCCCTTGGAGTCAAGGAGTGAATCCCCTGCTTGGCAGGCACCAAAAGCTTGACTCAACGGTCGCAAACTTTTCCGCTCCCGCTGGAGTCCGAAGTCCCTGCAGCCCTGGAAGTGGATTTCCTGACTTCTCAACGGCTATTGTGAGTACCCAGCAAAGCTGAGGCGACTGGACCCCACGCGTGATGGGGAACAGCAATACCTGGATACAGTGTACTATTGTCGAGTGCAACCCTTTCACAATGATCTACGAACTTGTGCATTTGACCACGTGTAGTCCAAGCCTCCAGCAGGATTTCCATTGAAAATCAGAGGCCTACCTCATCCCGAGTGACCGTGGGCTCCTGTGAAGTGAATCCTCACGAGGCGTTCACGATCCCTTGCCGGCTGGTTTGTGGGTCCCCTAAAGATTTTCTCATCAAACCAAAGGGCTCCCCTGGTTGCTGCAGGCCTGCCCTGACTTACCCTCACTGGGTGAGTCCCTCAGACCTTGCTGGTCTGCACCGCTGACTTTCTTCACTTTCCACGAGACTTGCTGTTGCCAAGGCTTGTTGGCTCTAATCCGGTTGCCGACATGTCAGTAAGCTGTAGACTTTGTGGGACACTTTGAATCCAGCTCTTGGTCATCGTCGACGCCTCCTGGACCTCGTGGCTGAAGAGTCAAAACACCCTTGATCACCTGAAATCACCCGACTTCCGTGGGCATCCATCTTCCTGGCCCCGGGTCACTGGCAAGTGACTGTGAACACTGTCCCTTCTGCTTTCAGGTCTTCTTCATCCTGAATCCAGCCTTGGATTCCACCGGACACTTCTCCAGTCTTCACGAGCAGCAAAACTTCTTCGGCTTCCATTGAAAACGAAGACGCGACCCGACACCAAAAGACTCCTATGCACCCGGCTTCCCTGGGTGAGGTAACTCGTGCACTCCGGTGCTCCTGTGGGTTTTGGCCCTCGAACTACTTACCTTGTAAGTGGCTTGCTTGTAGACTCTCTAGAAGTACCCTAAAACTTTAAAATTCCAACCGCGACTTGCTCCATTGAAATCAATAGGGAACCCACGGCTGTGTTCTCACACTGCACGCGTCTCCCGTGGGTACCTTTTTACTTACCTGCCTTGGGTGGATTAGTGAGGCCCCAGCGATTCTACAGGCCCTAGGCCTTGTCCCCTTGCAAGTCGACATTCCTAAACCTCTTTTTTAGTATATGGTCTGGTACGCCCCTAGGGCCCCAGCCATATTTGTGCTTAACTTATTGCGAAACGTTGATATTTGCATATGTTCCTGACTTCTAATCTCATAAAGAGATTAGTAGAGTGTGTCTAGTAATAAAGACATATATATTTGATATATATACCTGTGTGGTGTCCTTTCATTTGGTAATTCAAGAGATTATAAGGTAAAACAAGCTGCTTTACATTCCTCTGAGACTTAGCCTGAAGGCTGCTCTCCACAGCTACCACTAGGATAGCTTTCTTTAAAAGGTTGTCTTAAACCTATCTACCATAAGAGTCGAATTGGACTGGTGCAAGGTGGCTACTATAACTAGTGACCAGCATATGCCAGGCCAACTTCTCACAGCCTTTTAGTACAGAACGCTGCATACGCATAGAGGAATTTATATAGGTGGCAGGCCATTGATTGTATATGTGTACATAGATGATGTCTTTCTGTATATACAGAACACAACCAGAAACGTAAATCCAACCGTTCAAGAATCCATCAGATTCAGTATTATCTCAAGACTAAAAGTCAATAGTGCAAATCAAAGTAGCCATAGGGGCAAGTTTCCTTCATTTACATGGGCATGTCCAGACATAGCTAGGTTTTGGGGAATGAGTGATGACTGTACTCTACAAGATGAGGTCTATCCTTGCACCGTTGTTCCCATTGTTGGCACTATTGGGCTTGAGGATTTGTAGCCGTGGTTCCACTTTTGTCAAAGTGTGGAATTGCAGTGTGAAGGATAAAAGGTCCAACACCTACACCTAAAAAAGAGAAACAAGACTTAACTTATTGAAGTGGTTTGATGGACACTCATTCAGGACTGGTCCATCCAGTGGCAAGATCGTAGGACTTCACTGACCCACTGAGAACATAACTTTTTTTTCACATTTCGTTATTTGTTTTAGCAGAAGTACAAAATAAAACATAATAGTGGAAAATCCGATGTGGCAATCACAAATGATACCACATCAAACAGAATAACAAACGTGAGCAGTGGAGTCACAATAGCCTAGACATGTTGCGCCACCAACCACAGGTATGGAAGCATGTCTTAACGAAGAATGCCTGTGCACGGACATGGGTCACAGTATGGCGTATTGTAGCAATAGTCCCTGGGGGAAAAACATAATTGGGAAGGTGTGAGAAGTTGGCCTGGTGTATGCTGGTCACTAGTTAAAGTGGCCACCTCGCACCAGTACAATTCGACTCTTATGGTAGATAGGTTTAAGGCAACCTTTTTAAGAAAGCTATCCTAGTTGTAGCTCTGGAGAGCAGCCTTCAGGCTAAGTCTTTAGAGGAATGTAAAGCAGCTTGTTTTACCTTATAATCTCTTGAATCACTAAATGAAAGGACACCACACAGGTATATATATAAAATATATATGTATTTATTTCTAACACACTCTACTAATCTCTTTATGTGATTAGAAGTAGGGGTGGGCGGAATTTGCGAAAGCGACTTTCGCAAATTATCGCGAAAATGTTCAAAATCTCCGCAAACATCGCGAACGGGCGGAAAAAAAACTTCCGCATCTTCGCGATATTTTTTGCATGGTTGCGGGTAGCTAACTTACCCCTGCGGTTGCTCGCGGGCGCGGCCATCTTGTTTTCAGTTGTCTCGCGGTGCTTGATCGCGAGAAAAAAGACGTGATCGCGCGACGCATGACGTCACTGCGGACGCGAACTGTCGCGAGACAGCGCAAATGGCTAAAACAATACAACATCTCATGGAGAACGCGACCGGATCGGGAAAACTTGTCGGCGAACGCGGGGATTCAGGTAAGGCGATCGCGCGCGAGAATGTATTATTTTACAGCGCGAGCAAGAACCAAATTATCGCAAAGATGCGGAATGCGGAAATTTTGACATTTCCGCGCTCTCCGCGGAACGCGGAAATGTCAAATTATCTCAAATTCCACGAACGGAAATTTTGCCCAGGCCTAATTAGAAGTCAAGGACATATGCACAAATCAACATTTCACAACAAGTTAAGCACAAATATGGCTGGGGCCCTAGGGGCGTACCAGACCATATACTAAAAAAGAGATTTAGGAATATCGAAATGAGAAGAGACAAGGCTTAGGACTTTCAGAAGCGCTGGGGCCTCACTAATACACCCAAGGCAGGTAAGTAAAGGACCCACGGGAGACGCATGCAGTGTGACAACACAGCCGCGGATCCCAATAGACTTCAATGGAGCAAGTCGCGGTTGGAATTTTAAAGTTTTAGGATACTTAGGGAGAGTCTACAAGCAAGTCACTTACAGGGTAAGTAGCTCTAGAGCCAACACCCACAGGAGCACCATAGTGCTGGAGTTACCTCACCCAGGGAAGCCGGGTGCATAGGTGTCTTTTGGTGTCGCGTCGCGGCGTCGTTTTCAATGGGAGCCAAAGAAGACTTGCTGCTTGTGAAGACAGGAGAAGTGTCCGGTGGAATCCAAGGCTGGATTCAGAAGAAAGAAGACCTGAAAGCAGAGGAGACAGTGTTCAAAATCACTTGCCAGTGACCCGGGGCCAGGAAGCTGGATGCCCACAGTAGTCGGGTGATTTCAGGTGATCATGGGTGTCTTGACTCTTCAGCCACGAGGTCCAGGAGGCATCGACGATGACCAGGAGCTGGATTCGGCATGTCCCACGAAGTCTGCAGCTTACTGAGGTGTTGGCAACCGGATTGGTGCCAACAAGCTTTGGCAACAGCAAGTCTTGTGGAAATAGAAGAAAGCCAGCGGTGGAGACCAGCAAGATCTGAGGGACTCACCCAGCAAGGGTAAGTCAGGACAGGCCTGGAGCAACCAGGGGAGTCCTTTGGTTCTGTAGAAAAGTCTTCTGGGGACCCACAAGCCAACCGGCAAGGGATCGCAAAGACTCCATGGGAGGATTCACTCACCAGGAGCCCACGGTCACTCGGGACAAGGCAGGCCTCTGATCTTTGGAGGAAATCCTGCTGGAGGCTTGGACCACATGTGGTCCAAAGCACAAATTCGTAGAATGTTGTGAAGGGTTTGCACTTCACAATAGTGCACGGTACCCGGGTATTGCTGTTCCTCGTCACTCGAGGGGTCCACTTGCCTCCGCTTTGCTGGAGACTCATGATGTCCTTGGAGAAGTCAGGAATCCACTTCTGGGGCTGCAGGGACTTCGGACTCCGGCAGGAGCGGGAAAGTTTGCGACGTTGATGCAAAGTCTTGGTGCTTGCCAAGCAGGGGAGTCACTCCTTGACTCCAAGGGAGATTCTTCAGTCTTCCAAAGGTAGTGGAACGTCGAAGGTCCAGGATTCTTCTTCAGAGCATCGTCCAGGGATATCTAGTTTGCAATGGCAAGGGGTCCCTAACTTATACTACAAGGAAGGGAGGGACTAGCTCTATGACCACTCCTATGGGAGGGTCAGGGGAGTGGGTGGCTACACCCACTTCCCTTTGTCCAGTTTCGCGCCAGAGCAGGGGCTGGTAGCCCCTGAACCGGTTTGAGCTGGTATATGCACAGAGGAGCATACTGCTCCCCCAGTGCAGGACTTCAAAGCACTCTAGGAGTGCACCCACCCAGCCCCAATACACTAAATCCTGTCTGGAAGGTGGTTACACCTCCCTGTGACAGGATGCCTATTGTTGGGCCTCCTCCACTGCGAGTTTCAGTCAGCAGTAGGAGGGCAGCCCAGTGTCTGTGCTGGTGGCATCCATTTTGTGATACCAGGGCTCTTCAGGATTCTACTATGTTTCCACAGTAGGTACATGTCTATCCCTCTAGAAGGGTGGGATCATACTCACACACCAGTTACTGGTGTGGGGGTATGATTCCAAAGCGTTTGACACCAAACACAACATGTTTTGATGCAGCCATCCCAAAGTTAGCATTTACCGCTAGGTTATAATGCACTTAAGAGTATATGGTTTAACCGCACCCACAAACAGCCACAGAGAATGGACTCTGCGAACTGCTGAGGGGCCCTGCTCAGGCAGAGGCACCCCCTCACATGGAAACCAAGCACCCTGCCCTCAGGATTGTTAGGGCCTGCCTTAGGGGTGACTGATAGGTTTATATGGGTGTGTAAGGTGAGATATAGGGAACCTATATCTCAGTGAGGAGTGCTAACACTACCTCACCCAGGCTGCAGTAGCAGGCTTGTGGTGTCAGATTTAGTCTGCTACCCGGGGTGGTATAATACATGCTTCAGCCCCTGGTAGGCCTGTGAAGTACCTATGCCCTTGGTACCTAAGGTACCATATACTAGGGTCTCATAAGGTACCACAGTATCCAATCACTAGTGCACCTAATATGCACTCCAAATTGTTTAGAGACAACAGAGAGGCTGGGGCCCTGATTAGCAGGGACCAAGCCAGACTATATCCAGAAACCAGTGTAAACATCAGAAATAAAGTGGGTGCAACATAAGTGCAGATCCTACTCTCCTACAGAAGGTTACCCAGGAACGTGCACACCCTAGTAAGGGCTACTTGGCATGTGGAGATGTAGGAAGATTATACAGGCCAGTGAGAGTGGTTGCTCTGGGCCAGGGCACAAATTCTGGGGTGCCAGTCAGGACCCCTGATGAGACTCACACCCCATTGCCAAAAGGGGCAATGTTGGTGTGGCTGTATTACCTAAACTATCTGTGGGTATCTTAGAGATCCCCCCTGAAAAACGACCTAATACTAGTGCCCAGGCTGAGTGGCTGCTCACCAGTTCCCACCACCAGACATGTTTCTGGACCCCTGGGTCGAGAGCCTTCTGCTCTTCAGGGCCTGAAAGAATGCACATCGTAGGACGAGGTGCCAAGCCTCCTCCCCCAGGATGGGCAGGGTTCACGAATGGGAAGCTTCAAAGGTTTGCTGCCTTTGTGAGCTTCCCCATTTCACTTACTGCTTTCAGCAACTGGTCCCCACTGGTTCTGACCCCCACTTTGGGTGGGGAGAACCGGCCGGCGAGAAAAACAAGTGAGGAAGAGAGGTGTGCCACCTCTGCCATCTTCACCTCTCAGGTGGGAGATGCGAGAGGAACCACAACTCTCAGTCCCTGCCATCTTGCAGATGGGGGGTGACTCAGCCAACCAGGAAAAGGCTTATGCCCCCCTCCCACTTGAGGGTGACATAATAGTGGGTGTACGCCAAAAGGCACCCCTGCACCCGACGCCCCACGGCCTTGGGTGGCCAAACCCACGGTGCCTAACCAACCCATACTTCCCAACTTACCTCTCGAAGTGGTGGTTGCACCCAAAAGACCTTCATCCTCAAGCCTGCAGTTCCTCTGCAAACCGGAGGATCCCCATTGCAAACAACAGGACGCCTGACATCGAAACAGCATCCTGCACTGGCCACCCTACTGGTGCTGAGGGTGCACATTTGGTGCTACTTTGTTTCCCCATTAGCCTCGAGCTAAAGTCCAGGAGCTTTTCTCCCACAACCAAGTGGCCTGCTCGTCAGCAGCCACCAACCGGAGGCCCCCTATCCCCTATTGGATAACATTGGGCCTCAGCACTCTGCACCCGGCTGCCCTAGTGCAGCTGAGGGTGTAACAAGAGTGCATCCCTGACCCAGGGGGACCCCTGAGTCTGCCCCCAGAACCTCAACTCGCACTACTAAATATTTACCTTCAAACCGATAGCATTATTTTCCTCCATGGGATAACATTGACTCTTTTTCTTGGAAAAGTTTCTAAGTGTGAAGTTTGAAAACCTAAAGAAATTCTTTAAAATTGTACTGTTTAACAAAAACGCTTTTACTTACCTGTTTTCAGGCAATGTCCCAGTGTAGTAACAAGGTATAGTACACTGAGTAAAAAACAGTAATCTCAAAAGTAACTTACCTGTAATTTTACTAAAATAACGATACAAAGTATATGTACTGTATTGTGAAAAGCATTGCATTATCAGTAACACTATTGTAATCAAATCAAAGTACATTTATAATTGCAATTCAAACTGTGTTACAACAGTATATTTACTGCTAAGTATTTATCACTTACCTGTGCCAGGCTTGCTTGGTTCTAGGAAATAAAATAACTAAAAGAATATTTTTATACAAAAACAATTGGTCTGAAGTTTAGTCTTTGAGTGTGTGATTTCATTTGCTGACTGAGAGTGTACAACAAATGCTTAACACTGTCCTCTGATAAAGCCTTACTGCTCGACCACACTACTACAAATAGAGAGTGAGGTGCTATCTACTTTACCTCTGCCTACCTTTTGGGTTCCACTAGACTCTGTGCACACTATACCTCACTTTGGTATAGTATATACAGAGTCAGCTTCCTACATTGGTGGATCAGCGGTGGGATATACAACTTTGCATTTGTTGGACTACTTTGTTACCACCTGATCACACGACAAAACTCTTAAAATGTCTTTAGAATTCTGATTTTTCAATTGGCATTTTTTGCAAAATTACTAAAAGTCTGACTAGGGCCTTGGTTAAGTCCCTGTAGAATGTTAGAAAAATAAAAAGTCAATTTAGCTAGGGTTAGTAGGGTTAGAATTTTTGTAAACAATGTTTCAAAATAAGAACCCAGCTGTTAGTGAAAATAACCACAATGCCATAGAGGACCTGGCTGAGGAGCTTGACCTCACCTATTACCTTCACTTGTCTTTCAAGGAGGTAAGGTCCCAATGTAAAAATGTAAAATTTAAAATATAGCCATGGGGTCCCATACCACCAAACAAAAGCTCCAGGAGCTGTTGGCTGGGTATGCTAAGGACCACACATCTGAAAATGGTGAAGACCAAGCAGATGAGGAAGAAGAGGGAGAGGATGACCAGGTAGATCAACCTCCCCCACTTCTTAAGGAGAAAAGGGCCCCAGTGGCCCTGACTCCAAGAATCAATCTCTCAGTACCTAGATCCCACACAGGTGGGTCAGGCACTAAGACACTACTGAGGACATTGAGGAAAGCCTCAATGAGGAGGACATCCTGCTAGCCAGGTTGACCAAAAGATTAGACCTAGCTCTAGAAAATGAAATAGCAGAGATGGGCCTAGGACCCATCAATGGTGGCAGCAATCTAAAAAATATAAAAAAGAAGGATCCTATGATCCCAAGATCCCCAAATGGATTGTCCCTAATTTGAGGAGGGTTATGATATCACCAAATGGTTCACAGCCTTTGAAAGGGCTTGAGAAGCCAGAAGGGTGAAGAAAACTCACTTGGGGGCCCTCCTTTGGGAACTGTTCTCTGGTAAGTGCAGAGACTTCTGAGCCTAAGTGGGGCAGATGCTGGGTCTTATGACCTCATGAAGAGAACTCTGAGGGAATTGGACTCACTCGAATTAGGAGTATTGAATTAGAGTATTGAATTAGATTCAGGGAGGCTCAGAAAACCTGGAGTCAGCCCTGGTTGGAATTCGTAGACTACTCAGTTAAGACACTAGATGGCTGGTTGACTGGAAGCAAAGTGCAAGATTATGATGGTCTTTATAATTTGTTTATGCAAGAACACATATTAAGTAATTGCATTGATGAAAAGCTGCATCAGTATCTGGTAGACCTAGGTCAAATTTCTCTCCAAGAATTGGGAAAGAAGGCAGACCTTTGGGTCAAGACAAGGGTAACTAGGACGTCCACTGGGGGTGACCAAAGGAAAGAGGTTACAAAACCTCCCCAGAGGAAAGACAGTGAACCTATTCAAGATAAAAGTAAGGAGTCCCAGGTAGCCCCCAAAAAACCTGTTCAGGAGGGTGGGCGCAAAGACACCTCGCAACCCAAAACTAGGTACGAAGGAAAGAATTAGGATCCCAACAAGGGATGGTGTCACAACTGTCAAAAGGCAGGACACCACACCAAGGACCCTAGCTGTCCTCAAAACAAAGCCCCTAGTGTAGCTCCAGGGGTTGCCAGTGTAGCTTTGGAGGGTGATACCTCAGATGAGGAAGTCCTCCTAGCCTTCAACTGGAAACTGGGCCCAAAAGGTGAGTTGCAGATTCCAGAGGGGAGTAGGCACTTCCACCACCTATTGGTGGATGGAATCCCAGCCACTGCCCTGAGAGATACCTGTGCCAGTCACACTGTGGTCTATGACAGGTTGCTTCTCTCAAACCAGTGTGTCCCAGGGGAAACAAAAAGAGTAAGGGCTGTCCCAGGGGGTGTCACTTTTAGGCCTGTGGCAGTAGTGCTCCTAGAAATAGCTGGGTCCCTTAGATGGAGAAAGGTGGTAGTCAGTAAAGACCTCCCCCTTGATTGTCTTCTTGGGAATAACCACCCAGAGGTTGGTCTAAGCCAAAGAGAGGCACTGGACCAATGCCAGACCTCACCCAAGAAACTTGATGGGTGCTCAACCTGCAGTTAGTGCAGCAAAGCCCCAAAAGAAAAAGAAGAGACAGTATAGGGAAGGTGGACAACTGTTAGCCACAGTTCCAGTGGACATGGGAGATTCTATCCCAGTAAGGGAGAACTCCAAAATTACCACTGGTGAAGTCCCCCCTAGCCAACAAAAAGGCCTGACTAGTCAGGCAACTGTCGAATGAGAGTTGGTGGCTCCTCAGCTGGCAGAACAGAGGGTGGAAGGAGGGTGTTCACTACCAAGTGCAGGGACCCCCTACCCTAATACAGCAGATAAGCCCCCAGAACCCACGGAAACCTGTAAGTTAGCCCCTTCACCTGCCAGGGAAGAGCTAAAGGTGTGGTTCTGGGCAATGACAGCTGTTAGTAGCCTCTGCTGGGTGTTAGCCTTCATGGCGGCACTGACCTTGGCATGATGGCCTAGCCCCCTGCCAAATAGCAAGTTAGGACCCCTGGCCCTATTGGTAATGGTAGGGTTGCTCAAGCTGTGGGTAACCTCTGTGGGTAAGCTGGGTTTTGCCCTAGCTAAGTTAGAATTTACAGAGGTAGGCACCTCTGAGCCAAAACTAAAAAGATGAGGTGAAGACACTAAAGAGCTAGGAAAGGAGCATTGGGAATTGGGTCCTGAGACTGTTGAGGTAGGCCAGCTCCCCAAAGAAACTGACCTGGACAGAACGATGTAAGGCAGCGTAGGCCCTGCAAGTTTCAACCCACTTCCTCCACTCTTCCTCGCCTGAAAGACTAGGAAGACTCCCAGGTTTGGCTGAGTCTCCTGGCCTTTGGGCGGGGGGGGGGCTTGTGTGAAAAGCTGGGTTTCTGTTACAGTAACCCCCTCCACTTTTTGCCAGACTAATGATGCCCTTTTGACTTGATGTACCCTGGGTCCCTGCCAATCAGGTTCCCAGGGCCTGAGTCCTTTCCCCAAAACTAACCCAAACCCAATTGGCATCTCTGGCCACAGGTCATCCCCTGGTAAATGGTACCACAGGTACCCAGGGCACTTTAACCAGAGAAGGCCTCTAAGGGCTGCAGAACTTATTGTGCTACCCTTAGAGGTCCTGTACCTTCACACTCACACACTGCCTTTGCAGGCTGCGTGTTTTGGTGCAGATCAAAGAGAAAAGTCGACATGGCACACATCCCTGTGTGCCATGCCTACAACCCAATGCTCTGGCATAGGTCAGTCACCCATCTAGCTGGGTGCACTATACCAGTAGTGAGGGTACAGGTGCATGAGCCCTGTACCCCTACAGTGTCTAAGTCCATTCTTAGACATTGTAAGTGCAGTGCTGTCATTAATAGTATATGGTGCTGAGAGTTTGTCATTACGAACTCCCCAGCACCATATTGGCTACACTGAATTCTCAGCACATTAAAGTGTGGGATTTAATGAAAAATGCACACACAGGGCATCTCAGAGATGCCCCCTGAAAACTAACCTACCACTAGTGTCCAGGCTGAGTGGCTGCATTCAGCTGCCACCACAAGACATGTTTCTGGACCCCTGGGTCGAGAACCTGCTGCTCTTGGGGACCTGAAACAATGCACCTCCTGGGACGAGGTGCCAAGCCTCCTCCCCCAGGATGGGCAGGGTTCACGAAGGGGAAGATTCAAAGGCTTGCCACCTTTTGTGAGCTTCCCCAAGCCACTTGAGGCTTTCAGCAACTGGTCCCCACTGGTTCTGACACCCACTTTGGGCAGTAGAATCGGCGGGAAAACCAAGTGAGGAAGGGAGGTGTGCCCATCTTTGCCAACCCCACCCCTCAGCTGAGGGAGGCGAGGTGAAGCACAACTCTCATTCCCCACCATCTTGCAGATGGGGGCACTCAGCCAACCACAGTGAGGCACATGTCCACCTCCCACTGGAGGGTGGCATAATAGGGGGTGTACTCACCCCAAGGAAGGGATCCATTGGTCCCAACCTTTACTTACCTGTAATGCCCCTAAATTCAGTATGTAGGGGCAACCCTGAACCTTGCCTCCTCAAACAAGAGTAGATAAGACTTGACAAGAAGAAGAGAAGAAGAAGGACTGAAGAAGCCATGCTGAAACTAACAATGGGAGGATGCCCACTGACTTGGCCCCAACCCTACCGGCCTGTCCCCACCTCGAACCTGCTCCAGCAAAATCCTGGTGTGTGCTGCAGCCAGCAACCTCAAGAACCCCGAGGACCTGCCCTGCCTTTCAAGCCAAAGACTTTGTCTCCGTGAGCACTGGATTTGCTCACCTACAGACTCAGGCCCCAGCCAAAACCACGAGTCTGCACCCGACGCCAACTGCCCGAGTTCGAGTGGCCCAATACCACGAGGAAGTCTCCCCCGCCATTCTGACCTGAGATCTGGTGATCTCTGACCTGCCTCGAATCTCCAAGCGAAGCCTGCAGGCCCTTTCTGGAGGATCCCTGTCACCTGAGCTGGTAAGGAAAACCGACGCCTAAAGACACCCCTGCACCCGACGTCCCACGGCCTTGGTGGCCCAACCGACGGTGTCCCAAGCATCCCAAATTACCTCTCCAACCAGTGGTCAGCTCCAGATGATCTTCGTCCCCAAGCCTGCAGTCCTTGTTGCAACCGGAGAATCCCCATTGAAAACAACAGGGCATCCGACGCCAAAACATCACCCTGCACCCAGCCGCCCCTGCGCGGCTGCGGGTGTACTTCGGGTGCTAACTGGGATCCCCCTTTTCCCTGAGCCTAACACCACCAGCTTTGCTCCCACAACCTTGTGGCCTGCTCGTGAGCAGCCACCAACCGGAGGTCTCCTATCCCCCATTGGATAACATTGCCACCCTAGTGCCGCTGAGGGTGTTCTGAGAGTGCATCCTTGACCCTGGGGGAACCCTTATTCTAACCCCAGACTACCAACTCCCACAAACCAGTACTTACCTGCAAATCCTTAACTTCATTTTTCTCTATAGGTGTACATTGTCTGTTTTTCCTTGAAAATTGTTCTAAGTGTGGAGTTGGCATGTATGGAACATTGAAAAACTGCATGTGTTCTAAAAGTGAATTTCTTACCTTTTGTCTAAGAGATGTCTCAGTGTGATATCTATATATATGAGGTGGCCAAGTCCCCTAGGTAACTTGGACTCTAGCGTGCAATGCTGTGTTTGATATACCTCAAAATAATCTAAGTGTACCAATTCTTTTCAAATTCTTTCAAGAGTTTTTTACATTTCCATTTTTAAACATTTCATAACAAAACAATTCAAATTATTCAACATAGTAAATAAACATAAATGTATTTTACATGCATCGATACAATCAATTGATGCTGTAAGCAAATTCAGAAGAACAGTGCCCAATGCATTTCGGGACAAACTGTCCCTTCGTCAGGGACAAACCTGTTAATTGAAAGGAAAACTCATCAGCTAATGTGCAATAAATGATGATCTGTAATGTAAGAACTCAATTTCAAGAGAATGTGATTACGTGTTGCTACAAGCCTATTAGCATGCATCATGCCACCATTGCACCCAAGTGATGCCCCCTACATGACAATCATCAAGACGACACTTACATCCATCCAGAAGAAAGACCAAGCATCCTAGATAACCCTTCAGATGACCTGTAAACACAATAACACAGCACTATATCCTACCGAGTATTCACTCATTCATTGGAATATTTTAATTGTTTGGATGACTACATACCTTCCCAATCTGAGTGAAAACCTTCAGGATCACCTGTACCAATAGTCACGTGCTATCTAGGCATGTCACACTGATTAGCAAAAGTAATCTAAAAAGTAACATACATAGTAATCTGTAAAGCAACAGAAAAGTAATTTAGAAACATTGACTTACCTGTAATTCAATCAACTGCATAAATTATTTTTTTTGTACAAACAAATTGGTCTGAGTTCAGTCTTTGAGTGTGTGACATAATTTGCTGCCTAAGTGTGTACAACAAATGCTTAACACTACCCTCTGATTAGGCCTTACTGCTCACCCACACTATCAGAGAGTAAGGTGCTATATACTTTTACCTCTGCGGACCTTTCCGGTTGCACTGGACTCTGTGCACACTATACCCCATTTTGCTATAGTATATACAGAGCCAGCTTCCTACAACCTTAACCTCTACAAGGTCCTTGTCCAAGTGGTAAATCTGTACACCCAAGTACTTGGGCATGTCAACACGCCATTCCAGACAATACCACAGCATGGTCCTCCTGTTATCCTCAGGAACCAGACACATGGCGAACAGGCAAGACTTAGACCGATTTACTCTTAGGCCTGACACGATTCTAAATTCTTCCAGTTTCTCCCTCAGGGCTGGAAGTATGACAGTGGCATCACACAGATAAATAAGGATATTGTCTGCTTATAAAGAGATGATATGGTGTTCGTTATGTTCTAGGAGACTCCAAAGCTGCACTTGCAAGTGCAGGCAATAGGCCAGGGGCTCCATTGCCAGAATACAAATCAACAGGGACAGGGGACAACCCTCCCTGGTGCCTCTATGTATGTCAAAGCTGTCAGATATCAACTGTCCCATTTTGACTCTTGCTGTTGGGTTCTTATAAAGGGCATGAATCTTAACTAAGGTGGCCTGGCCCAATGCCCATTTCCTCTAGCGTTGCCAGTAGGTAATCTCACCCCAGTATGTCAAACGCCTTTTCTATGTCAAGCGAAACCGGCAACTGTTCACTCATCTCATTCGAGTCAGCTTTCATCAGATGAAGTAGTCATGGTATGTTGAGGATGGTATTGCATTCAGGAATAAACCCACATTGATCTATGTGCACTAGGGTGTTAGCCACAGGGAGCAGCCTATTGGCCAGGGCCTTTTCAACTATCTTATGGTCTACGGTTAAGAGGGAGATCAGCTAATATGAGGGTACTTCAGGGGATCCCGGCCTGGTTTTCACACCTCTATCAGGGTCTCATGGAGCAAGTCTAGAAGCTGACCCTTCTACCTTTCTTAATTAAAAACTTCCAAGAGATTCTGGGAAAGGTGTGCATTGAAAGTTGCATAATATTCTATTGTGTGTCCATCCGTACCCAGATATTTTATTTCAGGCAACTTGGGTGATAGCCACCCATATCACATCCATTTGAAGTGCCTCATCCACTTCGGCACATTGGAGCGGAATCAATCAGGGTAATGGTAGCCTATGAAGAAACCCCTTGAACCTGTCAACGGTGGGGCTGTCTATGTCTGCATACAGGGAGCAATAGTACTCTGCAAAAGCAGCATTCATGGCCACTTGCATTGTAACCACCGTACCACCTCCCAACTTGATTGCTCCTATCCATAACCAGCCACACCAATAACCTGCCTGAGCGATTCCTCTCTGGAATGAGAAGGGCAAGGCAGTGTCTATAGTCATATTTCCCCAACTGCACCTCTAGATCCCTGTGACTCTTTCTCAGCTGCTTGTGTCGTTCTGTCCCGTCAGCAAACCATGACACCTCAGTCTCAAGTAGTCTCAACTCCTGCTCCATGTCAAGAAGCTCCCCATGCAGGGCCTTATAAACCCCCCATGTAGTAGCAATGCATTGCCCTCTGATGACCACTTTCTGGGCATTCCACTCCAGCGCTCTGGAGAGGGTGGTGCCTGTGTTAAGTTCAAAATATTGGGTAATATGTATTGATAGGGCTTCCCTGAAGGGAGGTTTCTGGAGTGCCTCGGTCTATAACCTCAAGGTCTGTAATGTCATCAGCAGTGGGCAGTGATCTGAGAGGCTTCGCGCCAAGAACTCCGTCATAATTATCTGCGTGCCCAATGGTTCAATGCAGAGAAAAAGATCAAGCTTTGTTTGGAGGTCATGGACCCGGCAATAAAACAAGAAGTCACTGGTGTCTGAATGGTGCGAGTGCCACATATCGAACCCGCTCTTGTTAACCATCCAGTCCGGAAAGTATTGTGACACCCTGACACACAAAGCGTCGTTCAGTGGAGGGGTGGAGCAGTCCCGGACAACATACGGAACACAATTAAAGTCTCTGCCAGCTATGCTGTGATTGTGTGAGTTCCAGAAAAGAGCTCGGTGAAGAGACTTTAAAAAAGCAGCATGATTACTGCTGGGGCATAAACAACCACCAGCATGAGGGGGGCACGGTCCAAGTGTCCTTACACCATCATGCACCTACCCTCAGTGTCAACTCTGTGTATGTCTTTCACAAATGGGACCCCCAGGGCAATCCATATAATGACCCATTTGCAGATGTCAGTGTCGTAGTACCATACACTTGTCCCCTTCAATTTGCATGTACTTTTTGTAACTCTGCCTGTGTCAAATGCATCTCTTGTAAAAAAGCTATGTGTTTACAGTGGTGCTTAAGATATGTATGAACTCAGTGCCTCTTTGTGGTTGTGGCCATGTACTTCCCGTTCTACATCGGCAATTTATAGTGTGGCTTGTAGGTGTGTCCATTGGGTATAGTAGTAAGTAGTGCTGAATAGTATTCCATGATTCCCATTCCCCACAACTCCAGTGTGCGGGTCCCAACAAACTCCCCATCAACAATCAAGAGACCAGTACAGTACAGGTCCATACCACAGAATTATATGTAGGAAACTTCATCTCTGTGTCAAAAGAAAACACAAGATTTGTAACTCCACCTCCCTGACCAGGACTCCTCTGAGTGATTAGCCATAACCATTGAACGAATGAACAACAACCACATGTGTAATAAAATACATGTCCGCTCTGGAGAGTTCAGGGCTCCTGGACACACGGGCCGTCTTCAATGAGCTGGCCACCCAACCCTCTCTCATGAGGCCCCAAGGTGTCTCCAATAGTCACCAGTGAGCAGTCCACACCACTTATCACACAGCAAAGAAAAAACCTCCACCCCTCAGCAAGAACAAACCCCCACCCCTCATAGCAGATCATCCACCAGCCATGGGGTCAACTCAGGCTCCTGGGAAACCTCCCCAGCAGAGGCCATGGAGCCATTAGTATCCGACTGTCAGAGTCACGGTTTGACGGCAACGCCTCAAAAGAGTTCTGGCCATATTGCAGCACCACTTTCCCAGCCTGTGCTCGCTCCCTGGCTGCCATTGCAATGAAGGGGCAACTCTGGGTTCCCCACTCCTCCTATGCCTCAGTTGTGACGTCAGCTATTTACCAGAGTTCCGGTCATCCGTTGTAGGTTTCGCAATTCCCTCAGTATAGAACCAGGTATATGCATATCCAGGAGTCAAGAAAGAATGGGTTCACTCATCATTGATCACCTTAAGTTTATCAGGATAAAGAAGAGCATACTTCAGGCCTAGCTCCCAGAAGTGTTGCATGACCATCGTATGCGAGTTGCAAAGATGCTGCAACTCCACAGTAAAATCTGGGTAAGCAGTGATGCTGCTGCCCTTGAAGTGTCAGGGACCTTTCATCCAAAACAACTGCAGAATCAAATCTCTGTCCCTCTAATTAAGTAGTTTCGCAATTACAAGACTTGGCTGGGCCTCTGGGGGCAGCAACCTCCCAGATTGACAATGTGCTTTCTACACAGAGAAGAATGTGGGTATATTGCCTGTCAGCACTTTGGTCATCAACCACTTTTTAAGGATGAGTTCCATACTCAGGCTCTCCAAGCACTCCAGAAATCCCAAGAAGTGGACATTAGTATGCCTCGAGCAGCCCTCTGCATCCTCCTATGTAGGAAGGTTGCCTCTGCCCTCATGTCCTTTAGTTGGGTTTGGAATTTCTGCTATGTAGGTTGCATCATGTTTAATGTCGATTCAGCAACATCCACACGGTCCACCAGTTTCCTGTGATCCATACAGAGCAGGTTCACATCCAAGGAGACTGCATCGACCTTGGTTTTCATTGCGGCGTACGTGTCCAGAATTGCTTGCAATATCTATTCAAAGTGGACAGAGTGACTGTGGAGAGTGGCTCAGAGTGCCAACTCCATTTTCAGGGGGGCGGAAGGGCCCGCTGCATCCCCAATGTTCTTCGCAGTTTTGGGCATCACAATCTTGTTAGCATTGGTATCAACCCCGAGTGAAAGCTCCAACAGGTTCTAGACAGTGCACCATCACCCAGGTTTGGGCTGCGGGTGTGTGCAGTGCAGTACTAGAGCTGCATGTGGTGTCCGCCGGGCCCCCTCAAAGGAACTGAATGTGAAAGCTTGTGTAATGTTATCGAAAATTTGAAAAAAACTGTATAAACTGCTGTAGGATCTGCTTCCATGGTCACTCCCATTTTTTCTGGTGTTCAACTGTTTCCTGACTAGTCTGACTGTGATCCTGGTAATCAGGACCCCAATCACTGTGCTATCTCCCTAAAATGGTTATGGTAAGTACCTCAGTACATCCCTATTTGGCTACTGGGCCACCCTGGTAAGTCCCTAGTATATGGTACTAAGGTATCTTGGGCATGGGTACCCCAGAGGTCCGCTATGGGCTGCAGCCTGCATTATGCCACCAAGAGGGGACCTTCCAAATCACCACTACAGGCCTGCCATTGCAGCCTGTGTGAGTTGGTGCATGCACCACTCACGAGAGATAGAAGTTTCCTTATATCTCTAACTCACTGCACTTGAGACCCATAAGTCACCCCTCTAGCAGGCCTTTCAGTCCTGAGGGCAGGGTGCTTGGTTCTAAGTGTGAGGGAGCACATTTGGGGCCCTCCTTGCATACTCCAGTTCAAACCAGATCAGGGAGCAGTTGGCTACCCGCTCTGGCACGAAACTGGACAAAGGACATGGGAGTATCCTCCCCACTGTCTGACCCCTTCTCTGGGAGGGACTCCTGAATCATCCTAACCCTCACCTTGGGGTACTTAAGGGCTTACCTGTGTGAGGGCACCTAGATTCATTGTGGGATTCGATTCAGATTCAAATCCACTTCTTCTTTGACCGTCTGGACATCTTGGCCGAGTCGTGCTGACTGTTCCGAACTGATCGCATCGTCCTTCTGCTTCCTGACCAAGATTGCAATGGAAAAGACTCTGTCGACACTTGACCTCATCGTCCTGCTAACTCGCCACAACATCAGTGTCCGTGCTCCATACAGGTGCTGTCCTGGGTCTGTAGACATCTAAAGACATCCAAAGGAATCTCCCTTGGAGTGAAGGTGTAACTCTCCTTTATCAGCAGGCACTGCAACAAGAACGTGGGCTCCCACGGACTCCAAGAGGCTCTGCAACACAGGCGGTGGTTCTGCATTCCCTCGAGGCCTGAACTGCCCAATCCATCGAGTTGACACCAGTATCCTTCGTAGAACGTCCTGGAACCAAACCCCTGTGCACAGTGTTTCTACATCACTTCAATCACCTGGGGACCGCAGCGGTTACCCCAACTGACTTGTACCAAACAGAGTCGTACACATCGAGATGTTTTGTCGACGATCTGTCCTCGCTATAAGTGACACGTGCTGATGCAGTTGGTTGGACGGACCAACTCTGTTGTCCTCAGCATCGCTGTGGCTCAGTCAGAGCTACCGCTTCAGTGTACCCAAGCTAGAAGCCTCTTCATTCACGTATTGCTTTCTTGAACTCAAGTGGCCTTCTTCTGTGCCTCCTGGATGTCCCGGTGTGGCCTAGACTCAGTCCCCTCTGCTTTCAGGTACTCTTTGTCTCGAACTAACTTCTGATTTCCAACAGACTCTTTTGTCCTTCTGTGGTAAGACTCCAACCGCGACGTACCCGCTGATCAGTATAGAGTGTGTGGTCAAGTATTCCTTCTTACCTGACCGTTGGGGGAGGTTCCTCAACTCTCGCCTGGGGTGGTTCCTTGGGTCCCTGACTCTTCTACATCTCTTGGGTCCGGTCTCACCTTAGGTCGTGGTTCACTTCCCATTAATTTGATATATGGTCTGTCTCCCTTCTGGGGCCCACTGTGTGTTGGTACCAACTGCCATTCCATGTCCAAAGTATTGTGTGCATTGTGAAATTCTCCGGGTGGGAGATACTGTAATGTGTGGGTGAGTGATTTCATAAATATCTATTTTTATAAGTACACAGTGTGGTTCTTTTTCATTTAGCCTATACTAAACTATTAGATACTAGTGAGCCAGGCTGCGTTGCATTCCTCCTAGATTAAGCCTGAAGGCTGCTCTCCACAGCTACCACTTAGAGAGCTTTATATGGTTAACTCAACCCCTAAAATCACCAGAAGGGTCACCCAGGTTAGTGCAGGGTGCTACACTTACATTAGTGAGCACCATGTACTGACCCGGCTTCTCACAACTTTAGTTGGTCAATGGTTAAAGAGTAACTCTTGGAAAGTAGGGGATACATATATTACAGCCCATGCAAAAGCCGTAATATTTGGTATCCCCATACTAAAAGATGTTACAAAATTCAAGGAAGGGTGCTAGTTGGCAGAAAAATACTGTACTCACCAGGCCAATATAAAACCCATGCCCAATTGAATCCTGGTAAGTTATAACCCTAAAAACCTAGGAGATAACAAATATTATAGTCCGTATGGGCCATTATATCTAGTATCCCCAAAGGAACCGGATGTGAAAGTTTGTGGAATGAAATCAAAAATGAGAAAAGAGATTTCAATCTGTATCACCCAAAAGGCAACATCAGCTGGTCAATGGCTAAAAGGTAGCCCTTAAATAGTAGGGGATACAAGATATTACAGCAATGTATGAGCTTTAATATGTTGTATCCCCATAGCACCAGGTAGTTAGAAAACTCAAGCAAGGGTGCCCGTTGGCAGAAAAATACTGTGCTTACCGAGCCAACATAAGACCATGTCAAAATGAATCCTGATAAGTTCTAACCAGAGCAACATAGGGGATACCAAATCCCATAGTACGTATTGGCCATTATATTTGGTATCCCCAAAGGAAACTAATGTGAAGATTGTGGAATGAAATCAAAAATGCGGAAAGATGCTGTAATTGGCTATCAAATATAAGGCAATCTCAGTTATTTAATATCTAATGGGTAACCCATAAAAAGTAGGGCATACAAATATTACAGTCTTACATAAGCCGTAATATTTAGTATCCCCATGGTAAGAGATGTTGGAAAATTCAAAGAAAAATGCCAGTTGGCAGAAAAATACTGTGCTCACACAGCCAACATAAGACCATGTCAAAATGAATCTTGATATGTTCTAACCAGAGATACATAGGGGATACCAAATACTGTGGTCTGTATAGGCCATCATATTTGGTATCCGCAAAGGAAACAAATTTGAAAGATTGTGAAATGAAATCAAAATTGCGAAAAGCGAATGCAATCTGGTATCAAATAAAAGGCAACTCCAGTTGGTCAAAGGTTAAAGGTAACCCTTGATAAGTAGGGGATACAAGATAATAGAGCAAGGCGTATGCCATAATCTGTGTATCCCAGAAGTAAAAGGTGTTGGAAAACCCAAAGAAGGGTGTCAGTTGTCAGAACAAAACTGTGCTCACTCAACCAACATCAGACCATATCAGACCATATCGAATCCTGGTAAGTTCGAACCTGAGAAATATAGGGGATGTCAAATATCATAGCCAGTATGGACCATTATATTTGTTATTCCCCAAAATAAACAGATGAGAAAGATTGTGGAATGAAATCAAAATTGCAAAAAGAGACTGGCAATTTTGTATCAAATAAAAGGGAACTCCAGTTGCTTAATGACTAAAAGCTAACCCTTGGAAAGTAGGGAATCCAAGATATTACAGAAACGCATGAGCCGTAACTTGGAAAACTCAAGGAAGGGTGCCAGTTTGAAGAACAATACTGTGCTCACACATCCAACATCAGATTATGTCAAATTGAATCCTGGTAACTTCTAACTCCAGAAACACAGGGAATACAAAATATTATAGGTGGTAGAGGACATCATATGTGGTATCCCCTAAGGCTACAGGATGTAAAATCTTGTGCAATGATTTAAAAATGTTAAAACATACTGTAGTCTGCTATCAAATAAAAAGCAACTTCAACTGGTCCATGGCTAAAGGCTAACCCATGAAACGTAGGGGATACAAGATATTACACCAATGGGTGAACCATAATATTTGGTATCCCCATAGTAAACGATGTTGGAAAGCAAAAGGAAGGGTGCTTTTTGGCAGAAAGATACTGTACTCACCCAAGCCAAAATAAAACCCATGCCCAATTGAATCCTGGTAAGTTATAATCCTAGAAACCTAGGGGACACTAAATATTATAGGCCATATAGGCTATTATATTTGGTATCCCCTAAGGGTACCGGATGCAAAATCTTGTGGAATGATCTACAAAATGTGAAAAGATACTGCAGCCTGCTAGAAAACAAAAGGAAATTTCAACTGGTCAATGGCTAAAGGGTAACCCAAAAAACATAGGTGATATGAGATATTACAGCAATGTGTGAGCCATAATATTTGGTATGCTCATACTTAATGATGTTGGAAAGCAAAAGGAAGGGTGCAATTTGGTATAGAAATACTGTGCTCCCTTATCCAACATAAGGTGATGTCAAATTGAATCCTTGTAACTTCTAACCTGAGAAACACTGAGGATACCAAATGTTGCATCCGGTAAAGACGATGATATAAGATATCCTCCAATGGAACCGAATGGAAAATCTTGTGCAATGATTTAAAAATTTGAAAAGATACTGTAGTCTCTAATCAAATAAAAAGCAACTTTAACTGATCAATGGCTAAAGGGCAAACCCATGAAACGTAGGGGATAAAAGATATTACAGCAAAGCATGAGCCATAATATTTGGCATCCCCATAGTAAACGATGTTGGAAAGCAAAAGGAAGGGTGCTTTTTGAGATACAAACACTGTGCTCACCCATCCAACATAAGACCATGTCAAATTAAACCCTGGTAAGTTCCAACCTAAGTAACACATGCGATACCAAATATTATAGGCCGTATAGGCTATTGTGTTTGGTATCCCCTTATGGATACCGAATGCAAAATCTAGTGGATTGATGTACAAAATTTGAAACTGCACTGTAGTCTGCTATCAAACAAAAGGCAATTTCAACTGGTCAATGAGTAAAGGGTAACAAATGAAAAATAGGGGATACGAGATATTATTGCAATGTGTGAGCCATAATATTTGGTATCCCCTTAGTAAATGATGTTGGAACTCAAAAGGAAGGGTGCTCTTTGGTATGGGAATATTGTGCTCCCCCATCTAACATAAGGCGAAGTCAAATTGAATCCTGGTAACTTCTAACCAGAGAAATACTGGGGATACCAAATATTATAGGCTGCATAAGCTATTAAATTTGGTATCTCCTAAGGGTACGGATTCAAAATCTTGTGGAATGATGTACAAAATGTGAAAAGATACTGAAGTTTGCTATAAAATAAAAGGCAAATTCAATTGGTCAATGGCTAAAGGGTGACCCATGAAAAACAGGTTATACGAGATATTACGGCAATGCGTGAGCCACACTATTTGGTATCTCCATTGTAAATGATGTTTGAAAGCAAAAGGAACGGTGCTATTTGGTTTAGAAATACTGGGCTCCTGCTTCTAACAGAAGGCGAAGTCAAATTGAATCCTGGTAACTTCTAACCCGAGAAACAATGGGGATACCAAATATTATAGGCCGTATAGGCTATTATAGTTGATATCCCCTAAGAACACAGTTGCAAAATCTTGTGGAATGATGTACAAAATGTGAAAGGATACTGTAGTCTGCTATCACACAAAAGGGAAATTCAACTGGTCTGTGGGTAAAGGGTAACAAATGAAACATAGGGGATACGAGATATTACAGCAATGCAAGAGCCCTAATATTTGGTATCCCCATAGTAAATGATGTTAGAAAGCAATAGGAAGGGTGTTATTTGTATAGAAATACTCTGCTACTGCAATCTAACTTAAGGCAAAGTCAAATTGAATCCTGGTAACTTTTAACCGGAAAAACACTGGGAAAACCAAATATTTTAGGCAGTTTAGACTATTGTAGTTGGTATCCCTTAAGGGTACGGATGCAAAATCTTGTGGAATGATGAACAAAATATGAAAAGATACTGAAGTCTGCTATCAAACAAAAGGCAATTTCAACTTTTCAATGGCTCATGGGTAACCCATGAAACATACGAGATATTACAGCAATTCGTGAGCCATAATATTTGGTATCCCCATAGTAAATGATGTTGGAAAGCAAGAGGAAAGGTGCTATTTGGTGTAAAAATACTGTGCTCCTCCAGCAAACATAAGGCAATGTCAAATTGAATCCTTGTTACTTCTAACCCGAGAAATGCTGGGGATACCAAACATTATACGCCGTATAGGCTATTATAGTTGGTATCCCCTAAGGGTACGGATGCAAAATCTTGTGGAATGATGTACAAAATGTGAAAAGATACTGTAGTCTGCTATCAAACAAAAGGCAATTTCAACTATTTAATGGCTCAAGGGTGACCCATGAAACATTGGGGAGAGAAGATATTACAGCAATGCATGAGCCATAATATTTGGTTACCCATAGTAAATGATGTTGGAAAGCAAAAGGAAGGGTGCTATTTGGTATAGAAATACCTTGCTCCCGCATCCAACATAAGGTGAAGTCAAATTGAATCCTGATAACTTCTCACCCGAGAAACACTGGGGATACTAAATATTATAGGCTGTAAAGACTATTATAGTTGGTATCCCCTGAGGGTACAGATGCAAAATCTTGTAAAATGATGTACAAAAATGTGAAAAGATACTGTAGTCTGCTATCAAACAAAAGGCAATTTCAGCTAGTCAATAACTAAAGGGTAACCCATGAAACACAGGGATACGAGATATTACAGCAATGCGTGAGCCATAATATTTGGTATCCCCATGGTAAATGATGTTGGAAAACAAAAGGAAGGGTCCAATTTGGTATACTGTGCTCCTCCATCCAACATAATGCAATGTCAAATTGAATCCTGGTAACTTCTAACCCGAGAAACACCGGGAATACCAAATATTATAGGCCGTATAGGCTAATATATTTGGTATCCCCTAAGGGTACCAGATGCTAAATCTTGTTGAATGCTGTACAAAATGTGAAAAGATACTGTAGCCTGCTATCAAGCAAAAGGCAATTTCAACAAGTCAATGGCTAAAGGGTAACCCATGACACATAGGAGATACAAGATATTACTGCAATGTGTAAGCCATAATATTTGGTATCCCCATAGTAAATGATGTTGTAAAGCAAAAAGAAGGGTGCTTTTTGTAATAGAAATACTGCGTTCCTCCATCCAACATAAGGCAATGTCAAATTGAATCCTGGTAACTTGTAACCCGAGAAACGCAGAGGATACCAAATATTTTAGACCGTATAGGCTATTATGTTTGGTATCCCCTAAGGGTACCGGATGCAAAATCTTGGGGAATGATGTACAAAATGTGAATAGATACTGTAGCATGCTATCAAACAAAAGGCAATTTCAACTATTCAATGGCTCAAGGGTAACCCATGAAACATAGGGGATACGAGATTTTACAGCAATGCGTGAGCCATAATATTTGGTATCCCCATAGTAAATGGTGTTGGAAAGCAAAAGGAAGGGTGCTATTTGGTATACATATACTGTCCTCCTCCATCCAACATAATGCAATGTCAAATTGAATCCTGGTAACTTCTAACCCGAGAAACACCAGGGATTCCAAATATTTTAGGCCGTATAGGCTATGTATTTGGTATCCCGTGAGGGTACCGGATGCAAAATCTTGTTGAATTATGTACAAAATGTGAAAAGATACTGTAGCCTGCTATCAAGCAAAAGTGAATTTCAACTAGTCAGTGGCTAAAGGGTAACCCATGACACATAGGGGATACGAGACATTACTGCAATGCGTGATCCATAATAATTGGTATCCCCCTAGTAAATGATGTTGTAAAGCAAAAGGAAGGGTGCTTTTTGGTATAGAAATACTGCGCTCCCCAGCCAACAAAAGGCGAAGTCACATGGAATCCTGGTAACTTCTCACCCGAGAAACACCAGGGTTACTAAATATTATAGGCCATATAGGCTATTATAGTTGGTATCCTCTAAGGGTACAGATGCAAAATATTGTAAAATGATGTACACAAATGTGAAAAGATACTGTAGTCTGCTATCAAACAAAAGGCAATTTCAGCTAGTCAATAACTAAAAGGTAACCCATGAAACACAGGGGATACGAGATATTACAGCAATGCATGAGCCATAATATTTAGTATCCCCATGGTAAATGATGTTGGAAAGCAAAAGGAAGGGTGCTATTTGGTATACATATACTGTCCTCCTCCATCCAACATAATGCAATGTCAAATTGAATCCTGGTAACTTCTAACCCGAGAAACACCAGGCATTCCAAATATTTTAGGCCGTATAGGCTATGTATTTGGTATCCCGTGAGGGTACCGGATGCAAAATCTTGTTGAATTATGTACAAAATGTGAAAAGATACTGCAGCCTGCTATCAAGCAAAAGTGAATTTCAAAGGTAACCCATGACACATAGGGGATACGAGACATTACTGCAATGCGTGATCCATAATAATTGGTATCCCCCTAGTAAATGATGTTGTAAAGCAAAAGGAAGGGTGCTTTTTGGTATAGAAATACTGCGCTCCTCCATCCAACATAAGGCGATGTCAAATTGAATCCTGGTAACTTCTAACCCGAGAAACACCGGGAATACCAAATATTATAGGCCGTATAGGCTATTATATTTGGTATCCCCTAAGGGTACTGAATGCAAAATCTTGTTGAATGATGTACAAAATGTGAAAAGATACTGTAGCCTGCTATCAAGCAAAAGGCAATTTTAACTAGTCAATGGCTAAATGATAACCCATGACACATAGGGGATACGAGATATTACTGCAATGCATGAGCCATAATAATTGGTATCCCCATAGTAAATGATGCTGTAAAGCAAAAGGAAGGGTGCTTTTTAGTATAGAAATACTGCGCTCCTCCATCCAACATAAGGCGATATCAAACTGAATTCTGGTAACTTCTAACCCGAGAAACGCAGGGGATACCAAATATTATAGGCCGTATAGGCTATTATGTTTGGTATCCCCTAAGGGTACCGGATGCAAAATCTTGTGGAATGATGTACAAAATGTGAAAAGATACTGTAGTCTGCTATCAAACAAAAGGCAGTTTCAACTATTCAATGGCTCAAGGGTAACCCATGAAAAATAGGGGATACGAGATATTATGGCAATGTGTGAGCCATAATATTTGGTATCCCCTTAGTAAATGATGTTGGAAAGCAAAAGGAAGGGTGCTATTTTGTATAGGAATACTGTGCTCCCCCATCCAATATAAGGCAAAGTCAAATTGAATCCTGGTAACTTCTAACCAATCAATCAATCAATCCATTTATAGAGCGCGCTACTCACCCGTGAGGGTCTCAAGGCGCTGAGGGGAGGGGGGGTGTAGCTACTGCTTGAATAGCCAGGTCTTGAGGTGTCTGCTGAAGGTGAGATGGTCCTGGGTCAGTCGTAGGTGTGCGGGGAGGGAGTTCCATGTTTTGGCTGCCAGGTAGGAGAATGATCTTCCTCCGGTGGTGGTTCTGTGGATTCGTGGGACTGTGGCGAGGGCGAGGTTGGCGGAGCGGAGGTGGCGGGTGGGGGTGTACAACGAGAAGCGGCTGTTGAGGTATTCGGGGCCTTTGTCGTGAAGCGCTTTGTGTGAGGAGCCTGAATGTGATCCTCTTGTTGACGGGGAGCCAGTGCAGGTTTCTCAGGTGGGCGGATATGTGGCTGTGGCGGGGGATGTCGAGGATGAGTCGTGCGGAGGCGTTCTGTATGTGCTGTAGTCGTTTCTGAAGTTTGGCTGTGGTTCCTGCATATAGGGCTTTTCCGTAGTCTAGTCGGCTGGTGACGAGGGCTTGGGTGACGGTCTTTCTGGTTTCGGTGGGGATCCACCTGAAGATTTTTCGGAGCATGTGCAGGGTGTTGAAGGAAGAAGATGAGATGGCGTTGACTTGCTTGTTCATCGTGAGGGAGGAGTCCAGGGTGAATCCCAGGTTGCGTGCGTGGTCCGTGGGTGAAGGTGCGGTGCCCACTGCTGTGGGCCACCAGGTGTCGTCCCAGGCCGATGGGGATTGTCCGAGGATGAGGACCTCCGTCTTGTCTGAGTTCAGCTTCAGGCGACTGAGCTTCATCCATTCTGCGACGTCTTTCATTACTTCCTGGAGGTTGGTTTTGGCTGTGGCTGGGTCTTTGGTGAGCGAGTGTATCAGTTGGGTGTCGTCGGCGTAGGAGATGATGTTGATGTTATGTTTGCGTGCGATGGCGGCGAGGGGGCTCATGTAGATATTGAAGAGGGTTGGGCTGAGCAAGGAGCCTTTGGGTACGCCGCAGATGATCTCGGTGGCTTCTGAGCGGAAGGGAGGGAGGCGGACTCTCTGGGTTCTGTCGGAGAGGAATGAGGAAATCCAGTCTAGGGCCTTTCCTTGGATCCCGGTGTGGAAGAGGCGGGTTATTAGGGTGCGATGGCAAACGGTGTCGAAGGCTGCAGAGAGGTCTAGGAGGATGAGAGCGGTTGTTTCTCCGTTGTCCATCAGGGTCCTGATGTCGTCTGTGGCTGCGATGAGGGGCGGTCTTGGTGCTGTGGTTGGCTCGAAATCCGGACTGGGATGGGTCGTGCGAGTTGTTTGCCTCGAGGAAAGCAGTCAGCTGTTTGTTGACGGTCTTCTCGATGACTTTAGCCGGGAAGGGAAGAAGAGAGATGGGGCGGAAGTTCTTGAGGTCTTTGGGGTCCGCTGTAGGTTTCTTTAGGAGGGCGATGATTTCTGCGTGCTTCCAGCTCTCAGGGAAGGTGGCTGACGTGAAGGAGTTGTTTATGACTTTTCGGAGATGGGGTGCAATGATGGTGTCGGCTTTGTTGAAGATATGGTGGGGGCATGGGTCAGAGGGGGAGCCGGAGTGGATGGAGTTCATGATGTTAATGGTTTCTTCTGTGCTGGTGGGGGTACAGGTGCTGAGGGTGTTGGTGGGGGTTGTTGGTTCGGTGACTGGAGACGGAGTCTGGGGTCCGAAGCTGTTGTGTATATCTACGATCTTTTGGTGGAAGAACGTTGCGAGGGAGTTGCAGAGGTCTTGCGACGGTGTGATGTCGTTGTTGCTGGCGCTTTGGGTTGGAGAGTTCTTTGACGATGTTGAAGAGTTCCTTGCTGTTGTGGGTGTTGTTGTCCAGCCGCTCTTTGAACGATGTCCTTTTGGTGGTGCGGATCAGCTGGTGGTGTTCGCGAGTGGCGTTCTTGAGGGCTGTCATGTTTTCTGTTGTCCGTTCTTGGCGCCAGGTTTTTTCGAGGGTGCGGCAGGATTTCTTTGAGTCTTTGAGGGCATCTGTGAACCACAGGGTTTTCCTGTTGCCGGTCTTGCCTGGGTGGTTCTTCAGTGGAGCGAGGTCGTCGGTGCATTTGGTGATCCACTGTGCGAGGTTGTGGGCAGTGTCGTTGATGTCAGCGGTGTCTGTTGGTGGGTTCTGGCTCAGTGATGCGAGGAGCTGGTCTGTGGTGATTTTGCTCCAGCATCTGTGGGGGATTTGTTGCGTGCGGTGGTGGGATGTAGTCTTTTTGAAGGTGAAGTGGATGCACCTGTGGTCGGTCCAGTGTAGTCCGGTGGAGTGGCTGAAGGAGGCGTGGTTGCTGGTGGAGAAGATGGGGTCAAGCGTGTGGCCAGCGAGGTGGGTGGGGGTGTTCACCAGTTGTTTGAGTCCGAGGTTGGCAAGGTTGTCGAGCAGGGTGGTGGTGTTGTTGTCGTTGTTTTTCTTCAGGTGGAAGTTCAGTTCCCCAAGGAGGATGTATTCTGGTGAGGCTAGGGCGTGCGGGGTGACGAAGTCGGTGATGGTTTCGCTGAATTGTGTGCGTGTGTAGGAAGGTGGATATCTGACTATGGTTACCCCCAAATTTTTGCCTAGTGTCTAGCTGGTTTTTCGACTTAGTTGGCCTGAGATCCTGCCATTCAGGCTCTCGGGCTATCTGCTCTCTCTGTAAAATGGACTCCATGTACCCTAGGTACATACCCAATTGGTTGGATCACCCTGTCAGCCCCTGTACCAGTGTACACTAGGTACCCAGGGCATTGGTGTACCCAAGGCCTGCCAAGGGCTGCAGCATGTATTATGCCACCCCAGGCTTGGCCTAACAATTTGACACAACTGGCTGATCACTCAGCTGGGGTAAGTTGGTGTAATCACCTCTTACTTAGGTGTAGTATACCTATACCTAACCTTAAATGGGACACCTGGTAACCTATAAGTCACTCCTATGGCAGGCCTTAACAATCCTGAAGGCAGAGTGCTTGGTTCCCTGTGAGATGGTGCTCTGGCATGAGCTGAGCCTGTCTGCAGTGGTCGGAACAACTTCCTTCTACTGTTTCCAGATATCGTCATACCATATACTCTTAAGTGCATTATGAACCTCGCGGTTAAATGCTAACTTTGGTTTGGCTTTATCAAAACATGTCGAGTAAGGTGTCATACGAATTGGAATACTAACCCCTCGCCAATTCTGGCGACGGGGTTAGCATTCCACCCTTCTAGAGGGACACGACATGTACAGTACCTGAAACCCGGGTAAAATCAGACATAGCCTCAGCTCCACAAAATGGATGCTGCCACCACAGACACAAGTCTGCCCTCCTGCTGCTGGGAGTCCTTCCAGCTTGGGAGGTGTGGACAAAGGGTTTCCTGCCAGGGGAGGTGCGTGCACCACCCCAGACAGGATTTTGTGTATTGGTCAGGTAGGGCTTGAAAGAAACCAGACATGCCTGTGGCTCACAAGGAGCCTCGGTGCATATGCCAGTTCAAACCGGTCCTGGGGCACACCAGTCCCGGGCCTGGGGCGAGCTGGACAAAGGATTGGGGGTGTAACCACCCCCCTTCCTGGTCCCACCCTTAGGGAGGGACCTAGCAGGTAGTCCGGCCCCTAGAATCCGAATAAAGGTAGGAGCTGTGTCCTAAGACTTGAGACATCCTGGAATCAACTTGAAACTAAGAAGAAGACGGGAACTTCGACATTCTGCTGCACAGAAGACTGAAGAAAATCTCCCCTGTGGTCAGGGAGTGACCACCTTGCTAACGCAAGCACCATCCAGCGAATCACCGTCTGCTTTGCCGCCGCCTCCCGCCGGAGCCCGAGCCCAGAGACTGACAAGACCTGGACCTCCAGACCTCTCACCGCCCGATCCACAGTCCCTGAAAAGAGGAGACCCGTGGAGGCACCGAGACACGTGGAGCCAGCCATCTTGGAACGACTACGACAAGCTGACAAGTGCAACAACCGAGGCTCCCTCCAAGTTGTGCTTTGGGTCCTGAGAAGCCCAACCCTCGAGCAGCATCTGCACCAAAGGTGAGCCCTCCAGCATCTCCACGATCTGCGTGGGGCCCTTCTGCATTTTGCCACTCGACGCGCCTAACCGGTTGCTGGCCCGCTGGCTAGTGGCCATCTTGGCGACGAAATCTACGACAAACACCGCTGGTCTGGTTGCTCCAGACTGGCCCTTGCTCCCCTCCAAAGGAGCAATCCCTCTGACCTTGCTGGTCAGAACCAACAGCTGATTTCCGAATCCTCCTGCAATTGCTTTTGCCAAGGCTTGTTTGCTTCGATCAAGTCGCCGACACCGCCGACAGCGAGAGCCCGCGTGGGACAGCTCGTGAGCCGACTCCTGGACGTCGTCGACCTTCAGGGACCACGTGGCTGCGGAGACAAGCTACCCCTCATCACCTGTTTGCACCCGACATCGCCTGGTACCCACCTGGTGCCACGCTGGTCACTGGCTAGTGACTGTGAACACTGTCCCCTCTGCTTACAGGTCTTCAACATCTCCGATCCACTCTTGGATCCACTGCATCTCTCCCGGACCGACCGCCTGCAGCATCTTTGTCTTCAAGCTCCACGGAACAGATAGAAGAAACCCGACGCACTTCGAGGCCTATGCACCCGCTTCCTGTGGGTGAGGTAAAGCTGGCACACCTGTGCCCAAGTGTAGTAATACATCTCTAGTGCCTGTGTTCCAAATCTTAAGTTCCTAGGTCATCCGGAAGATTCCTTTTGCAGTAACTTTGTACTTTTTACGCACCCATTGAAACCTATGGTAGCACGCGTGTGACTATTTGCTCTGCACACGCCACCCGTGGACCTCCTGGTCACTAACTGACGTTAGCTCCTTGTAGGCCCAGCGATTCTCGAGGCCCTAGGCCTTTTCCCTTTTCTGTTCGTGGTACTTATACCACTATTTTAGTATATGGTTCGAGTGGCCACCAGGGCCTATCCATATAAAGTGCAACTTCTGTGTATTCTGTGATAATCTTGTTTGACGATTTGTGCTCCTGTGCTCATAAAGAGACTAGGGGTTACTTTGATAAATAAATCCATATATATTTTGAATATATATCTGTGTGGTGTCCTTTCATTGGTATAAAAGGGGGTTGCATTTGGTAAAACAGCTGGCTTAACACGCATCACGAGTTTAGCCTCAAAGACTGCTTAGCCTACGCTACCACTAGGGCAGCTAGTCCGAAAAGGTTGACTTACAACCACACCATAAGGGTTGCTTGGCATGGTACAAGGTGGTCACTAGAACTAGTGAACAGCATATACCAGGCCAACTTCTCACATTGGTGAGCAGCGGTTGGATTTGAGCTTGCTGTGTTTTACCATTGTAATCTCTTGGTTACCAATTGAAAGATCACATAGGTACCTGTAGGTACATATAAAACAAGATTAGATATACTTAAGTTCTACTGAACTTAGTTGTTGTAGAGCAAAGGAAGTAGCACACCCTGACTACAACTACTAGATAGGTTTAGTAGGTAAACCCAAGTGTAGGTAGATTGCAACACATCCACCCACACTTAAGAGCAATGGCCGGGGCAGAGGGGTCCACTGTACCCATCTCTGGAGAGTGACCCCCAGAGGGCACCATCCAGCTTTGCTACCCTTAATCAGAATGAGCTCAGGCATTTGGCAACTCTTAGAGGCCTTAAACAGCCCAAGAACCCAAACTCTGCTGAGCTCAGAGAGCTCTTACAGAATGATGAGAATCAGAGAGCACTCAAGAAAGCTTCCCAGTTAGCCCCCTTAGGGACAGGAACAGGAGGCCCCCCTTCTAAAGATGCCACTGAAGTACCCCTTCCCAATAGTCACCCCTTAGATGGGATGCCTACCACAGAGGATGAGAGTGAAAAGGATACTGACAGTAGTGAGGATGAAGGGAGAACTAGCCCAGTGCCAAGTATTATACTTGGCCCAGCTAAACCAAGGCTATTGGGGACTGACAGTGGGTTCAACCCACTGGATCTCCCCAGTGGACTTAACACAGGGCTTGGAAGGCAAAGGAATCGCTCAGGTGACTCCAATGCTTCCCATGGCTCTAGAGGCTCTCAAGGTCACTCCAGGAGAAGGATGACCACCCCTCAGAGGAGGGAACATGAGGCCAGAATGCAGGAAGCCCAGCTGAGGATCAGGAAGCAGGAGCTAGAAGTAGCCCTGATGGAAGAAAAACTGAGCAAGGCTAGGCAGCATAGAGAGAGTGGGTCTATACCCACTGGTGGCAGCAATGTCCCTAGGGACAAAGATAGGGTCTTTGACAATAGGAACCTGTCCAAGATTGTGCCCCCCTACAAAAGTGGGGATGACATCCACAAATGGATGACTGCTCTTGAGAGAGCCTGCAAAGTGCAGCAGGTTCCTGAAGACCAGTGGGCAGCAATCTTATGGCTCTCCTTTGAGGGGAGAGGCAGAGATAGACTCCTCACTGTTAGAGAAGAGGATGTCAGAAATTACAGAGTCCTGAAGAGTGTCCTAGTTGATGGGTTAGGCTTAACCACTGAACAGTACAGGTTAATGTTCAGAGACACCCAGAAGACACAGACTCAGGACTGGTCTGAATATGTGGAATGTGCCACTAAGGCTTTGGAGGGTTGGTTGCTGGGAAGTAAGGTGTCTGATTATACAGGATTGTACAATTTGATGATGAGAGAGCAGATTTTAAGTAATTGTCAAAACCAGCTTCTCCATCAACACCTGGTAGACTCAGATTTGACCTCTCCCCAAGAATTGGGAAAGAGGGCAGATAAATGGGTCAGGACCAGGATCAGGCCTAAAAACCAGGGTGGTGACCAAAAGAAAGATACCACCAAGCCTCAAGAGAAGGGTGGGGATAAAGAAAAAGAGAAACCTTCCTCAGGGCCCCAAAACTCCACACAGGGTGGTGGGTCCCAAGCTCCCTCCTCTACCACAGCTAAAAAGCCCTACTGCCATGAGTGTAAAACTCCTGGGCATTGGAAAACTGACAGCGGTTGCCCAAGGGCTAAAAACAAAACTGTTCCTCCAATTACTCCTGTCACACCACCTATTACTGTCAGCAGTAATCCCCCAGGTGGTGGGAGTGCCCCCAGAAATCTGGGTGGGTTTACTTGGGGAACACAGGGGGACCCTGGCTTAGCCAATTCCCCTACAGCAACCACTCTTGTCTGTGATGGTGGCATGGGGTTTGCCAACTTCACTGCCTGTCCCAACACTTTGGGTAGGTACAGACAGGAGCCCTACATCAATGGTACAAAAGCTGAGGCCTACAGAGACACTGGGGCTAGCATCACAATGGTGGCCCATTGGCTAGTTCCCTCTGAGCAGCTTTTGCCCGGTTTCTCCTACCAGGTGACTAACATTGATGGCAAACAGAACAGTCATCCCATGGCAGAGGTATGTCTCAGCTGGGGAGGGGTCACTGGCCCTAAAAGGGTAGCAGTGTCCCCAACCTTGCCTGTAGACTGCTTACTGGGGAATGACTTAGAACTCTCAGCTTGGGCTGGAGTTGAACAAGACACCCATTCTAAAATGGTAGGCCTTTCACAAAAGGGTAGGGGGGTTGTGCCATTCACAACCCCTGTCCAAATAGATTTCCTCCCTGAAAAGGTTGGAAGGGCAGTGGTAGCCACAGCCCAGGCACAGACAGACTTCCCTGTAGGGACTGGCAGAGCTGTGACAGTCACAGCTCAAACACAAACTGAGTGCCCCCCTGAAAAGGTTGGCAAGGCTGTAATGGTCTCAGCCTATACTCAGACTGACATAGGTGTAGTGAAGCCTGAAACAATGGATCACTCCACACAAACTGAGAGTAGTGGGGAGGAAGAAAAGTCTCCCTCTCCCCAGACATTAGGAAAAGGTCAGCCTCCTCAGGGATCTGACCTCACCCCTTGTGAAGGAACTGCCCCAGAGGTAGCCAGGCCTGGCCTGGCAGAGCCTCTGATGTCAGTGGCCCCTTCCAAGGTGGGATCCAGTCTGGTGCAGGTAGCCTGCCTCTCTCTACCCTGCCTCAGTCAGCCCAGGGCTGCAGAGGTCAGGGAGGCCAGTGGACCCCCAGAGGGCCCCTGTCCACAAGAACCCCCCCATCAAAAGAATGAGGATTGCCTGGCTAGTAGCCCTAGTCAGGTGATGGGTAAAAACATTCCTGAGGGATCTCCTTTACAGGTAGTTAGGGACCTCCCCCAGGGGGATTCTGTTGGGCACAGGCAAACATGGGACCTTAGGGCCCCAAACCTGACCTGTCCCTCCAGTAAGCCCACAAAAGGGACCCAGCCTCCAGCTTTAGGTAGCCAGAGGCTGACCCTGAGAGCACAGTGCAACTCAGTTAAAGAAAGAAAGGCATCCATGGTGGAGGATGATTGGAGGAAGCTGAGGCCTCACTTTGAGGACACTCACTTCAGTACTCCATCTCAACACCAGCCTTTTACTTTGCCAAGACACACCACAGGTAGAGATTCCCTATGGTGGAGACCCTCTGATACCCTTAGGGTGAGGGATTGCTTAGTGGACCATGAGACAGGGGGTAACCATGCCAGTGCTGGTTCCTCCTTATATGGCCACTTGGGCAATATAGGCTTACCTGGTCAAGGTCAGCCTTATCTCCCTTCGTTTGGGGGGGGGTTGTGTAGGAAGGTGGATATCTGACTATGGTTACCCCCAAATTTTTGCCTAGTGTCTAGCTGGTTTTTCGACTTAGTTGGCCTGAGATCCTGCCATTCAGGCTCTCGGGCTATCTGCTCTCTCTGTAAAATGGACTCCATGTACCCTAGGTACATACCCAATTGGTTGGATCACCCTGTCAGCCCCTGTACCAGTGTACACTAGGTACCCAGGGCATTGGTGTACCCAAGGCCTGCCAAGGGCTGCAGCATGTATTATGCCACCCCAGGCTTGGCCTAACAATTTGACACAACTGGCTGATCACTCAGCTGGGGTAAGTTGGTGTAATCACCTCTTACTTAGGTGTAGTATACCTATACCTAACCTTAAATGGGACACCTGGTAACCTATAAGTCACTCCTATGGCAGGCCTTAACAATCCTGAAGGCAGAGTGCTTGGTTCCCTGTGAGATGGTGCTCTGGCATGAGCTGAGCCTGTCTGCAGTGGTCGGAACAACTTCCTTCTACTGTTTCCAGATATCGTCATACCATATACTCTTAAGTGCATTATGAACCTCGCGGTTAAATGCTAACTTTGGTTTGGCTTTATCAAAACATGTCGAGTAAGGTGTCATACGAATTGGAATACTAACCCCTCGCCAATTCTGGCGACGGGGTTAGCATTCCACCCTTCTAGAGGGACACGACATGTACAGTACCTGAAACCCGGGTAAAATCAGACATAGCCTCAGCTCCACAAAATGGATGCTGCCACCACAGACACAAGTCTGCCCTCCTGCTGCTGGGAGTCCTTCCAGCTTGGGAGGTGTGGACAAAGGGTTTCCTGCCAGGGGAGGTGCGTGCACCACCCCAGACAGGATTTTGTGTATTGGTCAGGTAGGGCTTGAAAGAAACCAGACATGCCTGTGGCTCACAAGGAGCCTCGGTGCATATGCCAGTTCAAACCGGTCCTGGGGCACACCAGTCCCGGGCCTGGGGCGAGCTGGACAAAGGATTGGGGGTGTAACCACCCCCCTTCCTGGTCCCACCCTTAGGGAGGGACCTAGCAGGTAGTCCGGCCCCTAGAATCCGAATAAAGGTAGGAGCTGTGTCCTAAGACTTGAGACATCCTGGAATCAACTTGAAACTAAGAAGAAGACGGGAACTTCGACATTCTGCTGCACAGAAGACTGAAGAAAATCTCCCCTGTGGTCAGGGAGTGACCACCTTGCTAACGCAAGCACCATCCAGCGAATCACCGTCTGCTTTGCCGCCGCCTCCCGCCGGAGCCCGAGCCCAGAGACTGACAAGACCTGGACCTCCAGACCTCTCACCGCCCGATCCACAGTCCCTGAAAAGAGGAGACCCGTGGAGGCACCGAGACACGTGGAGCCAGCCATCTTGGAACGACTACGACAAGCTGACAAGTGCAACAACCGAGGCTCCCTCCAAGTTGTGCTTTGGGTCCTGAGAAGCCCAACCCTCGAGCAGCATCTGCACCAAAGGTGAGCCCTCCAGCATCTCCACGATCTGCGTGGGGCCCTTCTGCATTTTGCCACTCGACGCGCCTAACCGGTTGCTGGCCCGCTGGCTAGTGGCCATCTTGGCGACGAAATCTACGACAAACACCGCTGGTCTGGTTGCTCCAGACTGGCCCTTGCTCCCCTCCAAAGGAGCAATCCCTCTGACCTTGCTGGTCAGAACCAACAGCTGATTTCCGAATCCTCCTGCAATTGCTTTTGCCAAGGCTTGTTTGCTTCGATCAAGTCGCCGACACCGCCGACAGCGAGAGCCCGCGTGGGACAGCTCGTGAGCCGACTCCTGGACGTCGTCGACCTTCAGGGACCACGTGGCTGCGGAGACAAGCTACCCCTCATCACCTGTTTGCACCCGACATCGCCTGGTACCCACCTGGTGCCACGCTGGTCACTGGCTAGTGACTGTGAACACTGTCCCCTCTGCTTACAGGTCTTCAACATCTCCGATCCACTCTTGGATCCACTGCATCTCTCCCGGACCGACCGCCTGCAGCATCTTTGTCTTCAAGCTCCACGGAACAGATAGAAGAAACCCGACGCACTTCGAGGCCTATGCACCCGCTTCCTGTGGGTGAGGTAAAGCTGGCACACCTGTGCCCAAGTGTAGTAATACATCTCTAGTGCCTGTGTTCCAAATCTTAAGTTCCTAGGTCATCCGGAAGATTCCTTTTGCAGTAACTTTGTACTTTTTACGCACCCATTGAAACCTATGGTAGCACGCGTGTGACTATTTGCTCTGCACACGCCACCCGTGGACCTCCTGGTCACTAACTGACGTTAGCTCCTTGTAGGCCCAGCGATTCTCGAGGCCCTAGGCCTTTTCCCTTTTCTGTTCGTGGTACTTATACCACTATTTTAGTATATGGTTCGAGTGGCCACCAGGGCCTATCCATATAAAGTGCAACTTCTGTGTATTCTGTGATAATCTTGTTTGACGATTTGTGCTCCTGTGCTCATAAAGAGACTAGGGGTTACTTTGATAAATAAATCCATATATATTTTGAATATATATCTGTGTGGTGTCCTTTCATTGGTATAAAAGGGGGTTGCATTTGGTAAAACAGCTGGCTTAACACGCATCACGAGTTTAGCCTCAAAGACTGCTTAGCCTACGCTACCACTAGGGCAGCTAGTCCGAAAAGGTTGACTTACAACCACACCATAAGGGTTGCTTGGCATGGTACAAGGTGGTCACTAGAACTAGTGAACAGCATATACCAGGCCAACTTCTCACAGCGTGGCCCTGGGGGTCTGTAGATGAGCGTTCCTCTGAGAGTGGTCTTGGGGTCGGTGTGAATCTGGAAGTGTAGGTGTTCGGCGGCGGGGAGTGTGTCTTCGGCGTTGGTTGTGATGTTGATGGTGTTTTTATAGATGATGGCGATTCCTCCTCCGATTTGGTTGATGCGGTCCTTCCGGGTGATCTTGTATCCGTCAAGGATGGCTATGGCGATGTCGGGGGCTGAGGAAGCGTTCATCCAGGTTTCCGTGAGGAAGGCGACGTCTGGTGCTGTTGTGTTTAGGAGGTCCCAGCGTTCGACGACGTGCTTGTGGACGGAGCATGTGTTGAGGAGGATGCACTTTAGGTGGTTGTTTTTGATGTTATGTCCGGGGGGTGGTCTGCAGGTTCAGAGGCAGGTGAATTTGCAGGCTTGACAGGTGAAGGGTCTGTGTGTTCGCTTCGGGGTGGCTTGGTAGCAGGCGGGTGGTCGTCCGGTGTTGAGTGCGTTGAGGGCGGCGGTGTCGTATCTCAGTCGAGGTCTCAGTCGAGGTCCTTGGCTCCGTCGGGGGCCAGGGGCTCAGGCGCTGGGCGCGGTCCAGGCGCGGACGGGCGCAGCCGGGCTTGAGCGGCGCGCCCGCTGCGCAAGTCCGCTGCGCGGCCTCCATATGAGGGGCTGTGGGAGGGAGGAGCAGCTTGGAGGTGGGAGCGGTGTGGCGAATGGGAACAGCGGGGGGCGGGGCCGCAGGGGCGCAGCAGCGGGAAAAAGGCACAGAGGGAGGCGGGGGAGGGAAAGGACACAGAAGCAAAATGGGGGAAGGGGGCACAAGGGCACAGAAAGCAAAAACGAGGGAAGGGGGCACAGGGTACAGAAAGCAAAAACGAGGGATGGTGGCACAGGGGCACAGAGAGCAAAAATGAGGGAAGGGGGCACAAGGGCACAGAGAGCAAAAACGAGGGAAGGGGGCACAGGGGCACAGAGAGCAAAACGAGGGAAGGGGCACAAGGGCACAGAAGCAAAAACGAGGGAAGGGGGGACAAGGGCACAACACAGCAGTACAGTGAAATGCGAAATGCAACGAGAGGACAGGCTACACGTGAGATGGCAAGGACTCACGCAACAACAGGCAGCGGGAGCAGGCTACAGCGTCACCGGGGGTCCGTGTGGCGGCTGGGGGGGCGACCTACCTGGGGACAGGTCAAGGGTCGCTCACTCTACCGCCGCGCGGCCTCCATATGAGGAGCTGTGGGAGGGAGGAGCAGCTGGGAGGTGGGAGCGGGGTGGCGAATGGGAACAGCAGGGGGCGGGGCCGCAGGGGCGCAGCGGCGGGAAAATGGCACAGAGGGAGACGGGGGAGGGAAAGGACACAGAAGCAAAACGGGGGAAGGGGGCACAAGGGCACAGAAAGCAAAAACGAGGGAAGGGGGCACAGGGGCACAGAGAGCAAAAACGAGGGAAGGGGGCACCGGGGCACAGAGAGCAAAACAAGGGAAGGGGGCACAAGGGCACAGAAGCAAAAACGAGGGAAGGGGGGACAAGGGCACAACACAGCAGTACAGTGAAAAGCGAAATGCAACGAGAGGACAGGCTACACGTGAGATGGCAAGGACTCACGCAACAACAGACAGCGGGAGCAGGCTACAGCGTCACCGGGGGTCTGTGTGGCGGCTGGGGGGGCGACCTACCTGGGGACAGGTCAAGGGTCGCTTAACCTGAGAAACACTGGGAATACCAAATATTATAGGCCTTACAGGCTATTAAATTTGGTATCTCCTAAGGGTACGGATGCAAAATCTTGTGGAATGATGTACAAAATTTGAAAAGATACTGTAGTCTGCTGTCAAATAAAAGACAAATTCAATTTGTCAATGGCTAAGTTGCAACCCATGAAACATAGGGGATACGAGATAATATGGCTATGTGTCAGCCATAATATTTGGCATCCCTTTAGTTAATGATGTGGGAAAGCAAAAGCAAGGGTGCTATTTGGTATAGAAATATTGTGCTCCCCCATCCAACATAAGGCAAAGTCTTATTGAATCCTGGTAAGTTCTAACTCGAGAAACACTGGGGATACCAAATATTATAGGCCGTATAGGCTATTATAGTTGGTATCCCCTAAGGGTACGGAAGCTAAATCTTGTGGAATGATATGATGTACAAAATGTGAAAAGATACTGTATACTGTAGTCTGCTATCAAACAAAAGGCAATTTCAACTATTCAATGGCTCAAGGGTAACCCATGAAACATAGGGAATACGAGATATTACAGCAATGCGTGAGACATAATATTTGGCATCCCTTTAGGTAATGATGTGGGAAAGCAAAAGGAAGGGTGCTATTTGGTATAGGAATACTGTGCTCCCCCATCCAACATAAGGCGAAGTCAAATTGAATCCTGGTAACTTCCAACCCGAGAAACAATGGGGATACCAAATATTATAGGCCGTATAGGCTATTATAGTTGGTATCCACTAAGGGTACGGAAGCTAAATCTTGTGGAATGATGTACAAAATGTGTAAAGATACTGTTGTCTGCTATCGAACAAAAGGCAATTTCAACTATTCAATGGCTCAAGGGTAACCCATGAAACATAGGGAATACGAGATATTACAGCAATGCGTGAGACATAATATTTGGCATCCCCTTAGGTAATGATGTGGGAAAGCAAAAGGAAAAATACTGGGGATACCAAATATTGTAGCCGGTAAGGCCATTATATTTAGTATACTCTGAGGTATGTGAAAGCTTGCGCAATGAAATCAAGAATGTGAAAAGATATAGCTGTCTGCTAGCAAATAAACGGCAACTTAAGTTGATATGTGGCTAAAAGGTAACGCTTGAAAAGTTGGGGATTCTAGATACTACAGCACTGCAGAAGCTGTAATATGTGGTATCCCCACAGTAAAATATTATGGAAAACACAGGGAAGGGTGCTATTTGGCAGGAAAATACTTTGTCCACAGAATGCCATGTCAAATTGAATCCTGCTAAGCTCCAACCCAAGAAATTTAAGGGATACCAAATATTATAGCCCAAACAAGGCGTTATATTTGGTATCAGCGAAAAGAACCAGATGTGAAAGCTTGTGGAATCAAATGAAAAATGCAAAGAATTAGTGTAATCTACTCTCATATAAAAGGTAACTTGAATTGATCAGTGGCGGAAAGCTAACCGTTGAAACGTAGGGGATATCAGAAATTACAGCAATGCAGGAGCAGTAATATGTGATATCCCCACAGTAAAAGATGTTGGAAAACACAGTAAAGGGTGCTATTTGGCAGGAATATAATGTGTTCATCTAGACCAAAGTATGCCATGCCAAATTGAATCCTGGTAAGCTCTAATCCGAGAAACATAGGGAACACCAAATATTACAGCCCTTGTAAAGCATTATATTTAATATCCCCAGAAGGACCCTGATGGGAAAGCTTGTGGAATGAAATCACAAATATGAAATGATACTGCAGTCTGCTATCAAATAAAAGGCAACTTGAGTTGAAAAGTAGGGGAAATCAGATTTGACAGAAATGCATGAGCGGTAATATGTGGTGTCACTGTAGAAAAAGATGTTGGAAAACTCAAGCAAGGATTCTATCTGGTAGCAAAAGTAATGTGTCCGTAGAGCCAACATAAGGCCATATCAAATTGTATCCCGGCAAGTTCAATCTTCAGAAAAATAGGGGTTACCAAATATTATACGCTGTACATGCCATTACATTTGGTATACTCCAAAGGAACCAGATGTGAAAGCTGTGAAATTATATCAAAAATGCAAAACAAGACTGTAGGCATCTAACAAATAAAAGGCCATTTAAACTGGCCAGTGGCTAAAAGGAAACCTTTGAAAAGTGAGGACAAAGATATATTAATGCATGAGCAATTTTGTTTGCTACCCCCATAGAAAAGGAGATTGGAAAACACAAAGATTGGTACACATTTTTAGAAACAAATATTGTGTTCACTTAACCAATATGGAAATGTCTCGTTACTTACCCATTTCACATGTTTTCTAAATGTGAAATACAAAATGCTATGGAGCAAAGGGAGAATGTGCTGTAACCAGTAGCACAGATTGGCTGCTAGTCACTAACCAGACCAAGTAGAGGAAGTATCCACCACCTAAAACCAAATAACATATTGAGGCTAAGGATATTTTTTAGCTTTCAGTTTTTTTTAATTTGCTATATTTACCCTTGTATTTGGCATGCCCTTCACTTTGCACCTGAAGCAACAGCCTAGTACACCTATAAACTCTGATCGTAACTTTTATGTGTTAAAGTGAAGCTTGTACTGCAGGTATTTGAATGTCTGTATTCTCTTTGGGTTGTTGACCATTACACTGTTCATTACCACACAGCTCTTTTAGTGTTCCCAAGCCAGTCAGTCTTCTCTTTTAAACTACAAGAGCGCTTTGCATGCTGCAATTTTTCAGCCATACTGTCAATCTTAAAAGAGAAACTAAAAGTCCCGGAATGCTCAATGTAGACAAAAAATTGAGGATTTACATCTCTCATAATAAAGAAAGACTTGACACTAGGGCTGCACCAGAAACAAATATCATTTGGTTATGTTTACTATTCTGAAACAGCCAATGAAAAGGTATTTGTGTAAAATGCCCTGTATTCATTTGTAACAATTATGCTTCCTTTTAATAATCATTGTAGGAAATGACCATATTTTGTGTGGCGTCCCTCTAGTTTTTCCCATATCTGCTTTGCTGGCTTTAAACTCTGTGCAATTTACCCCTGCTAGTAGAGTGCCTATGCGCCCTCGTAGATATGGTTAATTTGGCTTATTCCTCGTTGGAATATTTAACTTGCTTGGATGTCACTACTATACGATGTAAAAAGTGAACACAGGGTCTGGAAATGTAATGGCACTAGAGGACTGCAGTGCCTATAGTGCCAACAACTACAGCGGCAGGGCAAACAGGACTTCAGGCCTACCCTGTGTATTTCTGACTGCTGCACTGTGAAAATCTTCTGTGCATTCATTTAACAAAACATTTTTGTTAGGTAAAATCATTTCTTTTAAATATCAAAAAGTCACTCCTGTGTAGGCCGTATAGCCCACAAGGCAGTGTGCGTAGTCTATGAAAGTAGAATAGTAGAAATATACAGTTAACAGTAGAAATATACAGTTAACATACCCTTATAGTGACTAGCACCCAAAGGCTATTTTTACTGTGAGAAGTCTCTTGCTATCCCAAAAGGAAACACTAGGAAGCGATTGTAAAAATAAATGTTGGTATCTCCAGTTAGGGTCCAGCTACAAAAATGATGAAACAACTATTCTCTATTAGTTATTAAAATCACAACTCAATGGTGTAAAGTCGTATTTTAATGAATTTTAGGAAAAGGTATATTTTAGAGAGTAAAATTTTCCCTGCTTGAAGCTGCTCGGGCTAATTTGCATTCTCTCATAAGCAGTGGCACAGCCAGAAATAAGCTGTGATGAATGGTATGAAAAATGATCATAGGGCAGGTACAATAGCTTGGGAATCTGGAGTTGTTTTTCTCTTCCCCTGGTAGAAAGACCAGTGGGGTTGGCCCAGGAACTTAATTTACTTTGAAGGGGTGTCCCCTGTAACAGGCAAATGTTTGGTAACACCTGGAGAGGTCCGGGCTTATGTCCTTCTGTTGGAAAGTGGGTTATTGGTAGGGGCAAATGTAGGTCTGCCACTGGCAATAAGGCCACTAACACATGTCAGGACTCAGCATGGGTCTCAGAAAAGTATTCCTATGCTCAACCCTTGGTAACGTGGCTGCGAGCAGACAGACTTAACTTCAAAGACAGGTATATAAAGCATTTAAAAACACCAATTCAGTAAATAATTAAGACACAACACGTAATAGAAATCCAACACCAATTTATAAAAATAGGAAATATTTGTATCTTTAAAATCACACCAACACCACAATAATCCAATTTAGGGAACCGGAGATATGTATTTTCAAAGATTTAATAAAATATAGCACTTAGAAGATTATAGCACCATATTGTTATACCTGCTCGCAATAGACCGGGCCAAAGTCAAAGTTTCAGGCCAGGCACGATGGAGCCCTGAGCGGCAACAGCTCGCGGCAGGTCCCGGTCTCAGTTTCTACTTTCACACTTAGAAACTTTTCTGGAGCTTTTTCTCGCCGGGTCTCTCGATGCTCCCAGCCAGTCCAGATCCGGTGAGGGTTCGCTGGCTTGCCTTTTGACGAGCTCCTGGTCAATTTCCCTGTAGCGAACTTTGAAAATTTTCCTTTAATGCTTTAGCGGGGCAACCCAAGAAACCAGGCCGACACGCGATGGAAGGCAGGCAGGCAGCTTGGCTCTTGCGGTTGCTCCCTGTCACCTTTTCTACAAGCGCACTTAGAAACTTTTCTGGAGCTTTTTCTCGCTGGGTCTCTCGATGCTCCTCATGTAGCCGGATCCGGTGAGGGTTCGCCGGCTTCAGTTTTCTTCTAGTCACGGTCTAACCCTGGAAGTTGGACCTATGGAGCTTTTAACGGGACGAACCTGGATGGTTTGGCCGGCTCGCGGTTGAAGGCAGGCGGCCTGGCTGGCCAGGTTGAGTCGGTCCCTCTATGTAGGTTTTTTTCAAAGTTGCTCCAAAGTTCTCCAAACTTCTTGAACTTCTTCCTGAAGTTCCTCAAGGGGCTCCAAAGTGTCTCAAACTCGCTCCAAGGGTCTGGAAGTTCCAAGATGGTCCTTGAAAGTTGAGGACTTCAGTTCCCACAGTGCACTGGTACAAAACCCTTACAAATCCACTGGTAGTTCTCCAATGTGTAGATTTAATTGGTGATGTTCCAGATGAGCTCTTTTAACCTGTAGCTTTCAGGGAGTCCACTCTTTAGTTCTTTTTCCGCAAGATAATCCACAGGGCTGTAGTTTCAGATGATGCAGTCTTCAGAGGTCAGGCCTTAGAAATCTTTGCACAGCAAAACTTTTCAACAGGGCACTTCTTGCTTCAGTAAGTTTCAAGCAGCAGATCTGGAGGGCTCTGCCCCTCTCACATACTTATTCCAAGTTCTCTGGGTCAAGCAGGAGGTCACTTCTGACCAATGGGAGCAGGGTAACTCCTCCAAGATATGACCACATCCTGTAGAGTGTGGTATTATTTTGTCCCAGAGTGCATTAAATCTTCCAAATCCATAATGGCTGATTTTCCAGCTAGGCGGTATGAGCTGGCTAAACACACCCCTAGGATGGCTAATTTACTTAGACTCTCCCCCTGCATCTGCTCATACCTTCCTTAATCCTACCATCTGCCTAAGGTGGGAAGTTCAGCGTTGTAAATGACACTGTTCTCTGCTCTCCTCTTTGAAGAACATAGTTTACGAGTCCTCCCCCTGGCCTGGCATTCCTATGGAACAGCGCACTGTCCTGCCAGCAGAGCTGGGTAACCCCAGGGGCTCTTTATCACCTCTACAAGGCAGCCTGGCTAATCCACTTAACTCTGACCAATCAGGGCAGACCTCTGGAAGGCTGAATGTGGACTTACAAACAAGAAAGTCTTATAACTTCTTGTATGTACACTTTAGGAGAAATTCAACAATATGATATTGTTGGATTTATTAATACCATTCTGGGAAGTCTTTAATGGCATTTCTAGCCCTCTCCTATCAAGAGTTATTAATCAATAACTTTCTACCATGTTAACCTATGTAACAGGGTATTTGCAATGGGAAAAATGACTTGGACCATTTTTCCAGCACCAGGACTTACAAAAACATATTTTATAAGTACGTGTCTTATATCTACAGGAACCCTACCCCATGTGCAACTAGGGGAGACTTTAGGGGTTCTGAATCTGTAGAAATATTGCAGACCCTCCCTCCACAGTGCTCCTAGCATCAAAGTTGAATTTGAGCAGCACTTTACCACAATGTGGGGAGTGAAATGTGAAATTTCAATCAACCCGGGACATATAAAACTCATTTTATAAGGGTGTACCTTATAAATATCTGCCCCCCCCCCACCACTGGGACACCTAAGGGAGACCCTGGGGGATTCTAATATGCCAAAACATTGTAGGTTATCCATTTTTAAGTGCGCTAAACCCCAAAGTCGAGTTTGGGCACAATTTGCTTTTTAAAAGCAGTCCTGGAACCCAGTGCTTCTTTTAAACTGACCCCAGGCTTCAGCAGTGCACACATGCAAGTGCAAAAAGAGCTGCTGGCCTCTAAACTGCCATGCCCTGGGGTACTAGGGACTTCTAGGTAGTTTCAATCCCCCTGCCCTAATATATACTAGGGGCCTATAGGGTAGGTCATGCCAATCACAGGGGTACCCCACCATACCATTGTGTACCCTAGTGTGTGTAGGTGTTTTAACTGTATTCTAATGTGTCTCTTTCAGCATAGCACTGGCCCTGGGCTTGGTTAGGCAGAGCCCAGGGTCAGTCAGAGTCAGTTACCACCAGTACTATTCAGCAAAAAGTTAGGGGTGCCCAGGGCACAGGATGACTTTGCAACACCTTCTTATTATGCTGGCCTCAAATGCTACCTCCAGAAGTGGTGTAGGGTGACCTCAGAGAAGGAGAGTGTTGATTTCCCTACATCTGGGAGGGCAGTGCACACAGGCTCTGGATAAAGAGAAAAGGATTTCTCCATCTTGGATTTTGAGAGTGAGGGGGCACTGTGGGATTGTTTACAGAAGGGCAAACAGGAACAGTTTCAAAAGCGGGTAGGGTTACCCCTAGGAACTTTTAAACATTCGCTTTGGGCGCCATTAGGAGCAATACACTATTTGGTACCAAGCATTATTATGTAACCTCAAGACACCCTTTATGGACCTGTGGAAGAAGAGAAGAGGACCGGCCCTGATTTCTGTAACTAGAGCAGAGCCTTGAAGGATTGGACTTGCTTCCCCTTGTAACCGGGACAAAAAAGTAGACGCCTATTGACCTGTGTAGCTATAGGGACACAACAAGCTGAAAGAGGACTTTTCCATGCAGTGCCCAGCTGACCAATAACAACTGGACCTGACTTGGAACCTACTGATGGCCTCACCTGGAGTGAGTCTTGACTCCCAACTGTTGTTTCTCGGGTCCTGGAAACCTGAGCTGTGTCTAACTGCACTTGTCATACCACCTCTGAAAAGTTGGGACCTACAAGGTTTTATATTTCCAGTTCTCAGGAGGACCGGAACACACAAATCCATTCTATCCAACCAAGGCATAGCCACGCTGGTTTGAAGAAAGTGGTTTCTCCCACTTGGAGCTTCACCGCAGCAGCAAATCAGTGGGCCCTGATCGATAAGGTACCCGGCCTCATGGAACTCACTGTCGGATACAGCCTGGCGGCTTGACTTGCTGAAGGATTTTGACTTCAATTTCAGAGACTGAGTACCAAGGAAAAACTCTACTGTGGCCATTGACTATCAATGGTGTGTAATCCTTTTCAGTGCTATTATCACTTTAATTGTTTTAATTCTTATCTGTTGTATACCTTATTGGATTAATCTTGTTTTGGTGTCATTTTGCTTATTAAATTTTACTCTATTTTTATAATTCGGTTTGGTATTTGTATTGCTTCGTGTTTTTTACTTTATTACTGTTCTGACAGTGAATAAATAAGTCACACATTGCCCTAAATTAAGCCTATCTTATCTACACCATTCCTATCAGCGGGTGCCGCTTAGGTTAATTAGCGACTTTGAAGGTCCACGCTGTCTCGAGTTGTGATTATTTCTTGAGATGTATTGTTGTCCACCCCAAATATAAATTCAATTTCTTGCAATCATAGAAGAAATGCATATTTTTAAAAGACTGCTTTGTGTGCTTCTTGTTTTAGGTGTAAATTTTAAAAGGAAAAAAAAAAAGACATAGTTGTGTTGCTATGTGGTTGAACCTAGGGAACGCACATGTGTTGTCTGGAAGACCTGTTATATTGATAAAGGAGTTTGCTCCTGCCTGCTGCTTATCATTGGTTCAGTCCAGTGTGGCTCTTCTTTGTTGCCTCCTAAGTGGTTCATGCAGCGATACCTCACTTCAGTTTTTCGCAGAGGAGCACCGCCTAAATACAGTTTCTTGCCGCTTGCATTCTTCATCTGTTGTTGGGGAGAACTATTTTTTCTTATTGTTGCAGCGCGGCACGCCATGCTTTATCACTGTGCAACAAATGTAAAGCCCAGCTCTTATGTACAGCCGCCCACCACTGCATTTCTATCATTCCCATCCCACAACCCCCACCATTTCTCTCATCAGTCAGTGGTGAGAATAAAATAGTGGAGGCTCGCCTGGATGCTGTGAACCTAAATGCATGAAATGTGCCCTCCACGTGACAGTGCCTCTGCTAAGAGCTGTCTCGCTTCTTTCGCTAGTACTTGTGTTGTGTTGCTGTCGCTGTATTAGGTTTGCGAGCCCTCAACCATGATTACGCAGTTTGCGATCCCTTAACCAAGATGGCACAACCTAAGCTGATTACCTTCAGCGTTGATAGTACCTTAACTAATATGGCGCCCTTAGGGTGACAATGTATGGGTGCTGTGCTGGTCAAAATAATCCAGTTTTTGCCTTCCTTCTGCCTCCGGTGCTGGCTGAGCTGCTGGAGGCCCTGGAAGGCAGCAACGAGTCCATAGGTTCCACGCTGCTGCAGCAGCAGCAGCAGGTGAAACTGGGTCTGGTGAAGCTGGAGCAGTCAATGCGCATGGCCTTGGAGCTCCATTTGTTAAGGTAGGGCAGGGGTGGTAGGCTGTTCGGGCAGGTACAGCATCACAAGTTCGGCAGGAGTGCTTTTTAATACAATACATGCTGAACACCTGAAACTGTTATCTGCATCTGTGCAAGGCATACAAAATGTTTCTGGAGCGTGCTTTGGGTATAGTTTTACTTCTGATTTGTGAAGCTAGACTATCGTTTTTTCAGAGCGTAGTGCAGCCTTATTTCCTCTTCGTAGTGCTTCAGTGAATGTATTGGTCAGGTGTTTGGTGAGAGAATAAGGACTTTCACCTAGCCCATCAACTAAATCAGTACATTAAACATTCTGGAGCCACCCCTCCAGATGAGTGCGCCAGTACTAATTGTCGCTGTGCGCCATAGTATGTCTGTGCTTATGTGCATTTATGTGCGTCTGTGTGTTAATACAATCTGCGCACAGACGCGAAAGCTTTTAAACACAGAGTTCAAAGTCTTCACCAACATCACGGCGCATTACAGACTGATCCTCTGTAATGCCGTTGGGCGCATAATCTGGCGCACAGTACAATTAGTGTTGGTGCAGTCATCTGTAATATAGCCCCAGAATATGATATATTTTGTTTGGTCTTCCAATCGAGTAAGCATCAGAGAAACTGGGAAGCTGCTGCTGTGTAGGCTCACTCGGAAATGTTGCAGTCCTCAGAACAAAAAGATGGTAATGCTGCCCCTACTGTGCCAGTCATGCCATCCCTTCCTTGCGCTCACACGGTTACAAGTTGGAAGGCTCCGGAAACATGTAGCATGCCTTTTGTGTGCATGACATGCACCAGAGAGTTTACAAATAGGCCTATATTTGGCAGTCTCAATGCCACAGAGTGGCATAATTGTGTTCATCAACAGGGCATTGTCAACTTGACTTGCAATGTGCAGAACACCACATGCAAGTGCTATAAATGGGACCAGTCATCAGACTTTTCCTTCATCAGTCATAATTAGTAACTGTCTCCTGTAAGGTTTGATGGAACACAGCATTTAAGATTTGAATGGGTTCAACCAGCATCCAAGTGTAATACTGTGTTGGAAGACTGCAGATTAGGCAGGCATCCAAGCAGCTGACAACAAAGCATAGTTTCGGGGTAAGGGCACAAAACCACCACCAACTTCTGAACTGTAAATGGGATTTTATGTTTATTGAGATCTGGGCCACCATGTAGCCTGATATATTATCCAGTCTTGACCAAAGGTCCAATAAAGTACAACACATTCCTTTTTATAAATATTTTCCCTATGTATCCATCTTTATCTTTCGATACCAACCATCTGTAACTTTCCTACCCATGCATCACCTACCATCTTTTCTTTCATCTGATCACCCAGACATCCATGCATGTACTCATAGAGCTATCCATCCATTCAAGCATTCATACAAATAGCTATCATTCCACCAACCCATCCATACTAACTGCACCTCTGCTTCTTAAATGCTCACATTATCTGGATGGTAGCCACATAATTCCACTACACAATACATACACCGACTCTACTCTATAAAACATTAATATTTACATTTACAACACCAATAGCTCTAACTCTTGTTTTCTAACTGATCACTCCACTGCAAACAAAAAAAAGCATTTGCAATGCAATAGTTCTCGCATTTGCGAGAGTTTAAGCTACCGGTATTGTAAATGGCAATGCCTTTTATTTATCTATTTTGCAATTAACACATAAATAAAAAACATTGTCATTTACAATGCTAATAGCTCAAACTCTTATAAATACGAGACCTATTTCCTTGCAAAGAAGCAGCTGCCATTGTCCCGGGCTACTTGGAAAGTAAAAGTATCCATGGCGCAGTGAATATTGCAGGAAAGCCTGTTCTGCCTGCAGTAGGAGAAACTCATTTGAAAACCAGCATTAGATTGTGCTGTGCAGCATGAGGCATAAGCGTGCACTAGGTTACATGCGTGAAAACCAGCCATGTGGGAAACCAGCATTAAAGTGTGCTGTGCAGCGTGAGACACAAGTGTGCACAAGGACATGTGCCTTAAAAACAGCATTATGGAAAACCAGCGTTAGAGTGTGCTGTGCCGCATGAGACACGAGTGTGCACCAGGGTCCATGAATGAAAACTACCATTAGTGTGTGCTTTGCTGCGTGAGGCATGAGAGTGCACCAGGATCCGTGTGCGAAAACCAGCCGTGTGGGAAACCAGCATTAGAATGTGCTGTGATGCGTGAGACACAAGCGTGCACCAGGGTCCGTGTATGAAAACTAGCATCAAAATGTGTGCAGTGCTACATGAGACACGAGCATGCACCAGGATAAGTGCATGAAAAATACCCCTGCGGAAAACCAGCATTAGTGTGTACTGTGCAGCATGAGACATGAGCGTGCACCAGAATCTGTGCATAAAAAACACACATGTGGAAAAGTAGCATTAGAGTGTGCTGTGCAGCATGCGACACAAGCGCGCACCAGGAGTTGTGTACGAAAACCTGCCCTGCTATGTGGAAAACCAGCATTAGAGTGTGCTGTGCAGTGAGTGACATGAGCGTGAACCAGAATTCCTGTACAAAAACCTACCACGGAGGAAGCTGGCACCAAATGTATGCCGTGAGCCACCAGCGTGCACCAGGATCCGTGTACGAACAAAGGCAGTAAGGGAACAAGTCCCAGAATGTGTGCTGTGTAGCCTGAGACACAAGTGTGCACCAATATCTGCGTACGAAAACCAGCAATGTGAGAAACGAACATCAGAATGTGTGCCACCAGTGTGCACCAGGAACCATATATGACAAGCATTTGCAATGCAATAGGTGTTGCATTTGCTAGAGTTTAAGCTATTGGCATTGTAAATGACAATGACTTTTATTTATCTGTTTTGCTAATTAACACATAAATAAAAGGCATAGTCATTTACAATGCCAATAGTTCAAACTCTTGTAAATACGAGACCTATTCAAAGAAGCGACCGCCGTTATCCCTGACTGCTCGGAAAGTGAAAGCACGCATGGCGCACTGAATGTTGCAGGTAAGCATGTTGTGCCTGCAGTAGGAGAAACTCATTAAAGAAAATAGTGCTTACAGACTAAAAAAGACGTACTGTGTAACAACTGAAGTAAAAGGGCCAAGGCGGTACTAAGGAGGGACTTACAAGCCTATTTACGAATCAGAAGCCAGCATTTACGAAGGACAATGACACAAGCCAATGGCAAATATAGGAGGAGAGTGGGCGGAGCTTCTAGTCCAGGCTCCAATACATCATGCCACAGAGTAGCACATTCGCTGGCCAGGCTCGTCCTAAAAAAGAAGTAAAAAACATTGTCATTTACAACGCCAATTGCTCTAACTTTCACAAAAGTATGAGACCGATTGCATTGCCAATGCTTGTTTAATTAGCATGGACAAAAAAAGATAGGGCAGCTGGTAAAATGCCAAGTATGTTGTATGAGTCAAACTAAACATGCACTTTTATTCAACATATTGTGCAAGTTATATGTTTGTTATTAACACCTTGTAACATATTCATTATCTGAAAATCAAAACACTTTCTTCCCCGTTTTAATACTTTGCTTTTTTCATTGCCTTTTTTTTTACCTTTACCCTTTAATCTTTTGCTCGTTTTGATATTATTTTCCCCCTTATTTGAACCCCTGCCATTGTTTCTATTCTCTTCCCCTCATGTTATTTCATTACAATTCGATATGGTTCAGCAATAGTTTCTATGCTTTCACAATGTTTATTAACTTAATTGCTATTTCCATTACGATTCATTCTATTTATTTCTGTCTGTCTCTCTTTGTGCAAAAGTTACAGGTGATTTATCATCAGAGCCGATTTTGGCATTGGGCCAAAAGTGGGTACAGCACAGACCACAGACTAGCTTGTTGGTGTGGAAAAGGCCGCTTTATTACATTCCTTGGCCTGTGCCGTACAAAACTAAAACCTCACTAAATATTATCCTCCTACCTTACCCCCCTCCCCTCCCCTCCTCTAAAATTGTTCCCCCAGCAAAAACATTATAAACCCCCAAAACCTGCAACTTCCTAACCTTTCTTCACCTATCTATCTATGTACACTTCCTATGCTCTTTCCCCTTCCTGCGTGCTCCCGAAGTGACCTTCCCAACCAATAAACTGTAACTGTAACAGCTGTACCAACTATACCCAGGGAAAAAACGCCCCCTCACAACATAGCTAACCACACCAGCACCTGTTGCAAGCGACAACCAAAGTACATGCTTCCCCCCCCGATGCACTTGTTCCCAACAAAAACTACCCAAATTTGCTCTGGAAAACTAAAAGCTGTCTACCCCTCCCCCCAGGGCTTCCAGAAAACCCCCCTTTACTTTGGGGCGGGAGGGCGGGACAAAAGTTTCCACACTAATTTCCCCCCTTTACCGGCTGTCATGTCACAACCACCAAAATGGTGGCTAGTGACATAAAATGGCCGGCTAAATACCTGCCAGCCCAAAGCCAGCCCACAACCTAGCCCAAGGCACCCAACCTATCCCAGAGACAGCCCAACAAGCCCAACTGGGCTCCGGCTGCCCCTGGTCCAAAATCCCCAGGAGGGGCAGGCCTCCAGGTGGTCGGCCACCCCCCCAAAGCCCTATTGGGCCAAAAGGGGGTACAGCACAGACCACAGACTAGCTTCTTGGTGTGGAAAAGGCCGTTTTATTGCAAACAGGTGCACCTTACACATTCAACATTCCTTGGCCTGTACCATACAAAACTAAAACCTCACTAAATATTATCCTCCTACCTTACCCCCTCCCCTAAAATTGTTCCCCCATGCAAAAACATCATAAGCCCCCAAAACTTGCAACTTCTTAACCTTTCTTCACCTATCTATCTATGTACACTTCCTATGCTCTTTCCCCTTCCTGCGTGCTCCCGGAGTGACCTTCCCACCAATAAACTGTAACTGTAACTGCTGTACCAACTATACCCAGGGAAAAAAAGCCACTCAGAAAATTCCGCCACAGACTTTTCTGACCCCCCCCCACTTGGGCTCCTGTCGTTTCGGGTATGTACATATGCCTAAAGCCCTGTCCAAAGCCTCCTTAAGCTGAACTATGTATAACTCCATACCATACTGGGACAAATAGATCCCATCTTCCCTAAAGAAATAAACTGCCGCATAACGTAATTCTGGATGTTCCATCCTTCCAAAACCTTCCTTGTCACAGAAAATCTGCATGTCCCTGTTAATCTTTCTTCGTGCCTTATCTATTGACGCCGGCCGCTCTGCCCCCCTCCAGCATCTCCTGGGAATAAACTCTGACCATATCACATGACAACCTGACCACTGCCGCCGAATCTCCAAAAGGTCCCTCTTCATTTGCTTCAACAAAGCCAAGTCCTTACACTGCACCAAATCGTTTTCTCCCAAGTGGATAATCAACACGTCTGGGCAAATCCCACCACGGATCACCCTGTTCAATGCCGGCAACAACTCGTGCCATTTCATGCCCCCTTTTCCCTGCCAATGACACCGAAACAACCTAGGATCCAATTCTAAATTCACATTTTTCAGAAAAGAATGTCCTACGATGAGGATGGACAATGCCTCCGATGCAGGCCCCGCCACCGCACCTGAAAAGACACAAATGTGAGAAAAGAGGAAGGAAAGTCATGCCTCTCCCCCCTCAGCACCCCGCAGTCTGATGTATGTCTTATAACAGTCTGATTTCCATCGCCCCAAGCGCATAAGGTCTTCCCTCCCCCACCCCTGTCTTGCTGCATCCGCTGCCGCACCTATGCGAAATTAATGTGTCCCAAATTGTCCCGGGTTCTCACCCAGGCTTTGAAGGGCACGCCTCAATATCCACAGTAGTTGAGACACTGTCACCCTGCCACCTTCTCCCCGGCGGAGAACCTCCCCCACACCTAGACCCCCCCGGCTGCTAAGAGCCTACCCCACGCCGCGGAGCACACCTCCTGTTCTACTACTGACCCCATAACCACCCACTTCCCTGCTCCCCGTTGGTCCGTTTTCGAGCGCCCCAGTAAAACTGTAACTTCATTGACCCACAGGTCCACCCACCGTGCACCCAGAAGCTCTGAAACTCGAAACGCCCCAAAGTACATCCACGACATTAAAGTGGAAAACAGAACCGATTCCTCACGGTTGCGGCATATTTGCGGCATAAGCCGTGTCAAGCCAACGAGAATACCCATCATTATGGGCCGCCGTTGCCGCACTCTGTTGCCTCTTTCCCGTGCCCAGCCTTCCAATAAACGCGCACCCAATTCCCCCACTGACGGTGCGTAACCCCACCACAATTTTCCCATGAAGGCGATGGCTGACAGTTTTCCTGCCATCGTCACCTTGGACAATCCTTTGTCCATCATGGCCAGAATAAATGGTACCACCTGCTCTCTTCCCTTACCCATAGCCTGTCATACCGCGTCGCGCCACTTTCCAGGAAATCCCGCCACTTCTGCTCGTATGCCCTCCAGGTGGATGTGGCCACTGACCCTCTTACCAATTGCAGGACCCTTTCTCTCCTACCGACCACATCCCTGCTGGCACCGGTGTCCTGCATTCGTCCGCCTCCGTGGCTAGCCCATGGAACCTCTGCCACTGTGAACAAGACAAAGCGTCCGCAATGTCATTGTCTACCCCCGAAACATGTCTGGCTCGAAACAAAATATCATGTTCCGGGGGCATGGCCAAGCGAGCCATCATGGCGTACGTGTGCTAGGAGAGCTCCGTCCAGCCCATGCCGTAATCCTCCGATATACTGCTTCCCCGGTCCACCATCCAGCTTCAATTGTACCTGACAGGCGCTGTGGACCACGGAGCATTGTCATTGCGGCGTCTGGAGGTCCGGGCGACTGTTATCAGCGGAGGCTGTGGTCGGGCGGGAGGCTGGAGACAGAGGTCGCGCTGCCAGCGGGCACTGGGCCCCGCCACAGCCGACGGCAGACGATCCGCATGGGTGGCACTGGCCTTTTCCGATGCCCTGGAACCTTGGAGCCACCTGCAACGGACATCAGAGGCCTGCGGAGTGCGGACTGCGCCCCCCTGCCAGCAGCAGTGTGGTGAGTCCCACGGTGCGGCGGCCATATCGGGCCGCGTGGGAGAGAGCCGGGGGGGTTGCGGGGGTGCGCGGCATCGGACCGGCGTGGGGGGCTCCCGGACACCTGAAGCCCTGTTGGTGCCCGTTTTCCCCATGACGGGAGGGGCCCGCATCGGCGGCCATACCGGGCCACGCGGACTCTTATAGGGGGTAGGGACAGTGCCCCTGGTGGCTGCAACGTGCCCCCCTGTTGCCCCCCCCCCCGGTGATCTGTCGTTATCGGACCGGCGGCCATGTTGGGCCGTGTGGGGGAGGCATGCTAAATATCCTCTCCGTGGTGCGCGACTCCTGGGCCCTGTGGGTGCCCGGTAGGAGGACTCGGGGTCGTGCCTGTATATTGATTGTCTGGGAGGCCAGACGCTTGGTGCCATCTCCATTGTGAAGGCGCGCTGGCAGCTCTATGGGTAAAGCTGGTATTGGGTGCTGGTGTCTGGAGCTTCGTAGTCCCCCCCCTTCATCTCGTCTTCGAGTCCATCCTGGGATCGGCGGCCAAGCCGGGCCAGTAGGAGGGGGCCCCGGGATAGGTGCTGAACTTGGGGCTGTGGCATACTACTTCCATCCGGGGGCATCTTGGGGCCTCATACTGTCCGTAGCTTGTCCTGCAGGGGTCAGGCGAGACAACCCCTAACCTACAGGGAGGCCTTGGATGGATAATGACAAGAGATCGGCCAGGTGGTGGGTCCTCCAAACAGAGTACTATGGACAAATTCACGGGCCCCGGGGCCTCTGCCGTGGCGTCCGGGGGGATGCCTGGCGCGGTGCCCGATAATGCCACCCTCGCTGCAGCCATCACTCAGTCACGAGACGCCCTAGACGCCAAGATAGGGGCAGTGGGATCAGACGTCATGTTGCTGCGTCAAGATCTACGCAATGCGGTGGCACGAATCACAGAGACTGAGACGCGGGTCTCTGGGGTGGAAGATGTAGTAGAGACTCTGCAGAAGCGGGTGACCTTCCTGGAGACTATTCAACGTGGGCTGGCGTCCCGAGTGGGGGATGCGGAGGGGATGGCCCGCCGCAATAACCTTCGGTTTGTGGGATATCCGGAGGGATGCGAGAAGGATGGTATGGAGCGATTCCTCACCCAGTGGCTCGAGAGTTGGCTCCCTCCAGGGTCGTTGTCCAAGTGTTTGGTGGTAGAGCGCACTCACAGGGCGCTGACCCAGAAGTCCCCGCCTGGTGCTCGCCCGAGACCTGTCATTGCGAAAATACTAAACTATCATGACCGTGACACCATCAGGAAACAAGCTAGGGTCAAGGGTCCACTACTATTTGACAATGCCCACATCCTCATATTCCCGGACTATACTAAGATGGTCCAACAACGCAGGCAGTCTTTTACGGTGGCGAAGGCTCATCTCCGAGAACTCCAGCTCCCATATGCTCTACTATACCCGGCTAGACTGCGGGTAGTCTATCGCTCTCACATGTATTTCTTTGATTCTCCGGAGGAGGTCTTTTACTGGACAGATGAGACGGTGCACCTTCATCCGCACACGCCACCCCGGAGAAACTCGAACTCCTCCGCGAGCGAGATGGTCCGGAAGCAACCAATACCAAAGGAGAAGGGACGGCGACGATCCAGATCCAGGCACAGGTCCCAGTCATGTAGTACCTCATCCCGAGCTGCATCGATCCAGCATCTGCCTACTACATCAGACTAACTTGGGGGGGTTCTTGTACTTCCATAGTTTCTAGAGCTGTTTTCTGTGACCGGGGAAGCACAATTGAGGGCCGATATCCCTGTAACACGTTTGTTGACAGGGAAAGGGCCAGCTGACAATGGGCTGTATGTTCGGGATCCATTGGCAGGCGGGGGAGGGACCTCCTGTTGGGGTCTCCCGCTCATACTCGCCGCGACAGATACTTCATTGTTTCTGAGGTATAGGGTGGGGGGGAGTGTGTTGTTGGGTTGTTTGGGGGGGGAGGGGGGGTTCTACTTTTTAATCGCACTGGCCTACACTGCACCGGAGGTATTGTATTCCGACCAGGTATTTGTGCCCGATACACATTCATTCTTTGAACTTTTTCATGGCTGGGCACCTTAGTGACGCGCGGGCCCCTGTTGGGACCCTCAAACTAATGAGTTGGAATGTCAGGGGGGCGTTGGATCAAATTAAGCAGGGCGCAATTTTGAAGCAGGCGAAGAGAGAGCAGGCAGATGTTCTCCTGCTGCAGGAGACACATCTTATGGTGTCTAAGGCGCTTTGTTTTCAACGATTTGGGTTCATGCATGTATTTCACTCCGGGTTTGCGTGGGGTTCTTGGGGGGGGTTGCGATACTGATACATAGACGGGTCCCATACACGCACATAAAGACCTGGAGGGATATGCAGGGTCGGTATCTCTTCCTTCAGGGGAAGATAGGGACAGAGTCTATAGTTTTGGGATGGGTATACACCCCTCCCCCTCTTTCTTGGAGCTTGGTGGAGAAGCTTACGACCCTTTGGACACACATGCCTGATGGACTAGCTGCTGTGGGCGGAGACTGGAATGATGTGCTCGACATGGTTGGAGACCGCTTGCGGCCTGGGGGCCTGCCAGCCGCAGGTGGGACTACCAAGCTCCACTCAATGGTATCGGGCCTGGATTGGGTGGATCCGTGGCGTCGTTTACATGGGCCGGAGCAAGGCTATACATACTTGTCGGCTGTGCATGGCTCCTTCTCCCGCCTTGACTACATCTTCGTTCCCCGGGTCATAGACTACAGGGTGGTTGCCGCAGATATTCTTCCACGTGGTCTCTCAGACCACTCGCCGATCACTCTTACATTGCGCGTGGATAGAGCGCCGCAGCCATTTCGGTGGCATCTCTCGGCGTGGAACCGTCAGAGAGACAACTATAGAGAACATATGGCGGAAGCCATCGACCACTTCTTATCAACTAATGTTGGGACAGCAGAGGGGGCGGATTGCCTCTGGGAGGCGATGAAGCCTACGCTTCGAGGTGTGGATATCTCATATTGTGCAGCGGCCCGCAGATTGCGTAGGGAGTCCCTCATTCAAGTGGAGGTGAAGCTGTTGGAATTGGAATTTAGCAGCAGGAATAGCTCCGGTCGACAGGCTCGCTGCCAACTTCTGTTGACGCAGCAAGAATATTCCCACACTTTGCTGGATGAGGCCCGACAGGCGTGGCTGGCGACCCGGAATAGGATCTACCAGTGGGGGGATAAGTCCAGTAAACTACTGCATAGGTTATGTCAGCGGTCGCTATATTCTCAGTCGCTCCCGGGCATTCTGGGTCCAGATGGGTCCACCCTCTCGGACCCCTCCGTGATAGCGAACAGCTTTGCTGCGTAATATGCAGATCCTTATGCCCCCAGGGAATGCCTCCTCGGCTGCTTTCTCGAGGATTTACCGCCCAGGACCATCTCCGATGATGTGCGCGAGGAGCTGGATCTCCCGCTCACGGAAGAGGAGCTAGGTGCGGCATTGGGTGAAATGCAGCCCGGGAAGGCCCCTGAGCCCAATGGTTTCCCATGTGAATTCTTTATACACTATTTCTTGCAATTGGGACCACATTTCAGGGGAGTGGTGGAGGAGGCCAGGGAGCGAGGTTGCCTGCCCCGTGACTGGAGACACGCGGAGATCATAGTGTTTCATAAGCCCGGAAGACCTTCGGATCAACATGCGTCGTATCGCCCCATCTCTCTTCTTAATGTGGAGGCTAAGGTGCTGGCCAAGGCCCTGGCCAACCGCCTTCGTACACATATTACATCTCTGGTTCATCCCGATCAGGCCAGGTTTATGCCTCAGCGGGCAACCCGACACAATATTCGCCGAGCCCATGTGGCGGTGGCTACCGCCCAGGTGTTGGGGGAGCGAGCCACGCTATTGCTTGTGGACATGGATAGGGCCTTTGATTCCCTCAGCTGGGTGTATCTATTCGCTCTCCTCCGCAGGTTAAATTTTGGACCACGCTTCTTGTCCTATATAACTCTCCTATATACAGACCTGACTGCGTCTGTATGGGTGGCGTGTTCTGTCTCCTCCACGTTCTCTATCAGACGGGGCACTAGGCAGGTGTGTCCACTGTCTCCCTATTTGTTCGCCCTAGTGATGGAACCTTTTGCGTCCTGGGTATGGATGGATGCCCAAGTGACTGGTCTGGAGTGGGCGACGAGCCTGTCGGATCGCATTGCTCTATATGCGGATGACGTCCTCTTCTTTCTTACGGATATCGACAGGACGGGACCGCGCCTTCTGCACATTATGCACATTTTTGGGGAGACCTCGGGCCTATATATGAACCCTCGCAAATCTACTCTATGGGTCATTGGGGGAGGGGCGGGCCCTGATTCCTGGGCCTCCTCTGTTGAGGTGGCCTCTGGGGGCTTGCAGTACTTAGGAGTGTTCATATCGGACTCACCACTCGTCTCATGGGAAAATAATCTAGCCCCTGTATGGGATCTTGTGCGCGAGGATTTTAAAGTCTGGTCCCACATGCCCCTATCAATATATGGCAGGTAGCCATCTTTAAGATGGTATCACTTCCCCGCCTCCTTTACCAATTGCAAAACCATCCATATCCGATCTCTCCCGGATGGTTCCGACGGGTTAATGCGGCCCTGAGTCAGTTTTTGTGGGCGGGTGGAATGGCGAGAGTGGCCCTGCGGACGTGCTTTCGGTCCACATATTGTGGGGTCTTGGCAACCTCTGATTTACTGTACTATTATATGGCCTCCCACCTATTAGTCCTGAACGAGTGGTGGTATGGGGAGAGGGCGGATCCAGCCTAAGCGGTCGAGAGATGTTGTATGGGGGACCACACCCTACATACTATACTTTATTCGGCAACGCTTCACAGCTCCTTGCCCCCGGCTACGAAACTTGTCTTTCAAATCTGGCGACAGGTGCTGCGGAGGACCGGGTGGTGGAACAAGCTAACTCGGGAGACTCCCCTTTGGCACAATGGGAGACTGCCGCAACTGGCTACATTGTCAGGTTTTCGAGACTGGGACCATATCGGCATTTCTACTCTTGGGGATGTCATGCGGGGCTCGGTTCTGAAGTCCTTTCAAGATTTCCAAAAAGACTTTCAAATGCCTAAAACCCAATTTTTCAGATACCTACAGTTCCGTCATGCTATCACCCCATATATCGAGGGGTTGGGGTCCCTGGCCGAGTTTAGTCCCATAGAGGCTAAGGTATTTATGGGGGACCTCCACGACCGCAAAATCTCAAAGATCTACCAGTCATTGTTCATGCATTGCTCCCCTACACTACAGAGACTTAGAGAAGTCTGGGAGGAGGTCATAGGCCCGCTGGAGGAAGAGGACTGGGTGGAGGCCCTGGCCTCCCCGCAGGGGGTATCCATAGCCGTGAGTCTTCGCCTTATCCAGTTTAAGTATCTCCATCAGGTCTATTTCACGAGGGTCAGGCACTGGAGGGCAGGATTGGTGGCCTCCCCGGTGTGTCTCCGATGCCAGCACGAGGAGGGCAATCTGCTGCATACTATCTGGCACTGCCCTAGCACAATTTTGGCGGGGAGGTTTGTCGTGCCTCTCTGAGGTGCTGGGATGGGACCTCCCCAACTCCCCAAAGCTAGTCCTGCTGCTTGTGATGGACGGCATAGGAGGGAACATATACAAGCGCCATCTTATGCTACTGGGGTTCACCTTGGCTAAGAGGGACATCGCTAAAGCATGGAAGGCTCCGAGGGCGCCCTCGGTATCAGTTTGGAAAACTGGCATGGATTTTTGTATGGGGCTAGGAATCCCTATCTTTGTGGCCAGGGGGTGCCCGCTTAAGCATTATAAAATTTGGCGGCGATGGGCAGAGTGTCTAGGCCTAGAATTGGGACCCGTTTCAGTAGCCAGTCCCCCAGACTTGGCGTCCCTCCCGGTATAGGGGTTATGTAACATTGCTTGGTGGATGTGGGCGTACAGTATCTGGACTGCTGGGAATGTTTCCTCTGGTGCTGCTTTTGGGTAGGCGTGGGTGCGATTGGGGGAGGGGGTTTAGGGGGTTTGTTTCTCTTTATTTCTTAGGGTAGTATTGCAACTGTATTGCTCTCAGTTTGTCCTATTTTGTTCCAGAAAGTGTCAAAGTCATTTCTGTCTACATTTTCTTTGCATAACTGGCTGGATGGCAGTGCTCTGCAATATCTTTGTTATTTGACTATTAAAATCTGTTTAAAAAAAATATATATCATGTTCCAAATATAGCAGCACAAACACCCTCAACAACTTGAGAACCTGCATGTCCCTGGCTGATTGCCTGTTCACGACCTGCACCACAGACATATTGTCCACCTTGAAAATCATCTTTTTGTGCACCAACTCCCAAGCCCACACAGACACGGCCACCACTAGCAGAAACAGTTCCAGAAAGGCAATGCTCCTCCTCCCGTTCTTCCAGTGCAATGGCCATTCTTCGGCACACCACGTCCCTTGCCAGTAAAGTCCAAACCCTCCTGCCCCTGCTGCATCCGAGGAGATGGTAACGTCCCATTCCCATTCTTCCGAAGGGGCCATTGGAATACCATTAAAGTGTTCCAAAAATGTTCACACTTGCGCAGATCCTCCCTGGTGCCCACCGACAAGCGCATATGATGAGGTAGAGTCAAACTGGACAATGACAAACCTAGTCTTCTGCAAAAGGTTTGCCCCGCCCGCACCACCCGGCATGCGAAATTCAAATGCCCTAAGAGGACCTGTACTTCCCATACCGTCACCTTCTTTTTCGCCAGCAGATTGTCAATCAAGAGCAGCATATGCACCTTCTTATCCCCCGACAAACGGGCTTCCATGGCCACTGAATCCAACTCGATACCCAGAAATTACAACACTGTGCTGGGACCTTGTGTTTTCTCTGGTGCCAGGGGCACACCCAGGTAGCCCATGAGCTCTTGAAAACTAGCCAGCTGCTGCTGACAGTCCACCGAACTGGGCAGTCCTACCAGGAAAAAGTCATCCAGGTAGTGTGTCACCGTCTCTTTACCGGTGTGCCACGAAAAAATCCACTGCAAGAAGGTACTGAAACGCTCAAACAAGGCACAAGATATGGAACACCCCATTGGCAGCGCTTTTACCCAACAGCTGATAATCCTCAGGGTGTACCGGGAGCAGTCGAAATGACGACTTGATGGATGTTGCATTTTGCCATGACGGCCCCCTCCCCTACCTACACGACCAACTGCCGCGCCACGTCCACAGAAGAGTAGGACACCGAGAAAAGCTCAGCTGCGATGAAATCATTGACCGACGCCCCTTCCGGCCATGACAGGTGTTCTATCAGCCGGTATTATCCAAGTTCCTTCTTCGGTACCACTGCGATAGGTGAGATGATCAGGTCCCGAATAGGAGTCTCCTGAAAGGGGCCCACCATACGCCCTTCCCGGACCTCCTTGCCCAGTTTTTCTCGTACTACCGCACCGTGCGACCTGGCGGATTTCAAATTTTTGGCCCACCTGGTGGCCCTCGGACCCTCGTACCCCAGCCGGAAACCCTCCAGAAAACCCTGCTGCAGCAGTCTGGCGTCCTCGGTCCATGGATAGGCCGCCAAAAATGTTTCCAGACAGTCCTGTTTAATTGGAGTATGAGCCTTTGCCCAGATGCCCCTGTCCTCCTCTACCCCCTCTACCCCCTGCCTGCTGCCCCATATGCGTAGCCTGCGACCCTGTCCGCCGCTACCCGTCCCCCAGCATTGCACAACTGGGTGTCGACCTGCGCACTTGGAGCATTTGTGCCGAAACTTGCAGTATTGCCGGGCGCAAGAGCCCTTGTTAAAATCCCAGCACGCTCCCACTGTTCCTTCAGTGTTGCTTCTCGCCTGACCCACCCCTCCACGGGTGGGGCGGGCCAGAAAGGGGCTCCAGCCTGCTCAAGCCCACCCGCTCCCTGCAAGTGCGAAGCAATTCCTTCAGGTCAACACTCCCCCTCTGCTGCGCGCGCTGCCTCTCTGTGTCCCTTTCCCTGCTACATGACTCCTGGCCCCGTGCCCCTGCGGCCGCATCGACCCATCAGGGTGGCATCACTAGGGACCAATCACCCCACCTCCTGTACTCCGCTACTGTCAGGTCCCTCGTGGGTGCGCAGCTGCCCGCACGAGGCAGAGCCAGCCCATCCTCTCGGTGGGTTAGAGCCGCATGCAACTCTCCCGAGCACCTCGTCATTCTCTCCTGCCAAAAAGAAGTGGAGTCCGACATGCCGGGGTTAGTCCTACCCCTCACACCTCCACTCCTCCAGTCCTCCCCCCAGGGAACCCCCCCATCCCCGTCCGACCCCCGCCGCACTGGATGAATGACCCACCCGCCGCGATGGTGTAGACCTCCAGGACCCTGGCTCACCCCCCTGCCCAGGGTGCCCCACGCCCCCTCCGGGAAACCTCTCTTCCCCCCTCCATCACTCCATTCCAACGAATCCACCACCCGCCGCCCAGAGCCACCTTCCCGCGCCCCTCCCCGGACCCTTGCGCACCCCTCACCTCCCACGGCCTCCAAAGACCTCCCCCAATCCGCCGATTCCGACCACCGGTTGAGCATGCCTATTGGTGCCCTCTCCAGCCAGCCCCCCAAAGCGAGTGATGCCATTGGCCCCCAACGCGGCCCCTCCCTTGCGGCCACCCCCATCCTACCCCCCTTGTAGGAGAGTAGGATTTGCACTTATGTTGCCCCCACTTTTTTTCTGATGTTAACACTGGTTTCTGGCTATAGTCTGGCTGGGTCCCTGCCAATCAGGACCCCAGCCTCTGTTCTCTCTAAACAACTTGGAGTGCATATTAGATGCACTAGTGATTGGATACTGTGGTACCTTATGAGTCCCTAGTATATGGTACCTTAGATACCAAGGGCATAGGTACTTCACAGGCCTACCAGGGGCTGAAGCATGTATTATGCCACCCCTGGGAAGCAGACTAAATCTGACACCACAGGCCTGCTGCTGCAGCCTGGGTGAGGTAGTGTTAGCACTCCTCACTGAGGTATAGGTTCCCTATATCTCACCTTGCACACACATATAAACCTATCAGTCACCCCTAAGGCAGGTCCTATCAATCCTGAGGGCAGAGTGCTTGGTTTCCATGTGAGGGGGTGCCTCTGCCTGAGCAGGGCCCCTCTGCAGCTCTCAGAGTCCATTCTCTGTAGCTGTTTGTGGATGCGGTTAAACCATATACTCTTAAGTGCATTATAACCTAGCGGTAAATGTTAACTTTGGGATGGCTGCATCAAAACATGTCATGTTTGGTGTCAAACGCTTTGGAATCCTACCCCCACACCAGTAACTGGTGTGGGAGTATGATCCCACCCTTCTAGAGGGATAGACATGTACCCACTGTGGAAACCCGGTAGAATCCTGAAGAGCCCTGGCATCACAAAATGAATGCAACCAGCACAGACACTGGGCTGCCCTCCTGCTGCTGACCAAAACACGCAGTGGAGGAGGCCCAACAATAGGCACCCTGTCACAGCGAGGTGTAACCACCTTCCAGACAGGATTTAGTGTATTGGGGCTGGGTGGGAGCACTCCTAGAGTGCTTTGAAGTCCTGCACTGGGGGAGCAGGAGGCTCCTCTGTGCATATGCCAGCTCAAACCGGTTCAGGGGCTACCAGCCCCTGCTCTGGTGCGAAACTGGACAAAGGGAAGTGGGTGTAGCCACCCACTCCCCTGACCCTCCCATAGGAGTGGTCATAGAGCAAGTCCCTCCCTTTCATTTAGTATAAGTTAGGGAACCCTTGCCATTGCAAACTAGATATTCCTGGATGACGCTTTGAAGAAGAATCCTAGACCTTTGACGTTCCACTACCTTTGAACGACTGAAGAATCTCCCTTGGATTCAAGGAGTGACTCCCCTGCTTGGCAGGCACCAAAACTTTGCATCGACAGTCGCAAACCTTCCCGCTCCCGCCGGAGTCCGAAGTCCCTGAAGCCCCGGAAGTGGATTTCCTGACTTCTCAACAGCCATCGTGAGTCTCTAGCAAAGCTGAGGCAAGTGGACCCCACGAGTGATGAGGAACGGCAATACCCGGGTACCGTGCACTATTGTCAAGTGCAACCCCTTCACGACGTTCTACGATCTTGTGCTTTGGACCATGTATGGTCCAAGCCTCCAGCAGGATTTCTGCTGAAGATCAGAGGCCTACCTCGTCACGAGTGACCGTGGGCTCCTGGTGAGTGAATCCTCCAGAGGCGTCTTTGTGATCCTTTTCCAGTTGACTTGTGGGTCCCCAGAAGACTTTTCTACAGAATCAAAGGGCTGGTTGCTCCAGGCCTGCCCTGACCTACCCTTCCTGGGTGAGTCCCTCAGACCTTGCTGGTCTGCACCACTGACTTTATTCACTTTCTACAAGACTTGCTGTTGCCAAGGCTTGTTGACTCCAATCCAGTTGCTGACACCTCAGTAAGCTGCAGACTTTATGGGACACTCCGAATCCAGCCCCTGGTCATCATCGACGCCTCCTGGACCTCGTGGCTGAAAAGTCAAGACACCTGTGGTCACCTGAATTCACCCGACTACTGTGGGCATCCAACTTCCTGGCCCCGGGTCACTGGCAAGTGACTTTGAACACTGTCTCCTCTGCTTTCAGGTCTTCTTTCTTCAGAATCCAGCCTTGGATTCCACCGGACACTTCTCCTGTCTTCACAAGCAGCAAGTCTTCTTTGGCTCCCATTGAAAACGACGCCGCGACCCGACACCAAAAGACACCTATGCACCCGGCTTCCCTGGGAGAGGTAACTTGAGCACTCCGGTGCTCCTGTGTGTGTTGGCTCTAGAACTACTTACCCTGTAAGTTACTTGCTTGTAGACTCTCCCGAAGTATCCTAAAACTTTAAAATTCCAACCGCGACTTGCTCCATTGAAGTCTATTGGGATCCGCGGCTGTGTTCTAACACTGCATGAGTCTCCCGTGGGTCCTTTACTTACCTGCCTTGGGTGGATTAGTGAGGCCCCAGCGCTTCTGAAGACCTTAGGCCTTCTCCCTTCTCAAGTCGTTCTTTTTATACCTCTTTTTTAGTATATGGTCTGGTAAGGCCCTAGAGCCCGAGCCATATAAGTGCTTAACTTGTTGTGTAATGTTGATTTGTGCATATGTCCTTGACTTCTAATCTCATAAAGAAAATAGTAGAGTGTGTCTAGTAATAAATACATATATACTTTATATATATACCTGTGTGGTGTCCTTTCATTTAGTGATTCAAGAGATTATAAGGTAAAACAAGCTGCTTTACATTCCTCTGAGACTTAGCCTGAAGGTTGCTCTCCACAGCTACCACTAGGATAGCTGTCTTTAAAAGGTTGTCTTAAACCTATCTACCATAAGAGTCGAATTGTACTGGTGCAAGTTGGCCACTTTAACTAGTGACCAGCATATACCAGGCCAACTTCTCACATTGGTGGGCAGCTTGTGGGATTACAGCTTGCCATTGTTTTACCAGAAAATCTCTATTTGAATTACTAACTGAAAACCACTAAAGGTACTCAAGGTACATATAAAGTCAAGCTTAGTATCAATAAGTTCTACTGAACTTAGAGCTGTGTGTGAAGGGATAGCACACCCTTGCTACAGCTCAAGCTAGGATCAGTAGGCCACAAACTAGTGTAGGTAGTACAACACTGCATAACACTAGAATGTCCTTAAGGGTTGGAACCAGTGGGTCCACCCAGCCTCAGTATAAGGACATGACTTTCTTTGACTTGAAAGCCATGTGTTCTGCAAGGCACTTGAGGATAGGACAGAGTCCCTCCACACTACACCTGATAGATCTGCTGACAGCAGATGATCTTAGATTAGCTCTAGGAGCTAAAGGGTCTGAATCAGGAAGTGGGTCAGCTATAGTCTCTGAGTCAGATGATGAAAATCAAGATGACTTGGACTCTGTGGTTGATGGGCCAGATCCACAGGGATCTGAAAAGGACAGAGCAATTCTCCCTAAGAGAGCTGACAGAGTGGAAGAGAGGACTAGGTCCCCTTCAAGGGAATCTGACCACTCCTATCAATCTGGCAGAGAATATGTCCAGCAGAGGAATTCATACTTTAATAGAAGAGAGACCTCCTCTGAAAGAATTTACAAACTGCTGCAGTATGAGGAAGCAAGAGTTGTCCTCAAGGCCAAGCAGTTGGCATTAGACAAAGAAGCCTTTGAGCTCCAGAGAGCTTCTAAAAGCGAGGGGTTAGAACACGCTGGTGGCAGCAACAGTGTCCCTAGAGTCAGAGATTACATTCCAGACCATAGGAACCTGTCCAAGGTTGTTCCTCCCTACCAGAGTGGGGATGATATTCACAAATGGATAACTGCTATAGAGAGGGCCTGTAGAGTACAACAGGTCCCCCAGAAACAGTGGGCAGCAATCTTGTGGCTCTCCTTTTCAGATGAAGGCAGAGACAAGCTCCTCACTGTTAGAGAAGAGGATGCTGATGATTATGAAGTCCTGAAGAGTGCATTAATAGATGGGTTTGGCTTAACCATTGAACAGTACAGGTTGAAGTTCAGAGACACCCAGAAAGCACAGACTCAGGACTGGACTGACTTTGTAGATTGTGCAACCAAGGCTCTGGAGGGTTGGCTGGTTGGTAGTAGAGTTACTGATTTTAAGGGATTGTATAATCTTATGATGAGAGAACAGATCCTTAATAATTGCCAAAACCAGTTGTTGCATTAGTACCTGGTGGACTCTGATCTGACCTCTCCCCAAGAATTGGGAAAGAAGGCAGACAAATGGGTCAGAACCAGGGTGAGGCAGAAAACCTAGAACCAAGGGGGTGACACTAAGAAGCAGGATCCTAAAGGCTCTGAGAAAGGTGGGGATACGTCAAAAGACCAGAAGTCTTCACAAGGGCCCCAAAAATCTGCATCTGGTGGGGATTCACAGTCTAACAAAGGGAAAGGCCAAAATAAGCCCTGGTGCAAATTCTGTAAACAGAAAGGGCACTGGACTTCTGATTGTAACAAGTCCAAAGACCAAACCACCACCACTCCTGCCCCTAAGGCAACTGTTCCCCCTAGTACTGCTACTGGCGGAGGAGGTAATCAGAATAAGGGTGTAGTAGGGTTGACCCTGGGTTCTGAAGTGGACTCTGGCCTAGTCAGAGTACCCACTCAGGCATTGCTGATTTGTGATGGAGACATTGATATGTCCTTCCTAGTGAGCCCCAGTAATCTGGGCAAATACAAACAGCAGCCTGTAATAAATGGCAAACAGGCTTTGGCATTCAGGGACACAGGTGCTAGTGTCACCATGGTGGCAGAGGATCTTGTGGACCCTGGGCAGATCATCCTGTGTGAAATGTACCAGTTTACCAATGAAAGCAATGTCAGGACCAACCATAGTCTGGCAGTTGTGAATTTCTCCTGGGGAGGGGTAACTGGCCTCAAGAAGGTAGTAGTCAGTGCAGACCTCCCTGTCAAATGTCTATTGGGCAATGATCTAGAGACTTCAGCCTGATCTGAATTAGAGTTATGGACTCATGCTGAGATGTTGGGCATACCTGCAGAGGTATTTGCTGTGACCAGGTCACAGGCCAAAATGCGTTAAACTGAACCAGTTCTGGATCCTGAAAGTATGGACCAGGTGCTACCCAAGAGGAGGAGCAGTAGGGTTAAGGTAGTGCCTTCCCCTCTGTCTCAGATTACAGATTCCCCTCCTGAGGGAGGAGAAGCAGATCCTGAAGAAGAAACTGTCCCAGAGGGACTTGAGCCTGATCAGGTTGAATTCTTGGGGGCAGGGGACCCTTCTCGGGAGATCTGAGCAAGGAGCAACAGTGCTGCCCCTCTCTTGAACCCCTCAGACAGCAGGCTGCTGCTGAGGCTGCTGGGAGTGCTAGTGGGTCCCATAAAGTTTATTGAGATGAGGGACTCCTATATTCTGAGGCTAGAGATCCAACCCCTGGAGCCACCAGGAGGTTGGTAATACCTCAGAAGTTTAGGGGGGTCCTCTTGACCCTAGCACACGACATCCCTTTAGCAGGTCACTTGGGCCAAAACAAGACCTGGGACAGGCTTGTTCCACATTTTCATTGGCCACATATGTCAGAGGAAACCAAGGAGTTTTGTCGCACCTGTGTCACTTGCCAAGCCAGTGGCAAGTCAGGTGGCACAACAAAGGCCCCCCTGATACCACTACCTGTGGTGGGGGTACCCTTTGAAAGGGTAGGGATTGACATTGTTGGTCCCCTTGACCCTCCAACAGCATCTGGGCACGGATTTATGCCTGGTGGTAGTGGATCATGCCACCAGGTACCCAGAAGCAATTCCCCTAAGGACCACCACAGCCCCTGTGGTGGCAAAAGCCCTCATTGGAGTTTTCTCCAGATTGGGTTTCCCAAAGGAGGTTATATCTGACAGTGATACCAATTTCATGTCAGGATATCTAAAAGCAATGTAGAAGGAGTGTGGTGTAAATTATAAATTTACTACTGCCTATCACCCACAATGCAATGGGTTAATTGACGTTTCAACAAAACCCTAAAGGGAATGATTAAAGGCCTCCCAGAAAAGCTTAGGCGAAAATGGGACCTTTTACTTCCCTGCCTTCTGTTTGCAAAAGAGAGGTTCCACGGAAGGGGTTGGTTACAGCCCATTTGAACTTCTGTTTGGGCATCCTGTAAGAGGTCCATTGTGTTTGGTGAAGGAGGGCTAGGAGTTACCTCTCAAATCTCCCAAACAGGATGTGATGGACTATGTACTTGGTCTCCGCTCCAGGATGGCCGAATACATGAAGAAGGCAACTAAAAACCTGGAAGCCAGCCAAGAACTACAAAAAACTTGGCATGCTAACTGTGTACCAGCCAGGACAGAAAGTATGGTTGTTGGAGCCTGTGGCCCCAGCAGCTCTCCAAGACAAGTGGAGTGGCCCCCATACAATTGTTGAGCAAAAGGGAGAAGTCACCTACCTGGTGAATCTTGGAACTCCCAGGAGCCCCCTCAGGGTGTTCCATGTCAACAGATTGAAACCATATGTTGACAGGGCTGACATGGGCTTGCTCATGGCAACTGATGAGGAACAGAAGGAGAGTGACCCTCTCCCTGACCTGCTCTCACAGAACCCTGATGATGTGTCAGTAGATGGTGTTGCTTTGGCAAGCAGCCTCACTGATCATCAGCAAACTGAGTGCAGACAAGTTTTGCAACAGTTTAGACATATGTTTAGCCTGACCCCTAGTCAGACTTCCTGGTGCACCCATGAGGTGGACACTGGAGACAGTCTGCCTGTCAAGATTAAAATCTGCAGGCAACCTGACCATGTCAGGGACTGTATCAGGACTGAAGTCCAGAAAATGTTGGAACTAGGTGTGATTGAGCCTTCAGATAGCCCTTGGGCTAGTCCAGTAGTCCTAGTACCCAAACCTCATACCCAGGGTGGTAAGAAAGAAATGAGGTTTTGTGTCGACTACAGAGGCCTCAATGCAGTCACCAGGACTGATGCCTATCCAATTCCCAGGGCAGATGAACTGATTGATACTTTGGCCTCCGCCAAGTATCTGAGTACATTTGACCTAACAGCTGGCTACTGGCAGATCAGGTTAGCTGAGGATGCCAAAGCCAAAACAGCATTTTCAACCCGTGGTGGGCACTACCACTTTGTGGTGATGCCCTTTGGTTTGAAGAATGCACCTGCCACTTTTCAGAGGTTGGTGAACAAAGTTCTGACAGGGATGGAAACTTATTGCTCAGCTTATCTTGATGATATTGCTGTCTTTAGTTCCTCCTGGCAGGATCACTTGGTCCACCCCAGAAATGTTTTGGAGGCTCTGCAAAAAACAGGCCTCACTATCAAGGCCATCAAGTGCCAGATAGGGCAGAGTTAGGTTGTGTACCTGGGCCGCCTTGTAGGTGGAGGCCAGGTTCAGCCTTTACAGAGAAAAATCCAAACCATCATGGAATGGGTTGCTCCACCCACCCATACACAGGTGAGAGCCTTTTTAGGCCTGACTGAGTACTATAGGAGGTTTGTTAAGGGATATGGATCTATAGTGACCCCTTAAATGATCTTACCTCAAAGAAAATGCCAAAAAAGGTTCAGTGGACAGCTAGCTGTCAGAAGGCATTTGAAGACCTAAAGCAGGCCATGTGCACTGCCCCCATCTTACAGAGTCCAGACTACACCAAAAAGTTAATTGTCCAAACAGATGCTTCTGAGCTGGGTGTGGGAGCTGTACTGTCTCAACTGAATGATGAAGGTCAAGACCAGCCAGTAGCTTTTATAAGCAGAAGGCTGACCCCTAGAGAGAAACGTTGGTCAGCTATAGAGAGGGAGGCGTTTGCTGTGGTGTGGGCCCTGAAGAAGCTGAGGCCATACTTGTTTGGCACTCACTTTATAGTTCAGACTGACCACAAGCCCATCCTATGGCTTAAACAGATGAATGGTGAAAACCCAAAACTTTTAAGGTGGATCATTTCCCTACAGGGGATGGACTATACAGTGGAACATAGACCTGGAACCCAACATGCCAATGCAGATGGACTCTCAAGGTATTTCCACTTAGAACATGAAGACTCAACTGGTCAAGGTTAGTTTAGTGTCCCTGCATTTGGGGGGGTTGTGTAGGAGAGTAGGATCTGCACTTAGGTTGCCCAAACTTTTTTTTCTGATGTTAACACTGGTTTCTGGCTATAGTCTGGCTGGGTTCCTGCTAATCAGGGCCCCAGCCTCTCTGTTCTCTCTAAACAACTTGGAGTGCATATTAGATGCACTAGTGATTGGATTCTGTGGTACCTTATGAACCCCTAGTATATGGTACATTAGGTACCAAGGGCATAGGTACTTCACAGTTCTATCAGGGGCTGAAGCATGTATTATGCCACCCCTGGGAAGCAGACTAAATCTGACAGTGGTGTTAGCACTCCTCACTGAGGTATAGGTTCCCTATATCTCACCTTGCACACACATATAAACCTATCAGTCACCCCTAAGGCAGGCCGTATCAATCCTGAGGGCAGGGTGCTTGGTTTCCATGTGAGGGGGTGCCTCTGCCTGAGCAGGGCCCCTCTGCAGCTCTCAGAGTCCATTCTCTGTTGCGGTTTGTGGATGCGGTTAAACCATATACTCTTAAGTGCATTATAACCTACCGGTAAATGTTAACTTTGGGATGGCTGCATTAAAACATGTCGTGTTTGGTGTCAAACGCTTTGGAATCATACCCCCACACCAGTAACTGGTGTTGGAGTATGATCCCACCCTTCTAGAGGGATAGACATGTACCCACTGTGGAAACACGGTCGAATCCTGAAGAGCCCTGGCATCACAAAATGGATGCCACCAGTACAGACACTGAGCTGCCCTCCTGCTGCTGACCAAAACTCGCAGTGGAGGAGGCCCAACAATAGGCATCCTGTCACAGGGAGGTGTAACCACCTTCCAGACAGGATTTAGTGTATTGGGGTTGGGTGGGAGCACTCCTAGAGTGCTTTGAAGTCCTGCACTGTGCATATGCCAGCTCAAACCGGTTCAGGGGCTACCAGCCCCTGCTCTGGCGCGAAACTGGACAAAGGGAAGTGGGTGTAGCCTCCCACTCCCCTGACCCTCCCATAGGAGTGGTCATAGAGCTAGTCCGTCCCTTTCTTTTAGTATAAGTTAGGGAACCCTTGCCATTGCAAACTAGATATCCCTGGACGACGCTCTGAAGAAGAATCCTGGACCTTCGACGTTCCACTACCTTTGGAAGACTGAAGAATCTCCCTTGGAGTCAAGAAGTGACTCCCCTGCTTGGCAGGCACCAAAACTTTGCATCAACGGTCGCAAACTTTCCCGCTCCCGTCAGAGTCCGAAGTCCCTGCAGCCCTAGAAGTGGATTTCCTGACTTCTCAACGGCCATAGTGAGTCTCCAGCAAAGCTGAGGCAATGGACCCCACGAGTGACGAGGAACAGCAATACCCGAGTACCGTGCACTATTGTCGAGTGCAACCCCTTCACGACATTCTACGAACTTGTGCTTTGGACCACATATGGTCCAATCCTCCAGCAGGATTTCTTCTGAAGATCAGAGGCCTACCTCGTCCCGAGTGACCGTGTGCTCCTGGTGAGTGAATCCTCCTGAGGTGTCTTAGCGATCCCTTGCCAGTTGGCTTGTGGGTCCCCACAAGACTTTTCTACAGAACCAAAGGGCTCCTCTGGTTGCTCCAGGCCTGCCCTGACTTACCTTTGCTAGGTGCGTCCCTCAGACCTTGCTGGTCTGCACCGCTGACTTTCTTCACTTTCCACGAGACTTGCTGTTGCCAAAGCTTGTTGGCTCTAATCTGGTTGCCGACACCTCAGTAAGCTGCAGACTTCGTGGCACACTACGAATCCAGCTCCTGGTTGTCTTCAACGCCTCCTGGACCTCGTGGCTTAAGAGTCAAGACACCCGTGATCACCTGAAATCACCCGACTTCTGTGGGCATCCAGCTTCCTGGCCCCGGGTCACTGGCAAGTGACTTTGAACACTGTCTCCTCTGCTTGCAGGTCTTCTCTCTTCAGAATCCAGCCTTGGATTCCACCAGACACTTCTCCTGTCTTCACAAGCAGCAAGTCTTCTTTGGCTCCCATTGAAGACGACGCCACGACCCGACACCAAAAGACACCTATGCACCCGGCTTCCCTGGGTGAGGTAACTCGAGTACTCCGGTGCTCCTGTGTGTGTTGGCTCTAGAACTACTTACCCTGTAAGTGACTTGCTTGTAGACTCTCCCAAAGTATCCTAAAACTTTAAAATTCCAACCGCAACTTGCGCCATTGAAGTCTATTGGGATCCGCGGCTGTGTTCTCACACTGCATGCGTCTCCCGTGGGTCCTTTACTTACTTGCCTTGGGTGGATTAGTGAGGCCCCAGCGCTTCTGAAGACCTTAGGCCTTCTCCCTTCTCGAGTCGTTCTTCTTATACCTCTTTTTTAGTATATGGTCTGGTACGCCACTAGGTCCCGAGCCATACAAGTGCTTAACTTGTTGTGAAATGTTGATTTGTGCATATGTCCTTGACTTCTAATCTCATAAAGAGATTAGTAGAGTGTGTCTAGTAATAAATACATATATACTTTATATATATATACCTGTGTGGTGTCCTTTAGTGATTCAAGAGATTGTAAGGTAAAACAAGCTGCTTTACATTCCTCTGAGACTTAGCCTGAAGGCTGCTCTCCACAGCTACCACTAGGATAGCTTTCTTTAAAAGGTTGTCTTAAACCTATCTACCATAAGAGTCGAATTGTACTGGTGCAAGGTGCCCACTTTAACTAGTGACCAGCATATACCTCCATCACCCGGGGATCCTGGCTGACCATGGCTGCCATCGCTCACTGCAGAGTCACCCAGCGATACTCGGACACCACACGTACCCAGGTGAGCACCAACACGACGAAAAGCGCCACAAACCCACAGACGACAAAAGTTTCCACACTAATTCCCTCCCTTGGCCGGCTGTCATGTCACAACCACCAAAATGGTGGCTAGTGACATAAAATGGCCGGCTAAATACCTGCCAGCTCAAAGCCAACCCAAAACCTAGCCCAAGGCGCCCAACCTATCCCAGAGACAGCCCAACAAGCCCAACTGGGCTCCGGTTGCCCCCCCGGCCCAAAATCCCCTGGGAGGGGCAGGTCTCCCAGTGGTCGGCCGCCCCCCCCAAAGCCCTATTCTGTTGAATCATGTATCCCCTAACTCAGCCCCAGCAGTGATCAGCTGCTTCTGTTTGAACCTGCCCGGGCTGAGTTTTGTTTCCCAAAAGTGCCGAAGAGCAGGGGACACACGATACCATGGGGATACCAGATATTACACAACACCGTAATGGTGTCTGTTCATGAGCACACAGGTCAGCGACGGCCAGTGGCACACGCACACCCTGTCGCTGGAGGTGGACGGAAATTATGCCAGGTTAGTTCTGGACCGAGTTCACATTGCGTCGGGCACTGCTCCAGGAACCCTCCGGACGCTTAACCTAGACAACCATGTCTACTTTGGTGGCCACATCCGACAGCAGGGCACACGACATGGGCGGAGTCCACAAGTGAGCAACGGTTTCAGAGGGTGCATGGTTTCCATTAATCTTCACGACTAGAGCTTCCTTTGAACAGCAAGTCCCGCAACTATGCGCACATTGTGGAATCAGTCGAATTCTCACCGGGATGCTCCCTCTCTGCTCTGGAACCTTGCTCCAGTGGCCCCTGCCAGAACGGAGGCGCGTGCACTCCAACCGCCAGTGGAGGTAGGCCAGCCTTTCATTTTTCAAGCATGTTATTCATTGCGCGAAATTACCCCCTGAAAAGTTTAAATCTGTATCATATATTGTGTCCAAAAGTGCGCTGCCAAATTGTAGTTTTTTATTGTAAAAGTTAGTCTCTTTCCAAATTCATAGACAAATTTGAAACGGACTATGATTCATGCTTTTAGAAGCTACTGTGGTTTTTAGTTGCTTGAAAGCGTGTACAATTAATAATGTGAATTCATAACCGAAAGTGAAAGGTGTCACTATTACATGGGATACATTTTCTTTCCTTAGAGAAACAGCTGCTCAGTTACTGTCCATCTTGATTTGTAGTTGCATTCATACAGTGCTGTATACCCCTGACAAGTTGCTGATTGCTCGAGACACCGTGTCAGTGGTAAGGCTGGCAGTGCGTGTCGATAGTGTTGTGTTTACTCTATGTTGTCATCGCGACCTGCCTCGCGCTGTCCCTTCTACTATAGAACCTTGGGCGAGGGTGGCGGTTGAGGGCAGTTGGAGGATTACTGCTGTCATGAGGAGACGCCTATTGGTGTCAGGGCATTACCTTGAATAAAGGCTACTTCACGTACCTTTATCTGGTGTCGTGGTCTTTAAAAATTTGGCGATGAGCGCCCTGGCACCACGACGGACCTGCGTGTGTGTGTTCTGTACACCTCTGTCTCCCTCCGGATATACATCTTCGTGATCGGAGTTCTTCAGGCATCGACTGCTCCAACTCCATTGCCACTGTACCGACGTACTGATGTTGCAGATCGTGTGGTGTAATTAGAGCAAAGATTCTTCCTTTATTAATTTTAGGCCCTAGAGGAGGGAGTAGAAATGAAATGTAACAGAAAAAACCTCTATGCCGGCCTATATACTTATGTGAATGATCTAACTAGATTCTACATTACCAAAACCTCCAGCTTTATGTCATACAATATCCTACTATCGCTCTATGTAGACAAATTATAACTTCTTTTTATTTTTAAGCCAGAATTTGTATTTCTTTTTTATGAACATATACTGTTAAACTTAGTAGCACATACAGTTAAACAAACATAAAATTTTTTTTCCTTTTTTTAACATAATATGATTTTTGTACTCACTATAATTTTGGTACATACATATAAAGTGCTCTATATTTCAAAACGACATCCTAGACATATAAAATCACTTACATACTCATTCATACTTGCATTCATACGAAGAAATGATGCACTATCTAAAAAGAGGAAAAATTTGGGAAAAGGGAATAGGGAACAGAGGACCCTCAAGTTGGTCTCAATGTCGTCGTGTGGTGAGTTAGATCATAAATTTCTCCAGGTCACCATGATGGGAGACATCAATCTCCAATATCAGTATGCTGAAAACAGATTCGCGGTCAACGCACGTTTCAGTGGGAGACCACCTTCTTCAGGACCAACAGGAATTTTTTAAAAGGTGAAATTTATATACAAATTGTCAGGATGTCTGTAGAAAAAACAAAAAGGTGGTGACATTGGCAGAGATACTTCCTTATATTTATTTATACTTTCTTTATATTAATCTCTTTGTTTGCTAGCAGTGCTCAAATTAGTGAAAAGTGTATCTGATGACTCTATGCCCCAATAATTCTGTGTGGCTAAAACAAACACCACGAGATAGAAATTGTGTAGGTCCCATAGAGATTAGTAAAGTGGGGGTAATGTAGAGGGTGAAAGGATTCCAATTTTAGCCCAGGATCTGTTATAGGGGTTAAGACACACCACCCTGGGGTCTGGGCTAGGAAAAACTGACCTGTAAGTCAGAATGCAAATTCCAGACAGAATGCTGTAAGAACCATCTGTGCGTTCTCTAGGAAGGTTCCAACTTTGAAAGAGGAGACATTATTTTTACTGAAGCTAATCATTATTTTTGTCTCAAAACAAAGTCTAAATGTAAAGGCCAATGTACCTGTGGCAGCTTGGATGAAAAAAAAGTTCAAAGGGAATTTTTATGCGTCCGTATCAATTTCTGAGGTCAATTTGCCAGGTGCTAAAAAGAAAAGAAATGACTTATCCGTGTCATAATCTCCTACGGATGTTTAGTTTTCTAGCAAGAGGCAGTTGTTCCAATAGATTTGTTTACCTTTTTTAGGGCATGAGGCTGCTCACCTGACCAGCACGAAGCAGTTGCCAAATTCTCCGTATGCTTCTAAGATCTTTTCTTTTTTATTTCTATAGGGGATACTGTCCAGCCTAGTGTTATCTGGAAGATAATAGAACAAATTGTCACATATCGAGAGATGCCCTTGATATAATATGCGATGTCTTGTTACTTAGATATATAACATACTAGTCTTGGGAATATTGATTCATTTTGCATAATCAAAGGGAATACTTTATATTCACTATGATCTTAGAAACAGTTCAATATATGCTTGCTGATGCCATGTCGTGTTAGAGAGCATTTCAAATGCCTATTTTCTCATTTCCATGTTCTCCCTAATATATGAATACAACGGAGTGCTTTATATACAAAGGCAAGCCCTCTGAAGCAACTATCGGTTAAAAAGATTTACTAGAGACCGCAAGTCAATACTAAAGCTTGTATACAAGTGATGCACTTAGAGGTTCCTGTTAAAATAAGCTAATGAAAAAATAATAAACTGACTGAACGTACCAATCACTATTGAACATGAGAGTTCCACATACCTGTACGGGTTGGAGCCCTGCCGCCAAACGCTAAACTAATCTTCGGAAAGAAGCAGAACTCCAGAACGGGCGTATTTTAACGCTGTGGCAATCTCGCGAGATTTAAAGCCAACGTGTTCTCGGCTTAGTTATTCTAAGTGCGTGTAGATGCCATCTTTGAAAGATGATAAAACGGTATATTTAGGATCATAAAGAAGGTAAAAATGTGGCTCCACTCTATACTTAGATATTCTGCACGCAGACCTACACGATGTGTGGACTCTTACTCTAATGTAGTCATTTCACAAAGTGAAAGGCAGAATGACGTAATTTGCGTTACAATTGTTCTAAGAAAGCGCCATCTTGGAATGGTGTTAAAATCATGTCTTAAGAAAGACTGACATGGGCAAAAGTCCATATTGTTTTATACTGTGTGAAGAGATTTTGTCTAATGATGTCCCTGTATATGGACTATAATAATAGCTCCCAATTTTTTTTTTCATATTATATTATGAGTGAGATTGATACTCAAGCGTGACTGTATTACTCTGTGTTTATCTCAGCGCCATCTTAAGAAGGTATTAGAACAGTAAGGAGTCAGCACAGCGTGGGTTATAGAGTGTACTCAAAAAGGCAAGTACATCCTAAGTGGGCCATATGTAAGGAAATCTTACTTTAATGAAATGTAATGCCCCATTAGTGATGCATGGCCATTCAGAGAGAAAGAACGTGAAATCACGCTACAAGTTTGTGGAAAATGAAAAAATAAAAAAATAAAAAGCCAAATAAGTCTAAAAAGGATCTCATATTTCCAAGCATCTCTGTGATACATAAGCCTTTGATCGATGAAGGTCTACAAACAGGGGGAACACCCTGGTCATATAATCGGAGCTACTGTGTCAGAGAGTATAGGTATGATGTGTGGGAATCAGAAGATGTACTTAATATCATTGTATAGCTACAAGGCCGAACAGTCCAGTGGGTATCCCTGTATGTCCACAGTGCCACCCAAACTATTGGAAAAAAAATTCAGGACTACAGGGCACAGGTGCTGTAGTAGATAATTCAAAGGTACCAGTGATGGGAATTGAGAGATAAGATCTAAATAGTTGTTATTATGTGATGATCCAAGTTATCTCTTCATTGAGGCCCCTACGTACTGTGTCACAATGGAAAATCCCAAAAGTCTCTCTATTTTTCCGCACTTTACTGATTTCTTGACCTGGTTTGTAGGTTATCTTTTCTAAAATCAGCCATTTCAGATCGTGTTCCCCATGGTTGTGATCTAAAAAGTGTTTTACCATGAGAGCTTGTGTTTTTCGTGTTCTGATCGCCGATTTCTGCTCTGATAGCCTAGTACGGAATTCTCGACCAGTCTCGCCTATATAGCCCAGGCCACAAGGGCAAAGGATAAGGTAGATTACGTTATTGCTTCTACAATTGGTATGGCTTTTGAGCCTCCCTGTCCTTGTGCCATATGACCATTCTTCTGTTGTAATGGCTGTGGGGCATGCGTGGCATGTTCCACACCTGTGATTTCCTAAAATCTGTGGTAGTCCATCAATGGTCGTTTCTCCAGCAAGAGTGTTGCTTTGCTTCATTCTGCTGTGGACTAATTTATCTCGTAAATTAGAGTTTCTTCTGAAGGCCACTATAGGTTTGTTAAGTGTTTTACTGCTTTCATCAGTATTTAGAATTTTCCAATATAAGTATATAGGCCAGATCGTGTGGTGAGCAGTATAATCTCCACTTCACGTAGAGATCCATGCTGGTTGTAGCTACTTTGCCTGCTCTGCGCGGTCTCGCACCGATTGTGGGGAGCCTTTGATTTCAGCGCTTTGTTCGCCTGTGATATTCCCAAGGACCGAGCTGTGCGTGAAGGTGTTGCTGTTCGCGAAGGTATTGCTTCTGGGTCATTGCCTTTGAATTTCTCGATGCTTCCTTCCACCGTGACACTTGCGCTTCTCCTCAGACTGCATCGTGAGGGCCTACTGCGCACTTAATTACGTCACTGGAACGCATGCGACTTGCGGCCATTTTGCCTTGGGTTTACACGTTCTACGTACAGCAGCCATTTTAAGAGCATCTCACACGTCACTGGAACGCATGTTAATTGCAGCCATTTTCCTTTTGAGCTAAATGTTCTACGTACAGCGGCAAATACAAGAGTATTACACAGTGATGCGCACACTTCCTTTAACATTATACAGTGTGTTTAGACTGTTACTATTATGCGCACACTTTCAGCTTTATCACTCCATATGCCTCTCATCCTGGATTACGAGCACAATCTTGAGGACTAATCCATGGTTATGCACACTTTTCCTCCTGGATCACAGAGTGCATTTCTACTACAACAACGACTGTAATTAATATTCTGCTGTGTTGCGCACATTTTTTTTTTTCAAGTTACACCTTATTCCTCACAATCCTGCATAATAAGCACTACGGCCTGTATACTTCAGTGATGCACCCACTGCTTCGTGCATCTTTCAAAGACTTGTTGTATTTTTATATCATTTATGTTATCTTCTTTGTCACCTGTTCCAGTTCCTTCTCTACTATTCACTGTTCTTACATGTTCCTTTCCCTCTACATCCCTATTCTCTCTATACTCTACTAGTATACAAGTTTCCTTCTCTTACTTTTCCTTTCCCTTCCATCCCGTTCTCTCCATGGCGTCAGGCAACATTTGGAACCTCTCACCTCCTCAAACTTTCATCCCTTCGCCAGGTGATTCATCTCTTAAATGGAAAGACTGGCACGAGTACTTTGAAAATTACATCTCCACTTTTGAGGAGGAGGGTGAAGAGCTAACTTCAGAAAGAAAAAATAAAATTTTACTACACTGTTTAGGTGCAAAAACTATGAAAATTTATAACCGCATCAATAAAAAACCCAGACCTGAAGGGGAAAACGATGTTTATGCTAATGCCTTAGAGGATCTGACACATTACTTTAAACCCACTGTTTGCGTATCAGTCCACAGGTACAAATTCTTCCATCATAAACAGAATCCAGAAGAATCCATTGAAGACTTTGGTGCCGATCACGATCCGGTAAAAACCGGGTACGAACCGTCGGACGGAGCATAATCTCCGTCCGACGCGTACCCGGTCGTCAATTTTTACAAACAAGGAATCACGATTCGCACGGGTACACCATTACCGTACGAATCGTAAAAAAGCCCGACCGAACCAAAAAACACCTACCAATGCGATCCGGGAAAGCGCCGACCTGACGTCGGGACGCTCGCAGCCAGCCATTCACGACCCAGGAATCACGATTCGCACCGACGTCACCCCGCACGGTGAATATTTTGCGGCAGCCAAAAACTGCCGGGAAATCAGGACGACGCGAACAAGGACCACCAGTACGCGACGGACAGACGACGACGCGAACAAGGAGGACCAGTACGTGACGGACACACAGGACGACGCCACCAAGGAGGACCCGTACGCGACAGGACGACGCGATCAAGGAGGACCCGTACGCGACAGGACGACGCGAGCAAGGAGTACCAGTACGCGACGGACAGACATGGACCCGAACCTACGAGTCATCCCTGCCCTCATAGCAGTCCACCTCCTCTACAGGTTACGACGCAGACGCCGCAGAAGGTCAGAATAACTAAGGGAGGGGGGAAAGTGGGGTGGGGTGGGGGTGGCAGGACCAGGGCAGGCCACAAAACAACCACATAAGTCACACACCACACATGGCCTGGACATACCTGACTCCCATGCCCTGGTCACCACGAGGGGGTGGGGGCGTGTCCTGATAAGCCAGCGACCGCCACAACGGAAGTCCGTCACCACGCGAACCGGCAACACAACCAGACAGGTACGTCCCGTACCCACGCCTGAAGAGCGTGGGTACGAGTCGGACCACGCCCACACACGTCACCCCAACAATGGCGGGACGGATCGCACCCACGTGGCAAAGGCCTGGGTACGGGCTGCACAAGCATCACATAGCGTGGGCACGGATATGTACGGACCCTACCCCCACCCCGTATGCAAGGAGCGTACCCCCCACCCCAACAGTGAAAGTACGACCCGTACCCCCACCCGCGTATGCATGGAGCGCACCCCCCATGCCAACAGTGTAAGTACGACTCGAACCCTCACCCGCGTATGCAAGGAGCGTACCCCCCAGCCCAACAGTGTAAGTACGACCCGTACCCCCACCCGCGTATGCATGGAGCGTACCCCCCACCCCAACAGTGAAAGTACGACCCGTACCCCCACCCGCGTATGCATGGAGCGCACCCCCCATGCCAACAGTGTAAGTACGACTCGAACCCTCACCTGCGTATGCAAGGAGCGTACCCCCCAGCCCAACAGTGTAAGTACGACCCGTACCCCCACCCGCGTATGCATGGAGCGTACCCCCCACCCCAACAGTGTAAGTACGACCCGTACCCCCACCCGCGTATGCATGGAGCGTACCCCCCACCCCAACAGTGTAAGTACGACCCGTACCCCCACCCGCGTATGCATGGAGCGTACCCCCCATGCCAACAGTGTAAGTACGACCCGTACCCCCACCCGCGTATGCATGGAGCGTACCCCCCACCCCAACAGTGTAAGTACGACCCGTACCCCCACCCGCGTATGCATGGAGCGTACCCCCCACCCCAACAGTGTAAGTACGACCCGTACCCCCACCCGCGTATGCATGGAGCGTACCCCCCACCCCAACAGTGTAAGTACGACCCGTACCCCCACCCGCGTATGCATGGAGCGTACCCCCCACCCCAACAGTGTAAGTACGACCCGTACCCCCACCCGCGTATGCATGGAGCGTACCCCCCGGCCCAACAGTGTAAGTTCGACCCGTACCCTCACCCGCGTATGCATGGAGCGTACCCCCACCACACCAGTGTAAGTAGACTCGTACCCTCACCTCGAATGCATTGAGCGTACCCCCACCGTGTATGTTCCAAGCGTACATATCCTGAAATCGGAGGTGTGTGTGCAGAGTCCACCCAGCAGTGCCCTGAGACAGGAGGGGTGGGTGCCTATCACTCCCAGCATTGCCCTGAGACAGGAGGGGTGTGTGCAGAGTCCTCCCAGCAGTGCCCTGAGACAGGAGGGGTGGGTGCCTATCACTCCCAGCAGTGCCCTGAGACAGGAGGGGTGTGTGCAGAGTCCTCCCAGCAGTGCCCTGAGACAGGAGGGGTGGGTGCAGAGTCCTCCCAGCAGTGCCCTGAGACAGGAGGGGTGGGTGTGGAGTCCTCCCAGCAGTGCCCTGAGACAGGAGGGGTGGGTGCAGAGTCCTCCCAGCAGTGCCCTGAGACAGGAGGGGTGGGTGCCTATCACTCCCAGCAGCGCCCTGAGACAGGAGGGGTGGGTGTGGAGTCCTCCCAGCAGTGCCCTGAGACAGGAGGGGTGGGTGCCTATCACTCCCAGCAGTGCCCTGAGACAGGAGGGGTGTGTGCAGAGTCCTCCCAGCAGTGCCCTGAGACAGGAGGGGTGGGTGCAGAGTCCTCCCAGCAGTGCCCTGAGACAGGAGGGGTGGGTGTGGAGTCCTCCCAGCAGTGCCCTGAGACAGGAGGGGTGGGTGCAGAGTCCTCCCAGCAGTGCCCTGAGACAGGAGGGGTGGGTGCCTATCACTCCCAGCAGTGCCCTGAGACAGGAGGGGTGGGTGTGGAGTCCTCCCAGCAGTGCCCTGAGACAGGAGGGGTGGGTGCCTATCACTAACAGCAGTGCCCTGAGACAGGAGGGGTGTAACACATGTGTGTGAGGCCAGAATTATCCACATGCATACTGGCTACAAGGGAACATGTCCCCATGAACTCATGTCAACAGACTCCACACACAAGTACAGTGATCACCAAGGATGCCACGATTGTTGCAGGTGGAGACATGGCCCTGCATGCATGGCCAAAGTAGAAGGGCTCCGTCACACACACAGCTCATGTAGACACAGCTCTGCGCTAAACATTGGGAACACCCTGCAGGGAAGAAAGCTGGGTACACAGAGGAAGGAATACACCCTGGGACAAGTGCACCATGCAGTAACTGCTTACATGAACAAAGAAAGTTAGCCAACACCTTGTGATGGCACACAGATCACAGGGTCCCACCAATGAGCAGTACACTACTACATATCCCACACACCCAACCCCTTACACACCACCCAAAACCATGTAGCAGCTCCACCAACACCAACACCAGCATAGCAGTAGTGTGATAATGAAAACAAAATTAAGCTTTATTCAGCATGAGCACAATGTCCGTGGATCGCAGGCAGTTCAATCTTCACAAAGCCCATAGGGCAGTCAATGATTCTCAGCTGGATGGGGGACACAGTGGGATGCGTGTCCCCTACCTTGCCTGCACAGTCAAATGGCATCGTCTTCCACACTGGTGAGGGCATCAGGGGGGGGGGAAGCAACAGGCACCGCAGGGACATCAGGGCAAAGGGGCGGCGTTGTGGGTGCAGGGATGGAGGACTCCACCACAGGGGGTGGGTCAGTGCCAGTGAGGGAGTGGACTGGGTGAAATGCGGACTCCCACTATGGCTGCGTGTCACACGTTTGCCCCCCGACCCAGTGGGTGTGCCTACCTCACCCTGTGTGTGCGTGTCAGGAGGAGTGCGGTGGACCTTCCCTGCTGGTGTGGTGCCCGTGTCCGTTGATGTGGGTGCATGCCGACGTCTGGGTGTACGTGGGACAGGCATGGGAGTGGGAAGTGTGGATGGGGCAGGGGTAGGTGGGGGGAGGTCGCGCTGCAGGAGACCCACTGCTGCAGTCAGTGTGGAGTCTATGGACCTCAGCAAGTTGCGTTGGTCAGCCTGCGATGAATGAATGCCCTCCAAGAAAGCCTCGATGTTGGTGAGGGTTTTGCCGTGGGCATGGAGGACATTAAGGATCGCAGCCTGACCAACCTGCAGTTGCCGCTGGATGTCCACAGACTCTGCATTGGCGGCAGCAGTGGAGACAGGGGCAGGGGGTGCGGTGCCTGGCAAGAAGGAGACATGCTGTGACCGGGCACGCTGGGAAGGGACACGAGCAAGTGGGAGGCGGCTGGTGGAAACTGAGGGGGCGGTGCGAGGTGTTGTTCCGCTGTCAGCTGCTGGTGCAGCCTCCGCCCACTCGGAGACATCCTCCTCGGACCTGTCAGCTTCGTAGTCTGATGTGCCAGTCGACAGGTCCTCGGCCACACTCTCCTCCGCCTCTGTCCCACTCGATGTGCCAGACCCGATGTCACGGCTGGCACTGGTGCTCGGTCCCTCCGCCTGGTCTGTGTCCATGTCTCCCTCTGTGTCCCCCGACGATGCTGTGGGCAGGGTGGAGAGACAGAAATTAATCAGACACCTGTACACATCTGTCACATGAGTCCAATCTACATAGGTAACATTGCATGGCCTGAAAAGGAAGATCCCTAACATCTACTGAACAGGGTACCGATGTAGGGCATGAAACACACAGTTGGTTGAGCCACCATGCCACTGAAATACCATGGAGAGCATGAGACAATAGCTAAACACAGGAAACGGAGTCTGACATAGCACCCAGGCCCTGGGGACAATCCAGCACTGCATCTGCACCACACAGCGTTGGCGAAAATACCGATGACCAGGGAGCATATCCATGAACTTGAGACACATGCTGCATAGGTAATGCTGAAAACATGCACAACATGACTCGGTCACTGCACATTGCGTGTGTGTCCAGACACATCACACACTGCCCAGACCCAGCAAGTGGAAATCAGGAGTTAACACATAGGCATTGCCCGCCCCAACAAGACCCTACACGAGGCAAATTGTTGTGACACAGGTGGCACCAACATCTCATAGTCTGGGTGATACACACAGGGGCAGGCAAAAAGCAAGATTGGACGCCAAACAGCCAAGGTGCGCCTGTACAAATAATGAGGTACCAGTGCCCATCCTCAGATGAGTATAAAAAGACACACAGGCACTGGCAACTGTGAGTATGAAGAAGGACAATCAGGTCAGGCTCCACAGTGGACACCTGTACAAAATAGCACGTCTATATACATGGTGACAGGGGACAATGGCACAGAGCACAACCTACGCTGTAGACACTGAGATTGGTCACGTTTATGATGACACATACACCACTGAGGAAAAGGTGCCCCAGGGGACAGTAGTGGGCACGCAACTACATGCTACTGAATGGTAATGACTGCAACACACGTCACCATCCCTGCACTATGTGTATCGCACACTCATGCACATCATGTCACAGGCCACTACATAGGACATGCTCGCTGTAAGGCATGACACATGAGAGACCAACTCCCATGTCTGGAGTCAGCATCAGTGCCAACTGACATGGAACCCACATGCAGTGAACTTGACAGTGCACAGGCAAGGTCCCACAACCTGTTACACACCACCCCCACACATGATGCTACAGTCATTGTTCTCGTGGACAAAGCGCCAGCCTACATTACCTTGTGAAGGAGTGACTAAGCACAGAGCAGGGAACACATTGCAAGGAGGGGAAGGGTGGCAGGGGCACAGCGCTATACTGGGGCAAACAGGATCTGCACAGCACCTTTAAACCCTGCCAGTGAATTCATGCTACTGTGCCCTTACAAATGCCGGTGACACACAACAAACACACATGTACCTACCCCCTTCCGGCTGCTGCATCGCCTGTAAGCGCCTCTCCAGGTCTGGAAAGACCACCGGCAGCACACGCCTGTGGAGGTGGCTCAGACGGCGGCGGCCGCGGTTCTTGTGGCTCTCAGGTGAGTCCCCCAGCAGGAGCCGTGCAATCCTCCACGTCCAGCACTGGATATCCTGCCAGCGTTTCCTCACCTGGGGCAGGCTCCGCCTCCGACCATCCACACCCCTCACAGCACTGACGGCGGTCAGCCAGATCTGCTCCTTGGCAGTGGCGCCTACCTGTGAGGAGGAACAAGTGACACCACATCAATACACCAGCCACATGTCACAGAGAGACATATGGGTACAAATTAGCTGGTTACAACAAGGCATGTCATGCAGCCAACGCATTGCACCTTTGTCATAGGGACATCATCCCCTGGTGAGGGCAAAAGCAGTACGTGCCACAGTGGGTACACAGGTGGAATGATGGCAATGTCACAATCAATGATCAAGGCTCACACTGTGCATCACACCCACCCCTCCTGTCTCAGGGCACTGCTGTGAGTGATAGGCCCCCACCCCTCCTGTCTCAGGGCACTGCTGTGAGTGATAGGCCCCCACCCCTCCTGTCTCAGGGCACTGCTGTGAGTGATAGGCCCCCACCCCTCCTGTCTCAGGGCACTGCTGGGAGGACTCTGCACACACCCCTCCTGTCTCAGGGCACTGCTGGGAGACATCAGGCACCCCCCCCTGGGACCCCCCCGACAGTACATGGCATGTGTGTTACACCTGGACGCAATGGCAGAAGTCACAGTCACAACATAGGGACAGTCTGTGGCAGTGGCCTATGCACTCACCTGATACCCTGGTCGCCCATACAGCATGGAGTACTGTGGGAGGATCACATCCAGCAGAGCCATGTTCTCCTCCAGGGTGAATGGCTGTGTCCTCTCCACAGCCCTTGACATGGTTCCAGGGAATCAGTAGCAGCAGCTGGGTCGACGAATGCAAAGATGTGCAGGCAAGTGCTCCCTCATGGGACCTGGCTGCCTTATATGTGCCCTTCTGCCCAGTCTCATGCACAGGAGTACAGAGTGATTGGTCACTCACATTTGCATCCTATGTTTCCACCAATCCCTTCAAACCTAGCAGTCTGTGGGTTCTCTATCGGTTTCATTCTCCTGCATGATGTCAGCCCCACAAACACATTGCAACAAAGTAGAAGAATTCCAACTGACTTCTGCTGTGCACCTTCCAGAACAATTTCGAAATTTGAACTTGGTCTCCATGACAACCAGCATGCATGTAGGCCTTAATACTTGTCCCCTATGTAATTTGGAGCATCACACACAGGTACGGTGCGTTTCGGGGCCCTAGGGCACCCCAAATGCATGGCAACGGCCCGTACATGCATGCCTACGTTCACTATCACTATGGGTCTGCACGCGTATGCGTACTCGTAGTGGTACGGACCGTACACACGCATGTACGCTCACTATCACTATGGGTCTGCACGCGTATGCGTACTCGTAGTGGTACGGACCGTACACTCGCATCTACGCTCACTATCACTATGGGTCTGCACGCGTATGCGTACCCGTAGTGGTACGGACCGTACACACGCATGTACGCTCACTATCACTATGGGTCTGCACGCGTATGCGTACTCGTAGTGGTACGGACCGTACACACGCATCTACGCTCACTATCACTATGGGTCGGCACGCGTATGCGTACCCGTAGTGGTACGGACCGTACACACGCATGTACGCTCACTATCACTATGGGTCTGCACGCGTATGCATACTCGTAGTGGTACGGACCGTACACACGCATCTACGCTCACTATCACTATGGGTCTGCACGCGTATGCGTACTCGTAGTGGTACGGACCGTACACTCGCATCTACGCTCACTATCACTACGAGTACGCATACGCGTGCCGACCCATAGTGATAGTGAGCGTAGATGCGTGTGTACGGTCCGTACCACTACGAGTACGCATACGCGTGCAGACCCATAGTGATAGTGAGCGTACATGCGAGTGTACGGTCCGTACCACTACGAGTACGCATACGCGTGCAGACCCATAGTGATAGTGAGCGTAGATGCGTGTGTACGGTCCGTACCACTACGGGTACGCATACGCGTGCAGACCCATAGTGATAGTGAGCGTACATGCGAGTGTACGGTCCGTACCACTACGAGTACGCATACGCGTGCAGACCCATAGTGATAGTGAGCGTAGATGCGTGTGTACGGTCTGTACCACTACGAGTACGCATACGCGTGCAGACCCATAGTGATAGTGAGCGTAGATGCGTGTGTACGGTCCGTACCACTACGAGTACGCATACGCGTGCAGACCCATAGTGATAGTGAGCGTACATGCGAGTGTACGGCCCTATCACTATGGGTCTGCACGCGTATGCGTACTCGTAGTGCTACGGACCGTACAAATGCCTGTACGCTCGCCATCACGATGGGTACACATATGGCAGCACTCCCACAGTGATTTGGGAACATGCACAGGCCCTCTCAGCAGCAGTACGGCGGTTTTTACACATCACTGTGGTGATAGGCGACACACAGGTAGGAATAGGGCGGACATACTTGTCCATGGATGGACATACTTGTCCAGGAATGGACATCAAGGCATCGTCTGTGCATTACTACATGTGTGGGGCACAGGTGTCACAGGCTGTGATGTGGAACATGCCTCCTGAGTGGAGAAGGCACCAGATGTATGATGAGATGTGTACAGGTGTACTGTGTGAGGGTGCAATGTGTGCCAGGCATGCCCTTGACTCCTTTGACATGTGTGCATGTGGGACTGCGCACTTGGGGTGAGCGTCACTGGCATGGCACGGACACCAACACACGGAAGTGTCCCATGATGCCCGGTACAGGGGTCATGACACATGACTTGTCACTACCCACAGTGCACAATGTGACTATGTCATATATGTGTCCGGGATTTACATCAGGTTGATGTTGTAGCACCCTCAAAAGCTGCAGCCGTTGCAGCAACCAACATGTGGCTGTGTGTAGATTGTCATTGCACACTGTTCCGCACACCATGCCACATGTGTTATCGGATGTGAGGTGCACATGTATGCATGGGACACGGAGTAGCGTGACAAGGCCATGTCAGCATCCTCACAAGGAATGTGTGGTGAGTCATGACATGTGCACCTTCATGGCAAGGTGTGTGGGCTGGACTAGTGTAATGTCATGTGACCTGTGGCTCCAGTGTTCCGCTACCAGTCTCTGCAATCGGCATCCCACTTCTGCTGATGTGTGGGTGTATGTCACTCCTGTCTTGCGTCGGGCTGTGCACTTGCACTGGGACACAGCTATGTCCATGGCGTGGCATGGGGAGGTTCTCAATCACTGTGTGTAGCTGGGTCTTGGAAGGAGTGTCACCTTGCATCCATACGTGTCCTGGGCATGTAGCACATACCTGACTCCCTATGTAGCATGTGTGTATTGCCAGATTTACATGTGCTCAGTAGACATGAGTTGTTCTCGTAGTGCACTCACTCTTCCTTGTCACTTCCAAATTACTGCAGAGCGCCGCCTCTTGCCCGAAGAATTCCAGACTTGGCTACCATGCAGGAGAATGACAGGATCCGGCTCTACCGCTTCACCCAACCGTTGATTCTGGAGCTGACGGCGAGACTGGCACCACACCTGCAACCGCAGCACAGGTATCCTACGGCACTGACACCCCAGCTGAAGGTAATGGCTGCCCTACATTTTCTTGCCACGGGTACCTTCCAAAATACCATAGCTCATGTTGGTGGCATGTCCCAGAGCATGTTCAGCGGTGTGCTGCATGATTTCTTGGAGGCCATGTTGATTCACCTGGATGACTTCATCAAGTTCCCAACCCCTGAACAGATGACTGAGGTCAAGCGTGGATTCTATGCCCTGGGAGGGATGCCCCATGTCATTGGGTCCATAGATGGGACACATGTAGGTTTGGTACCACCACACGCACGGGAGGTGGCGTACCGCAATCGGAAGCACTACCACTCCATCAATGCCCTTGTGGTGTGTCTGTCCAATATGGTGATTTCACATGTCTGTGCTCGTTTCCCAGGGTCAGCACACGATGCCTACATCATGAGGCGTAGCGGGATGCCTGATATGATGATGCAGCTGCGCAACGAACGGGCATGTGTTGTTGGTGGGTACAGTCTGTCTGTCCTGTATTCTGTATAGCCGACCAGCAAGACCGCTTCACCAGTTCTAACGATGTCCATGTGCTTCCCATGTAGGGGACGCTGGCTATCCCAACATGCCTTGGCTGCTGACACCTCTCCGCAACCCCATCACGCCGGCCCAGCTCCGCTATAACACCGCCCATGGCCGGACAAGGCGAGTGATAGAGAGGACGTTTGGCATGCTGAAGAGCCGATTCCGGTGCCTCCACAAGACCGGCGGTGCACTCCCTTATGCCCCGGCGAAGGTCTGCAAGATCTTCATGGTCTGCTGCATGCTGCACAACATGGCAGTTGAAAGAGCTGTGCCACTCATCCTGAATCAACATGACGAGGACCATCCACCCGTGGAGGACGAAGGGCTTGGCAATGGGGCTAGTGATGTGGAGGATGTGGAGCCGCAAGAGGACATCCGGACTCGGCTCATACGCGACTTCTTTGCTTAGTGCTGAGTACCAGGGTCTGAGTGTGCACGCATTGGTCCCCGTGTGGCATGCGTTGTGATGTGTGTCTCCACCTGCATGTATGGCACGTGGGTCAGAGGTGTGTGTGGGTGTGTCACTGGAGTGATGGTGGCAGTGATGGTAGTATTTCCCCAGTCATAATTGTGACCTAGCATGTTGTCATCCATACATGTGTCGAGTAAATGCACATGCAAGTGGCTGTGCTTTTTGTGGCTGACTTCTTGTGTGTCTCTCTTCCCCAGGTACCTGCGCATGCCGTTTGCTGGTTGCATTGTTGTGGCACTGCTATTCCTCATGGACATGACATCGTGGGCTGACTCAGCGTTACAGGCACGGACACGTTTGGAAGTCTCCATGGGGTAAGGGATGCATCTGGGGTGTATTGGGTGTGGCAGTTGTTCACCATGTGTGCACACTGCCCCGGTCGGGGTTTGGTTCCTCTGCAGTCATGTGGCATCCCCATGGGACACGACATGCAGCTGGGTACACCTGAATAGATGGGCTGCCTGGTTGTCAGTCATCAGTGATGGGATAGTGGATTGTGATGATGGCATCAATGTGTGTGACACTGCCCTCGGACACATACGGTTAACATTGTCTTGACATGGCGTGGGACTTCCACATCAGCGGATCTATGGTGTATGTCAGGCTCTCCGTGTGCAGCTGTGGGTTTTAGCTGTTAGCCGACACTTGTGTGCCAGTTCCATGGCTATCACGCATTTGTGCTGCAGAAGGGGGGTGCCAGTGTTGGACCCACATGTTACTCCACATGATGTGTTCATGTGTACTTCAAGTTGCCTCTGCAATCCCAAAAACATGACTAATAAAGGTGTCCCTATGCCTCCAAGGTGCCTCTTCTCAGTCAATGCTGGTGTGTTGGCACGGTGCATCCTGCATGTCTGGCATGGTATTCCCTGATTGTGGCTATGTGTCAATGTGTCGAGTGGCAAGATGCAAGCTGTGTGTGTGTGCTGAGACTGTGTATTGGGCATGATGTCCATGACTGTGTGGGTATTCTGACATGTGCCATCCCCATGCATCCAACGTTGTCCATGACCCCATTCTCTGCATCCACCGGACTCAAGCTTGCAGGACATGGTTCTGCCACCTGTCTACACATACCTGGGTGCCCCCCAGGACACTGGCCAGGATCCCTGACCTCTGCGCATGACTGTTGCTGTACTCAATGTGTCTGTCAGCACGGTTGTTCGGCCACCCCCTCAGCTGGTTCTGCCCATCACGGGTGTGTATGGTGCTCCATGTCTGTCTTGCCTAATAAACTGTGACCCATGTGTCCTGTGCCAGACTCAGGCCCCAGGGTGTGGATGGTTGAAGTGAACAGATGACTCAGGCATGTTTAGACTGTACAAGACACATGTTAGGTAATAATGCTACCAGCAGGCATCTACTCTTAATAGTGTGATTTATTATTGGGGGGGGGGGGGACAAAGTGAGGGGCTTTCCGGGATTAGGGAATCCAAAGTTCAGTAGGGGAGTTGGTGTCCTTGCCATTGGAAATCCTCAGAGTCCATGCCACAGTCTTTGTCAACATTGGTCAGCCAGTGACCAGCAGGGCCATGTGGCAGAGAATGTCTCTTGATGCTGTGATGCTGTTGCTCCAGTGGGCCAGGTGCCAGGCCAGGTGTCCTGGGAGATGGTGATGTAGCAGCCACCCTCACGGTCCTTTCCGTGGACGACCCGGCTTCCTGCGGGGAACCTCAGCAGCAGGCCGTGACGACGTCTGGGATGCTCCGTCGGATGTTTCCTCCTCCTCCTCCTGATCCCTCCCTGTGGGTGGTGATGTTCTCCGCCTTCTGGCACAGGGAGGGTCGGCCATGGTGTCGGCCATCCGACGGAGTGTAGCGTGAATCCCCTGGAACGCCGTCACTTGCTCAGCCTGTCTGTCCTCCATCCTCCGTTGGTGTACCTGTAGACAGGCTATTAGCTCCGCATGTTGCTGGGCCTGCTGGACCTTGATCCCCTCGAGGACGGACACGACCTGGGCCATGCCCGTGGTGTCCTGCCGGTATGAGTCCAGGATGTTACGGACATGGGAAAATACCGGATCCCCAGCCAACTGGTCAGGCTCGCGCCTCCGCCGTCCTCCACTCCCACCACCCCTGCCCACTTGCGTCTGGCCTGCACTTGTGGGCACATCGGGTCTCCGGGACCCCTGAGGGGTGGCATTGGCGTTGTCGCCTGCCTCCTCCTGGGTGCCCGGGACACCGTGTCCCTCCTGGCGAGCCTGGCTGCATTGTGGTGTTGGGGCAGGGATCCTGGGTGTCTCCTGGGATGTGGCAGGAGTGGGGGTGGTGGTTGGCACGGTTGTACCTGACGCAGGTGCTGCAGGTGGTTGGACACCAGAGGGGCCAGGTCGGTCGGGGTCGTCCGCAGAGTGGTGAGAGTGGTCGCTGCCGGTGGGATCGGTCTCCTGCAGATCCGGGTCCTGTGAGTGTTCCCCCCCAGTGTTGGGGGGTGCAGCACGACGTTGACCTGTGTGTGAGAGAGAAAATGTTAATTTTGGTCCATGCAACATCCATGTTTCATCCGTTTCAAAGTTGGCACATTTCCTCTTGGAATTAGGATCTGTCTTGCATTCCACTCACAGTGCACTTGTGCATGGGTGTGTCCCTTGGGCACCAATTTGGCCCCTTTAACTATGTGTGGCACAGTCTTACTTGCTGCGTCAAGTGTGACTGCAGTCAGCAGTGGAGTGTGCAGGTGTGGCGAGCCATGCATTTGCGCCTTCCTTGTAGCACTGTACATGTGCACATGGAGTGGATCCACACACTTATATGATGCAGGTGGCTGTCCTTGTGCTCGTGTACAGGTTGTGACATGGCCCTGCGTTTTGCCATGATGAAGAGGGGGGGTTCTGGCACTGGCCACCCTTGTCTACATGCACGCAGTCCACCTGCTGACGAGCAGACATTCCCGCACACCAAAGGACTGATTTGCTATCCCTGTGTCTCCCTCCTTCTCTGTCCCCCTCTCCCTCCCTCTCTGTCCCCCTCTCCCTCCCTCTCTGTCCCCCTCTCCCTCCCTCTCTGTCCCCCTCTCCCTCCCTCTGTGTGTCAGCCTCCTCCCTCTGTCCGTCTTCCTGTGTCTCCCTCCCTCTCTGTCCCCCTCTCCCTCCCTCTCTGTCCCCCTCTCCCTCCCTCTGTGTGTCAGCCTCCTCCCTCCCTCCGTGTGTCAGCCTCCTCCCTCTGTCCGTCTCCCTCCCTCTCAGTCCCCCTCTCCCTCCCTCTGTGTCCCCCTCTCCCTCCCTCCGTGTGTCACCCTCTGTCACCTTGGCCCAGCTTCCTGGGCACACACTGTTAGCAGATCTTTGAGTGTCCCTTGGCCTGTTGATGTGAGTTTGTTTCTGATCTCCAGGCACCCATTTTGTCTGCTGTGTGTCTGTGCGCTGCTGCTGTGGTGGTGTGTGCTGCCACTCTTTCACAATGTTGGCTGTTCATTAGCTGCTGTCATGTGCAAAACAGTGCCTTCACCCCCATGTGTTGATGCAAGGCGTCCGCCATTTGCTGGCAAGTCATTCCTGTGTTGGGACACAGTGTTTGTCTGGCTGTGACCTAGGCCATATGGGCAGAGGGCATTGTTGTCTGCTTTGGAGTCGCACTATGTGATTTTTGGTGCCCAGCCTCCCGCCATCCGGGTTACCGTGTCATGTGTTGTTGTCTTCTGTGGCCTGTGACTTGACATTGTCCAGCTGGGTGCATGGGGCATGGTGGCAGCAGTGGCATGTGCCTGCTCATGGAGTGTGGTTGAGTCATGCGATGGCTTGTGGTGGTTGCGTGCCTGTTAGTAATTTTGGTTGTGGTTGCAGTTCCCCCCATGTGAGGTGCGTTGTTTGTGTACTCACCCGGGTCTCGGAGTCCTTCTACTCCTTCAACTGCCTCCACCGGCAGTATGGCCATCACCCTCTCCTCCCAGGGATGGTACTGTACGGCTCTGCGGGAGGGCCCTCCTCCGGTGGCGTTGGCCTGGTCGTGTTCCTCCTGCCTCTTGGCTCTGACCCTCCTCCGCAGATCGTACCACCTGTTCTGGCAATCCTGCTTGGTCCTCCTGGTGTCCGCAACAGCATTCACAGCATCGACGATGGTCTGCCACATGGCTGTTTTGGCTGCCTGGCTGGTGCTTCTGACCAATGTTCCAAAGATCTGTGGCTCGACTCTGAGGATTTGATCAACAAGGACCTCCAACTCTCGGTGACTGAACTTTGGATTCTTGGTAGTGGGCATGGTGAGGGGTGTGGGTGGGGATGGTGTGGGTGTGTGGGGTGTGTGGATGTTGGGGGGGGGGTGTGGATGGTTGTGTGTGTGTGTGAATGTGATGAGAGGGTGTTTGTGAGGGTGGTCGTGTGAAGGTGTGCAAGTGTAAGGTGTGGTGTAGCTTGTAGTCTGGTTCTGTGGTGTCTGGCAGCAGTGAGTCTGTTGCAAAGGCTCATGGTTTGTGTGTGTGGGCCCTTTTTATTGGTCCATGGGTGGGTGTGGCAGTTTTTGAATTTTGGGTGGGTGTGTTATAAGGAGTGGTGGTGTATTGGGCCTCTGTTTGTTTTTGGCAGTTGCAGGTCAGTGATTGTGTTATTTTAGTGGTTGTTGGCCATGTTTAGTGGCTGTGTGCCTTTCGAATGTTGTATTCTTGTGTTGTTTTATTTTGTCCTGGTTGTGTACGTGCGTTTTGAGCGTGTGTACGGTGTGTACATGGGCCATTTGGTTGTACGATGATGTCCTTGTGTGTGGCTTTGTACGACTCGTACATGCGGTTGTGATGTTGGGGCATGGGGTGCGCTCCGTACTTAGGAGGTTGTGTTGGGGGTGCGCCAGGAACTACTGGGGTGTAGGTTCACGGTGGTACGACACGTACTGGGGTGGGGGTAGGACTGGAACGTACAGGGGTGTAGGTACACGGGGGGTATGACACGTACTGGGGTGGGGGTGGGGCTCGAACGTACTGGGGTGTACATAGACGGTGGTACGACACGTACAGGGGTGGGGGGGTGTACATTGACGGTGGTACGACACGTACAGGGGTGGGGGGGTGTACATTGACGTTGGTACGACACGTACTGGGGTGGGGGTAGGACTGGAACGTACTGGGGTGTAGGTACACGGGGGGTATGACACGTACTGGGGTGGGGCTCGAACGTACTGGGGTGTACATAGACGGTGGTACGACACGTACAGGGGTGGGGGGGTGTACATTGACGGTGGTACGACACGTACAGGGGTGGGGGGGGTGTACATTGACGTTGGTACGACACGTACTGGGGTGGGGGTACGACTGGAACGTACTGGGGTGTAGGTACACGGGGGGTATGACACGTACTGGGGTGGGGGTGGGGCTCGAACGTACTGGGGTGTACATAGACGGTGGTACGACACGTACAGGGGTGGGGGGTGTACATTGACGGTGGTACGACACGTACAGGGGTGGGGGGGTGTACATTGACGTTGGTACGACACGTACTGGGGTGGGGGTACGACTGGAACGTACTGGGGTGTAGGTACACGGGGGTATGACACGTACTGGGGTGGGGGTGGGGCTCGAACGTACTGGGGTGTACATAGACGGTGGTACGACACGTACAGGGGTGGGGGTGTGTACATTGACGGTGGTACGACACGTACAGGGGTGGGGGGTGTACATTGACGTTGGTACGACACGTACTGGGGTGGGGGTACGACTGGAACGTACTGGGGTGTAGGTACACGGGGGGTATGACACGTACTGGGGTGGGGGTGGGGCTCGAACGTACTGGGGTGTACATAGACGGTGGTACGACACATACAGGGGTGGGGGGGTGTACATTGACAGTGGTACAACACGTACAGGGGTGGGGGGGTGTACATTGACGTTGGTACGACACGTACTGGGGTGGGGGTAGGACTGGAACGTACTGGGGTGTAGGTACACGGGGGGTATGACACGTACTGGGGTGGGGGTGGGGCTCGAACGTACTGGGGTGTACATAGACGGTGGTACGACACGTACAGGGGTGGGGGTGTGTACATTGACAGTGGTACGACACGTACAGGGGTGGGGGGGTGTACATTGACGTTGGTACGACACGTACTGGGGTGGGGGTACGACTGGAACGTACTGGGGTGTAGGTACACGGGGGGTATGACACGTACTGGGGTGGGGGTGGGGCTCGAACGTACTGGGGTGTACATAGACGGTGGTACGACACGTACAGGGGTGGGGGGGTGTACATTGACGGTGGTACGACACGTACAGGGGTGGGGGGATGTACATTGACGTTGGTACGACACGTACTGGGGTGGGGGTAGGACTGGAACGTACTGGGGTGTAGGTACATGGGGGGTATGACACGTACTGGGGTGGGGGTGGGGCTCGAACGTACTGGGGTGTACATAGACGGTGGTACGACACGTACAGGGGTGGGGGGGTGTACATTGACGGTGGTACGACACGTACAGGGGTGGGGGGGTGTACATTGACGGTGGTACGACACGTACAGGGGGGGGTGTACATTGACGGTGGTACGACACGTACTGGGGTGGGGGTACGACTGGAACGTACTGGGGTGTAGGTACACGGGGGTATGACACGTACTGGGGTGGGGGTATGACTGGAACGTACTGGGGTGTACATAGACGGTGGTACGACACGTACTGGGGTGGGGGTACGACTGGAACGTACTGGGGTGTACCTAGACGGGTGGGGGTATACATATACGGGGGGTACGTGTCGGACGTACGGGGGCTGGGGGGAGTGTTGGGCGCGTATGCGGGCACATGTCTCCATGGTTGCTATAGGTGTTCGGTGCGGACGGTGTTTTTTCCATACGGTTGTAGGCTCGGACGCACGGGATGGATCGTGATTCCTCGGTCGGACTTGGATTTTTACGTTTTTAAGGTAAATCGTCCGAGGACGTGTCGGACACATTTTCCGACCCGAGGACGTGTGGGGAATGATTCCCAGTGCGGTTCGTATGGACTTTTTACCATGCGAATCGTGATTGCCAGTTCGTACGGCACTTGTACGATTCGTACGGTAAAAAGACCCGATACGAGTCGTACGGGGACATTTTTTACCGGATCGTGATCGGCACCTTTGTCTCTGCACTTAAAAACTTAGCACTGTCCTGTAGAGTTGGTGAGCTACATGACAAATTCATTCGCGACCAGATAATAATGCGGTCTGCCAATCGCGAAATCCAAGAAAAGCTGTGGGCTAAGGGTGAGGCTCCCCTCCAAAAAACTCATTGACATGGTTAAAAGGACAGAACTAACTGGTAGGTGCGCTAAAGCTGACCTTTCTGAAGACAAACATAAACCTATAGAAGAAGAACAACCCATTGTAGCCAGGGTAAAACACTTTAGAAACACCGCCAAAATATCCTCTCATGATCCCAACCCAAGGAAGAAGTCTTCTTCTAAAGCCATGTTAACCGGAAACAGAAAATGTTTTAGATGCAGTAGCAGATTCCATTTAGCGAACGATAAAAATTGCCCTGCCCTCAAACAGAAATGTACCAAAGGCGGAATTATTGGCCATTTTGTTAAACAGTGTCATAGCAAACAAAGAAGAGGCTCTAATATAAAAGTGGTTGTACCTGATGAATATGATGATTTTGACTCTTCAGATGACGAAGACATGAACCTCTTTGTACTTCTCGTTGATGATAACGATTTTCTTAATGTGAAGGGCAAGAGTAGAAAACCTATATGTGATCTACATATTGGTGTGGTGGACATTTCAATTGTAGCTGATTCAGGGTCACCCTATACCATTATAAACAAGAGCGTCTGGGAAGAAAAGTTTGTACCGGTGTGGGGCCGCAAGCTCGCTAGTCCCGACATTTCCCCCAAAACATTTACTGGAGAGCCCATTGATGTTTTAGGCTACAGGGGACTGCCCTTCCTGTTCAAAGACCGACACAAAGTGAGAAAGTTGTATGTTTCTGCCATTGGTCCTTCAGTACTTGGATGGATAGACCAGGGAAAGCTTGGTTTACTCCCAGACCCCAACAGCCCGGATCCTGTATTATCTTTGCAATCCGAGGGTGAGTATAAGAAAGTTAGCAAAAACAAATTTCCGTGTGTATTTTCTGAAAAAATAGGGAAGTTGAAGGGATTTCACCATGAAATCGAACTCAAAAAGGATGCAGTTCCTTGCATACATAAATGCAGAAACATCCCTTTCTCTATCAGAGAGGAAGTTAAACCTGAACTCATTAAACTACAGAGAGCTGGTATCATAGGACCCGTGGAGTCTGCGGAATGGGTCGCACCCTTGGTTTGCACCAAAAAATCCAACGGCAAACTCCGTTTGTGTGTGGCCCTCCAGGAACTTAACAAAAATATTCTCACTGATCAATACCCCTTGCCTAGAATCAGCAATATGTTGTCTCATACAAATGGCATCAAATGGTTTTCAACTGTCGACCTGACCGCAGCGTACCATCAGGTTGCATTACACCCCGACAGCAGAAGCCTCACTACTTTTGTGACACCCTTTGGGTGTTTTAGGTTCAAAAGGGTTCGTTTTGGACTGGCCTCGGCTGCGGCCATGTTTCAAAGACTTATGCATATACTATTTAAAGAGGAGCCCAACCTGTTGATTTTTCAAGATGACATTATGATCATGGGAGTCAGCAGGGAGGAGCATGATGCAAATCTAAACAGAGTTCTAAGGACTTTGGAAAATGACGGTCTCACCGCTGACATTCAAAAGTGTAAATGTGCTGAGACCAGCGTCACCTACTTGGGACATGAAATTTGTGGAGAAGGCATCAAACCAAAAAAAGAGTTGTTATCAGCTACAAGAGACGCTCATTCCCCAAAAATCAAAGACGAAGTGAAAGCTTTTCTGGGGTTATCTGAATTTTATGCAAAATTTGTTCAAGACTTCCCTTCCAAAACCTTCCCTCTCAGACAGCTTGTGAAGCAGGGGTGCAAATTCTTGTGGTCTGACGAGTGTGAGAAAACATTTAATAACATAAAAGACAACATTTGCAAGGCCCCACCTTTGCAAGGTTTTAATCCCTCCCTACACACTATAATCACTACTGATGCTAGCGGTAGGGGTTTGGGAGCTGTTTTGAGCCAGATTGACAATTTGGGAAATGAAAAGACTGTCGCCTTTGCCTCACGCTCCATGACACCTACAGAGGAGAGATACTCCGTTATGGAGCCTGAGGCTTTGGCATGTGCATGGGGTTTAGAGCACTTTAGGCAGTACATATGGGGATTTAACATTACCCTAAGAAGTGACCACAAACCTCTGGTTAAAGTCCTGACAACTAAAGGTCTGCAGAGTGCCTCTCCCCGCCTTGTACGTATTTCAGTAAGGATGTTAGATTACAATTACAATGTACAATATGTTCCTGGGTCCAAGAATGTTGTTGCAGACTGTTTAAGTCGTTTACCATTACCTTTTGCCAGTGATTCCATTGTAGACATTGAGTCCTTCTACGTAGCTAACATTCTGGATGGAATATCTTGTATTTCACAACATGATTGGTTGTCAGCCCAAGAAACAGATACCACTTTGTGCCAGGTTGGAAAGTATATTGTAGATGGTTGGCCAATTAAAAAGACTTACCCCACCATTTACGCACTTTCTGGGAATTAAGGCACGAATTATCGTCAGAATGTGGTCTTATCCTCAGAAATGGCAAAGTTATACCCCCTACTTCACTCCGATCCAAACTGCTTGACATTTGCCATGACGGGCATCTTGGTATCGGAAAAACAAAAAGTAGAGTTAAAAACTCATACTGGTGGCCGGGGTTGGATCTAGAAATAGACACAGTGCTGGCGCTAAAGCTATCATCAAGTTCTTAAAAACTGTATTCTTAAGGGAAGGATTGCCCAAATGTATTGTAATCAACAACGGCCCACAATTCATTTCCGATACTTTAAAAAAAATGTATCAATGACAATGGCATTTCTCACAAAACTACCTCCCTGTACCACCCAGCTGGTAATGGTGCAGTAGAGAGATTTAATCGCGTTGTGAAAGGAATTGTACAACTAGCTAATCATAACAACCTCTCTTGGAGGAAGGAATTAACTCACAACTTATGGGCTTTCCGTGTAACACTCTGTGAGTCAACTGGTTCTAGTCCATTTGTGTTAAGAGGCAGAACACCTATCACCAAAGACACTGTTGGGTGGTTAACTCCTAAGAAGGTGGACTGGTCCATGGAATCAGTCAATAGCAAAATTTCACACGCTCAACAAACGAGTAAAAATTATTATGACTCCAAACACGCCTGCAAACATGTCAACATTCACGTATGTGAGTGGGTTAGAGTCAAAAGTAGTGGCTTTGTTAGAAAAGGACTTAACCGTTATTCACAACCCCTTATGGTAAAGGAAATCTTTTGCAACTCCGCACTTTTATGTGACGGAAAGGTATGGCACTTTTCGTCCTTATCATTGTGCCGGGGAGATGGTACCTCGCCTCCGCAGCACTTGGTCGAGAGCGGAGGAGTACCTCCACCTCCTCTAGATACGATTGGATTCTTGATGATGACATCTATCAGGGCTGTCACCCTGAAGAAAGTGAGGTTACTCCCTCGAGCGACCAGGAGGAGGGCACCAGTGGTAGCCCCAACCTGGGGGAGAGTTTCACCAGACTCAGTAACCCTAATGTAATTCCCAAGGATGACCTCACTCCTGATATTTCCGCTGGAGAAACTATTCTTAGCACTCCACGTGACTCCATCACTTGTAGTGCTGATGACACTCCTCAAGCTGGAACTTCTGACATGACACAAGATGGTTCACCCCCTCAGGATTCCCATGCTGGCGGAACCATTATCAAGGAACCTACCACTAGTAGACATGGCAGAGAAATAATTCTACCCAAAAAGTTACAAGATTTTGTATGTGATTAACTTGTTTTTCCTCTAGCACATATGGCATATATTGTGCTCCCATACTGTTATAATATGTTGCAATTGATTGTATTGTTTTCTCCTCGCTCCTTTTTTTCCTTCCTTCCCCCCTTCCCCTCCTTGCATATTTCACAATATTTTGTAAATGAGGAGATGTGTTGTGTTTACTCTATGTTGTCCTCACGACCTGCCTCGCGCTGTCCCTTTGCCGCGTGCCCTCGCCCGGGATGCTATGACGTTCCTCCGTTCTACTATAGAACCTTGGGCGAGGGAGGCGGTTGAAGGGCAATAGGAGGATTACTGCTGTCATGAGGAGACGCCTATTGGTGTCAGGGCATTACCTTGAATAAAGGCTACTTCACGTACCTTCATCTGGTGTTGTGGTCTTTACAGATAGTCCACATGGGTGGTGATCAGATGTTCTGCACGAGGAGCACAGTTGTGTTCTTGTCTTGTTTGTCTCTGTGCCCAAGTGTGAAGCGGAAACAAAAAAGGTCCCGAATGGGACGCTTAAACATTAAGACAGCGTTCTAAGCTTGAATTATTGTTTTCCTGCTGCCTGATAAAGGCCCAGCCATGCATGAAGATGTCAGGTTGGCACTTTACGAAATGAAATGTTTACCCACTGCTTGTCAGCCACCATTGATGTCGCCGAGCCAGCAGCCATCACTAAATAAGGCATGCATTATTGATCCCATTTGGACTGCTAGATATCCCTTACAGGGCCCCTGGGGCCCTAATGGCTCTGCTCCCTGGCTCCCAGGAGAGGCCTTCCTTTAATGATCTGTGCTCTAGATGAGGCGCAGTTGGCACGTGAGCCTGAAGGAAATCAGAGCATCACTGCTGGCTTCACCAGCTGTGCACGCTGCTAGTAGACGCACCTTCATCTGGGAAAATGATGGGCTCACTCTGCTTATCTGATAATTAGCTGTATGTCTATTTACATTAACAGTTTTACTTTCTGTCACTCTGCTTTGAGCTTTTGTGTGCGGCAATTTTCCGTACATGCAACGGTTGTTTTTGCACTTAATTTTAATGCACTTGCTGACTGTAATGCGAAACTGCTTACTTTCGATATTTAATAAAACAATTGGAATTACACTTTATCATGTAGATCTTAATGCGTTTTGAGTCTTGCAAGGTTGCAGGGATTCTGAACACAATATGGGTAGCGGAAATAACCCGGTACAACAGTAAAGTGTAGCGTTTACACTCAGGTGAGAGCATCAGCCAGTGCATGGGTAGTTTACATTTTACGTTCACCGTTTTCCCTCTAAACATGATTCGCTTCAGAGCCAGAATACACCACCACGAGGGAAGGAAACCACCAATAAATGAGAGCAGACCTTTGGCCGGTGTACTGTGCTCTGCGCTGGCAGACAAAGTCGTCCTTCAGCACGATGCAAGTCCCATCATAGAGACATGGGTCGGACGCACACGGGTTAACAATGACGTCACAGTGTGTGCCCATGAACAATGATGTACACTTGCAGAAATAACCTGAAACGGGAAAGATACCATTTTTTTAACATTCTCTAGCAGTTTGATACTTCGCAAAAAATTAATCTTAAAAGAGACGAGGATCTTGTAAATCGCGCATCAGAAATAAGGGAAGGTAACTGTAGGAAGGTGGATATCTGACTATGGTTACCCCCAACTTTTTGCCTAGTGTCTAGCTGGTTTTTCGACTTAGTTGGCCTGAGATCCTGCCATTCAGGGTCTCAGGCTGTCTGCTCTCTCTGTAAAATGGACTCCATGTACCCTAGGTACATTCCCAATTGGTAAGGATCACCTTATTGGACCCTGTACAGTGTACCCTAGGTACCCAGGGCATAGGTGTACCCTAGGCCTCCCAGGGGCTGCAGCATGTATTATGCCACCCCTGGTCTGGCCTTCCAATCAGACACAACTGGCTGATCACTCAGCTGGGGCAAGGTCGTGTAATCACCCCTTGCTTAGATATAGTATGCCTATATCTACCCTTATGTATAGACACATGTGTACCTATCAGTCACTCCTATGGCAGGCCTTAACAATCCTGGAGGCAGAGTGCTTGGTAACATGTGAGATGGTGCTCTAGCATGAGCTGAGCCTGTCTGCAGCTTTCGGAATCATGTCCTTATAGCTGTTCTATGATATAGCCTACCATATACTCTTAAAGTGCCTTATAATCTTAAACGGTTATGGTAACTATGGTTTGGCTTTATCAAAACATGTCGTGTAAGGTGTCTAACACTTTGGAATAATACCCCCATACCATTTCTGGTGATGAGGATATTATTCCTCCCTTCTAGAGGGAGAGACATGTTAAAATCCTACTTTGCTGTTTAACTCTAACCAAAGCCTCAGCATCACAAAATGGATGCTGCTGCCACAGACACAAGTCTGACCTCCTGCTGCTGGGAGTGATCCCGGCAAGGGAGGCTTGGACAATAGGTTTCCTGCTTGGGGAGGTGCTAGCACCTCCCCAGACAGACTTTAGTGTATTGGGGCAGGGAGGGCTGAAAGGAATGAGACATGCCTGGGGCACACAAGGTGTCCCATGCATATTCCAGTTCAAACCGGTGCTGGGGCACACCAGCCCCAGTCCTGGCGCGAAACTGGACAAAGGGAAGGGGGTGTAACCACCCCCCTCCCAGGTCCCACCCATAAGGCGTGACCTAGCAAGTAACCCAGCCCCCCAGATTAGTATAAGAGTGGTAGCTGGGCCCCAGGAGATTAGATTATCCTGAACCTGCAACTTAAACAGAAACTCTGGACCTTCGACATTCGACGAAAGAAGAAGACTGAAGAATCTCCCTTGTGGCCAAGGAGTGGCTACCCTGTGCAAACAGGCACCATCAAGAGACTACCCTTTGCTTTGCTGAAGTTCTACGAGGGACCGACTGCAGAGCCCGACCAGAGCCTTGACTTCCACACTTCTCCGACCCTGATCCACATCCACAGCCGAGCTGAGATCCGTGGAGGCGACGAGAGACGTGGGACCGGCTACCTGGGAAAAGTGGCTAGTATCTTCCAGCGCAGCTTCTGAGGCACCCTCGAAGTTGTGCACCGGGGATTGAGAAGCCCCAACCCCAAGCACCATCTGCACCAAAGATCAGCCCCCCACATTTCACGAGTCCTGCGTGGGGCCCTTCTGCATTTTCCTGCTTGCCGCATCTGTCCGGTTGCTTGCCCGTTGGCTAGTGGCCTTTGTGACGACGCATCCAGAAATCTTCACTGCTGGTTTGGCTCCTCCAGACTGGCTCCCGCTTCCTTGCAAAAGAGAAGCACCCCAGACCTTCCTGGTCTGCACCAGAAGCAAGTCCTCCGTTCTTCGTGGGTTCCGCTTGCCAAGGCTTGGTGAGTCCTATTCCAACTTCGACGCCGCCGACAGCAAGAGCCTTCGTGGGACAGCTCGCCTCCTGGTCCTGGTCGTCCTCTACGTTTCCTGGTCCCCATGGCTGCAGCGACAAGCTTCACCTTCACCTGCAATCTTCACGACATCGCCTGGTTCCTTCCTGGTTCCACGTGGTCACTGGCTAGTGACCTTGACTCTGTCCCTTCTGCTGGCAGGTCTCCTCTCTTCTTGATCCCAGCTTTGGGATCCACCGGACACTCTTCACTGACTGCCTGTCAGCATCTTTCCTTCAGGCATCCATAGAAGTCCACGACGAAACCCGACGCAAGTTCACACCTATGCACCCGCAGCCTGTGGGCTAGGTAACTTGGGTACTTCGGTGCTCACAAGGGTAGTGACTATCCTAGGGTCTAGTTTCCGAGTCTCGACTCTCTAGCTGCTTCAGAAGTGTCCTTAAACTGTTAATTTCTAACAAGTACTATTTCTATCGACTTTTACGCATTACGCGTGAGTGTTTCCACTCTGCACCTGAATCCCGTGGGCCTCCCACTTCCTAACTGTTGCTAGTGTAGTGTAGCCCCAGCGATTCCCTAGGCCTAGGCCTATCCTATTTCTGTGACAGTGGTCCTTATACCACTTCTTTAGTATATGGTTTGCGTGGCCCCTAGGGCCTCACTGTATTACTTACCTGTGTGACTTAATGTATGCATAAATAAGACTGTGTTGTACTTATCTCTAATCTCATAAAGAGTGCCGAGGGTTTGACTAGAATAAATACACTTTATTTTATATATATATCTGTTGTGGTGTCCTTTCATTTGGTATTCAAGGGATTATATATGGTATCACAGCTGGCTTCACATGCCATTCAGAGTTTAGCCTAAGACTGCTCTTGTCCATGCTACCACTAGGATAGCTGGTCTATAAGGTTGACTTTACAACCAATCACCATAAGGGTATTTGGACTGATATAAGGTGTACACTAGAACTAGTGACATCATACATCAGGCCAACTTCTCACAGTAACTAGCATACAACAGTGACATAATTAAATAACACAATTACTAAAAACCAAGTGGACCTCAGTGAGTGTCAATATCCATCAAGATTAAAGGAAGAGAGCTACAGTGAGTTGTTAAAAGCAAAGTCACACATGAGACCGCAGAAGAAAAACGTGTTAACTGACAACATGGGAGGAAAAAATGCTTGAGGGACAGAGGAAGAAGAGAAATGTCCTATTACTTACCGGTAATCTTCATTACTCCTGGTTCCGTGGTCCTGGTCCCATTCCTAACAAAGTGGAGATTACTATCTCCGCGACAGAAAAAAAGAACAGGAGCATGCTGGGATACCTAACCCACTCCCTCCCGCTGGGAGTACATAAGCGGTACCAGCCCAGCATGCAGCCTGAAAATACCAAGCCAAGAACCGGAAGGCCGGCCGCCAGGGAGGGAGGGAGGGAAGTAAGGAATGGGACGAGGACCACGGGACCAGGAGTAATGAAGATTACCGGTAAGTAATAGGACATTACCCCCAGGTCCCTCGTCCCATTCCTAACAAAGTGGAGAAAACCAAAGCAGAGAACCCGGCCTTCCGGAACCCCACCAAAGCCAGGGGCACAAGACCGAGAAAAAAACGGCACCCAACTGAAGCAGAAGGGAGCCCACAAGAAAACGCAGGCAGGAGCACACAACCAGCCACGCCCCCAACCAAGCCGACAGAGCCGAGACCCCGAAACAAGCAGGGGACGATCAAGAAAGGACCGCAAACGAGCACAAGACCCCCCAGGCTAGCCTGAAGGAGGCCCCGCACCCAGAGGCAAGCCCCAAGGGAACCCCCAGAGGGGCAGAAAGAAAAACCACCCCCCCGAACCACCAGGGAAAGGGAGCCCCGGAGAAGCCGAAGCGCCCCAACGGAGCAACCCAGCCAGGAAGGACAAACAACCAGGGAGAAAAACCACCAAGGGAGAAGCCCACAGCCCCAGGCACCACCAAGCAGCCGCCCCAACAGGGACAAAACAGGACATCCCGGCCCAACGCTAAAGAGCGCACGAGAGCAGGCTGCACAGGGAGAGAGGCCAAAGGCCCAGGAAGGAACACAGCAGGGCAAGACAGAGAGCGAACCCCCCAGAGCAGGGAAGAAGGCGACCCACAGCCGGACCAACCCACAAAAGACCACACCAAGAGGCGAGGGGAAGGAAGAGGAGAACGAAGAGGCACGCCAAACCCAGACAAACAACGAATGCGACCAACCACAGGACCAACCCCAACACACCAGGGGAAGCCACCAGCAGAGCCGCAAAGACCGAAGAGGGAGGAACCAGACAAGAAAACAGGCACCGACCAAGAGCAACAAACAGGAAGAAAGGGGCCAAGGAACCCAGACAAGGCCCCCCCCCCGCCCCCCACCGACCAACAGCTGACAACCGCGGCAAAAAGGAACCGGAGGCACAGAAAACCCACAGAAGGCCCAGGCCAAAAGGCAGGAAAGACAAGCCGCCAACCCCAGCAGAGACACCGGACGGCCACAGCCAAGGCCGCCACACCGGGAGAAGAAAAACCCGGGCACAGGAACCAGCCAGAGGCCAGGATCGAGGCAACCAGAAGCAGGAGACACAGGGACACGAACCCAGAACCCACCCAAGCAATGCCAGGGAGAGCAACAAGCGCAACCCAAAGCAGACTCCACACACGGCCAGTGCACAGCCAAGAGAGAACAACCAAGGGCCGAACACAGAACCGAGGAAACAAACCCCAGAACCGGGAAGGAGGAACCCCCACCAACCAAGAGCTGACCCACAGGACAGGAGGACACCAAGGAACCACCCAAGGCGAACCCCAAGAAGGGTAAAACAGGAAGGTCTAACAAGGAGGCCAACAGCCCAACAACGCAGGCCGCCCAGAAAGACCCAAGAAGCCAACCGGACAACCTACAAGCCAGCCAGCCCGGAGGACCCCAATACGGAGCATCAGAACCCGAAAGGAGAGGCAAAGGGTCAACCGACCCAACCCCAAAAACCCCAACCAAGAAGGGGCCAGGGAACGGCACCAAAGCAAGCCAAGCCACCAAGAGAGGAGAAGCAGCAGGTGAACAGAGAAGGAGACCGGCAAGCCACAACCGTCAACCAACACAAAGGCCACAGCGCACCAGCCAGGCGCAAAGGAGCAGCACAGGAAAGGACACAGGACCAACCCGGCACCCAGACCAACAGGGCCAGAACCACCGGCCATCAAGAGGCCAAAAAAGAGGCCCAAAAGCACCAGAGAACGAGCGGCCAGGGAAGAACCCAGGCAGGGACCCCGCAAAGGGAGGCCAGAAACAAGGATTGCAAGGGAGCAAACGCCTATGAGGCAGAGCTGAGGCCCCAGCAGCACCCCGGAACACCCCAGGCACCCCCAAACCAAAGGAGAGGTGCCCGGAGAAACCAAAGGCGCACAACCCCCGGGGGGAGCGGGAACAGACCCAAAAAGGGAAGAACAAACCACGCAGAGCCAGCAAGAGCAACGGCCAGAGACACCACAGGCTGAAAGCAGGCCTCACGGGAGCGGGAAACGCACAAGCCCAAGGACAGGCCCACGAGGGGAAAACCATAGCCCCATTGCCCAGGCAAAGCCAACCACCAGCACAAGGCCGAAAAGGGGAGCGGGGACGCAGCAACGCGGCCCACACAACAGGGGAGGCTGACACCAGACTACAACCGGCAGCCCCACCAACAAATCCACCGGCCAAGCCCAAGAGAAGGCACGGCGAGGAGGACACCGGGAACGGCACCCACAAGCAGGAAAGAAGGGCAGAGGGCAGCCCGAACCCACAGACAGGGAGGGGCACAGAAGCAGCGCACCCAAGAAACCAAGGAGCCACCCAGGCAGAAGCCAAGAGAGACCCACAACACCCAGCCACCACAGGAGGCAAAAGGAGCGTCAGCGAGAGGCAAAGGACCCCAAGCCACAAATAAGAGACACAAGAGGGGGAAAGGAAACCACAACAGGAAACCAAACCCCACCAGCCAACCCAGCGCAACACAACACAGCACCAGGCAAGAGGCAAGAGGCAAGCAGCAACACCAGCCAGAAAGCCCACCAGGGGCCCCACCAGGTCAGCCCCAGAGCCAACAGCCAACCAAGGCCAAGGCCTACCAGGACAGAGGGAGGGCACAACAGCCCCCCGGGAACCCAAGAAACAGGGAGTCCAGAAGCACCAAGGACCCCGACGCAGGACGCAAGAAGCAACCCAGCCAAACCCAAGCAGGGGCCAAGCGCAAGAGCAGAGGAGCCGCAGACGGGGGAATTTCGGGGGGCTGCAGGCCCACCTCCCCGACCCACAACCAGCACGAACCTCACCCACAGGGAACCCGCCGGGGAAGGATCCCACCAGCCCGGGCAGGAGGGCACGCCGGAGGGAGGGGAGGAGCGAACGCAAGGGCACCGGCGCGGCCAGCCGCAACACCCAGACATGACCAGGCTCCAGCAGGGAGGAAAGGCCACAGGCCAGGAAACCCCACACAGCGAAGCCCAGAGCATCCGCCAGGCACAGGGGGGCAGAAAGAAACAAGGCACCCTGAGCACGAGCCACGCCAACACCCCTGGAAGGACGCAAGAAGCGCCCAGCACTAGGAGTCGCAGGCAGGCACCCAGACAGGCACGCACCAGGCCCGAATCCACAAGAACAGGCAGGAACCAACAGGGCGGACAGGTAGTAGGCGGAAGAAGCCGGGCAACAGGCAAACAAGGCGGACAACCAACCAGGCACCAACTAGGGGGAACAGAAGCACGCAGGGCAGGAAGGCTGGACGCCCACAGGCCAGAGGGACGAACCAGGCCGAACCCCACCCAAAAAACGAAAAAGCCCATGAGAGCAGACGCGTGCACAGGGGAACGGGCGGACGGCCACAGCACCCGCCAGCCCCGGCACACCCCCAGCAGCAGAAAACAGGGAGGCCGCAGGCCAGCACAGCAGAAGAGCACAGCACAGGGAAGAAAGAAACCCACTACGCTGCACCCATCAGGGGGACAGGCCAACACCACCAAACAGAGACCGTCCCCCAACCCCCCGCCCAGACGCCATCCAGCAACAAGCGCCGAGCAAGCGGAAAACAAGGAGGCCAGGGAACCCACAACCAGAGGAGGAAGCCCCCCCGCCCCCTCGCAGCACCGGGAAGCAAGGAAGAGACACAGCGCAGAAAGCCACGCAACGCCCCCAATCCAGCAAGCAGGAACAGGGAGCGCCACAAGCCAGCACGGACAGACCCCAACAGGAATCAACCAGCAGACGGAGAGACCAGAGGAAGCCGGGTCCCAGAGCACCAGAAAGCGCCAGCAGCAATCAAGGCGAGAATACCACCTAAGCAGCCGAGCAGGTCCCCCAGCCAAGACCGCCGAAGCAGCCCACCGCGCACAGCCAGACCCATCCAGGCAAAGCACAGACCACATAGCCAGAGGAACATGTAAGCGCGAGGCAAACGTGAAGAAAAGCGGAACCGCCACAGGGGCAGGAAGAGCACACCAAAAGCGCCCTGCCCCCAAGATCCAGCCCAGGCACCTTCCAAGACACCAGCGCCGGGCGAGGAAGAGTGCTGCAGCAACCGGCCAGACACTGACCCCCATCAAGGTCCGCCCCTGCACCAACATCAAGAACAGCAGGGGCAAAAGGGAGGAAAGAAGGCGAGCAGCACATCAACAAGCCAGGCAGGGAGACCAGGAGCACCGCCCAGCGCAGCCTCTGGACCCCCATAACAGCCACATCAGCGCGTCTTCCAGCCTGGCCAAGCCATAGGAAGATGCGCGCTGTAACCCGGAAGAAATCTGGAGATCCGGCGCCCCAGCCGCAAAGGGCCGGGCGCCAATCAACGCGACTCCAAGCAAGCCCAGCAGGCCAGGAGACGCGGAACAGGACGTCGAGGACAGCCCAGCAGCCCGACGAGACATCCATGGAAGAAACACACAGGTAAGGTAGCAACACGTCCCATTCTGTCGGAAGACAGAAAAAAAGAACAGGCTGCATGCTGGGCTGGTACCGCTTATGTACTCCCAGCGGGAGGGAGTGGGTTAGGTATCCCAGCATGCTCCTGTTCTTTTTTTCCTGTCGCGGAGATGGTAATCTCCACTTTGTTAGGAATGGGACGAGGACCGGAGGGACCTGGGGGTAATGGATGTTGGCAGAGGACACAGCAAAGTAGTTAGGCTCAAAGGATTTAAAAGTCTTGCAAGAGTTAGAAAGTAGCAACCCAGAAAACTGATAGGGCGCCGTTCGTGGGCAAGGACTCTACCATCCTGCTGCTGTTGCGGAATTCTTTTCATCTTTGGAGGAGCAGAGGGGATTCCGGGACCTTTGTGCTTTGCTGCCTGAAAGGCTGAAAGGCTGACTCCTGACGCTGGGACTGCGAGGCCCAGGGTGCTTTAGGACATCGCACCTGGTGCCTCTTCCCAGCCCCTCCCCTCATTACCTCTACGCCTTGAAAACGCCTCCGGCCCCTGCTTCGAGGGCGCCGTTCGTGGGCAAGGACTCTACCATCCTGCTGCTGTTGCGGAATTCATTTAATCTTTGGAGGAGCAGAGGGGATTCCGGGACCTTTGTGCTTTGCTGCCTGAAAGGCTGACTCCCGACGCTGGGACTGCGAGGCCCAGGGTGCTTTAGGACATCGCACCTGGTGCCTCTTCCCGGCCCCTCCCCTCATTACCTCTACGCCTTGAAAACGCCTCCGGCCCCTGCTTCGAGGGCGCCGTTCGTGGGCAAGGACTCTACCATCCTGCTGCTGTTGCGGAATTCTTTTCATCTTTGGAGGAGCAGAGGGGATTCCAGGACCTTTGTGCTTTGCTGCCTGAAAGGCTGAAAGGCTGACTCCTGACGCTGGGACTGCGAGGCCCAGGGTGCTTTAGGACATCGCACCTGGTGCCTCTTCCCGGCCCCTCCCCTCATTACCTCTACGCCTTGAAAACGCCTCCGGCCCCTGCTTCGAGGGCGCCGTTCGTGGGCAAGGACTCTACCATCCTGCTGCTGTTGCGGAATTCTTTTCATCTTTGGAGGAGCAGAGGGGATTCCGGGACTTTTGTGCTTTGCTGCCTGAAAGGCTGAAAGGCTGACTCCTGACGCTGGGACTGCGAGGCCCAGGGTGCTTTAGGACATCGCACCTGGTGCCTCTTCCCGGCCCCTCCTCCTCCCTCTACAAACGCAACGCTCTATATCGCGCGAGCGGGACGCGTGCGGGACGCAGTCCGGGGCGAAGCCCGGGCCAAGGGCGGGCCCGTTTAAGCCCGTTCAAGCACGGACAAGACCGGACCGGGCCACCCCCCTGTCGTTCTATATGTTGTGATTGTGGTGAGGCCGGGAGGAGGACTGTAAGTACATCTATCGCTGTTTTGTGCCCATTGTAGCATGGCTGCGTCACAAACCAGAAGTAGGACTGCCTTAACAGGAACTCTTGATAATTTCATCACTAGAGCAAATTCCGTTATTGACCAGGGGATAATATTAATGGAGCGAAGAGTCTCACAAGATCTAGCTTTCTCTAAAAGATCCTCTATGGGCCCTATCGCTAACGCACTCACTCCGGATGCTAGTAGGAGGGAACCCCTAGTTAATGCATTTCCCAATTGTGATAATGCGCATCGTAGAATAGATCCACCCCAGTCCCTCCCACTCGAGCAAGCTCTAGACTCTACTATAGCATCAACAAGGCCCAGTTCACCCGAGAGATTAAGCCTCCCACAGCTGCGAGGAAATCGTCAGGGGGCTGTGCCAAAAAGAAAGAGGAATACGGCTCCCAGGGCAGGGGGAAAAAAAGTGAAATCTGCTAAAGGTCACATTGGTAGTGAGATTACAACCAATCCAACAGTAACCATACCATCTACTGCTGCTCTAGTCCATGCTCCACCTGCACCCATTGAAATTCAGCCAGGAACATCTAGCAGTAGTGATACTCCAGTAGAGACACATGCTACCATAAGTGCTCTATTGAGTGCCATTATCACGCCACTGGAAATGAGGTTGTCTCGTATTGAACAGCAGCTCATGCGGATGGAAAATGTAGCATTGGTTATACAGAGCAATCTAAAGCCAGACACCCCAAATCCATGTCCTGCTCCATCTGAAATTAGACATTCCCAGTCTGTTACAGCTATAACTAATAACATCACGCCTGTCCCTCCAATAGTATCAACAATAAGTCAGCGTCCAACTAGTATGTTAACCACCACACTGCCGGGGGGGGATATTAACCCAGATGACAGAAAGGGGGGCTATACGGAGACCAAGGAACATACAATTGATCTGCCTCCGGAATGTAGTCCCTATGTGGCAGTTCTGGTTGGGGTTCCTGAGCTCCCAAGCTCAACTAGAGAATTATTTTCGTCTCTTAAAAACAAAGTCATAGATTGGCTTAATAAAAATCGGCCACTTCCCCCCCACATTACTAGTGAAATCTTGATGGTACGTAGAGTAGCGTGGGTGGGTCATAGCCCCAAAACCATCAAGGGTGATTGTATTTTGGTTAATTTTAAAGATTCTAGAACTGCCAAATACATTTGCAACTGGAGGCACTCTAACCAGCAAGCGTTGATCCAAACATATCCTTTGTCTTATTTTTATCCCCCGACACATTGGAATAATTTGGAGAATGGTTGGTCACTGGTACAACATAGACGAGGAGATAGGAACGCAAGGGCTCCCCACGACCACCAGCTACCAGCTGCTAAAATCTCAATTCAAAACAGATTTAGCTGTCTGGACCAAGTGGATTGACTTGGCCAGGTAACGGGTGACACACAAATGCATAATAATACTAGGGGTAAGGCCATTGGTGAGCCCGAGTGTATGCCAAGTATGGATGGCATAACAAACACTGTCCTAGTGCACTGTACCCCCACAGTTGAATTCCCTTCTGAATCCCATGAGGCCATATCTGGTGGCAGCCCTCCTGAAGCTCTAGCGGCTATAGAGCATCAACTCTGTGAAATAAGTACCATAACTGGGAATGACTGCAACTCCAGGACAACTACGAACTTAGAATCTCTGGTGATTGCGTCCTAGAATGTTGCGGGTCTACACAACAAAATATCGTGTGATGACTGGGGCAATTTCATCGATGGAATGGACATTTGTCTATTCCAAGAAACGTGGGCCAGGGAGGAGGAAAGGAGAGTGGGATTTGCGGGTTTTCATATACCTGCACGATGGGGGGGGAAGGGACGACCATCTGGGGGCCTTACCACATGGGTAGCAACTCACTTGGGTTGCACTGCTGAGTCTGTTTGCACCCATTCGGATGATATACAGTGCGTCATTATGAAATGGCCCAACAGCTTCAAGCTTGCTGCTGTGAATGTCTATTCGAGACCTGTTGGCATAGCTGGCGAGTCCGCTACGGTGGATGAACTATCAAATTTTTTATATTCTATTCCAGCAGATACATTTTTATTAGTAGCAGGGGATTTGAATTGTCACTATGAACCTCTTCCGGGGATGGACCATGGTGCACTTGCCTCTGAGGATGATTATTGGTCTATTCCGCCAACCCAATCTCCACACTCCAGGTCATGGTCCCCTTTAGCTATTCAAATCACGGCCCTTACATTAAACCATGCAATTAGGGCCTGCAATGGACGCACTCGCTCGGATATACCATCCAGGTGTACATTTAATAAAAAGGGCCATGAATCACGCTTAGACTACATTATGGTTGGGACAAATTTGTGGTCGAAGGTCATTGACCTTGAGGTTAGAGCAAGGGTTGACAGCGACCACAATCTTTTAAGACTGGAGTTGGTTTTCCCGGCCCCACAAGCGAAGGGATTGGGTCATCGGGATAATCTTGCTGACAGGGTAGTTATAACGAATGATCGGCGCAGGGTTAAATGGGATAAGGTGGAAGCGTCCGGCGAGGACCTGGCAAGATTGTATAACTCAATCTTGCCATGGTTCATTGAATTAGATACCCTAACCTCCCAACAACCTCCCCCTGATTTTAATATTAAATTGCAAACCCTGCACGTGGGCCTAGTTGATACCCTATTTGCTGTGCTCAACCCATTGGCAACTAAGAGCAAGAAAAGGACTCCTCTCTCCTCTTGGTTTAACAATGCATGCCGCCTGGCAAAAAAAGAGTTGATACAGGTGTTAAAACTTTGTAATGACAAGACCCTTATCTCTGCCAAAAGAACACACTATAAAGCCATGCTGAAACAGGCCAAACAGGATTGGGACTATGCAAAATGGACTGATTTATCCTGTGCCCTAGAACAGAAAGACGCTCGTAAATTTTGGGCTCTAATCAACACAGGCAGCGGTGAACCTAAACCCGCAACTGAACCCAACATAGACGAAAATGTCTGGGAAGAACATTTTAAAGCCCTATACGCTGCTGAAGCTAATATGGATATATATCCGGTCCTAGCATCAGCAAACGAGCCCTATAATATCTTAGAGTTCTCGGTGGAGGAAGTTATTAATGCCATTTCTAAAATTGCATCTAGAAAGGCTCCGGGGCTAGATAAACTACCGGGAGATCTTTTTAAACATCAAACGGGGATATGGGGACCCTACCTATGTATCTTATTTAACGCAATCTTGAGAGGAATGAACGTGCCCTCCACATGGCTGGGTGCAGAAATCGTTCCCATTTTTAAGAAGGGTTCCCCTTTGCTACCGGCAAATTACAGGCCCATCAGCCTTATAGATGTTCCCCAAAAAATCTTTGCGCGGCTCATCCTTGATCGTTTACAGGATTGGATGGAGGAGAACGCCATACTGAGTCAATACCAAGCTGGGTTTAGGAGGAACACTTCTACCATAGATCAAATCTTTCGCCTGCTACTACTATTCTGGAAAACGGCAAAGATTGAGGGTGGCAGCCTCTATATGGTATTCGTGGACCTCCGCTCCGCTTTCGATTTAGTGCCCCGGGGTAAACTATGGGCTGTGTTGCTCAGTTTGGGTGTGCCACAACCAATCCTGGCAATATTGATGAAGCTGCATGAGGGGAATTTTGCCCGGGTTCGATATGGGAAGAATGGGGCTTTGACATCCAAGTTCCCCATTGACAGAGGAGTCAGGCAGGGGTGCGTTTTAGCACCTACCCTGTTCTGTCTATATGTCAATGGTGTGATCTCCCATCTCAACAATGCCCCTAATAATGATGCCCCAGTGTTGGCAGGTAGCAGGGTGCCAGCGATTATGTTCGCGGATGACACCCTGCTACTTTCTAAGACACCTATGGGAATTCAGCGTGTGCTCGATAGCTTTGAGGATTTTTGTAAAGGCCGTGGCTTGGAAATTAATGTTAACAAAACAAAGTTCATGGTTTTTAATCCCTCGCCCTCTACACGGCCGAACCCAAAACTTGATTCACTAAATTTGGAGAGGGTTAAAACCTTTGAGTACTTGGGAGTAACTCTAAGCGAAAGCCTCTCATGGGCTCAACAAGTAACGAAAGCGCAGCTGAAATTAACCCAGTATACTGGGGGTATTGTTAGGCTGTCCAACACGTCCACTTACAAACCTATCAAACCTCCGCTCGAAATCTATAGGTGTCAGGCCAGAGCTGCAATTTTATACGGAGCGGAACTTTGGGGGTATCAAACAGGGTCTGATCTTCCTAAAATAGAAAACAGGTTTATTAGACAGTTACTGTCACTCCCACAAAGTACCCCGCTCCAACCTCTAAGGATGGACTTGGGCCTGCGGTCCATCAATGACGAATTAGCTCTGAGACCCCTTAGATACTGGCACAGGCTGTGGACTACGCCGGAACTATTACACTATAGAGCTGAGCTGAAGGAAATTTTGGCTAGTAGTAGTTCACAAAAAATCCCTTGGTTTATGTTTTTAAAATCCCAGTTTATTAAACTTGGTTTAGATGATATGTGGTATGATCCAGAAAAAAGTTGCAGGGCGATTTCGCGGAAGTTGTTTACTAAGATTTTTTTGGCTGAACAACTCACAAGAGCTCAGTTTGCCCCTAAGATTGGAGTTTTAACTAAAGTATTTTTTAGCTTCAAGGACTTTTATCAATTTGAGAACTTTTTGGATATTATTTATCCTACCGCATCAAGAAAATTATACCTCCAATGGAGATATGGCACTTTACCTTTGAGAGCTCTCACTAGCAATTGGGCACCCAACTCCACTGAGGTCTGCCCTGGTTGTAGTTGTGTTAAAGAGGACGAGCTCCATGTATTGTTTTTTTGCACTGCATATAGCAAAGCAAGAAAATATTGGATATTGCCTATCTGCAAAAATATGGGTTTTCGGCAATGTAACCACGCTTTTAGAATTTTCAAGACAGACACCTCTGAATGTATAGTTTTTGCAGTTTCCCAATTTTAATTAGCAATGTGGAACAAGAGAAGGGGTCTGATTGCTATTTAATGAATTGTTATGATATTTTATCATGAAGTGTATGTGTTGTCTTTGATTGTATCTATATTTGTACTTTTTAAGGCTAATTGCCGAAATAAAGTTAATCTTGATGATGATGATGATAGGTGCACAATTTAGAAAAGAAACCTTCTTGGAGAGCAGGTACCGCACTAGTCCTTTTGAAATTCAGGAAGATTATGGAAATGGGTAGGTGCAGGAAAGCAACCCCCCTCACACACACACTGGTAGCTGTGCAACCCATAGCCATGGTAAGCAGTGCAGGGCAGCACACAAACAGCCTGGTCGTGCTTGGGAAGTCAAACATAAAATATGAAGGTGTAAGTATAGATTCACTGATATCCATACTTCACGACTTCACTTTACAGAGCGCATTAACAACTTTGGAAATATTGTAGAGTAGCAAACTATTAACCCAACCCTACGACCCCCTCCCTCTTTTTTCTTAAATAGGAGTTACTGTAGGGTACCAATTCGGATGCGAATTCTGTTTGTACCTAAATCTGTATTCCAAGCCCCGCAGTGTTACCGCATGTGAAAATACCACGTTGGTTACCAGAATCAAATTTTCCACTTAAAACCTTGAGACATTTGTCCCAGGAAAAAGATTCGGAATTGCGTTATAACGTGGAAATCAGCGCTGTAACACAAAATTCTCATAGTGACTACCTGTGATCCTGTTGCATGCTGCATCCCAGAGCTACTGATACCCATAGGTATCTGTAATACCAGACACAGAGTTTCTGGCGTTCAGATATTGCAATAGCCGTAATGTGTGACTTGCACTGCTCGAGAACTATAAATGAAAGGCTCAGTTAGTGTTTCTGTATCTGTAGCAACTGTGTGAAGTGGTGCAGAAAGGTTATGTGAAGGTAAAAAGAATGGTAATCGAGCCCACTATTTAAATGGAAAAGCAGATGGTGTTTCTATAAAATACTTTTCTCATTTTGTATTAGGCCGTGTGAAGTTCAGACATAACTTTAATGTGGTATTATAGGCAGCCTCTGACGTCAGAGCTAGCCTGGTACAACAATGTAACAATGCCTATGCAGATATTAGACGGCTTTCATGCATTAAAGAGATGTGTTCTTTCATATCTCATTTACGGTGTCAGATGGGCCCTATTGCAAAAATAATCCCTGCAAAAACAGTGGCAAGTGCATCGACAGCATGGATGGCCCAGTCTGTGAATGTGAACCTGGTTTCCGTGGAGAAAGGTGAGTGGTCTTGCAGTGTATTTCTATGTTCTTGTTAACAAATCACATGCAGCTATTTCTGCTCTTTTCCTCACACTTACAGTGCCTTTTAGCTGTACAAGGCAACTTTAAAAACTTCTTTGTATATCAGAAACATCTAAAAACAAGCATCGGCATAGCAAATAGGCCTCGCCTTTGGGACCTTATAAGTGTTTAGCCATGCAGCAGTTGATGTTGTTGCACCAAGGATATTGTGCTGCATAACTAAATACTTATAAGGTCCTGAAAACGAGACCTATTGGCTATGCCAATGCTTGTTACATTCGTCTTGGGTCTTCTTTTTTCTTCCTGCCTCATCTCCACATGCTCCCTTTTTTAACTATGGGTCACCAGAGACATAGAAGAACGACTACTGCAACCTTTTCTTGTAATCAGGCTTTTACCTTTCCAAAGAAATATATACTATTTTCGCTGGAAAAGTATTTCGTCATCTTGACATTTCTCCGAAATGAAGTTTTTTTATTCCATCTGGCTTACTTTCTTCATTTTGGAAATTCAGCAGAATTGTGGCGTTCTTTCTACTATATCCAGCATCACAAAAGTACCTACTTTACCTAAGCATATGGGACCGGTATGGTAAAAGGTGCTAATAATGTACACCTCTCTGTGGACAGTGATGTCCTGAATGAATTGCCAAACTCAATTAGCTACTCAGACTAGATTGGAGCGAGAAGGGCAGGGTGACTGTGAGGCAGCGCCTAATCACTAACAATGTGTGGCTGGAAAGCCCACATGGACTGGTGTAGGGATCTCAGGGAGTGAGTTTATGAAGAAAGGGGATCCCCCAAAAGTTTGAAAAGGTTAAGCCCACAGGCATGGAATTCCTTGAGCAGACATCTCTGCGATGTGAATCTCTGCATTCATTCTACACATGTACTCCAGAATCCTGCCGAGTATGCTATTTCATGTCCCTATTTTAATTGTTTTTCTTTGGTTTTTTTTAAATCTGGGAAATAAGGAAAAAACGAAAATGAACAAGATAGTTGTTTTGTTAGAAAAAAAGAAGGATTTGACACGCATCTCCTGGAATGACCTCTACATATGTCTTCCTGACGCCTAGTCTTGTCTTTGCGGCTGCCCGAGACCACCGCAGGGGGCCACTCAAGAGGGCGGACCTGTAGTGGCATCGGGCTTCCCCCCCACCTTTCTCCCCCCCCCTTTTCCCGGGGGGGGGGGGGGGTTTGGCTGGGGGAAGGAGTCCCCACCAGGTCGCGGGTGTCCCGCGTCACGTCCGGTGCACTGGGCAGGGTGAGGGGTACATAGGTCCCCCCGCCCCCTTTTCTGCCTCTTTGTGCACCGGACGCGCCGCGGACACCACGTCTCTCACACACTCTCTCGCAGCCAGGAGCTGGAGCAACCTTTGCACAGTGAGTGCAGGCAATGCTCCCCCCCAAGCCGGATCTCCCCATGCAGGATTGATTCAGGGCGGGGCGGCCCAGCCTAGGCTGGTGGCTGCTGGGGACGGGGGGAGCAGGGTGCTGCTCCGGGTGTGGGTGCGTGGGTCCGCAGGGCACGGTGTCGGTCACCCGCCCTGCGGGCCCCGCTTGCTACGGGGATGCTTGCTGCTGGGATGCCGCCGGGCAGTGCCTCGGTTGGGGTGCGGGGGTGTAACCACCGCTGGGGTCCCCGCCGCCGGCCTCGGCACGTCGGGCACGCTGCAAGAACTGACCCCAGGTTTTCCACTTACTTTTAAGGCGAAGGAACCCCGGGTTGTGTCGGGTCCGCAGCGTTGTCCCATCCTCGTGCACCGCATTGTCCAGACAGTTGGGACCTCTTCCCACACGCCACGGGGTATGTAGTCAGGCCCGTGGGTTATGGGTGAGCGCTAGGCCGTGATGGGCATGTTCAGCAGCCCACGTGCCCCCCTCTCCCTTGGGCTCTCCCTCCACCGTGCAGCGCTACTGCCTGCATGACCCTCAGAGTCACTGTGAACGAATGGTTAAGGGCTAAGACTCTTACTCCCAAGGTTACGTGTTCAATCCCCGTTGTTTCTGTTTCCACAATTCAAGGAGTAAGCAATGGTAACTTACTTGACTAAGGTTGGATTTGTTTTCCGGCCGGCTGCTAGCCGGTGCGAGATGCCGTCGCATGGCGGCGGGCTGCCTCTGGGAGCGCAGTGGGGTGCTGCGTGCGAGCTGTGGCTTGGCCCTCGCGCACCCAGTCTCCCGCCTTTCCCAGGGCTCCTGACCTTCCAATGGCCGGCAGTGGGCACCGGATACTGGGAGAGCATGCGGTCTGTTGCTGGACTGCTGACCTCGGGGCTGGTGTTCTGGGTACGAGCCTCGGGGTCGCGCCCACGTGCCGCGACTTTGCGCCTGATGGGATTTAAAAAAAAAAAAAAAAGGGAAAAGCCTCCGAAGCCGATGCGCAGCGCGTCTGGAGCAGTGCTGCAGTAGCATGCGCCACCCCCCCCCCCCCGGTCGGAGCAGCACCGGGGATCGCGCTGTGGAGGAAACATGGAATGGCATAAGCGGGGATGGAGCTCAGTGGTAGAGCGCATGCTTCGTGTGTATTAGGCCCTGGGTTTTTACCCCGACATCTCTAGGAGCTCTATTTCCATCTTGGCTTTTCAATACCCCCCGGTGCCCCGACACCGCGTGCCTGCATCACCCCCTCACACAGCTTCCTGAGGCGGCACCACCCCTGCTGACATAGCCCCGGGTTCGTTACATGCATGCAAAGTTCAGGGGACAACAGCAAGCTCCGCTGTTTCGGGAGTGGGGCTGGACTCACCTTGCGGCAGGCTAACCCCCACATCTCGCGCCGGGGTCCGCACATGAACCTGCCGGACCGGTCACTGTCAATACCGGGGGGGCACAGGGTAGTGAGGGGTTCTGCTGCCTCCAGGCGCATCCTCCAGCTAGCGCATCCCTCTCTCTGAGGCGCCATGTCATACCCGGCTTCACCGGTGGAACCTCACACGTCGCAAACCCAGGGTGTGCTCCTGCCATCATGGTGGGCGTAGGTGTAAGGTCGGTCCTGACCACCTCAGGGAGAACATGGCGGTTTCGGTCGACTTGGGAGCCCCAGCTGGACACACCTGAGCATCCAGTCCTCTCATCGGCGCGTGGGAGTATGCGGGATACATTGAGAGCTTGCTAAAGGGGAATTACAGTGCACTTGCGGATGTTGCTGCCGTAAATGCCTTGCATGAGACAGCACCGGTCCTGTGCGAATGTATTAACGTTGATTTGTTTGTTTATGCAGGCAAGGGACTGATGCTACGCCCCCCCCCCCTCCTAAGGATTCGCTAGGACACGCACAAGCAGGTAAAGGGTAAGAGCCGCTAGGGGCAAGGTAGCACAAAGGGCGTTTAGACGCCACCCAGTGCGGCGCAGGCTGCGTGTGTCCACTCAACAGGCTAGTGTGTGCATGCCACATGGCCAGTTGTCACCAAACCGGCCTACCGGGATGACCGAAGTCATGATGAGGAATAAGTTACCCCCTTTAGCTAACGCCGCGCTGTTTTGTTTTTCAGCCACGACTCGCGCTCCCGGACGGTCGCCGATGTGCAGGGTGCAGCACAAGCCCTCTTGCTAGAGGTGTTTTCAGAGGTAACGCACGCGGGGGAACACGGCCGAGGGTGCAAGGTGGGGTGGTACGCAAGATCTTTACCAGTGAAGGGGGGAAAGGAGACAAGATGGGCAGGCAGGGAATGGGAGCCGTGCCAGCGGCCGGCAGACCATGGGTGTCTAATGGTTAACAATTTTCTCCATCATCCGCACGCAGGGTTCATCAAGCTCCTCCCCAGGCACCACGACAACACAAGCATCGTCAGGAAGAGCGTAGCAACTAACAGGAAGGTAGTAAGGGGTCCAGGGATTGGCACCAAGCGTCGAAGGCCAGGACAGGAATGTCGAACCGGCACCAGCAGCTAGGTACATGGCTTCCAGTTCAATTTTTTTTCCAGGTGGGCTGTCGCAGAACCGTCCGGATGAATTGCCAGGGATCCCCTCCGCTTTTCTCGCTGATGTCCCAGGTGGAGGATTCCCAGCCAGGAACCTCCCAAGATGCGCAGTTGTCTGCCGTTATGGAGCTTGTCAGGGCTAAAGGAGTGGCTTGGGCCAATGAGCTGTTGATGGCGCACAGTCCGGACAACTCTGGTATCGCCATGCCTGCCCCATGCACGGGTCAGGAACCCGCTGAGGAGAACGGTCCCACCAGATCTAAGAGGGTTCGCAGGCCCACAGTTAAGGACTTCCCAGCAGATCCGCTGCAAGCCAAGAGCCGTACCACGGGCATTGTGCGGACTGTGGCCTTGCCGGTGGCTGATGTACCACTGCCCCCCCGCAGCCGGACCAGTGGCTCCCCTGGTCAATGCAACGCCGGCACCGAACTTTGCCACACGTGACGACCTGGGTAAGCTCACGGACACGTTAACGAACTTCATGACGGAGGTCAAAGCTGCCCTCCTGGTGGTTAACAATCCCAGCGTGGTTAACATAGCGAACGGTGGCGTGGGGGTTGCTAGACCAGCACCACCCATGCAGGCACCAGGTGGCCCATCAGCCACAAACCTTTGAGGTGGAGGTGGGGGGGTAGTCATCGAGCAGAGTTGCCACATGGCAGCCTGCAGGAGCCCACCCTGGGTTTGCGACGTGTGAGGCTCCACCGGGGCAGTTGAGTACACACAGCACTCCTACGGGAGCCGGAGCGTTAGGGGGGACCTCGCCTGATCTAGGCTGCCAGCAATGGGCAGAGCCAGCCCTCCCGCCCGCAGCCACATGCTCACCTCCCGCGGTTCCTGCCGCGACACCACCTCCCGCGTCCTCAGCAGCAGGCACTCCCACCCCCCCCGCTGCAACGCCTCCCGTGCTCCCTGCTCCTGCGTCACTAGTCACATTGGCCCCCCCTGATGTCAGGCGGTGCTCACTAGCGTGGGAGGTGCCACTTGCGGCCAAGGAAGGAATATGGAGGAGGGAATTCATCGATATTTTTACGCTGCTGATGCAAGGGGCAGAAGGGGCGGACACCAGGAGAATGGGTGGCAAGCAGGAGGACAAGAAGGTTCGCTTCCAAGCATGGCCGGATAAAACAATTAAGAGATGGGGCAGGCCTTCACTATCCTGGCAGCAGTGGTCATGGAGCGATACCCAGAACAAGGGCCTGGGTTGTTCCAATACGCCGGCATCATCACCGATGAGGCAGAGATTAACGGCGGGATGGGCTGGTACAGGTATGACTGTGAGATCAGGAAAAAGATGGGCATATGTCAGGAACTGGGGTGGGACCAGTTGGAGGTGCGTCTCTGGGTACAGCACATGGGCAAGGGCAGGGTTGAGGCCGGCGATAAGTCTCGCACCAACGTGAAGAAGGGGGAGCCGAGCAAGGGCCAGAGGCAGGACAGGAAGGGTCAGTTTAAGCAGCCCTTTCGGGGATGCCGTGGTGGGGGCCAGAAGTAGGGACCCAGAAGAGTCTTCAGTGGAACGTGCAGGCTGTTCAATGCAGGGGCATGCTCCTGGGGCAAGGCCTGTCAATTTTCCCACACCTGCAGCAAGTGCGGCTCCCCACACTCGGCCACCTCTGGTGACAAGCGCGAGCACGCCTCCGTGCCGGCCAGACACGACAAGTAGGCCCCTGGGCCGGCCTTCCTTGGCCAGGTCCTTCCCCCCCTCCCCTCTGGTCATCCCAGGGACCGCCAGGGCAAAGGTCCATCCCCCATTGTTACCTCCAACCTGCTACCTCTATTAAGGGAGTACCCCAATGCTAAGGATAGAATGTCTCTAGCCCACGGGTTTTTGGAAGGCTTCAGAATTCCCTATCAGGGGCCACTGGTCAACAGGGCTTCTGAGAACCTTAGGTCTGCCAAGGACCATCCCGAAGTCGTATGAAGCAAAGATCAAGAAGGAAGCAGCCCTGGGGAGGGTGGCGGGCCCCTTCCTGCAACCCCCCTTCTGAACTTTGTGGTCTCTCCCTTGGGGGTGGTCCCTAAGAAGGAGCCAGGGGCTTTCAGGTTGATCCAACACCTGTCATACCCGGAGGGGGATTCAGTGAACCACTGGCTGGAGGAGGGTTCTTGCTCGGTCTCTTATTGTTCGCTCGACATGGCAGTTGACATGGTCAGGAGGGTGGGCAGGGGAGCGTGGTTGTTCAAGGCTGATATTGAGTCCGCTTTTCGTCTCCTCCCTGTCCACCCAAAGAGTCAGCACCTTCTTGGATTCAAGTGGCAATGTGAATTCTTCTACGACAAGTGCATGCGAATGGGGTGTGCAGTGTCGTGTGCCTACTTTGAGGCATTCAGTTAATTCCTGCAGTGGGCACTCTCAGGGAGATTTAACGTAGAAGGGGTGACCCACTACCTTGATGATTTTTTTGTTCATTGGGGGTGCGGGTACGCAGGAGTGCAGCAGGGGGCTACAATGCTTTCAGGAATTAGCAAGACACCTTGGGGTGCCGTTAGCACCTAGTAAGACGGAGGGTCCTGTGTAGGTCCTCACATTTTAGGCATCGAGCTGGACACGGTGAAAGGCGTGTCTAAACTCCCTGCAGAGAAGGTGCAGGCTTTGCGACAGGACATCCAGTCACTGCTGGGGAAAGACAAGGCTCATTTGTGTGTCATCCAAAGCCTCTTGGGCAAGCTCAAATTTGCAGCCAGAGTCCTCCCAGTGGGGCGAGTGTTCGCAAGGAGATTAGCCAGGGCCACAGCAAATGTGTCTAAAAAACACCACCTGATTAAGTTGGTGGCAGGCTTGAAGAAGGACTTGGTCGTGTGGGGGGGAGTTCCTGTATCACTTCAATGGGACGGTCATCTGGAGGGCTCCCTGGGCGGACAGTCCCGAGCTCAGCCTTTTCACGGATGCATCTGGGAGGGAGGACTTTGGGGCAATCTTTGGCGAGAAGTGGTGTGCACAGGAATGGCCCAACGCCTGGCGCAAGCGTGGCATCACTGCCATTGTCATATCACTCCACCTGTGGCCCGTGATTTTGTCAGACAGAAAGGTCCTATCCTGGTCTGACAACATGGCGGTTGTACAGGCCATCAACGGGCAGACTGCTAAGTGCCCCCTGGTGCTCTGCTTGCTCAGGGAGCTCGCCAGAGGGAGCCTGTGCTGCAACTTTGAGTGTAGGGCTAGACACATCAAGGGGGTCAAGAATGTGGCAGCTGACGCTCTCTCTCGTTTTCAGTGGTTCTGTTTCCGGGAGGCCTGGCCGCAGGCGAGAGCAAAGATGACCCCCTTCTCGACAACCCTCTGGAGGATCTTGGAGTGGAACAACAGTTGAGAGCCCTGGGGGAACGAGCCTTGGCCCCCGGTACTAGGAAACGGTACCTGGCACACATGACCTCCTTCAGCAAAGTGGCGGATGCCTTGGGCCTGTCCGGGCAACCCATGGAGGGCAAGGTACAGGCGTTTGTGGTATGGGCTAAAAAACAAGGGAAGAGCCACTCATGTGTTTGTGGTCATTTAGCGGCGGTCAGCCACGATGTTAAGCTGAGGGGAGGACAGGACCCAGCCAAGTCCTTTGTCATCAGGGCAGCACTGAAGGGGTGGGCCAGAGACAAGCCCCGGGTTCCAGACAACAGGTCCCCCATCACCTTTTCCATCCTGCAGGCTATGTTGGACGTCCTAGGAGGAGTCACCCACTCGCCCTACAAGGCTTCCCTCTTCTCCGCCGCTTTCTGTTTAGCATTTTATGGAGCGTTCCATATCAGTGAGTTAGTGGCCCGGTCCAAAACAGATTGGTCAGGAGACGCTTTGGACATCTTGGATATTGTGTTGGAGGGTAAGTTGACCATCCACCTCAGGAGGTCGAAGACGGACCAGAAAGGGAAGGGGGTGGAGGTAGAGGTGGAGTTACTGCCTTTAGGAGACCCCAGATACTGCCCGGTTGCCAAGGTCCGGGAATACGTCTCACTTCGCCCAATAGCACCTGGTTACTTATTGATACACACAGACCTAGTTCCCCTAACCATATTCCAGTTGGAGCGTGGAATGGGGGCTTGCTTGTCCAGGGCAGGCCTCCTCCAGGCAGATAAAAAATATTCAAGCCCCTCTTTCAGGATTGGGGCAGCCACCACTGCATTCACATTAGGCTTGGAACCTGTGGTGCAGTTCAGAACACAAAATCTCCTCCTGCTTCCACGGATGGAATGATTCCTCAGTCGCGCACACATACACACATCACACGCTGGTGGGGCCCATAACACCAACATTCATTCACATCAAACTATCCGTGCCTTACAGAGGAGAGATATCCTGATCCCGAACTACAGCTATTCACTTTGGATAGAGGAAACACATCTATTGACTTACTCTAACAGTTCCTCCATCCGGAGGTCGAATAGATCATTTAGTTGGTTTGGAATTTGATGGAAAACTCTTAACTTCTCATATTAATCAATAAAATATTACAAGAAATAATCACCCGACACAGTTCTTCAACTAATGATTTTTCTTTATCTAATTTACTTTACTTTACTTTTTAACTTTATTTCGATTGAATTTACAATCATAAAAAGTACATTTAAAACATTACAACATTATAAAAATTCAGTTTGCTCATTGACTGCTAAGGAAGGCAGGCATTTTACATGTAAACACTAACACTCTAAATACAAGAATAATAACACAGTAGTCAGTAAAAATTCGGTTTGCTCATTGGCTGCTAAGGAAGGCAGGCATTTTACAAGTAAACACTAACACTCTATATACAAGAATAATAGCACAGTAGTCAGTAAAATCTTAGGAAACAGTTGCCAATAGTTGGGAATGAGTTTTCAAGCAGGCTTTGAGAAAGCAGGCTACGGTTTTGGCAACGTACGGGGTGTCTAGGTATTGAAGTGCCAAAAGGGCCGGACTGCATCTTCTCAGTCCTAAGTGTCGGAGCAATGGAACCAGCCATCGTTTCCGCGGGGATTTATAGAAACCGCAGAAAAAGGTTACATGCAGAGTTGACTGGCGAGTAAGACCGTCACAGGGACAGTTTGTTAGTTCCCGTGACCAGTCTAAGGGCACAGGCAGTGAGACAAGGCGATAAAATACATCAAACCGAAATCTGGTTAAAACATACCTCTCATAATTTGACAGAAAAAATGACAAATAAGGTTGAATGCCATAAGAAGATTGGACCATCGTTAAATGAACATTTGGCTTTTTGACAAGTTCAGAACACAAACGAAGATCGCTTAAGTGGTCAGCACATAGCTTTTTCAAAGATTTTCTGGATATGTCCAATAGAGATTCAGGGTCAGTGAAATATGCAGGGTGGTTCAAATCTGTCAAAAATTTTGAAACATATAACAGCCAAGGAATCTTTTTCCAATGGGACAAAGTGAGACAGTCAGATATTAGTGACCTAGTTAGATGACATTGCTCCTGAGTCCATATACGATGCCATAGTAGAATCGGCTGGTAACTAATGATGTCAGTCAGATACTCCCAACCGAGTTCCACATGGGTGCCGAAAGTAGGAGCACTACGGGGGAGGGCTGATATGTATTTCAGAAAGTAGTTTTCTATAATTTGTAGCTCATCTGCGGACACATAGCCCCAGACTCCGGCGCCGTATGTAGCCACACTCATGCATTTAGCTTGGTAGATCTTCAAAAGCACAGTAGGAGCGGGCTTACCCAGTTTCCTAGAGAACGAAGTCAGTGCAGATGTTGTGCGTTGAAACTGCAGTTTTTTGCTGGATATGGCAGATTTCCAGGACAGGTGGTTATCAATAAGGATACCTAGATAGGGGTAGGTAGTGGCTGTTTCTAATCTGGTCTTCTCAATAAAGAGAGATTTACATTTTTGGGCTCTCTTCCCGATATTCATAACGAAAGTCTTGGACTTATTGACTTTGAGACCAAGAGAAGACATAAATTCGCAGTATTTTTCTAGTTGGGTCTGAAGTTGATTAGGTGTCCTTGCTAGGATGACTGAATCGTCTGCATACAATAATGCAGGGATAGGGCGGGAGCTTATGCAGGGGAGATCTTTGCTATCAACTAGCATCGCTTGCTCCAGTCCATTAGTATAGATGTTAAATAGGAATGGAGCAAGGACGCATCCCTGCCTTACGCCTTTTTCGATGTTAAAGGATTCAGTAAGCTCCCCTTTGATACCGTATCTCACACAAGCTTTTGCGTCCGAGTATAGCTCTCGGAGAAAATTCAGCAGTGCAAGATCTATGCCCAGATTTTTCAGGATCGCCCATAGCTTGGAATGAATTACGCAGTCAAATGCGGAACTCAAGTCCACATAGACTAGATGAAGTTTACCGCCTTTGGCCCCAGCGTATTTGCCTATGAGTAAAGTCAGGTTTAAGGCCTGTTCCACAGTGCCCAGGCCCTCCTGGAACCCAAACTGTAAGTCAGTTAAGATCTTATTCTCTGTGGCCCAGTCCCTTAATCGCTCCAGGATTAGTCTGCCGGCAACCTTGCCTAGGGAATCCAAAAGGGAGATGGGCCTGTAGCAGGCTGGGTTGTCCCGATCTCCCTTTTTGAAAATGGGCAGGAGCACAGAAGTAGACCAAGAATCAATAAGGCCGATCTGGGTAACTGCAGACATGACCTGTGTGACAATTGGAGGCCAAAGATCTATATTGCTCACAAATATGTCTAAGGGGACCCCGTCTGGACCGGGCGCCTTACCGGTCTTTGAGGCAGTCAGTGCTGTGATTATCTCCTCTAGATCGAAGTGGAGGTCAATAGGGAAGATGTTATTGCTAGTGGGAGCTTCCGCATCTGGTCTGGGAGCCTCGGTTGTCAAGGGGTTGTCCCCGAAGATCTGCGAGTAGTGTGCTACCCATTTATCAGCGGGTACTGCCACATCTAGATGCTGTATCGCGGTTTCATCAGCTAGGAAAGGGGCCTTAACTGTTCTCCAAAACATGGTGGAGTCCTTGGTTAGAGTGCTCTGGTGTAGTTGGGCCCAGAGATTATTTTTTATTTCCCGTTTACGGGATTGCTGTGCCATTTTATAGTTTTTCCTTAAGGAGGCGATTTGGGGCTGGTCCCTGGTCTGATTGTGTAGAGCATTTTTCAGTGCACGCTGCGCTTTACGGCAACGGGAGTCAAACCACCCTCTTGAGTCCTTATCATTGTCGTGAGTCCTATGGGGACGGGTAAGCTCTTGTCTGATGACTTCTAATATCTTGACAAAGCTGGAGAGGATCAGCTGGGGGGAAGATGACGTCTCCAGACAGTGGTGGATTAAAGGAAGGGTTTTTTGGATGATCTTACTGGTGATCTCTGTGGGGTTGGTCATCGTCCACTTAAGAGTATAACCGTTAATTTTATTCATCTCCAGAGAGTGCTGCGCTAAGAGGCTTGTTTTTGGGCAGGCTGAGGATGGAGTATTTAATACTATGGTTATGCTATTTGAGTAGTGGTCGCTTGAGGGGTCGGTGCCAGTTGTAAATTGCTTCAGTCGGTTGTTTAGGGATTGAGAGCATAAAATAAAATCGATGATTGTGGTAGCACCTCTACCATGAAAAGTCGTCTTGAACTCTACAGCAGGGCACACTAAAATGTTCGCGAATTCAAGTTCTAGTGCAAAAATACAGGTGTTTAGTGCGTGACCCACTGTACTGTGGGTGAAGTGGGCCAGGGGGACATCATGCTCGTCTAAAAGCCCACAAATACCTTTGCTATGATTGTAACACAAATACACATTGAAATCCCCACCCCACACAATATGACAACTTAACTCTTGATTCATAGCTTTTTGGTCTTGTAAATACAAAGTAATTTCCGACAGAGATTTTACACAGTCGCTGGGTGAAGAGTTATTATACATATTGATGAGATAATAACAGGAGTTATTGTCTGGAACTATTTTGAGGATTTGAGAAATTGACGAGACTAACGGAACTTCCGTGATCGTAAAGGGAATTAAGTTGGAAACATAGATGGCTAAGCCGCCCTTGGATCTACCATGAGTGGACGGTAAGGAAGGGAGGTGAAATGTTTTAAAACCCTGAATGTGAATAGGGTCAATTGCCCAAGTTTCTTCTAGGCAGATTAACTTAAATTTGTTGGTTACTTCCACCCAAGACTGAAGATGGATTTTCGATCTTAAGCCAGCTACGTTCCAGAATAAAATTGGAAGGTCCTGGGTTGATGAAAAAGTAGAATTTGGAGGCTGAGGTTCAGCAGAGGAATGTGGGAGTTGGGACGGGGACTGAGTGGTTATAGCAGAAAGAGGAGGGTTGGGTTTAGGCTCACTGGGTTGAGGAGTAGTAGATTGTAGATTTGGGAGCGGGTCTGCGGGGGTAGCTGACATGGTGTGACACGCGACCTGGTGGGGAGAAGATGACTGCTGTTGGGTCAGGGTGTACTGGGGAGGGGAAGACTCAAGCTGGGTACCATACAGAGATGGCGAGAAGGAGCCAGCCGCCCGAATGCTCTTACAGGGGTCTTTTGGGTTAGGAAAGACGCTGTTGTAACTGCTGTCTGTCATGGGTAGAGATGGTAGTCAGTCCACCATATCCAGGCAATCATATCGATTGGATAGTAGTGGACCTCTCCAATTGCTAAAGTGGCCTGGTGGTGGGTTGCTAAAGCCATACCCCGACCACTGGTTTCGGTCTCTGATTCCGCCCCAGTTTCCTACCCTCGTCCAGGACCACGGAGGACCTGCGTTACGTCGTGTATTAGGGGGATAGAAATACGACAAATTATGGGTAGCTATCCCTTCAGTAGAGATTTGATCACCCCAGGAGCAAATATGCTCGACTGTATTTGGATCTTCAAAATTTACTATAATACAGTCGCCCTGTGTGTTTTTTGGTAGGTTGCCTAACCAAGGCACTCTACGCACTGTAGTAACTCTGTTGTCCATAAAGATTGGGAGCGGTCTATTGTTGGACAACCAGAATATTACTTTATTTTTTAGGGACCAAACCGGTTCATCTTGGTTTGGGGGGAGTTCCGGAACCCCAGTCATTATTACTACATATGGAGAGGCCTCAGGTGGGAGATGGATAGGGGGAATCCTTCTCTTACGATTATTAGGAATGGTGTTGAATCCAGTAGCATTATTGGATTGGACAGGAGCGGGAGTGGGGGCTATAGAGGTGGGAAGGGAAGAAGGAGGGTTTGGTAGGGAAGGTGCTGTTGGTTTAGGATTGGTTACGGGGCGGGGTGGTAAAGGGTTAGAGGATTTAGGAGGTGGTTGCGGCTTGTTTGTAGATGCTAGGGAATAATTTTGAGTAGGCTTCTCAGGGACTTTTTGTTTGTTAGAATTGGGGTTCTGCGCGGAGGTTCCAGGTTTTAACGCTTTGGCGTTTGGAGTGTTTGAAGTAGTGGGCCTGCCTTTCGCCAAATTGGAATCCTTCTTGTTTCCTGTACTTTGGGATAGTGCAAGGGACAGTTGGGTAAGTTGAGACTGAACCATGTGTAGGGCCTTTTCTATGGGTTCCAAGTGAGATTTAAATAGATCGCCAATTCTGGTGAGCAATAGGCTGTCGTTGCTACATGCATTGATTGTAAGATTACCATTTACCATATCTCCTCCGCTGTAATTGCTACTTGAGCTGGTGCAGCTGATGTTCAGATTAGCAGGAATAGAATCCACTATTTGAACATTTAACAGTGAAGGAGAATGATGGAGGGATGAAGGGTTAGGGTTTTGCGGGGGAAAATTAGAGGCAAGAGGAGTTACAGGGATGGTTGTAACAGGAGGAATGGTGGAATGGGGGAGCTTAGTGGTTGTCTTCTTCTTTGATTTTTTAGGAATTGCTCCTTCTCGTATACCCCTAGCCATTGAGGAAGAGGGGGTGTTATCTAATTGAGTAACAAAAATAGCAGGAGATTTTTCCAGGAAGAGATGGGAATCAGACAAGTCTAAAGATGCAGAAAGGTCCACTGTACAGGGAACAGTGTGCGTTTCTGCATGCACTGTCACTGGAGGAGGTAGATCAACAGGACGTAAGGGGGTTTTTGCAGTGGCCAGTAGGCCCATCGAAGAGCGTCTGGCAATCATCAAGTCCTGTGAGATCCTCCGATCCAGTAGGATAATGCCCTGCTCAATAGCATCGTTGGCTTTAGTTATAAATTGGTCAATTGGGCCAATGACCTCACCAGCGGATTGAGCCTGCTTTTTAACTGTGTTCCTAGTGGTTCTCGGGGACATTGTACCGTGAGAATTATTACGATAGTGAGGAACAATGAATATTCTCAAGCCAATAGTAAAAAGTTAATGTGAAATGACAGTGGCAGAATATTAAAGCACGAACTGCAAATGGGGTGGCCCAGTCCAGTCCTGCCCGTCTTGAATGGGCTTAAACGGGCCCGCCCTTGGCCCGGGCTTCGCCCGCGCTTCTCCCCGCGCGCGTCCCGCGTTGCGTTTGGGGCTGGTCAGTTTATAGTGAGACAGTTAGGGGGCGTGGCCTCCGGGGGAAGAGGCACCAGCTGTTGGATGTAGGGGCTGCTGGTCCTCGCAGTCCCCCGGTGAAGCCAACAGGTAGCCCTGGAGTCTGGTGCACGCTGGGAGCGTGCAGGCTGTCCGCCGATTGCGGAGAAGCTCCCACCAGCGGCACGACCCTTCGTGATCAAGACAAGTGGCAATGCGCCCTCCGTGAGCAGCGTTCCGTGATCCTTCCTTGTGGCAGGTAGAGTGATTAAAAATGAGCGGCACCCGCGAAGCGGGTGTCGCGAAAAGTAAGTAGGCGTCTGAGGGGGGCGTGGCCTCCGGGGGAAGAGGCACCAGCTGTTGGATGTAGGGGCTGCTGGTCCTCGCAGTCCCCCGGTGAAGCCAACAGGTAGCCCTGGAGTCTGGTGCACGCTGGGAGCGTGCAGGCTGTCCGCCGATTGCGGAGAAGCTCCCACCAGCGGCACGACCCTTCGTGATCAAGACAAGTGGCAATGCGCCCTCCGTGAGCAGCGTTCCGTGATCCTTCCTTGTGGCAGGTAGAGTGATTAAAAATGAGCGGCACCCGCGAAGCGGGTGTCGCGAAAAGTAAGTAGGCGTCTGAGGGGGGCGTGGCCTCCGGGGGAAGAGGCACCAGCTGTTGGATGTAGGGGCTGCTGGTCCTCGCAGTCCCCCGGTGAAGCCAACAGGTAGCCCTGGAGTCTGGTGCACGCTGGGAGCGTGCAGGCTGTCCGCCGATTGCGGAGAAGCTCCAACCAGCGGCACGACCCTTCGTGATCAAGACAAGTGGCAATGCGCCCTCCGTGAGCAGCGTTCCGTGATCCTTCCTTGTGGCAGGTAGAGTGATTAAAAATGAGCGGCACCCGCGAAGCGGGTGTCGCGAAAAGTAAGTAGGCGTCTGAGGGGGGCGTGGCCTCCGGGGGAAGAGGCACCAGCTGTTGGATGTAGGGGCTGCTGGTCCTCGCAGTCCCCCGGTGAAGCCAACAGGTAGCCCTGGAGTCTGGTGCACGCTGGGAGCGTGCAGGCTGTCCGCCGATTGCGGAGAAGCTCCCACCAGCGGCATGACCCTTCGTGATCAAGACAAGTGGCAATGCGCCCTCCGTGAGCAGCGTTCCGTGATCCTTCCTTGTGGCAGGTAGAGTGATTTAAAATGAGCGGCACCCGCGAAGCGGGTGTCGCGAAAAGTAAGTAGGCGTCTGAGGGGGGCGTGGCCTCCGGGGGAAGAGGCACCAGCTGTTGGATGTAGGGGCTGCTGGTCCTCGCAGTCCCCCGGTGAAGCCAACAGGTAGCCCTGGAGTCTGGTGCACGCTGGGAGCGTGCAGGCTGTCCGCCGATTGCGGAGAAGCTCCCACCAGCGGCACGACCCTTCGTGATCAAGACAAGTGGCAATGCGCCCTCCGTGAGCAGCGTTCCGTGATCCTTCCTTGTGGCAGGTAGAGTGATTAAAAATGAGCGGCACCCGCGAAGCGGGTGTCGCGAAAAGTAAGTAGGCGTCTGAGGGGGGCGTGGCCTCCGGGGGAAGAGGCACCAGCTGTTGGATGTAGGGGCTGCTGGTCCTCGCAGTCCCCCGGTGAAGCCAACAGGTAGCCCTGGAGTCTGGTGCACGCTGGGAGCGTGCAGGCTGTCCGCCGATTGCGGAGAAGCTCCCACCAGCGGCACGACCCTTCGTGATCAAGACAAGTGGCAATGCGCCCTCTAATTAAATTGCAGATTAAATCCTAACAATGACATATTATCTTTTGTCATATTTACCTATTCTGGCTATTTGTCGTTTTCTAAGTCAGAACCGGTCCTCAGAAAGATCATCAGTATTCTAAAGTCCCGTCCTCTTCTGTCAGCATGGAGTGTCGCATAGAGTACCAAAATTTACATATAATAGTGTCATTTTCTTTATTTCCAGGCCGCTGATTGGCTGAATTCAGCCCCGTCCCAATACTTTAAGAAACATTCTCAAATTTTCACATACAGATGATGAATAAACTAGGCGCATGGGAAAGGCTGTTCCCAGGTCAGGAAGTATCAGTCTATTGTGAATAGGTGGCTTTTGGTTCCCAGATGGCAACATTTGCTCCATGTTCAGGGACATTGGAATCTCGCCCAGAGTAGTCTTCATGGACCTGGTTTGTTAATTCATGGAAAGGCCACGACGAAGTCAGTGCAGGCGCCTTCCTCCATTGCTCAATGTATGAAGTCATGTACTTTAGTGAGGATTCAGTCGGCAGCCATCTTTTAGTAGGCCGAAATAGTCAACTTAAGTAAAAGAAACACAAATCGTAATTAATACATAGAAATGATTAAAACAGTGTTATTCCCTTACTAATACCCTTATGTGTATGCATTTATCTAGCCATAGGCAACATTTAAAGCCGTTAATGCTGGTTTATTTAAGCGCAAATCACATTAACACCGCTTAAGCCATCATATAAAATTTAATATGCATACAAACTTAGTTCACTTATTATTTTTAGCCATGCAAATGCGTTCCCACGTGTATTCTCTTGGTTAATAAGGTTGATTAGTTTAATGTCACAACACTCCATTATTCATTAGAAAATTAATATTTATTCATTTTAATATGACATACATAAATGGATTGGGTATACTAAAAATTTTTATTTTACCCGCTCCATCAATCCCCCCTTTGGTGATTTTATCACCACAAAACCCACAAAAATTTCAATTTATTTCCCCTTGTTGCAGAAATTTGAAATGTCTTCTTGCTTAATTAAAATTCTGTTTCCCTCTCGTCTTCTCTTTTTGTTTTGTCATGCATACTCTCCTTCCATTCTTCTAATTCTATTTCATTGAGATCTTTTTCTGGTTTCTTTTCCCTCCTTTTGTAAATTTCTCGTTTAACCTTCTTTTTATTTCTTCTATATCTACAACACATACATCCTAGTCTAAGTATTAATAATACGAAAATCACACAAGTCAATGGAAATAATATTTTCCCTAGTATAGTACTACCTAATTTACCTAAGAAAGCTTTAATAGCAGTCATTTTATTACTAATTCTAGTCCAGATACTTTCAACCTCCAGTGGTTTTATTTCATCATGCAATTCTGTAATATTCTTTATATAGACTTTTAGATCTCTGCTTTCGTCAGGAATGTAAGTGCAACAATGTTGAACTTTCAGCATTCCACAGACTCCACCCTCTTTTGCCAATAAAATATCAAGGGCAAGTCGATTTTGCATAATCATAGCACGCATGGCAACCAGCTCAGTGTTTACCAAGAGAAATCCTCCAGCGGTGCTTGTTGACAAGCGATCCACTATGGTGGACAACTTCCGAATATTATTTGCATTCAAAAATATTCCCACTGCTGGTATCAAGGCTCCAAAAATATCACCTACAATTTCTAACCAAATTTCTCTTCTGCTACGCATTAGTAGGTTATTTGGTCCACTATTTTCTACTCTATCCATGTGAAAGATCTTTGGAAAGACCAGGCCAACATAACATGTGCCATACCAATGGTCGGGCAACCTGTAGTAAGCCTTGTTCCCACAAATATAATACAGTTCAGGGAAAACTGGATCTTCTCCACCTCTAAATCCCCATCCGGATGCAATGAAATATGTATCATGACACTCACTTGTTCCTATATAAATATAGTCATATTGGGACCTTTCCCTCATGATGCATAATTTGCCTTTCTGGGGTGAGTCTATAGCTATTGTCGGTTTAACTCCACCCGGTGTCTCCTTTTTCCTATCTATTTCCCAAATGTTTTCCCCTTCCTTATGTCCCTCTGCATTCTGATGTATTTTCAATCTTCTCTCTTCAACCATATCCAAAAATGTTTTCTCTTCTGTTTTCAAACTGCAAGTTAAATTGTTCTTAAAAATATATTCTAGAGTTAGTCCTTTAGTTTCTATAAAAATTTCTCCTAATACATTAGCATCTTTAGCTGGATTTAATTCTTTATTCATGGGCAATCGTCCAAGAATATTATCTATATTAGACAAAGTATACTCTAATTTTTCTACTTGATAAAATATACTGGTTAAAACGATACATGCTATTCCATAAGTTGCTGGGAGGTGATGATAAATCACCCCTTCTGAAACAGATGCAGGTAATTGCATACATACGTAGCAATCCCTTACTTCCATTGTTTTTACATATTCATACAATAATTTTGAAAACAAATTGCTAGAAAAATCAGTTATTGACCTATCTTGATGCACATGTTCGGTGCTTGTTCTAACTGGTATTACTTTTTGTGAGCTTTTCACTATATTAGTCATATTCTCAGTATGTCCTGCTAGTGTATCTAAAGTTACTTTGAAAGAGATCAAAAGAGCGAGTATGCTCCAAAGAAGCATTAATAGTCCTGTACAACAGCAACATGGCTTGCACCATCTTCTCATGAAGGTACATCTACTCTTGTTATCATCTATGTTAGCCATTTTGTTAGAATTAACCGTGTCTTTTGACTTAGCCTCTTCTGCTCCTCCTCTTGTGGCATTCCTACAAGATCTAAGACCTTATCAGGTGATCCAAATACTTCAATTTCTTATTCAATCCTGTGTATTCCTACAAGGATCAAATTAAATTACTCAGCTCGGCCTTTCGTCGTTTTTCACTTCTTTCCCGTCATCCACATGCAGGATTTCCTGATCTTCCGCTTCTTCTCCGATGTCGGATAAGATAACTCTCAGGATTTCCCCTGTTTCTTCTTCTTTTATCAATCTCAGCAAAGTCTCCTCTGGATTTCCTTGACTATCTGCCTCTTCCCTTTGTTCAGGCAGTGCCACATATACATCCATTCAGGTGACTTATACTTCTGGTTTGGTTTTCTTGCTCGTTTGTTTGCTTCTGTTTCTCCCTCTTTCTCTGGATGCTGGCTGGTTACTTCATTCACTTGTTCAGCCTCTGAGGGTTTAACTCGTGTCAATCGATATCTCAGCTTCTTAATTTTGTTTGGCCACAGATCACCCTTAGCATTTCTTCTTGGTTTGCTGTTTCTTTCCTCAATCCAAGTTCTCTTTCTCAGAACTCGACCCTCTGGTATTTCAGTTTCACCGTCCTCAGATTCTGTCTCGTTTGACTTTTCCTTTTCAGTAATCTCTTTTTCCACCTCTGGAGTTGGCCCTACTTCTGTGACTCCTCGGGTCTCCACCTCGCAATCTCCCTGCTGACTACTTGTCCCTTCACCTAGCTGGGTGTTGCAGTTCCCTACACCTCCTCTGGGTTTTTCCGCAATCTGTCCCTCTCTTTCTGTGACTGTCCCTTCTTCTTCTTCCAGTATTTTCTCAGGTGGAACTTCTTCTACTCTCTCATTTGGTGTAAATGTTACTTCTGACTGGACATTCTTTTCTTTTCTTTTCTTCTTTCTGTGTTCACCATTGGCATTTTGCTCATTTCCAGAATCTGAACCATCTGAAATCTGCAATCTTTTGCTCAAAATTTCCTCTCTGGGGGTCTGAACTAGTCTTGGCTCATTTTCCCCCCTTTCAGGATTTTCTTTTGACTTTATATTCTCATTGCTTGACTCATCACTTGATTCTGATTCGTCAAAGTATTCTTTTCCAATGCCGTCTGCTGGATTTGGAACTCTCAAAGTGTGACTTGCATGTATCCAGTCTTACAGTCCGGCACACTTCACAGCAGTTGTTGTGGTCAAGATGACCTGTCTTGGCCTTCCCCACCTTGGAACCAGGCAATTTCTTCTTCGGTGGACTTTTATCCTCACCCAGTCCCCTGGGCTCAAATCATGGGCTGGTTTCTTTTCAAGTGTGGTGGCATCCGCTCCAACCTGGTGAAACACAGAATGAACTCCGTCACACAGGCCTTTACAGTAATCCAAAATCATGTCATCAGTTATAGCCATCAGCTTGTTGACTGGTACAAACACATGTCTCATGGCGCGTCCCATGATGATCTCGTGTGAACTTAAACCTGTAGTTCTGTCTGGAGTAGACCTAATGGTCATCAAAACCAGAGGCAAGACATCAGGCCATTTCAAACCTGTGGCTAAACACATTTTCCCTATTCTGTTTTTGATAGTACCATTCATTTGCTCGACCACACCAGAAGCCTCTGGTCGGTAGGCACAATGCAGTTTTTGTTGTACACCCAATGCTTCACAAATCAATTTCATGATCTCATTGTAGAAATGTCCTCCTCTGTCTGATTCTATGGTTATTGGGAACCCGTACCTTGGGATGAATTCCCTCAACAATAGCTTGGCCACTGTGATTCCATCATTTCTTCTGGTCGGGTGTGCTTCTACCCACCTAGAGAACAGACAAACTACCACCAACACATACCTCAGTTTGTTAAAAGGGGGCATTTCAATGAAATCTACTTGCATTCTGGTGAAAGGTCCTCCCTCCCGGCCTATGGTGCCTAGACTCACCACCGTCTTCCTTCCAGGGTTGTACTGCTGACATGTCAGGCATCTCTGACAGAGACTTTCTGCTATCAACCTGAATTTTGGATTGTACCAGGTCTGCTTAAAAGCCCTTATCATGGCATCCCTTCCCAGATGTCCTTGGCCATGATACATCCGTGCGATGGTTGACATCATGCTATCAGGCATTACTGGTCTTCCATCCCGATAGACCCACACATGATCCTTTTCCCTGGGTGCACATCCTGCTTTTACCCACTGCCTCATTTCTTCATCCACTGCCTCATCCTGCAACTGCCTCACTTCATCCCATGTTCCCACAACGTTAGTAAACATTATGGAGCAAGAAGACATTTCCCTTTCTTTTGACCGATTAATTGAGTATTTGTTTCGGGCACAATACTGAGCCATGTCGTTTGCAAAACGGTTTCCGGTAGTGATGTAATCACTACCTTGTCCATGAGCAGAACATTTTACCACAGCCAATTCTTTGGGCATTTGTATTGCCTCAAGCAATTTTCCAACCACTTCTGCATTCCTTATGGGAGTTCCACTTGAGGTCAAGAAAACTCTTTGCAGCCATAATTGGGCGAAGTCGTGGACAACTCCGAAGCCATACTGGCTGTCAGTCATCACAGTCACTCTTGCATTTCTCCCAATCTTGCATGCCTTGGTTAATGCCACTATTTCTGCTACTTGAGCGGATTTAACTCCTTTCAAGGGCGATGCTTTTATAACTGCTGACACTGTGCATACTGCATAGGCTGCGCTCAACACTCCTTCATCCGTTCTCAAACAGGATCCATTCACAAAAAACACATAATCACTTTCTGGCAGTGGCAGATCTCTTATATCAGGTCGAGGTTTTGTGCAATAGTCAAGCACATCCAGACAATCATGATCAACCTCTTCTCTTATCTCCATTCTCTCTGCATCAGGCAAAAGTGTAGCTGGATTCACATTCACACATCTTTCCAGACTCACATTGTTTGCACCTAGAATGACCTTTTCATACTTAGTCAGCCGACTATGTGACATGAACTGTGTGGGGTACAAACACTCTTACTGGATACCCCATCACGATTCCCTCACTCTGCTCTAGGCTTCGGCATGTAGCCGCTACTGCTTTCAGACATCCTGGCAGACCTATCGCCACTGGATCTAACATTGACAAAAAATATGCCACTGGTCTCCTTTGTCTTCCATGTTTCTGTATTAACACTGAAAGTGCGCATCCGTTTCGCTCACTACAGTATAGCTCAAACTCCTTTTCATAGTCTGGCATACCCAGCGCAGGGGCTTCACAAAGACTGTTCTTCAACTGTTTAAATGCTGCCAATTCTTCTTTGTTCAGTTCAAGGGGGTCTTTTACCTCACTTTTTGTCAATTTCACCAATGGTTTGGCAATCAGGGAAAAATTACTTATCCACTGACGACAGTAACCAACCATTCCTAGGAACATTCTCACCGCTCTTTGGGTCATTGGAGCTCTCATTCCTCTAATGATTCTGATCCTGTCTATGGTTACTTTTCTCAGGCCTTTTTCGATAGTATGACCCAAGTATGTCACTTCCTTCTTACAATATTGCAATTTTGTTGGAGATACCTTCAATCCTCCATCTGCCAAATGATTTAATAAAGCTATGGTGTCTGTTTCGCAGGCCTCACGTGTCTTTGACGCCACCAATAGGTCGTCAATGTACTGGACTAAAACTGAACTCTCAGGCATAGTAAGACTTTCCAGAGATTTCTTTAACAACTAATTGAAAATGGAGGGGCTCTCTGTGTACCCCTGTGGGATTCGGCACCATGCCAAAATACGGTTTCCAAACCGAAATGCAAAAAGCGGCTGGCTGTCATGATGCAACGGAATGGAAAAGAAAGCATGACACAAATCAATTACCGTGTACCATTCTGCATCATGTGGGATCTGATACAAAATTACTGAGGGATTTGGAACAATTGGACAACATGAGACGACAATCTTGTTAATCTTTCTCAAATCTTGCACAATCCTGAATTTCCCACTTGGCTTTTTCAGTCCCATGATAGGCGAATTACATGGACTGCTCATTATCTCCCTCAACACTCCTTGCTGGATCATTTTCTCAATCAAAGGGGTTACTCCTGCTATTATTTCAGGTGTCAGTCTGTATTGTGGAATGTTTGGGTAAACGGCTCCTTCCTTTACAGCAATTCTCACTGGGTCTACATTTCTCATCAGGCCTACATCTTTCCCAGTGAAATCCCAGACTGCTGCTTTCACTGTCTGTTTTAATTCTGGGGGCAATTCATCTGGATTGAATACTGCATAGGTTTCAGCAACCTCACACTCTCGGTTAGCTATGGTCATCTTCTATAGAACATCTTCATCTGGTGTTTCAAAGGCTATTCCATCTGGTGTACAGAATATGGTGCAATTCATCTTGCACAACAAATCCCTTCCTAGTAAATTCACAGGACTGGTGTCACACACCACAAATCGATGCATGTCTGAAAATTTCCCTATTCTGACCTTTACAGGATCAGTAAGGTACGTTTTAATCTGGGTATTAGACACACCAACTACTTGGATTGTTTCATCCGAAAGAGAAAGATTTTTCACATCTGCTGATCTGACAGTGGATCGTGTAGCTCCAGTGTCTACTAGAAAAGTAATGTTTTCATCATTAACTTTCCCATCCACAAATGGTCCTGTCTGATCTATTTCTAGAGATGCGCCAAGTACGCACCCTGCTTCCTCTTTTCGGCACCGTCAATAAATCTCTTCTGGCTCACTTTCGTCATTTTGCAGCCAATACTGTGACACAGCGCTCGCGCGTTGCGGTTTGTTTACCTGTTCTTCATTGTAGAATCCCGTTTCTTTACTATACTTCTGTGTGCTCTGGCTCTGTGGTAAGGGCGGTTTTGGCACCTGATTCTGTAGATTAACAGCCTTCTGCTGTTGCGGCGGTGGGCCACCCCCCTCACACTGCACCTGTGGATTTAATGACGGATTTTCATCATTAGTACCTGGTGGATATTTACACTCGGATTTCCAGTGCCCTAATCTTCCGCAATTGTGACAAGGGAACTTTATCTTGGCTTCTTCTATATTACCCTTTCCCTTTCCCGGACCAAATTTTGATTTAATGCCAGGATTATTAGCTTGTTCTATCAGCTGAGCTTCCTGTCTCTCCGCAACCTTCACTTGAGCCCACATTGCCTTTTCTTTTAGTTTTCGCTGCTTTGCCTCAATCTCATCACTAAAGTATTTAGCATGCCTCAGGATCTCATCTATTTTCTTGCTCTGCCAGTCCACGGTATGCTGCCTAATCATGTCCCCAATCTCGGGACGCAGACCATACACAAATCTGTGCACAAAATGACTCAGGTCCTTTTCTACCAGACTGTCATCCCCACTAAACTGTTTCAAAGCTAAAATTAGCCTCTCATAGTATGCGTGGACTGACTCTTTCGCTTCCTGATGTGTTCGATCTATTTTAACCCAATCTGTTTCTTTTGGAGGCACCTTGTTTTTCAAGAATGCCATGACCTGTTCGTATTTCTTCATTACCTCTGCGTCTGGGGCTCCTGTTTTGGGATCTCTCGGGTATTCTTTGGTGGGCCAATCTATGACTATCTTACATTCTGCCCACAAATCTGCTGGCACTATTATATCAAACAGACTATTCAAATCAATCCACAGCACCTTTGACAATTTCACAAATCTGTCTACCTGTCTGTACCACTCGACTGGCTTTTCCCGTAATCGAGGGAAGTCATTTGTAAATGACAAAATGTCCTGTCTGGTCCATGGGACATGCACGTATCCCCCTCCTGGTATCTCTCTCATAGGGAACTCCATCACCACCTTCTCCTTTTCTCTCACAGGAAACGCTGGAAATGTTCTGTCTGAGGTGTCATCCCGCTTCCTATACCACGTGCTCTTCCATTTGTCCATATCTCCCCATTTCCTCAATACCGTGATTATATCCCTAATCTGCCCTATTCGCCCTGCAGCGTTCAGATTCTCGATGTCTTTTTCTGTAAAATCCACTCGGTATGACTTCTGTAAAGCTTTTACCTTATCCATGTCAATTCCCATTTCACTCGCTATTTCTGCTAGTCTGTCATGTAAATTCTTTGCTCTCCACGTGACGCTTTTGCATAGGAACAGCAGTTCCTCATCTTGGTAATTTTTCAGCTTTTCTGTGGGGATGGTCCCTACAATCAACTCTTTCAATACCATCCGTAATTTTGCCACATCAACGGTATGAGATTCTTTTTCTTTATCCTGCAAGCCTTTCAGCCATTCATTCAATTCTTCAGTAGTTATGCTCATTGATTTCTCTACATTCCCTGGTTCTGTCAATCTCTGTGGTTCTAATATTGATCCTCCTACCATTCTGCTTCTCTCGGCAGTATCAGGACTATAAAATGGATTCTTTGCCACATGCAATTCCCCTTTACCCATTAGTATGTCCCCAGGAATTCTCTTTTGCTCTCATCAGGGGCTGTTCTTCCGGTCTACTGTTTACATACGGGACTGTTAGTCCGTGCTCACTGTCTTTCTGCTTCTCAAAAATAGGCATAACAGAACCTATGGTCACAGGGACTGTAACTGCTTCTAGATTTTTCGTCAATTCTCTTATTTTCCTTTCCCTTTTCCTTAAGAGAATTTCTTCTTCTTACTTCTGGGGTCACAACTTCTGTTTTAATGATTCTCAGAGTTTCCCTCACTGGTGTATCTGCGGTTGGCGTTTCTGGTTCCTGCCTGTATGGAGGTGGACTTTTGTAAAACATACCATCTAGGACATCGTCGTCCCTTTCGTTAGCCCCATACCTCCGGGTTTCTACATGATTTCTCTTTTCTAGGCATTTCCTTCCTCCACTTTCTCCTTCTGTTCTAACGGGAAACAATCCTTCAGTCATACTCGCATCTCGCCACCTTCTCATCCGATCACAATGAGTTTCGCGATCGTTTGGCCGTCCAAACATATACCGGTACCTACTGCCATTTCTCTGTTTCTCTCGCTCATGCATCTCATCTTCCCACTCTGTTAATGCCTCAAATTGCGTAGGCCTAGGTCGCGGATCTAAGCTCATCATCCTCTCCCGTAAGTTCCTCAATATTGCTAAAACTCCGTCTTCCTTTGTATATTTCGCCCAATTGTCTAACCAGATGCACGTATGGTACCCATATTTCGCAACCATGAAGGATGCGGGGGTTTTCGCTGGGGGAAGTAACTGTCCTTCCCTAGTCACAATCTCTTTGTCTTTTACAAACCAATTCCGCATTTTACTAAATAAAGATTTTTTCTTCTTTTCGGGTGAATGATAATAAATTTTTCTTTCTTTCGTGAACCCTTTAGTCCAACGGTACGACCTTTAGTCCAATAGCAACGCGACTCTTACTCCTGCACCTATCCTGGCGCGTCTACGTCACTGTCACAATTTCCAATCCTTGCGCGACTCACACTAACGCACCAATCCTGGAGCGTCTACGTCACTGACTAACTGTCCAATGCCAGCGCGGTCCACCTGACGTCAACAGTCGCTGCAGCAGCTCCTGCTCCTGTCTCCTGTCTACAGTCTACTCCTCCTTTACAAGACTACTCGGTAGACTTTGTTTCGATTTTACAATACTTGTTAGTTACAACATACAAACATCTCCATTGTCTGTCCCGCTAACCACAGAATAGCAAAAGATCTTTCCCACGAGAACTCTGTCTTCCCGAGAGCAGCGCTTACCTCTGCCCTACTACAGAATCATTACATTCGTTGGCAAAGTAGCGCATCCCTCTACTTTACCCTTCTATCAAGCATCAATTAACTGTTTTTCTCCGGAATTAAAACACATAGGTGGAAACGCAATGCTCCTGAGAGATAAAACCAGAGTTCCGCAATCAATCCAAATGCTATTTTCATTCACACTCTTCCACGCAAGAAAATATAGTTCATTCACACAGAATCCTGCCTTTTCCGAGAACAGCGAACAGTCTGTCCTGCGACAGAATTATAACATACATTAACAAAGCAGCGCTTACCTCTACTTTGTCCTTCTAACAAGCTCAGAGAACACCTGCTACCTTTTCAGTGATAAGCGTTATCGGCATACCAATTGGTTTCCTGGAACTCAAGACCAAAATTTCACAGGTAACCCTTTGCTATCATACACACTTCTCTCTCACAGAAATTGTCTCTAATGGCAACACACAGCGATGTCACCGAATCGAACCCAGACAATGCGACGCGCAACTTCAATTGTCACACGTTTTCCCCGTGTACCTACGGGCAACCACAATCCCGTTTTTCCCGAGAGCAGGCTTACCTCCGCCCTACTACGGAACTGTCACCGACTTCTTACATCCCAGAAGCCGTACAGACTACATAAAACTCAATACGACTTCAACATATAGTGTTAGTACATATATCAATACCAATCAATAATCGATAAGCTATATACATGCCAAATCATCAAACCAAAACAATAAAAACCATCTCTTGCTACCAGAAAGACTGGTGCAGTTCAGAACACAAAATCTCCTCCTGCTTCCACGGACGGAATGATTCCTCAGTCGCACACACATACACACATCACACGCTGGTGGGGCCCATAACACCAACATTCATTCACATCAAACTATCCGTGCCTTACAGAGGAGAGATATCCTGATCCCGAACTACAGCTATTCACTTTGGATAAAGGAAACACATCTATTGACTTACTCTAACAGTTCCTCCATCCGGAGGTCGAATAGATCATTTAGTTTGTTTGGAATTTGATGGAAAACTCTTAACTTCTCATATTAATCAATAAAATATTACAAGAAATAATCACCCGACACAGTTCTTCAAATAATGATTTTTCTTTATCTAATTAAATTGCAGATTAAATCCTAACAATGACATATTATCTTTTGTCATATTTACCTATTCTGGCTATTTGTCGTTTTCTAAGTCAGAACCGGTCCTCAGAAAGATCATCAGTATTCTAAAGTCCCGTCCTCTTCTGTCAGAATGGAGTGTCGCATAGAGTAGCATCGATCAGGGTGCGTCTCAAGCTCCAGGGGTGGTAACTAACTCCCTCTCTAAGCTACTAATATTTATACCAAAATTTACATATAATAGTGTCATTTTCTTTATTTCCAGGCCGCTGATTGGCTGAATTCAGCCCCGTCCCAATACTTTAAGAAACATTCTCAAATTTTCACATACGGATGATGAATAAACTAGGCGCATGGGAAAGGCTGTTCCCAGGTCAGGAAGTATCAGTCTATTGTGAATAGGTGGCTTTTGGTTCCCAGATGGCAACATTTGCTCCATGTTCAGGGACATTGGCATCTCGCCCAGAGTAGTCTTCATGGACCTGGTTCGTTAGTTCATGGAAAGGGCACGACGAAGTCAGTGCAAGCGCCTTCCTCCATTGCTCAATGTATGAAGTCATGTACTTTAGTGAGGATTCAGTCGGCAGCCATCTTTTAGTAGGCCGAAATAGTCAACTTAAGTAAAAGAAACACAAATCGTAATTAATACATAGAAATGATTAAAACAGTGTTATTCCCTTACTAATACCCTTATGTGTATGCATTTATCTAGCCATAGGCAACATTTAAAGCCGTTAATGCTGGTTTATTTAAGCGCAAATCACATTAACACCGCTTAAGCCATCATATAAAATTTAATATGCGTACAAACTTAGTTCACTTATTATTTTTAGCCATGCAAATGCGTTCCCACGTGTATTCTCTTGGTTAATAAGGTTGATTAGTTTAATGTCACAACACTCCATTATTCATTAAAAAATTAATATTTATTCATTTTAATATGACATACATAAATGGATTGGGTATACTAAAATTTTTTATTTTACCGGCTCCATCACCTGCACGTGTGAAAAAAGTGGGGCGCTGGGAGTCACAGTGTTACAAACGATATATCCGCCCCTGAATGCGCCTGCTTAGTGTAAATAGTACTGTAGTGTGCAGTGTTGTGTGCCACATGTTTTATGTGTTTTGTGGTTTTAAGTGCAATGGCATATTGTTTATGGTAATAAACATTTTGAATTGAAACGTGTCCTTTGTTTCATCAGGGTCACGTGTGTGGGTCATTGGGCACTCTGCCATCTCCCGGTTGGCCCGTTGGGCATCGATCAGGAACTGGATGCGTCGATTCTCGCAGACAAAGTTTGAGTGGTTGGGTTTTCCAGGGATGAGATGGAGCAGCCTCATGAACAGACTGGAGCACTCGCTAGCAGCGCTGGGTGCCCCCGCCTAATATTTTGGTGATCCACCTTGGGGGCAATGACCTGATTACCTCTGGGAGGACTTTGCTCCTGCATGCCATGAAAACTGACTTGGGGGAACTTAGCAAGCGCTTGGGTCAGTGCGAGCTCTGGTGGTCAGAAATTGTGCCTCGGAGAGTCTGGCGGGGGGCAAAATCTGGCGAGACGGTGGAGCGGTCCAGGAGACGGGTGAACAGCTCCATGCACAAGTTCACTTAGCAGAGGGGCCTGGGATTCATCAGACACGAAATGATTCAGGAGAGGGTCAAAGGATATTTTGAGGCTGACTGGGTACACCTCACTCCAGTGGGGATGGACTTGTTCTTGTTAGACTTGCAGGAGGCGCTAGCACAAAAGGGTTGCAGGTAAAAGACTAGAGCAGTTGGTGGGGGGCCCTGGCGGCGACGGTTGGCCGCCTTCAGGGCTGTGGTGGAGATACAGGGTGATCTGGAAGCATATGGGTACAGAACGGTACCTCTGCGCGGCACATCGGGGTGCCAGAGCCGAACCCCAGGAGCCTCATGGGAGGTTCACGGAATCTATGTCGGCACCCCGTTAGTCCTTCGGACGGTTGTGGGCCTGAGCAACCAGGGGCTTGCCTAGCTACGCTCCGCCCCGAAAGGGGCGTGAGTATAATGGACCAAGGGTGGTCAGGTGATCCGGGAAGGGGATCACCAGAAGGTTCAGTACAAAGTGGTTCGCCACGGTGCTGCTAGGCTCATCAGGCGGGCAGGTGGCGAGAAGGCTGCCTGTCCTTGGATCGCCCGTAAGATAACCCACCAGATTACATAACGTTGTTTGTAATAAACCTGCAGCAGTTTTCTCCCAAGTATAAACTTGTGTGGTGTGTATTTATTTGTGGGCATGGGGGGGGGGGGGCCTTTTGCCATGATGATGCAATGCGGCTGCCCGAGTCCACCGCAGGGGGCCACTCAAGAGGGCGGCCCTGTAGTGGCAACGGGCTTCCCCCCCACCTTTCTCCCCCCCTTTTCCTGGGGGGGGGGGGTTGGCTGGGGGAGGAGTCCCCACCAGGTTGCGGGTGTCCCACGTCACGTCCGGTGCGCAGGGCAGGGTGAGGGGTACATAGGTCCCCCCGCCCCCTTTTCTGCCTCTTTGTGCACTGGACGCACCGCGGACACCACATCTCCCACACGCTCTCCCACCCTACTGCTTACCTGGTGTGTTGGCAGTGGGAAGCATGGCTAGGACTTTGTAATGTTGTACTTTTTCGTTGCAGGCGGAGTTACAGGGCGATCTGGAAAAATATGGGTACAGAACGGTACCTCTGCGCGGCACATAGGGGTGCCAGAGCAGAACCCCAGGAGCCTCACGGAGGTTCACGGAATCTATGTCGGCGCCCCGTTAGTCCTTCGGGAGGTTGTGGACCTGAGCAACCGGGGTCTTACCTAGCTACGCTCCGCCCCGAAAGGGGCGTGAGTATAATGGACCAAGGGTGGTCAGGTGATCCGGGAAGGGGATCACCAGAAGGTGCAGTACAAAGTGGTTCGCCACGGTGCTGCTAGGCTCATCAGGCGGGCAGGTGGCGAGAAGGCTGCCTGTCCTTGGATTGCCCGTAAACTAACCCACCAGATTAAATAGCGTTGTATGTAATAAACCTGCAGCAGTTTTTTTCCAAGTATAAACTTGTGTGGTGTGTATTTATTTGCGGGCATTCATGCTTTGGGGGGGGACCTTTTGCCATGATGGTGCTATGGCACCAAGCAGTGACTAGCTGCTTCAGTTCTCTAATCGTGCTGCAGTACTGCACCCTTCTTAACTTATGCACACTTCATGGAAATCACAAATTGCGAATTACTAGAACTACAAGTCCATTTGTTAGAAGCTGCAATTGGAAATGGCTGCTAAGTATTTAGAATATTATCTCTGATTCTATGACAACATGGTTTGTATTTACTTCTATGTCAAGTGGTGTGACACCCTCGGGGCATGGCCCGCACCGCATAATTCTATAAATAAATAAATGAATCTTCGGATCGTACCCCACCCAACACGCCTAGATTGAACACATTGCCAACAGAGGTGAGGCCGAACAAGATCATTCTGCCTCGTGCTAAGGCTGCCAATGAAAGCCCTTTGCCAATGATGACTCGTTCTGATCCAGGAACACAATACTGAGCTTGGAGCCGTTGATTGGCTCTTTTCTTATCTACCTACCAGCTCTCAGTCTCGACCACCCAAACTGTTCATCTTTGTGGCAAATGTGTCAGGGCAGCAAACTGGTTAATAGCTTTGAGAAGTTGAGAAGGTTCTGCTTCCCATGTGTCCTCTGGTTTGAACCAGGAAGTGAAAGCAAGGGCAGTTGCAAGGCAAAGCATCGAATTAAAATATCTATCTTCCATTTAGGGAGATGAACGCAGCAAGTGTCATTGCAAAAGTAGAGCAGCCTTGGGAAATTCGTGGAATGTCGCCTGCCTCAAGAACTGAAAAACGCATTACCTGCCGTTGACTGCGGCCCCCGCAGGGGGCCACTACAGCGGTCGGCACCCTAGTGTCGCCTGGGCACCGGTCACCCTGCCCCGCCCACCCCCTCCTGGGGGCAGGGACTTCGGTCGGTGTCCCCCTCCTCTTCCTGCCCGGAAGTGACGCGAGGGGGTGTCACTTCTGGGGCTCCTTGTGCGAGGGGGGAGGCTATATAGTCCTCCCCCACCATGCTGGCGACCTCTTGATCGCCTCGCAAGCCGCATCGCTCGCCCATCCGAAGGATCGCTCGTCCGTCGCGCTGCAGTCTGTCGGTTTGCTTTTAAAGTCAGACCGGTGAGTGCTGCTCGCTACCTCCCCCGCCCCGGCCCTGTCCCTGAGCAGTACCAGATCGTACGGGGCCCATTGGCATCGACTGCCATGGGTGGGGGGGGCACAAGCTCCGCGTCATTCCTGCCCATTAAGCGGCGTTCTTGGTGAGGGTGTGCGGGGGGTCCGCGCCGCGGCCCGTGAGGGGGTTGCAATCACGACCTTCTCGCGGCCAGGGGTTGCGCTGCCCAGGGCTCGGCCGCCCGTTCCTGCCTTAATAGGAGAAGCCGCTAGCCATTCATCCCACCGGGGGTCAGGAGCGCGCTGAATTATGAGGCTGGTGTGCGACGCGGCTGGTATGCGCGCTTTGAGAAATTACCTCAGTGAGGATGTGGCCGTAGCCTAGGCGGCCATTTCTGGGGCTGGTAAACATGTTGTTTGCCTCCGGGGTGTGCACGCACCTTGTGTTTCTGGGCAAATCACTTAAGCGCCCCGCCCCTAAATGTGAAAGAGCCGGGGCACAAGTTAAGGCACTCCGATACTTTCGGGTCGCGTTAGCGCCATATAAAATCAGTGAAACAGAATGAGTAATGTAGGTTACTGCAATGCTAGCGTGGCCCCATACGAGTGCAGGGGGGGGATATCCGGTGCGCGTCATATCCCCTCCTTCCTCCGTGCGAGAGTTGCTGGGTTACGGCGGTGGCTGCAGGGAGTTCCATCGAGCGGCCTCCACTCAGAAACTGGGAGACTCGCGCATGCAGCAGGGAATTGTGGCCAAATCACTTCAGCTCCCTGTGCCTGAAGGGGCAAATAATCGAGAAAAAGAAAAGGCAAATAAAAGATTCAGCAATGGGCATTGAAAGGGTGCTGCTGCAGGATTGGACTATTGCAACGCAAATGCGCAATGGAGGCAGAGAGAGGGTGATGCAAGTTTTCTGCACTCACTGGCCTGGCAGGTTGCTGGCAGTGGAAATACCAATACCCACCTCCCCACCCCACACCTCTGGGCAGCCCAGGCACACACACAGCCGCCCTGGGTACTTCACAGGTCCTTGATAGACCATTCGCTTGTTAATGGGGCTTTGTTGGTTTTCACCCCTTCCAGAGCCCCAGCATCGCCACTCTGACTAGTGCTGGAAGAATTAGCAAGTTACACAATACCAAGCCCTGTCAGCTGAAACCTCGAGCGTGAGTAGAAGTTACCAACGGTCACATGATCCTGTAAGAGAATCACTTGAACGGCAGCAAAGGCAGGGTTCGCCCCAGTGCTGCCCGGCTCATCAGGCGGGCAGGCGGCCTAGTTGGTTGCCTGCCCTTGGATCGCCTGTAAAATAACCCACCTATTACATAACGGTGTATGTAATAAACCTGCAGCATTTTGTACCCAATCAAACAGTCTGTGGACCGAGGGGTGCCAATGGCGATACTATGGCAGACAGAGGAAATGAGGTAGCTCTGCATTAACTGTGAATTAATGAGGACTCGAACAATGATTCACTGTGTTTTTATTTTGATCGCTACTTAGGTGCTCACTTCCTGTTTGCACAGTGACATCCAGGGTAGTTTAGAATGTACCCTGTGATGAAAACACTCTGATCTCTCCTTCTACCGATGAGGTCTTGAAGGAACGAAAGGCGGGAGTGTAGTGTGCGTTCTAGTTCTCGCACGCTGCGTGGCTACGCAGCGCGCGAGAGCAGAACGCGCTATAGGGAAATGCGCATGCGCGAGTAGCGCGAGGAGAGATCGCGGAGCCGCGGACCGAGTAGGGTGTGTTGCCCGGCGCTCCTGCGTGTGTAGTGCACAAATAAAGAAATAATTGGTTCACACCTCCTTGCCTTCTGTCCTGCTTCAAGAGGGCTACATACAACATTACAGTGGCGACGAGGATGGGATTCTGCCATCACAGACAGCAGAAAGATCCAGACCCAAGGACCAGGAGAGCAGGCACTTGCAGCATTGGCCAGCCAAGGGGGAAGACAGGAAGAAGAACTACCCCAGAGTAAAACACACGAGGAGCGTGGCAGAGGCAGCAGATAGAAGGTACAGGCCACGAGCAGAGGCTGATAGCCGGCGCGCAACCGCAAGAAGCACGTGAGAGGCCTAGTCACAGTGAACCTGGCGGAGGCGGCAGCACGCAGCGACGGGGGGTTGGAAGAGGAGCGACAACAGGAGCAGGTGCAACCAGAGAGAGGAGACACGCCAGGTAGTCCAAGAGGCTCAGGAGCGGCGCCAGGAAGGAGAGGAGAGATGAGCACCCAAGGATCCTCACTGACGGCGCTAATACAGTTTCTGCCAAGACCAGGAGAACCCCAAATGAAGTGGGAGGATTGGCGGGAATATTTTAAGAACTACCTAGCGGCCCTCGAAGATGAGAACGGAGAAGAGTTCCCCAGCGCGAGGAAGAAAAGAATACTCCTGCACAATTTAGGCCCGGAAGGCATAAGGGTCTACCAGAATCTAGTGCCGCAACTCAGGCAAAACGCGGACGATGACGTATTTAAGCACGCCATGGAGGACCTTGATGCTCACTACCGCCCGGCGGTGAGTGTCTCAATAGATAGGTACAACTTCCAACAGAGGAGACAAGAGCCGGGAGAAACCATCGATGAATACGTGGCGGCCTTGAAGAAACTGGCAGTGACATGCAAATACGGAGCTCTGCACGATGAGTTCGTCAAGGACCAAATCGTCATGCATACCACAAACAAAAGCGTGCAAGATAAACTGTGGGCGAACAGTGAGGCGCCTCTAAAAGAAGTGATAGCGATGGTGAAGAAAGCGGAGTTGACTAAACGGTGTGCGGAAGCAGCAAAACGAGAGGTGGTCCCCAAAGTCATGGTGAACAAAGTGGATGAAGCAGAAGCACAGGGAAGAAGCAAGCAGCCAGCTCAGGAGAGCAGAGGACCCCCGAAGTGGAAAGGGAAGACGGGACAAACGTGGAAGCAGACAAGAGACAACAACGGAGCTTGCTACAGATGCGGCAGTTCTGCACACACAGCTCAGGACAAGAGATGCCCAGCGTTCCGGGCGAAGTGTATGTTCTGCGGCATAATGGGTCACTATGAGAAAGTCTGCCGAAGGAAGACGAAGAGACCCGTGGTGAAGTATGTGGAACAAGAGCAACGGGAAGAGGAAGAAGAGCAGGAGGAGGACGTGGAGGTCCTGTGTACTGAGGATCAGGTGCTGGGGATAGACGGGAAGAGAACCCGCAAACCCCAATGCGACATGAAGATTGGAGGGGTGAACATCCAAATAGTAATAGACTCGGGATCTCCTTACACCATCATCCAGAAAGCGGTATGGAAGGAGCAGTTTGAACCCACGTTGGGAACAAGGCTGGAACCCCCAGACATTCGGCCGGTATCGTATACAGGGGAACCGATACCCATGGTGGGGTACCGGAAACTGACCTTTGAATTCCGGGGAAGACAAGCCGAGTGCAAACTGTACATAGCGGAGAAAGGCCCCCTCCGTACTGGGATGGATGGACCAAGGGGATCTAGGGATCAAACTAGACCCGGGAGGCGATACACAAGTCCTCATGACAGCGCCAGGGAGCTGGCCGGTACTGGAAGCGATGAAGCAAAAATTCCCGAAAGTGTTTGGATGAAAGGTGGGGAAACTGGAGAAATTTACACACAAGATAGTACTTAAAGAAAACTCCAGTCCGGTGTCCCACAAAGTCAGGAACATACCCTTAGCGGTGAAAGATGCGGTGCAGACGGAGCTACACAGATTGGAAAAGGAGGGAATAATAGAGCCGATCGACAGTGTGGAATGGCTCGCCCCCCTTGTAGTAGCGATGAAACCCAATGGGAAAGTCCGTCTCTGTGTGGACCTTCGGGAACTAAACAAGTGTCTCATAGTAGAGAAATTCCCATTACCTCGCATCGAGGAAATGCTAGCCAAGACCAAAGGGGTAAAGTGGTTCTCCACCATCGACCTAACGTCCGCCTATCACCAGATAGACCTACACCCGTCAAGCCGGAAGTTGACATCGTTTATCACACCCTTCGGGGGCTACCAGTTCCGGAGAATGCCATTTGGCCTCGCAGCGACGGTGTTCCAAAAGCTGATGCACCGGCTGTTTCAGGACATTGAAGGCGTCCAGTATTTTCAGGATGATATACTCGTGATGGGGACAGATAGAAGAGACCACGATGAGAAACTGGAGAAGGTACTCAGAGTACTAGAAGACAAAGGCCTGACGGCGGAATGGGAAAAGTGCAGGCTGGGAATGACATCAGTCACCTACCTTGGGCACGAGATAGGAGGACACGGCATCACCCCCAAAAGAGCGAATGTGGAGGCGATATGCAAGGTGACTGCACCCAACAACAAAGAAGAAGTAAGGTCCTTCTTAGGGATGGCCGAGTATTACAGCAAATTCGTACCACACTTCGCCACCAAGAGCCATCACCTCCGACAACTAACGAGGGACAAAACGACCTACAAATGGACGGAGGACACACAAAACGAATTTGAGGCCCTGAAGAAAGACATCAGTCAAGCGGTGCCCTTGCAAGGGTATGATCCACTCGGCCGGTCGATTCTGACGACAGATGCCAGCGAAAAAGGACTAGGGGCAGTACTCATGCAGGAAAGGAGTGATGGACAGGTGGAAACACTATCACCCACTGAGCAGAAATACAGTGTGATTGAGAAAGAGATGCTAGCTGTGGTGTGGGCGATGGGAAAATATCGCCAATTCTTGTGGGGCACAAGATTCTTGCTGAAGACGGACCACAAGCCTTTGGTCAAGGTGCTCACCTCAAGCGGGCATGCAGGCGCCACACCCCGCATAGCGAAAATGACGCTCAAACTGCTGGAGTACAGATATGACATGGAATATATTCCGGGGACGAGGAATAAGGTGGCAGACTATCTCAGCCGAGCAGCAGCCATGGAAGGTCACGACGCCCGAAGAAGACTAGATGGTGGCAATAATGGATGATCCCGAAAGGGTGATAAGCAAACAAGACTGGACACAAGCGTATGGAGAAGATGAGGAAATTTGCACGGTCAAGGAACACATAATAAAGGGATGGCCAGAGAAGAAACGGCTAGGAGAGGCTCTCCGAAAATATTTCGAAGTACGAGAAGAGTTATCGGTGGGGAATGAAGGAATATTCCTGTACAGGAGAGACAAAGTGGTTCCTCCAGCGGCAGTGGTCCCCCGATTACTCACAATGTTACACGAAGGGCACTTAGGAATAGTAAAATCTAAGGCGAGGGCGAAGCACATGTACTGGTGGCCAGGAATGGACGCTCAGGTGGAAAGGCAAGTGAGAGAGTGCAGCCAGTGCCAAGGAGCAGACAAGACGCTGGTTCCCCTACGGCCGACGCTGGGGAAATTTCCCTTACCAAGTGGGCCATGGGAAGACGTGGCGGTGGACATCCTGGGACCGGTGCCGGACATCCACGGAACGCCCCAATACCTCTGTGTCCTGGTCGACAAGTATTCCAAATGGCCGGAGATACACATACAGGAAGAAATGGAAGCAGAAACTGTGATAAAATTTCTCACCTCAGTTTTTCTAAGGGAAGGCATCCCCAGAACGCTATTGAGTGACAATGGACCCCAATTTAGATCGTAAAAATGGAACAAATACGCAGAGCGTAATGGGATAAAATTGCTGCACACAGCGGTGTGCCACCCGTCGAGCAGTGGACAGGTGGAACGCTTCAATAGAGTGCTAATGGGCTCTATCCAAGCAGCAATCATGATGGGGAAAGACTGGGAGAAAGAGATACAGAAAACGGTGTGGGCCTACCGCATCACCCCCACGGGGACGGGATACAGCCCCTTCCAAATACTAAGGGGCAGACACCCTTTCACCAAGGACAACGTCATGTGGAGGGAAAAGACAATAACAAGCAAATGGTCCCCGGCGGTAGTACAACACAACCTGGAGAAGGCCCAGAGAGTGTACATGGAGTACTACAACCAGAGGCGGAAGGTAAAAAACGCCACCCTGGAGAAAGGGGAGTGGGTGAGAGTCAAGTTAGCGGTTCGAAGGAAGAAGGGAGACAGCAAGTACAGTCCACCTCTACAAGTGGAGGAGGTTTATGAGAGAGCCGCCCTACTCAGCGATGGGAACGTGTGGTCCCACGACCGCATGGCGAAATGCAACAAGATCTTAAAATGGCCAGAGGAAGAGAACGAGAAGTCAGCCCATGAGACCTACACTAAGGACATTGAAGGGAGAAAACTCCCTGAAGGAAGAGGTATGCCAGAGAAAGAGTACGATGGGGAGCAGGGAGACCAGGGGACGACGGAAGTGGAAGAGCTACCGACGGAGGAAGGCCACAGCCCGGACAGAGCGGGACGAGGCGATCCCCGAGGCATGGAGGGGAGTCCAGTTGTAAGCAATGATCCTGGGAACCCCAGCAAGACGTACCCGAGCTGGCAGAGTGATTGTGAGGCCTAGCCGCTTCAAAGACTATGAACTAGATGGAGGGTGCATACCCTAGAGACTGTGAGGACTGCCTGTATCAGGGCCATGGAAAAGGAGGGAGATATGTAGTGTGCGTTCTAGTTCTCGCACGCTGCGTGGCTACGCAGCGCGCGAGAGCAGAACGCGCTATAGGGAAATGCGCATGCGCGAGTAGCGCGAGGAGAGATCGCGGAGCCGCAGACCGCGTAGGGTGTGTTGCCCGGTGCTCCTGCGTGTGTAGTGCACAAATAAAGAAATAATTGGTTCACACCTGCTTGCCTTCTGTCCTGCTTCAAGAGGGCTACATACAACATTACAGGGAGTTGCCACAGTGATATGTTTATATGTTTCCATGTTGCGCGGAGTCTGTTTGCCTGGTTAGTTACTCGAGAAGTCGGTGCGCTGTTAAGTATCTGTGCTGAACACTGCTGTGCACCGCTTCTGTACCAGGCCACAAAGACTGCGGTACCCCAACAGATAATCAAAGGCTTTATTTAAAGTTTGACGGAAGCGGGACCTCTGCCGCCCTATTTACTATTTGTACATGGCTATATGGGACGAGTGGACAGAACACCCGCCTATTATCCATCAAGCTATAAATAACCCTCCAAGATGATACCGTTGTGCCCTTGATCTGCATGGATGAGCAATCAAGGTGAAGTCCAAGAACGTTGGTGACTCAGATACTGTACGACGCAAGTATTTGCATTAAAAAAAAAACTCCGTGTCAGCGCTACGTTTTAAGGGTGGGTCCTGAATATGGAATAAATTACAAACTTGGATTTTCACATTTTTGTCTGGAGACTGTTATTATTCCATACTACACCCAGCTACATTTCTCTGTGGTCACGTGCTAACGAACTTCTCTTTGAGGTTACATGAAGTACACGTTACTGGTTCTGTCTTTAGGGGCACGAGCAAGAAGCCAGGACTAAACACATTTTCTTTTCATCTCGAAACTCCGTTCAAACCCGGGTACTACCCCTCCTGTGCTTTTCATCCTTGCCCCTGGGCTTTTACAATTCTCCTTGGACGTTGCAGAGCAAGGAATAGGCTCTGCAGCAACACATGTCAGCCTAAGGTCGCTTGGCCTGTGGGAGCCGACTCTCTTTCCCAAGGTCTATTGGTTGCTGGGTGATGCTGGAAATAACAGTACGGAGTTGGGAGCTCAGAAGCTGTTGTAGGGTTGATGGCCTGCACTCAGAGATTGCAGATAGATGTACGTACTTCCATCACATTAGAGATACTCACCCTAGGTTTCTGGCTCTTATACTCAGAACAGCAAGCTTCAGGGTGTCATGTCCACAAGGAGTAAAAAATTCAACTAGATGGGGATCACCATTCTGTAGAGCATTCCTTGTGTCTATCATAGGAGGCCATTCATCCTGCACACTCGCCTAGTCACGATACAGGTGTAATTTATCATACACATCATCATATGAGGAAAGCGTGCACACGGCATTGGGGAGAGGAGGAACCACAGTTACCAGGGACCACAGAGATATGACTGCACTGGAGAAAGGTGGTAGGCCTTCTTCTCTTGTCCAGTGGTAGGAGTTAGAAAGAACTCTGGCCCTTACCTATAACTAGCTGCAGCCAAACTGCAGTACAAACACGTGAATAAAATGTAAGTAAACTTTGGACACCCTCTCATGAGTACAGTTGGCTTAGAAACTGAACAATTAAGGATTCTTGAGCTTCATTCCTCCCACCACTTCCAACGTTTCTGAAATCATCACCAGAGAAATGTATTCTTTTGATTAGCTATAAACCACACCAGAGTGAATAAGAAAGGGCTGCAATTGTACCCAAAGAAGTATTCATTGCTCACTACACAACTGTGGCATCTGGTCGATTCTTTGACATCAGGACCTGGAGCAGTTCCTGACGGAGCTATAGCACAAGATGACTCTGGCACTGATTATAGAGGCAATGCAGATGGAAGTCAAGATAACTTCAATTCGCTCCCTACCTTATCAATTTCTCACTACATTTCCTTCTCTAACTCCTTTTCTCTTCCTCTGTCCCATCTCTCTCTGCACTTCGGTCTATATTTAAACTCACCCTACCTCACCATTTTCCACATCTATCAACCTCGTTAGTCTCTAGACCTCTCTACTTCACACTCTGTCTACCTTGATTATCAATGTCACCTTTCTCCCTCTCACGTTCGTTTCTCTACTTAATTTATTTTCTCTCTACACCTCATCTCTCGTTGCCTCTACCGCTCTCTAGCTTTCTGTCTCACCACTCACATTATCTGACCCGTCTTTCTACACGTCTCATTACGCCCCACTCCCGGGGTGAGCAGGTTTTGAGACACAAACACCGGGACATGTAAGCAGGCCAGACATAGAAGTAGGACTAAAGGCTATATGTATCCACAATTTATTCACAATGTTAATTGTTTACCCTTCACCCCTAATGTCTTAAAATGATTACAAATAAAAGTCCATATCCTCGTATTCAAGTGTATTTGTATTCAATTTTTTATTTTTTGAAATGCAAATCCTAAACTGGCAAAAGCATATTCTGGCAAAAGACAACGTTTGCTTTGTAACACAGAGTTCTTGAGTAATACTCGAGGACTCTGAGTGCAAAAAGCAAACTTTGTCTTTTTTGTCATATTAATTAAAACTTGCCAGAATATGTTTTGTTCAAGAAAATACAATTTGAATGCAAGTACACCGGAATACGAGGAAATCGAGTTTATTTGTAAAATATAGGTGCTTTGGAACCTAGAGCATACATTTTTCATTTGCCGGCTCTGAGCCAGCTTGTGCAGGGAGGGGCGGGACATAGGAGGGTGTAGGAGGAGTCCTTGTGCACTCCCTATGTGCTCATGTGTGTTTGGTCTGCCGTCTCAGACCGACCAAAACACACATGCAGCAGCGGCCGCCATTAACACAGGGTAGTGGGGCGTGTGAGTGGCGCCGTGGGGGGAGATTGCACAGGGGCATGGTAATAATAATAAATAAAAAAAACTCACCTGACACCGCCGGCTGCTTCCTGTGTTGCATCGCTCCTGCTGGCCTCTTCCTGGGTCCCAGCAACCCCTGGGACAGACTTCTAGCCAATCCGTGCACTGCAAAGCACATGGGGATTGGCCTGAGCAGGCAGGAAAGACGCCCGGCTCAGGTCATGATGTCTGTGGGGGTTTCTCCAGCCCGGCTGCTGAATTCAGCCGGGCTGAAGAAACCTAAGTGCGCATGTGTGCAGTGGCGGCCCAAAAACCGGAACATGTATTTAAAATTCAGAAAAACGCCAGGACAGCCCTCTGAAAACCGAGAATTCGGTGGCGGCTCCTCTGCAATGGCAGAGGAGCGTCACCTCACTACCTCGCTCAGAGCCAGCAAATGTAAATTAAAACGATGTTCTTGCATCGTTTTCAATTTACATTTGCCGGCTCTTAACCAGCGCTGTTGGGAGTGGTGAGGCCAAGGTATGGGAGGCATGAGGAGGAGTGCGACATGCATTCCTAGATTCAAAAGTTTTATTGGTTTTTCAGACACAAAATAAATAAAAGAAACAGAACAGAAGGGTAGAAGTATAGGATGCCATCAATGCACCTTGGATAAAGATATATGAGTAGTTTTACAAGTATTACAGTGCTGTCTGTTAAATAAATTGGCTAACCGATCGGACGGAGATACAAATATTGCATGGTGAGCTAAGCATATAGTTAATGTCACCTAGGGACCACCAGTTACTGAGTACAAAGTCTGGAACTCGTACTGCCTTAACAATTGCATACTAGTGAACAGTAGGTCACATATGTTTACATAGTGAGCAATGAATCGTAGACCAATTGTATCCAACCAGACCGTGTTAAAGAAGAAAGAAAGACACGTGTGAACCCTAACGTATATAGTTCTGTTAATTATCCCTATCCTCTTCTCAGCCTGGGGAAAGTCAAGAGAGAGAAGAAACAACAACACTAATACTAATACTATTACTACTACCTGAAAAGAAAGGATAGTAAAGGAGAAAATAGGAGAGAGTAAGAATAGGAGAAGAGTAAGACAACGCTCGGGGTCAAAAGGCCTGCTTATGAGTTAGCATACTTATGGACTGGTGATGAGAGGTTTATCAAATTTACCTTGTTCTGGTAAGGAGCCATCACACAATCCTGGTCGTTTGAGTGTATGTGGTGAGGGGACCACAGATAAGCAAGACTATATCTATTTCTGAGGTTGGTAAATCATGGGGGTTTAATGACCTTAGATGCAGAGTCAAGTGCTTCCCATATCTTCCAGTGCCTAGGTTTCCAAGGAGAAGTATTTACGGCGATATTATCCGCACCTCTTAAAAAAGTTAGCCATTCTTGCCATTTCTTGAATGAGATTTTCTCAAAACTCTTCCAGTTACACAGCACTATCTTACACGCCAGTGTTAGCATTTAGTCACGCATAAAGCAGTCATCCTCCCCCGACAGGTCTGGGTCAAGAAAACCAGCCAGTATGTATGATAATTCTTTAACTGGTGAAATGTTGAGTGTCTGAGTAGTGTAATTGAAAACTGTATTCCCGAACTTTTCTAACAAAGAACACAGTAGCAGCATATGTGGTAAGTCCCCTGTTTGAGAGTTGCAGATCCAGCATTGTGGGGACTGGATTAATTTAAGTTTAAACAGTTTTGCAGGAGTCCAATAGTTCCTATTTATGATCATGAATTTTGATTGAGAAAGAGTGAGGGAGATTTTGTGTTTGAAAGGCATCATATGTATTCGTGGCCAATCAAGAGTAAGTGTTTTGCCATTCTGTTCTGCTTCCCATTTTGTTATGTTACTCAAGTGAAGCTTACTCGGAGGGGGTAGAAGCAATTTATAGATCCTTGAGACCGTGTGACCAGCATTAGACAAATGTTGTAGTTTGGAGGGAAGCGAGGGAGAAAGAAAAGTAAGATTAAGTTTGGAAATCTGAAATTTCAGTTTCAGGAAGTCGTAAAAGCCTAATTCTGTTAAACCTTTCTCATTTTTAAGTGTGGAGAAGGGTATAGGAGAGGTTTTATTATAGAGGTCCTTAATGAAATTGATACCTTTACGGGACCACTCTTCCCAGTATATGGTTTTTTTGTTTATTTTTATCGCTGGGTTATACCAGATCCCCTGTGTAATTGAAGCGCCCATTTTAATTTTGGATAACGTATCCAAACGTGACAATGCTTTTTTAGTATTTAAAAAGATGTATTTAGAGTGCTCCAATTTAGAAGACTGCCTGGTCATAAATGCTGGAAGGGGGATTCCTTTAATGAGATGTATTTCTACATCTAACCATTGGGGGTCTGTAGACAAGATTCTCCAAAAACCATGCTGCCCCTTGTTTGCACAGGTATGCTATTTGGTAGATCCTGAAATTTGGCAAGCCTACACCCCCACTATTCTTCGAGATTCTAAGTTTACTTAGATACATTCTCGCTTTTTTCCCCTGCCATAGGAACTTGTTAATAGCAGTATCTACCTTCTTTAAAAAATTGTCAGAGAGCATCATAGGGAGCATACTAACGAGATAGTTTATAAGAGGCGATATCATCATTTTAACCGTCTCTACTCTCCCCCACCACGATAAAAATTTGGGTGACCATCCTTCTAAAAGGTCAGAGATTTTTTTTAAAGAGATAGTTTTGTTTTTCTCTAGTGTGGAGATGAGGTCGCTGGAGAATTCTAGACCTAGGTACTTAATTGCGCCTGACTGCCATGTCAAACCAGACTCACCCAAGATCTCCTTAGGGCTGCATAAGTTGAGTAGTTTAACCTCTGTTTTATCCTTGTTGAGAGAATATCCAGAGGCTTCTGTTTACTCCTGGACTGATTTCATAAGGTCCGGAATAGCTATTTTTGCATCTTTGGAAACCACCAGAATGTCATCTGCGTAGGCCGCAACTTTGAATTGACTTTTACCAAAGTCTATGCCATGAATGTCTTGATTTGCTCGTAAGTACTGGAGGAAAGGTTCAATGGCCAAAAGGAACAGTGAAGGGGATAGTGGGCAACCTTGCCTGGTACCCTGATTTAACGGGAAGAAGTCAGAAAGTGCCCCTCATCGCTCTCACTCTAGCCCTCGGACTATGATATAGTGTCATGATCATCCGGATCAGGTTTTCCCCTAAGTTGTATTTCCTGAGTGATGCATTTAGGAATGACCAATCAACTTTATCAAACGCTTTCTCAGTGTCAAGCGTTATAGCAACAGTAGGTGAGTTGAGTAATCTAGCTTTTTCGATTGCGTGACAGAAAATCCTGGTATTGTCACTGGATAACCTATTTTTAAGGAACCCTGTTTGCGCTGTGTGTATTAGTTTAGCTATGTGTTTCTGAATTCGGTTGGATAAAATCATGGCATATATTTTGCAGTCCAGGTTTATGAGCGAGATTGGTCTATAGTTCTTTGTCAGTAATGCATCTTTTTCCTCATTTGGGATAACGGTAATAATAGCTTCCGCAGGGGTGCCAGTTATTTCTCCTGAGGAAGCGAACTGGTGATAGAGGCTTAGTAGAAGGTCGCATAGAAGTTCTTCAAATGATTTATAAAAAGATGCACTAAACCCATCAGGACCTGGGGCTTTACCAGTTTTGAGTTTTTTGTTGGCCAGTTTGAGTTCTTCCAACGTTATTATACCATTGATAGAGTCTCTTTCTTGATCACTTAACGAGTTAAGTGCAGCCTCCTCAAGATATTCCTGAATCTTGTGGGTTTTCACTTCGGTGTTGGGGCTGTATAGTTTCTGGTAAAATTCTCTAAAAGTATCTGTGATTTTGTTAGGGTTTGTCTGGATGGTTCCTTTTTCATCTTTGATCGCATTGATCGCGTATCTCTGATATTTGAATTTCAAGTAGGAAGCCAGTGATTTGCCAGCTTTATTAGCTTCACACAGGCGAAGACTTTTTTGTTTATTGATCCAGATACCCGCTCTTGTGCTAATTATTTTATTGTATTCCTATTTTTTATTCAGGGTTTACGTCAGAGTCCCAGGGTCTTTATTGGAAATATGTATTCTTTCCAATCTTGATATGTCCTTCTCTAGTTTCTGTAATTGTGAGTTCGCCTCTTTATTCAATCTGGCCTTGACTTTTATTATTACTCCTCTCACTGTGGCCTTTAAGGCCTCCCACCTAGTGAGGTGAGAGGTTTCATGTTGTTTGTTATCAATTAGGAAGTTTTTAATTGTATCTTCAATTTCTTTTTTGTTTTCCGGGGATGTTAAAACCTCGTCATTGAGTGTCCAGAGGGGATCCTTGCAGTGTGTGGCTGTGTCAGTGATAGTTAGCATGATGCATGAGTGGTCTGAAACTAGTCTTGGCTCAATGGTTGTTTGATCAACCCTACTTATGTCCTTCCCTGAAACCAAAAAGTAGTCAATCCTGTAATATGAGTTATGGGGAAAAGAATAGAAGGCGTAATCCTTTTCATTCGGGTTCTGCAGCCTCCATGCATCTAACAAGTTAAATCTGCTGCAGAGGTGTGTGAGTGCTTTGTCTGATTTGTTCACCTTCAATGTGCAGGAAGAGTTCCTGTCCAAACATGGGTCTAGCGCAAGGTTGAAGTCACCTGCGATTATAGAGGGGGCCGAGTCTGAGGTCATGCTAAGGTTTTCATCTAGATCTTCCCAACAGATGTTGTCATCATACATAGGAGCATAGATATTAGTTATAAAAAGGACAGACTTCTCTTTCTGTAATTTAGAGATAATCCATCTCCCTTGTTTATCTGTTTAGTCTGAAATTACTTCAAGTCTAGATCTCTTTGAGATCATGGTTATTACCCCGTTCTTTTTCCCAATGGCACTAGAGCATAGAACCTCAGTGTATTGTCCACAACTCAGCAAATCTACGAGTTTATTGTCCAATTTAGTCTCCTGTAAGAGAATGACGTCCGCTCTCTGCCTGTCCATGTAATCCATAATTTTTTTCCTTTTGACAGGGTGGTTCAAGCCCTTCACGTTCAGAGAGACAATTTTAATGTGTTTGAGTTGAGAATTCATCTTAATGTCTCTAGGTTATGTAGTGTACCTCATGAGATTTCATCATAGAGTGCGGGGTATCATCATTGAGCGAGCTTGAGCATTTCTGAGCACGAATAAGTATTAATTTACGACACAGGCTTACACTAATTTTGAATCTGCAGTTACGTAGCACAAAGGAAACAACTGAGAATTCTGAGGTATTCCAAGCATTTGGCGAGCTATGGTTACAAGAGGCACTGGGTCCCTTTTTTCCCTTTGGTGTAATTGGGATCTGAGGGTAAATAAGAACCTTATGACCCTTTGACCACCGAGCAGAGAGGAAAAGAATGAAAAAAAGAAGAGAGAAGAGAAAAGAAAAGAGGAAAGAGCAAAAGAAAATAAGGGCAAAAGAAGCGTAAACTGCAAAGTAACTTAAGTTAACAAAAACAGAAATCAACATCTTCATCAAACCCCCCTCGCCCCCTCACCCTCACCCCCATCCCTACCCAACCCTCCCCTCCCTCCCCCATAAAGAACATCCAAAGACATGACAATTGCAGGAAAATGTCAACTCCGTCACTGAACATTTTAATTTACACGCAGACTCAAATTAAAGAAATTTTTTGACAGTCAGAACAAAATGTGTCCTATACCCATCTATACTACTGGTGCTAGTGGGCAAACTATTCAGGATATACATAATTTACAAATGTTACTGTCACCACTAACCTACAAACTGACAGTGGGTTAAAAACTAAGTCCTCTTTCATCCCAACCTTACCATCAGCCAATATGGTTGATTGTTTTTTTAAGGCAGTCACAACCGATTTATATAAATTGGAGGACAAATTACATCGCTCCCCGGGTAAATTGAGGGATAATCTCACCAAAAAGGAGAGGACTGCTCTTTTCCAATTGAGAGGCTAGTCACATTTGACAATCAGGGAAGCCGACAAAGGTGGCAACATTGTCCTTATGGACAATGAATATTATCTAAATGAAATTGAGAGCCAACTATCAGACAACAAAGCCTATACTAAGATTGCTTACAATCCCATGAAAGAGGTTAACATCTTGATTGAGAAAACATTACGATATTGGCTGAATGCTGGGCTCCTTTCCGATATTGAATTCAGATACTTATTCAATTCAACGCCTAGAACAGCATATATTTACACCTTGCCTAAGATTCACAAAAACATATTAGCACCACCAGGCAGGCCTATTATTTCTGGAATTGGTGGACCTACTGAACGTACTTCTGAATACATAGACATCTATTTACAACCCATTGTATGCCAGTTGCCAGCATTTATTGAGGACACTAAAGATCTTCTCAACAAACTGAAACATTTCTCATGGACTGATGACCTTACTCTTGTCGCATTAGATGTCAATGCACTATACACTAGCATTCCATTAGATAAAGGCATGGAAGCCCTAACTTATTTTTTATCTAAAAGGGATGCAACCCTGTATGATCGTACCAGAATGGTTAAAGAACTTACCAAATTAACTTTAGAGAACAATTATTTCCAACATCTCGACATGTGGAATAGACAACATTCTGGAGTTGCAATGGGGGCGAAATTTTCGCCTTCATTTGCAAATATTTATATGGGGTTCTATGAACAGCAACATATTTGGAGAGCATGCCCATCTCACTTGACCAACCATATTGTGTATTAGGGTCGTTTCATTGACGACATCCTGCTCATATGGGGGGAGACATGAAAGATCTTAATGATTTCATCTGTCATTTGAATACTAACGAGTACAATCTGAGTTTCACCTACCATTACAGTAAGACAGAAATTGACTTCATAGATGTTACACTCTTCACTGACAATGGGACATTAGAGACAAAACGTTTTCGCAAAAGCACTGCGTGTAATTCTGTTTTACACGCTAGTAGTGCACACCCCGCATCCCAGATTCGGGCCATCCCATTTGGTGAGATGACCCGGATGAGGAGAAATTGTAGTACTGAACAGAATTTTCAAAAGGAGCTAACTAGTCTCAAAAACGATTTACTACTAGGGGTTACGATAGGACAACTCTTGAAAAAGCGCACACTAGAATAAATAGAACAACAAGTTCCAATCTCCTTACATCCAATAAGAGGATCAAGGACAACTCATCAACAAAACAAGTTGCTATGATCACACAATTCCACTCACATAGCAATGAGATATATCGCACTCTCCATAAACATTGGCACCTTTTGAAACTGGATCACGATCTGGACCCATATATTAGGAACAAACCTCACATTACTTATGTGAGAAGAAGGTCACTCAAAAACATTCTCAATCAAACAGTTCAGATAGTTAAACAACCAGTAGGCACTTGGTTACCCGCAAAACCCAAAGGTTTTTTCAAATGTTCTATGTGCAATATATGTCAATTTGCACAAGATAAAACTACAAGTTTTAGCTACAACACCGGACGAGTATATAACATCAATCACTTTATCAATTGCAACACCAAATATGTTGTCTATTGTATTGTTTGTCAGTGCAATCTGATTTATGTCGGTAGCACGATAAGACCTCTCAAAGAGCGCATTCAAGAACACATTAGAGCCATCAAGAACAACAATGCGAATTACCCCTTGGCCTCACATTATAATACCGTACATAAAACATCAGAGGTATTACATATTAAATTTCATGCCATAGATAAAATTGTTGATGATCCTCGGGGTGGTAATAAAATCCTGGCTTAAGGAAACTAGAGACGAAATGGCTCATCAAATTAAGATCTGTCGATCAGGGAATTAACATTGATAGGGAATTACAAGTCTTTTTAAAAGATTGATTATATCACAAATATATATGATACTCATAATGCAAAACTGTTGGTTGTATTTAAATATCCTATCATTTTTGGTCTTCTGCAAATTGATCTTAACACCACCAATATGACATTTCTGTAAACTGTTGATTGATGTAATGTATTTTGTATTTTATCATGATTAACTATGTCTGAGTGAAACTTGGGACCCAAAGTTATGGTCTAGTTTAGGTTACCAATACCAGAATATGTGATCTCATTAACACACTGGTTTTTCCGGTGCTATATATGATACTCCTCACTCTCTTTTCTGATCTGGGAACCCTTGTCTGTTTGCGCATTAACTTGGCGCACTAAACACTAATTTTTGCCTGACTTCTCTTATATATATCCTCAGCTTTTATTAGGAATGCCTAATTTACTACACTGACTATAGATAATATGATTGTCTATATTTTAGATTAATGTCTTTCACTAACGAATTTTGAGTTACTCTTTTTGCCTTTTCTTTCTTTTTCTTCTTTTTTCACCTCTAAATCTTTTAACACTTGCGCTTTTAGAAACATATGACATACATTTATATCACAGTAATGGTTCACATGTCACTTCTTGTGAATCTAGCTAAAGTACAAATTTAAACTTTAGATTGTAGTACTACTTTGTTAGATTTTTCGGAATTGGATTACAATCTGAATCCATATATTTTTATTCCCCTAATATTTCAATTCAGAATGAATATATTTATAGTCAACAGGTTGACATTCCAAGATGGCGCCCGTGGTCTTCCAATAGTCCTTTCTTTACCTATTCACTTTGAACTCGTGACGTCCAGTTCTCGCGGTACCGTTTTTTACTTTAAGATGGCAGCCGCGCATTGCATTTGTAACTCCGGTAAAGCGTTATCAGGCGCGCGGTATAATACGGAGCATTACTACACGGTAAGGAGGTGTGGTAACTATGTTGGTGATCTAGTTTATCTATCCGGTCTGTGATTTTGAATTAATATGAATTCGGGACTTGACACGTTATGGTCGCGTTGCTGATTACAATATTGCTTAGTGGTATCCGATATGCACATTGTGCTATGAGATTATGTTAAACTATGAATATGCACATATAGTCAGGACTTTGGTCGACTTTTCTACATATACTGTTCTAATACTCGGACCCCCATTCTTTTTCTGTTTAGGCTCTTCATTTAATATTCACACTCTATTCCAGTGTAAATATATGTCTAGGATTGGATAATATTTAAGAACATATGCAATATTGATACACGTATGACTTTGGTGAGTGTCTAATATACTGATATTTTATATGCATTATCTTGATACATTCTTATCGACTTTGGTTTAGTACTTTAAAAGTTGGGGTTGTTTATGACAGTGTGTGATGATAATATTGTGCATACAATATATTCTTATTGAAACATGAGGAGTATGACAATGTAATGTCTTGTCATGCAAGTTATCATAGAAAGTAACCAAGGAGACCTGACTCAACTTGTCCATAACAAATACGGGCATCACACCGATTATTGTTTATGTATTTTTCCATCTTTTGGATACCACTGACACCCTTGTATAGATACTATATATGTACAATGTGTTTTATTGTATTTTTTTCGCTATACGGGCCGTTACGCTGCTTTACATCACGGATTATGAACTTTGGACTTTGTATGTCGATTGGGTTATTCCCGCTTTGATTAGCGAATTCAGACTCTTATATACATGGGGACGCCACAAATAATTTCTATATTGAGAGCTACAAGATAGTTTTCTTTTTGGTTGAGAATTGTTCTTTTATATACTCATGCTTTGGACAACACCTTTGCATGTTAGGATCGACCAATGTGTTATAATCCAACTACATAGTGTGTTTTATTACATTTTTCTTTCCAGAGCTCATGTGAATTTCTATTTATACACCATGGAGACGGTTATTTGACTTGATATCTTATCATTGATATCGTGTTTGAAGGTTGGATTTATCGAACTACTATTTAGGTGGATTTTTAGCATATACCCCCCTTTCACTTGTGTATTCTACGAGCATGCACCTCTTACTCATATCACAGATAGAGTTGGGATAATCTTTATAGGACTTTAGGTGCATCGCAAAGCTTTACACCTCTGTTAGGACTTACACAACGGTTCTTTATAACCTTTTGACTATTCTATATCTTATAACACAATATTATTGGTCCATACATAGTCTTGCTCTCTCATTGGATCTCTCTTTCTTTTCACATATTGCATGTGCCATATGACTACTTTGGTGAACACACTTTGTCCTATTTGGTTCTATACTAGAGCACTTTATCATCTTTTGGTTATTCTCTGTTACTGGTGAGATTTTTGCATCAATTACGCACAAAAATGGTGTTGTAATTGCCAGTATGCGATGATGTTTTTCTAAGTTTTATTGTATTGCTCATCTATACATCTTTATGTCCACAGCCAAAGAAAGTCATTGTACCTATTTAGTACGGACGAAACACGTGTTGGCTGCTTTGGATATTGGACGGCTGTGTTTGAATATTGGATTTTGGGTTTCTAAACCAATAAAAAGAACAATTTCTGAAACTTTGATGATTATTGCATCCTGTCCGGTGATACTTTTGGAAAATTTTGAATCCTCCAAAGACTTTTTTCAAATTGCTTCTCTATTTATCATGAATATTGGTCCTTACATCAAATGTTGCATTTAGGACATATTGTACTTTAAATAAGGGTGTGTTTAAATAGCTGGCTTTTCTCTTAATAACGGAACAAAACATAACCTTAAATTGATTGTCAAACCCTTTTCCAATAAATTAAGCTCTTTTACATTGTGTTAAATGTAACATGTACCCTGTATAGCTCTGTATAAATAAGGACCGGGACCGGAATGTGAGTATGCCAATTGTGTTACCCCTCTTACAAACTGGATTCAAATTTTCCTTGATTTGTAGAAATAACCAGGATATGACATGATGTAGCCAGCATAACCGGTATAAGTAGTCAATATGTAGTCAACATGTAATCATCAACATATAGTCAACAATCCGTATGCAACAGCATGGAGACAATATTATATGGGTATAGAATCGGGCACCTTGATGGGTATGGACTTATTAGATGTGAGTATGGTCTTGTGAGTTGTGTGTTTCAAATAAGTTAGAGGCAATAGGAGTAACAAGCAATCGTGTTAACCCACCTGCCTGTAGATGAATATAGTCTGGGGAGATATGTGGCCACTTGACTCTAGGATCTTAGGGATGAAAAGGGGTATCCGAGTATCAGGGGGAGTGATATGCCGACCCCTAGGTTCGCATGATACGTAACTCTACATTATAAGAACAAAGTATAAAGAACAGCAACAAGAAGTATGTGTTGTAAAGCCGTATGTGTTGCATGGAGGACCTTGGCATAGGATAAAACATCTGGAGAATCTTCATAGTCTGACTAATTATCCCCTAAATTACTCTTAAATAGGGCTCCCGGTTTTCTGTTTAAACAGATTTTTACATATAAATACAGACGGAAAACAAGTTTTCCTTTGTTTGTATTTATATGTAAAAACGGGAGAATACTACTGCCATGCTCCCTGCAGAGTTGCCTCGCCAAGCCCTCTTCCTGATTCCAGGGCTGTGCCTGCCTACAGTAACATGAAACGTTTTTGTAGATGGCCCATTTGCGGGGCTGCGCTCAGCCCCTGGAGTGAGCTCTGCACCAGCCTTTTACAGCTACAATCAAGCCACAAGACAACATCACCTTCCCTCGCCGTCCTCATGTTTATTTACCTGTTGAAGTCAGAGGAATGAAACTATTTTGTTCGTCTGAGACAGGTACAGTGTCTGTGGACATTACTCCTCCATGTAAAGTTATTTTGAGAGGCACTGCCTCTCCTTCCACAATTAATTCTGGTAAATCCTTATTCTACAAATGTATAGTCTATTTTTCTGGAGCGCCTAGAGGTCCTTGCTACATACAATGATATTAATAAAGCTGTTTTCTCTGTCACAGGTGTTAGGGCCTAACTAGAATTCAGGACAACCAATCAACCCTGTGTAATTTAGTGGTCTTCCCGAAGTAACATCCCAGGCAAGTAGTAAAATAACACAAGTTGCTTCAGTCTCCCTGCCCTTAGCACCCCTAACTTGGAAAGGCCTGAACTCTGCACTTGCTTGCTCAGTGCCATAATGACAGCGTGTCCCAGATGTGCCTGATAAAAACATGTGTTAACCTTAGCCAGCGGGGCACGTGCAACGCCCTAGGCCAAGACTCAACAAAGCAAGCTGTACTTCACCTCTGCACGTCTCCAAACTACTGCGCCAAGGCCCTCGAAGGTCCTTAAAGTGGCGCTGACCTGGCCGGAAGCATGCAACTTTCACATGTTCTTTACCCTACTTAGAACTCTTTCCGAAGTGACTGGTGCTAACGAAAAAACAGGTAAGATTGTTTAAAGGCGATAGCGTGCAAGAGCTCGTTATAATTATTGTTTTACTGTGCATACCAGTTTGCTGATTTTGCCAGCTCTTGTTTTGTTCTGTGGTATCGTAAACAAAAGTAAGTACCCTCGGGGAAGAGGGGAGGGGGGGTGGGGCTGGAGTCAGTGACGTATGCAGTTTTGGGGCGGCAAAAACAGGAATCGAATGCCACCACCCCCTGGTGTGCAAAAGCCTAGCTACATCAGTGGAGTGTTGCCGAGTTTGTGGCCGGACTGCCGAGCAGTACACTGTGTATGTGTGGTTGCAAGAACAATCTGGCCACAAACTCAAAGCCTTTCTACGCCACAGACTGGAGTGTATGCAGAGTTTGTGGCTGGACTGCATAGCCCATAACCGTTGCGGTCTCTTCCTTTTTACCGGACAAGACCAGGACAGTGTCCACTTCTGAGGCTTCTCTTTCTTCCTCTTCTTCCCTCTCTTTCTATTGCGCTCCTCCTCACTTGTAGAAAACCGTGATTGTTCTTTCCTCTCCTTTCCGTCATTCGTTTCTCTGTGAAATGGATCCAAAAAAGGAAAAACAAGTTTGCTGCAAATGTCTTTGTCTGACATTTTCCTACACCAAAATGCAGCCTCAGGAGGAGAGAGAAAAGCTTTTAAGATGCGAGCAATATAAACATAACTAAATAAAACAAGACAGAGTAGTCGCAAAGTGGCCAGTTTGGTTTTATTTACACCCAAACACATTAGCGCCACCTTTCAGAGTTTGCTAGTGAAGCGCTACTTTTATTTTCATGTTGTTAGCTTTCCAAGCAAATACACTCATTGATTTCTGAATAATGAGTGTAAAAGCATTATGGTGTATTTATTCCCTGTGAGTGTATGCTTTTTTCGAGTACACTGTTACTTTATTTTCAGGCAGTATATTACTCTAGTCTAGTGCATAATTTTAATTGAGTTGCTTCCAGGTGTTTATAGCAGGGCACAATTGGGTTGTAGCTGAAGGGAGTGTGTTTCTCTCAGTGGGGCAGTATGGTGTTCAGTGAGGGAGAGGATCTGGCACTCTGTACCGATGACAGAAACTGCCAGGCTCTGACACAAATGGCTTGTGATAGCACTTTTAAGCGTATTTGGGACATTCGGCAAACGGAACATTTTTCAGATGAATGTAATGTGTTGGCCAATAACGACCGAGTGCATGTGTGCATTGTCAATTTAAATAAATGTGGAAAAATACTAGCAGAAGCGTCAACTTTTGCGTGTGACAAAAAAAATGTGGATTAATACAGATAAAATGCCCAAAAAAGAAATATGGATAAATACAGACGGAAATGGCAAAAAAATAAATACTATAAAACCGGGAGCCCTACTCTTAAACCAACGGAGTATGCAAGTAAGTATGCAAACCTATGCAAACCTGTAAGTAAGCAAACCTGTAAGTATAAATCTGTAAGTCTACGACCAAAGTTCAAACCCTCACGTCAATCTGTAGGAGCAGCCCAGAGTTCAAGACGTGGTCTAAGTCTCAATGTTGACTCTTCTTTTCAGGCTCTGGGATTTTAGACATGCATTCCATTCCCTAAGTTCGCATATGTGTTTTGGCCGGCCGTCACAGGCTGACCAAAACACCCATGCGCATTTAGGTTTTCTCCAGCCCAGCTGTATTGAGCAGCCGGGCTGGGATGGAGAAACCCCACAGACTCCATGCTCTGCGCAGGGCGTCTTTTCTGCCTGCTCAGACCAATCCCTGAACTGCTCTGCAGTGCGGGGATTGGACAGGGAGTCTGTCCCAGGCGCTGCTCGGACCAGCAGACAGGAAGAGGAGAGGCAGCGCTGGAGTGCCCGGCGACAAAAAATTATATTCAATCCTCCCTCCTGCTTGACGCCTCCAGGGCAACCCCACCCGACTCTCCACCCTTCGATTATGGCGGCCGCCGCTGAAACTTACTCTCAGGACAACGTATGTAGCCCAGGTGAGCATTTATTATTATGAAAGTGAAACCACGAGACGCAATGAACAAAAAAATAAAATAAAATAAACAGAGGCCTGAAAAACTATAAATGCCTTTCCGATTTCCGGAGGGGTCTTCTGCTGCAGCTCAGCCAGCCCACCTTACGGATGTTGACGGATGGCGGGAGAGGGAGGGGGGCTGTAGCCTTTTCAGCCCAATGGGTGTTGCACCCTTACTGATTAGTAATGGGAGGGGGAGACTCACACACTGGTCACGTGCAGCTACACCTATTTATTTATAGCCGCGGTCACATGACTGCAGGCGAAACCAAATGGCTGCAGGCAAAACCAAATGGGCAAAAGAGTGCGGTGTGGAGCGCGGACACTCCTGCGTGGCCTCATACATTACACTCCTACTTTATTTTGAATAAACGAAAACATTATGGCAGGTTGCCAGCAAGACACATCTCAACAACAAAACATTTTGACCATGAGCCACAAAACAATAATGACAAACACAAACTGAATCACAAGGATACAGGTGGTTTAAGATGCTGACTGTAGCGGTGTGCTGTCTCTTTTCCATCAGTCCATCACATAGTTGTGAAACTGTTGAGATGGTGTTGGTTCCTCTGGAGGTGATACCTCGGGATACCCCGACTGGGGGGCAACTGCCCAGCATCCATCTGTCCACCTGGTTACTGTTCTGCTCAGCAGGGCAGTGGAGACAACAGGGCTCTGGAGCAAGCACCAGATCAGCTTCAGGAAGGTCCTCCGCAGGTCTCTGCATGGGCGGGTCAGAGAGATCTGGCTGGTTTATGGAGTTTCCCTTGAACAGTTTGAAATGAGACACGTTTCGAGTTACTGTTTCTCGACCTCTGCAGGCTGTTATCATAGTCCAGCTGATCTGAGAGATTCTCTACGGTCGCAGCTCAACGGAAAGTCAGAACTTGCTCCCTGGGTGTCGGTCCTTGATGAGCACCCAGTCCCCAACAGAGAGTTTTGGGACCTGTGATCAGGGGCGGCTCTAGGCTCATGGTGGCCCTGTGCAGGGAGCGCAGGTAGGGGGCCCCGGAAGAGGGGCGGAGCTCAGGAAGGTGTTTTAATAAAACGTCCAGAAAAGGCGTTAGATGACCAGTAACATGGTAACAGAAAAACAACATTTACTTTTTGAGTGCTCATCACTTGGATACTTTATTTTAGAATCTGGGTCTCTGGAGGGACCCCTTTCAACAAGAAAAACACGTTGCGCGTCCGTAAGAGAGTTCGGCCACAAAGTAGGATCCCTCCAATCACATAAATCATATTCAGAACACGGGTCTGTAACATGGTCTTGCTCTTTGGCTTCCTTTTCAATACCAGCATCATCCGTCTGTAAACTCTGAACCTCCTTCAGAATGCCAGATGTTGATGGACCGATGAATGATGTTTCAGTTTCTCTGTCTGAGGGTCTTTTGTAATAATCCTCATCCTGAGTTGGTAATTACTGCATGTTTGTATCAATTTCAGAGTCACCTTGTTCATTTTCATTGGTCTGCTCATGAGTATCATTCTGCTCATGGATATCATCATTTTTTTGTTCTTCTTTATGGTCGTCAGCGCCTGTTTTACCTAGTGCATCAGCAGTACTCTGGCCTGAGGATTCTCCATCTTTAGGTTTCCCTTGGGTGATAAAGTTCAGGATTGCTCCTTCCTGTGACACTACGAAAGCCTGCTGAGCCACCTTTCTCTTTCGTTTCAAATAACCAGATTTGTGTACTCAATCAAATAGTCTTTATTCGGGTATTAAAAAAATATCCATAAAAGATACACATCATAAAACAGTCTTATTTTTGTTAAAAACTTAAATCATTATACACAATACACGTAAAATCAGTAATGATAAAACCCCGATATACATAGTAATTAAAAACGCGACAATCAAATACTATAATCCATTATGTACAACTTTCTCACAGTAATTAGTATAGACTGAATCTGGGTACAAACTTTTTAATCCTATAAACTTGGGAGCGACCCTCATAGTTAGTCCTCTCCTCTAGTGTTTCTTAGTTTAACAGCCAATCGCAGGAAGTGTACAGTGCTAAATAAAACAAAGGGGTCGGCGGAGAGTTTAAGAAATAAAAGAGCCACTTTAGCCTGTCTGATTTTGGAGCGTCTTAAAATAGTTTTTAGGAACCGGGAGCTTGGGTATGCATAAAAGGGGCAGATTAGGATGAAATGAAGGGTATCTTGCGGAGATCTTAGATCGCAGCCGCAACACCCTTTTGTGCTTGCATCGCTTGCAAAACCAGCTGGGACTGACAGAATGTGGTGCAAAAGATTTAGCCTGAATCTAGTCATCAGGAATCTATCCTGTCCATTGTGTATATTGGACAGGTAAAATTCCATGCCCAGACAAGATTTTTTGAGCTGGTATTGTCTTACAGTGCTTTTCTGCCCTTCCCTTTCCTCTCTAACCCCGGCTGAATACCGTAGGAAGTCTGCCTTTATGACGCCCTTGTCTCTCTTGGCTAATGTAGAGGGATCATTGAAAAAGTTGGCATGACCCAATCTATTTAGTGTGTCCCTTACATATTTGAGCCAGGGTATTTGCAGCCCCTTGTCCCCCCTCATACAGTCCTCCAAGATTTGTCTACTTAGACTTGCCTCTGGATTTGTCCATATTTTAACCCAACAAATAATCGGTTTGAGGCAAGCCCTCTCGCTAAGGTAGGAGATACCCAGCTCCTCATGGACTATAAAAGAAGGGGTACTTTGAGGCACTTGCAGGAGTCTCCTTAAAAACTTGTTTTCCTCCAATTGAATTTTTTCCCCGTCTGTGAAGCCCCACACCTCACTTCCATACAGGGTTTTGGCGCAACAGACAGAGCCATATAGATGCACTATTTCATTGGGTGATCAGCGGCCAAGTCTGTGTGCATAATTCATAATTGACCCCACCGCACTAGGGTGTTGGCTACATTTATGTCTTATGAGGGATTTAAAATTGAGGTCTTAATCAAATAGGATCCCCAGGTAGTTAAAGAATTTAACCTTCTCAAGTTTATGTGTTCCTATAGTAAAGACACAATTCTTGGATGGGGTTTTACCCGCTTCCATGATGTACGACTTTGAGAGGTTAGGTACTAGATCAAGGTCTACCATGAAACTGACAAATCCGCTAATGAGGGCCTGCAAACTCCTTCCTGTACGCGCCAAGAGGACCGCGTCGTCTGCATATAGGAGGACAGGTATACTTCTCCTCCCAATGCAGGGACAGTCTGCCTCCAAGGCTCCAAGCGCCTTGTCGAGCCCATTGATATAAAGCGAGAACAGGAAGGGCGCAAGGATGCATCCTCGTCTTACCCGACCACGACACTGGAAGTCCTCTGTGACGTCTCCCTCGTCAGTAAATCTAACCCGTGCCGTGGTGTTTTGATGAAGCATTCGTAAAACGTGGATCAGTCCTGTGTCCACGCCCATGGTTCCCAAAATTTCCCACAGCTTTCTTCTGTTCACACAGTCAAATGCTGCTGAGAGGTCCATAAATGCCAAGTAGACTGTGCCTTCCCTGGCCATAGTATACTTTGCCACCAGGTGATAAAGGTTAAGGCATTGGTCAGTTGTGGAACGCCCATTTCGGAAACCATACTGAACATCCGTGAAGATGTTGTTTTCATCGGCCCAGACCATTAAGCGATTTAAAATGACTCTCCCCAAGACTTTCGCCGTAACATCTATAAGGGATATTGGGCGATAACATTGTGGTTCATTTCTGTTGCCCTTCTTAAATATAGGCACAATGACGGCCGTGGACCAGGATCTGGGCATACCTACTTTGAAGGCTGTGTTGAACACCCTAGTTAGTATAGGGGCCCAGAGGTCTGCCTGGCTTTTAAATAAATCGGGAGGTATCCCGTCGGGCCCTGGTGCCTTTCTCATTACCAGACCATCGATACCCAATTTGACCTCAGCTACCATGATGGGTGTCCAATCGCTGATAGAGAGTCCTAAAATTGGGGTTGACTGCTCCTCAAATTTCCCACGATTGTACAGACTGGTGAAGTGCACCACCCACGCCTCTGGCAGAATGTGAGACGCCACTTGGGGTTTATTTGGGGGTTGGAAACACGGGGCATTTATTACCCTCCAGAAACTGCTCATGTCTCTAAGCTCTGCAGCCTCTCTTAGAGAGTCCCAAGCCTCGAGTTGTAAGGAGGTTTTCCGCAACTTGGTCGCTTTTTTGTAGCGAATCCTACAGGCAGCAATCTTTCCTCTGTCCTTTGGGACTGTTGTTAGTGCCGTCTTCAGGTCCCTATGAGCCCTTGAACAGTTCTTGTCGAACCATCTGGGGCAGAAATCTGCCTGAGTCTTTGGTTTACTCCTTAAAAGGCTATCTATGTGCTGAGCAGTGCCCTCGAATGCTGCAATCAAATCCGTCCCCTCTACATTTAGATATAAACACCTCCAAGTGTGGTTATCAGCGTTGGCGAGGAGAACTCTATGGAGTTCCTCTCCATCAATGCTGCTCCATTTAATTCTCCTCCCCTGATCCTTTGCCTTATATTCGCCCACAGTGGTCTTTTTGACCACTTTGGTACAGATCGTGTCCACCAGTGACAGTGCCAGGGGGTTGTGGTCACTGAACACACTGGGCACTATCTTAAAGTCGCCTACCCTACTTTCTAAGACATTGGATATGAAGATGTAATCAATAATTGAGTTGTTGCCCCTTCCCTTGAAGGAAGGAGTTATAGTGTTAGGCATCCCACACCCAATCCTATCCATCGTGTGGGTTAAAGCAAACTTGCTCAGAATTGTACTCAGCGCCAGACCCTCTCTAGAATGCTCCGGATGCCAACCCTTAATAGAAGGACAGGCGTCCCAAGTACCACCTTCCCATTTCAGGTAGGGGCACTGATGACAATTAAAGTCCCCCATAAGGATTAACTGGGTGCCTGCATCCCTTGTGTCTTGTAGGCTGACCAGCCTCTCCTCCAGCTCCACCAAATTTGACAAGGATTGTCCCGCATTATAAAAATTTATAAAAATGAGCTTTAAGCCCTTTGTTATGTATCTTACGCCCTGGAGACAGCATGAATCCCACCCCAGGTCAACCCACCTTCCTTGCAATGCCAGTGCCATGTACATAATTAGTCCGCCCTTGGCGCGGCCCATAGGTGATTTCCGGGCCGGGACGGAACAATGTGTATCCTTCGAGAAATAACGCGTCACTGCTTGTTTCCCATGTTTCCTGGAGACAAATGACATGGTGTTTTTTGATGAAATCTAGCTAGTCTAAATTTTGAATCTTGGCTACAAGCCCTGCAATGTTCCAGGAAATCACCCTCAGTTCTTTATAGTTTGAGTCTAGGCCCCTAATCGCTCCTGGCAGCTTTTTTGGGGGAGGGCACGTATTTGGGTAATTTACTAGTGGTGGCATGGTTTCTACTTCCCTCTCCGGCCCTGCTATGATACCGCCCGCTAAATCCAGGTCAAGTGCCCCTAGTTCCAGAGCATGTACCCCTAGTGGGTGAATATCTCCAATAATGTGGTGGGTGTCTCGTTCTGTCTCAGTCTCCCCACTCCCTGTTTTCATCAGTCAGTCTTGTTCGTCCAGGGCAGAGGTACTATAGAGAGGGGCAAATCTGTTCGTTTCATTGCTGAGGACATCCTCCCTCCTTTTCTTGACGACCCCAGGCCATGCCATCTCTGCCCAAATTCTGGGGCACTATTCCTGTAAAAGAAATGCAGGGGTAGCATCCTGATACAGGACCCATTTCCTCCCTCCTCATGGCGATTATCAAGCAGATCTCTTACTAACTCGGGGTGCCTGAAGTTAACAATGACACAGTCGCCTGCAAATTTTTTCTCACTGTTTCCAATCCAAGCCACCCTCCTGGCCATAAGAATATGCCTATGCTGCAATCTCCTGACAGATGTGTTATTACGTAGCCAGTGCGAGGCTTTATTGATCAGTGTGCTGGTCATTTCTTCACTATCTTTATTGAGACCAGGCACGCCTACTAGCACAATCGGATAGGGGCTAGATGCGGGGGGTAAATCCAATGTCTGAAGACCTGGAGTACTCTGGGCGCAGACATTACTATTATTCTTGTGAGCATTGTCGGGCTCTTTTTGTCCCCGACAAACGTCCTTTGGGTCAGGAAGAATCCGCGTGTTGCCCTGGGCCTTACAGCACGGGATCCCATTACTTGTATTTGCTTGTTCCCCGTGTATTTCCCTGTGGTCTCTGTGCCCGGGGTCAGTATTAGTGGCGGCCTTATTCCCACGATCAGCCACTACTGGCTCCTCCTCCCTCCTCTGTGAATTAGTCCCGGATGGCTGTCCACTAACCGGATCTACCAGCCTACTTAATTTCCCAACCAAATTAGAAATTGCTGTCATTGCTGGGCCTAAATGTTGGAGTAAAAGCTGTTCCATTTTTTCACCAAATGCTGTAGTAATTTCGTGCAGCCACACCGCCCCATTTGTAATTTGACAGGATGGGCATACTCTGCTCTCAGGGTTCGTATTTACTCCTTTACTAGGCTTTAATGGCCCTCTACGGCTGGGCTTACTGGGACGAGTTACTAAAAGCGTCCCACCTCTATCCAGGGGCCCTGTCAATAATTGGGATGTTTTGGAGCGTGTAACAACTTCACTGATGGGGGTCTGAGTGAGGTCTATATTAGGGGCTGATCGTTGAGCGCTGGGCGCCCCCCTTAAGTCTTCTCCTCCCAGTGTGTTATTTACAGTAACCAGCTGAGTGTCACTAGTGCCGGACATTTGCTTCGAAATGTCTTTAGTGGTGAGGCCTGTTACAATTGGGCCTAGTGTGTCTGGGTCCCCCTGTGAACTACACTCTGCCACTGTTAATATGTCGGTGGAATCAGGCTGAGTTGAATGGACTTGTTTAGCTTGAGTTAGAGGGGCTCTACCACCAGGCGTAGGGCAAAAAGCTATATTGCCCAAGGAGGACCGTTTCTTAGCTATTAGAGAATCCAGTGAGAGCCGCTGCTCAGTCAACTGGATCTCATGGGCTAGCAGTGACTCAGCTCGTATGATAAAGGCGTCAAGGGTACCCTTTACCCCTCCCTCCACCCTGGATTGATGGTTCTTTGACTTGACCATGATCGGCCAATTTCGCCGGTGCGACGGCGGGAGGGAGAAGCAATCTGCGGCAAAAGGGATGTGGCAACCCCAGGAGGCCAAAGAGGACGTCAGGTAAGCACAGCAGGTTTATCCTCACAGCAAAAGCGTTCTGATTTGTGTACTCGAATTCTCTTCATTTTGCTTGCAATGCAGCGGGCGAGGCTAGCAGTGGGTAGGGGAAAAAAAGAAGACAATCAGCAGTGGCGGCTGCTGAAAGATTTTGATGTGTCATTTTTATTTTCTTACAAAAACAACAGTTGATGGACAGAATGCAGAACAATGTCATACATTCACCCCAGTACAGAGATCTGGGCCTAAATCCATCGTTTTTTTGCTCACCACACCACCCCAGTTCAGACATGGCCATATGCAAATCAGCCTTGACCCTGTGCCTCATGGGAACAGTCCAGCCCGAACTGCCAAGCCATGTCTTCCCTGGACTACACAATGAAGGACCAGCATACCTTAATGAACGAGTGAATTTCCACCAACCTACCAGGAAAATATGTTCCAGAACCATCTCCCTAGCAGCCCCCAATGCAGCCGCTGATAAAACAGTGGAGGCCGCTACTTCTCCCCCCTGGCAGTGAAGACCTGAAACCCCTCCCCCTGCACCTCAGAGCCTCACTATCGCTCCAGCAGTTCAGGAAGGACCACAAGACCTCGCTGTTCAACCAACAAGAAGCATGATCCAGCAGCATGGATCCCACACCGCCTCGAGACCCTTATGTGTGAAGCAGCTGAGCTTTACAAACCCTGACTGATTGATAGTAATTACCCTTCCCACTACATGTATGACACATTATGAGGACTAGCCATATATGGAAGGTTTATTTGAAGAGTGTTATAAAACTATAGGGTAGATCATCTTTTTCCTACTGTATAATTTAATCTGCTTTCTGGTCGTCTGGTTCTTAGCGCTGGGAGGCCTTAGGGTAGCCATGCGCTCTATAAATGCCTCTTTCATTTCATTTCATTTCATCATGTGACTTGGCATACAAGGTCTGTTTTCTCAGTCCACTGAGAGCAGTGGAGCCTGGAGAATAGTTCATGATCTATTTGGGAAGTGACCTTAGCAGGAAGGGAGTAGGCTACCTTTAAATCATGGCACACAGAGACCTGTCTCAGTAAGTCACTAACTGATCCTGAAGACAGCCTACAGGTAACCAAAGACTCGTCCACTTTACCACATTGTCAAAAGACAAAATACAATATATTTAATTAAGGTTTCTTGTATAGTGCCATATTCCAGCAACCAGTTCTGCTCGCTTTCAGAGCACCTATTAAACAAGGATTAATTACAGTGAGTCCTAAGGCTATGAAAAGGCACTAGAGGTTCACTGAAGCAAAATTAATGTGCAAGGAACATCCAGTCAGGAGACAACTTTCAAGCAGACGTACGAATCACTAGCACAGCGTACCAACGACCCCATGGGCCGTGGCATAAGCAAGGAAAATGGCACCTTTGGCTGCTGCTCAGGAAGTAAAATATAGCAATTATCAGGGTTCAATGGGCCCCTGAGGGTTTTGGGTCTCACTACCACTGTACTTGCTGAACCAATGGTAACTATGCCCCTAGTATGGACAGAGAAGGCTGCTTCACCAATTGCAAACTGAGGACTAGTTAAACTAGTTTTCTCTGCTAGTCACATGACAAGCACTGGAATGTAATTAAAAAAATGATCAAGAAGCCAGTCTCCTACCAAGGTCTCTGCAAAAGGTCATTAGATTGAGTTAACTTGGGTAGGCACTGCCATTCTATTCCAGGCGTCCATCCATAGGTGCTTGCATTTCATGTCTGCCTCAACACCATATAAACAGACATAACCAAATGCCAAGTACATTCGAACACTCGATGTTTTAAAAGATTTGTGCAGGCAGAACCACTCATTAGATCACAAGTATCAGCTTCATACTCTGTTTTCATGATTGTTGATAAGTAATTGTAATCATTTTAATGAATCCTTAACATTACGTCTAACACCTCGTACCCTGCTCTCCTCTTCCCCCCCATTACGACCGTGCCTCCCAAGTTACACCTCCAAAAGTCACCATGCCTCCCCTCAGCCACAAGTAAACACCGCCCCTGCACTCCTGACTCACTCTTCCCTCAACATACAGCGCCGATCTGTACCACTCCCTACCCCTGGCGCACGGTGACCACCTCTCCGACCCGCGCCCTCTCAGAGATGAATCGTGAGGGAGAGGCTCTCTCTCACGATTCATCATGCCCTCCCTTCCCATGGCCACCAGAATACCTCCAGCTCGCCACCTCACATGGCTTACCTCCACCCAGACCCAAAGCACACACCATCTACAATAACATCCTCACCCAACCTTCCCCACGCCCCCGGCTCCTCACCCCCACGGGCTGGGATACATTCCTACGCCTGATCTGCCCTCCTCCCCAGTGCTCCCCACACCCTCGTCCAATGGCTCACCTTCCCTCGGGTTCACTCTGCAGTGGCACACGCTGACCTCCTCACTCCCCCTCCCCATGCCCTGACCCTCGGGCTGCTCACCTCGCAGCTGGCACCAAAGGTTGCACACTGGCATGCTAGCCTCTGCAAGGCGGCCTTTCTTGCCATGGGTCTCTAGGCACGCCGGTGCATGGCCTCGGCCGGTCTCGGTGCTGCTCGCCGGGCACGGGTGCTGCCACCCCTCCTGCCGCCAGTGATGCATGGTGCTTCTGTAACCCCTTCGCTGCATGACTCGCGGGCACTGCGCATGCGCGTGCATGCGAGCCTCCGGAGGTGCCAGATCTGGACTATTAAAACAAGCTCGATTCTCCTGGAAAAAAAGTTCTAAACAAGCACAAGACCTACCAGAAGAGCCCGAAACAAGGCCGACCCCACACAAAGACGAGACTGGGTTAGAAAGGAAAAGAGTATAAGAACAACCATTCAGCGTGCATCACATTAGATTTAGCACGCCTCAGTCGTTCATACCCCAAATCCCTGCCAGGGGCCGCCACGAATATGTATTGTATCCGATTCCTCGTGGTGGCCCCTGGGGTTTGGTGGCCCTGTGCAGGTGCACAGCTTGCACATGCCTAAGGCCGCCCCTGCTGTGATCGTCTGTGCTGGGATGCCTGGTGATTTTGCTCTTCCAAACAAGCTTGGTCACGGTTGGGTGGCACCAGTGTTTGCTCCCAGGTAGGGTGATGGGGAAGTACATCTGTGACTTTCTGCCTATAGCAGGGAGTGCTGGGTGCCACTCAGATGGTGGAGTGAGGCGTCAGCCGGTAGTCTTTTAGGAACGTGTAGATGGCACTCTGGTGCTCAGCTTGCATAGTGCAAATAGTCTTTGTGATGCTTTGCATTTATCTTTCTACCTCGCCATTTGCTTGGGGCAAGTGGGGGGTGATCTGGGAGTGCTTAATCTCTGGAGACGTGAGGTAGTTCTCAAGGTCTTGGCCATTGAAGGGGGCGCTCGTTGTCTGTACGTAACTCCCGGCTGAGGCCATTATCTTTTACAGCTTCGGGATGGTTTCTTAAGCAGAGGTGGTCCTCACTATCTCGACCTCCAGGTACCGGGAATGGTCATTTATGACAACGAGAAGATGCCGGCTGTCTGGCAGACTTCTGAAATCCACGCTAGCCTATTGCAAGGGGGCACCCTGTGATAGCTCAGTGATGATGGTCGGAGGAGGGTAATTTCCCCGGTGGCTTGGCAGAGACTGCACTGCTGAACTGTTCTTTTGACCTTCCCAGTCGGTACTCTACGGAGAACTGGTATTCTTGATACTGGAGTATCCACTTTTCAGTCCTTGGTGGACGCATTGAAGTCAAACCTTTGAAGAGTGGCTACAGGGTTTATGATCTGTGCTGATGATGAATGGGTGTCCGTAGAGATAGATATGGAAATGCCTGCATCCCAATTGAATTGCGATAGCCTCCTTCTCGATGTGCGAGTGTCGTTGCTCAGTGGGGGTCAAAGCACGGCTGGCATAGGCAATGAGAGCCCACTCTTTGCATGACTGTCTCTTGGACAGGACTGCTCCCAGACCTGTAGGGCTGGCATCCCCAGACAGCTCGGTGTATTTGCTGGTGACAAAGTAGGCAAGGGTGGTGTGGGCTGACAAGGCATGTTTGGTGTCTTGGAAAGATTGTTCTAGCTCAGAACCCCATTGCCAGGGGCTTGACGCCTTTGTGAGTTCCCGTAGTGGCCAGGTGAGTTGGACCAGGTTCTTAATGAAATGGCCACAGTTTATGACCATCACCAAGAAACCTCTAACTCCGGTGACGTTGGCGGGTGCAGGCACATTCTGGATGTCATAGATCTTGGCAGGGTCTGGGGTGATCCTTTTAGCAGAAAAACGGTGTCTGAAGGAACATATTTCTTCAATTAGGAATTCACACTTTTTCTTTTGTAAAGTCAGGCCACAGCTTTGCAGTTGATGTAACATGGACCTCAACCTGTGTAGATGCCCTTCCAGCATGGAAGCATGGACCAATATGTCATTAAAGATGTTCACGACGCCAGGGAGGCCTGCCAGCCCCCCATGGATGATATCCTGAAACACCTCTGCAGCACTGGAGATGACGAAGTTGAGGCGTTTATATCGCGTAGACCCAGGTGAGTGGAGAAAGTGGTCACATACCGGGACTAAGGTTTGAAGAGGATCTGGTGGTACCCTGAGCGTGGGTCCATCTTCGACAGCCACTGGGAGCCTGCTAGCTCCCCCACTATGTCATCGACAGTGGGCATTAGGTGGCGCTCCCTCTTGATGGCGGTGTTCGGGAGCTGCATGTTGACGCATATGCACACCTCCCCTGGCTGCTTTGGCTTGCGAGTTACCACGAAGGGTGATACCCACGGGATGAGCCCTTCCATCTTCTCGATGATGTAGTCTTTCTCCAGTTTCAGTAGCTAGGCCTCCACTTTTGGCTGTCGATGGAAAGCTACAAGGCGATGTCTCAAGGCCGCCGGTTGCACCGACTGATCAGTGTGGAGACGCACCATCTGTTTTTTAGGCATCCAATGCCCTGGAAGAGTTGTTCAAACTCTGCAATCAGCGAGTTCTGGCGCTGACATGGACTCCTAATGCAAACTGGACCACCTGTAGTCGTTCGGCCGTGTGGCAGCTAAACAGCATGTTGATGACTCCTTTGGTGACATAGGCTTTGGTTCTTGTGGTTTGTCCTTGGTGGCTGATGGTAGTGGTGAAAACTCCTGCCAGTATACCATGGTGGGGCACAGTGTTGGTGGTGTCGTCATGCCTTTGTTAGTGCCAGAGGAAGGATGTTGATCGAGGCCCCCATATTGATGAGTGTCACTATCGGTTGTCCGTCTAACATGACTTGGCACCTTGGGGCCTGGCGCATGCACCTCGGGTCAAGCTCTACAATGTGGTTGACATAGACCATCCATTCTGATTTGCCATCATCCATGTCGTCGTCTTCGACTATCATCGACTTGTTGTCCACCAGGTTGACGGTCTTCCTTTTGGGCCCTTTTTGGGCTGGTGTCAATCTACAGACGTTCGCATAGTGATTCATTATGTCACAGGCAGAGCACTTCTGTCCTTTTGCTGGGTAGTCTCCTTCATTCAGGGTGGGGCCACCATTCCACCTACATAATCTGTCCGTTTGTGGCGTCTTGGGGTGATCTTTCTTTTTTGAGGTGAGGGGGTGGCCACTACCTTGGTTGACGGAATTGGATTTGATAGAGCGTTGGAGCATGGCTTCCATGTGGACTGCCCATGAGTTTGACAGTTCTTTTGATCAGCCCATGGTGACTCCATCGTTATGCGGGGCACCTGCAGAATGTGTTCACGTAGTTTCCCCACCCCCAGTGTCTGTCCTGTCAGGGCCCACAGTACTACCCTGCACCAAGTCCTGCACGGTTAGTCTCTGTAACCAACCAGGTATCTCATTGGCCACAACGTCCAGGGGCAGAACCATTTATCAGGAGAAGATGCTTCACTAGCAAGGGCGATTTGGGGGTAAGCCGAACGTAGTGAGGTCTGCCCCCAGGCAGTTTGATTGGGGTTTAGACTAGCCGGTCCGGATCGGCCATTTTGTGGTTTTGGCCTTTTTGGGGTGTAGCCCAATTGTAGCTCAATTCTTATATAATCCTATGATGGGATTTGCCAGCCACAGTGTTGCCAGATTGGGCTATTTCCCGCACAATTGGGTGACATTTTTCCCAATTGTGCGGGAAAAACCCACACCTGGCGGGGGGCTACTTTTTGGGCTGTATTTAGGCCAGTGTGCGCAATTTACTGGCTGTGGGCAGCCCCGACCACGATGAGTCCGTGGCGTGAAGGTCCAGAAGCAAATGAGCGCGCAGCGCGCGCTAACCTCAGTGCAGCGGTGCTACTCATTGGAGGAGGACCGACCCAGGGCCTGCCTGTGTGTGCATGACCCCGCCCACCCTAGTCTAAGAGCAGCACCATGCATGCATCACGAGCGACACGTGAAATTGTGTGTAACATTGTAAGTAAGCGCAAGTGCTGGAGCAGGTAAAACACCATTTTGTATACCTCCTCTATTTTGCATGAAAAGACTAACTATATAACCTACTGATTATAATTTTACTAACGGATTGTTGTGTGAAACTAAATCAACCTTTTGCATACACCAATTACACGTGGGAAATTGCTATTTGCATGGCAAAATAACTCTAGTAACTAAAATATGTGCGCATATCAATAGTAGTACATGTGTTCATAGATATCGCATGATTTATGTTGCTTATGTGATGTTTGCGTTCCTGTTTGGATCCTAATGGTGAGTATTATCGCTTTAAATGTCGCTATATGCTAGGAAAATACTAATATATAAAGAGATTAGTGAGGGTTTAACATTAGAATCATAATTTCTTTGTATTAATTATCCTTTTGTGTTTGTTTTGCTTAAGTTGACATTTGGGCCTACCTAAAAAATGGCGACTGAAATCGAGTTCAGAAGTGGCCACCGTCTCGTGAGCGTGATGCCTACTGCACAGACTCGGATGGCTCTGTGAACTTCCTGACAACCTCTGTGCTCCATGTCCCCGGTCAAGGATAGGATCTTGGTGGACTGCCAAATTTCAGTTAGTAAAAACTGGTCTAAATGAACAATTGGGACATGCAAGCAAACCTTAAACATTGTTGCATAAGGGCAACTACAGCTACGGAAATAAACAAACAAAATCCATGGGAACCTCATAGAATAAAAATCGGACGTTTTCCAATCAGCCAATCACAAACTTTCCTCGCCTAAAATGTTTCATGTCATCCCAAAATTTATTATAAAAAGAGCAGTAGAATAGGAGGGGCATCTCTATTCTCCATTTCCCATTTTCCTGATGGCATTTAGAGCATTCAGCGGTTTTCAATGACTGCGCTCCCTCTTTGACCCCACAGGCGAGGACAAATGCTTGCACGATTTCTGGTCCTTTGGAGATCTTTGCGACTGTAACGTGTTGAGCAAAGAACTTTTGGACTTTGAGCTTTGGCCTGCTTTATTTGGACAATTAACGGCTAAGTTCGGTTTTGCTGAGCCAAATGAATTAGAAAAAAACCCAGATAGCAAGAATAGGTAAATATAAATGTCTGGCGATCTGTATTACTTGACTACATTTTCTAAACTTCTAAACTTTGATTAATCATAAATGTCAAAATTATTTGCAAACAATATTTAGATAAACAAATATTTGATTAACAGAAATTATGAGTCTGTGGTTTTTCGATAAAATGAATAAAGGATTCTGAGTCTTAAAATGTGTTTTAGCTGGTTCTAAATCACCATCAACCAATCCAACTAATTGGCCCGTTGACCAAGTGGGTGGAGTGCCTAGATGTTTGGGATTAGGAATCTACAGGTGGTGAATGCTAATGTATATTCTGTAAAATAACTTTTCCTTCCTATAGGTAATAAGGTACCCCCCCACATGTCCAGCGTGAAATCATCATCCCTCCTGTGTGGGCCGATGGGGGTCCCCAGGGCTGTCAATCTTGTAGCGCGGGAACGTGCTATCAATGACGGCCCTGGGCATCATTTTCGGCCAACCCCCGCGCGGTTCCATATAATGCTGGGGTGACATGCCAGGTGCCAAGTGCGCTCTCCCTTTTGGCGCGTGGGTGGAGTCGTGGACTGTAGTCATCTCCATTTTTTCTCTCGTCGTCGACATGTCAAGTGGTGGTCACTCAGGCACTCGCAGCAGGCCGACTTGTTCCGGACCTCATCCTCTCTATGGTCTGGTGCCCTGTCCAGCAGTCACCTCACCCATCGTCCAGTACACTGTACTGCACCCTCATCCTCAGGCGGGACCATCAGACAGTTACTCAGGATCATAGCCTAGGCTATACCTGCTGCCTGCGCTGCTGCGCAGTGCACCTAGACCCTGGGCCCTGCGGCTGGCCAGCTGCTTTGCAGACAAATCGCAAGATAAGGCTGCTTGTAATCTGCATCGATCCCACAGCTGAAGGAGGCCAAAGGCCAGGGCAGGGAAGGGACCAAACAAGTTGGTGAGTCCCGCTCTGTGTGCCCCCCCCACCGGGCGAAGCTTGCTTGACGGACACTTGTGGCCCGCAGAGCGCCGAGCACAAGGGCACGGAGGGCAGCAACGACCGACGTCATCCTCCACTGCGGGGCAGAGGGCCTCAGCATCAAAAGGAACAGCGAGTACTTCAGAAAGGTAATGGAGCACCACAGAGGAAGGGTTGGACAGGTGTATGTGTGCACAGGTGCCCAGGGGGAGAGAAAGGGAGAGGCCAGGCTCCTTCAGTCCATTTAGATCCAGCTTGTCCAGTAGCACTGTATATCTCCATAGTAATCTTTGTAAGACACCCTGTCGAAATAGGTTTTCTTTTATCATTTATTGTGATGTCAAAAAGCACACAAATATATTGTATTAAATCCGCGTACGGACAATAAAAAAATATGCTTTTTTGTAAAACCAACTTTAGGAGAACACCTCCTCCATTAGATTTATTGTCTAATTTATCTTCCCATACGAGGATTGATATGATTTATATGATTGAGGTGGGGTCCATGCAAGCACTTTTGCTACCCTTTGCAACTCCACATTCTGCAAACACCACTCTCTAATAGCTTGCAGGATTTAATACTTCTGTCATCTTTCGGGCTAGAGATCTTCCTCAGGCAGATGAGACAAACAAGGTGTGAACAGAATCACTTAGAATCTCAAGAAAAAAAAATAAGATAAATAAGCAGTGTAATATAATGTATTTTTTGGTCTGTTTTTTGGGCTGAAACCGGTCTGTGTTGGGCTGGATTTGGGCTTATACTTGAGTGGCTTTGGGCTTGGGATGGGGTCTCAAAATCTGGCAACACTGGCCAACCACCATTTTAGGTTTTGGTGACCTGGTGGCTGGCAGCAGGGTAGCTAGTAATAGTTTTCTTGGCTGTTTAATTAGCTGTTTTCTTGGCTGTTTAATTAGCTGTGTTTAACAAGTTAGGCATAGTTATGCAGGTTTATAAGGTCTTGGAGGCAGTGTGCCTGCCTCGCGAGGCAGGCCGCTTTTGATGTATTGATCCCTTCAGCTGCGGAGCTTTTGGGCCCTCCTGGGCGTGCTTCTGCAGGGGTGGCGGCTGCCGTCGCGGCCTGCACGACCCCAAGGGCGAGAAGAAAAGCTGTGAGTTTTAGGGGCCGCTCTTAGGCCAGAAGAGTGGCCCCTTTGTCCCCAGACACGCCGGAACCTCATGTGCATTCCGAGGCTCCAGCAAGAGTGCACAAGGGTGGGGCCCGTGGGCTGAGGAGTATGTCTGTCACTCGCTCAGCTAGGGACTCGAATTAGGTCTTTCCTGCTCGGGGCCTGGGGCTGAATGAGGCTGAGGCCCCGGCAGAGTTAGTAAAGGAAGGGCGGGAGGCGGGGGAAGGAGGAAAGAGGGAGGAGGGATGTGGAGGGACAGAAGCCTTTCGGGGGCGAGGTGAGGGGGCTGCCCAAATACATGAACCCAGAGACTCTCGAGACACGAGGAGGTGGCAGGCCAGGGCGGTTTTTGCATTTGGGAGGTGGAGGATGTATACCCGGTTGGGTTAGACAGGGTGAGGGCCTGAGGGATTTAGAAGGGGAACTTGGGTTTGGGGAGTGGAGAGGGGAGGAAGGTAGAGGGAGTTTGGGCAAGGCTAGGGCTCAAATGGATTTTAGGGGGAGGAGGAGGGGATCTCAGGAGATTGGGAGACGGCTGGAGGTAGCAATGCCTGGGAAGGGCTAGATATTTTCACCACATGGAATGGGGAGGGGAGGGGCCTTAGTAGATTGGGTTAAGTGGATGGTTATTTTGAACAGGAAGGGTCAGCTGGTTTTGGGGTTTAAAGTTGACAAGAGGGGGCAAGCGGGGCAAGGGCGGGGGCAGCAGAAAGCTTGGAGGGGGGGGCTCGGGGGACAGGTCTTGACCAGAACCGGCCAGGGTTAGACACGACTGGGCTGAAATGGAGTGAGGTGGGGCGTTGAGTGACAAGGAAAGTAGGCGATTTGTTTAAGGTAGGCGTCAGAGAAGACTTTGGGCTTAAATAAGAAAAGGAGAAGGGAACAGGGGATGAGTATCGGAGGCCCGGCACATTAGACCAATCATTTATATTGCAGGGCGAGGACTCATGTACTGGTGCGGACTTGGCAGAGCTGGGTGTGGCTTACTGGCGCCAAGGAGAAGGAACGGTGGAGCCTTGCGTGGCGTACCTGTTACCATCAGGGTATCCCGGCGCGGCCAGCACATGAAGGGCCTGAGCGGTCTCGCTGGCCCCAACACTTGACGGACCACAGCGGTCTGCAGGAAGGAAAACCAGCAGGAGAACGCAGTCAAAGGACTCAGGGGTGTACCGGAGGGTGAAGTATGTGCCCCCGGAGGCTTGGAGTAATGGGCCCATGAGGGGCCACCATGTGGGATCGCGCAAAGTCAGATTCGATGAGGAGAGCCTTGAGGAAGGCGAGCTGAGAGATGAGTTAGATGGGTTGGGGGGGATAAGAGTAATGTCTCTTGGAGTGTTTTTCAGGTTTACAGAAGGGAGTCAATCTACGGCAAGGCCAACCGAGTCGGGATCGACCACGGGGTCACTGGCAAAGCGGACTGCAGAAACACGGGCACCCTCCTTAGAGCCAGGTAACATATATGGGAAGAGGGAGGGGCCAGTAATGGTCTCTGTAGGGATGGGAGGAGAGGGGGTTTCGGAGGGGAAGAGGGTAGGTTGCGCAAGGGCAAGTATGTTTTGGACATAGGGGTGGGTACGGAGAAAGAAGGTAAGAAGGCACAGAGAAATCTAAGATAAGGGAAGAAACCAGCGGAGATAATAAAGATACTCTTGTAAGTAGAGAGTTGAAGATTAAGAGACTCCCTTATATGGGAGTGACTAAGCTATTGGGGGCACATTTGGTGCTGGCGACTAAAGGGCGCGTATGGAAAGGTGAATATGTTGAAATGCTGAAATAATTGCACAGGGTAGTGCGTGCAAAAGAAGGGTCTAAAGTGGAGGAATACGAGCTGGCTAAGTGGCCAAGGGTTCCGCTGGCAATAGAAAACTGGACAGCAGCCTTTTTAGGCCTCGCCTGCGCCAGCGCATGCGCTGATCTGGCGAGACATTTAGTAAGTGGGCTTTAGAAATCCGACCACACGCTTTTGCTTGTGGCCTAAAGCTTGCAGTTACGCGTGCCGTGACGTGCACAGGCGCCATCTGGCTTTCCGTCATGGCTCATTAGGCGCTCGCGGCACCCTTACAGCACGCGATCACTTTCGCACGCACAACTCGCTTGCTTTTTTAAAATTTCCTTTTTGTGCGTGTCTGGCTTTCCTCTCGGCCTTCAGCCATCGCTCTCCCTCAGAGCCTCCTCTCCGCCCCCTCCGCCCCCTCCCCTGCTGCTCTTTCACACCAGGCACCTCACGTGCTCTCCTCTGTGTCCTTCATCGCAAGATCACTCCTCTACCTTAATCTTCTTGCTGTCTCTCAGTGCCACCTCGTTTGCACCCTCCCACGTTGCTCTTCCACACCACCCACTCACGTGCCCTCCCTCGCCAGCCCCCTCTTGTGCGTTGATCTCCGTTTAGCCGTCGCTCTCTCTCAGAGCCGCCTCTCCGCCCCCTCCCCTGCTGTTCTTTCACACCAGGCACCTCACGTGCTCTCCTCTCTGCCCTCCGTCGCAAGCTCACTCCTGTACCTTAATCTTCTTGCTGTCCCTCAGTGCCACCTCGTTTTCACCCTCCCACGTTGCTCTTCCACACCACCCACTCACGTGCCCTCCATCGCCAGCCCCCTCTTGTGCATTGATCTCCGTTTAGCCGTTGCTCTCCCTCAGAGCATCCTCTCCAACCCCTCCCCTTTTCACACCAGCCACCTCACGTGCTCTCCTCTCTGCCCTCCGTCGCAAACTCACTCCTGTACCTTAATCTTCTTGCTGTCCCTCAGTGCCATCTCGTTTGCACCCTCCCACGTTGCTCTTCCACACCACACACTCACCTCGACAGCCCCCTCTTGTGCGTTGATCTCTGTTCTCTCCCCAAAGCCTCCTTGTTTGCCCCTTTCTTCTCTCGCCAGCCTCCGCATGCGTCTTCCCCTGCCCTCAAGAGCTCTCCCTCGCCTGCCTCCTCCCGTGCCCTCTACCCCGCCCTCTAGCTTGAGACGCTTGAAATACCTCCTCTCCTTCCCCATGCTCTGTCACAAGCCTTTGCCCCTCCCTCAGTGTCCTCTCTACCAGCCTCCTTCTTTCCCCAGCGCTCACTCCCCCCCTGCGCCTCGCTAGCCTCCTCCTATGCAACCCCCCACTCTCACCATCCTCTCCCATGTGGTACTCTTTCCTCCCACTGCTCTCCCTCACTAGCCGCTCCTTTTCCATTTACCTCGTCCACTGGTTTTCTTCAGTAGCCTTTTCCCGGATCCCTCCTTTTGCACCAATCCAGACCTCCCTGTATCTCCCCCTCCCCAGCCGTCTACTTTAACCTCTACCCTGCCTCTTGTGCACTCTCCCCTTTGTGGCTCTCCCTAGCAACCCTCCTGACCAGACCATGTCAGTACCCATCTTTATCTCTCGCCTCAAACTGCTCTCCCTCACAAACTTCGTTAGGACCTCCTGTTCCCGGTGGTAGAACCATCTATTCGCTAACTCCGCCCACCTCAACACGCCCTCACCTTCATGCCCCTTCACTCTATAACCAGGTGTTCATTTTCATCGTTTTACCAGTAGTCTCTCCCCTGGTCTCCTCCACCAGACCCTTGTGGCCTTCTTTACTCCTAGCCTCTTTGACACCTGTCATGCTCTCCTCCACTCCATTTCTTCAGCCCCCTCCTCTTTTGGACACTCGCATTCAGGGGTGGATTCCACCGAATATTTTCTGTCCCATTTTATTTTCATTCTTCCCCTTTTCTCTCCCTCCCATCTGTCCCCTTCACCAATTTAGCTGCCTGCTGATTTCTTTACATGCACCTGTCTTTTGTTATCTCTGTCTCTTGTTATCTCTGTCTCTTTGCTCCTCTCACTTTTCTTTTCTCCTCGATTTTTACCATTCCTCCCCTCTTTCAATAATGTCTCCATTGTCTCTTAACTCACTCCTTCCGACCCCTTACCGTCCCCACTTCCTTCATCTCCCGTTGTACCTTCCCATCTAACTCCTCCACATTTTTTACCATTCCCTCCTCAATCTTTGCCTTTATTTGTGTCTATCCTTGAGTCCCCCCACCCACACTCTTTTGCCTCCTCACTCAGCTTCTCAGCTCTTTTCTATATCTCTGTACCCTCCTCTATACCCCCTCTCTTCTTTAGCTCTCTGTGGCTCTCCCTCCACCACCCATTCTGTTACCACCTCCTCTGCATTTATCCCACTTTATTTCTTTCTCGCTCTCTAGCCTTCTTCGCCTGTGTGCCCTGCTCTTTACACCAACACCCTTTACGCCCCATCATGCTCCCCCTTTTTTACAGCCTACACCTGTCCGGTTTCCTCTTGTCGCACTCCCTCCTTTGTCTCCATTCTCTCTCCTCCTTTCTCGTAAACCTTCTCCAGCAGTTTCACATGCGTATTCTCTAACTTCCACCTCTTTTCTCGGTTTGATTTCCCTTTACATCTTCAATTAATGCCCCCATACACCTTCCCCTCACCCTCACTCCTCCTGCCCACTCATGTTAACTCAGTCTTTACTTCTGCCCACAAATTCCTACCTCGGCCCTGCCTTTCCTATCTTGACCCAGCTCGGCTTCCCTACAACCCCTAAGGTCTCTCTCACCCCCACAGCCATAGATTCTGTCCTCGCCCACTTCACAACCCTTAACTTCCCCGAAACTGCTCCACACTACCCGTTTATCCCTCACCCTGAAAATGTATTCTAACCCTCTTCCATATCTTCCCTCCCACACCCCCTTTTGCTGCCCTCCTGTACTCATTTGTCTCTGACACCAACATTCTTTGAGTCCTATCTTGCCTCCACAGCCCTCAGTGGGTTCCCATCTCACTTCCACGCCCCTCATACACTCCTACCCTTGTGCATTCATGCCCTCCTTTTACTACCCGCCCCATCCTCACTGTGATACTTCGCCTCCCTCATTCCTCGTCTCCTCCTTTACCACCTCACCACATCATTCGTAGCTACGCCCATTTCTTCCTTCACTCACCTTCACCCCCTTTACTCTTCATTCCTTGTTCCCCCAGCCATCGATCACACCTGCTTCTTGCCCTCTTTCTTCCCCATTTCTCTCCCACTGAGATCCACTCATCCCTTTCCCCCCATCATACTAACAAACTCCACGCCCACTCATTCCTTCACCCATTCTGTGTCCTCGGTGTTGTACGTGTAGCACGTGCTTTGCGTTTACCTTGTATTGTGTACTTTACTCTGCGTACTCTCTTCTTCTGGTACTTGATTTACATGGACAAGGATGTATCAGTTTGCTAATGTCCGCATTTATGGAATAAATGTATCCCATAATTTACAGCGTAAGCTACACTTCTATTGTCACACTTCGAGCGGTGTGAATATAGTAAAATATTTAAATAGTTTTGCAGACAAAGGAGTGGAAAGTAGGTGGAAAATGAGCAAAACCTGTTTAAAAGATAACATTTTTAACAAGCATTGGCATAGCCAATAGGTCTCGCCTTTGGGACCTTATAAGTGTTTAGCCATGCAACACTTGATGTTGTTGCACCAAGGATATTGTGCTGGATAACTTCAGCACAATTTCCTTGGTGCAACAACATCAACTGTTGCATGACTAAACACTTATAAGGTACAAGGTTTAGCCATGCAAAAGGTGATGTTGTTGCACCAAGGATATTGTGCTGCAAAACTAAATACTTATAAGGTCCCAAAAGCGAGACCTATTGGCTATGCCAATGCTTGTTGATTTATGCTAGGGTTTACGGTGAGAACTTCCCCGAACGCTGCTTAGCACTATTCAAGTACATGGATGTCATTCGCAAAGCGCAGATCACAGGGGGGGTTATGCATGGGCACAGTACGATGAGGAATTCCGAGCCCGTATGGCCTGGGATACCGAGGCAAAATGGGGGGAACTTGACACAGATTTATGGCAGCACATGATGGGGGCTTCCAGTGCGGGTAAGACTATTTTTACAGCCAGTTGGACTGATTGTCTACCGGCCCTTTCAGGGGAAGTCTGCAAGGATCTCACTCCTCTAGAGATCTATCGCTCCTCAGGGTCCAGATAATGCAATAAGGGATCCACCCCTTGACATCCCCAACTCCAACTGAAATGCACGGAGTATTAGGGCAGGTAGAATGGGAACAGCAGGGATGAGAGTCTATAAAGCAAAGAACATTGAACATGAGTACACAAAACATGCAATGCTACTCTCATATGATCTCAATAGTATACTAACTACCTGTTCTACTGCAGTGAAACCTCCAGGCATTTCCTTGCTCCAAGAAAGAACCAGTCCTATGAACAGACAATTCTACAAAGGCACAAAACACAACAAGTTATAACCCTCACAGAAAATACAACACCACAACATCCTCCATACATGTGAACCCCTACATACCAGCTCTCAAATGGAAAAAATGGGCAAAGTGAGTTTATCCAACCAAAAAAGTGAAAAGAAAATATATAGGAAATCCAGAGTCTCAATCCAAGGGTTTTAGTTACACAGAATGAATTATCCTCAAGAGAACACAGCAGAGTCTTACTGAATATTTCTTGATCTGGACATCACACTGAAAACACTGGTTGAGCTGTTCCCTTCCTTGCAAAAAATAAAACGGACATGAACAGAAGGCAGTTTTATCCCTACCTCGGGAATAGCTGATATGAATGCGAGAAAACGGTTAACCTCACCGCAGTCCGCACCGCTGGTCTTCGACACACTCCACTGCCCGCAGAGTGTATTGCCAGCAATACTTTGCTCAGTGTCTCGGCATTTCCACGGGAACCAGGATCCTTACCGCAGATGCCAAACAAAACCTCCAGAAACCAGCAGGATACTAAACATGCTCAGCCGAGCACGTATCAGCAGCGGCGACCGTGAACGCAACAATCCAACGACGGACGTTCACGAAGCCGACTCCATTCGGAAACCACTCTCGGCCGAGAGCCGGTAAAGTGTTCAGAATTACGCACGCTTCACTAGAGTGCGTTGCGTCAATAAGTAGACGCTTGCCCCTCCTCCTTCAGCCTTCTGGATGATGTAGTCCCTGCGGCTACGTAGGCACCAATACCTTGCTATTCCTGACAAAGCTCACCTGGGGAGGGGTGGGTAATACCGGAAGGTAACAGACAGGGGCAGGGGGGTCCTGCTGGGATTTAAATAAAAGGATGTGCATGCGCAAGTTTTGTGGATTTTGCCATGAGTGCTCAAAATGCGGAGGGAAACATCCCTTGGTTAACTTTTTTATGGCTGGGGGGTTTCAGCAAGGGGGGGCAGCAGTGGCAGCAGGGGGGCAACACAGGGGGATGTCAGCAAAAGAACATTCACAGGTTGTACAAGAGAAATTAGACAAAGAGGTGAGGATGGGAGAATGGCGGGCCCTTTCAAAGATTTGCCTCCGGACCACTTGATTGTGTCACCAATTGGGGTGGTGCCCAAGAAAGAACAAGGACATTTCAGGCATATTCAGCATTTATCATGGCCAGAAGGGTGCTCGGTGAATGATTTTATCGATGAAAAGGAAGCTACTGTTTCTTACTTGTCAGCTGACGTGGCCATGTCACCGGTAGTGGCGGAGGGCGCAACAGCGGTGTTGCAGGGATTCTGCTCATGCACAGAACTATGCACAGGAAACCAGGACCTCAGTGAATTGTGGTGTACCAAAAAACTCACCTCAGTACCCAGAACCCCTATCCGACTAGCATCAGTGTCTCATTCGTTCTCCGTATCATCTCGAAGCTACCAATGATTAGACAACCCAGAACAAGCGACTTCGAGTACTCTCAGGAATGGTGGGAATCAGAAACACCTTTTCGATATTATTCTCATATCAGTGCACAAGAGTAATTAGAGACACGGTAAAGTTTAAAATGTTTATTTTTAACTACATGCTCTAAGGTGCAATACTTTGGCTAACATAAGCAGACAAATGATTAAAAACAAAACCATCAGCATTGTTACAATACCATAGAAAATGAAGGGAGATATATTACAAATGATAGTGGAAAACACCCACCCTCCCTTCGCTAGTAAGCTAGTTTTATTAAACTAATAGAAGGTCACTAGGCTTGAATGGGGAACCCCATACCGTAAATATCAGCTTAGGTGAATCACATCACAGGATCAGCTCTGCTCCTTGTGTCTGGAAAGGTTTTCTCCAAGTGTCTGAATCATGCAGGCAAATGCAATATTAAAGGCACCCGAGTTTCAGATATTTGCAGCTGTGTGCGTGTTATGTCTAGCGCGTGGGCCGATCAACCTGTATTCAAAAGCATATATTGTTATTTGACCTTGACAGCTTCTGCACACAGTGTTTAGGCTAAGATCGCGGTGTACGTCTAGGGATGTGAACAACAGACCGTTCTCATGTGAAGAAAAAGCAAGCAAGCAGTTTTTCTTGTAATAACAGCTACCTGCAGTGCTGTGTGCAAAAGCAGCAAAGTGGCAAGATGTCGCTTTACATCTAAAGCGCTTATGCTAACATAGCAATGTGTGTACATAAACCCCGTCCTCACTACACCCTTCCTTGATCAGACCACAAACAGAATAGGGAAGCAATGTAGGAATGCAGAGTTCAAGTTCGAGCGAGACAGAACCAAGTTCATGTATTGTCAAGCCATATAAATTGAAGTAAAAGTTCGAAAAATTTGTTGGGTATATAAAAAATTAAAACATCTCTCAGGGACAGTATACCTCCCAATGTGGAGTAAAAAAGAAAAATTAAAAAATCTGGATGAAGACGTGCGGAAGATGGACAACTACCAATCCAATCCATCAACGTGTAGGCACAATAAGTCGCAACTGCCTCCAAGAGGAAGTAATTATAATGTTCAGTAAAAGAGTCAGCCATCCAGTCAAGTAAAGTAAATGAACATATATGTTCTTCGATAACCGGAGCCTCTAGCACATTCAGAGGACAACTCGTGTGTTCTTCAAGATAACTGCTCGCCAAGAAGTCATATGCTGCCGCATATATATCCCAATTCCCTAGGACTCCATGTGCCACTCCACAGGCCATAATCCCGATGCCAGAACAGTCCAACTCATGGGGCCACTAATGGACTCATTAGTCGATCATAATCCGGGGCAGGAGACACCATGTTCGACAGGCACAAATCCAGAGCTCATTCGAATGGACAATCTAGGCAATGGAAAACAGGTTGCACGCAAGTAAAGTAAGAGAACCGGAAGGATAATCCATAAGCTACGCTTAAAGTGGCCAGTGGTAATGTTCCATAGTATTCAAGCATCCGGTTGCGCAGTTGAAGCAGCCGGGGCAGGTTGTTGTGTAAAACAGATTGTGCAGCCATTGCGGAGCAAACAAACCAACAGGAGCACACCAGCAGTCAGGGCCAGAATCAATGGTAGCCCACCGAAGACGCTGGAAAAAATAGAATGAAAAAATGCCGGTATCACACCAAATATTGTTTGGAAGGAAGTCACAAGGCCGGAGCCCACAACTTTGAAAAAATTTACCAAGCCAGTTGTTGACGAGGCATTGAATATAGTATGAATCAGAGCACCGAAATGAAGGCGGAGATCAGTATTTAGAAGCGCATGCACCTCGGTGCGGGTGTTTGGCACGTGAAGGACGAATGTTTTGTGGGAGGAAGTCAGCGCGACTTCTTTTTGAGACAATAGAGCCCTTATTCTGCTCATCTTGTTAAACTCTGCTTTCAAGGTTGGGATGGAAGGCCAGATGGAAAGATCCAGACTCCCATGCGGAGGCGGGAAAAGGACATTTTTACAACAGACAACGCGTTGTGAGACAGTTACAATGTACGGAATCCCCACTAGCATCCCACAGCATGCCTCATTATTCAAAAGTAAATAACTACCGTTAGCTAGTAATGTAAAAGTGGGTGTAATCGCTGGCACAGAATTTCCCTTCAGAATGCAAGCTAAATTAAGTGCCTGAACGTTGCAGGCGCCATGCAATTGGATGTTCCTACAGACTACTGAGTGATCAGGTGTGGAAGTTCATTCTTCTCCTTTTAAATAAACTTCTTTACCCTCTCTCATGCACCTGTATGTAAATGGGAGTGACCAAACTTCATGCAGGAAGGCAGTACCCAATGGATCGTATCTGCCTAGGGCATAATGTTTCATGCATGAACTGAACTTAAACAACGGAAAAGGTAAGGTGATTAAACCGTGGATAAGCCACACAGCTGAGTTCGATTCGGCTACAGAGGAAGGTAAAGGTTCCAACTTTTCAATATGCATTAATGAGTATGTTTCATCCTTCATGGACATGAAGTGTTGTTTATCAGTCAGATTAAACGGCAGGAATAAAGATGATGTGTTCATGTAGTCCTAGGGAACTTTCCCAGCCTTCAATGTTTGTAAAGTCCATGCGAACTGCATTATAGAACGTAATTGATTTTGACCATGGTATAAAACAGACATATCATCCGGGACAATATCCACAACAGATGAAACAATATTATCTAATGTGTAAATTCTGAACGAAAGGGTGTTAATGCTATTATCAATGACAGCTAGCACTTTTTCTAAATTGGCTTGATCAATATCCCTTAATCTGGAAGCAGCTTCAATTTGACATAATTTCCAAACTTCGTTGTAAACAGCATACACCCATCTTTTGGACCTGCCACCCACAGGGCCCTTAACAAAATCATTCAAATCTACTTTGTCATTTAATTGGGATAAATGTAGTTTAACAGATGCCAAGGTGGAATGTTGCAGCCAGTTCTGACATCACTTCCCTACAGAATAGGTAGTAACTGAATGGGAAGATTCAAATTGGGGTCCACTCTAACCTGTGTATAGCCAGGGTATAGACCTAGAAAATGATGTTGACAGGAATCTGAGCTCTTCTACCATATTAACCACCCTTCAGGGTCTAGGTTTGAAATGTTGAAGGATGTATTAGTAATAAATGAGTGCAATGCATCAAGGGACAGATCTGTGTGATTATCCCATCTTGGATAAGCGCCCAGATCAGGAATAGTTGGAGATTTCATCTTTTTAGAAGTAGCCAATCCAAGGCAGGTGGTTTGATATATGGTAGAATTCAAAAACAGCATGTGGTTCGGAATAAGGCATGCACGATGTAGTGCCTCGATGCCTTGTACCTGCCAAGCTTTAGAACCCCAAACAGATTTAAGATCAATGATATCTTTCCACAGCTCATAGCCCCCGATAGCTAAGTTATCCATAAAGGATTTCGAATACAATAATTTAGTGTGGGTCAGTCTGACTTTGGAAGCTGACTCAGCAGCCAATTTAAAATAAAAGGCTTCAGGTTTAGATACTCTGAAGTCATAAAAATATGTACATTTGCTCAAGAGAGTTTTGGAGCTGCCTTCAATTGGTGCTGGACGATGTTCCCATTGTGTGTAATTGACAACATTTCTAAATGTATTTGCTTTATGTAGGAAATGATTGCCATAGTGTTGGTAGCAAAACAACTCGCCATCATTTGCTGTATCTAAATACAAATCTTCAGCATCAAAAGCAGTATACTAACTTGGTTAGGAACCATGGGTTTTCACTGATCATGTATGCTGATGACTCACAGCTTACCATCTCAGTTGCCAAATCCCCAGACAGAGTAGCTATCGGCTTTCACGCTTGTCTGATGGATATTATGTGCTGGATGAGTTCAAACTTTCTGAAAATAAACACGGATAAAACCGAGGTCCTAGAATTCGGTAAAGGACCATCGGTATGGAACACCAACTGATGACCCACAGAGGCGGGAGTTTGTCCTACTTCCGTTACTAAGGCTAAAAACCTAGGGGTTACCCTGGACAAGCAGCTTAATTTATCCGCCCACATCAACCAATTAACTTCCTCTTGCTTTTTCCTCCTAAAAACTTTGAGGAAAATATTCCCTTTTATAGCACCTGAGCTTCAAAAGACAGTTGTAGTTGCACTGTTCTTATCTAAACTGGATTATTGCAACGCTCTTTTTGTGGGAATCGATAAAGCACAGGAGAGGAAGCTTCAGTCACTTCAGAATGCAGCGGACAGATTACTTATGAATATTCCCAAGGGTCGTCCCACCTCAGAGGCCATCAGAACACTACATTGGCTTCCTGTCCGTCAAAGGGCTAATTTTAAAACTCTCTGTCTAGTACATAAGGCCCTCCACGGAGGTATTTCTGGGGAGGTGCGGAAACTTTTTACCAGATATCTCCCTGCTAGAACTCTTAGGTCATCCATGGAAGGCCTTGTCTGTGTTCCAAAAACATGCAAGGTAAGATGGGGGGGCCGCACACTCTCTTTTTGCGTGGCAAAACTTTGGAACCAGATGCCATTTACTTTGCATTGCCAATCGAATCGGATGCGGTTCAGGAAGGAATTAAAAACCTGGTTATTTGACAAGAACTAAAATCCAGGCTCAGGGCCCTCTATCCATGTATCACAGCTAGCGCCAAGACGCCACGGCATTCGCTGCGCTCTATAAGTAATAACTCAAAATCAAATCTATAAGTAATAACTCAAATCAAATCAGAAAAAAGAGCCTCTACGGCTTGGACATTCCAATCATCAGAGCGGATGTTTTTTTCACAACATCCCCCATAGAAACACAAAGAACATTAGGGACATTAATCACCCCTGTGGGACCATGAATTTGAAATTTAACAGCATCCCATACAATCCCATCCAACACAGGCCAGGCAGTAATATTCACAAAAGTCTGCTCCCTTTTCATAATGTGTGATGAGGAGTGGGGTGCCAAAGTTCCATCAATTAATCTAATTGTAGATCTTTCGGTGAGATAGTGTCCATTTACTAGACGAAAAAACACAACCACAAATCCAATGGACATAAACAACAAAATAGTTATGAGCACCATGCAAATGTAAGTCCATGGGGGAATTAAAAAATGTCTTTTAAACCAAGCAGCAAAAATAGAAATTTTCGATGGGGCATTGGAAGTCACAGAGTTAGTGTCAAATGGAAAACGTGACTGGTCAACTGCACTTGAATGTAAACCAGGCAACGACACATCTGTGAGATAAGTATACCCAGTATCTTCAATTGGACCACCAGCCGGTGGAGGCAATAAAAGATTGGTAACTGTATGCATCTCGATGGCAATGTCAGGCCTGTTGGTGGTTGCCGGAGCCAAAACAGAATTTCTCAGCATTACTGGACAAGAGATCGCTGGAGTCATACTAAAAAGAATCGGCCACTCGTTGTAGTTTGACATTGTCAATGGAGATGTACCTGTTATCCTTGCGACCAGGAAGTGGAGATAAAATGACTGTTTGTGTACCCTGCACACCAAGCACTGGTACTGGAGCACGATAAGAGGGGCCAAACTCCTTCTTGTTCCCCACCTTCTCACGGACCAGGTCACCAACTCGAAGTAGCCAGCCAACTATCGGATTCTGAAGCGCAGCATCAGTTGTGGAGGGCAAGCGTTCCTTTGCAAGACTGTCTCTGGTCTCTTGTAGATTCTGTGATACAGCAGAGTGACCATCTACGTCAAAGGGTGCGTCCGCCACCACCATGTCTAGACCATCAAGGTCCGGGACAAACAGCTTGATGCCGAAGAGCATTTCGTATGGGGTCCGCCCACCCAGAGACCTTCTAGGGAGATTATTAAGTGCACGTTGAACGCTATACAAATGGGCCAACCAGTTCCTGCCAGCACATAAAACCCTAGCTGTCAGGGATTGCTTTAAGTCACGGTTCATTCGCTCCACAACACTATTGCCCTCAGGCCGGTATGGAGACGAAAATTTTACTTGGACCCCCAAAGACCTCATGGCATCTTTGTACGCCTTAGAGGCGAACGCAGAACCTTGGTCAGAATGAAGGGTACCACATGCAAAAATTCCCACAAAGACACGCAAATCCCTGATGACAGTTCGAGCATCAGCACTCCGTTGTGGCCAGACCCAAAGAAAATGTGTGCATGTATCCACTGCAACTAAGATGTACTTATACGCAGTATCAGAGGAGAAAGGACCGCAGTGATTTAAATAAACACACCCAAGTGGTTTATTAGATATGTAAAACTGTGTTCGAGGTGGGCGCTCAGCAGTCGAAGGCTTTATCTGCTGGCAGATGTCACAATTAAGAACATAAGCACGAGTCTGTTTACACAATCCGCGCCACCAGTAACGTTGTTGTAAAAGAGTAACAGTCGCCGAAACGCCGGCATGGGCAGAAGCCATACCTTCGTGAGCTGCTGTTATCAGGGAAAGTCTGCAGTCCGCGTTGGGAATCAATCTGTCACCAACGTCGTTAATTCTCACATAGGGAACTTTATCAGGACTTAAATGATAAGAGTATTTAGAAGGGAAATCTCTAGGGTAATCACTTCCCTTCTCTGTTGCATCAATAGCTGCCAAGATGTCATCATCAATCTTACTTTTGGATCTTGCAACTGCTGCTACTAGATATGTTGCCACTGCTGTATTCGCTGCTTCGTCAGCTAAGCTGTTACCGGCAGCGTGGACACCTACTCGCTGGTGTCCAAGAGTATGAATTACATTCACGAGCGGCAGACGTTGCTTAAGGTCTGCGACTCAAACCCAAAGCATTTTATGCTTGATTGTGCTACCTTTGGAATCACGATACTCATTTTGAGACCAAAAGAATAAATTGTCGTTGAAAGACTGAACACGGTAAAAAGAGTCACTCACTATAAGAGTAGTAACTCGAGGATCAGCAAACTCCAGTGCAAGCACCAGAGCACAAAACTCTGCCAACTGGGCGGTACAATCACCCAATGTCTGCGTGTGCACGACATCAGATTTGAATTCACCATTCACAAAAGTACCAGCCACTATTGTGCAGGCCGCCGAATAAGCATGCTTAGAATCCGTCGCCGGTCGCGCCGAACCGTCAGTGTAAATGACACAATGGTAATCCTCAAGCGTGCGCAAGGACAGAGGAGCTGGATGAACAAATTCATACTGCAAATACTACTAAGTCTGCAATGAGGCATCAAAGATGTAAGTGACATCCGGTGATGTCAAAGAAGTGGGCCATTGTATCCAGCGCGGATGCAAAGCTTTAGAATTAGGTACACTGGCTTTCATCACCACCTCTAGGGCAGGATACGGTGTGAAAACCAACATGCGTTTCCCCTGCGACAGACTTGGCATCTGGACCGCAGTCAAAACTTTTTAGACAGTGGAAAAGCGCATTTCAGCCGATGTGTACAAGTGTGATTTGTAAGCAATGGGGACTGTATCGCCCTCATTGAACGTTAAGTACGTGAAACCCACTGCGCCAGGCACAATTCTTATTACCAGGTTAGTGTGGTTATCAAGCGTCAGTAAGTATTTCGAAGCAAGAAGACCAGATTGCAGGATAGCCGAATGTTCTGGCAGCCAGCTCGATTTGGAGAAAGTAGGTTGTACCAAGGCATATAGCGGCTTGATACGCTGGACATAATCGGGAATGCAAGTACGCCCGAAATTCAAATAACCCAGCAAAGATTGTAGTTTCTTCAGTGTTGTCGGAGCACGCAAACATGTGCACTTCTCCAGGAAGTGAGGCGCTAAACCTCGTCCTTCGTTGTTGAGTTCATAGCCCAAAAACAACACTGTATACTCTGCAATGTGTGACTTTGCAAAGGTGAATTTGTAACCGAAGTCCGCAAACATAACAATGATGCGGTCAACGCGACACAGATGCGGCCATAATTCGGCATCTGTGAGATAGATGTCATCAACATACGAGTACGCATCAGGGTCAATGCTCTCTAACAGAGAGACTGCACGAGCAGCAAAGATACCCAAACTGTTTTTATAGCCCATGGCTAATCTTTTAACCCCTTCTGTGCCCATGACGAGCTGGACTCATCATGGAGCACAGTTGCGCTGTGCCCATGACGAGTCCAGCTCGTCATGGCACCCACCCACGGGGGAAGCGCTGGCGCTCCCCCCGTGAGTGGTCGATCTTTTATTTTTTTTACTGGGAAGGCAGGGGAAGACCTTCCCCTGCCTCCCCCCGCCCCCGCGTCATCAATGACATCAGCGCGTGAGCCGCGCTGACGTCATTGGAGGTTTCCCCTTTGCTCTCTGAGGCGCAGGAAGCCATTTGCTTCCTGCGCGTCGGAGAGCAAAGGTGAGTTTTGGGCCTGGGGAGGGGGGATTTTTGCATCGGTGGGTTTGTGTTAGGGTGGGGGCACTATGGAAGGCCCAGGCATGCCACGAGGCTCGGCTTCGTTCGTGTGTGCCTGTTGTTGCTTCCCTGTGAAATGGATCCAAATTTGAAAAACGCTTGTTTTTCTAGTTGCTTCCCTATGAAATGGATCCAAAAATGCAGAGAAATGCCCTTCTTTTTAATTTTTCAAATCCAAAGTGCAGCAGCATGTAGAGAAATAGAATTTCTTATATGAGAATTAAATACCTAACTAATAGCAAGACAGAGGGGTTGCAAAGTGGCCAGATTGGTTTTTTTTACATCCAAATACACCAGCATCACTTTACAGAGTTTGCCAGTGAAGTGCTACTTTCATTTTCTCATCTTTCTTTGAAGAGCATTGTTGTTTCCAGGTTGGGAGAGTGTACCATTCCTGGAGGTACTGCAATACCTGGTTGATGGGTGTATTGGAAAACACAATGTGTACCATGGCTCTGTGTTTATGGATGTGGTCTTTTTATACCATACTGCTTACGTTTTATAAGGATGTAAGCAATGGACAGTGAAACGGTTCCCTTCAGGGCCCTCTAGTCATGTCCATAACTTTTCAGGTGAAACCACTTGCTGATTTATGAATAGTTAGTGAGAGATCGTTTAGGTAACCATGTTGTTTCTGCTTACATTTCACATGCTTTGCATTCCCTATGAGTGGTTGCTTTTTTTTTTTTTTTTTTAGGCAGCATATTACTCTTATCAAGTGCATAATTTGAATTGAGCCACATCCAAGTGTTTATAGCGGGCACAATTAGGTTATAGCTGAAGGCAGTGTGAGTTTCTCTCAGTGGGCAAGTATGGTGTTCAGTGGGGATGTGGCACTATGGCCAGAGCTGTGGAATTTGGAACTGGGGAACCGGGTTCCGCATTCATGACCAGTCCACCACACCACTGTACTGAGGGAGCACATTCCCATGCTAGACCGTAGAAGGCCCCACTAGACCTTAGAAGGCTTGATGTTTTAGCACAAGCAGGTGTACCCTGGTGGTGTCAATTGTGGGTTAACCTTGAAGGCCTGTCCACCACAATCCATACTGAAGTTCATCTCCAGTCTTGCGGCCAGGCCTACGAAGCAGCACACCCTAGAGCAACAGTGATCCAGTCGCTGTGACTGTCACTGAGGTCACATGAACCTTGAGCAGGTTAGGGCGATGCGAACGGTGTGACCTCACTGGGTACCTATTTCGGGTGGGTGTTTGCATTGTGCTGAGGGGATTACCAGGTAATTATTCACGCAGTTCTCTGATGGATGTCACATGAGGTAAAATACTGCAATAAATGGCAGACACTCTGAAAACAAGAGCAAACTTTATGTTACATGAGGCAATGGTGGTAATTGTGCATGTATCAAAAGCAAACAAAATACAAGAGGTAGCAAACAATACGTTACAAGAGGAAAAGTGACATGTGTGCAAGTTACAAACGAGTACAAAGTACAAGTAGAGGTATAAAAGTGCAATAAATGGCAGACACTCAAAACACAGGAACACACTGGGAAGGCACTTCTACGGGCATGGAGAACAGAATTTCCTATAATGTAAAGACTTCCTTCAGACAATAGAGAGGGATTGAATTAAGTTTGGACGTGTCTTTGCAGGAGAACTTTGAAGCCAGTTTTGAAGGACTGGGAAGAGGGAGGGGGTGGTCCGGAGCTGAGGCTGAGTTCCAGATTCTCGCCGCGTTGCTTGTAAAGGATTGGGCCATCGATCTTTCCTTCTTGAAAGTGGGAGGTTCAAGTAATACATTTTGCACAGTACGTGATGGTCTAGAGCATTATATGCATATGTGACAATAAAGTTTTTTTCTCCTTTTTATTCTAGTTTAAAGCTTTTGATTCCTGATTCCAGTTTCGACAGTGGTTGTTCTGCAGTTTTGTGTAGTTGCATTGTTTTGGTAAGAATTTTTTTTTTGTTGTATTTACTCCAAATGAGTAATATTGTAATGTCTGAATGAATTTTTTTGTAAGTGATGTCATAATGGCGGCATTTTTAGTTAGTGGTTTGAGCATGAAATTCTTTGCAATGTGTTTTGCATAGTCTTATGTGTAATTGCTTTTCTCTTTCTTTTTTAGTGGGATATTGTTGATCCATACTGTGTCTGTACAGAGTAGGTGGTGGTGAGTAGTTTAGCTGCCTCTGGCAAGTGAGTGGTATTGTTTTGGAGTATATATGAGTTTTTGATAAAGGTGCTTTTTGTTTATTACTTATTTTACAAAGTGTTTGTTGTTGTTGACTTGTTTGACAAGTTACCTTTATTAGTAAGCAATATGGCTAGCCGTAGAATGACTGCTCAACAGGTGGTTGGTATGCTTCTTGAATCTTCCTCTGAGCATGATTATGAGACTGACAGTGCGTCTGAGGGAGAGGAGGGAGGGGAAGATTCTGGCAGTGAGTTTTCTCTCAACATGGAATCATCAGATGATGAAGGTACTCTCAGTGCAGATGAAGGTACTCTTGGTGTGGATGAAGCAACTCTCAGTGCGGATGAAGTGTCTGTCTTAGAGGAGGAAACTGCTGTGCCGATGGTGCAAGAGGCATCTGGATTGCAGTCTGAGGCTGCTAGGCTTCCTACTGGAAGTGCTGGACTTTGGGTTGATCCAAACATGGTGCAGCCGGTGTTGCCTACCTTTAGCGGTGTTGCAGGGTGTACAGTGGATTGTGAACACTTTTTGCCTATACAGTTTTTTCAGTTGTTTATGGATGATGTATTTTTGGGTGAGATTGTTGAGCAGACGAATTTGTATGCTGAACACTTTTTGAGGGACAACAGCGACAAACTTAGGCCCCAGTCTAGAGCTACCCGGTGGACTCCCACATATCTGGAAGAGATTAAGAAGTTTTTGGGTTTGACTTTATTGATGGGTGTGGTAAGGAAGCCAACCTTGGCTTCATATTGGTCTACTAGCCCCTTGTTGGCAACTGCCATATTTCCTGCAGTTATGACTCGTAATCGGTATTTACTTTTGCTACGTATGCTGCATTTTGTTGATAATTCTATGGCGTTGCCACGAGATCACCCTGACTGTGACCGTCTTTTTAAGATTCGGCCCGTTCTTGATCACTTTGTAGATCGATTTTCTGAGATCTATACTCCAGGGAAAGAAATATCTATTGATGAGTCTTTGGTCTTGTTCAAGGGCCATTTGGTTTTTAGGCAGTACATCCCTAGCAAGAGGGCACGCTATGAAATTAAGCTGTATATGTTGTCTGAGAGTAGGACAGGATATGTTTTTAATTTTCGTGTGTACACTGGTAGAGATTCTACTATTGACCCCCCAGGTTGTCCGTCCACTTTTGGAGTTTCAGAGAAAATTGTGTGGGATCTTGCTAGAAGACTGTTTAACAGAGGCCACCATTTGTACCTTGATAACTTCTATACTGCTGTGCAATTATTTAAGGAATTGTATAAAGTGGACACTTTTGCATGTGGCACAATCCGCTCTAACCATAAAGGTTATCCGAAAGAGCTTGTTTGCAAAAAACTTCAGAGGGGGCAGTGCAGTTCCTTGCGTAGTGATGAACTACTAGCTGTAAAATTTGTGGACAGGAGGGATGTGTACATGCTGACTACCATCCATGATGAGAGTACTTCACCTGTGGCTGTTTGGGGTCAGGTTGCTGAAGTGCGCAAACCTGTGTGCATTCTAGACTACAATAAGCACATGGGTGGTGTTGACAGAGTAGATCAGAGGTTGGAACCTTACTCTGCTATTCGGAAGGCTTATGTTTGGTATAAGAAGTTGGCCATCCATTTCTTCGAATTAGCAAATTTCAATGTTTTTATTGTGTTCAAGGAGTGTTCTCCTGCGTCAAACTTGACATTTCTTCAGTTTCAGCACTCTGTGATAGCTAGCCTTGTTGTTGTGGAACATGCAAGTGTTCTTAGATTTGGAGTGGTGGAGGATGTGGTTCGATTGAAAGATCGCCACTTTCCTGATATCATCCCTCCCACACCGGCAAAAGATTTTCCCACTAGGAGATGCAGAGTCTGTTGGCGAAGAGGTACGCGGAAGGAGATTTGTATGTACTGCCCCGACTGTCCTTCTAAACCTGGGCTGTGTGTCTCTGCTTGTTTTAGAGCATACCACACGCAAAATAATTTTTGGGAGCATTCATGAGTGGTAAAGTGAAATGCCTGGTCTGTATTCTTTGAAAAATTTGATTCTGTTTCAAGGTTGGCGTTAGTGCAATGTATTTAGTTTCTGATTTTGTGTTTGTAGATTTGTATCGATTTGCGATTTGTTTGTGTTTTTATTTTTGTCTAAAAAAAATCCTAAATGTGCTGGCGGTGTGTGTGGAGTGGCACTTGGTTGGCGGTGTGCGTGGAATGGTGCTTGGCTGGCGGTGTGTGAGTAGTGACTTGCTGCTGGTCACTACACACACTGCTAGCTGAGAGCCACTCCACGCAATCCATCAGCTTGTGTAGTTGCTGTGTCAGGAATGTGGGTGTGTGAAAGTGATGGGCCCTTGAATGGCGCTGTGTGCTGGTGTGAGTTTTGTTATGAGATGGGCCCGCGGCTGGCGGTGTGAATGGTTTTGTATGTCTCACACGTATGAAAGGTGTATGAATGGCCTGTAAAGAGGTTGGTGCCTTGTCATGGATTTACAGCTCACGAGCTGTGAGTCAATGGTTCAGTTTCTCGCCCTTTCAATTATTAACAGTGCATTTCATTTTTGTGAAATCACTTGCTAATACAGTTGTATATACTGAACCACCACTCACCCTCGTGCCAAATCCAACCAGTATGTGTGTGCGTTTGAGGGATAGATGGCTGTGCAGTAATATTTGCCTTTCTGAAGCAGGGTGTACCTTGTCCCTTTTGTGAATTTTGTAATGTGTTGTTTTTGTGCCTGGTGGTGCGAATGGTCTTGTGTGTATCACGTATGAAAGGTGTGTGAATGGCCTGTAAAGCGGTTTGAACCTTGCCGTGGCTTTACAGCTCACGAGCTGCGACTCATTGGTTCAGTTTTTTCTCCATTTAATTATTGACAGTGCATTTCATTTTTGTGAAATCTCTTGTTAATAAAATGTAATATACTGAACCATCACTCGTCCTCGTGCCAAATCAAACCAGTATGTGTGTACGTTTGAGGAATAGATGGCTGTGCAGGAATCTTTGTATTTTTTGTTTCTCTGCCAAGGTGTATGTTCCATGTAAGAATAACCCACCAACTGTAGATATTGTCGTAAAGCCACGGGAGTTCATGGTGATGTCTCTCTTGTGAATTCCAAAAAGTTATTTTATCCACAATGTCCTGCCAACCTCAAAATGTCTGTCACATTTTCCTTGCAATATTGTGCCGAAATTCTCACGCTGTAGAAGCAAACAATCTCAAAACCACCTGGTTTTGCAAGGGGGGTCACCTGGGTTTTTGGCCCGGTGCTCTGTGGCCATCTAGGGAAACCCACCAAACCCATACATTTCTGAAAACTAGACACCCGGGGGCTTCCAGGGAGGTATGGCTTGCGTGGATCCCCCAACGTTTCCTTACTCAGAATCCCCTGCAAACCTCAATTTTAGCTGAAAAAATCACTTTTTTCACTCATTTTTGTGTGGGAAAGTTGTGGCATCACTGAGCTCACTCAAATTTCCCACCTCCCAGCATTCCCCTGGGTCTCCCGGTAACAATGGTGCCTCACTTGTGTGGGAGGCCCAAGTTTCCGCGACAGGCAAGGGCCCAAAACGTAGTGAGGTGACTTCAAATTTGCCCATCTCAAAACCACCTGGTTTTGCAAGGGGGGTCACCTGGGTTTTTGGCCCGGTGCTCTGCGGCCATCTAGGGAAACCTACCAAACCCATACATTTCTGAAAACTAGACACCCGGGGGCTTCCAGGGAGGTATGGCTTGCGTGGATCCCCCAACGTTTCCTTACCCAGAATCCCCTGCAAACCTCAATTTTAGCTGAAAAAATCACTTTTTTCACACATTTTTGTATGGGAAAGTTGTGGCATCACCGGGCTCACTCAAATTTCCCACCTCCCAGCATTCCCCTGGGTCTCCCGGTAAAAATGGTGCCTCACTTGTGTGGGAGGCCCAAGTACCCGCGACAGGCAAGGGCCCAAAACGTAGTGAGGTGACTTCAAATATGCCTATATCAAAACCACCTGGTTTTGCAAGGGGGGTCACCTGGGTTTTTGGGCCGCTGCTCTGCGGCCATCTAGGGAAACCTACCAAACCTATACATTTCTGAAAACTAGACACCTGGGGGCTTCCAGGGAGGTATGGCTTGCGTGGATCCCCCAACGTTTCCTTACCCAGAATCCCCTGCAAACCTCAATTTTAGCTGAAAAAATCACTTTTTTCACACATTTTTGTGTGGGAAAGTTGTGGCATCACCGGGCTCACTCAAATTTCCCACCTCCCAGCGTTCCCCTGGGTCTCCCGGTAAAAATGGTGCCTCACTTGTGTGGGAGGCCCAAGTTCCCGCAACAGGCAAGGGCCCAAAACGTAGTGAGGTGACTTCAAATTTGCCTATGTCAAAACCAGCTGGTTTTGCAAGGGGGGTCACCTTGGTTTTTGGCCCGGTGCTCTGCGGCCATCTAGGGAAACCTACCAAACCCATACATTTCTGAAAACTAGACACCCGGGGGCTTCCAGGGAGGTATGGCTTGCGTGGATCCCCCAACGTTTCCTTACCCAGAATCCCCTACAAACCTCAATTTTAGCTGAAAAAATCACTTTTTTCACACATGTTTGTGTGGGAAAGTTGTGGCATCACTGGGCTCACTCAAATTTCCCACCTCCCAGCGTTCCCCTGGGTCTCCCGGTAAAAATGGTGCCTCACTTGTGTGGGAGGCCCAAGTTTCTGCGACAGGCAAGGGCCCAAAACGTACTGAGGTGACTTCAAATTTGCCTATCTCAAAACCACCTGGTTTTGCAAGGGGGGTCACCTGGGTTTTTGGGCCGGTGCTCTGCGGCCATCTAGGGAAACCTACCAAACCCATAAATTTCTGAAAACTAGACACCCGGGGGCTTCCAGGGAGGTATGGCTTGTGTGGATCACCCAACGTTTCCTTACCCAGAATCCCCTGCAAACCTCAATTTTAGCTGAAAAAATCACTTTTTTCACACATTTTTGTGTGGGAAAGTTGTGGCATCACCGGGCTCACTCAAATTTCCCACCTCCCAGCGTTCCCCTGGGTCTCCCGGTAAAAATGGTGCCTCACTTGTGTGGGAGGCCCAAGTTCCCGCGACAGGCAAGGGCCCAAAACGTAGTGAGGTGACTTCAAATTTGCCTATCTCAAAACCACCTGGTTTTGCAAGGGGGGTCACCTGGGTTTTTGGCCCGGTGCTCTGCGGCCATCTAGGGAAACCTACCAAACCCATACATTTCTGAAAACTAGACACCCGGGGGCTTCCAGGAAGGTATGGCTTGCGTGGATCCCCCAACGCTTCCTTACCCAGAATCCCCTGCAAACCTCAATTTTAGCTGAAAAAATCACTTTTTTCACACATTTTTGTGTGGGAAAGTTGTGGCATCACCGGGCTCACTCAAATTTCCCACCTCCCAGCGTTCCCCTGGGTCTCCCGGTAAAAATGGTGCCTCACTTGTGTGGGAGGCCCAAGTTCCCGCAACAGGCAAGGGCCCAAAACGTAGTGAGGTGACTTCAAATTTGCCTATGTCAAAACCAGCTGGTTTTGCAAGGGGGGTCACCTTGGTTTTTGGCCCGGTGCTCTGCGGCCATCTAGGGAAACCTACCAAACCCATACATTTCTGAAAACTAGACACCCGGGGGCTTCCAGGGAGGTATGGCTTGCGTGGATCCCCCAACGTTTCCTTACCCCGAATCCCCTACAAACCTCAATTTTAGCTGAAAAAATCACTTTTTTCACACATGTTTGTGTGGGAAAGTTGTGGCATCACTGGGCTCACTCAAATTTCCCACCTCCCAGCATTCCCCTGGGTCTCCCGGTAAAAATGGTGCCTCACTTGTGTGGGAGGCCCAAGTTTCTGCGACAGGCAAGGGCCCAAAACGTACTGAGGTGACTTCAAATTTGCCTATCTCAAAACCACCTGGTTTTGCAAGGGGGGTCACCTGGGTTTTTGGGCCGGTGCTCTGCGGCCATCTAGGGAAACCTACCAAACCCATAAATTTCTGAAAACTAGACACCCGGGGGCTTCCAGGGAGGTATGGCTTGTGTGGATCACCCAACGTTTCCTTACCCAGAATCCCCTGCAAACCTCAATTTTAGCTGAAAAAATCACTTTTTTCACACATTTTAGTGTGGGAAAGTTGTGGCATCACCGGGCTCACTCAAATTTCCCACCTCCCAGCGTTCCCCTGGGTCTCCCGGTAAAAATGGTGCCTCACTTGTGTGGGAGGCCCAAGTTTCCGTGACAGGCAAGGGCCCAAAACGTAGTGAGGTGACTTCAAATTTGCCTATCTCAAAACCACCTGGTTTTGCAAGGGGGGTCCCCTGGGTTTTTGGCCCGGTGCTCTGCGGCCATCTACGGAAACCTACCAAACGCATACATTTCTGAAAACTAGACACCCGGGGGCTTCCAGGGAGGTATAGATTGCGTGGATCCCCCAAAGTTTCCTTACCCAAAATCCCCTGCAAACCTCAATTTTAGCCGAAAAAATCATTTTTTCACACATTTTTGTGTGGGAAAGTTGTGGCATCACCGGGCTCACTCAAATTTCCCACCTCCCAGCGTTCCCCTGGGTCTCCCGGTAAAAATGGTGCCTCACTTGTGTGGGAGGCCCAAGTTCCCGCAACAGGCAAGGGCCCAAAACGTAGTGAGCTGACATCAACAATGCCTATCCAAAAAAATGTTTGGGCCCTTGCCTGTCGCGGGTACTTGGGCCTCCCACACAAGTGAGGCACCATTTTTACCAGGAGACCCAGGGGAACGCTGGGAGGTGGGAAATTTGAGTGAGCCCGGTGATGCCACAGCTTTACCACACAAAAATGTATGAAAAAAGTGTTTTTTTCAGCTAAAATTGAGGTTTGCAGGGGATTCTGGGTAAGGAAACGTTGGGGGATCCACGCAAGCCATACCTCCCTGGAAGCCCCCGGGTGTCTAGTTTTCAGAAATGTATGGGTTTGGCAGGTTTCCCTAGATGGCCGCCGAGCACCGGGCCAAAAACCCAAGTGACCCCCCTTGCAAAACCAGGTGGTTTTGAGATAGGCCATTTTGATGTTACCTCATTTTGTTTTGCGCCGTTTCCTGTCGCGGGCACTAGGCCGACCCACACAAGTGAGGTACCGTTTTTCTCGTAAGGCTTTGGGGAACGCGGGGTGGGTGGAAATGTGTGGATCCACGCAGATTCCGGAACGTTCCACCACAGAAATGTGGGGAAAATGTGGTTTTTTTGACAATTGTTTAGGTTTGCAAGGGATTCTGGGTAACAGACCCTGGTGGGAGGCAGCCAAGTCACCCCATCCTGGATTCCCCTGGGTGTCTAGTTTTCAAAAATGTATAGGTTTGCTAGGTTTCCCAAGGTGCCCGCAGAGCTAGGGTTCAAAAACTACAGCTAGTCATTTTGCCAATAAAGGGTCATTTTTCACTGCGAAATTGAGGTGTGACCACGATGCGTTTAGCGACATTTCCTGTCGCGGGCACTAGGCCGACCCACACAAGTGAGGTACCGTTTTTCTCGTAAGACTTTGGGGAACACGGGGTGGGTGGAAATTTGTGGATCCACGCAGATTCTGGAACTTTACACTACAGAAATGTGTGGAAAATGTGTTTTTTGACAATTTTTTAGGTTTGCAAGGGATTCTGGGTAACAGACCCTGGTGGGAGGCAGTCAAGTCACCCCATCCTGGATTTCCCTCGGTGTCTAGTTTTCAAAAATGTATAGGTTTGCTAGGTTTCCCAAGGTGCCCGCAGAGCTAGGGTTCAAAAACTACAGCTAGTCATTTTGCCAAAAAAGGGTCATTTTTCACTGCGAAATTGAGGTGTGACTACGATGCGTTTTGCGACGTTTCCTGTCGCGGGCACTAGGCCGACCCACACAAGTGAGGTACCGTGTTTCTCGTAAGACTTTGGGGAACGTGGGGTGGGTGGAAATTTGTGGATCCACGCAGATTCCGGAACTTTCCACCACAGAAATGTGGGGAAAATGGGCTTTTTTTAACAATTCTTTAGGTTTGCAAGGGATTCTGGGTAACAGACCCTGGTGGGAGGCAGTCAAGTCACCCCATCCTGGATTCCCCTGGGTGTCTAGTTTTCAAAAATGTATAGGTTTGCTAGGTTTCCCAAGGTGCCCGCAGAGCTAGGGTTCAAAAACTACAGCTAGTCATTTTGCCAAAAAAGGGTCATTTTTCACTGCGAAATTGAGGTGTGACCACGATGCGTTTTGCGACGTTTCCTGTCGCGGGCACTAGGCCGAACCACACAAGTGAGGTACCGTTTTTCTCGTAAGACTTTGGGGAACGTGGGGTGGGTGGAAATTTGTGGATCCACGCAGATTCCGGAACTTTCCACCACAGAAATGTGGGGAAAATGTGTTTTTTTTGACAATTCTTTAGGTTTGCAAGGGACTCTGGGTAACAGACACTGGTGGGAGGCAGTCAAGTCACCCCATCGTGGATTCCCCTGGGTGTCTAGTTTTCAAAAATGTATAGGTTTGCTAGGTTTCCCAAGGTGCCCGCAGAGCTAGGGTTCAAAAACTACAGCTAGTCATTTTGCCCAAAAAGGGTCATTTTTCACTGCGAAATGGAGGTGTGACCACGTTGCGTTTTGCGCCGTTTCCTGTCGCGGGCACTAGGCCGACCCACACAAGTGAGGTACCGTTTTTCTCGTAAAAGGCAAGGGCCCAAAACGTAGTGAGGTGACATCAACAATGCCTATCCAAAAAAACGTTTGGGCCCTTGCCTGTCGCGGGTACTTGGGCCTCCCACACAAGTGAGGCACCATTTTTACCGGGAGACTCAGGGGAACGCTGGGAGGTGGGAAATTTGAGTGAGCCCGGTTTTGCCACAACTTTCCCACACAAAAATGTGTGAAAAAAGTGATTTTTCCAGCTAAAATTGAGGTTTGCAGGGGATTCTGGGTAAGGAAACGTTGGGGGATCCACGCAAGCCATACCTCCCTGGAAGCCCCCGGGTGTCTAGTTTTCAGAAATGTATGGGTTTGGTAGGTTTCCCTAGATGGCCGCCGAGCACCGGGCCAAAAACCCAGGTGACCCTCCTTGCAAAACCAGGTGGTTTTGAGATAGGCAATTTTGATGTCACCTCACTACGTTTTGGGCCCTTGCCTGTCGCGGGTACTTGAGCCTCCCACACAAGTGAGGCACCATTTTTACCAGGAGACCCAGGGGAACGCTGGGAGGTGGGAAATTTGAGTGAGCCCGGTGATGCCACAGCTTTACCACACCAAAATGTATGAAAAAAGTGGTTTTTTTCAGCTAAAATTGAGGTTTGCAGGGGATTCTGGGTAAGGAAACGTTGGGGGATCCATGCAAGCCATACCTCCCTGGAAGCCCCCGGGTGTCTAGTTTTCAGAAATGTATGGGTTTGGCAGGTTTCCCTAGATGGCCGCCGAGCACCGGGCCAAAAACCCAGGTGACCCCCCTTGCAAAACCAGGTGGTTTTGAGATAGGCAATTTTGATGTCACCTCACTACGTTTTGGGCCCTTGCCTGTCGCGGGTACTTGGGCCTCCCACACAAGTGAGGCACCATTTTTACCAGGAGACCCAGGGGAACGCTGGGAGGTGGGAAATTTGAGTGAGCCCGGTGATGCCACAGCTTTACCACACAAAAATGTATGAAAAAAGTGTTTTTTTTCAGCTAAAATTGAGGTTTGCAGGGGATTCTGGGTAAGGAAACGTTGGGGGATCCACGCAAGCCATACCTCCCTGGAAGCCCCCGGGTGTCTAGTTTTCAGAAATGTATGGGTTTGGCAGGTTTCCCTAGATGGCCGCCGAGCACCGGGCCAAAAACCCAAGTGACCCCCCTTGCAAAACCAGGTGGTTTTGAGATAGGCCATTTTGATGTTACCTCATTTTGTTTTGCGCCGTTTCCTGTCGCGGGCACTAGGCCGACCCACACAAGTGAGGTACCGTTTTTCTCGTAAGGCTTTGGGGAACGCGGGGTGGGTGGAAATGTGTGGATCCACGCAGATTCCGGAACGTTCCACCACAGAAATATGGGGAAAATGTGGTTTTTTTGACAATTGTTTAGGTTTGCAAGGGATTCTGGGTAACAGACCCTGTAGGGGGGCAGCCAAGTCACCCCATCCTGGATTCCCCTGGGTGTCTAGTTTTCAAAAATGTATAGGTTTGCTAGGTTTCCCAAGGTGCCCGCAGAGCTAGGGTTCAAAAACTACAGCTAGTCATTTTGCCAATAAAGGGTCATTTTTCACTGCGAAATTGAGGTGTGACCACGATGCGTTTTGCGACATTTCCTGTCGCGGGCACTAGGCCGACCCACACAAGTGAGGTACCGTTTTTCTCGTAAGACTTTGGGGAATGTGGGGTGGGTGGAAATTTGTGGATCCACGCAGATTCCGGAACTTTACACCACAGAAATGTGGGGAAAATGTGTTTTTTTTGATACTTTTTTAGGTTTGCAAGGGATTCTGGGTAACAGACCCTGGTGGGAGGCAGTCAAGTCACCACATCCTGGATTCCCCTGGGTGTCTAGTTTTCAAAAATGTATAGGTTTGCTAGGTTTCCCAAGGTGCCCGCAGAGCTAGGGTTAAAAAACTACAGCTAGTCATTTTGCCAAAAAAGGGTCATTTTTCACTGCGTAATTGAGGTGTGACCACGATGCGTTTTGCGACGTTTCCTGCTGCGGGCACTAGGCCGACCCACACAAGTGAGGTACCGTTTTTCTCGTAAGACTTTGGGGAACACGGGGTGGGTGGAAATTTGTGGATCCAAGCAGATTCCGGAACTTTCCACTACAGAAATGTGGGGAAAATGTGTTTTTTGACAATTTTTTAGGTTTGCAAGGGATTCTGGGTAACAGACCCTGGTGGGAGGCAGTCAAGTCACCCCATCCTGGATTTCCCTCGGTGTCTAGTTTTCAAAAATGTATAGGTTTGCTAGGTTTCCCAAGGTGCCCGCAGAGCTAGGGTTCAAAAACTACAGCTAGTCATTTTGCCAAAAAAGGGTCATTTTTCACTGCGAAATTGAGGTGTGACTACGATGCGTTTTGCGACGTTTCCTGTCGCGGGCACTAAGCCGACCCACACAAGTGAGGTACCGTTTTTCTCGTAAGACTTTGGGGAACGCGGGGTGGGTGGAAATTTGTGGATCCACGCAGATTCCGGAACTTTCCACCACAGAAATGTGGGGAAAATGTGTTTTTTTTGACAATTCTTTAGGTTTGCAAGGGACTCTGGGTAACAGACCTTGGTGGGAGGCAGTCAAGTCACCCCATCCTGGATTCCCCTGGGTGTCTAGTTTTCAAAAATGTATAGGTTTGCTAGGTTTCCCAAGGTGCCCGCAGAGCTAGGGTTCAAAAACTACAGCTAGACATTTTGCCAAAAAAGGGTCATTTTTCACTGCGAAATTGAGGTGTGACCACGTTGCGTTTTTCGCCGTTTCCTGTCGCGGGCACTAGGCCGACCCACACAAGTGAGGTACCGTTTTTCTCGTAAGACTTTGAGGAACGCGGGGTGCGTGGAAATTTGTGGATCCACGCAGATTCCGGAACTTTCCACGACAGAAATGTGGGAAAATGTGTTTTTTTTGACAATTGTTTAGGTTTGCAAGGGATTCTGGGTAACAGACCCTGGGGGGAGGCAGTCAAGTCACCCCATCCTGGATTCCCCTGGGAGTCTAGTTTTCAAAAATGTATAGGTTTGCTAGGTTTCCCAAGGTTCCCGCAGAGCTAGGGTTCAAAAACTACAGCTAGTCATTTTGCCCAAAAAGTGTCATTTTTCACTGCGAAATTGAGGTGTGACCACGTTGCGTTTTGTGCCGTTTCCTGTCGCGGGCACTATGCCTACCCACACAAGTGAGGTACCATTTTTATCGGGAGACTTAGGGTAAATCAGATTTGTAAAGGAACTGTTATTATCTATTGACTTTCGATGCATTTCTGCCTTCCAAATGAAAGACATTGTGTAAATAATAAGTCATTCTAAAAAATGACTGATAATTCTCATGCTAGTATGAGTATTCCCAATTTCAGAAATGTGCAAATATCTTCTGTTTCTAAACTCTATATTTTGTTCCCATTTCAGAAATACATAGGTGTCTTTCATACCGATTTTTCCATGTACACATTTGTACAGAATAATTACTATATACCGGTACATAATAAAAAACAATTGCAAGTTGCTGCTCAGTTTTTGGCTCTGGGCTCGTCGGGTTCTTGGTGAACCTACAAGTCCTATATATCCCCACAACCAGTAATGTCCAGTGGATGCAACGGTATATTGCTTTCAAAGAGCTGTCATAATTAGAAGAAGTTACAGGTAAAAACGTTGACACAAAAGGCTGTTTTTTTCAACTAATTTTTTATTTATCCTATATTTAACTGTTTGTTTCTATAAAAAAACCTTGATGGATCTACACAAATGACCCCTTGCTGAATTCAGAATTTTGTCTTCTTCTCGAAAATGTATAGCTTTCCAGGATCCATTATTGCTATTGTACCCATTTGTGCCATTAACTGGAAGGAGGTCAAAAGCACAAAAAATTGCAAAAATAGGCTATGTCCCAGAAAAATGCCAAAAATGTGTTAAAAATGTTGGGTTTCTGACAAAAATCTGGTATCCCCGAAAATCTGGGAAAATGGTGATTTCAACCCCACAAACCCTTTTTTGATAACATTTGCAGGGAAAAACCCAGATGCTTTCATTTGCAGCCCGTTTTTCCAATTTTTCCGAAAAAAACAAAATTTTCCTGTATTTTGGCTCATTTCTGTGACCCCTCCAGGGAAATCCACAAACCCTGAGTACCTTTAGAATCCCCATGATGTTGGAAGAAAAGGACGCAAATTTGGCGTGGATACCTAATGTGGTCAAAAAGCTACAGGGGCCTAAGCGCGCACAACCCCAAATAGCCAAAAAAAGGCTTGGCACAGGAGGGGGAAAAGGCCTGGCAGCGAAGGGGTTAAACTGTTTCTGTTTGCCGCCAGAAGTAAAGGCTGTCCATTGACTACTATTAGAGGACAGATTATGGCTATAAAAGCCATTGGAGATGTCAAGTGTGGTCTTAAACCTTTTACTCACGAGACTATCAACGAGGGCAGAACTGTGGGTATTCTGTACCGCACAGGTCCGACAATGAGAGTTCAAATGTCGGTAATCCAAAACGAGGCAGTACGACCCATCAGGTTTGGTTACAGTGAATAGAGGATTATTCATGGGTGACACACATGTTTCAATAACACCTTGATATTCCAATTGTTCAAGGATTTCCGCGATGTGAGATCTAGCTTCGCGGCGCATGGGATATTGGGGTTGTGGCTGGGGCATAGACCGTAATGGAATCTCATGGCTAGGTGACAATTTATCCCACCCAACCTGAGTACGGTACAATGCTGGAGCAAGTACCTGAGCCCACTCTTCTGCAAAGTTCTGAGACTGATCCTTCGGCACAGTGTGTGCGAAAGATGGGAGGATTACCTCCTCCCCTCTAGGAGCGGCCCAAACGAAAGCTGGGGGCCAGTCTGCCTCTGCTAACAGAATGTCATATGTAGAGGTCAGATTTTCCCCAAAAATCCCTTTTATGGTACGTTGTATGTCACCTTCTATTAAAAGGACTATGTCATATAGTCTGTCAGGGGGAGCCACTCTAGTATCAGCAGTTTCTACAGTAATGAATGTATCAGTTGCTGTCGCCTTCAGATATGGACGCAGTGCTTGCCGCACTACTGTAACCTCTGCTGTGCTGTCTAGCAGCGTTAGTGCCCATGTCAGGTTCCGAAGCTGCGTTCTCACTATCTGAGGCATACCTCGCTGTTAGTGCAGCAACTTTCTTCTTTTGAAACAGGGGTCGTTGTCGTGCAAATTCGTCCTGCTTGCCTTTACCGTCGAGGCTGCTCACGTCCTTGTTGGACACTCCGACCTTTGCCACGTTCTCCTCCACCGGACTGTGAGACCGATGTTTCCTGTGAAGAACGAGGAGAACGTTGTTCAGGAACCTGAAATCTATCAGGAGACCTAATCCTAGTGCGATCGCGCAAATCATATGTGCATTCAGTAGTGGCTTGAACCAGCGACGCGGGACGAGACCCCTGTTTCTGTTGCTGCTTCCCCTGCTTTTTCGCTTTCCAACTTTGTTTAGGAAAAGCTGGACGGTCGTCCTTAGAAGACGTCCCTGTCTTAGTTTGCGGTTGCGTAGTTGTTGTTTGAACAAAAGGCTTAACCCCCAAACCATTGCGGCCAATGGTCTTATAAGCCTCTGCAATAATCCTTGGTAACTGCCGGGGTTTATTGACGTCGGAGACGAGGCGCATCTCATTCGACACTTGAAAGTTAACTGCATCTCCCTTGACATTAGCAAGGATGAGTGTGGCCACTGCGTCGAACACGCCGACAAGCCTCATTCCTAACTCGACCGCCGCCTGCGGACCGTGTTGATCCTGAACACGTTTGATCACGGAGGGCAGTACAGCCATAGACGGTGTGCCGAAGCACTTCAAGTAGACTGCTGCAAACACTTTACCCCAGTTATCACAATCAGCCACCTCTGGGACTAAGTCTTTCTGCAAACTAATGGTAAGGATCCTGTGTTTTTCCACAGGAGTAGAATTCGGAAATACTGCTTCCAACTGGTCAAATTTCTCAGCAAGCCAATAAGGCATATCGTCCTTATTCTGGGGACGCTTGCCCATTACCGAATTAACCATGAAGGGACTAATAGTAATCCCGGCCGGGACAGCTGGTTGCGCCGCAACCCCAGGTGCCCCCACCTGGACATTGCGTGAGACGTATTGCACTAAAGCCCTATGTACCATAATCTAGGCGGTATGTAGTTGACGTAAGTCATCCACCGGGACTTGCAAATAACATGGATGTGGTGTAAACCCGGCCAAGACTGGCCAAGTGGCCCCTGGAATGGACAAGGGACCCAAACGAACTGGTGTAACCGTGTGGGGGAGGGTGCCATTGAACCAAATACGATGCTGCCAAGCAGAAATGGGAATTTCCTGCGTCCTATATGGCGTTTAATTAGCCGGGACTGCCGTAGGAGTTTATGAGTGAAACGTATTATCATCTGCATTCACCTCCGGCAAAGTAACCCAAGAGTAAAATAGCTCATAGGGAAACAATGCATCGGCACTCTCCGAAATGACGCCGGAGAGGTGCGCGACTATGCGCTGCAATAGCGACTTCAGCCATAAGGACACAGAGAAGAAAAACAATCTATATTAACAGTAGCACAAAAAGGGTATAATATAAAATGAAACCTTTTTAATTGTCAAGCTTGAGAGAACCTATATACGAACTATGTAGGTAGGTTTAAACCGTCACTCCCGTCAACCGGAAACAAGAGCGAGGGTATTGTGGACTAATATAAGCACTACTAAGGCGTCTCAATCATAAGACCAAAATGTTAGGTGCGCCATGTTGCAGGGATTCTGCTCATGCACAGAACTATGCGCAGGAAACCAGGACCTCAGTAAATTGTGGTGTACCAAAAAACTCACCTCAGTACCCTGAACCCCTATACGACTAGCATCAGTGTCTCATTCATTCTCCGTTTCATCTCGAAGCTATCAAAGATTAGACAACCCAGAACAAGCGACTTAGAGTACTCTCAGGAATGGTGGCAATCAGAAACACCTTTTTGTTATTCTCATATCAGTCCACAACAAGAGTAATCAGAGACACAGTAAAGTTTAAACTTCTCCAAGATCAAAGGAAAAACGCTGTATTGATCTTGTTGGACCTCACGGCAGCGTTCGACACAATCTCCCACCTCATACTCCTAGATAGACTTAGGGACATCGGCATCTCTGACCTAGCTTTAGATTGGATAACATCTTTCCTTACCGAAAGATCACAGTCCATCAAACTAGGACCTTTCAGCTCAGTTGAGAAAAAGATTCGATCAGGAGTCCCACAGGGCTCCATCTTAAGTCCTTTACTTTTTAATGTCTACCTCATACCTCTTATCTCTCTGATCGAATCATACGGTATCACTGTTACATCTTACGCCGACGATACCCAACTCATAGTCCCGCTTGAGGAAAACTCCACGATTGCCGAACAAAATCTAACAAACTGCCTGAAAGATGTCTTCCTATGGATGGAAACTAACCATCTTAAGTGTAACACAGGGAAGACCGAGATCCTTCCCATGGGGAAAAACGTCAACTTCTGTCCTCATCTATGGTGGCCAGAGGACTCCACAGCCCCCCCTCAGACCGTCGTAACTGCAAGAAACCTTGGAGTCACCTTCGATACTGACTTATACTTCGACCAGCATGCCAGAATAGTGGCAGGAAGCTGCTTCGGAATCATTAAATCCCTCAAAAAAATTTTTGATTTCCTAACAATTGAAGCCAGAAAGACGGTAACTGTGGCATTAATCCTCTCACGCTTAGACTATTGTAATGGTCTCCTGGCAGGTGTGAAAAAAGCCACTCTCAAAAAATTGCAGAGTGTTCAGCATTCGGCTGCTAGATTGGTGCTTAAACTCCCCAGAAGATCTTCAGCCTCCTCCGCCCTAAGAACCCTCCACTGGTTACCCCTGCACAAAAGGATCCTATTCAAGATCCTAACCGTGGCTTTCCGAGCATTCAACCACACTGGCCCCAAGTACCTGATCAAACGCTATCCCCACTACAACCCCCAGAGGACCCTGAGATCCTCCAACAATAACCTAATAACACTAGCCAACTTCAACCTAAAAACCAAAGGGGGAAAAACTCTTACTCACCTTGCCTCCAAGGCATGGAACGCTATGCCCCAGCATCTGAGATCCCTCACCAAGGAATGCCAATTTAGGAAACAACTGAAAACATGGATCTTTAGCCTTTCTGACGAGTATGTACGGAACACCATCTAACCCTGCTCCATTCCATCTTTCTATACCCCTTCCAGTCAGCGCCAGGATGCTTCTTCCGGAGCGACAGTCGCGCTTTATAAATACCATTTCCATTCCATTCCATTCCATTCCAAAATGTTTATTTTTAACTACGTGCTCTAAGGTGCAGTACTTTGGCTAACATAAGCAGACAAATGATTAAAAACAAAACCATCAGCATTGTTACAATACCATAGAAAATGAAGGGAGAAATCATATTACAAATGATAGTGAAAAACACTCACCCTCCCTTCGCTAGTAAGCTCGTTTTATGAAACTAATAGACGGTCTCTAGGCTTGAATGGGGAACCCCATACCGTAAATATCAGCTTAGGTGAATCACATCACAGGATCAGCTCTGCTCTTTGTGTCTGGAAAGGTTTTCTCCAAGTGTCTGAATCATGCATGCAAATGCAATATTAAAGGCACCGAGTTTCAGATATTTGCAGCTGTGTACGTGTTATAAAAACAAAAGAATGGGTGTCAAGGGAAAGAACGCGCAACCTGCAAAATTTCACACCATTAGTAATTTTGATCCACAATTATCCTAGTGCGGTGCTTACAACTTGAGGATAGGCACCCTGATCCTCAAAACAACAATCAAAGATTGATTCACGTATTTTCTCTTGTCGAAGCACTCGCAAATTAACCAACAACGTCTCCTGTTACTGTCACAAAACTGTCTGACATAATATCTTTTAGTGCAGTGTTATTTAGAGCATAATTTGCATTTTAGGTAATTGTGGATAACAGAAAAAGACCATTAGGAAGGAGTTAAGGACAATATTACTGTCAAAGTGCATTAAGGTATGTGTATATTATTAAGAATTTTTTGTTTAACCTCGCCATCCTTGCCTCTTGTGCTCTGCAGTGTGTTTTACTAGGTGTTTTTTGTACTTTTTGGAACTTAGGAGACAGTTACATAAGATTAAGGTACCAATTGGTTTTATTTAGAGGCATGAATATTTGGTGTGGTTCACTGTTGGGAGAATGGTGCCATCACGAAAGTGCATAGTGTTCACTGTTACAATGGTGGATGATTTTCTGGAGTGGATATCCAATCGATGGGTCAAAGTGTTTAATATATTAATTATATGCAAATATGTGATTATAATAATAGTGTGAAGTCACACAGCATGTTTTTTCCTTTGCACATGGAAGGAATGTGGGCTATTGGACATGAAACAAGTGAGTTTCTATACTCCAATGTATATTATTTATTGCTTCCAGCCCTGAGGAAGTCGCATGGGTTAATCCCTATCGACGAAACGCGTTGGGAGTGGAAGAATTCAAATGAAAATAAAAGAAGAAGAGAAGCCCACATCAATGTGTATTTAGTTTTGTGACAGTAACAGGAGACGTTGTTGGTTAATTTGCGAGTGCTTCGACAAGAGAAAATATGTGTACGTGTTATGTTTAGTGCGTGGGCAGATCAACCTGAATTCAAAAGCGTACATTGTTATTTGACCTTGACAGCTTCTGCACACATTGTTTAGACTAAGGTCGTGGTGTACGTCTAGGGATGTGAACAGGTCGTTCTCATGTGAAGAAAAAGCAAACAAGCAGTTTTTCTTGTAATAACAGCTACCTGCAGTGTCGTGTGCAAAAGCAGGAAAGTGGCAAGATGGCGTTTTCCATCTAAAGCGCTTATGCTAACATAGCAATGTGTGTACATAAAACCACGTCCTCACTACAGCGGAAATGGCAAAATGCGACATAAAATCAGCTTTCCGTTTGCCTCCAGTCCATCCAGATGATTGGGATCTTCTGTGTATCCATTTCAACGGTTAATGGTACATGGACAAGGCATTACTTGATGAAAAGGAAGCTACTGTTTCTTAATCTTCAGTTGACGTGGCCATTTCACTGGTAGTGACGGCGGGCACAACGGCGGAAATGGCAAAATGCAACATAAAATCGGCTTTCCGTTTGCCTCCAGTCCATCCAGATGATTGGGATCTCCTGTGTATCCATTTCAATGGTAAATGGTACATGGACAAGGCATTACCTATGGGCTAGTCTATGTCATGTGCATTGTTTGAGAATTTTAGCACCTATATGCAGTGGTTGTTTTCAAAAAGGGCGTCAGTTGACGTGGACATGTCACTGGTGGTGATGGCAGGCGCAACTGCCGAATGGCAAAATGCGACATAAAATTGGCTTTCCATTTGCTTCCAGTCCATCCAGATGATTGGGATCTTCTGTGTATCCATTTCAATGGTAATGGTACATTACCGATGGGCTGTTCTATGTCATGCGCATTGTTTGAGTGTTTAGCACCTTTCTGCAGTGGTTGTTTTCAAAAAGGACGGGGCATGTGTTAGTGACCCATTACCTGGATGATGTTTTCTTTGTAGGAACCTCCGGCTCCACGGAGTGCCAGGAGGCCCTGGAAAACTTCAAAGAGTTGATGGAGGAGTTGGAACTGCCATTGGCACCCGAAAAGACGATGGGCCCCAGCACGGCACTGTCTTTTCTTGGAATTGAGATTGACTCCAGAAAAATGCAAGCCTGGTTGCCGGATGATAAAGGGATTAAAATGCCAGAATTGCTTAACGCCATGCTGGCACTGGAAAAAGTAACGGTCAAACAGATACAGGCCTTGCTAGGGCATCTCAATTTTGCATGTAGGGTAGTTACAGTAGGGAGAACCATTTGCAGGAGGCTAGGGAAGGCTAGGGAGGGCATTAGCAGGGAACAGATTGCCTCATCATCAAGTGCATCTCTCTGCAGGCGTATTTGAAGATTTGAGAATGTGCCGAGTTTTTCTGCAAACTTACAATGGTATTCCACTGGCACGGGAAGGGGATCTCATTTGGGATGTGCAGATATTTGCAGATGCAGCAGGCAGCAAAGGTTTTGGCCTCTACTGGCAGGGGAAGTGGTGTGCCGACCTGTGGCCGACAAAATGGAAGGAAGGTGGTAGGTCCATTGCAGTTCTGGATTTCTACCCCTTAGTTGTGGCAGTGACACTATGGGGTAGTCAGCTTGCACATTGGAAGGTGACTTTTGGAGTTGATAATATGACGGTTGTAGAGACTGTGAACCATCAGTCCGCAAGGGACGAACAAGTGTTACAGTTGTTGAGGGTTTTTGTCCTAGGTTGCTTGCGTCATGATATAGCGTTCAGAGCACTGCAGGTCCCAAGTGTGGACAATGACATAGCAGATGCTTTGTATTGTTCGCAGTGGGGGAGATTCCATGGGTTGGCCAAGGACGCCGACAGGATCCCGACGCCCATGCTGCAGCAGTTGCGGTACGTAGGCAACACAGGATGCTGCAACTGGTGGTAGGATCACTGGATAAGTCTACTAGGATGGCCTATAAGCTAGCATGGAGGGAGATTTTGCTGTCAGGCGACCAGCGGCGCTCGAATGAGTTGCAGCGAAGGGACAATGTGATTCAGTTTATCCTGGATTTGATTGAAAGAGGCTTATCCAGGGGGTTAATTGCAGGGAAATTAGCAGGATTTGCATTCATCGGGAAATAGCTCTGCGGTTACATGCCCTCAGCGGGTGAAGTGGGCACAAGGATGCTGGTAGGGTGGGACAGGGAGCGTGGCCAGTTGAATGCAGTCAGGGGACCCTTGTCGTGGCAGTTGCTGAGCAGAGTACTACTGATTTGGCCAAGGATTTGCACGGACGCTTTCGAGTCATGCCTGTTGTCCACATTGATGGTGTGGATGGTTTTTGGTGCATTTAGAGTGTCTGAGTTGTTACGGAACAGAAGGGGTGGGGGGGTCGGGTGGTAAGAGGTGGTCTCGCGCGATGCAGGGATAAATCTATGCTTTAAAAATTCCAAAATGGATCAGAAGGGCAAGGGAACATGGTTGTTGTTGCAGGCCTAAGCTTACTTGCCCTTATAGATGGGAGCTTCACTGGCGAGCAGTATCCAAGGATATCGGGGAGTGAGATTTTGTGCATGTGAATGGGAAAAGAGTTACAGCCTTCCATCTGCTAGCGGTGCTGAGGAAGGCACTAAAGGAATTGGGCATAGTCGGTGCAGGTTTTGGTACACCCTCTTTCCGGATTGGGGCAGCATCTGAGGCAAGCAATAGAGGGTGGGGACAGGGTGATATCATGCGCTTGGGGAGGTGGTTCTCGGTTTGTAATGAGCGATACTTGCGCTGCAGGGATAAGGAAATATGCGCTGTTGTTAACAATGCATACGTTCACACAATGTTTCTCATTTCGGGTTCGGTGGCTGGCCCCCCTTTCGTTGGACATGTCAATCTGGGTTGTGGGACACTCCTTCGTGAAGTGGGCACACTTACAGGCTTGAATAAGTTATTTCAGATGGAATCCTGGTTTTAATGATAACCTGTTTAAGTGCCATGGGAAGAATAAGGGGGCATGTTGAGGAAGGAGCTGATTCCGTGCCTTAAGAACCCCACCAGACTTTTACGCTCCTCAGCAGCAAACCTCCTGACTGTTCCCCGCACTAAAAAAGCCTCCTGGGGTGACAGAACATTCACGGTCACAACCACCAAGCTTTAGAACATTCTCCCCCTCCACATCAAGACAAGTCCCACTCTCCTCACTTTCAGGAAACTATTAAAGACCTGGCTCTTTAACCAATAGTTGTCAGTGTCAGCCTTCCTCGGTCCAGTCCACAGTGCCGAGACACCCAAGGGTAGTTGCGCGCTTTATAAGTTGCATAAATAAATAAATAAATTATTTAACGGTCTGCTAGTTGGGGGTCGGTGTCCGGACCTTTTGGTCATACATGTGGGTGAAAACCATTTGTGTAAAGAGAAGGGCACAGGCCTCATGAGAAGTATGAAGGGGGACTTAGCACTTATTAAACAACAGTGGTCAGGATGTTTTGTGGTATGGACTGAGTTTGCACCCCGCCGGGTCTGGCGGGGGTAAATTAATTGTGTCAAAAAAGTGTTTCCTTTGGATAAACGTTAGGCTACTACTATTCGCTATATATTCTGTTATACAACACTCACACACATTCAATCTATCCACATCCATAAATCAATCAATCACTGCATTTGTAAAGTGCGCTACATACCCGAGAGGGCCTCAAGGCGCTGAGGAGGGGGGGGGTGCTACTGGTTGAAGAGCCAGGTCTTGAGGAGTCTTCTGAAGGCCAGCAGGTCCTGGGTCTGTCGTATGATGGTGGGGAGAGTGTTCCAGGTCTTGGCGGCAAGGTAGGAGAAGGATCCGCCGCCGCCGGTGGATTTTCAGATGTGGGGGACTGTGGCGAGGGCGAGGTTGGCTGAGCGGAGGCTTCGGGTGGGGGTGCGGAAGCTGAGTTGGTTGTTGAGGTAGGTGGGTCCGGTGTTGTGCAGTGCTTTGTGTGCGTGGATCAGGAGCTTGAAGGTTATCCTTTTGTTGACGGGGAGCCAGTGCAGGCCTCTCAGGTGGAGTGTGATGTGGCTGCGACGGGGGACGTCGAGGATGAGTCGGGCCGAGGCGTTCTGGATGTGTTGGAGTCGTCTCAGGAGCTTGTTTGTTGTTCCTGAGTAGAGGGGCGTTCCCGTAGTCGAGTCTGTTGGTGATGAGGGCCTGGGTAACGTTTTTTCTCGTGTCGAGGGGGATCCATTTGAAGATCCTGCGGAGCAAACGGAGGGTGTTGAAGCAGGACACGGAGACGGCGTTGACTTGCCTGGTCATGGAGAGAGTGGAGTCGAGGATGACCCCCAGGTTGCGTGCGTGGTCCATGGGTTCCGGGGCTGTGCCTAGTGATGTGGGCCACCAAGAGTCGTCCCAGGCGGATGGGGTGGGTCCGAGAATGAGGACCTCCGTCTTGTCTGAGTTCAGCTTCAGTCTGCTGTCCTTCATCCAGTTGGCTACGGCCTTCATTCCTCTGTGGAGGTTAGCTTTGGTGGTGTGGGGATCTTCGGTGAGGGATATGATCAGCTGGGTGTCGTCGGCGTAGGAGATGATGTTGAGGTTGTGTTGTCATGCGATGTGGGTGAGGGGGGCCATGTGGATATTGAACAGCGTCGGACTGAGGGAGGATCCCTGTGGGACGCCGCAGATGATCTCGGTGGTTTTGGAGCGGAAGGGTGGGAGGCGGACGCTCTGGGTTCTGCTGGAGAGGAAGGATGTGGTCCAGGCCAGGGCCTTCTCTTGGATACCGGCGTCATGGAGGCGTGCTGATAGGGTGCGGTGGCAGACCATGTCAAAGGCTGCTGATAGGTCCAGGAGGATGAGGGCGGCTGTTTCTCCTTTGTCCATCAGGGTCCGGATGTCGTCAGTGGCGGCGATGAGGGCGGTCTCGGTGCTGTGGTTGCTGTGAAAACCGGATTGGGAAGGGTCCAGGATATTGTTAACTTCGAGTTAGTGGGTCAGCTGTTTGTTGACAATCTTCTCGGTCACTTTTGCTGGGAAAGGGAGCAGGGAGATGGACCGGAAGTTCTTGAGGTCCTTGGGGTCCGCCTTGGGCTTCTTCAGAAGGGCGTTGATCTCGGCGTGCTTCCAGCTTTCTGGGAAGGTTGCTGTCTCGAAGGAACAGTTGATTGTTTTCTGGAGGTGGGCCGCGATGGTTGCGCTGGCTTTGTTGAAGATGTGGTGAGGGCAGGGGTCCGATGGGGATCCGGAGTGGATGGAGTTCATGGTTTTGACGGTCAGGCGACTGGTGCTAGTGGTAGCCGTAGGGGTGGTGCACTCGGTGGTGGGTGCGTGGAGGTCGGAGTTGAAGCTGTCGTGGATGTCGGTGATCTTGCGGTGGAAGAAGGTGGCCAGGGAGTCGCACAGGTCTTGAGATGGCGGGATGTCGTTGGTGTTGGAGCTGGGGTTGGAGAGTTCTTTCACGATGCTGAAGAGATCTTTGTTGTTGTGTGCGTTGTTGTCTAGGCGGTCCTTGAAGGGGGTCTTCTTGGCGGTCCTGATGAGTTGGTGGTGTCTGCGGGTGGCACTCTTGAGGGCTGTATGATTGTCTGGTGTTCGGTCGTGGAGCCATTTCTTCTCCAGCTTCCGACAGGTGTGCTTGGAGATCCGGAGGTCCTCGGTGAACCAGGCGGCTTTCTTGTTGGTGTGGTTGGTTGTCGAGGTCTTGAGAGGGGCGAGGGTGTTGGCGCAGTCGTTGATCCACTGTGTGAGGTTGGTCGCGGCGGTGTCTGGGTCGGTGGGTGGTCTCAGGGCGAGGGCGGTAGTCAGTTGGTCCTTGGTGACCTTGCCCCAGCAGCGGCGTGGTAGCCGTTGGGTGCGGTGGTGTGTGGTGGGTTTTCTGAAGGTGAAGTGGACGCATCTGTGGTCGGTCCAGTGTGGTTCGGTGGTGTGGTTGAAGGAGACGTGGGGGCTTGCGGAGAAGATGGGGTCGAGCGTGTGTCCAGCGGCGTGGGTAGGTGTCGTTACGAGCTGTTTGAGTCCGAGGTTGGCAAGGTTGTCGATCAGGGCGGTGGAGTTGGCGTCGTTGTTGTTCTCGAGGTGGAAGTTCAGGTCCCCGAGGAGGATGTAGTCCATGGAAGCGAGGGCGTGGGTGCTGATGAGGTCGGAGATGGTGTCACTGAACTGTGGGCGGGGTCCGGGAGGTCTGTAGATGAGAGTTCCTCTGAGGGTGGTGTTGGGGTCGGTGTGGATCTGGAATTGCATGTGCTCGGCGGTGGTCAGGGTGTCATTGGTGTTCGTTGAGATTTTGATGGAGTCTTTGTGGATGATGGCGATTCCTCCTCCCACTCCGTAGGTGCGGTCTCTGCGGGAGATCTTGTAGCCCTGTGGGATGGCTATGGCGATGTCTGGTGCTGAGGTGGCGTTCAGCCAGGTCTCCGTCAGGAAGGCGACGTCGGGGGCGGTGGAGTCTATGAGGTCCCAGAGTTCGATGGCATGCTTGCGAGCAGGGTGGGTGTTGAGGAGGATGCAGCGGAGGTGGTTGGGTTCTCTGGCTGGTGGTGTGGAGGGTTGGATGCTGGTGAATCTGCAGTTCCGGCAGGTGAAAGGCCCCTGGGTGCATTTCGGGGTGGCCCGGTAGCAGGGGTGGTCTCGTCTGGTGTTGAGTGCGTGGAGGGTGCTTGCGTCATAGTGCAGTCTGGCGCTGCGGGGGGTGCGGGGTCCAGGGGTTCTGGCGCTGGGTGCGGTCCAGGCACGGACGTCGGAGCACCAGCGGCGCGCCGGCTGCGCGCGTCCGCTGAGCGGCCGCTTCGCGGCCTCCATATGAGGGCAGAGGGAGGGAGGAGCAGCTGGGAGGTGGGAGCGGGGCGGCCAATGGGGGTGAAGGGGGTGGGGCTGCAGGGGCTCAGCGGCGGGGGAAAACCCGGGGAAAAAAACAGCGGGAAAAGACGGCGGGAGAGGGACAACAGAGTACAGGGGTACAGAAAGCAAAACACAGGGGCACAGAATGAAAAAAACAAAGTGGCACAGAAAGCCAAGCGCAGGGGTACAGAATAAAAAAAGGGAGCGAGCAGTCAGGCGGCAAAAGCGGCAACGGAGGTTCAACCCACAGGGGGCTGCGTGGCGGATGGGGGGAGCGACCTGCCTGGTGACAGGGTCAAAGGTCGCTCTCTACCACCGCTTCGCGGCCTCCATATGAGGGCAGAGGGAGGGAGGAGCAGCTGGGAGGTGGGAGCGGGGCGGCCAATGGGAGTGAAGGGGGCGGGGCCGCAGGGGCTCAGCGGCGGGGGGAAATCCGGGGAAAAAAACGGCGGGAAAAGACGACGGGAGAGGGAAAACAGAGCACAGGGGTACAGCACAGGGGTACAGAAAGCAAAACACAGGGGCACAGAATGAAAAAAACAAAGTGGCACAGAAGCCAAGCGCAGGGGTACAGAATAAAAAAGGGAGCGAGCAGTCAGGCGGCAAAAGCGGCAACGGAGGTTCAACCCACAGGGGGCTGCGTGGCGGATGGGGGGAGCGACCTGCCTGGTGACAGAGTCAAAGGGAGCAGTATAATTACACATCCCAACCCCTTACTTGTGAATCATCAACAATAATTAAAAAAAAAAATAGATGAATTTATTTCTCGATTAAATCCAGGTTATGGTTAAAAAAGCATAAGCTAAACAGGATGTAGATAATCAATATTTATATTACATCAAAACATCGTTGTAAAACACAGTGATTACATACAATTTTCATTAAAAAAATGTCACATAAAAACAAGAAGAGTACATAGAAAAGACAAAAAAACGATGTAATTGTATGGCCCACATCCGTGATTGTTTCAATTCGAAGCTGAGACTCGATACAATAAGTTTAATGAGTATTCAACAGTCCCAGCGGCCTCACAGATTGTGTTCCTTTTATGAAGCGTTGACGTGTTTCGATGGTATCTTTATATAGCCATCTTTATCAAGACCTGGTTATTTATAACTCTCACAAGCATAAGATTAAAACCTGGAACAGTTACGACCACCTAGATAATAGAACACACATGTCAGTAAGTGTAGCTTAAATATTAATGGGTCATACAGTGGTTCCAAGCCTAACAGTAATTAATTGACAGCAAGCTATATATTATATTATCAAGGTTCTATACAATTTGTTCAAAACATAAGGAAGGATATTATATTTAACAAACCATAGATAGTCCCATGGAGCAGACCCCTAGAGTTTATCACTTTACTAGTCTATGGTCTAAAAAGACTATTGGTAGAATATAGCAATTGTACTGTTCTCCCCACAATCGTACCACATTAAAACTTGTCTCTTTCAACTTTCAAATTGAAGTGTCTATCATACTCCTCCAATGCTAATTATAATAAAAAACATAGTAATTCACCTATTACTGTAGTCAGGTGAAAGCAACGCCAATCTGGGTTTAAAAATTGTCCCGGGGAATCAAGGGCATATACCTCTTTGTATCTTTTTCGGGTCCCACTTGGCAATGTGTGGAATATCTAAAATTTTAATGATAACAAACATGTTATCGGAACTATGTAGTCACTAAAAGTGAGACTTATATGTTGTAATGTACATTCATAATAATTGAGGTGTCTCACCTACAACGGATCTATAGGCCACATGGTATGCGTTAATGGCACACTGAGGTATATTAGCTTCACATGCAGAACTAGCTTCGATCAGGTGGTTGAATTAAGAATTCTGCAGGAATATGGAAATACACTCAGGTAATGTTGACTGGCAGGTTATTTAGAAAAATGTGTACACTTCCAGTTGGTAAGACATATTGAACATTTTAACCTACTCAATAAATACCAATCAGGTTTCCGTGCAGGTCACAGCACCGAATCAGCCATGACTCATATAATTGATGATGCTCTACAAATCCAAGATCAGAACGGAGCCTGCTTACTCATCCTGCTAGACTTTTCCTCAGCCTTTGATACCGTCAAACATGATAACCTGATAGACCTTCTGAAACACAGAATGGGATTATCTGGATCAGTTCTAAATTGGTTCACTTCATTCCTCCAAAACAGATTGCAAAGTTTTAAGGTCAACCACTCATTGTCCAAACCCGTCCCGGTCACGTTAGGAGTCCCACAAGGGTCTTCACTATCTCCGACACTGTTCAATTTATTCATGGAACCACTTACTGAAATTCTCAATTCGTCTAACGTGCAATATCACATGTACGCTGACGACACACAATTATACCTTAAGATACATACCCTAGAAGACATCAAAGCGCTCAACTCAACTCTGGGAAAAACCCAGACCTGGCTGGCAGAAAACCATCTAAAACTGAATGCCCTCAAACCCGAATTCCTACTAATCGCTCCTCCCGCTCAAGTACCCAGAATGCAAGAATGGATCATGCACCTTACTGCACTCAACTGCCAACCTCTCATCGTTGACTCGGCGAAATCGCTGGGAATTACACTGGACAGAAACCTCATTATGCAAAAACACTTCAGCAACGCAACAAAAGGAGCAAATTTTCAGATACATACTCTGAGAAAACTGAAACCTTTCCTGCCGCTAAAGGACTTCAAACTGGCAGTACAAGCTCTAGTCATCCCAAGAATTGACTACGGGAGTGTCTCTCTCTGCGGCCTGCCCAGAGCTACAACGCCCCTCTAAGAGCCTCAATCAACGCTGCAGCAAGACTTATCACCGGCTCCAAAAGAAGCTCCCACATATACCCTGACCTAAAATCCCTTAATTGGCTACCTTTTGAAGCTAGAATACATCTGAAAATAGCATGTATGACGCATAAAGCCATTCACCACAACGCACCAAGATATTTGGTAAAGAAACTAACGCCCTCATGTGGGGTCAGATCTTCAAGAAGTGCTAAAAACCTTCTACTGAAACCGCAAAGTTCAACAAGAAGAAAACATATAAACGATCATTTTCAGGGATGGTGCCCAGAATCTGGAATGCTCTACCCCCAGAAACTAGACGTAATCCCTCTATGGCATCTTTCAAAAAAGAAGTGAAATCGCTGCTCATGGCTAAATTCACTTGAGCATGGACTACTTTTATATTGCTACCCAACATATCTTCTACATAGAACCTTTTATTGCCTATTGTCCAACCAGGTTTCCTGGATACTGTATCTATAACTTGCTTGATATACATTGAATGTTTTGTTATGTACCTTATACCCATTTAGCTATGTTAGGAAGTTTATACTATCATTGACCAGCATTGAACCTTATGTTATTTTCTTTGTACTTATGCAACTATGACATCTACCCTGTAAAGCGCTCTGATACCCGCAAGGGTCTGGTTCGTGCTATATAAAACTTTCAAATAAAATAAAATAAAATAAATAAATAGAGACTGTATGGTCGCTAATGGTGAAACATAAGTATTGTAGTATACACTAATAACACTTGAGGTGTCTCACCTAAAAATCATCTTTAAGCCACGTGGTATGCGTTTATGGCACACTGAAGTATATTGGGTTTTGTGGGCGTCAATGGCCTTGATCAGGTAGTTGAATTGAAAAGTCTGCAGGATTGAATGAATACACTCTGATTATTCTATCCCCAGTTATACTATGCTTGTAACTCATCTCCCTAAGTTGAGGTAATATAGCAGGTAACCTACCTTTTAGAGATATTTGTTTCACGAAGAGAACAGATGTACGTGTCATCTGTTATCGCTGCTGGTACACCTCATGGATAAATGGTTGCCCCAGCATATATCCCTTTTATAATTAGGGTCTGTGGGAGAAGAAATATCGATATGTGTATATCTGACAGATTGTTTGTCGTAGGAAAAATATAAGCTATCTGGAGGCCCCCTCTTGTTTTTAGGAAAACAAGAATATTTCTTGAATGGTTAAATTTCATGTAGCCGGAAGTCCAGAGGGTGACTATGCATATCCCAGGGGGTAAATTAATACAGGAACAGTGGACAGAACCAGGAGGAAGCTTATATTTTTCCTACGACAAACAATCGGACAGATATACACATATCGATATTTCTTCTCCCACAGACCCTAATTATAAAAGGGATATATGCTATATTTCATATTCAATAATTGAAATTTTAGACGGATCATATTCAACACAAAAAACCTTTTTGTTCAAATTTCCATCTTCTTGGTCTATGGACCAATTAGTTGAAAAATTGAAGGCAACAGTTACTCAATTAATAATCGGACAAAAATAATCACAGACTCATTGTTTGCAATTTTGTTACATTTATCTAACTCAAAATGCATTAATCTTAGAAAAAATACCCCAGGAGAGATAATACACTCTAAACTGTCAACAAATAATCAATCTCGAGATAACATAAGTTGCATGGAGAGGATAGATGAAGAGACATCAGACATGTGCATAATCAAATCTCGATTTGAGAAACATAGATGAAGAGACAAAAGAACATGGATTATAACGAGGAAAACCACCACCCAGGCCTAGGTAGCGGCAGGGGACCCCCAAACAAAAACACAGGGATCAAAGACTCAAAAATCAGGATAAGGATAGGACTAGAACAGCTAGGCCTCTCTGCAACCCGACAATCAGCAGCGCACCCTTTCTCGCCTTACGCCTAATGCAGCAGCCGCATCTGCCGCCCTCGCTTCCAACCCCGCCCCTAAATCACCTATTCTTTATACCCTACCATACAGATTCCATCCCATTAAAGTTGCTAAATCACCCTTTCTAGCTACAGGATTGGTCAAAACGTGGGGCGGATGATCACCCTATCATTAAGTCATGCTCCCTTTGACTACCCCATTGTCCGGTTATTCGTTCCCACATATTTAGTATGCATCCCTATGCTCTCATGAGGTAAATATATCAAGTTATGGACAATTTTTTAATACAGTTAACATTTTGTGGATTCACACACACTGGAGTTGGCTGCATGTCAAGCGTCATGTCCTTCACCGTGCCATGCTCTTTCAGTTTGTTCAGCATCTTGGCTATGTAGTCATGTGGTTTAGGCGCGCTGCAAGTTTCACTCATCACAGTTCGGCTAACTTAACTTAAAATGGAGACTTGTCCATTTACTAAAAGAATGGAAAGCAAACATTAATTAATAATGTGATAATGGAATCTTCACTGTTAACCACCCACCATAACTCTAGTCCATGTTAACAGTTATCCTAACATAGCATAAACAAAAAGCAGCATTAATTATTCAAGACAAAGCAACTCATGTCATTCATTTTTCTACATATACATGCGATATGCCGTGCAACACATGCATAACACGCTCTACACACAATATTATTACAGACTTGAGGCCAGATGTAGGTGGCCAAATAGCGAGTGGTAACACTGAAATTCGCAGAATTTCAGCGTTTGCAATCGCTATTTGGCTGCGAGCAATGTAGGTGAGTTCAAACCTACTAGCAAAATAAGGAATCGCAAAATTGCGATTCCTTATTTTGCTCTTGCATTTAAGGAATCGGAAATTGCGTTTCCTTAAATGCAATGTAAGTTGCACAAAAGAAAGTGCACTTTAGCCTTAAGGAATCGCTAATTACTACCAACTTCAAGTTGTTGGTAATTAGCGATTTCCTTTAAAAAAGCACTTTTTTGCATTTTTTAAAGTGCCATGTGGCACACATTCATGCCCTTAGGGCATGTATGTGTGCCACATGTGCACACATGCACATTTCAGGGGTGCAACAAGGTGTCCTTTTGACACCCTGGCACCCTTGAAATAGCGCCCGCTATTTGCCATTCTTTAATTGCGAATCGCAAATAGTGAATATCTTCCCATTCATTCCTATGGGCCTCCTAGCCCATAGGAATGAATGGGTAGGTATTCTTTATTAGCTAATCTCAATTTGCGATTCATTATTAAGGAATGTTAAGGAATCGCTAAAATTTTAGCGATTCCTACCTACATTCAATTTTGCGAGTCCTTAATAGCGAATCGGTAAAATTTGCTATTAAGGATTCGCAAATTTGATTTTACCTACATCTGGCCCATGATTATTTACGTACTGTTAAGATTAATTCCCATATTGCGAAGCAAATTCCCCATGTGTGGTGTGTAGCTGCATGCCATTTCTATTTTCTACTTAAAGTTAGTACGTATTACAGGGGTACTTGATTCAAGCGAGTTTCTTTTTTTTTGCGAATCACTGCTCCATCAATTCCCCCCTCTGATGGCTTTTGAAGCCATCATAAATACTCACCATACCGAGTGCCACCTTTCATTTTATCTAGAGTTTAGTATCTTTCTCTCCTTTCATGGCACTCTCATTTAATCTTTTCATTATATCATAATACTCTTCATTTATTTCTTCTAATTCTAATTCTATTTCATTTCTTTTTCTCTTTATTCTTCTCTTTTTATTCTCTTTATCTGATAGAATTTTTCTTCTCTTCATGCACTTACAACATTTGTACGCTATTATTATTGTTAAAACTATTATTGTTATTGAAAGTACTGGTAACCTGTAATAGTCTTTCGTACCACACACATATTATATCCCAGGGAAAACAGGATCAGTTCCACCCTTTAATCCCCAACCTCCAGTAATTTGGAAAGTATGTTCACATTCACTAGTGCCAATAAAATAATTGTTGTAGTTAATCTTTGCTCTCAACAAACATAACTTCCCTTTCTGTGACCAGTCCAGGGACCTTGCAGCATATGTTTCACTCTTTTCATACTTTCCCTCTCTAAATGCCCAAGGTGATTCTTGTGTTTTTTGCTTAGCAGCTTTTTTCTGGATACTTTCTCTTCTATGTTCTACCATATCCAAAAACAGCCTTTCTTCATAATGCAATCAGCAGGTTAAATTATTATTATAAGCATAGTTTAGATCTAATGGCTTAGTAATATGGAAAAATTCACCCATATAACATGCATGTTTCCCACTTTCTACTTTGTTTAGTTCTCGGATAATTGGGACTTTAGAAAACACTAAATCTACATCTGTATATTGATACTCCAACTTACCTTAAATGTAAAATAGACTACTAAGTACACTACATGAAACAGCATATGTTAAAGAAAGATGATGGTACGTTATACCCTCAGAGACAGACGATGGTAATTTCATACAAACATAACATAATTCACATTCATGGTGTTAGTATACTCATACAACAGTTTAGTAAACACATTTAAAGAAGTCATTAATTAATTCATCACGATGTAAAATAATTGCACCTGATTGCTTATCATTAGTTTTCGTTATCTGTTTAGCTACATCTTTCATTAGAGACATCATTAGTGTTATTTCCTTTGTTATTCACGTTAAAAATTGGTATGACAACAATTAATAAGATCCACAAGAATGTTAGTAGAAAGACGTTACATAAGAAAAATGTAATACATTTACATTTTAGTTTAGATTTTTGTTGTCCAGTCACTTAATTTCCTGCCATTCTAGTATACTATAAAAATTGGGAACAAATCTAGCAATTATTCTATGTTATGGCCTAAGAAAAATCGAATAAAACCTTATCTACTACAAAGAAAAAGTGGTGTAATCCTACACCTAATGACATTCGTCTTCGCCTTCTTAGGCTATTTCTGAGTCCACAAATGTCTTGACCTGACAAAATGTTCTCCACCTCAATTTGTAACGGTTCTTCTTCAGGGGGTCTTAATTTTTTCTCATCTTCTTTTTCCGTATCACTACTCTTGTGTTCCTCGCTTAGGCCTAAACTTTCAAACTCCTCGAGGATTACATAGGTCCATTCAGGGGCTTTGTACTTTCTGCAGGGTATTCTTGTTCTTTTCGATCTTCTTCTTTTGTTTTCCACTAAATCTGCCTGATCTGCCTGACTTGAAATGTTGTTGCTTTGTTCTGGTCTTCATCTTAATCTTCTTCTTTCTGTTCTGTATTTTAGTCTTCTTGCCCCACTTGGACAACAATCTCCCTTTCTAGGTGTCTATGCCAGCACTATCTTATCGCCTTCTATGTTCTGTTCACCATTTCTCTTATTTTGTCTTATTTCTATCTGTTTTCCTTGGCTGTCTTAGTTTTCAGTCTCTGTAGGTTCAGTGCTTGATTCTGTCTCACTAGCTATTTCTCCTTCTTCTAATTCTTTTGTGAGCTCATTTTCTTCAGGAACGGTCTTTAAAACCTCAGCTGTTTCTTCTTCTGTCTCAACAGCTGTTTCACCTTTATTTATTTTTATTTATTTATAAAGTTTTATATAGCGCTAGCTAGACCCGTGGGTATCAGATCGCTTTACATACACAAAGGAAAAGAAGAAGTTTCATTACATCGCAAGACATGAGGATGCATAAATATATAAGCAAAAACATCACCCTTAATTATACAGTGAAGGAGTGAAAAACGCAGGTAGTTGAAACAGTCATATAACCCCCATTCTTGAGAGTCAGAGTGAGAGGGGAGTCCATTATTCTATCGATGCCTAGGTTGGTTGGCTTGGTCAGAGAAGTATTAGTTGAGGAGCAGGAGTTTCAGGTCCTTTTTGAAGCAAGGGAAGGAGGGGTTGCATCTGAGGTCAGTAGGGAGTGTGTTCCATATCCTGGGAACATTACCAGAGAAGGATCAGCATTGGGTCGCTTTCCTTTTCAATTTCGGGGGGATGAGAAGAAGTGAGTTGGTGCTTCTCAGAGTTCTTGATTTTCCTGCTTTTACCAGTTTGCTGTTCAGGTAATTGGGGGATTCGGCGTGGAGGGCCTTGTGTGCAATGCAGGCCAGTTTGTAAATACATCTGCCTTCCATGGGAAGCCAGTTGAGTGAGTTGAGGGAAGGTGTGATGTGTTCAAATCTTTTTCCACCAGTTGTGAGTCGAGCCGCCATGTTAAGGAATGACCGTAGTGGGGCAAGGTGAGCTTTTGGTGCACCTGTTAGAATGACGTTCCCGTAGTCCAGTTTAGAAAGGCCAAAGATTGTACAATTGTCTTAAGATCATCCTGGGGAATGAAAGGTTTAATTTTCTTGAGGTGTTTTAGAGAGTAAAGCGCACCTTTTGCAGAGGTTCTTGATGTGGTCTTTCATTGATAGGTTCTTATCCAGGGTAATGCCTAGTGATTTTACAGAGTCAGATAGGACGAGGGGGCAGTTTAGAGCATCAAGATTCTTGAGCCAGCCTTGAATAGGTCGGTGGTTACTTTTCAGAGTGAACAGTATTAATTCCGTTTTGTCCGGGTTCAGCTTTAAGTGGTTTGCGTTAAACCAGGTTTGAATCTTGGTTAGCGTGGCATTGAGGTGTTGGACATCTTTGGGTGATTTTATTTTGTGGTATATTTGAGTGTCATCTGCATAAAGGTGGTATTGAACCCCTGCTTGCTTCAAAATAATTGCAAGGGGTTCCATGAAGAGATTGAAGAGGGATGGTGAGAGGATCGGGACTTCAAGTTTGACACGTGTTGGTGCCGAGAGGCAGGAGTTGATTTTAATTTATTGCGAACAGTGCTGGAGGAAGGAAGTGAACCATTCTAGTACTGTGCCATTAATGCCAGAACGCCCCTTCAGAGTCTCAATTAAAGCTGGATGGTTTATTGTGTTGAATGCTGCTGATAAGTCAATAAGGATGAGGAGACAGGCATCCCCTTCATCTAAGGCTCTGTGGATATCATCTGAAATATTAAGCATCGCTGTTTCAGTGTTTCCTGAAACCCGATTGAAAGGTGTCCAGCAGGTTGAAGTCGTCAATATGTTTATTGAGTTGTTGGAGAACGCATTTCTCTAATGTTTTAGCTAGGAACGGAAGGTTGGAGATAGGTCTGAGGATGTTGAGCTCGTTGGGGCCGGCCCCTGGTTTCTTGAGTATAGGGGTGATTTGTCCTAGTTGTAGGGAGTCTGGGACCAGTGGTGGTGCGTCCATTGGGGCGCTGGGGTGTTGCCCCACTATCCAAAAAGAAGAAGACAGTACCTGTCCAAAAAACGATATATATTAAGGCCTAGAGGGTAGGTCCCTAATTTCACACAAGGCTACACTAGAACAGCGCGGAACAGAATAGATGACATAAAACACCAAACCATGGGATTAGATACAAAAATATATATCTCTTCTTTTTTATTTTGTTTTTTGATCATACAGACATTTTCAATATTTTCAATCTTTAAACTAATAGGTCCATTTACAAATCAATCAGGAAGCACACATATGTATATAAATAAATACATTGTTCAATGTCCCACGCGTGAATATAGTTCATGCATACAAACATTCATTCCACACAACAATCAACACAATAATCAACACAACAATTCAGGTCAAGGTAGTAAAAACTATCCAGTGGATTGTATTTTACCCCGCCTGTACCTGCCCTTCATTTATGCTTAGGGGTCCCCCTCTCGTAATTGGTGTTGCCCCACTAGCCACATCGCCCTAATTCGTGCAACCACCACTCTTGCGCTGCCGCTGAAAAAAGACGGCAGACGCTACTAAACATGCGCGTCAATTGGTCGCTGAAGGGGGTGGGGGCAGTGCTGCAGCAGCACTCAACAGGATTTGAGTGACAGTCAGACTGTCACTGATAGCGGCACGTAGTGAGCATGCTCGGGCTTGGGCTGGTCATTTTTATGACCAGCCCGAACATGCGCACTGTCAGCCACTAGTATAGCTTCAGTAGGAGAGTGAGGGAGGGGGGACCCGAGAGGCCGTTGCAGCCCCCCGGTCTCCTAGTGGGTGGGCCGTATCTGTGCCCTAGCCAATGAATCCAGTGACGCTGCTAATGCAGCAGCGTCTGGATTGGCTGAGAGTCTTAGCCAATTCAGACGCTGCAGACACCGGCCGCGCAGTCTGAAGTTGTTCCTGCTGCAGACGGACCTGCCCAGACTTGTTCCTGCTCCGGAGTCCGAACAGGCCCAGGAACTGGACACAAAGGCGGCGCGTGTGGGATCGGGGTCAGGTAAGTCAAGTTTTTTATTTTACATTACACCCCCCCCACCCCCGAGAATTGCGAGCCGCGACTGGCTGTAAAACAGTAATTGTGCGAAAGAAGGGAGAGCTGCCCATTATCAGACGATTGGAGCAGTGATAGCGGACATTGTGTAAAGCATTGCACCGCAGTTTTCACAGTCCATTTCTTTATAATGAACAGTGTTTCCATCTTCAAAAACGCTAGAAGAAATGGCTGCGGCAAAGAGCTGGTAAAAACCTGGGGCACGTAGGACATGAAGTAATGAATGTATTTTTTCTTTTTATATGTACTCTGATCGTTTTCCACACCGTCCAAAAAAGAAAAAAAAATAATTGAAAAAGGCCGCCTCCGCCTTCATGCAGTCAGAGGCCACTGTTCACACAGCCCCCCATTGAGGAAAACTGTAAATTTCAGGACACAGCTTTTCAGCATCCAGTGCAGGAACGTATTTTTATGTTTGCTATTTAAATAATGGATTTGGCAATGCCACGTATACAAAAAAGCTGCATTTTCAATATTATTTTTCTGGACATTTTTTAAGTATCATCAGTGTATGCGACGATTTGTACTTTGCAAAGAGGGGGTGGATATTGCTAGGATAGTTTTAGGTTGTGACTAAAGGGTGCTAGTTGAAGCTGTTTAAAGGCATTATATTTTTTTATATTTATATGAAATTGTTAAAAGCACATGTTTACGACAATTAATGAAAGGTTTTGGGTGCAAAAGGACCGCATAATGTGCTTCACGTCATGTGCCAAAGGCTTACAGTCTTATCTTTAGTTTTATGCGATCAGGATATCTGCACGCTGTCATGCTGTCTGAGGGAGCTGAATACCATTCCTGCATGAGCGCGCCTGAAATCTCACCACAATGTGCCCATGTGGATTAGAGTGTGAACCAAGCACTAGTTATCGTTGGCATCGCTAATAAACCTAATTTTTCCACCGTGAGGAGTGCCGTGTCTTACTTGTGAATTTTGAACGTTCATACGGCCCATATTTTGGCATGGCACGTAGGTGTGCAATGTGCAAACTCTCAGCCATCTCTGTGCCAAAGTGTCAGGTCACCTGCTTTGGCACCATTTGAATGAAGGACATCCAAGACATGGTATGTCCGGGCTAAGAATATAGGAGTTACTAAAGCAACTGGCTTTGATTGTTTTATAAATACAGACGGATAGGTCAGCTCCATTAAGCAGCTTGCATAACCTGAGAGGTAGTTCTGCTGTTAATGGAATCTGCCTGCAGCTTCTATGCTGCCTGCAGTTCGCGCACAGATGTAGGTAGACCCGGTTAAGAGCAAAGTAGAGAGAAATGAAGATGAATTGTGGGTGTGTAATAACACAATCTGAGATCTCGGCGTGCAGGCTCCTATTCCCACTCTAATGATCTCAGCAGTTGTGGTGTTAAAGGTGATTCCAGCTTCCTGCTCTCGGTGGGAGTGCCTCCTCATGCCCCTGCTCGTGCTCATTGCTACCACATACTGTTACTCTAAAAAAAATAAATAAAAAAAAATGAAACCAGGTACCAAACAATACCCGCACACTATCCTTGTCACTTCACGCATATCTCACCAAAACCGTGCGTAAACTAATCTTATACGGTGGCGTGGCAAGGGTGCCCTGGGCCCTCATGCAAGCAGGGGAAATGGGACATCCATGTCCTGGTTTAGTGGTAAAAGAAAACAACAAAGATGATGGTGTAATTGGCCATTCCAATACCTATACCTCAGTGTCACTGCGCCTGTTGCACTATTGGAGCCTACACTTTGATTCCAGGCCTTCTGTTATTACAGCAGAATTACTCAGGCCCGTCACTGAGCGCCTTAGGTTTTACTATATTCTTAAACTTCTTAAAACTTTCATCCTTCCGTGATATGCTTCAACTCAATAGGGGATCGGGGAGGATTGGGGGGCACTACTCCTCCCGCTTTCTGTTGCAAGGGTGGGGGGCGTGTTTCCTTATCTTGACATGTGTGCGTGGAGTTTACGGGCCAGGAAAGAGAAGCCTGCAGTGTTGATCACCACCTGCTGTGTAAAGACACCTGCTTCTATGCGCACTTTTAAATGGTCCAATCAGTGTGCATAAAAATATGCTCTTTTCACAGTCCTACTAGGCTTTCCTGAATGTTTGATGATGTCAGCTGGGTTTTCAGCTATGCCACATCATTCACCGGATGGCTCATTTAAAAACCGGGAACCGTCTGTTTTATATATATATTGTTTACGATGCTTCTTCTAAGATTCACGTCTCCCGAATGTATTTCAGGCTTTGGTCGAAACTTCTTTTTAACACAGATTCATAATTGATCGAGTACATGATCTTCTCCCGTAACCGTTAGTTGAACGCTTTCCACTGAGCAATGTGGTGATTTGCAGATCGCGTATTCCTGCATTGCTGACCCAGTTTCCGGCCTTACTTCACACGTGGACATCATAGGCAGCCTGTCAGACATTTACGCTGACGTTGTTTGTGTTCTGCTTTTGAGCAAAATTATGCCATGTGTTGTAATAGAGGATTGCTTTGGATAAAAAAAAAATCATATAGCAGGAGCACCAAAACAATGCAAAGGGAGCAAATGCAAGTGACTCTTGTTCTCTGTTTTTGGGCATTTTATATTTTTATGGCAAATTCCATTCTCGCAACAGTCTTGGTCCCGAGAACACATTTAGCACTGGAAAATAGAGCAAAAAACAAGCCAGTAATGCATACAAGTCGGTTAACACACCTGTTGTACAGATCTACGATCAATGCACTGATTCTAATGCCTGCATGTCGGCCTCAGCCTTTCATCCCGAAATTGTAAAGATAGTAGGTCAATCGAGTAATACTAGCACGAACTCCTGATATTTACAACGCTCCATAAGTACAATCTTTTATTTTACATGTTTACTTGATCTTGCATTCCCACGAGTGAGCTATTTTATAATGTTGTTGTTTATCTGTATTTTTTTCTGAGCATACTTTGAGGCTTGAGCCATGCTGGGTTTATGAGGGGCTTTGATTGAGCACGCAGGCGCTAAGGCTAAAGCCAAACAAAGTGCCTGTCAGTGGGTTGGCCTCTCTGCAGAGCACACAGAACAATATTTGTGTATTCCATTTGCAACTGAAATTCTGTGTAAATGTGTGTGAAGGGGGTACACTGATGTCAAATACTTGCAAGGCAAAAGTAAGAGAAATTAAAGTGCTTATATTTGAGGGAGTGCAGTGCATGTTGGGGGCAGTGAAGTGACAGATGTGAGGAAGGGCATTCAGGGAAGAGTGAAAAGAGGATGCTGAATAGGAAAGAGAGGGGGTTGAAGATGTGCAGATGGACAAGATATGCAGAGAAAAAGAGAGTATAAATCTAACATAAAGCACACATAATTGAAGGCCAAAACTCCTTCCACAGGCTTCAATGCTATTTAATTCAGACTCACTATTTCAGAATTTCTGAATTTAAACATTTTCAATGTTAATTGTTTATTGATGTGTGTTGGTCCATTGCAAAGTTGTTTGTGGGTGGTTATTTCAAACAGGTTGGAGAGGTTCTGTGCAGTGGTGTCTTCTGGGTTGTTCCAGTGAAAATTGAAGTCACCCAGGAACACGTCTTCTGTGTCTGTTAGGGAGAAGTGAGTTATTAGGTCGGTTAGTTCTTCAGTGAAGATGGCACGTTTACCAGGACGATGGTAGATGGTGTGGAATTTGATGGGCGTGATGCCTTTGATTGTAAATTCAACACCTAGGTACTCAAGAGTCTGGTATTGAGTGGATTTTAATCTGGTAAACTGTAATCCTTCTTTGTGAATGATAGGTAGGCCGCCACCTGTTTTGATCGGTCTGTCGTGTCTGATGATGTTGTAGTCTGGAGGGGTGAAAAGGTCTAGGATGGGGGTAGAATGGTCATTGAGCCAGGATTCTGTGAGGAATGTGATGTCTATTTCTTCCGCAAGTATAACTTCAGCAATCTCTGTGGCGTGTTGTACTGCTGATCTGCATTTGAGGAGCATGCACGATAGAGGACGGAGAGCCTCAGTGTTGGTGTGTTCTGTATGTATAGACGTGTATAGAGCAGGGGGTCTTGGCCAGCTGGCAGGTCTAGGGATTATATTTGTGCTCACTTTAACAGGGATTGCAAAAGAGGCCGTGTTCTGGCTTATTGCGAGGTACGAGTCGTTGATCTCCTCTGCTTCCCGTTCTGAGATAGCGCATATAGTTTGGCTAAGTCGATGAGCCTGATTCCTCACCTTCTCCTGGTTCAATAGCAACCTCACCTTCTTTTAACTCAACAGCAGTCGCTTCTGTCCCAGTATCTGGTGCCCATTGTACTCGACTTGTGCTTGGCTGTTCATTGTCAAAATGTTCATCAGAATCTGTCACTCCAGACTCTTCAGCTTCACACACTTCAGCTACTGGTTGTAGATTTGTTTCTCAGTTGCTGCTCTTTGGTTCTTTCGATTGAACTTGGGACTAAACGGGTATGGCTTGCATGAATCCAATTTGGCAACCTAAAACACTTCACTGCTGTGGTCGTCACCAATATGATTTGGTAAGGGCCGCTCCAACGTCTTCCTCGTGTGCTTCTTCACTAGGACCCACTCACCAGGATTCAGGTTGTGTGCTTGATCCCGCTGAGTCGGTGTGGCATCTCCTCCAACCTGGTGAGACACAGAGCACACCAGGTCAGCCATTCCTCTACAATAGCCCAGCACATGTTCATCAGATAGGTTCATCAATTTATTTGCAGGTATGTATGCTTGTCTCATTGCTCTTTCCATCAACACCTCGTGGGGACTTAATCCAGTCTTTTTGTCAGGTACACTTCTGAGACTCATCAACACCAGGGGCAAAGCGTCAGGCCATTTTAGTGGTGTGGATGCACACACCTTCCCTAATCTGGACTTTATTGTGCCATGTATTTGTTCCACAATACCAGATGCCTCTGGTCTGTAGGCACAATGCAATTTCTGTTGGATTTGTAAAGCAGCACAGATCATTCAAATTATTTCATTATTAAAATGCAATCCTCTGTCTGATTCCAAAGTGACTAGAAAACCAAATCTCGGGATTAGTTCTCTCAACCACAACTAGGCTACAGTAAAACTGTCATTCCTTCTCATCGGGTAGGCTTCCAACCCAGCGAGAAAACAAACAAACAATGACTAAGACATACTTTAGTCCATTACATGGAGGCAATTCAATAAAATCGAGTTGCAGTCGGGTAAAAGGTCCTCCAGCTCTCCCAATTACACCCCAACTTACTACTATCTTCCTTCCTGGATTTTGTTTTTGACAAATCACACCTTTGGCACAGACTTTCAGCGATCAGTCTAAACTTGGGATTGTACCAGGACTACTTGAACATTCTTACCGTGGCGTCTCATCCAATGTGCGCATGTCCATGGTACATCCTGGCCATGTGAGAAAGCAATGAATCTGGAAATACTGGTCTTTCATCATAATATACCCAGGTCTCGTCATCATTTGTCCTACAGCCTGCTCTCTTCCATTCTTCTTTCTCTTTGTCACTAACCTCTTCCTGCATTTGTCTTACCTCGTCCCAAGTCTCAAATGTGGTGGTGAACATAAGGTGGCATTCGGTAATTCCTCTTTCTATCGATCTATTTATGGCCAGGGTATTTTGAGTACAGTAATGCGCCAATTGATCTGCGTATCTGTTACCCCTGGTCACATTATCGTCTGCGGATTGATGTGCAGCACATTTTACAACTGCAACTCTTTTTGGTAACTGTAAAGCTTCCATTAATTCCTTTACAGTTTTCCCATTCCGAATTGGTGAGCCAGAGGAGGTCATAAATCCTCTTTGTATCTATAACTGACCAAAGTCATGTACGACTCCAAAGCCATGCTGACTATCAGTGAAAATCGTTACTTTTAGACCTTTTGCCAATTTACAAGCTCTAGTGAGAGCGACCAGCTCTGCAACTTGAGCAGAATTTATGCCTTTTACATATGAGGCTTCCCGGGCTCCAGTCAAGGTACAAACAGCATAACCAGCACACAATTCATCCTTTGCATTCCTCATACAAGATCCGTCTACAAACAATTCACAATCAGATTCTTCCAGTGGTTCATCTGCAATGTCTGGGCGGGGCTTAGTGCAAAGCTCCGTCATTTCCAAGCAATCATGTTCTGCTTCTTCTCTCACTTCTTCACATCTTGAATTTGGTAATAATGTGGCAGGGTTCACAGTACTGCATCTTACCACTGTCACGTTTTCAGCACCTAGGATCACTCTCTCATATTTAGTCAGCCGACTATTTGTCAGATGTTGAGTCCAAGTACCAGTTAGAAGTATCTCAACAGAGTGAGGCACATAGACCTTCACTGGGTAACCCATCACAATTGATTCACTTTGTTCCAAGCTCACACAAGTGGCTGCTACTGCTTTTAAACAACCAGGTAATGCAGCGGCCACAGAGTCCAAAGTAGCGGAAAAATAAGCTACTGGGCGTCTTGCCATTCCATGTTTCTGAGTTAGGACCACAAGCGCACATCCATCTTGTTCACAACAGTATAATACAAATTCTTTAGAATAATCTGGCATTCACAAAGCAGGTGCTTGACAAAGACTGTTTCGCAACCGATTGAAAGATTCCATACTCTCTTCATCCAATACAATTGGAACTTTCACATACTTTAGTGTCAACCTTTGCAGGGGTTTTGCAATAAACGAAAAGCCACATATCCACTATCTGCAATATCCAACCATTCCCAAAAACATCCTCACTTCCTTCTGATTTTGGGGTGGATACATTTTCTTGATTATACTGATTCTCTCTGGGGTCACTTTCCATAGTCCCTTTTCAATCTTATGACCTAAGTTTTGAACTTCCTGTCTACAGTACTGTAACTTTGATGGTGAAACCTTGTGTCTCCTCTCTCAGCTAAATGGTTTAGTAAAGTATTGGAATCAGTTAAACATTCCTCTCGTGTTTTAGATGCCAGCAATAGGTCACGATGTATAGGACCAAGACAGAGATTCCCGGTAGTTTTAGAGTTTCCAAACCTTTTTTCAAGATTTGATTAAAGATTGATGGACTTTCAGTATACCCTTGAGGAACTCAGCACCACGCCAAAACACGATTGCCGAACCGGAAAGCAAATAAATATTGGCTATCCGGACGTAAAGGGATGGAAAAGAATGCTTGACACTAGTCAATGAATGTATACCATTCAGCGTCACATGGAATTTGGTACAAAATTACACCAGGGTTTGGTACCGCCGGGCAACAAGGCACAACAATTTTATTCACCTTTCTCAAATCCTGTACTATTCTATATTTTCCGTTGGGCTTTTTGATACCAATAATGTGCGAATTACAAGGACTGCTCAATATTTCTTTAAAAATTCCTTGTTCAATCATCTGATCAATCACAGGTGTGACTCCAGCAATTACTTCTGGATTTTGTACTGTGGGGTATTGGGATACACTGCTCCATCCTTCACTTTCACCTGAATGGGGTCTACCTTTCTCATTAATCCAATCTCTCTTCCTGTGAAATCCCACACATTTGATCTCACTGTACCGTTTAACTCTTCTGATAAATCTTCTTCTGTCAGTAGTGAATATAATTCGCTTAATTCTGACTCTCGTCGGGCCATCATTATTTTGTATTCAACATCTTCATCCGGTGTCATTATTGCAGTAGTGCATCTTACCACTGTCACATTTTCAGCACCTAGGATCACTCTCTCACATTTAGTCAGCCGACTATTTGCCATATGTTTTGACTAATGTGTTTGTTTGCAACGCCTACAACTTGAATAGTTTCTCCCACGAGGGGTAGATTTGGGATTTCTTCTGCTCTCACAGTGGAATGGGTAGCACCAGTGTCCAATAAGAAGGTGATGTCTTTTCCTTCCACCTTTCCATTAATGAATGGACCTGACTGATCTACCGCTAAAGATGTGCCAAGTACGCATTCTTCCTCCCCCCTCAGGCACCATCACTGCTACGCATCCAACTCACTCTCACTGCAACGCACCAAATCTGCGTAGCTAATGGATTCTTACCAAACTGCTCTTCTCCTTGAAATCCGGAAATTGCACTGTACATCTGCATGTGAGTATTCACGTTGGGAGGTATAGGCTGTTGTGGCACCTGTAACTGGGGCATAACTACCAGTTGCTTCTGCCTAGTCACATCATTCTGCACCTGTGGATTCAAATTTTGATTTACTCCGTTACCACTTTGTACAGATCTACACTCATTCCCAACTTCCCGCAAGCATGACAAGGATATTTTTTCTTCACCTCTTCCTTACTCATTTTAAACTTTCCACAAATGTCACTGTTTGTCTGTCCATCCTGACTCAGTTTATGTGTAACATTATTAGTTTCTTGTTCTGCCAATTTCACTTGTGCCCACATCATTTTCTCCTTTAACTTTTTAAGACGAGATTCAATGTCGTCGCTGCAATATTTGGCATATCTTAGAATTTCGATTGATTTGCTTTGCTTGCATAGCATAGCATATGCTGTGGTATTATGGCACCACTGATTTCAGATCTTAATCCATATACAAATCGATAGACAAAATATGTCCCATATCCTTATCTCCAATATTCTCAAACCCACTATACTGTTTAAATACCTGTAACAGCCTCTCATAATAGGCTTGAACAGACTCTTTAGGCTCTTGGGTTGTTCTGTCAATTTTAACCCAATCTGTTTCCTTTGGACTGATTTTTCCCTTCAAAAAGGTAATGGCTTAATGATACTTTTTCATCACCTCCTCAGATTGGGCACCTGTTTTTGCATCGCTTGGATACTCATCTTTTGGTCGATCAACAGTAATCTTACACTCTGTCCACAAATCAGCAGACCCAAGGCACTGCAAAATACGAACCAGGTTGACTCGGAAACTAGCCGGACTATCTAGAGTTGAGACAAAATGACCCTCAGTTGACATATCGGACGCTAAAGTTTAAGTCAAGAATGTATATCTATCTATATGCCTGTCCTATCCTCTTTCTCTCCCTCATTTCTAACTTTTCTATCCTTTTCTCCTGCACCTAGTACTCTATCAAAATTTTAGCCAGCAAGGTGGTAACCGCATAAACAGTGAAGTACTAATGTTCTGTGCCAGTCGGGGTTAACCATGCAACAAAATTTGTGATTGTATACATTTAATAAAAAAATAAAAAATAAAAAATCAGCAGGAACCACTATTTCAAATAGACCATCCAGATCTTTCAGTAATACTTTTGAAACCTTCACAAATCTGTCCACTTGCTTATACCACTCAACCGTTTTCTCTCGTAATCTGGGAAAATCAGTGGTAAATGACAATGTATCTTGTCTTAGTCCAAGGTACATGGACATATCCTCCACCTGGAACTTCTATCATGGGACAAACTCTTTCTGCCTGTTCAGTTTCTTTTAGTGGAAACATGAATGTTCCCTTTCCACTGGCTTCTTCCTTCTTTTTCACCCATTTACTTCTCCATTTTTCTATCATTCCCCATTTCTTCAAGATATTTATCAATTATTTTATCTGCAATCTTTTCCCTGACGTACTCAAACTCTCGAAGTCTTTATCAGTAAAAGCCATGCGGTACGTTTTCTGTAACACCTCTGATTTTTCAATATCTACTCCAAATTCACTTGCCACTTCTGACAGTTTCTCATGGAAGTTCTTTGCTCTCCAAGTAATACTTTTGCACAAAAACAACAACTCTTCATCATTATAAGTCCCCAATCTATCTGGGCTTATCGTTCCGATAATCATTTCTTCCAAATCTACTTTTAATTGACTCACATTCACACTTTTAGGCTGTACATCAGTTTAAGTTAACTCCTTAACCCAATTACTGAGTTCTTCTGAAGAGGGACCCGTCAAACTCCCAGCTATTGGAGTTATTATTTGTCCTAATTTCCTTGGCTCTAATTGAGTGCTTCTCCTTGGGGTTCCAGTCTTTATATCTCCGACCGGTACATCCAACAAGGTGTTATTTTGTCCACTTTGGCTCTCATTATTCACTATGTTACTCCTAACACTACTTCTTGGGACTGCTAAGGTAGGTATTTTCTGTAAATTTAAGTTTTACCCAATTAGTGGGATCACTGGACCAATAGTCACGGGTACTGTCAGGGCTTCTGCATTCAAATGTAATTGATTTAATTTCTATATTTGTTCTATTCTAGCCTTATTTAATAGACTAACTTAATTCTCTCTTATTTGTTTAGCTAAATCAGTGACTTGTGGAGTCAATGGAGTTACGTTTACTGTTTGTGGAGCACTTGGAGTCAACCCCCCTGAACTTTCTTCATAAGGCAGAGGTCTTTTTATCATCATTTCTTCTAGTAACTCATCATAACTTTCATCTAAACCTTCTCTAGATGCCTCTAGATTTTTCAGTTTTTCCTTACATTTAGCTCCTATTTGACTCTCTACTGTCAGGACTGGGTATAAACCTGCAGTAACTACAGCTTTTCTCCATCTTTTCATCTGATCCTCTCGCCTCTCAAAAGGATAACCTCCGAAAAATCTCCTATCCCTTCTACCTCCTCTATCCTTCTTTCTCTCAAATGCCTCTGCTTCCCACTCTTCCAATGCTTCATACTGTGTGAGTCTAGGATTTGGCTCCAAGGAATTCATTTTGTCTCTCAAATTTTGTAGAATCCTTACGTTAAAAGTATCAAACTCAGGAAAGGCTAACGCTCCATCATCCTTAGTATATTTCATCCAGTTTTCTAACCATACATACGTATGATATCCTCGCTTCATCATCATATAAGATGTGGGCGTTTTAGAGGGCGGAATAGGAATTCCCTTCCTTGTCACAATCAGCCTGTCCTTATTAAACAGATTCTTTTGTTTCTTCCACAAACCCATCTTCAGACTATTCAATCAGCAATTTAGTACTCAATTAGAATACCAAAACCTATCCGTATTTTCCTTTTCCCAGTTGTCAACCTTATCCTATCCCAGCGCGTCTTACACCAACTAACCAATCTCTTAAAACTATGTATTTTCAGCCTTGTCCAATGTCAACGCGTCTCGCACTAGTCACCCAATCAACACTCCACTCACCTCCACGGTCTGACCAATGCCAGCGTGGCACTTTGTGACGTCAGTATTACTCCTGCTACTGACCCTCCCTTTACAATCTGCTCCTCGAGAAACACCCGCTGTATTCTCCAATACCAGCGCCGCACCTCGTGACATCAGTATCACTTCTACTACTGACCCTCCCTTTGCAAAGGTTTGCTGCAATATTTTTCTGAATTGTTCTTATTCAAAATGTTGTTAGTAACAACATAAAAAGACAATGCTACCTTGTCTGTTCCACTAAATAAAGAGATAGTCTTCACTTTTCAAAGAGATTTTCTTACACTGCAAGCAATAATAAGGTCCAGCGTTATCTTACTTCTCTGTCAAGCTCCGGAATAACCTACCTACTCCTCTCAAGATCGCACCGAGTTATCACAAGAGGGTCTCTTCACATACAAAGAGGATTGTTCCTATTACTGTTCCTGGCTTCCCTTACCAGAGTTTCAAAACGGTAAGCCTTCACTATTACAAGCTTTCTTCTTTCACACAGAAATTTCCCTAAACATAATACCGACAGCCCTACCTAGCCTTTCAGTATTATCACAACAGAAAAAGTACTTCTGTAGTGTGATTTCTTTACCACACTCTTCCAATTCCTTCCAGGGATTCCTCAGACACCTCTTGTACCTGTACTTCTGAACAACATATAAACGAAAACACTAACTCTTAACGTTAATACATATAGTGTATATTCAATAACCATTACCTAATTAATCAATAACTAAACCATAACTCTGCTACCAAGAAACTGAGCCAGCTCAGACCCAATAATTTTGGACAGGGACGAACACTCAATTATTTCATTTACTTTGGCCCATACACATACACCCGAGTCCCTGTGGCGCTGGTGTCAAGTTTACGAATTTCTTACCATTTCATATTCAATAATTGAAATTTTGGACAGATCATATTCTACACAATAAACCTTTTTGTTCAAATTTCCATCTTCTTGGTCGTTGGACCAATTAGTTGAAAAATTGACGGCAACAGTTACTCAAATAATAATCGGACAAAAATAATCACAGACTCATTGTTTGCAATTTTGTTACATTTATCTAACTCAAAATGCATTAATCTTAGAGAAAAATACCTCACGAGAGAAAATACACTCTAAACTGTCAACAAATAATCAATCTCAAGATAACATAAGTTGCATGGAGGGGATAGATGAAGAGACATCAGACATGTGCATAATCAAATCTCGATTTGAGAAAGACAGATGAAGAGACAAAAGAACATGGATTATAACTTCGAATTATCAAAGATACCAACCCAAAGAATACGAACAAGTAAAACCACCTCCCAGGGCTAGGTAGAGGCAGGGGACCTCCAAACAAAGAGGCAGGGATCAAAGACTCAAAGATCAGGATAAGGATTGGACTGGAACAGCTAGGCCTCTCTGCAACCCGATAATCAGCAGCGCACGCTTTCTCTCCTTACGCCTAAAGCAGCAGCCGCATCTGCCGCCCTCGCTTCCAACCCCGCCCCTAAATCACCTATACTTTATAACCTTACCATACAGATTCCATCTCACTAAAGTTGCTAAATCACCCTTTCTAGCTACAGGAATGGTCAAAAAATGGGGCAGATGATCACCCTATCATTAAGTCATGCTCCCTTTGACTACCTCATTATTTGGTTATTTGTTCCCACATATTCAGTATGCATCCCTATTCTCTCATGAGGTAAATGTGTCGAGTTAAGGGCAATTTGTTAATACAGTTAACATTTTGTGGATTTTCACACAGGGTTCACTGGATTTGGCTGCATGTCAAGCGTCCTTCACCGTGCCATGCTCTTTCAGCTTGTTAAGCATCTTGGCTATATAGTCACGTGGTTTAGGCGCGCTGCAAGTTTCACTCATCACAGTTCGGCTAACTTAGCTTAAAACGGAGACTCGTCCATTTACTAAAAGAACAGAAAGCAAACATTCATTAATAATGTGATAATGGAATCTTTACTGTTAACCACCCACCATAACTCTAGTCCATGTTAACAGTTATCCTAGCATAGCGTAAACAAAAAGCAGCATTAATTATTCATGACAAAGCAACTCACGTCATGCATTTTTCTACATATATATGCGTTAAGCCGTGCAACACATTCAGACTTGGTTATTTACGTACTGTTAAGATTAATTTCATGCATATTGCGAAGCAAATTCCCCATGTGTGGTGTGTAGCTGCACGTTAATTCTATTTACTACTTAAAGTTAGTACGTATTACAGGGGTACTTGATTCAAGCAGGTTTCTTTTTTTTTTATGCAAATCCCCGCTCCATCACACCTGTTTCAATAAAGCAGCCTTTTTCACACACTAAATGGGTCTCGGTTTGGCTTGCCCCCTCCCAAGTGGGGTTTGGGAGGTGGCCGAACGTAGTGAGGCCTGCCCTCCGGGCAGTTTGGGAGGGGTTTGCACTGGCCGGATCGGCCATTTTGTGTTTTTTATCTTTTTTGGACATAGCCCAATTATAGTCCATGTAGCCCAAGTAGTCCAATGCTTATATAATCCTATGAGGGGATTTGGCAGCCACCATTTTAGGTTTTGGTGACCTGGTGGCTGGCAGCAGGGTACCCAGTCCTGCAAAGTATCACGCATCAGGCGTTAGACTAACGCATTTCAGTGTGGTGCTCCGCATCACCGCACTGAAATACATTGTCACGCACAGGGGCGGCTGGTGACATTTGAAAGTGGTGAGGCGTAAAATGATTGGCATACTGCACCGTTGCGAGCAAGCGTAGCGAGCGAGCCCGTACCACCATAAGGGGGGTTCGTTGCGTGAAAATTTTGAAAAAAGAGAAGAAAAATGGTGCATTTTCAAGCAAATTTGAGAAAGCAGGAAGGTTAATAAAGCAATTGTGAAAGTGCCTCTGTGAACTGTCACTTTTCTCTTTACCTATCTCTCTCCCAGAATTTACCACCTTCACCTGTAAGTGGCTGCGAGCTGTTCTATGGCGTCACTCTCTTCCAGTGACACTCTCACTTTCCCATCATCTAAGTATCCCTTCCTACCGTATCTCTTTCGCTATCTCAGCATCTCCCCTCCTCTGTCACAGGCTGGGTGCTGCTGACTGTTGGAAGGCGGACCCCGAGGAGTCGGTGCGACCACCAAGGGGGGGCCCTCACACTGCACGAAGTAGCCGAGCGCTGCCGAGAAGTCTCCTGAGAGATCCTTCTCCTATCACGTCCTAGCACAGTAACACCACCACACAGGACTCAAGGAGGTTGTCTTGTGACAAGCAATTCTTTATCAGCAATAAAAAGGTTACGAGGTCAATATTTACACGAAGGGATCGAGGGATCCACCAAAAGTCTCAGTGTCTCTTTGGAAGGGTCGGGGTAGCGGGACAGTCTTTGGCAGGAATGCGGTACGAGGGTACCTGGGGCCCAGTTCTTATCCTCAAGCTGGAGGACCTCCGGATCTCGGAGGGGTTGAGCCGCGACGGCGTCAGCAGGGCTCTGGCGTACAGTTCGTGGAGAGCCGCGATACAATCAGCAGGGCTCTCAAGATGGTTTCTGCTCAGCTCGAGCCGCGACGTCGTCAGCAGGGCTCCGAGGGAGGTTTCAGCGAGGTTGGGCCGCGACGGCGTCAGCAGGGCTCCGATGTTCCAGGTGGTTCAGAAAGGGTTCACAGGAAGGAGCCGCGACGCAGTCAGCAGGGCTCGTGATGGTTCCGACAAGAGTTCTTCTCCGTAGGGTCAGCCGCGATTCAATCAGCAGGGCTCTCGACTCCGGGATACAACTGCCGAGCTGTGGTGGGGTCGCCCCAGATATAGGTCTGGAGCCCTTTGATGTCCGGACCTATGCGCCCGAGGGGGCGGAGTGGCCGGGTGGAGGTGGCCAGACGCCCAGCAGGAGAGGCGCCAGGCCCATGGGAGTTGCAGGGCGATCACACCTCGAGAGGGGAGGACAGTTGGGGGTCCCATCGATACTGTCCTCCGCCGGGGGCGATGAATGGTTCCTGCGGCACCCCCTGGCTAGTTCGTGGTGCCTCGATGTCGGGGCTTCGCTGGGGTCGAGGCCGGGTTGAGCGGGGTCGCGCCGGCTGGTGCACGGTGTGACGTGGATGCCAACAAGATGGCGGAGCCACGAGGAGTATGCGTCCACGTGCAGCTCCGGGTGAAGGGCCTTGGTGCAGTTCAGACGGGTGGCCCGTGACGGCCGGGGCGGGGAACGGGCACAATCCAGGGGGTTAAGGACCACGCCACGAGGCCGGGTCCAACAGGCGTCCCCCCCAGCCGAAGGCATGGAGAGTCACCCATCTCCTTGGGGATTCTCCTCGTCAAGGCGGAAGAAGCGGGACAGGCCGTCGGCGTTGGCGTGGTCATTGCCGGGCCGGTGTTCGACGTCAAAGTCCATCCCTTGTAGCGAGATGGACCACCGCAGCAGCTTGGGGTTCTCGCCCCGCATTTGCATTAGCCATTGCAAGGGCCGGTGGTCGGTCTGGACCCGGAAGTGGGTGCCAAAGAGGTAGGGCCGGAGCTTCTTGAGGGCCCACACCACAGCGAAGGCCTCACGCTCAATAGTGCTCCAGCGTTGCTCTCGGGGCAGTAGTCGTCGGCTGATGAAGGCCACTGGTCGGTCGAGCCCCTTTTCGTCGGCTTGGGATAGGACGGCCCCGATCCCATACTCGGAGGCGTCCGTCTGTACCACGAACTCCTTCTGGTAGTCCGGGGCCTGCAGCACCGGAGCAGTACACATGGCTGTCTTTAGGGTGTCGAAGGCTGTTTGGCAGCGGGGTGTCCAGTGTACCTTCTTGGGCTGCTTTTTGGACGTTAACTCTGTGAGGGGGCCCACAATGCTCCCATAGTCCCGGATAAACCGCCGGTAGTATCCGGTGAGGCCCAGGAAGGCCCGGACAGCGGTCTGGGTAGTGGGGGGTTCCCAGGTCTGGATGGCATCTATCTTTGCTTGGAGGGGGGCCACCTGCCCGCTCCCCACTTGATGGCCCAGGTAGGTCACGGATCCGTGGCCGATTTGGCATTTGCTGGCCTTGATTGTGAGCCCGGCCCGCTGAAGGGCGGCCAGGACGGCCTTCAGGTGGAGAAGGTGCTCGGCCCAGTGGTTGCTGTACACGGCAATGTCATCTAAGTAGGCCGCGCTGAAGGCCTCAAGCCCGGCCAAAACCTTGTTCACCAGTCTTTGGAAGGTGGCCGGGGCGTTCTTCATTCCGAAGGGCATCACCCGAAAGTGGTAATGCCCATCCGGGGTCGAAAAGGCGGATCTTTCTTGGGCGCCGGGGGTGAGCTGGATTTGCCAGTACCCGGCGCTGAGGTCCAGCGTGCTCAAGTAGCGAGCGGCCCCTAGGCGGTCGATGAGTTCGTCGGCCCGGGGTATCGGGTGGGCGTCTGTCTTGGTTACTGCATTCAGGGCTCGGTAGTCCACGCAGAATCGCAACTCCGGGGGGTGACCGGGAGCTGCGGCCTTGGGCACCAGGACGACAGGGCTGGCCCACGGGCTGTCGGAAGGCTCGATGACCCCCAGGGCCAGCATCTTCGCTACTTCGGCCTGGATGCAGGCCCGCACTCGGTCAGGCACCCGGTAGGCTCTGTGTCGTATGGGGGGGGCTCTCCCCGGTGTCGACATCGTGGACGCACCAGTGGGTCACCCCCGGGGTGAGAGAGAAGAGGGCTGCGTAGTCCCGCAGTAATTGCTGGCAGTCGTTGCGCTGTTCCGGGGTCAGGGACGAGGCGAGTTGGACCCCTTCGATCGATCCATCGTGAATGTCGGATTGCAAGAGGTCGGGCAAGGGCTCGGAGTCGTCCTCGCCCCCTTCGTCAGTCGCCAGCAGCAGGCTCAGTTCGGTCCGGGCGAAGTGGGGTTTTAGCCTGTTGGCATGTAGGACCCGGAGGGGGTTCCGGGGGGACTCCAGATCGACCAGGTAGGTGACGGGACTTTTCTTCTCCACCACCTTGAAGGGCCCGGTCCACTTGTCCTGGAGGGCGCCGGGTTCGACCGGGGCCATGACCCATACTTTCTGTCCTGGCTCGAATTCTATAGTAAGGTGTTGCGATCGTACCACCGCTTCATGTCCTCCTGGCTGGCCTCGAGGTTGGCTTCGGCCATGGCTCGGAACCTGCGGGTCTGGTTTCGGAGGGTCAGGAGGTATCGGTAGACGTCAGGAGGGGCTCCTCGGGGCTTCATCTCCCAGCCCTCCTTGACCAGGCTGAGCGGTCCGCGGACCGGGTGTCCATACAATAGTTCAAACGGGCTGAACCCCAGGGACTTCTGCGGGACCTCCCGATAGGCAAACAGGAGGCAGGGCAGCAGGACATCCCATTTCCGCCTGAGGGGTTCTTCCAGGCCCTGGATCATCCCTTTTAATGTTCGGTTGAACCGCTCAACCAGTCCGTTCCCCTGAGGGTGATAGGGGGTCGTGAACTTGTATGTGACCCCGCACTGTTGCCACAGAGACCGCATGTACCTGGAGATAAAGTTCGTGCCGCGGTCGCTCACCACTTCGCTGGGGAATCCCACTCGGGAGAAGATCCCCATCAAGGCCCGGCCTACCACAGGGGCCGTTATAGTTCTTAGCGGGACCGCCTCCGGGTACCTGGTGGCGTGGTCCACGAGGACCAGGATGAAGCGGTGGCCCAGGGCGGTTTGGGGGTCCAGGGGTCCCACAATATCGATCCCGACCCGTTCGAACGGGGTGCTGACGGCTGGAAAGGGCTGGAGGGGGGCCTTGACCCGACCCCCCGTCTTTCCGCTGGCTTGGCAGGTCTGGCAGGACCGGCAGTGGTTGTCCACATCTCTCCGCATCCGGGGCCAGTAGAAGTGGGTCACCAGACGACTGTACGTTTTGTCTTGCCCCAAGTGTCCGGCGAGGGGCACATCATGGGCCAGGTGGAGAAGGAACTCCCGGAAGCGGAGGGGGACCACCAACACGCGGCTGGCCCCGAGTTCTGCTACTTTCTGTTCACTGTACAACAGGCCCTCGGTCCAGTAGATCCAGTGGGTGCCGGTCTGGTCACCGTTGGTTTGCGCGGTCGCCTGTTGTCGGACCCCTTCGAGAGAGGGACAGGACTGTTGTTCTTGCTGGAACTGCTCTCGGGTGGGGCCCCCTTCGTGTCGCCATTGTGTCAGCTCTGGGAGGGTGCTCGGAGAAGCCATCTCTTCGGGGGAGGATTCGCTGGGTCCAGGGTCGGTGTCCGCCTCCTCCTCGCTGCTGGTGGGAGGGGGTGTGAGCCCCTCGGGCTGGGCGGTCCCGGAGGTCGAGGATGAGCGGGGGGCCTGGGCGGTCATGGACCGGGTGATGGCGCAGGCCCAATCAGCCAGTCCCAACATTCGGAGGTGCTCTCGTCGCTCTACTTGAGCCCAGGGGGAACTTTCCAAGTCGTTCCCCAGGAGGCAGTCGACCGGGGCGTCGTCGCGCACTGTCACCTTCAGCAGGCCCGTCACCCCTCCCCACTCGAAGGGGACCAGGGCCATCTGGCATAGGCTTTCACTGTTGTCGGCCGTCCGTACGGGGCACAGCACATTCGGTAGAATCTGCCCAGGGGTCACCAGGTGGCAGCGGACAGCGGTGATACTGGCGCCTGTGTCACGAAGGGCTTCGGCCCGTTGTCCATTGACCGTGACCTGCTGCCGGTACTTCTGGGTGTTGGTTGGGATGGGGGTGCAGGGTACCATCTCTCGGCTACCCAGGCAGACCAGGGACATGGCTGCCGGCTCCCACTCAGTGTTCTCTCGGTCGAGGGCCTCCTCTTCCTCTTCTCCTCCCCCCAAGGCGGCGGCTGTCAGCTGCCGGGGCGGGTGCCCGCCGGCCCCGTTTCTTCGGTTCAGAGGGCAGGCCGGATCGCTGGCAAAGTGTCCTGTTTGTTGGCAGCCGTAGCAGGTCACTGGCGGCCGTGGTCCGGGTCGGGCCGGGCCCACCTTTCGGGCTAGGCTCGGGGAGAGATGTGGCTGCGGTGGCCCTTGAGGGGGGCTCCTGGGGGCCCCGGCGGGAGGGTCTCGGTTCCTGTTCGGCCCTCCCCCCCCACCGCGCTGGCGGGGGGGTCCGTTGGGGTTCCTCTGGTACTCCCCCATTGAGTTCCGGGGGACCCGGGAGTTGACCCATCGATCGGCCTCGACGGCAAGTTTTCGCGGGTCGGTCATTTTGCTGTCGAGGAGGTGCTGTCTCAGTTCCACGAAGCAATTGTTGGAAAGGTGTTCCCACACGATGAGGTCGACCAGCTGCCCGTAGGTGGTTACTTTGCTCCCTTTGATCCACCCTTCTAGGGCCCGACTGAAAAAGTCCACATATTCCACCCATGTGGTACCCGGGATTTTCTTGCAGTCTCTGAACCGCTGGCGGTACATTTCCGCTGTTAGCCCGTAGCGGGTGAGCAGGGCCTCCTTCATGTGATCGTAGGAGGTCATCACCTCCTCCGGTAGCTGGAGCAGCGTGTCCCGCCCCTCACTCAGGAACCGCCCCCACAGGCCCGCGCCCCAGTCCTTTCGGGGCACCCGATGAGAGGTCATGGCCACCTCGTAGGCCTTGAACCATTGTTGGATGTCGTCATTCTTGTAATACTCCTTGACGACTTCTTTCAGGATATGTACCTTGGCCTCGGAAGGCGGTAGAGTGTCTCTAGTACTGGGGGTGTCAGTCCCTCCGTTCTTGGCCTTGATCTCGAGCTCCTTGAGACTGCGCTCGTGCTCAAGAGTTAGTTTCTTTTCCTCCAACTCCCGGTGTCGTCTCTTCTCCTCTATCTCTTCTTGAAGGCGCAGCTGCTCTAGGGTCAGTTTCTTTTCTGCCAGCTGGAGTTCACCGTCCAGCCGCAGTCGGGCGAGCTCTAGCTCGTGGCTCCGGACCTTTTCCCGCTCTCGTATTTCTTCTTCGGAGAGGCCGGTTTCTAGGCTCTTTCTTCCTCCGGTTGCCGGAGTCCGTGCGGTTGCTGCGGTCTCAGTCAGGGGCAAGGGCCCTTCTTCCTGGGAGGGGCCTGCCCCGGCCTCCAACCATGCCCTCAGAGCTTTCTGCATCTCCTCTTTGGTACCTAGGCTGGTGGTTGCAATGCCTTTGTCTTTGCAGAACTGTTTCAATTCTTTGTGCGTATATTCTTCCAGCCGTTCGGGCTGGAACTCCATTGTCGCGTTGTTTTCCTGGCTGCTCATGATGCTGTTCGTTTGGATGGGTAGCTAGTGGGTACTGGCTGGTACGTACTGCGTTCGGCTCGGATCCCGTCGCTGGCCACCAAATGTTGGAAGGCGGACCCCGAGGAGTCGGTGCGACCACCAAGGGGGGGCCCTCACACTGCACGAAGTAGCCGAGCGCTGCCGAGAAGTCTCCTGAGAGATCCTTCTCCTATCACGTCCTAGCACAGTAACACCACCACACAGGACTCAAGGAGGTTGTCTTGTGACAAGCAATTCTTTATCAGCAATAAAAAGGTTACGAGGTCAATATTTACACGAAGGGATCGAGGGATCCACCAAAAGTCTCAGTGTCTCTTTGGAAGGGTCGGGGTAGCGGGACAGTCTTTGGCAGGAATGCGGTACGAGGGTACCTGGGGCCCAGTTCTTATCCTCAAGCTGGAGGACCTCCGGATCTCGGAGGGGTTGAGCCGCGACGGCGTCAGCAGGGCTCTGGCGTACAGTTCGTGGAGAGCCGCGATACAATCAGCAGGGCTCTCAAGATGGTTTCTGCTCAGCTCGAGCCGCGACGTCGTCAGCAGGGCTCCGAGGGAGGTTTCAGCGAGGTTGGGCCGCGACGGCGTCAGCAGGGCTCCGATGTTCCAGGTGGTTCAGAAAGGGTTCACAGGAAGGAGCCGCGACGCAGTCAGCAGGGCTCGTGATGGTTCCGACAAGAGTTCTTCTCCGTAGGGTCAGCCGCGATTCAATCAGCAGGGCTCTCGACTCCGGGATACAACTGCCGAGCTGTGGTGGGGTCGCCCCAGATATAGGTCTGGAGCCCTTTGATGTCCGGACCTATGCGCCCGAGGGGGCGGAGTGGCCGGGTGGAGGTGGCCAGACGCCCAGCAGGAGAGGCGCCAGGCCCATGGGAGTTGCAGGGCGATCACACCTCGAGAGGGGAGGACAGTTGGGGGTCCCATCGATACTGTCCTCCGCCGGGGGCGATGAATGGTTCCTGCGGCACCCCCTGGCTAGTTCGTGGTGCCTCGATGTCGGGGCTTCGCTGGGGTCGAGGCCGGGTTGAGCGGGGTCGCGCCGGCTGGTGCACGGTGTGACGTGGATGCCAACAAGATGGCGGAGCCACGAGGAGTATGCGTCCACGTGCAGCTCCGGGTGAAGGGCCTTGGTGCAGTTCAGACGGGTGGCCCGTGACGGCCGGGGCGGGGAACGGGCACAATCCAGGGGGTTAAGGACCACGCCACGAGGCCGGGTCCAACACTGACACTGCCCGGTGACTGTCTCTTGCTGCCCCTTCCATTGACTCGCAACCACCCATGCTCTCCTCTCCCTATCTTGCTATCTCTTCCTATATTGTTGCTGTCACATCCATCTTGCTTGCTATCCCTCCCTACATCTCAGCAGGCGCGGTGCGTCCATTGGGGCATTGCCCACCCGCCCCCGCCCACAGCTCCCTCGGTGTCTCTGAACTTAGTTTACTTAAGTTCAGAGACGCTGAGGGAGAACTGACAATGCATGTCAGTCAGCATGACGTCGGACCGTGGGCAGTCCGGTGTCATGTTGTCTGACATGCATTGTCAGACCGGGCAGGGACAGGCAGCACTGCAGCACAAGTGCGCATGAGTGGGGACGGTGCGCACATTTTTCGCCCGTGCCCAGTCATGCGCAATTGTGTTTTCACTGACTTGCTGTTTTCACTGACTTGCGCATGCCCATTAGGAGCCCCTCGGTCCCCTAACGGGCAGGCGGCGGGTGAAGAGTAGGCTGTGCCCTCAGCCAATCCTGGCGCTGCAGCAGCGCCAGGATTGGCTGAGGGGTTGCCACTCCAGTGCTGTTGAACTCAAGAGGCGCCATTGCCAACGTGGCGCAGAGGCGGTCAGGTAAGTTTCTGTCTTAATTTTATGCTCGCTCAGACCCCCCCCGCGTGACCACCCCCCCCGCGAGGTGTGCTCTGTCGTAAGTCACTGCTTGAGTCCGTTCCCCTACTTTCTTAAACATGCCTCCCCCACGGCAGAATTTGCCAAGGGGCAAGGCCGATGGTTAAGGCTCGGCCTTTGGGGACGGGCGAAACGGGCATAGAAGGAAAAGAGCTCTGTCTTTTCCATCGTGCCCAAAGAAGACCAGGACAGTGTCCAGTTCTCCCGCTGCTGGCAGCTGCCCCCCCCACCCCCGCCTCCTTTGTTCCCCCTCTTCCCTCTCTGTCTCGCTCCTCCTCATATAGTTAAAAACTGGTCCGAGAATTCAAGAAACAAGTATTACCTGCTCTTTCCTCCTTTCGTTTATTTGCTTCCTTGTGAAATGGATCCAAAAAAGAAAAACACTTGCTGTAAACGTAGTCTTTTGCTGACATTTTTCAATTTCTAAGTGCAGCCTCAGGGTAGAGAGAAATAAAACATTCAAAATATGAAAAATAACTAACTAACTAAAGCAAGGTGGCCATATTGATTTATTCACACATTAGCGCCACATTAGTGTTTGCCAGTGAAGCCCTGGTGCGTCGGCAGCATCTGTTGCAGGCACCTGGCCACCTTGTGCTTCGGGAGTGTACCGACTGCTGCCAAACGTTTGGGGAACGTAGTTGACTATCAAACTTGGGATGACAGCAGTAGTGGTCCGTCCCCTGCCAAAGTGGCAGGGCAGGCCGGAGGACGAAGCTGGGGAGCAGGGGGGAAATCAGGGTACAAAATAATCAAAATGAATTTAAAATAAATTACCTGATCACCGCCGCTGTCCGTTGCATCTCGCCCTTCCGGGCACAGGCTCTCAGAATGCACCATCCTGACGCTGTATGAAAGCAGCGTCAGGATTGGCCCGAGCAATGGGACTTTGCACTCCCAGGCAGACTGGGAGCCTGTGCCTGCTTTCTCCAGCCCCAGCAATGCAGCAGGGGCTGGAGAAAGCTGCACTGCACATGAAACGACTGGCCAAACCCTCATGTGCTGTGAAGGGACATGGGAGTGCACTACAACTCACCCACCACAGTGTCATCCCCCTGTGCCTGCTCCCAAGACTCTTCAGAGTCCTGGGGGCGATTCCAGGGGGATTAAAATAAAACGATTATAAATTGTTTTATTTTTTGGGTGGTGGGGTTTAGCAGCGCTCCTTCGCCCTAATAGAGGGGCCACCGTTGGATGACAGTTAAGTGTCATCCCCATAAAGGATAGATGCCAATTGTCAACTCTAAAATATTGCTATTCTTCAAACTTAATCTGCACATATTTTCATCTCTACACAACTTGCGCATTTCTCCATTCACCTTTCTTCGCGTCCCATCAATAACTTCCTGTTTAAAAGTCACCATCGATGCACACCTGGGAATCAACTCTCCCCAAATAATAACATGTCAAGGCACCCCATGCCCTTAATCAAACTCTCAAACAAAGACAGCACCTGCCCCTAACGCAAGCCACCTATACACCCAAGACGGAATCTGCACTTGGGCATTGTTAAAGCGTAATTGCCTTCCAACCTGTCTCTGTTTCGCTTATCTCTCTGCCCACTTTACAAAAGAATGTCTGTATATCCATACAATCTAACCTGAGGAGACATGGCCAGAAACACAACCTATGAAGAAACAGCAATGAAACATTAAGAGGAAAATTCTCATACCAACCATTCAGGCCGTAAATATTTTTATAGCTATCTGATCTCCACCTGTCCAATTCCTTAATCTGCTGAATGGGACAACTCTTAATTCTCGCCTACGATGCTGCGCCTATTGTAAAAGAATGTACCCCAAATGCAGCCATAGGCAAACCTACATCCAATATAGCTTTCCTCCGAACTTGCAACAATTAGAAGCTGGACAATGCAGCCCCATTGCTATGCTCAAACACCTTTGTAGCATGGCCAGAACAAACTGCCCAGTATGTTTTCCACCTCAGCACTGGGCAGACCTTATACACCAAATAGTTTTGCAAACATACCTCTCTCCCCCAACCCCTCTGCTGTTTTTTTTTCCGCAGCCACACAAATATTCCCACTCTTTGTACCTTAACTGCCTCTTCCTTATCCAAGCATAACATAAGCAAACTTCCTACTAAATGATTCAATAATGCCACTGTAAAAGGTCCCTCTCACACTGAACGTTGTCTCCTTTGCCCAACCTTCCAGTATCAGCAGGTCCATTTCCACAACTGTCAGACTGTAACTCCAATGTCACTGCAGACAATACTTTTTCATTCTGGTCCATCTTGAAGTTCAATTGAAGATAAGGGGTTGGAGGAGCACTCATTTTTGTACTTATTTACAATATTTAAATTTCAAATAGTTGCCTTATGGTGCTACAGCGCTACACTTGCTGTCAGTCCAAGTGTCTGGTCAAAGGAATACTGTTAAAAGTTTGATAACTTGTTTGCACTGTGCACTATCCACTGGGTTGTTGTCAACCCCTTAAGTTTAAAGCAAAAGTTTCATTCTAGAACAATACTCAACACTAAAATCTTGTATTCATCAATGAAAATATTATTTGTCTTTAGACAATTACATAAGCATAACAATAATAACAAAAACATGGACATAAATAAACATTCAATACATAGTTCAATTTGCAATTGTTATGTTAACAATACTACAGACGGCTTTGTAGCACATCATAAAATATAACGCAACTTATCAAACTTGTAACAGTATTCCATATTGAAGTTCACCACATCATCCTGCCTCTGAATCCAATAACCTGTGCCCTCCTGTTGACGTCTTGCTCCAGATACCAAAAACTCCATCTACACCTGTCGATAGGCTCCCCACATCAACCATGCTAAGGAATCTTCTATTAACTGGACTACTCTCAGCAACTCACCTATCACAGTTCCTTCACCATCTCTGTGTAAACAGTCCACCTCCACAGCAGATCATGGATTCTCTTCCACTGGAAACAAGACAACACATCTGCACTTTCATTGTTGATCCCTGGCATATAACGTGCTCTGAAAAATAAGTTGTATTGAAAGTTGCCTTACTGAACCCTTTCAACAGCTTCAGCACTCTGACAACCCTGTCCGACTGTCTATTCACAATGTTTATAACTGATATGATGTAACACCAATGGCACAAACAAAGGTGAGTAGCACATGCAGAAAAGGGAGATGATGGTTGTGTTTAGCATTCCTTCTGGTGAATTTGATGGTAGGTTGGCTACTGTTGATATAAGGTGTACATTATTCCAATCTCTACTTCCTGCATTCCACACTATAAATATGTAATTAATTTATCTTAGGAGTAGCAAGTATATGGTGCTGTGGTTTGCCCATGAAGATATTCGCATAGGACGGAGCCTTCCAAGTGCTCATGGAAGTCCCGTGTATCTGCAGATAATGTTTACCATTGAAAGAAAAATTGTTGGATTTAAGCACAATTCTTGCAAAGTTGGTAAGCAGTTTGGTTGTTGGCTTTTTCATAGTTATTTTACTAAGAACGTCAGATAATACAAAGAGGCCATCCTCATGTCATGTGGTATGTTGGTGTATAATGATGTAACATTAGATATAGCCAGGAGACTGTCATCATCGAATGTGAAGCTTTGGTTTAATTTTTCAGTAATCTGAAGGAAGTGCCTAATATACTTAACAAATGATGGAAGTTTCTGGAGAATGGTCTGAAGGTGTAGACCAACAAATAAAGATAGTTTGGGGGCTCCTGCTGATCGGGAAGCCCATGAAGCTAATTAAGAGCAGGGGGAGGACTTCAGGCCCCAGACTGAACTGCGCCTTCCGCTGCTGCCGCAACATCATTCCTTCTGCGTCCGGAGTTGCCTACATAATCTGTTGGCCCAGGTGCATACGGGCCAAGAGCGGGCTCATCTGCGCCCTTCAAAGACCTTAGGAGGCCGGGCCCACCCTCTTGAGTTTTGGAGCGGTAAACCCAGGATATAACCATGGTCCTCACCTAACGGATTAAAGGTATTTCTAACTACAATCATACCTTTTTGTAAATAGGTAAACGTAAGGTATCAGGGGCTGGAATATCATCCCACACAACCACTGCAATTCATACCATGTTAGCTAAGGCAGTAGGAGCAATTTCCGATGAAATAGTATTGGTTGAGCGCAAACATTCTATGGACTTTGGTCACACTCATAAGCATCCTGCAGATGGGGCAGGTTCTAATAACACAGCTTGCCCTGACTCATCCGTACCCCATCTGCATAATACCTCTGTGCTAGATAATGGCCCCCCATGATTCTGCATCTCCTATTGCCCCTATTGACAGAACACCATCTAAAACTCTATATATTAACCAACCAGTGGAGAGAAAGAGGACATCAGGGGTGACTACCAGAGGGGCTACCACTGTACTTGTTTAAAAAACTTCAAAATCAACACAGAGAAACCTTGAGTTTGTTTTCGCAGCTGCAGTTGCACAAGCCTAAACCTGATTACGAGTTGCGTGCATCACAAACAGAGGGACCCCCCTATGCCTCTTATGCCGAAGAAAGCGCCACCATCATTTCCGCAGTTAATTCGATTCTTGGACAAAAACTCAATCCAATTATAAAGCGTTTAGAGTCAATAGAGAGCCTACTAGGCAACCATTATGACTTTAACAAAATTTCCAATGCCGGCCCGGACAGCAAATATCAAACTGTTCTCAACCCACTCAGGCTGCTCTCAAATAAGGACAGATAATGGCCACAATGCTACATCTAATGCACAGAGGGAGCCTATGAACAACACTGTATCCTATCCAAATAGGAATAGGCCGACTTTGTCACCACCAAGTAAGCCAAAATAATGGCGCCCTTGAGTTCTGATTGTTCAGGGCAACCGGGCAGAATAGAATAAGAGATTGCTCTCCCATAAAGAGACACTGAATCTCACTCCTGCAGCCTGCCCATATGGTCTGATATTTGCAGCTGTCCCCCCATTGAAGTCAGACTCAGTTGAGACCTGGGCGCAGCTAAAGAACAAAACCATACTGTAAAACTAAGTAATTAAATCATTGAAGAGGGCAATGTAGATAAGAAGTAAGTTAAATCCAGAGAATGAAAAGTCCGAACCATCAACCAGCTGGAGTCAGGTGCAACTGACTCTTCTCAAGCACTCAGGATTCCATTACCATGGTGCTACTCAAAAGGTAACATTGCATTTCATGGTATATATAGTACAGTTGAAAAAGAATAACATGAGTACAAAAAATAAGCACAATATTACACATACACTGGCTAAATCAACATAAATATCTTGAAATTGTGAACGCAGGAGAAATTATAATGATACTGAGAGTTGGATGGGTGGGACTGGGTCAAAAAGACATTGAGGGGGATTGTTTAGTGGTAAATTTTAGGAATCCAATGTATGTATGTAATATTTTAAAATGCAGAGAATCACTGCCGCATACTAATTCCCAGATCATGCCACTACCTATTGGCTATTTTAACAAGCCACCGGCACACCTGACCTTTTGGGACCCTGTAAATGGGGGGAGTCTTTTGTTAAATTGCACTAATAGATCTGAGGTCCTCAGCACCATGGAGAATATAGAATGACTATCACTGCTTGAGCCCCCTGCACACCCTACAGATAACTCGACCATAACAGCTACTTATAACACTACTGGCCCACCTATAAAAGATAATACATTACGAATTGTGAGCTGGAATGTTGCAGGGTTTCGCTCCAAGCTATGTGAGCCAGAATGGGTCTCATTTGTTAAATGAAATAATATAATCATGCTACAAGAGACTTGGGAGGTGGCACCCACACTTCTTGAAGGCTACTAATATTGTAATACCCCAGCAACTAGTTCCCGCTCAGGCCGTGCTTCAGGTGGCCTGTCAGTATGATTGAATATTACACTAGGAGGCCATGTGGAAGTTCTGGACACAGCTAGTACTAGTTTTCAGGAGCTCTGTTGGAAACCCATTTTAATCTATATCTGGTAAATTTTTATAACAATGATTTTATTGATGTCCCAAACTGGATATTTTTAGAATTAAAAAAATATTTTGAGTATTCTAACTGAGATGGTTATTCTGGTCATGAATTAAACCTGTGCCTCACTGGAGATTTTAATGTTCATCTCTCCAATAGTAGAAACACTCTGGGCCTGACATGAGGAGGGATGGACTCGAGAAGTCAGGAGCTGGAAATGATAGTGGAATCCTATGATTTACCTGATATCATGGGAATTGCAGGGAAAGATATTATCCCACCCACATATAAAGGTAGAAGGACCCCCTCCACGTTTGATTTCATGTTCATTATAAGGAGCCTAGAGAAGATTTTGTTGTATGGCTCAGTTGTTGAATCTATTTTTAGCGACCATAACCGACTTGAGGCTGCTTTTCCGATGGCCCCCAGAACAGTCTTTAAGAGGGAGTTAGGAGCAAGAGACCTTCAACCCTCCCCTGACAATTTAAAACTGATTTGGAGAGTACGTGACCCAGCTTGTACCCAAGAAAAAATTATAAACGAGAATAGGAGTCTGGTGGAGGTCTGCTTATCAGAAAATGATAGTTCATTTCATTTAATTCGGGAGTCTCCTGAGGCGGAAGCCGGGAGTGAATCTTAGCATTTTAAAATCTTTGTTGTGTGATACTCTGCCTTAACTTCACTCACCTGTGCACTTTAAACAGCGCTCCTAGCGCTGCAACGAACGCCATCTATCGCCATCACTGAGGGCGAGGCGCCACGGCGGACACGCCCACCTCAGCTGGCCACACCCCCATGTTGCTTCTCACACGGACATAAAGGATGTGCCTCGCCAGGAAGCGCAGCGGACGGGCGCAGCGGGCGCGCCGTCAGCGCGCCGAAGGCGCGCCAAAGGCAAGCCCGTCTGGGCCTGTCCGGGCCTGGATCGGGCCTAGGGCCAGTCCCCCTGCCTCTTCAACCAGCCCCACCCGCATCTGCTGGACTTCTGCCCAACTACACCTACTTAATTCACATCTATGCCCGACCGGCCCCCGCTGCATCCCGAGTCATCTGGAAGCCGCTCATTATCTCTGCCCACAATGCAGCTTTACACTCCCTCCTTGTCAACCCCGTCTCTCCCCTTGCTCACCACCGCATCCCTCTTCCCCTAATCAGTACACTTTACGTGCAGGACTGATCAATTGCCGATCTTTACCCCGTCACGCCAACGACATCTGGATGTCCATTTCGTCTGAGGAATGGGATATTCTTTTCCTAACCGAGTCCTGGATCACTGACTCTTCCTCACCTGATATCTATCTGGCCATCCCCCCTGGTTATGACATCAAATGCCTGAATCGGACCGGAGGTAAGTCTGGTGGTGGTCTTGCCGTCATACTTAAATCCTCTTTCCAGTTGACTTTCACTAGACTCAGTGCAATAGGCACAATCGAAGCTATGTACTTCTCCATCTCCGACAATGCATCAGCAATCCTAGCTGGCACACTAGTCTACTGTCCCCCTCCTGTCTCCACGCCCTCCCTCAATGCCCTTGTCCACTTATTGGCTGATCTTTCTATTAAACATCAAAATTTCATTGTCCTGGGCGATTTTAACCTCCACATCGACAACCCGCTATGCGCTAAGGCTACTAACCTGGTCGACACCATGGAAAGCCTCAATCTTAAACAATTGGTTGCAGGTCCCACCCATGTGGCAGGCCACACCCTGGACCTTATCTTTGCAAATTCCTCGCTCATCACTGCCCTTCAGCCTCTCCCTCTAACCTGGACCGATCACTTCCTCGTCCCTTTTCTTCTTACATCAGGACGCAAACCTACCCAACTGGCCCATAGAAAGGAATTGGGAAGAAAGTGGCATAAGGTCACCTGCGCTACCCTGGATCCCATATTCCACTACCATTCGGAGTACCTCTCCCCGGACATTGATGAAAATGTCTCCAGGTTAAATTCTACTCTCCTTAAGGCTATTGATTCTATTTCCCCCCAGATAACCATCTCCTCCACCAGGTCGCGGCCCTCTGCTCCCTGGTTCTCCACCTCCCTTCGGGAGGAGAAAAGCAAATGTAAGGCCCTTGAGCGCAAGTGGAGGCTCAACTACGACTCTGAAGCCAAACATCTTTACAGAACGGCACTTAAACAATTTCTCAAACTTAAAAAAGGCGCGATGAAAGACCACTTTGCCGCTCAAATTAATAAAGCCAAAAACTCTTCAAAAACGCTCTTTAGCGTCGTCAAAGACTTTATTAACCCTCCGGCTAGAGCCCCCCAGAACACCGCCAGCCAGGCCCTTTGTGAGGGACTCTCAGATTTTTTTCTAGAAAAAATAAACAAACTGTGTGTCTCCTTCCCCACTGAGTCAGTCACTCCATCTCCTACTTCTAGCCCCCCTGAGTCTCCATCTTTCCTTGCTTTCAACAAACTAAACATGGACGAGGCTATTAGACTGCTCATCGCCTGCAAATCTGGCGCCCCCTCTGATCCTGTTCCCGCCAAAATCATGGGAGAACTGGCAACCTCACTGGCCTGCCCTTTCCTTACCGTCTGGAATGCCTCCCTTCACCATGGCTTCTTCCCCTCCACCTGGAAGGAGGCACTGGTGATCCCTATTTTGAAAAAGGCAGACGCAGACCCCACTGTCTTCTCTAACTACCGTCCCATCTCCCTCCTTCCCAAACCTGCCAAAGTCCTGGAAAAAGCAGTACAGCTCCAACTTACGGACTATCTGGAAAACCACTCTCTGCTTCATGGATCCCAATCCGGTTTCAGAGCAGGATTCAGTACCGAAACGGCCCTGCTGGAGGTATCTGAGACCATTCGGGAGTGTGTGGACAGGGGCGAGGAGGCCATGCTGGTTCTCCTCGACCTGTCCGCAGCTTTCGATACGGTCTCTCACCCCATCCTCCTGGACCGCCTCAGGCAGATAGGCATCGGTGGCTCTGCCCTCGGATGGATTAAGTCCTTTCTCTCATCCAGAAGCCAAAGAGTACTACTACGCCCCTTCAAGTCAGAGGAAAAACCTCTGTCATGTGGGGTGCCACAGGGCTCCGCCCTTAGCCCCCTATTCTTCAACGTCTATCTGGCCCCCCTGGCTGACGTCGTTGAGTCCTACGGAGTCAGGGTGGTATCCTACGCCGACGACACACAGTTGGTGTTTTCTTTCCGGGACCACTCGGACTCCGCATTCCTCAACTTTCGCCAATGCCTGAATAACATCAGCGGCTGGATGACTACGAACCACTTGAGATTAAATGCAGATAAAACGGAGGTCCTGTTTTTCAATCAGAACACCTCTATTCCCTCTTCTTGGTGGTGGCCGACAGCTCTCGATCCTGCCCCTACCCCGGTTCGCTCGGCGCGGAATCTGGGCTTCCAATTCGATGACTCCTTGTCATGTAAAACCCAGATCAATAAGGTCACCTCCGCCTGCTTCATGAAACTACGGATGATAAAAAAGATCCTCCCGTACCTTCCCACGGATTCCCGCCGCACAGTCACCCAGGCCCTTATTACGTCCCACCTGGACTATGCTAATAGCCTCTATGCAGGGGCTCCGCAGTACTTGATTGGTCGACTGCAGATTGTCCAGAATGCTGCAGCCAGACTGATCGGTAACATCCCTTACCGTCAATCTGTCTCTGCATATCGAAGGCAACTCCACTGGCTCCCTGTGGCTAGCCGCATCCAGTTTAAGGTTCTCACCCTTACATATCGAGCCGTCAACAACTTCGGCCCTACTTACCTGAAAAATCGGGCTTCGATATCCTGCTCCACCAGATCCTTGAGGTCCAATGACCTCCGCCTCCTGATCTCGCCCCGTTTTAGACTGTCCAGAACCGGAGGCAGAGGTTTCGGTGTCATTGCTGCCAGACTTTGGAACTCCCTTCCACTTGAGCTGAGGTTCTGCCCCTCTGAAACCATCTTCCGAGCCAAACTCAAAACCTGGCTCTTCTCCGGACTTTAGATTCCCTTGCATCACATTTTCTTCTCTCCCCTTTTCCACTCAGTAACTCCTGGATTTTAGCGCCGGGACACCCCTTCGGGGGTAGCTGCGCGCTCTACAAATTCCATAAAATAAATAAATAAAATAAATAAATGAAAACATTATTGCGGCTATTACAGCCATAAAAGCACATTGAAGGTTTACATCAATTTGGAGTCCATACTAAATAAAAAGTAGAAGATCATAAAATACATTTGAGTATAAACGTATATAGATAAAAATATCATTACGGTAAATAAAAGCAGAAAATCGTCATTAAAAAAATTTCATAGGTTAAAACATACAAATCATAAAAATCTTAAAAGAGCCCGGGGTCGGCTTCCAGCCTGGTAGTGCAAACTTCTGCCACTCCCTTAGGTTTACCTCCAGTAACATCCTACTGGCCATAAAAACCACAGAAAACACAAGGTTAGTCAAAGTGGCGGGTGGAAAAAGGGAGAAAGCTCAGAATTACTTGAGGTCTGATCTAGTTTTAGCAAATTCCAACATATTGACCACATAGAAAAAAGGAATTTCGAAATTGCAACCACATGAACCGGGTCAGTGTCAGATTTTAGGATCCTAAAAAATTCACAATAGTTCCTAATGCCCAGGTTTCTACAAAGTTGGATGATCCATTTCAGCCTAATCTGTTTGTATGCCACGCAGAAAAGCATAACATGAACTATTGTTTCTTCCTCCACGTGGCATCCTGGGCAAAGGCAACAGGACACTGCCGCCCACTTATTTGTTATCGCATATAGCAGTAGTGTCCCATACCTAAATTGCAAGAACAGCTTCTTAGCTAATAACGGTTGTATAGAATCCAGCACCCACTCAAATTCATAGTGACACTTAAAATCCAGAAACCCATAAATTAAGCTCGTGGGATTAGCTGACTGCAAAATATTTGTAAATTTATACTCTTTCAGTGCAGTTGCCAAGATTTTTTTAGAAATGGCTGGGCAGAATTCTTCTGGATTCAGCCATAGATTCTCACTTCCAAATGCCCGGAAGGAGTGCCTTACAAATGATGGCCAGGGTATACTGCCAGCCCCAAGTGATGTTATTACCGCTTTTAATTCCTCCCTATAACAGCCCAACTCCGGAGTGCTCCATAGCCGCCGCCAATAAAGCAACGGACGAGACGAGATAAGATCCGCTATTGGAAGGATATTCAAATCCATCCTTAGCGGAACAAGTGGGGTCTTTTTTGGTAAAGTCAAGATTTGTCTAATAAAGTTATTTTCAGTTATTGAGAGAGCATTAGAAGGACGGTGCCCCCAGAGTTCCGCCCCATATAGGGAGGCTGACCTAGCTTGGACTCTATAAATTTCAAGCGGTGGGCTTATAATCTTTAAGATACAACTCTTCTGGACTTTTGAGATTCCCCCAGCAGCCTGGGCTAGCTTTAGATTAGCCTTATTGATTTGGGGACCCCATCCCATTTTATCGTTCAAGGTGAGGCCCAAGTAGTCAAATATAGAGACCCTCTCAAGGGGTCTATCATCCATCGGGTGTGGACAGTTGGTGGAAGTGGCATTAAAGACCATGTATTTAGTTCTGTTGATGTTAACCACAAGATTCCTCTTTTTACAGAACTGGCAGAACCCTTTTAACACACGCTGCAGTCCCATAGCTGACTTAGAGAGCAGCAGGGTGTCATCCGCAAACATTAATACGTGAAATTTACGAAGTGCCAGTTTCGGGGAATCTACATCCTTGATGGCAAGTAGATCTTCAATTAGCCCGTTGAGGAAGAGGGAGAAAAGGGTCGGCGCAAGCACACAGCCCTGCCTCACCCCCTTGCCAACGGGAAACGGTGCCGTCAACTGCCCGTTCTTGCCATACCTTACTCTGGCAAATGTACCTTCGTGGAGGCATTTGAACTGGAAGCAAAGATATGGTGGAACTCCCATGGCCAGCACAGTACTATACAGCTGGTTACGGTCTACCATATCAAATGCTGATCTCAAATCCACGAAGGTTAGGTACAGGCTCCCACCTTCCAGAACTACATGCTTCCAGTAAATTAACTGAAGCCTGAATAACTGATCTACAGTGGAAGTTTTAGCTCTAAAACCTGCTTGCAACGGGGTCTGGATATCATGGTCTAGAATCCATTCCTGTAATCTTTCCAATAGTACCCTTGCAAAAATGTTTTGAGATACATCAATGAGGCTAATTGGCCTATAGTTGGCCGGTTCAATGGGGGACCCTTTTTTGTAAATAGGTATAATCTCTGCCCCAGCCCATGCTGGAGCGGGTTATGCAAAAATTTGTATACCCACTCCATTTTGCATGTTATTTTATTAATTAGATTAATTAATTATTATAATCGCATTAATGGATTGGAGTGACGTGGCAAATTTTTACCAACCTTACTATTATACAAATTACACGTGGGATTTGCATCTGCATGGCTTAATTAATATGTGAACTAAATTTTGTACGCATATTAATGATAAACAATTAGAATATTGCATGATATATGTTGCTTTTGTGATGTAATTGTGATTCGTGCTTTATTTAGTAAGTATAAACCGCATTGAGTGTTGCTTTTGGCTAGATAAATAAACACACATATGGGTATTAGCGAGGGAATAACATTTGCATAGTCATTTTTATGTATTAATTACGTTTTTGTGTTTCTTTGCTTAAGTTGACCATTTTGGCCTATTGAACGATGGCTGCCTTTGGTGCCTAACCCGATTGCCAACGCTGAACAAGGCTTGGGTGAAGTGCGCTTGCGCTAAGATGAGCAACAATGGCCTCGTCCTGACCCCAGGCAAGCTGTACTTATCAAGGTCGCACTGGGAATAGTGCCAACACTACAGACAAAAGACTTTCTTAAAAACCCGGAACCAGCAAGTATGCTGACACCATGGACTAAACCTTATGAGAACTTTGTAGGACGACCCCTGACCAGCCAATCAGAACAGTTTAAAACTCATTTTTGTTACATTTTGTTATTGAAATTATTATAAAAACCCATAGAATAGAGAGGTTGAGAGTTGCTCCTTCGATTTCCTGATGATATGCTGACGGAGAGGACGGTGACACTGCAGGACAGCTGTTAGCCCGAATCTTTGACGGACTGAATTAATGCCCAAACTCCTGATGAACTGAATCTGCTAAAATTGATGGGCATAGATTTGCGAGACTGCCAGATTTGACATAGAGGACGACTTTAGCAAGAATAGGTAAATATGAATGGCAACTTGATCAAATGAATGATTTGATTTGCAATATTAATATAAATTTGGATTTGAACATCTACAGAAATGAGTTGGGTTGTTTATTCATTGAAATGTGTTAATGGAAAGGTTAATTAGAGTATTAGAAATTCACTTAAACCTACAACTGACTGATCCGTCCCGTTTATGAGGGGAATACCAAAGGTGAAATCCAGGGCCTAATGAGTATTAGAAGGTTGTGTAGATTTGCTGCTCATTAGGGTAAAAGTGGTATTTTTCCCCCTCATTTCCAGCACTTGGAAGGATAATCGCCTCTCGCACGGACTGATGGTGAGTGAATGTTGGTGTTATGGGCCCCACCAGCGAATGTATGGATAGTGTGTGTATGTGAGATCTTTTGGTCCGTGACGGTAGGGAGGGATTTTGCACTCCGCGCTGCAACAGTTTTTCTGGTAGCAGTATGATGGTTTGTATTGATTTTGGTTATTGATTGGTATTGATTTATGTACTAACACTCTATGTTGAGTTGCGTCGAGTTCAATGTTGTTGGCACGGCTTCTGGGATGTAGGAAGTCGGAAGTTTGTAATGGTTCCGTAGTAGAGCAGAGGTAAGCGCTGCTCTCGGGAAAGACGGAATTGTTGTTGCCCTGTAGGTACACAGGGAAAACGTGTAACGATTGAAGTTGCACGACGCATTGTCTGGGTTCGATTCGGTGACATCGTCGTGTGTTGCCATTAGAGACATTTTCTGTGTGAGAGAAGTGTGTATGATAGCGAAGGTTACCTGTGAAATTCTGGTCTTAGGTACCAGAGATCTGTTAGAACTGGCGATTTCTGGTTGGCTAAGGCTTGCGCCAAAGTCAGGCAGAAACTACCACTCTAGTCAGGGCAAGGAAGTTACACGCCAAAGATAACCCCTGCTCACCCCCTTGGTAGCTTGGCACGAGCAGTCAGGCTTATCTCTGAGGCGATGTGTAAAGCGTTTGCGCGCGCACCCAGCAACAACACCCAAGGCCCACCACAAAGGAAACTCCACACAAGGTATTCTATAAAAATAGCCTTTGTATTATACACAACACATTAGATAAAAACACACACTTTACAATGTGCCAACAGGCACGGGCAGAATTTACAAGGGATTATATGTACAGGGGATAGGGCCACATGGACCACTGTCCGGAATTAGCACTCTTAGAACTTAGCACATAAAATATATAAAATTACTGTAGCACAAAAATAATATGTATAGCACACAACCAGTACTTACTGGTATCAGGTAAGTACCACCTACGCGACCCTAACTACCTTAGGAAGCGGTCACGCAGGGAACTAGAACCTCACTAGCACCACCTGTACTAGGAGAAAGCAAACAACCACCTAAGTATCACAATACCTGTAGGGGTAATAGAACGTTACACATGATGCATCGCAACACATTCAGAGGTGTAGGGAAGGAAAACACATGCTGCACAAAATACATTCAGCGGTGTAAGAACAAGGCCCATGATGCATCAACACACCTTCAGAGGTGTAGGTAGGAACAACCGCGCAAAACTTCACATGAGCCACCACCTGTGGCAGTCCCTAGGCCAACTGACCCTGTCAGGGGCTAGGACGCCCTGTGTTCAGCAAAGTCAGGGGCAAGACTGCGCAGGAGGCACAGTCCAAAACTCAGAGTGCCACAACCTAAACGTGACAGCTGCCCACTAAGTGCTGGGCAGCTGTGGAACGGAACTCAGGTACTCTGCGTGCCTCTGGAGCCCTCTCTGGGCTCTGTCCCTTCCAAATGCCCCCTAGAGCCTCGCAGGCTCTAAACAATCATGCTCCCCTTCGTTGGAGCGCTCCGGGCGCTCTGAACACCAGACAATAACCCCAACCACGTGGGGGCGGCCCACTGCCTTCCGGGGCCGCCCGGTACTTTTAGCGCCTCGTTGGAGCCTCAACCGGCTCTGAACCCCAACTCTAAAGTAATGCCCCCGTCGTTGGAGTCCCGCACGGGGGGACTCAATGCAGACAGACACCACTATGCCCCTTTCAGTTGGAGTCCCACACGGGGGACTCTTCCACACTGCTGCCCCACACGGCCCCCACTCACCGGGACTGCTGCTCCGGTCACGGCGGCGCTGCTCTTCTGGACTTCGCAGGGCTCTCACCACTCGGGAGCTCTGCAAGGGAAGCAGACGCACGTCTCACCGGAGCGCGGGGTAGGCTCCCGTCCGCTTCTCTCCTCCCTCGCGGTCAGGATCCCAGGAGCGCGGGGTAGGCTCCCGTCCGCTTCCTGGTTGTAGAACGAGGCTTCCGTCCCGCGACACGCCCCCCAGGGGACGCCTGACTTCCTGTCTTCCCCGGGGCCGCGGCGGTGATTTTCCCGGCGATAAGAGGGGTAGGCTCCCTCGTAAACACCATAAATAAGCGGGGTGGGCACCCGCCAACTAAATAATCAATTAAGCGGGGTGGGCACCCGCCAACGAGCACACAATGCGGGGTGGGCACCCGCTCGATCCGGCACACGAGGGGGGGGGAATCCCTACGCCGGGGATTCCCTCGTTGGCCACGAGGTGACACCGGAGCGCGCTAGAAGCGCCATGGCATGAAATCAAGCGCTCCTAGCGCTATATAGCAAATCAGAGCGCTTCCAGGCGCTGCAAGCAAGAGTCCAGTAATAAAGTCTTCAAAAGGCAGGGGGGCAAAGACTGGGCCCAGAGCCAGCACACAGGGCCCTCCAGCAGGGAGGCAGTCCCCAGTGGCGGTCTCTCCTGGCGCCCAGCAGCAGCAGGCCCCCTCCAGATGATCCTGCAAGAGAACCAATTGTAAGGGGACACAGCTCCTTTTTATACAGTAAAAGTCTTTGTCTGAAGGTACAGGGAAGGGGCGAACCAGTTCCAACAGGTTCCTGAGCACTTTGTTTTGCTCAGCCCCTCTCCCTATTCACTGGCAGGGCTAGGGTCATTAGACGCACCACAGGGGCCGGAGCCAGCATTGTGTGGGGAAAGCCCTGTCCTATTCAGGACCCAGGTATACTCCTCCCCAGCCATCAGCATGCTAACTCCCTATTCACCACTGGGTGACTCCTCCTGACTCTGGGGATTTCCCTAGTCCGTCACATGACCTCCACCAGCCAATCGCCAGACAAGCCACACATTTCCCACTGCACACTGAAGTGCCCACTTCTAGAAGTGGCACTTCCACACTAGGTACATGCACGCCGCACACATCATCGCGCAGCATTCACTCACACGAGTCCGCACATACCAAACTCGGGCCTGCACACCCCACGCATCCGGAACTACCAGGACACATACATTCCCCCATGCATTCCTATGGGAGGGCAGGCCAACCTCACAACACGCACGCACTTTACCCTGGGACACAGCGGTAAAGTGCGCAGAAACCCAAAAGTACTACACCAAGTCACCAATAAAAAGCAAAAAGTCTCGGGGGTGAACCTGCCAGAAGGGCCAAGTCCAACACAACCCCCTTCCAGCCAAAACGCAGGGTAGACCAATCACCACCGTGATGGACTTCCCTGCTTGGGGCGATAGAACACAGACGCGGGCCCGCAACTGCCGGGACACCCTCCTGTTCTACGCCACGGTGAACCCATGGGGTTTCTTCTCAAACCACTCTCCGGACCAACTGGGCTACCCCACTGGTACTCCCAAGCTGTCCGCGGCCAAGACCAGGCCCTAGGCCACCCAGGTGCCACTGGTCCTTGCCTAACCACAGAGTGGGGGGTAGTAACCCCTGGCACATAGCAGCCATTCTCCACTCTACCCCTCATCAGGGCAGTTCTAAACTGCCACTGATCCTCCAGCCTAGGGTCCGTACCCTCAGGCTGACCAAAAGTCACGGGTGAGGCTCTCCTCCCCCTACCTCTTCTCCGAGGGTTCCGCCCTCTCTTCCCCTGAGAGGCGACCCCGTAACATAACTCACCAACCAGCTCAGGACCCCTCCCTGAGAACTGGTCTCCCAACCTAGGGTTTAACCCCTCAGGTTGCACCAGGGTCAGAGGCGGGCTCTCCCACCCTCTGCACCCCCTTCCAGAGTCCTGCTCCCTACCAACTGGGGCGGTACCTCTGGAAGAAGAACCGGTCAGGACACTTGTTACAGTAGTCCCACCCTTCAGGTCAGGCTGCTCCTGAACCTGGCCTCCCAACCTCTGGTCTAAAACCTTCGGTGGAATACTTGCCTGGCACTCCAGGACTTCTGGGGACTTACACACCATCCCCCTGAGGTTGACACATGACCCATGTGTCGTGTGACTGTCTGTCTGGCGCAGATCTCCCGTCCCCTGTCCACCTGACAGTGCGCGAAGATCCCCCAGAACAGAAGTGGCGCCACCCGGGTCCCCCCAAGAAGATCTAGCCCAACTGGCTAGTCCCTGGTCCACTGGTGTATCCACTGGGAAACTCATCCCCCAACCACTCCTCACGCTGGACTCCTGTACCCTCCCTACCGGAGCGGTACTGCCAGACTCTAGAACCACAGGAGCCCTGCTTACAGGCGCTCCAGGTCCTCTACTCACTAGGTGATCCTCCTCAAATGGGCTAACAGGACAGCCTAGGTCTCCAACTTGGTGTTCCCTCATGAAACCACCCAAGTCCTGAGGCAGGGTTTCGTACGTCTGGGGACCCTCGGTCACCCACTTACTCCCGCTCCACTGAGCCAGGCCGTAAGGCCCTACACCCTCCTCGCTATCCTGGGACCTAGCTGGGCTACACGGAGCCTCTTCTACCACGCTGGACTGGGAGCTACTTGAGTCACTAGTGTGGGAAGAACTATCCCATTCCTCATCATAACTTGGGGCCCCTTCCCATCGGTCTGCTTCCTTTGCCAGTTTCCATGGATCAGTGCACCCCCATGCTAACAGGTGTTGGCACAACTCGGGATAAAAACTACTGGATAGCTGCTCTTTTATAACCAGATCATACAGCTCATAATAATCCTCTTTTGTGCTAACCATTACCCAATCAAACAGTGCATCATCGCATTCCTCCACAAACTTCTCCCAAGACTGGTGAGGCAGCTTCTTCCTGCCCCTGAATTTCAACCTACATTCCTCCTCTTGGGAAACAGGTACCAGACTGGGGGAACTGGGAATGGGACTCTCTGCACTGGTCTCTCTATTGCTGCCACCACTGGACTTAACCCTTCCTGGGGAGCCCAGCAAACTACCACTGCGCTCTGGGGACAACTTACCCTCCAGAGCTAATCTCTCCCTGGCGAAGGCCCTCTCAGCCTCCGCCATCCTCTCCTGTGCTAAGACCCTCTCGGTCTCCAGCTTTTTCTCTTCTATAGTCAGCTGCGCCATCCCCCGGGCATGCTCTAACCGGAGCTTCTCCATGGCCAGCTGATGCTCCCTCTCTTCCCTCCTATCTCTCCACTCCTCTGGGGACAGGGAAAGGGATGGGGTGCTGCTCCTGACACTGGACCCAGCAAGGGACTCCCTATCTATGGGGTCTTCACTCTCTACTGGCGTCCCTGTCAGGTAATCCTCCTTCTCTTCAGATTCCTCAGGGCTCCCCTCAGACCCACCACCCTCTCGGCGTGCGGCCCGGGCCCTATCTTCTTCGCTGCGCTCTCGCTCCCACTCCTCCTTTTGCCAAAGGATCAGGTTGTCCCTCAGTTTGGACTGGGTATCTAACTCACCCACCTCTATGTCCCTCTCCTCACAGAACCTTACCAGCTCCAACCTACTGTACCTAAACAGACTACAGAAGTTAAAAGCAGGCTCCATTTTGGCGGACGTTCCTGAGAAGAGTTTAACACAAGGAACCTGGGGGTCGGAGCTACACAGAAGTACACAATTCACAAAAGGTTTCAGTGAGCTCTCTATCCTGGAGAACTCACACTCACTGTCTAGTGCCACACACACCATCCACACACAACCCTCCCCTCGGACTGGTAAGGCAGTTTCTACCACCCCTGATCCCTCAACCTGACCACCACGTGACACAGGTACCAACTCTGGGCGCAGGGCGGGGGACAAATGTACTGGACACAATTACACAATGATACCTTCAGGAGAAGAAATAAAGGAGCTTCAAAAACAATAATCCCCAAAAATGTGATTTATCTAATGCAGAGTTTTGTAGTGTAGCCAGTCGCTGCTGCGGTACAGCGCAAACGCAAGTCCAAATCCCACCGCTGATCACCAATGTTAGAACTGGCGATTTCTGGTTGGCTAAGGCTTGCGCCAAAGTCAGGCAGAAACCACCACTCTAGTCAGGGCAAGGAAGTTACACGCCAAAGATAACCCCTGCTCACCCCCTTGGTAGCTTGGCACGAGCAGTCAGGCTTATCTCTGAGGCGATGTGTAAAGCGTTTGCGCGCGCACCCAGCAACAACACCCAAGGCCCACCACAAAGGAAACTCCACACAAGGTATTCTATAAAAATAGCCTTTGTATTATACACAACACATTAGATAAAAACACACACTTTACAATGTGCCAACAGGCACGGGCAGAATTTACAAGGGATTATATGTACAGGGGATAGGGCCACATGGACCACTGTCCGGAATTAGCACTCTTAGAACTTAGCACATAAAATATATAAAATTACTGTAGCACAAAAATAATATGTATAGCACACAACCAGTACTTACTGGTATCAGGTAAGTACCACCTACGCGACCCTAACTACCTTAGGAAGCGGTCACGCAGGGAACTAGAACCTCACTAGCACCACCTGTACTAGGAGAAAGCAAACAACCACCTAAGTATCACAATACCTGTAGGGGTAATAGAACGTTACACATGATGCATCGCAACACATTCAGAGGTGTAGGGAAGGAAAACACATGCTGCACAAAATACATTCAGCGGTGTAAGAACAAGGCCCATGATGCATCAACACACCTTCAGAGGTGCAGGTAGGAACAACAGCGCAAAACTTCACATGAGCCACCACCTGTGGCAGTCCCTAGGCCAACTGACCCTGTCAGGGGCTAGGACGCCCTGTGTTCAGCAAAGTCAGGGGCAAGACTGCGCAGGAGGCACAGTCCAAAACTCAGAGTGCCACAACCTAAACGTGACAGCTGCCCACTAAGTGCTGGGCAGCTGTGGAACGGAACTCAGGTACTCTGCGTGCCTCTGGAGCCCTCTCTGGGCTCTGTCCCTTCCAAATGCCCCCTAGAGCCTCGCAGGCTCTAAACAATCATGCTCCCCTTCGTTGGAGCGCTCCGGGCGCTCTGAACACCAGACAATACCCCCAACCACGTGGGGGCGGCCCACTGCCTTCCGGGGCCGCCCGGTACTTTTAGCGCCTCGTTGGAGCCTCAACCGGCTCTGAACCCCAACTCTAAAGTAATGCCCCCGTCGTTGGAGTCCCGCACGGGGGGACTCAATGCAGACAGACACCACTATGCCCCTTTCAGTTGGAGTCCCACACGGGGGACTCTTCCACACTGCTGCCCCACACGGCCCCCACTCACCGGGACTGCTGCTCCGGTCACGGCGGCGCTGCTCTTCTGGACTTCGCAGGGCTCTCACCACTCGGGAGCCCTGCAAGGGAAGCAGACGCACGTCTCACCGGAGCGCGGGGTAGGCTCCCGTCCGCTTCTCTCCTCCCTCGCGGTCAGGATCCCAGGAGCGCGGGGTAGGCTCCCGTCCGCTTCCTGGTTGTAGAACGAGGCTTCCGTCCCGCGACACGCCCCCCAGGGGACGCCTGACTTCCTGTCTTCCCCGGGGCCGCGGCGGTGATTTTCCCGGCGATAAGAGGGGTAGGCTCCCTCGTAAACACCATAAATAAGTGGGGTGGGCACCCGCCAACTAAATAATCAATTAAGCGGGGTGGGCACCCGCCAACGAGCACACAATGCGGGGTGGGCACCCGCTCGATCCGGCACACGAGGGGGGGGGGAATCCCTACGCCGGGGATTCCCTCGTTGGCCACGAGGTGACACCGGAGCGCGCTAGAAGCGCCAGGGCATGAAATCAAGCGCTCCTAGCGCTATATAGCAAATCAGAGCGCTTCCAGGCGCTGCAAGCAAGAGTCCAGTAATAAAGTCTTCAAAAGGCAGGGGGGCAAAGACTGGGCCCAGAGCCAGCACACAGGGCCCTCCAGCAGGGAGGCAGTCCCCAGTGGCGGTCTCTCCTGGCGCCCAGCAGCAGCAGGCCCCCTCCAGATGATCCTGCAAGAGAACCAATTGTAAGGGGACACAGCCCCTTTTTATACAGTAAAAGTCTTTGTCTGAAGGTACAGGGAAGGGGCGAACCAGTTCCAACAGGTTCCTGAGCACTTTGTTTTGCTCAGCCCCTCTCCCTATTAACTGGCAGGGCTAGGGTCATTAGACGCACCACAGGGGCCGGCGCCAGCATTGTGTGGGGAAAGCCCTGTCCTATTCAGGACCCAGGTATACTCCTCCCCAGCCATCAGCATGCTAACTCCCTATTCACCACTGGGTGACTCCTCCTGACTCTGGGGATTTCCCTAGTCCGTCACATGACCTCCACCAGCCAATCGCCAGACAAGCCACACATTTCCCACTGCACACTGAAGTGCCCACTTCTAGAAGTGGCACTTCCACACTAGGTACATGCACGCCGCACACATCATCGCGCAGCATTCACTCACACGAGTCCGCACATACCAAACTCGGGCCTGCACACCCCACGCATCCGGAACTACCAGGACACATACATTCCCCCATGCATTCCTATGGGAGGGCAGGCCAACCTCACAACACGCACGCACTTTACCCTGGGACACAGCGGTAAAGTGCGCAGAAACCCAAAAGTACTACACCAAGTCACCAATAAAAAGCAAAAAGTCTCGGGGGTGAACCTGCCAGAAGGGCCAAGTCCAACAAGATCCAACTGGCATTCCGATAACGCTTATCACTGGAAAGGTAATAGGTACTCTCTGAGCTTGTTAGAAGGACAAAGGAGAGGTAAGCGCTGCTTTATTAACGTATGTCATAATTCTGTAATAGAACAGACTGTTCGCTGTTCTCGGGAAAGACAGGATTCTGTGTAAATGTACTACTTTTTCTTGTGTGAAAGAGTATGAATGCAAAGGCATTTGGGTTGATTGTGACACTATGTTTATTTCTCAGGAGCATTGGGTCTCCAACCATGTGTCTTAAATACTAGAGAAACAATTATCTAATGCTTGTTAGAAGGGTGAAGTAGAGGGATGTGCTACTTTATCAACAGAAGTAATGATTCCGTAGTAGGGCAGAGGTAAGCGCTGCTCTCGGGAAAGACAGAATTCTCGTGAGAAAGGACTTTTGCTGTTCTTTGGTTAGCGAAGCGGACAATGGAGATGTTTCTATGTTGTTACTAACAGAAGTGTAGATATTGAAACAAGAACTTATTGAGCGGATTTGTAAAGGAGGGGTAGACAGAGACAGAAGCAGGAGCAGGAGCTGCCGCAGCGGCTGCTGATGTCAGAACGACCGCGCTGGGATTGGACAGTCGGCCCCGAATTGATGCGTTAGTGTACGCCGCGCTAGGATTGGAGGAAAACAGGGTGACGTAGACGCTCCTTATTGGTGCGTTAGTGTGAGTCGCGCTAGTGTTTGAGGACTATGACAGTGACGTGGACGCTCTGAATTGGTGCGTTAGTGTGAAGTTGCGCTGTGATTGGATAGATTAGCGGTACAGTTGTAAAGAGAGACTAGCGTTGCGCGAAAGACAAGAAAATGTATTACGACACACCAGAAAAGGAGAAGAAGACTTGGTCAGGGAGAATCAAGAAGTGGTTTAAGAAGGAGAAACCAGGGAAGGACAGTTACTCCACCGAAAACCCCTGCATCCATTATGATTGCGAAATATGGGTATCATACTTGTATTTGGTTAGATAATTGGGTGAGATACACCAAGGACGATGGAGTATTAGCTTTTCCAGAGCAGGGTTCATTTAATTTGGCGGTATTAAGAAATTTGAGGGAAAGGATGATGAATTTGGAACCAAGACCTAGACCGACACAGTTTGAGGCTTTGACGGAATGGGAAGACGAAATGCATGAACGAGAGAGACAAAGAAGTGGTAGAGGATATAGGTACTGGTTTGGAAGACCATACGGACACGAAACGCATAGCGATCGAATGAAAAGATGGCGAGATGCGAGTATGACTGAGGGTGTGTTCCCTGTAAGAACTGTAGGAGACAATGAAGGTCGAAAGTGTGCAGAAAAGAGGCATAATTTGGAGTCGAGAGGGTATGGAGCGAATGAGTCTGAGGATGGTGTTCTTGATGATATGTTCTATAAAACTCCACCACCGTATCGACCAGAACTAGAAATGTTAACTCCAAGTGCCCCAATGAGAGAAACGATGTGAATTATAAAATCAGAACCAGAATCCCTAAGTTTGAGTAAAAACAGTGGTACCCGGGAAGTAGAAAAGAGATCGGAAGGAAGAACAGATGGAGAAAAGTCTGTAAAATTAGCGAAAACAACCCTAGAATTAACTGAGAAAATAAGAGAATTGACCAAGAATCTAGAAGCCGTAACTGTTCCAGTAACGATAGGTCCAGTAATGCCTATTTTTGAAAAACAGAAGGACAGTGAGCATTGTTTGACAGTCCCTTACAGAAGTAATAACCCTGTAGAACAACCAAAAGTGAGTCAGAATGAGAATCCATGGAGGCAGACTATGAGTGTAATGGAACCAAATTTTACAAATAATCCATTTGTAGATCAGAATTGTGCAGAGAGACGTATGACAATGATACGGTCAGACTGATTTGCATATGGCCATGTCTGAACTGGGGTGGCAGAGTGGGCTGAAGAACGGTGATGGATCAGACCCAGATCTGTTGACTGGGTGTGAGTGTTTGATTGGTTCTGATGCTCCGTCCATCACCACCCTCTTTTGTACCGCTTTGTTCGCCATAAGTTGGCAGGGTATGCTCAGAAGTGAGTCCCTTGCTCACTTTGCCACTGGATTCAAGCAAGCCTGGCTAAAGAAGGCTGAAATGCCAGAAACCGGTCCTAGGAAGCTTGTTTCCGGTCCAGGGAAGGCATGGCTTGGCAGTTCGGGCTGGACTGTTCCCATGAGGCACAGGGTCAGACTGATTTGCATATGGCCATGTCTGAACTGGGGTGGCAGAGTGGGCGAAAGAACGGTGATGGATCAAACCCAGATCTGTTGACTGGGTGTGAGTGTTTGATTGGTTCTGATGCTCCGTCCATCACCACCCTCTTTTGTACCGCTTTGTTCGCCATAAGTTGGCAGGGTATGCTCAGACGTGAGTCCCTTGCTCACTTTGCCACTGGATTCAAGCAAGCCTGGCTGAAGAAGGCTGAAATGCCAGAAACCGGTCCTAGGAAGCTTGTTCCTGGTCCAGGGAAGGCATGGCTTGGCAGTTCGGGCTGGACTGTTCCCATGAGGCACAGTGTCAGACTGATTTGCATATGGCCATGCCTGAACTGGGATGGCAGAGTGTGCTAAAGAACGGTGATGGATCAAACCCAGATCTGTTGACTGGGTGTGAGTGTTTGATTGGTTCTGATGCTCCGTCCACCACCACCCTCTTTTGTACCGCTTTGTTCGCCATAAGTTGGCAGGGTATGCTCAGACGTGAGTACCTTGCTCACTTTGCCCCTGGATTCAAGCAAGCCTGGCTGAAGGAGGCTGAAATGCCACAAACCGGTCCTAGGAAGCTTGTTTCCGGTCCAGGGAAGGCATGGCTTGCAGTTCGGGCTGGACTGTTCCCATGAGGCACAGGGTCAGCCTGATTTGCATATGGCCATGTCTGAACTGGGGTGGCAGAGTGTGCTAAAGAACAGTGATGGATCAAACCCAGATCTGTTGACTGGGTGTGAGTGTTTGATTGGTTCTGATGCTCCGTCCATCACCACCGTCTTTTGTACCGCTTTGTTCGCCATAAGTTGGCAGGGTATGCTCAGACGTGAGTCCCTTCCTCACTTTGCCACTGGATTCAAGCAAGCCCGGCTGAAGAAGGCTGAAATGCCAGAAACCGGTCCTAGGAAGCTTGTTTCCGGTCCAGGGAAGGCATGGCTTGGCAGTTCGGGCTGGACTGTTCCCATGAGGCACAGGGTCAGACTGACTTGCATATGGCCATGTCTGAACTGGGGTGGCAGAGTGGGCTAAAGAACGGTGATGGATCAAACCCAGATCTGTTGACTGGGTGTGAGTGTTTGATTGTTCTGATGCTCCGTCCATCACCACCCTCTTTTGTACCGCTTTGATCGCCATAAGTTGGCAGGGTATGCTCAGACGTGAGTCCCTTGCTGACTTTGCCACTGGATTCAAGCAAGCCTGGCTGAAAAAGGCTGAAATGCCGGAAACCGGTCCCAGGAAGCTTGTTTCCGGTCCAGGGAAGGCATGGCTTGGCAGTTCGGGCTGGACTGTTCCCATGAGGCACAGGGTCAGACTGATTTGCATATGGCCATGTCTGAACTGAGGTGGCAGAGTGGGCTAAAGAACGGTGATGGATCAAACCAAGATCTGTTGACTGGGTGTGAGTGTTTGATTGGTTCTGATGCTCCGTCCATCACCACCCTCTTTTGTACCGCTTTGTTTGCCATAAGTTGGCAGGGTATGCTTAGACGTGAGTCCCTTGCTCACTTTGCCACAGGATTCAAGCAAGCATGGTTGAAGAAGGCTGAAATGCCAGAAACCGGTCCTAGGAAGCTTGTTTCCGGTCCAGGGAAGGCATGGCTTGGCAGTTCGGGCTGGACTGCTCCCATGAGGCACAGGGTCAGACTGATTTGCATATGGCCATGTCTGAACTGGGGTGGCGGAGTGGGCTAAAGAACTGCGATGGATCAAACCCAGATTTGTTGACTGGGTGTGATTGTTTGATTAGTTCTGATGCTCCGTCCATCACCACCCTCTTTTGTACCACTTTGTTCGCCATAAGTTGGCAGGGTATGCTCAGACGTGAGTCCCTTCCTCACTTTGCCACTGGATTCAAGCAAGCCCGGCTGAAGAAGGCTGAAATGCCAGAAACCGGTCCTAGGAAGCTTGTTTCCGGTCCAGGGAAGGCATGGCTTGGCAGTTCGGGCTGGACTGTTCCCATGAGGCACAGGGTCAGACTGACTTGCATATGGCCATGTCTGAACTGGGGTGGCAGAGTGGGCTAAAGAACGGCGATGGATCAAACCCAGATCTGTTGACTGGGTGTGATTGTTTGATTAGTTCTGATGCTCCGTCCACCACCACCCTCTTTTGTACCGCTTTGTTCGCCATAAGTTGGCAGGGTATGCTCAGACGTGAGTCCCTTGCTCACTTTGCCACTGGATTCAAGCAAGCCTGGCTGAAGAAGGCTGAAATGCCAGAAACCGGTCCTAGGAAACTTGTTTCCGGTCCAGGGAAGGCATGGCTTGGCAGTTCGGGCTGGACTGTTCCCATGAGGCACAGGGTCAGACTGATTTGCATATGGCCATGTCTGAACTGGGGTGGCAGAGTGGGCTAAAGAACGGTGATGGATCAAACCCAGATCTGTTGACTGGGTGTGAGTGTTTGATTGGTTCTGATGCTCCGTCCATCACCACCCTCTTTTGTACCGCTTTGTTCGCCATAAGTTGGCAGGGTATGCTCAGACGTGAGTCCCTTGCTGACTTTGCCACTGGATTCAAGCAAGCCTGGCTGAAGAAGGCTGAAATGCCAGAAACCGGTCCTAGGAAGCTTGTTTCCGGTCCAGGGAAGGCATGGCTTGGCAGTTCGGGCTGGACTGTTCCCATGAGGCACAGGGTCAGAATGATTTGCATATGGCCATGTCTGAACTGGGGTGGCAGAGTAGGCTAAAGAACGGTGATGGATCAAACCCAGATCTGTTGACTGGGTGTGAGTGTTTGATTGGTTCTGATGCTCCGTCCATCACCACCCTCTTTTGTACTGCTTTGTTCGCCACAAGTTGTCAGGGTATGCTCAGACGTGAGTCCCTTGCTCACTTTGCCACTGGATTCAAGCAAGCCTGGCTGAAGAAGGCTGAAATGTCAGAAACCGGTCCTAGGAAGCTTGTTTCCGGTCCAGGGAAGGCATGGCTTGGCAGTTCGGGCTGGACTGTTCCCATAAGGCACAGGGTCAGACTGATTTGCATATGGCCATGTCTGAACTGGGTTGGCAGAGTGGGCTAAAGAACGGTGATGGATCAAACCCAGATCTGTTGACTGGGTGTGAGTGTTTGATTGGTTCTGATGCTCCGTCCATCACCACCTTTTTTTGTACCGCTTTGTTCGCCATAAGTTGGCAGGGTATGCTCAGACGTGAGTCCCTTGCTCACTTTGCCACTGGATTCAAGCAAGCCTGGCTGAAGAAGGCTGAAATGCCAGAAACCGGTCCTAGGACGCTTGTTTCCGGTCCAGGGAAGGCATAGCTTGGCAGTTCGGGCTGGACTGTTCCCATGAGGCACAGGGTCAGACTGATTTGCATATGGCCATGTCTGAACTGGGGTGGCAGAGTGGGCTAAAGAACAGTGATGGATCAAACCCAGATCTGTTGACTGGGTGTGAGTGTTTGATTGGTTCTGATGCTCCGTCCATCACCACCCTCTTTTGTACCACTTTGTTCGCCATAAGTTGGCAGGATATGCTCAGACGTGAGTCCCTTGCTCACTTTGCCACTGGATTCAAGCAAGCCTGGCTGAAGAAGGCTGAAATGCCAGAAACCGGTCCTAGGAAGCTTGTTTCCGGTCCAGGGAAGGCATGGCTTGGCAGTTCGGGCTGGACTGTTCCCATAAGGCACAGGGTCAGACTGATTTGCATATGGCCATGTCTGAACTGGGGTGGCAGAGTGGGCTAAAGAACGGTGATTGAGCAAACCCAGATCTGTTGACTGGGTGTGAGTGTTTGATTGGTTCTGATGCTCCGTCCATCACCACCCTCTTCTGTACTGCTTTGTTCGCCACAAGTTGACAGGGTATGCTCAGACGTGAGTCCCTTGCTCACTTTGCCACTGGATTCAAGTAAGCCTGGCTGAAGAAGGCTGAAATGCCAGAAACCGGTCCTAGGAAGCTTGTTTCCGGTCCAGGGAAGGCATGGCTTGGCAGTTCGGGCTGGACTGTTCCCATGAGGCACAGGGTCAGACTGATTTGCATATGGCCATGTCTGAACTGGGTTGGCAGAGTGGGCTAAAGAACGGTGATGGATCAAACCCAGATCTGTTGACTGGGTGTGAGTGTTTGATTGGTTCTGATGCTCCGTCCATCAACACCCTCTTTTGTACCGCTTTGTTCGCCATAAGTTGGCAGGGTATGCTCAGACGTAAGTCCCTTGCTCACTTTGCCACTGGATTCAAGCAAGCTTGGCTGAAGAAGGCTGAAATGCCAGAAACCGGTCCTAGGAAGCTTGTTTCCGGTCCAGGGAAGGCATGGCTTGGCAGTTCGGGCTGGACTGTTCCCGTGAGGCACATGGTCAGAATGATTTGCATATGGCCATGTCTGAACTGGGGTGGCAGAGTGGGCTAAAGAACGGTGATGGATCAAACCCAGATCTGTTGACTGGGTGTGAGTGTTTGATTGGCTCTGATGCTCCGTCCATCACCACCCTCTTTTGTACCGCTTTGTTCGCCACAAGTTAGCAGGGTATGCTCAGACGTGAGTCCCTTGCTCACTTTGCCACTGGCTTCAAGCAAGCCTGGCTGAAGAAGGATGAAATGCCAGAAACCGGTCCTAGGAAGCTTGTTTCCGGTCCAGGGAAGACATGGCTTGGCAGTTCGGACTGGACTGTTGCCATGAGGCACAGAGTCAGACTGATTTGCATATGGCCATGTCTGAACTGGGGTGGCAGAGTGTGCTAAAGAACGGTGATGGATCAAACCCAGATCTGTTGACTGGGTGTGAGTGTTTGATTGGTTCTGATGCTCCGTCCATCACCACCCTCTTCTGTACTGCTTTGTTCGCCACAAGTTGGCAGGGTATGCTCAGACGTGAGTCCCTTGCTCACTTTGCCACAGGATTCAAGCAAGCCTGGCTGAAGAAGGCTGAAATGCCAGAAACCGGTCCTAGGAAGCTTGTTTCCGGTCCAGGGAAGGCATGGCTTGGCAGTTCGGGCTGGACTGTTCCCATGGGGCACAGGGTCAAGACTGATTTGCATATGGCTGGGTTCAAACTGGAATGGCATGGTGAGCAAAAAAACGATGGATTTAGGCCCAGATCTCTGTACTGGGGTGAATGTATGACATTGTTCTGCATTCTGTCCATCAATTGTTGTTTTTGCATTTGTCACCCCGAGTGGGAAGGGTATGCTCAGACGTGAGTCCCTTGCTCTCCATGCCACTGGAATCAGGCTATCCTGGCTGACGAGGGCTGAAAGCCCGAAACCGGTCCTAGGATGCTTGTTTCCAGTCCAGGGAGGACCTGGCTTGGCAGTTCGGGCTGGACTGTTCCCATGGGGCACAGGGTCAAGACTGATTTGCATATGGCTGGGTTCAAACTGGAATGGCATGGTGAGCAAAAAAACGATGGATTTAGGCCCAGATCTCTGTACTGGGGTGAATGTATGACATTGTTCTGCATTCTGTCCATCAATTGTTGTTTTTGCATTTGTCACCCCGAGTGGGAAGGGTATGCTCAGACGTGAGTCCCTTGCTCTCCATGCCACTGGAATCAGGCTATCCTGGCTGACGAGGGCTGAAAGCCCGAAACCGGTCCTAGGATGCTTGTTTCCAGTCCAGGGAGGACCTGGCTTGGCAGTTCGGGCTGGACTGTTCCCATGGGGCACAGGGTCAAGACTGATTTGCATATGGCTGGGTTCAAACTGGAATGGCATGGTGAGCAAAAAAACGATGGATTTAGGCCCAGATCTCTGTACTGGGGTGAATGTATGACATTGTTCTGCATTCTGTCCATCAATTGTTGTTTTTGCATTTGTCACCCCGAGTGGGAAGGGTATGCTCAGACGTGAGTCCCTTGCTCTCCATGCCACTGGAATCAGGCTATCCTGGCTGACGAGGGCTGAAAGCCCGAAACCGGTCCTAGGATGCTTGTTTCCAGTCCAGGGAGGACCTGGCTTGGCAGTTCGGGCTGGACTGTTCCCATGGGGCACAGGGTCAAGACTGATTTGCATATGGCTGGGTTCAAACTGGAATGGCATGGTGAGCAAAAAAACGATGGATTTAGGCCCAGATCTCTGTACTGGGGTGAATGTATGACATTGTTCTGCATTCTGTCCATCAATTGTTGTTTTTGCATTTGTCACCCCGAGTGGGAAGGGTATGCTCAGACGTGAGTCCCTTGCTCTCCATGCCACTGGAATCAGGCTATCCTGGCTGACGAGGGCTGAAAGCCCGAAACCGGTCCTAGGATGCTTGTTTCCAGTCCAGGGAGGACCTGGCTTGGCAGTTCGGGCTGGACTGTTCCCATGGGGCACAGGGTCAAGACTGATTTGCATATGGCTGGGTTCAAACTGGAATGGCATGGTGAGCAAAAAAACGATGGATTTAGGCCTAGATCTCTGTACTGGGGTGAATGTATGACATTGTTCTGCATTCTGTCCATCAATTGTTGTTTTTGCATTTGTCACCCCGAGTGGGAAGGGTATGCTCAGACGTGAGTCCCTTGCTCTCCATGCCACTGGAATCAGGCTATCCTGGCTGACGAGGGCTGAAAGCCCGAAACCGGTCCTAGGATGCTTGTTTCCAGTCCAGGGAGGACCTGGCTTGGCAGTTCGGGCTGGACTGTTCCCATGGGGCACAGGGTCAAGACTGATTTGCATATGGCTGGGTTCAAACTGGAATGGCATGGTGAGCAAAAAAACGATGGATTTAGGCCCAGATCTCTGTACTGGGGTGAATGTATGACATTGTTCTGCATTCTGTCCATCAATTGTTATTTTTGCATTTGTCACCCCGAGTGGGAAGGGTATGCTCAGACGTGAGTCCCTTGCTCTCCATGCCACTGGAATCAGGCTATCCTGGCTGACGAGGGCTGAAAGCCCGAAACCGGTCCTAGGATGCTTGTTTCCAGTCCAGGGAGGACCTGGCTTGGCAGTTCGGGCTGGACTGTTCCCATGGGGCACAGGGTCAAGACTGATTTGCATATGGCTGGGTTCAAACTGGAATGGCATGGTGAGCAAAAAAACGATGGATTTAGGCCCAGATCTCTGTACTGGGGTGAATGTATGACATTGTTCTGCATTCTGTCCATCAATTGTTGTTTTTGCATTTGTCACCCCGAGTGGGAAGGGTATGCTCAGACGTGAGTCCCTTGCTCTCCATGCCACTGGAATCAGGCTATCCTGGCTGACGAGGGCTGAAAGCCCGAAACCGGTCCTAGGATGCTTGTTTCCAGTCCAGGGAGGACCTGGCTTGGCAGTTCGGGCTGGACTGTTCCCATGGGGCACAGGGTCAAGACTGATTTGCATATGGCTGGGTTCAAACTGGAATGGCATGGTGAGCAAAAAAACGATGGATTTAGGCCCAGATCTCTGTACTGGGGTGAATGTATGACATTGTTCTGCATTCTGTCCATCAATTGTTGTTTTTGCATTTGTCACCCCGAGTGGGAAGGGTATGCTCAGACGTGAGTCCCTTGCTCTCCATGCCACTGGAATCAGGCTATCCTGGCTGACGAGGGCTGAAAGCCCGAAACCGGTCCTAGGATGCTTGTTTCCAGTCCAGGGAGGACCTGGCTTGGCAGTTCGGGCTGGACTGTTCCCATGGGGCACAGGGTCAAGACTGATTTGCATATGGCTGGGTTCAAACTGGAATGGCATGGTGAGCAAAAAAACGATGGATTTAGGCCCAGATCTCTGTACTGGGGTGAATGTATGACATTGTTCTGCATTCTGTCCATCAATTGTTGTTTTTGCTGTAGTAATTGTCCACATGATTGTAAACAGCTGAAGAGCATCCACTGTGTACAGACCACATGTTACCGAGTACAGAAAAAACGCTACCTTATACAGCACTAACTGCCCAAAAATGCACACTACCAGTGCAGCCCTGCCCCTGTTGTCCCGTCATCTCTATGCCTCAAAAACCTGTTTGATTTCTCTAGATACATACCTGCCCATCTTTTTTCTCAGTTGTATGTCTATTTCTAACCAACCGACCGTCCACCCATCAGTCAGTGTATCCATCCATGGGTCGTTTCATTTACATTATATTCCCTTCTGTGTGTAAGTCCGTCCAGGTGTCTGCTTCTGTTCACTGATCGCCTAATAAATAACGTTTACAGTAACACATACCAAAATAATTTTTACATGTTTTTTAAAGTGTTTGGTATTTTATGGCTTATACTTAATAAATATACCTTTTTGCCTATGTTATTATCCTTTCCTGGATGCGACTTCATGATTTTCTTAAGCACACAATGCTAGTTATCTTGATTTAGACCACTCCCCTACTTGGATAGGCCACACCCCTCTAAGAAATTTGCCACTCCCCTATTAGAGCACCCCCAGTTTTTTTCCCACTTAAAGCCCTGGTGTAATGTTAAAATGAATTGAACGTACATCTGAACCTATTTCTGCAAGAGTGAACGTTACTCATGTCGGAACACAGGGACCAAGTAGGTAACGCTGTCATTTGAGGTCAGCCAGGTGATTTAATTTGGGAGCCTTGAGTGCAGTGGTGGCACTGGTTACATGGCCATGCCCTGTTGGTTTATCATTCTCGGCTTTCTAGCCCCTCTCCTCAAAACTTGGCCTTAGATCTTTAAATATTTGTGAGACATCTGGCTGAGACATTTTAGCTGAGCGCACCAAACTTCGCAGCGAGAGGGGACCATGATTCCGCGCTAGGTCAGACATAAATGAGCCACGTGCTTGACTCCACAACTTGCTGTTTATAAAGTTAATCACCAAGGCAGTGGGGGGCCCAGAGAATGTCATTCCTGTTCCATTCTCGCGTTCCATATACTTGTGAAATGTCCTTTAGGTTGTTTAAGAGAATAGTTCTTCAATTTTGATACAGGGTTATTAATGACAGATGGCCCACCACCAACATTGTAGAATGTGCCATTGCAGTGCAGTTCTTTAAGAGAACCCAAGTAGCTGACCGTGTGGATTTTAAAGCCTCACAACTGCAGGAAATCACCCACAAGAAGTCGAGTTGTACAATGCTGGGGGGGACAGAGCGCAACCCGTTCGGTGTATTGTCTTGTTGTTGGTGATGCAATTTTGTTATGCGTGTAGTTTGCCCTCGGGTCTCCCTGCTTTACAGGCTGACCGGTTACATTGCAGGTAGACTTCTGTATACATGAGTCTCAAGGGTGATACATGCGGATACATCGGGACTCGCATTAGAATGCATTTAGGCGGGTTGCAAATTGTCTCAACTGAAGAAAAGGTGAACCACGAATTCACACAGGACACTGGCCCCCCCTGCCTGCGGAAAAGCTAAGACATGTGGGACAAAAGTGGGGGGACCGGTAGCTCCACACTGAAACACAGTAGGTTTGGTTGTGGGGAAACAGTATGGGGGACCCATTAGCGCCAGGGCAGTCATACCTATTTGTTCTGTTATTAATTGTGTGAATGCATTTAATGGTGATTACTGTGATGTTAGGGAGGGTCTTTGTGGCATAATACTAGGCCTGCCGACCTTGGAGCTCAGGAAGCAGGTACCAGCACCGGTTAGGGTCAACATCCTGCGCTCCAAACATGGATGTCTTTAGGTAATGGGTACGACTGTAAAGTAGTTAGTGTAAGGTTAGAAGGTGCATTGTAGGGTGGTGGTAGGGCTGCTGCCTGTCCTTTGCAACGGGTAGCCAGCACAAAACTACCCACCGCTAACGTGACGTGGCGGGCGGCTTACTTGCCGGGTGGGCCTGCCAGGGTGCCCAGAGCGGTGCATCACCTGCGGTGCGTTAGGCTCATATGCTGCATTGTCCCTTCGAGGGAGCCGACCTCACGTTGCATGGTGCGCTTGCTGGGAGCGGCGGCTCTCGTTTCTTCCTTTAGATCTACCATTGGTTATCATTGCGTTGCAGTGCCTGCTGCCCAAGCCATTCTTATAGTTTTTGGGACCTGGAATAGACTGAATTGTCACACTTGCACAGGTGCAGGGTTAGTAGTTGCGATGTTACCAGGATTGGCAGCACGGCAGGAGCAATGTGTGGTGCAAACTGAAGTGGCCGCCTGACGTCAGTACTGGCAGATAGTTTTCTACAAATTATGCACTTAATGTGTAAATCTGTGAGGTCTTGGGGCACAGCTGGGCCGCTGTTAGGTCAAAGATATCTGGGCGTGTCGATGGTCCTTTCCTGCCCGGGTCTCGAATCACGTGGGCAGTTACCTGGGCAGAGCTCCCTGCTGTATTCAGCGCGTGAATCTAATGTGAGTTTTTGGAAGGCATGGCATAGCACTAGACCTGCAATAGTACATACATCTTCTAGGTACCTGCAATATACCTGCACGCCCATTTCACACACCTCCATGACATCCCCTAAGTGCTGCACCACAAGATGAGTTTACCCTTCCGTAGGGTCGGGGTCCTCTTTGTAAGATGGGGCTGGATTTGGTGCAGGGTATAAGGGGGAAATCAGTGTTCTTGAGGCAAAATAATTAAGCTGGCATGTGAGCTCGTTCTTATGGTAATTGGGGAGTGAACTGATCATTTGTGTCTTTATTTATCTGGCATGGTATCTGTCTGCGATATCCAGGAGCTGAACCGAGTTGTGCTGCCTGGGGAGATGTGCAGGGAGGGAAGGGCCCTACAGCGTCAGTCAGGCATGTGTACCAACAAGGGGGTTTGGGGTGCCTCCTTCCAACACAAGCTAGGTTGTGCAGCAGGGCATGGCAACACCCGGTTGGGTAGGCAGGGATGTAGCGGCTTCCCAAAAGAGCCAATTGGATGAAAAGGAGCACTGGGGGTTGAGAAGAGCTCAAGCATTTTAGTTGTCTCACAATTTAATTTCTCGCAAAGCACAGCCAGTCATGTTGCACTAGTTGAGACCAGTGTGATGTAATTATCTGCTTTAAAGGCTAAGATGGACTGGTGCCTCAGCAGGGTGCGGAGAGTGAGCCTGAAGCTCCGAGGCAGGCAGGCTTGCAGTGTCCTGGGAAGATCCACTGAGGGTTACTGTTATTGAAGGCCTGGGATAGAGGAAATTACATTATTTGGGGGCCAAACTCTCAGCGGATGATTTTTCTTTTCGCTGCAGCTTCAACTGGTTTGGGGCCAAAATCTCAGCAACTAAATTTCAGAGTGAATTTCAAGGCAGCTTTTGCTGTTGGGCTCAATGAGAGTTCTGTGGGGGAGTGGTGTTGCCACGTCTAGCCACATGCACATGTTCCAGTTCAGGACCAGGAGGGAAGAGATTGTGGGGTCAACTGGAAATACCTCCAATGGGTTGTTTTCAAAGCTGATGGACCGTCCTGACCTAGTTGGCGGCTTGGCATCCAAAGTCTCTTGCATATTGCCTGTCGGGAGTTCCCCAAGTACATCACTTCAGAGACATTTACAGGTATGTCCTGGTTCGTTGCGTGGCTTAAGGTTTCATTACTAAAAACATCCATTGCTTTGGGCCACTTGCTCCGAATTGCATCAGATGTTGGGGAGGCACGTATCATAGCGGGGACAGTCACCAACGTATATATGACATTATTATTCGACATGATTGAGTGCAGCACTTAAATGCTATGTTAAGTCACAGCTCTGCACGCCTGGGAGCATGGTGCTTGGCCCAGTGAGACAAAAGGTCTTGGTCACCCAAACGTTACCAGTTGGCCCCATAGAGCCGGGTGCAACAGATTGTACCCGCTCTTAGCAGGACGCTATGCTGCGCTAGGGTCTCGCTTAATGGCATTCACGTGAGATGAGTGCAAAAGTAGCTAGGTTTCACTCTGAGGCAGAGGGGTCATTGCAGGACCATCCAGAAGGGAGGCTGCGCTTGGAACATCCCTGAGAATCTTGGATTTTTCATTGATGTCATTTGGAACACTCACATTACTAATTTTGTAACCGGGGGAGTGTAAACAGAACTGTACAGTAATTTGGGGTACGTTTGGGGGGGACAGTTCACTGCATCCAAGCTACATTGGCATCCCAACCATACCGAGCTGCTGTCTGTTCAATAGGGGTCTCTTAGCTGCATGCTTGGTTCCGTGTGATTTTCTTACACTGGTAACTTAAATTGATCGTAGGTGACCATCTTAATTAGACGGACAAATACAAATGTGTCACATTACAGTACGTGTAAAAAAAATTATATTGCCTTTGCATCGTTTTTCACATAAACTGTTTACATTAATTTAAATAAATGCTGATGTCAATAGGGGCGAGTATTGGATGCACCAAGACATCTGCAGCAGGGAAGGCCACAATGCTGCAAGGATATGAAGGTTAAATAGGATTGGCACGTCTCGCTCGGGTGCCTGCCACTGGGTCACTTGCAGGATTTATGGTGAGTCCAAAGAGCATTGGAGGGGTCATGTCTAAAGGAAACCTGGACCGATTCATCAGCCAGATGTGGTGGTGGCTTCATCCTCATGGTCACAGGATTAAACTCAGTGGGGTCTATTAATCTATCATCCTATAAAGCAGGTAGACTGCAAGAATTTTATTTTGATTAGGTGCGGGGGACTGAAGGACTTGGTGAGGCAAAAAAGCCCATTCCCCAAGGGTACTGGACAATGACACAACATTGGTCCATACGGGCTACAGCACCAGGGATAAAGAAGTGAACTAGGGCTATTGCTAGTTTAAGCACCAAGGGGCACAGTTGGTCAGCAGGTAGGGTGTACCTGGGATCGGATTACAGTAAATAAGCCTTGCGGGCGGTGTAAATTGTCACTCCAAAAAGGGTGCAGGGCTGCAATTGTGGGCATAATACAAATAGTCCCTCAAACCTGATTTGTCACCAGCTGGGTGTTCGCCATTGGTTTAGCAACCAAAAGGGCTGGGCAAATGTCTGGGCTAACTCAGCAAAGTAGTTGCACACTGGATCTGGGGCCTATTCAGGGAGCTTGAGTTGTAAACATTTCCTGCCTGGACAGCCAGCATTGCTAGACCGGTTGAGAAAGCGGGCAGGTACAAGGGTGCTGCTGTCCCTCAGTTGGGGGGAGACAAGGTATGAAAACACTAAGAAGCTACAATGTATTAAGAAAAGTGGGCATGTTCATTACTCAAGAGAAGGCAGGTAGCTGTACTTTGTGCTCCCCCCCGTCCCCATCCACTTGTCAGCGCCATGGCTCGCATTGGCGAAGGAGGAAAAGTGCATGGAGGGGACATCAGCCTGGAAGCACAGCAATTATACATCGCGGGCAGAAGGTGAGGGGCCAGCATGCAATATGGCCATGTTATGAAGCAGAATATGGGGGGTCTGGTGCAATGCCAGGGCACTACATTGGACATAATCAGTCAGAAGGGTACAGTGCCAGGAGCAGCGTAATTCCTGAAGCTAGCTATGGGATATCATGGGTTGTCATTCCTTATAGCGGTGTGCTGCGACTCCTAGGAGGCCTGGCCCTTTGCCCTTCAGGAGAGCGTTATTTACTGTCTCAGGCTGACAGCTCGCCGATTACCAAGGTTCAGGTTGAGCAGGTAATGTAGGCATGCCTTACAATGCCAGACAATGCGGGTCATGACAAGCGCTTTGGCAGTCACTCTTTCAGGAGGGGCAGCGACTGCAGCTTTCATGGTGGGCATGCAAGCGGAGTGCATCATGCAGGTGGAGACGATGCCCTGTTTTCAGCTACCTTCAGCCTGGCTTCCTTTGGGGCCCTGAGAATCAGTGAGTTAGGGGCAAAGTCCATAACACTCTTCGGGGGTGGCATTAAAGGGACAGGATGAGCTCATCATGCAGGCGGGATGATGGGAATTCCAATGTTTAAAGATATACCTGTCCTTAGCCACCCAGGGGAGTGGCCCGGAAGAGAGGTTATGTTAATTATGTACAGTTGAATTTGGAGTATACCACTGGCACCCTGGTGATGCACTAGTAGTAATGGGGTGTAGTGTTATTGTTGAAACTATATGCAAGCTTGAGTAGGGGTATAGGATGGTGTGCAGTGCTCAAAAAGGGGTGTTGGCAACCTAGCTCTTCCTTTTGCCAGGATCAATGGTCTTGGTGAATGGCTGTCCATGCGTCGTGTGAGTGACGCAAGGGGACGAAGTCAGGAAATGGAGAATGTTTTTTTTTCCTCCACTAAGTTTATTTGGTTGGGAGTGCCAGGCATGCGCTGGAACAGCTTGCTGAAGAAGCTGCAACACAGACTAGGGGGGTGTCTCCCCTCCCAACATCCCGGTAGTCCACCTGGGAGGCAATGATCTGACTCTCTTGGGGAGGAGGGATCTGTTGCAAGAATTGAGGTCCTCCATGTGTAGGTTAGGCAACCTATTGGGGGCATGTGAGTTATTGGTGGTCTGAGATACTCCCTTGTTTAGTGTGGCGAGGAGCCCAGTCAGGGGAGGCCGTGGAAACCTCGTGCAGGAAAGTTAACAGAGTCATGCGTAAATTCACTGATCAGAGGGGTTTGGATCAGGTATTGGGCTGCATGCCAAGTCCACAGGGTGTTTTGAAGAAGATGGGGTTCACCTGTCTAGAGTGGGCATGGACTTATTCTTGCTGGACCTGGGGGAGGCCCTGGAATCAGCAGGATGTAGGTAAGAAGTCCAGCCTTGGTGGGGAGCCCTGGTTGTGACGGTGGCAACACCCAGAGCTGTGGCGGAGTTACAGGGTGATCCAGAGGCGGAAAGGTACTCAGGGGTACCCTCTTCATGAGTACAAAGGGTGCAAAGGCCAAATTCCCCAGCAAGTCCTCGCGCTGGACCCTGGAGGATGACCGCGCCCCGTTAGTCCTATGGGCGGTTGTAAGATTGAGCAACCGGAGGTTGCCTGGAACGCTCCGCCCCTTCAGAGGCGTGAGTAAGGGGTGGACTGCTGGGAGGGGATATCCCCTCCCCCAAAACTGGTACGCACCGATTGACGATGGCCACGGTGTAATTTAGCTCATCAGGCATGGAGGCGGCGGAGGGGCTGCCTGCCCTTGGATCGCCCGTAAGATAACCCACCATGTTGGCATTTTTAGTATGCAAATAGACCTGCAGCAATTTTCTCCACAAACAAGGTGTCTTGGGGTTTACTTCCTAATAATATTGCCGTATGTGGGATGGGGAGTGTTGCTGATATTGGCACTAGGGCGCATACGCTCCAAAATAAGCAAAGCACAAGACTTTAAATCGCCTTGCGCAAATAGCTACTCATATACTCGCGCTCCCTTGATTGGCGTTTGTGTAGCACACAGTCTGTCTTAGTAGGGCATTGCAGCACATTTGGTACTTTCCAACAGAGACACGAGACACTAGTCAGATTCGGTCTGTGGAGATCTGCAGTCAGTGGTCTGGTTTGGTTTAGTTTGGTGTGGAATTAAAAGCGCGCGCCTTTTATTCTGAATACAACAATAATGCTACTGGTTGAAACGCCTGCACTTGTGGCAGAGTCGCTATTCCAATCATGTTCAACTGTCCGGGCTCCTACTTGTCCTAGTTTATGAGATGCGTCCCAGGCCACTGTATAGATCCCTCCTTTATATTTTAGAATAATGGGCTTGTGACCTCGATTCCATCCGCGCCTCATTCATCACACAGCCTCCTCAAGATTGGCTTATTATTAGATCGCTGTATCTTTTATTTAAGGCAAAGCTTGCTCTGTTCCTCTAGATAAAATCGTGATTCCTGTAAAAGTTGAAGCTATTGTTGCGGCCACCGCACCTGCTCACCACACCTTGCTGCATTTATTAATTTCCTTGCTTTCAATCCATTATTTGACAATGCGGAAAGAACAGTGGTGTCAGTTACGGTATTGTGCAAGGTGCTCTTGTCCTGATGTGATATATATGTAGCAACACTGAATAGTATAATGATGTGAAAAAGATAGAGATGCTTATTTATATACATACCATTGTTGAGTTTGGTTTGTAGAATGTATGTTTTACAGTAGAAGGTGGGGTTCTGTTTTCACGTATGTTGAACAGAGGGGTGCACTAATTGTGTTGCTTTACCATGGAGTCGAGAAATGAGTGAGAGACTTATTTCTGTATGCTCATACGGGAGTGAATGACTGTGCTTCTAGTGAGGTCCTCTATTAGGCAACAGCCAGTTCCTTACTGCCATCATGAATTACAGATGGTCTTCAGTGTGTCTTATCATTGTAAGGAAAACGTTCCATAATTTTGCTCACTGCACGGAGTACAAAGTTGCACCACTGCGCACCCTTTTAAAGGAGAGGCATTTAGTGGGGGTTCTGTTTTTTTATGTATCACGGAACCTTTGTGGTCCAGGTTCATGAATATCCCTATTGGCAATGCATAGTACTTTAGAGGATGAGCACTAGTCACAGGGAGCCGGTGAAGTGCTTGGGGAGCTGTAATGAATGATGTGATGCAGGTGCAGGTGTAGGTGAAACGTTTGATGGCTGATGCACTCTGTATTCTTTGTGGCCTTCTGAGTAGGCAGAGTATGAACACAGGAAAGCGTGTTTTCTGCTATCTAAACTGTGCCGAGGTACAAAATATGCAGCTGCATGAAACATCGGGATAGGGAGCTTGCACAAGATGTTCAGTTGGGGTTATGATGTAAAGGTGGCACTTGATACGATGTTGGTGGCACAGCTCTCCAAAGAGCTTCATGGAGGGAAACTCTTTCAGAGTATTAAGAAGGGCAAGGCTGATGCATGGCTTCCACCATCATCAAGTGCTACCATTGTTGCGTAACGGCCAGAGCTACAGACTTTGATGGTGGGGACCCAGGTCCGAGTCTCTGCGTCGGCTCAGCATACTGTGATTCTGGCCAAATCACTTAATCTCCAGGTGCCTAATAAAAATGAATCTGTCCTTCCGTAATGTAACTGGTGCCCATGTAAAGCGCTCAAATACCCTCGGGTTGAGTTTGCGCTATAGAAAAGTGGAGAAAAAGCATTTGCAATGCAATAGGTCTCGCATTCCGTGAGAGTTTGAGCTATTGGCATTCTAAAGGACAATGCCTTTATCTTTTCTGTTGGTTTTTAAAACTTAAATAAAAGGCATTGTCATTTACAATGCCAATAGCTTAAACTCTCGCAAATGTGAGACCTATTGCATTGCAAATGCTTGTTTACTGCAGCTCCTCCACCTCACTCCACTGATACCTTTCTTTCTTGGGGCGGAAAATCTTAATTATTGGCTCTTCTCTGCTTTTGAAACTCCTACCCCACTGACACATTTCCACTCTCACTGTAACTCCCCTTCAGTGCCATGGTTTACAGCAGACCTTTGTGATGCAAAACGCAGCTGTAAACTATAGGAAAGGAAGTGGTAAAAAACAACCTTCAACCTTGAGACTAAAAGTACCTACAGGGCAGTTATTAAAGATTACCATGCCACATTTGTTTGGCTCCTATTACTCACTATGCTAAGGAATTAGAAGTATCCATCAATTTCTACAGCAAAATATTGTTAATTGCTAAAATATGAGTACAGCCTATTGTTAGTAGCTATGTCGTAACTCTGTTAAAAGATCTGTGTTCTAACCTTTCTACGTTTTTTCTTTTCTTTCTCTGTTTGTTTAATTGTGCTCTGGGGTTTGCTTTAGGAAATGGTGATAAGGAACATCATTAGGGTGAGGTCGCCATGTTGACGACGGTTCCTAGTTTATTCCATGACATGTACTTCATGTTCTCGAGGTATGCAGTGAGTTGGGGTTCTTATTACTGTTATTGTTTAGTTGGGCTGCTTATGTTCCACTTACACCAAACTACACTACACTTGCCAGTAGTTGACACTGGGCCTGGACAATCTCTCTAGGTACATCCCCACCATCACAGTCGTGTCTCATGGCTGACCATGCTAGTACTGCGACACAGGGCTTGGTCTGCCCTCTGATATGGAACATCAGTGGCATCCTAGACACTGTTAACCGAGGGGCAGTGCTGAGACAGGCCAAGAAATACTCTGCAAATGTGCTCCTTCTACTAGAAACCCACTTGGTGGAGAATAGATGCCCATTCCTAGCTTGCATGGGATACACGCAGGTATATTACGCTGGGCTTACCCAAAGGTCACTGGGTACGGCCATTCTGTTACACAAACACTTCTCTCTTGTGGTTTACAAAGTTTGGCATGATACCCTTGGCCATTACACGGCGATATATGGCCTTTTTCACAGGCAACCCATTGCACTGGCCAGTGTTTATGCCCCTCCACCACTGACGCAAGACTTCCTGAAAACCTTCGGGCCTTGGTGGCACAGTTTCCCACTGGACGCTTAGTCCTGGTGCGTGATTTTATAGGGGTTGGTGGATTGGGAGCTGGACAGGACATCTAAGAATGGGGAGGTGGGCGAAGCGCCTTCTCCCCATGCATGGTTTCTCTAGGTCATGGGTCTGGGGATATACATTCTGTTCTGAAGCTCATAAACTTCTGTCCAGAATTGATTCTTTCCTACTACCCGCCTTGGACTCTGACTGGGTCAAGGATGCACACATACACGCTGGTGACCTTTCTGACCACTCTCCTTTGGAAAGAAGGTTGCAAATCGTCCTGTGGACTTCACAGCTGGGATGGTGCCTTATCACATGGTGGCTACAGAACCCTCAAACCAGTGCTCATGTACACAAGAACGATGGCATGGGGCTGCTCTGGGAGGCTCTAAAGGGCACCATTAGGGGGATATCATTGTTCATATTAGCGGCCAGCGCAGGAAGCACAGGCAGGAAATGACGAACCTGGAAACCCGTATCCAGGAACGGAAGGCGGCCTACGCCACAACTGGCTCCTCTTCGGTGCTGTTTGATTCCCTCCCTCAACAAGAGGTACTCCGAAAATTACTCCTTGGTAATCCCAGGAATGGTTGGCTTGCAACTTAGAGCTGTATATATCAAAGGGGAGACAAAACTAGCAAGACTCTCCAATGGTTTTGCTTCAATGTGTTGGGCCGTGTTCTACCTGTTCTGCCTTCTACGCAAATTGAGCTTCTGTCTCAACGTCCTCAAATGGATACGACTACTATACACTGATTTCCAGGCACAAGTTTGTGTGGGGAATTCAGTATTTACTCAATTCTCGCTACAGAGAGGTATGAGGCAGGTTTGTCTCATGTCGCCGTTGCTATTTGCAATAGCAGTCAAACCTTAGCGGTGTGACTGAGGGTTGATGCCTTGGTTAAGGGTCTAGAGTGGGTTCCAGGGGTTTCAGATTAAATTGCATTATACTCAGACTACGTCTTCATCTTTCTTGATGATCCTCCGGAATCGGAGCACTGTGTGCTATGGATCATGGGTGTCTTTGGGGCCTTTTCTGGGCTTAAAATTAACAAAGCCTAATCTGTGGTCTACCCGATAGTGCGCACTCATTCGGCGCCCGAGAGGGCAGACGGCATGCCAGTTCTTCTGGATGGCTTCTTTTATTTGTGAGTATGTTACTGATGGCACGTTTGGTCCTGGGCTCACAGCAAAATCTCACCTGAAACAAATCTACCAGGACTTTGGGTTTTTGGGAGACACTACAGCTTTCTATACTCAGACGCTCAGCTATATATAAGATGGTCATCCTGCCCCGCCTGCTATACCAGCTGCAGAACTAAACTGTTATGGCTCTCATACTCCCTCTTCAAGAAACTGGGCTTGTTGGTAATGACTTTCTGTGGCACCATCATACACCATGGATAATCCTCACTAAATGTTACAAACCCCCATACGATAATGCCATTGTGACAGTGGGCATATTCTCATATTATAGGACCTGACGCCTCATCGTAATAAACGAGTGGTGGTGTAGCTCTACACCCGAACCTCCATATCATACTGAAAGATGGGCAATGCAGGGAATGCCTCATCTTCATTTACTATATGGGGGACCCTGCTGGACGACCTTCCACCGACAACATTAATAACACTTTAGGTATGAAAGGATCCACAGTGGGCCCCTTGGGTGGGTGGACGGTTGACAAGAGTAACCCCACTGTGGCACAGAACACAGGTGCCGCAGGTTACAACCCTGATGGGCTTCAAACCATGGGACACCATAGGCATCTCGACACTAGATGACATCATGTTGAGTGCTGTATTGAACTCCTTTTCTGAGCTGCAGACAGAAGATGCCCTGAACTGTCCACAATTCTTCCAGTATCTACAGGTCCGGCATGCCCTTACTCAGTATGTCAGGGGGCTTTCCAAATTGCCCAACTTAAGCCCTATGGAAGCTAACTTACTCATGGGAGACTTGACCAGCCACAAAGTATCCCAGGTTTCGCGCTCACTGGTGGTCCATACTCCTGATTCCTTTGCCACTCTTAGGGAGGCATGGGAGGGGGACCTGAGACCTCGCACTGATGAGCACTGGAGGGAGGCCAGTGCATCCCATTGTGGAACGTCAATTGCCTCACCGTTTTGGAAAAAATTGCTTAGGGTTTACTACACGCGAGTGGAGATGTAGAGAATGGGAGTGGATGCTGCACCGCCGTGCTTGCACTGCTTGACACAACTGGGATACCTGCTCCACACAATTTGGTCATGTGACCCTGTTTTAGGAGGGGCAGTTACCATGCCTAGACCTGGTGTTAGGGTTGACTTTGCCCTTTGATCCCAAGCTGGTTATTCCCCATGTCACAGAGGAGATAGACTCAGACAGATACCACACTGTGCTCTTATGGCTGGGCTTGGTGTTGGCGAAGAGGCACATTATCAGGGCCTGGACAGACTGCAGCTCTCTGCCGGAGAACAGGAGTGGAACACTGCAGGAGTCTGACAATACCCATCTATAAAGCCCGGGGCTGTCCTCTCAAACACTACAAAATATGGGCGGCATGGTGTAAGTATTGCAGGATTAACCTCTCGAGAGCTGAGAACCCTCGCACCTTCATGAATGAGGAAATTCGTATTTACACGATCAAGGGTTGAGATGGGGCAACAAGGGGACCGGTGGCACGAGATGGCAGGCATAAGGTGGGGATTGGTCGGTCCGTGTGAGAGGGAATATGTTCAGTGATGGTATGCTGCAAGGTTTATGTCAGTGGCTCAGTTGATCGTACACGTACAGTGCCGCAATTTCAGTTGTGTAGTTGTCTGGTTCGACAAATCTTTTCAAAACCAATAAAAAGATGTTGTAAAAAATAAACAAACCTTTCCACATTCTTTCAAGACAAAATAACTCAAATTTATTCCAAATTTTCTAAACAATCTCCATGAAAATGCATCCATTTGTTTCCCTTCTGTCGGTCTTTAGGATCAGTTTGTTACTTTCTGATCTCACATTTCTATCCGGCGAGGATTCCATTTGGAACCTTGCACCCAACTTCTTTTCCTTAAGAATTGATACTATTTGCCCTGTTCACACTGATGTATGTAGCTCATCTTTGCAGGCAGTCAACGTACTTGAACTCCGGAAGCATGCACTCTTGGGACCCCAATATCTTCTAGCAACCTACCTCCTTATTTTCTCTCCCCATGACAATTGTAGAGAAAGAGATTAACAAAACAGCCTTCAGCCTATCTTGAATCAAATACATTGCAAAACTACATTCAATCTAGTTTTCACCCCAAGTATTAAACAGAAACTGCTCAGCTGGCCATTTCTGAGGACCTTAAAGCCATCTTGGACCAGGAATGCTCTGCGGCTCTAGTTGTACTAGATCTAGCTGCAGTCTTTGACACAATCTGTCATTCCAGCCTCTTCACATGCATTTTTAGTACTGAGATATGCAACTCAGCCCTAAAATGGCTGTGCACTTGTCTAACAGGATCCAATTCGTTTTGAGGCCTCCTTTTCGTTCATCTGCTTATCCTATCTCTTACAGTGTTCCTCAGGGCTCCTCTGTCAGCCTGACCCTTTTGACATCTACACTACACACTACTCCTTTAGCATACTTAGTCATCCATAGCCAACTGGATAAAATCAGTCTTGAGCTGAACATTAATAATCTGGAAGTTCTCCAGTTTGGCAGGCAATCCATTGTTTGGTCTTCATCTTGGCAGCCATGTGAGCTGGGACCACACTCATCCCTGCTACCAATCCAAGGAATCGAGGTTTTCTTTTTGATTGCAATCTGATCTCCTATGCTAAAGTCATTCAAGTCACGTCTACCTGATTTTTACTTCTCAAAGTTGATTCAGGTTCTCAAGACCAACATCTCTAGGAAAAACGTTGGTCCAATTATTAATGACTTCTCTGCTTCATTATGACATTCCCTTTACTTGTCCATCCTAGGCTACCTTTCTCATCATCTCCAGAATTCTCAAGATGTAATATCCCCCTCGACCCTCAGTATCCTGACATTCCAAGGACATTAAATGGCTCCCTATTTGCAAACATACCATTGTCATAACCACTATGGAGAATTTAAGGATTAATGAGATGAAAGCCAGGCAGACTCCATTGCATGAGTCCCACAGGATGAAACTCCAAAATACTGACAAGATCTATTGTTTCCGTGGAGTTTTGTCTGGCGGGTTCAGTGAGGTACATAATGGTAAGATGCACGTCTGCTCAGATGTACACTACCTAGAGCAGTCAATGGCAGGGCACTGCTACAAGTCACTGCAGTAAGTACATCTGATGTATACAAGTCCTATCCTGTTGGAAGTCTTCTCCATTAATCCTGGGAGTGTGGTCAAGGGATGGGAAGATAGGCTTCAAGACAAATTTAAGGTCAGTATCATTCCTTTTATTTTTGTTTACTTACACTTGTTGCCTTCTTACACCTCTCCGCACTTCTCACACCCTTCATTTGATCACCCACCATGTTTTGAGGGGAGGTGGGAACATAGGTTAGAAAAGGGTGCAGTACAATGGGAAAAATGGAAAAAAGGACAAAAAAAGGCTTAGAAGTAAGGCTGAGGATGCTGACGTATTAGTTGATTGTGGCCCTAGTCATATGTATATTGGGACGCCTGTATTGTGTTGCCTTCTATAGTGCCCAAATTATATATTAATAATCTTCTTTACACTGAGTCCTATTTTTCTTCGTTACAGTCCCAACACTGTGAGTGACGAGCCTATGGCTGAAGAAAACCTCCACTGTCTCCACTTTTTTTTAATGTTTTCCTTCCCATCAGACAGGGTACAAATAATCGCATCTCTGCATGTGTCATTCATGTACCATAAAAGTACCCATAATGCTGACACAGGACGGCTATCACAAGAAAGAGCAAATTCAGCATGATGAAATATGAGGCTGTAGAAAAGCAGCGAAATTGAATACTAAACCCATTGGAACTTATTGAGCAACACATTCAGAGTGTTTTAACAGATGTGAACCTTAGAACTGCAGGACCAAAAGTTGCCGAAGTCTCCCCCAGCTTGAATCTATAACGAACAATACACATGGTTAGGGCGTGTGAGGTCTTTTGTCTGGGCCTTAGCGGAGCAAGGGTCACTGGGGTGTCTCTTTGGTGGGTACTGTCATTTACCACTGGTGTCCAAGGCCTCAGCTGCTGTTGCTGTAAACATCAAATAGAGAAGAGGCTCTACAACTGTCCCACGCTTGCCTCTTGGTAAGCACTCAAATCACAGAAATGGCATGATGCCGTCTTACTGTGCTTAGGGAATCGTCTCCCTAGCCCTAGTTGTTTCCCTACCTACCTACTGCTAGTACCCATACCCAAAAAAGGGGCAGTTCCAAGATTTGGACAAGGTGGGCTCACTCATGTAATGTGACATGCTTCATCATTGGCTACCTCGTCCGACCCTGGTGAGATGGTACTATCAGAGCGGACTCAACCTCAGTGGGGGCTAACTTGAAGGAGTTCTTAGAAATTGATTTTTTTCTCTGCATAAAATACTTGGATCCACTTTCTGTCTAAAAAAATCCTTAGGGTATACCCCAAAATATACTTTATTCAGGTGGTACAGTAGGCTTAAATAAAAATACCATAAGGTAGTCTCAGAGGACGTACGTGGTTGCTATGACCCTTACCGCTCAGCTGGTGATAATGCAGGCTCATATCACTTACATTCCTGAAATGCTCCCTGCAACACTTTACCCTCTTGTCACACAATTGTTTAATGAATTAACTTGGTCAGCTGTGATGCTTAGAAATTGAGGCTACTGTGCATGTTAGTTCCTTTGGAGAGTACAGTAAGCTGGGTATTGCTCAGGGAGCTTTGCAATCAACGGAATGCTCCTATTCACATTGGATAGTACAACTTAGCTTGAAAGGGGAAACAGCAAAAAAATGAATCCTGTACCTGTCAAATGGGCCTCTAGACCAATACACAGATTGTGCCTCCAAGTGCACATAAAGCAAAACAATATTCTATCAGTTGGGCCATAGGCACCCTGCTATAGCAGCACAGATAATAAGCTCGAGCCAACCAAAGTCCAAGCTACCTACAGGCTTTAAACACACTTCATGTCCATAGACATCAAATCTTATGAGGCTTTATTTTACCTTGAAGATCTTTTTCAGAGGTGCTGACACTAAGCAATTGAGGGACATGGCTTTCATGGGGGAAAATGGCACTTTCTTCTAATGCCACTTCATCAGCAACAACCAGCCCAGCACATGGGAGAGGAAGTTCAGGTATCTGTTGTGGGCAGGTATGATGAGTTTAACAGGATGAGGATTATTCATCCCCCATCCCACCAGATGGTGTATGTAAAATATTGAGTGTTTAACTTGGGGCTATAGAACATATCGAATCATTAAACATTAAACATCGGCTACCACTATATGTTCAAGGTTAGTATATATAGATATATACACAGTTTTCTAAACTCCACATCTATGTACCTTGTAGATATGTATCTTCAAGGTACGTAGGGTGGTGTGTGGTGGGTTTTCTATCACATTGTTTCGGTTTTTACATTGGCCTAAAAAAATATGGAATCCAGAACGGCGGCCTCGACTCGATCGTCAAGGTAAGCATATGTAGTTAAGTACAGGTTTAGTATTCGTAACTCCACATCTATGTGCCTTATCTGTTGTAGTGCAAGCAGTATTTCAAGAAGCCCTCCCCCCTCCTATTTTCTGCTAAACTTGCCTAAGAACCCAGAAATGTGTTTGGAAATGTAAGCACTGGGTGCACCCAAACTGATGGCTTACACTTTTGTGCTTGGGATTTATTTCAAAATCAATATGCAATGAGAGAACTGACTGACTCGCTGGTAGTGTGGTATTTCTCCTCTTTGAAAGATAGCCTTTATTCTAAGTTCTAAATGGGGAGCTCTTTGCTGCAGAAAAATAATCTCAATATACATGGTTATTCATATGCATCACAAAGAACATTACTAATAATTGGCATACTCGTTAATTATGTGGTGGCGTAGTCAGCAGTGCCAGGATACATCTCCCCATGCCATGCCAGGATGCCACCCAAGCTGCTGCTATTCTCTGCTTTCATAATCCTATGTCAGAAATTCACAGATTTAAAAGTCTCAGTGGACGCAATCCCTGAATCTTCCCGTTTCCCCAATTACAGTTTAGTAGATTTCACCAATATGCACAATCACAGTTTGAAAAATATGCCCAGTCTGCACAACTGATTCCCATAATTTCCCAGTTTGCTGATCCACTCTCTCTCCCAGTTTGAACAATACAAATACATTCAAAATGTAATCCCGGATGATCCATGTTTGTACCATTCCAGTATTTTCCCGCCAGTCCCTTGTGTATAGGGGCTTTGTAACACTGACAGTGGGACCAAATATTTCCTCAAGAATCACTCCCACTAGCATCCTATGCAATAATGTTGGCACTGCATCACTTGAGAAGCGTCATCCCGCCAACCTAAATCCCTAAATCACAATAGAGGGCCTGATGGCATGAGACCAGAGAAGCGTAAACTTATTCAACTGCCTGCAGTACTGTCCTCTTTAAATGTCTGAAAACATAACGCACCATAGGCTGTAGTAATACTTACGCAGCATGCATTATGCTTGAACCTCTGCTTCCGTCTTTTGTAGTGGAGTTCACAATTATAGAACACAATGGAAACATGAAAGCCTCCTTACACCACATAGGAAGATGTGACATTTGAACTCTTGCAAGGCTTTTAGTTAATTCATGAGGGTCCCATGCTCACTGTGTCATTGAAACCAAGCTTTACTCGGCTGATGAGCCCATAACTAGGGTGATACCGGTCCTGGGCTGCTTGTGTTCCATTTCAGGGAGGAACTGGCTTGGCAAGCATTTTGTTTTCGTTATGTATTTCACATTAATAGTTCACTTCTCATTTTGTCCTTGATGTCAAAGGTTGTGGATATTATTCTTGTAATGTGATTATTAGTCAACGACAAAAACCTGTTCAGCTTCTGACCCAGGTCCAGGAAGAGGAATCATCCCTGCCTTTTTTGTGTTTTTTGCAGATATATATAGCGCAAACTCGACCCGGAGGTATTGGACCGCTTTACATGAGCACCAGTTACATTACAAAAGGACACATTTTTTGGTAGGCACGTGGAGATTAAGTGATTTGCCCAGAATCACAGGATGTGGCGTTGACCCCGAGGCTCGAACCTAGGTTTCCCAGCACCAAAGTCGGCTGTCTAGCAGTGAGACCACATCCTCTCCACATCCTTGGCAATAATACATGCTGGCTGCTGCTTTGTTAGGTGCCACTTGCCACAGCTGCAGGTGCTACACTGCCCACAGCCATTGTGTAGCCCAATTCCAGGTGATTTCTCTTGGCTATTGAGTAATGTATTCTTCATTTATTTCATACACTTTTGTAGTTTTAATAGGACCATTTAATGTCTATAAGTATTCTTTCCTTCTGTCCTCCCTCCCTCATTCTGCTTTCTTGTGTTCGTTTATCTTCTTTCATTCTTAGAATAGGGTACCTGTGGGTTAAGGGGAGTTTGTCCTATGTACTATGGATTCAAATGCAGCAGTGAGGAAAGCCCAGCGGGAGACTCAGGCAGAAAAGACTGAATTAACCAGGAGTTTTACCACAGATGTGGGTAGGCCTGGCAAGGTCCAAGATGGATGCAACTAATTTCCTAGCCTGCTCCCCACCGTGTAGGCATTCACGGAATAAGCCTGTGGCATGTGCGAAGGTTTGAAAGGGGAGCAGGGCTTGAAAGGGGCGAGGTATGCACGAAGAAATGAAGGAGTACTCACTCTTTAGGTTTCAGCTAAACTGCTCTTACACTGTCTCTTCCAGACATGTTGTATATACTTTGTGGGCTAAAGCCTGCCCACAGACTTCCCATTTGCTAGCTCCATCATTACTTTCAAATTCTTTCTCCCCGTTTGTCCAAGGCATGCATGGGTCATGCCTTTTCGTATGTTTAGCCTTCCCCACGACCAGGGACCAATCACTACCATCCAACCAGTCGTCCCATTTTAGCATCTATTTTCGGCAAGACGAGTGCTTGAGGCTTAACTTGCTCTGAGCTCCGCTGTAAACAGGACTGTAAATCTTGTTATCTGATAGACGCTGTTTAGAAACATAACATCCAAAATCCGCTGGTTCAGATGAGCCTCACATCTGATCAATGACTTAAGCTCAAGTTTGAGATTAATCGCCCCCTAATATAATCTGGGATGTTTTATACGGTTATTCCTTGTGCTTCGGCACATTCCTCATGGCACTTTGATTTAACTGGTAGCAGCCTAAAATTTGTCTCCTAAATCGCAATCCAAAAACCTAAACATAATTTGCTTTGACTTTGTGTAAATGTGTATGTTTTTCAAATTAGCATGCTGTTCCTGCCCACAAGTAGTATGTTTCCATAGTTATGTACCCTACGCGGGGGCATCGCTAGTACCGTATCATCCGCAGTCTAGTACAATGGTGCATCAAGCACCAGGCCAGGCCGGCATCTGCCCGGCTGTGCAACGCTGCGTGCCAGTCACACATCTGAGCCAGAGGAGGGGTAGGGGGCATGCGGAAACTCAAGGCTAGGACTACTTGCTCACAGGTCATGCAAACAGTCTTAAAGTCTTTAAATACACCCCTTGGTTCACTACATTCATCTGAGGACAGGCTGCACAGGATCCCTCCTTTGTCTGTTTTTCACCTAGATTTGATTACTTTGTTATCCAAGTTACTTCCGCATTTACTCTGGTAATAGGTCAGAAGGAAATGCTGTGCATGCCAGAGGTGCTAATTGGTGGTCCTCTGCACATGTCTCTTCCTGCATTAAATATAGTATGTTAGCAGCAATGCCAGTCTTAGAAATGGGGTTTCTGTTTGGCTAAGGTATACATTCAAGCCAGGCAGAACCCACCACTCTAGTTAGGGTAAGCTTGATACACAACTGAGATAACCTGTGCTCACCTTCTGGTAGCTTGGCACAGAGCATGTAGGCTTATCAAAAGAGGCAATTTAAAGTATTTGAGGAACACACACACAGTAACACAATGAAAACACCACAAAAAACCCTACACAGATTTATAAACATAGCTTTCTGTATTATAAACAAAAGCAGACCAAAACGATAAAGACAATATATGCTTTTTAAGATATGCACGCTTAAAGAGTGTAAGGAATCACGGTGCTCAATAGTTCTTGCGTGTCCATGAAGCACTCACGTTTAATAGATTATCTTCAGTCACCCTGAACGGTTTGCACTGCCTCAATCGAAAGGCTCGATAAGAATCCATCCGTAACCGCATTGTCAAAGAAATTACCAGCGGAGTAAACATGCGGCAAGCCCTCGACTGGTCCCTTGACACCTTGATGCAAAGGCTATCCCAGCTGCCTATTAGAGGGAGTGCTGGGAGCTGCAGGGACCTCCTGGGTCCGATGAAACACAGTACCTTCTTATTCTCCAAGCAGGCTGTAATTCAAAGTGCGCATGACTATTTGGCCAAACCGAGAGGGCCAGTCAAAGTGTCATTGCACACTTAAGAGTGGGCAGACCACACCTCTCCTGCCCTGCCCTGAGAGCAGAGCAGCTCCGCCTGCACACCGCGTGAAAAGGAGATGAAAACAATAAAATGATAATAACATCACGCTATTATCATTTTATTGTTCCTTAGTTACACTGCTTGAAAGCAGTGGGGTGACGCGCCTCCACCTTAGTGGAGGAGCCGCCACTGCCAACTCAGCAGAGCAGTTAGTGAAGTGGTAGTCCTTACTGGCAACACAGCAAGTCTTCTGGCAATGTGCAGATGTAGAGATAAGATGGGAATGCCTGGTTACAGGTCTAAAAGTGTCTGATGGGAAGCGGTCAGAGCCCAGAAGTTATACCCAAAAGTGCCTTTGATGTAGGGGTGACTTCAAAGGAGCCCTCTGAAGTGTGAGTCCCTCCCATCCCTCCCAGCCCAGTAAGACCCATCTGAAGGCAGACAAATGCGGATGCAGTTGAGTGTCCTGGGTTGTGGCTGTCTAGAGGGAATGAGCACATGTAGCTGTCACCCAACACAGCCCAGATGTGTTGATGTGTATTGGAGAGAGGCTGTCAGGCACATAGAGCGGTAAGTGCTGAGAAATGTCCACTTTCTAAAAGTGAATACAAAAAAAGGGAAACCCGGCTCCGTTTGACCTTCTGCTCTTATTATTTTTGAGCAACAAACAGACCACTATCTTTTCTGCTTGAATGGAATTTTTATTAAACCATTCATATTCTTTACAATTGTTTATATTTATCAAAAAGATTTGGGTTGCATGAGAAGTGAAGAGATACACATTTTTCAAATTAACATACAAAACATGAAAAATACTTGTATGACAATTCACAATGGACAACGCATGAAATGCTTATATACAAACACATTTATATACAATAACGTTGGACTTTTGCATCATAACATCAGAGTAATACTATCGCTATCTTGCTTTTGAGGCCAAACACGGGAAAATATTTGGAGTGTGCGCGTACGATTCAATACAAAACCCTAACGTCACAACAAGTTTATTCAAATTCCTCTGTGTTGAAAAAAGTGCAGACGCATTTCTAGACCCAGTCCTCTGGCACCGGGACTCTCATCAGGGCTTCATGTTAATGGTCAGCGATTTCTGATTTCCTGATTCTCAGATAGAGCTGCCACTCTTGCTCCTATTTGCGTGATGACCAGAGACAGAAATCGCCGCAGTGCGCTTCGTAGTTCATGCCGGGGGGAATTTCTTCGAAACGATCCCGGTACGCTCAGAGAAAGGCATCTGCCCTGCTGAAAGGCAGCAGGCCCTGCTGAAAGTGAAGTTGCTGGTTCATATCGGATTTTGAATATGGATATGCTCAGATTTAAAAACAGGATGCAATGATTAGAGAAATAGACGCCTTTCTCTCAGTGACCCAGGAACGTTTGAAAGAAATTCCCCCCGCCATTAACTACGAAGCGCACTGCGGCGATTTCCGTCTCTGGTCATCACGCAAATAGGAGCAAGAGCAGCTCCTCTATCAGAGAATCAGGCAATCAGAAATCGCTGACCATTAACATGAAGCCCTGATGAGAGTTCCGGTACCAGAGGGCTAGGTCTTGAAACGCGTATGCACTTTTTTTCAACACAGAGGAATTTGAATAAACTTGTTGTGACGTGAGGGTTTTGTATTGAATCGTACGCCCACGCACACACACCAAATATTTTCCTGTGTTTGGCACATGTTTGGCCTCAAAAGCAAGATAGCGATAGGATTACTCCGATATTATGATACAAAAGTCCAACGTTATTGTATATAAATGTGTTTGTATATAAGCATTTTATGCGTTGTCTATTGTGAATTGTCATACAAGTATTTTCATGTTTTGTATGTTAATTCGAAAAATGTGTCTCTATTCACTTCTCATGCAACCAAAATCTTTTTGATAAATATAAACAATTGCAAAGAATAGGAATGGTTTAATAAAAATTTAATTCAAGCATAACAGATGCTGTTTGTTGCTAAAAAATAATAAGAGTAGAAGGTCAAACGGAGCCGGGTTTCCTTTTTTTATTCAATTTAGTACGGCCCTACCTGGCTCTGGTCCTTTTCGGCCTATCCCCCCAGTTTTTGCACTTTCCAAAAGTGGCATTTCTAAAACAGTAAGGTCAAATCCAACTTCAACAGAAAGGAGGATTTATTATTACCACTCCAAATATATAAAACATAAAAAGCAGCTCCTCTCTGATCAGAAATTACCACTTAAAAAGGTATAAGGAATTACCAAAATGCTCACCTATAAGAGAAGTAGGCCTCACAGTAGCGAAAAACATATGTCGCTGTTTGTCACTGCTAGGAAATGCAAAACATAAAGGTAAATGTCCTACCTTTTACTTACATTGCACCCTGCCCTTAGGTTTACTTAGGGCCTACCTTAGGGGTGATGTATATGTAATAAATGATATATTTGTTGTACAGTAAAGTCCCTTGTAAAGTGGCATGCCATATACCCAGGGCCTGTACTTCAAATGCTACTAGTGACCTAAAGCACTGATTGTGCCATCCACAGAAGTAGCCTTTCAAACCTGTCTCAGGACTGCCACTGCAGTGCCTGTGGTTGCAGTTTACTGCCACTTCACCTTGGCATTTAAAGCTACTTGCCAGGCCTTAAACTCCCCTATTAGGTATACACCAATGTCATCATGTTTAGGGGAGAAGCACATGCACTTTAGCACTTTTTAGCAGTGGTAAAATGCTCTGAGTCCTAAGGCCAACAAAAGCATTCAGCAAAAGGAGGAAGAAGGCAAAAGGTTTTGGGTGACCCTTTGGAGAGGGCCATTTTCCAACAGCCAGGCTCTTCAAAGAATCAACACTGGATGCTAAGTAAGAAGAGGGGAGTCACTTTCTGTCAACAATGTACACCACAGGCGTGGACATTGCAGCACTCACATACATCAATAACTGATGTAAAAATACATCCTCTCAATATCATTTTGCCTCACCTATTCATACCTACCCATACTTAGAAGCATATGTCTCCCCGATCCCGCTCCTTGTTATATTGTATTGTTCTGATTTGATTACATGTTTTTACTAAGCATCTTCTTTTCTGGCTGTTAGACCCGGCCCTCGTAACATAGCTAGACCTGACCCCTGCACCTCACACCAGCCCCCAAACCCACGGCCTAGCCGATTCTTCCCACCCGAACTCACACGCACCCAACCCGGACTTCCCGTCCGTGGCCTTCCTCCTTTCGGCCACACCGGGCCCGCGTGCCCACTTCATGCAACAAGATGGCCGCCCAGCCCCAGCGCGACCCCGGCCTAGGGGCGCCACTCCGGCTGGAGAACATCGCGCTCCCCCTGGGATGAGAGAGGGAGGAGCAGTTTCTGTCACACCTCTGCGCTTCCCTGAGAAGGTGGGTTTCGATCGACCTGCCGGCCTCCCCGAGGGCTGGCTCCACGCCTGCTGGGTGTCTGGGACTCCTCCCGACCCGGCCCTGGAAGGATCAAAGGACAATGGCAGGAAACCCCAACAAGCGACCCCCCAGGTGACAAGACCCCTGCCTGCACTGACTCCGGACATCAAAGAGGAGTCGCCCTATAACAAGGGGTGCTCTGGGACTGTCCGGCAGATTCGCCTTGGAAACATCTGAGCCCTGCTGAGTGACTCGCGGCTCCCTGAAGATCGTAAGACCTCCGAACTTGTGCTTGAGCCCTGCTGAGTGACTCGCGGCTCCCTGAAGATCGTAAGACCTCCGAACTTGTGCTTGAGCCTGGCTGAGTGACTCGCGGCTCCCTGAAGATCGTAAGACCTCCGAACTTGTGCTTGAGCCCTGCTGAGTAACTCGCGGCTCCCTGAAGATCGTAAGACCTCCGAACTTGTGCTTGAGCCCTGCTGAGTGACTCGCGGCTCCCTGAAGATCGTAAGAACTCCGAACTTGTACTTGAGCCTGCTGAGTGACTCGCAGCTCCCACAGACTCTCTTGGTCCCGCCGGACCCTACGACGACAAGCGTATCCCCCAGCTCGAGGATTGTGAGCTGTGCGCCGGGTACGCTCCTGCATTTGATTCCTATTTCCAAAGACTGTCCTGCTACCTCCTAACCCCCTCCAAGACTTTGTGAGCCCGCGCTCTACTTGTATATATTTTGCCCTGCTGATCATAAAGATCCTACCACTCCGATCTGATAAAGATTTGCTCTTAAGAACTCCTCGTGTGGTGTCTCTCTGTCGTGTGGTGCCGAGTGTACGATCCTAGATACGAGGTTCCTCCCCTGAGGAGTCTCCCGCCAGTGCCTGGCTACGATACCTCGAGGGTGGGTCTCAGGACAGTCAGGGCCCCCTCCGGGCCCCTCTGAGGTCGCCTTCTAACATTGGTGGCAAGCGACGGGATTCGGGCTCATCATCTAGAGATCGTACCGTGAACGGCTGACGCACTACCGACAAAGATGGCAGAAGGAAATGCCGTGGTTCTCACAGAAAACGACACCAGTGCCGTGTTCCAGGTGGAACGGCTGGAAGAGTACACTCACAAAGAACTAAAACAATTCTGTAAGGAACTCAAAATCGCGACCACTGGTCTCAACACCAAAGAAGATATGCAAAAGGCACTGAAAGCTTGGGTGGATTCTGGGGCCCCCTGCCCAGAAGGAGCAGGGGAGCCCCACGACGAAGCTGGATCCTCCCAAGGAGGACGCAATAGCAACCAGGTGCGAGGCTTTGTACCAGACGGGGGCCTATCCCCGGAGGAACTCGCAGACAGAGAAAAAAGTCGCCATCACGAGCTCGAATTAGCTAAACTCAAAATTGAGGGCGAGCTGAAATTAGCCGAGAAAAAGCTAGCAGTAGAACAGTTGCGAGTACAAGGAGAACTGGAGGAGAAGAAACTCCAACGAGAACACGAGGGAAGGAGACTTCAACTGGAACATCAACGCAGCTTGAAGGAAATAGAACTGAAAGCAAGAAGGGAAGAAGCGCGGCCCCCGGGGAACTGGGAGGCGGCCGCCCCGGCGGAGCAGAAGGTCCACATCCCCAAGGATGTGGTCAAAGAATATTACAAAAATGATGACATTCAGCAGTGGTTCCGAGCCTACGAGGTCGCCATGACCTCCCATCGGGTCCCGCAGAAGGATTGGGGGGCTGGGTTGTGGGGACGATTCCTGAGCGAAGGGAGAGACACCCTGCTCGACCTACCCACCTCCATGCAGACCTCCTATGACCACATGAAAGCGGCCCTCCTCACAAGGTACGGCCTCACCCCGGAGATGTACCGCCAGCGGTTCCGGGACTGCAGGAAGATCCCGGGTACCACCTGGGTGGAATATGTGAATTTTTTCAGCCGCGCCTTCGATGGGTGGATCAAGGGCAGCAAGGTAACCACCCTGGAAGAGCTAACAGACCTTATGTTGTGGGAACACCTGGCTGCGAACTGCTTTGTGGAACTACGCCAGCATCTGCTCGACAGCAAGCTCACGGACCCAAGAAAGCTGGCTGTCGAGGCGGATCGCTGGACCAACACCCGGGTCTCCCGGGGCCCTGTAGGAGAATACCCCCGAGCCAGTCAGGGACCACCCCGCCAGAGAGGGGGGGAAGCCAGGGAGGGCAGAGAGAGTCCCAGGCTAGTCCCCCGAAGTCCCAACCTCCACCTTTCCCGGCACCCCCACCAGCTGTATCCGGCCCCCCCCTGAGACGGGGGCACCGGGTAACCATCACTTGTTTCCGTTGCCAGAAGCCCGGGCATTACGCCAACGACCCTGAATGCCCCATGGCCCCACGCACCACCCAGGCAGCACCCCCCGCTAGACAGATAGCCAATGTAGCACTGGGGGAGGAGGTTGAGGAGGCCGAGGAGTGGGAACCCGCCGCTATGGCCCTAGTATCCTTAGGAGATAGAGAGATGGTCCCTGGGAGCCTCCTGCCCCCTAACACAAAGAAATATGGGCAGCTCGTAACGATCAATGGCCACCAAGTAGAAGCCCTCCGTGACACCGGGGCCAGCATCACCGGTGTCCTCAGCCATTTAGTCCACGAAGACCAGGTCCTCCCCAACGTGTTTTGCCCTGTCATTTCCGCCGACAACACAGAAAGCCTATGTAAGGTAGCCCTGGTGCCCTTTGAGTGGGGAGGGGTGGTCGGTAAACTGAAGGTCGCGGTAAGGACCTCCCAGCCCGTCGACTGTCTCCTGGGGAACGACCTAGAAAGTTCCCCCTGGAGACAAGTCGAGTGCAAGACCCACCTAGGGATGATGGGCCTCCCTGAGTGGGTGTGCGCCACCACTCGATCCATGGCGGCTCGACTGACCCCCCTGAGGGAAGTCGACGACGCCCCAACCCCTGAAGATAGGATGGTCCCGGCCGAGGGTCTCCACATTCCCCCACCAGAAGAGTCGATCGCCAGTGACGAACCCCCGCCTTCCGACTCCCCCCAAGTCACCGAGTTAGGCGATCTGCCCGAATTAGCCCAGTGGCACCATGAAGGGGGCCCCTCCCGAGAGGAATTCTGCAGAGAGCAGGCTACCTGTCCTTCCCTGGTCGGGCCCCGGCAGCAGGCAGAGGCCCAGGCCGCCGGCGACCAGACGGGGACGCACCGGGTGTATTGGGAGAATGACCTTTTGTACAGCGAACAGAAGTCGGTGGAGCTAGGGTCCGGCCGGGTGCTGGTGGTACCCCTACGCTTCCGAAACCTCCTCCTGGGTTTGGCCCACGACGTCCCCCTCGCAGGCCACTTGGGCCAGGACAAAACGTACAGTCTCCTCGTGACTCACTTCTACTGGCCCAGAATGAGAGCGGATGTAGAAGCCCACTGCAAGTCCTGCCCCACGTGCCAGGCCAGTGGGAAGAGCGGAGGAAAGCGCAAGGCTCCCCTCCAACCCTTCCCTGTCGTCAGTACCCCTTTTGAGCGGGTCGGGATCGACCTTGTAGGACCTCTGGACCCCCCAACTTCCCAAGGGCACCGGTTCATCCTTGTCCTGGTGGACCATGCCACCCGTTACCCGGAGACCATCCCCCTGCGCACCGTCACAGCCCCCGTGGTGGGCCGGGCGTTGATGGGAATCTTCTCCCGCATGGGTTTTCCCCGCGAGGTCGTGAGCGACCGCGGTACCAACTTTATCTCCCGATACATGAAGTCCTTATGGCAGCAATGCGGGGTGTCCTATAAGTTCACCACCCCATACCACCCCCAAGGAAACGGCCTGGTAGAGCGGTTTAACCGGACTCTGAAGGGGATGATCGCGGGCCTGGAAGAGCCCCTCCGGCGTAAGTGGGACATCCTGCTCCCCTGCTTCCTATTCGCATACCGAGAAGTTCCCCAGAAATCCTTGGGGTTCAGCCCCTTGGAGTTACTCTACGGGCACCCCATCAGGGGGCCCCTCAGCCTGGTCAAGGAAGGCTGGGAGGCGGCGCCCCGAGGCCCCCCCCGAGATGTGTTCCGTTACGTCCTGACCCTCCGAAATCAGACTAGGAGGTTCCGAGAGATGGCCGAGGCCAACCTGGAGGCGAGTCAGGAGGAGATGAAGCGCTGGTACGACCAGAATTCCACTCTGGTCGAGTTTCAGCCGGGCCAGCAGGTATGGGTCATGGCCCCCGTGAAACCCTGCGCCCTCCAGGATAAATGGACCGGGCCCTTCAAAGTGGTTGAGCGGAAGAGCCAGGTCACGTACTTGGTGGACGTCCAGTCCCCCCGGGACCCCCTCCGGGTTCTCCACGTGAACCGCCTCAAGCCCCACTTTGTGCGAACGGAGCTGAGCCTCCTACTGGCCACTGATGACAGGTCCGAGGAGGAGTCAGATCCTCTCCCTGATCTCCTGTGCACCAAAGAGAAGGACGGCTCCGTAGAGGGAGTGAACCTCTCCCCGTCTCTCACTCCCCCGCAACGTGAGGATTGCCGCCAGCTCCTAGGGCAGTTTTCGGACCTCTTCTCCCTGGTCCCTAAGGTCACCGACTGGTGTGTCCACGATGTGGATACCGGGGATAGCCCGCCAGTGAGACACCGGGCCTACCGGGTCCCTGATCGGGTCCGGTCCTGTATCCAAGCCGAAGTCTCGAAAATGTTGACCCTAGGAGTGATCGAACCCTCACACAGCTCCTGGGCCAGCCCCGTGGTCCTCGTCCCGAAAGCAGCTGCCCCCGGGGTCGCACCGGAACTCTGCTTCTGCGTGGACTACCGGGGACTCAATGAAGTCACCCGAGCCGATGCCCACCCCATTCCCCGAGCCGACGAGCTCATTGACCGGCTCGGGGCTGCTCGGTTCCTCAGCACCTTCGACCTCACCTGCGGCTACTGGCAAATTGCGCTCACAGAGGGAGCCAAGGAGCGGTCCGCCTTCTCCACCCCGGATGGGCACCATCGCTTTCGCGTGATGCCCTTCGGGATGATAAATGCCCCGGCCACCTTCCAGCGACTGGTAAATAGAGTCCAGGCCGGGCTGGAAAAATTCAGTGCGGCATATCTCGACGATATCGCCGTTTTTAGCTCCGAATGGAGTGAGCACCTCCAGCACCTCCGGAGGGTGCTGACCGCCCTGCGCCAGGCAGGTCTCACCGTGAAAGCCAGCAAGTGCCAGATTGGGCAAGGTTCGGTAACCTACCTGGGGCACCAGGTCGGAAGCGGGCAGGTCGCCCCCCTACAGCCCAAAATCGACGCCATCCTAGCCTGGGAACCCCCCACGACCCAAACGGAGGTCCGAGCCTTTCTGGGCCTCACGGGCTACTACCGGAGATTCATCCGGAATTACGGCAGCCTGGTCGGTCCCCTCACGGGACTCACGTCCAAAAAGCAGCCCAAGAAGGTACAGTGGTCCCCTGCCTGCCAAGAGGCGTTCGAGGCCCTGAAAGCAGCCATGTGTACTGCCCCCGTCCTCCAGGACCCCGACTACTCCAAAGAGTTTGTAGTACAAACTGATGCCTCCGAGCATGGCATCGGGGCAGTCCTGTCCCAGGTAAATGACCAAGGCCTCGACCAGCCCGTAGCATTCCTCAGCCGAAGACTATTGCCCAGGGAACAGAGATGGAGCACCATCGAGCGCGAGGCGTTCGCCGTAGTCTGGGCCCTCAAGAAACTATGCCCTTACCTGTTCGGCACCCATTTCAAGGTCCAAACCGACCATCGCCCCTTGCGATGGCTCATGCAGATGCGAGGAGAAAACCCCAAGCTACTGCGGTGGTCGATCTCCCTCCAGGGGATGGATTTCACCGTGGAACACCGCCCTGGGACTGACCACGCCAACGCCGATGGCCTCTCCCGGTTCTTCCACCTCAGCGAAGAGAACCCCCAAGGGGATGGGCAGTTCTCTCCGGCTTTCAGCTGGGGGGGACGCGTGTTAGACCCGGCCCTCGTAACATAGCTAGACCTGACCCCTGCACCTCACACCAGCCCCCAAACCCACGGCCTAGCCGATTCTTCCCACCCGAACTCACACGCACCCAACCCGGACTTCCCGTCCGTGGCCTTCCTCCTTTCAGCCACACCGGGCCCGCGTGCCCACTTCATTCAACAAGATGGCCGCCCAGCCCCAGCGCGACCCCGGCCTAGAGGCGCCACTCCGGCTGGAGAACATCGCGCTCCCCCTGGGATGAGAGAGGGAGGAGCAGTTTCTGTCACACCTCTGCGCTTCCCTGGGAAGGTGGGTTTCGATCGACCTGCCGGCCTCCCCGAGGGCTGGCTCCACGCCTGCTGGGTGTCTGGGACTCCTCCCGACCCGGCCCTGGAAGGATCAAAGGACAATGGCAGGAAACCCCAACAAGCGACCCCCCACGTGACAAGACCCCTGCCTGCACCGACTCCGGACATCAAAGAGGAGTCGCCCTATAACAAGGGGTGCTCTGGGACTGTCCGGCAGATTTGCCTTGGAAACATCTGAGCCCTGCTGAGTGACTCGCGGCTCCCTGAAGATCGTAAGACCTCCGAACTTGTGCTTGAGCCCTGCTGAGTGACTCGCGGCTCCCTGAAGATCGTAAGACCTCCGAACTTGTGCTTGAGCCCGGCTGAGTGACTCGCGGCTCCCTGAAGATCGTAAGACCTCCAAACTTGTGCTTGAGCCCTGCTGAGTAACTCGCGGCTCCCTGAAGATCGTAAGACCTCCGAACTTGTGCTTGAGCCCTGCTGAGTGACTCGCGGCTCCCTGAAGATCGTAAGACCTCCGAACTTGTACTCGAGCCTGCTGAGTGACTCGCAGCTCCCACAGACTCTCTTGGTCCCGCCGGACCCTACGACGACAAGCGTATCCCCCAGCTTGAGGATTGTGAGCTGTGCGCCGGGTACGCTCCTGCATTTGATTCCTATTTCCAAAGACTGTCCCGCTACCTCCTAACCCCCCTCCAAGACTTTGTGAGCCCACGCTCTACTTGTATATATTTTGCCCTGCTGATCATAAAGATCCTACCACTCCGATCTGATAAAGATTTGCTCTTAAGAACTCCTCGTGTGGTGTCTCTCTGTCGTGTGGTGCCGAGTGTACGATCCTAGATACGAGGTTCCTCCCCTGAGGAGTCTCCTGCCAGTGCCCGGCTACGATACCTCGAGGGTGGGTCTCAGGACAGTCAGGGCCCCCTCCGGGCCCCTCTGAGGTCGCCTTCTAACACTGGCTTTTTTATTGACTTGTCAGTTCCTGTCCTCCTGTCTCGGAACAGCAGCGCCTGTACCTCCCTGCAAACAAATGAAAACTGCAATTTTCTAGCTGAGGGAGTATTGATACAAACAAAGGCGTCAGGTTTTTATAGATGTTATGAAATAGTTGAAGTAGTGTAGACACACACCATAACTTTTGCTACTCATTGTGTTCCTGTGGACGAGATTCCAACAGTTCTGAAGAGGGCCTTTGACATAAAGAGTTAAAGTGTGTTACCATAGGAGGCAAATGCCTTCTCTAATGGACATCTATTTTTAATAGCTGCCTGTGTTGTCAGAAGCATTACTGAAGAGTAGCTAAAAGTTCGACTTCATGCAAATTAAACGAGTGATTTCAACAAGACTATTGGCATATTCCAACACAAGCTATTAACACAGTAAGATGGCAGGGTGGCTCAGCGAGTTTAACAATCGCCGTTAAAAGCTATAGTGATCTGAAGGTCAATGGGTCAAACCTGAGGAAGGTCATCTGTGCATTTCATCTTTCTGAGGTCGGTAAGTTCAGTACCATTAAATATTGGGTGACAGTACCACCATTAACTTCGGTAATAGTAATACATGTTATTTAAAGGGCTTAGAAATGGCACAAGTTTGCTACATAAAAATCACTTCTTATTATAACACATATGATTTGGAACAAAGGAACATTGGACCTTAAGAGTGATGAACAACACCCAATAAAATGGTCATGTTGCATTGAAAGCACGGTTTGTTCCCATAAGGCGATGTTGAATTAGATAATTGATTTAAGCACAAATCTTGCACCCGGAATTGAGGATTGTTTAAAACCCTGGGTGGGTTTTCTCAGACTTTCATTCTCAAAGGTCGATCAAATCAGTTATTATTGAGTTGGATAACAATAACCATGTTATCTGACAGTGACACTCCCCAGGATGAACTTGCACTTTATAAATAGTGCATTTTTTCACTAATTAGTAGAATTCTGAAATAATCTGAGATGTAAACAGTTCTAATGAAAACGTCTTGTTTGCTGCACAGAGGACAGCTAAGGACGTGTTTATTTTTTATACATTTGTATTTTTCAAACTGAGTTGCTTTTTGCGTGCTTCTCAGTCTCCTGCTGCTTCGTAATGTACACTGTCTGTATATAACTCACCCGGTGAGGAAAGAGGTACAAGAGCTCAATTTTAACGCAAAAAATGCACTCCCCAGGCGCTTAGTGGTGACTTAGTGGCTAACACCAGCTACGGGACTGTTCTTCTGTCAAAAAACAGTATATCAATGTCACCAGCCTCAGCACTGTACATAAATCTCCTGGTCAGAGACCTGCTCTCTCCCCCCTGCAGCTCCACTGTCTTTCTTTGTTTTCTGTCTTTATTATTGTGCCTGTATTCCTTTCTTTTGCCTCTGGTTTTTATTGGTTATCTGTTGCCTGTCTCTCTCTGTTTGTCCTGTTTTCAGCCCTTTTTCCCTTTCCCTGCTGCTTCCTGCTCCCGCCTCCCAGGTGCACTTCCCTCCCCCTTCCCTATTTAATGGCGGCCGCTGAGAGGGAGCGAGAGCAAGACCTCTGACCTCATGGTCAGAGACCTGTTCTCTCCCCCTGCAGCTCCGCTGTTAAGTGCCTCTGCCCTGTGCACTGCTATGTACAGGTAGGTGTTCGAGGTCCTCCTCCACCCGCAGGCACCTTCCTGCTCCTCATCCCTGGTGGTCCAGTGGAAGAGACTTGCTCTTCTGCTGGTTTCACTACTGTCTGTGCTGTATTGTGCCCATTTTTCTGTCATGTTTCTGTCTTTGTTTTCTGTCTTTATTATTGTGCCTATTTTCTTGTCTATTGCCTCTGTTTTTTTAGTGGTTATCTGTTGCCTCTCTTTCTCTCTGTTTGTCCTGTTATTTTCTGCCTGTTTTCCTTTCTCGCGGCTGCTTTCCCCGTGGCCCCTCCCCCCACTGCTTCCCGCTCCCGCCTTCCAGCTGCGCTTCCCTCCCCCTTCCCTATTTAATGGCGTCCGCTGGCGCTCCAAAGGCACACCAAAGGCAAGCTCATCTGCGCCCGTCCGTGACCCCAGAAGAAACAACAACTGCCAGCTGTCCACACCGAACACCACCCACAGCCAGTTCTTCTGCTGCAAAACCTTCACCACCCTCCGCACCATCACGGCCACCGCCCATGCCGGACTCCAACACCACCGAAGCCCTGAAGTGCATCCTCCTCAACGTGCGCTCCCTGCACAGACATGCCGTAGAGATCTGGGACCTCCTCGACACACTCCCGCCAGATGTCCCCTTCTTCATGGAAACCTGGACCTATGGCTTCTCTGCCCCCGAGATCGCCACTGCTATTCCAGACAGCTACAAGATCCAGAGGAAGGACCGCCCCAGCCGTCCAGGAGGAGGAGTCGCTATTGCACACAAGAGCTCCCTCTGACTCCTCCTCCTCCACCCTAAACAACTCCTCCGCCACCACTGAAAACCTTCACTTCCAGATCCAGACCAGCCCTAGAACCACTCTTCGCGGCACCCTCGCCTACAGACCCCCTGTACCCTGCGCTGCGTTCGCCCATTCTATTGCTGACCTTGTCCAACCCCACGCCATTGCCTCCTTGGACTACATACTCATCAGAGACCTGAACTTTCACCTCAACAACCTCAGCGACCCCAACTCCACCACCCTCCTGGACAACCTCGCCAACATCAGACTGAAAAAGCTCATCACCACCCCTACCCACAAGGCAGGACAAGCCCTCGACCCCATCTTCACAGGTGCAAACAACATCCGTTTCAGCCACACCATGCAGCCCCTCTGGACGGAATACCACTGCATACACTTCTTTTTCAACACCGCCACCGCTCTCAAACCCACTCCTCGCCCTCCGCGAAGGAACTGGTGCAAGGTCACCGAGTAGCACCTCAACCTCAACCTCACCCTCAGCCGGGAACCACCCCCGCCTTGACCGACGCCAACTCTGCAGCCAAGGAACTACACCACTGGATCACCAACTGCGTAGACAAGCTCGCACCCCTCTGCACCACTGACAGACAACGCCCCCTGAAGGCCACATGGCTCACCTCCGACCTCCAAGAAACCAGACGCTCCTGCAGACATCTTGAAAAATGATGTAGAAACAGCAAAACCACGGAAGACCTGACCACCTACAAGAATGCCATGACAGACTACCACCACCGCAAAAGATCCACAAAGAAGACCTTCATAGGGAACAAAATCTCACCAACTCCAGCAATTCAAAGGAACTCTTCAACATCATCCAGCAATTCACCAAGCCCTGCAGCGAAGCCAGATGTCCCTCCCTCCCATGACCTCTGCAACAAGCTGGGCTCCTACATCCACAAGAAAATCAAAGCCCTCTACGACAATTTCAGCGAGCAGACTCCAGAAACTACCCTTCCCTCCAGAAACGACAAACGGCCCACCATCACCGCCTGGACTCCGGTCACCACCAAAGATACTACTACTACCATGAAGAGCACCCACTCAGAAGCCCCCATGGACCCCTGCCCTTCTTACATCTTCCACAGAGCCTCCAAAGCCATTGCGCCCCAGCTACAACGCACCTTCAACGCCACTGTCTAATCCGGGACTTTCCCAGATGACTGGAAACATGCACAAGTCAAGCCCCTCCTCAAGAAACCCTCCGCAGACTCGACGGACCTGAAGAACTACAGACCCTTAGCTGACTAACTTCATTGAAGAGAGCTCCATCCTCTACCTGTCAGGACTACTTCAGACAAAAAACATTACCTCTGTTCTATATGTACTAAGTCACCTCTTATAGCCAAAACTGGAGAAAGAACTCTGACCTGGAGCGAAGCCTGGCGATCTAGGAACTCCAAGATGGTCGATGCTTCGGGCGAGTTGGCATTCTAGTCTTTCAGAAAATTCATCTTCGAGTTCTAGGTGAAGCGCTCAACTTAGAATGTTGGCGCACTTCACCTGAATTCATGACCGTTGCGGTAGCGTCTTAGTCTTGTACGAGTTAGTTAGGGGTTTTCCTTACCTTAGTTTTTTCCCTCCACTCTAGAGCTGTCCGCGAATAGCGACATTCCTAGTTCGAGAAATTCCTGGATAGCGGTTGACTCCGCAGCTCCGACTCCGCTTCCTCCTCCGAGGGTAGCGTTTAGTTTGGAGTCATGCGCAGAGTTACTGAGAGCAAAAGGATTTGAAAAACGACATGAATACCAAACCGAACCTCCGCTTCCTCTGACTGAACATTGCAGCAATATAGAGGAGGATTATGAGAGAAGCGCGAGTGCAGCCGAACCTCTGCTTCCTCTGACTGAACATTGCAGCGATATTGAGGAGGATTACGAGAGAAGCGCGAGTGCAGTTTTCAACCAAGCTAAGTAATATGATATAGTACAAGGTTAAATGTTGAGGAAAAGTAATTAGCCAGCTGTGTACTCACCTATATAATTGAACCATCAGAAACTCTAACCTGAAAGAAAATAGAAAAAGAGAAAATTAATCTAAAATATTAGAAAAAGAAAAACTGAAAATATAAACTAGGTGGGTTAATATTTTTTCTCCAATTAGACAGTAATAACAGAATTAATATTAGATTACAATAATAACTGTTGTTTGTCTCGGACAGAAAAGAACTGAAAAAGCACAATATATATAATTAATAGAAGAGCAGAAGCTAATGGTTTCAATGGTATGTAATGTTAGAAATGTACTATTAAGGCTAGAATTTGAGTAGTAGTTTAAGTCTGATAAGAGTTGGTATTATCTAGCCTCCAGGACATTCGAGCCAGAAACAAGAATTCCGGAAGGAAGGTCAGCAGAAGGCGGAGGACCATTAGACAGTCTCTTCTCTCTCTCTCTTTGTTATTTTATCCAATCCCCCTGCCCCCGTTTGGGAAAACATTTGGTGCAGTTGTCTAAGGTTAACCACCGGTGTTTCCTGGAGGTGGCATTGGGAAAAGGCATCTCTGTTCCTGCGCAAATTACTTGAAGTGGTTCTGAAGGTGTGAAGTGCCCACGTATTTGATTTGCGCCCGAACAGAATGGCTGAAATTTAGGAGAGGCCTTAAATTTAATACAAAAAGAATTGGCTGCAGTCAGGGAGGAAAATAGAGGGTTGAGACACGAAGTTATGGGCACAAGAAGAGAAACAGTAAAATTGGCAGCTAAGTATTACTAGCTTGAATCCAGATTCCAGTTTGAGATTTCCAGAAACAGAAGGGGAACATCTAGGTTCCACCACTAGTATAGCAACCCATGTACTGCACTCTTTATCCTCAGTAATTCTCCTAGCCCCACCAGAGAGATTCAGTGGAGACCCACAGAAGGCACAAGTCTTTTTGACACAATGCTCGTTACACTTTATGTGCCGTCCTTCAATTTTTCCGAATGCACAATCCCGTGTGGCCTTTATTTTGTCATACCTAAGTGGTGATGCTGCCAGTTGGTCTATGCCCTTGATGACCCAAGACGATGCCCTTCTTTATAATTTTGAAGAATTTAAAAAAGAATTTCTAAGAATTTTTGATCGTCGAAGAATATCACAAGCCACAGATAACGAACTTTTAGAATTGAAGCAGGGTAATAAAGATTTAGTGGCTTACTTAGCTCAATTCAATAAATTAGTAGTAGAGACAGACTGGCCAGAATGTAAAAGGGCTGCGGTCTTTTACCGCGGATTTAAAGATTAATTGAAAGACGTTCTAACCCAAATTCCGAATAGACCAACAGACGTTTCAGCCTTAATTGATTTAGTTTTGGAAATCTATTTTTGTCAAAGTGAGAGGAAGGGAGAGAAACAGAAGGATTTCAGATTCAATGCTCCAAGATTTGACAGAACAAGAAATGACTCAGAAAATATCAGACAGCCAGTCCGAAACTGAACCCTTGCAAATCGGAATGGTGCGAGGGCCTGTAAGCAAAGAAGAAAAGGAAAAGAGACGACAGAATAACTTGTGTTTGTATTGTGGAGATGGTGGGCATTATGTGAGAATATGTCCGAAGAAACCAAAGATGTCCTCCAAGGAGAAGGAAAACTTCAAGCACCACCAGTAGGAGGAGTTGGACTGGTGGATGCTGAGGAAAAAACAACTGCCGAAGTACAACCATTTAGCTAATACTTTGCAGTCATCTTCTCCGCATCTAGTAATTTCGATGGAAATAAGATTTAGGAATTTTACCCTTACCGAAGTTTCAGTCATGATTGACTCAGGAGCCACTGGGAACTTCTGTGACATAAAATATGCGACCAGTATTGGATTAAGAGCAATTTCGAAGTCAAGAAGCGAACCATTGAGAGCAGTAGATGGAACGAATCTATCTTCTGGGCCCATCACTAGTCACACACAACAAGTGGAACTATCCTTTCAGGAGAGTAATCGGGAGATCATCCAGTTCAAACTAATTGATGCCCCACAATTTCAGATTATACTGGGCTTGCGGTGGCTAACGGAGCATAACCAAAGTTTAGATTGGGGTGCAAGAACCGTGAAGATTAATTCAGAGTATTGCAAAGAAAATTGTTATAATCATCTAGAAGGGGTTAGAGAACCTGGACCAGCAACTCTATTAAGTGAACAAGGAACTTCTGTGTGTGTGATCCACACAAGTGAAATTCCATCGGAATACAAGGAGTTTGAGGAAGTATTTAACGAGAAAGAGGTGGAAAGGCTTCCACCTCATCGACCCTTTGATTGTAGAATAGATTTAGAACCAGGTGCTCATTTGCCTTGTAGCCGAGTGTACGCTTTAACCGAAAAAGAAAATGAGCATCTGAAGGAATACATCAGAAAGTACTTAGCCAATGGCTGTATCCGTCCATCCCAGTCTCTGGTCTCTTCGCCCTTATTCTTTGTTACTAAGAAGGAGGGCGAATTGAGGACCTGTATAGACTACAGAGCAATCAACAAGGTCACCATCAAGAACAGGTACCCACTTCCCTTAATATCGGTACTCTTGGATCAGGTGAAAGAAGCACAAATTTATACCAAGTTAGATCTCAGAGGTGCATACCAGTTGATCAGGGTTCGAGAAGGTGATGAGTGGAAGACGGCATTTAGGACAAATCTGGGATTGTACGAATACCAAGTCATGCCTTATGGATTATGCAACACGCCGGCCGCATTCTAGCACTTTATTAATAGTGTTTTGAGTGAATACATTGATCAATGCGTCATAGTATATATTGACGATATCCTGATTTACTCCAAAACAGAAGAAGAATCCTCCAGACAAATCCTATAGGGTTTACCCTGGTGAGAAGGAAAATTATATTTGTAAACTCGAGAACTTCAACAATTGGTTCTGGAAAACAATCATGACAGTCGTTTGGCTGGGCATAAGGGCATACTAAAGACCGCAGATCTGATTAAAAGAGACTACTGGTGGCCACAAATGACAAAAGATATTCACAACTATGTGAGAGCTTGCGGGGTATGTGCTCGAGGAAAATCAGAACGACAACTGCCCAAGGGATTTCTCCAACCTATGCCCACACCCCCACATCCCTGGAATACAGTTACTGTAGACTTGATTGTGGATCTGCCTTCTAGTCAGGGGTATAATTCCATATTGGTGTACGTGGATGCGTTCACTTAGATGGCGCATTTTGTCGCCTTGAAAAGAACAACGGCCAAGGAGTTGGCCATACTTTTTGGTGAACACACTGTATGAGCCCACGGAATACCAAGGGTGATAATTTCAGATAGAGGATCTCAGTTCCTTTCACGTTTTTGGAAGGCTTTTATGGAAGGTTTAGGAATTGAAACTAGATATTCCACAAGCTATCACCCAGAAACAGACGGTCAGACTGAAAGGGTTAACCAGGAATTAGAACAGTATTTAAGGTTGTTCATGTTAGATCAAGAAGGGGATTGCCAGAATATTTGTGGGCTGCAGAGTTCGCGCACAATAACGCAAAAAATGTTTCTACTGGTTTCTCTCCATTTTATCCAAATTATGGTAGACATCCAAACTCTTCAATAATAGGTAGAGAAATCTCAGTTCCCGCAGTCCAAGAACTTGTTGAAAATCTAGCTCAAGTCCATCAAACTGCTACTACAAATTTAGCTCAAGCCAAAGAGAACTATAAAAAATATGCTGATAAAAAGAGGAAGGAAGGCCCAAACTTACAGATTAGAGATAAGGTTTGGTTAAATGCTAAAAATCTTAGATTGAAAGGTGAGCGAAAATTTCAACCAAAATTTTTAGGTCCTTATTCCATTGAAAAAATAGTTAATCCAGTGACTTATCGTTTGACCTTACCACAAGAACTGAAAATACATCCAGTCTTTCATGTTTCACTTCTAAAAAAGGTGTCTCCAGATTTAAGGGTTACTCACCCACCCAAACCAGTACAGTTTGAGTCAGGAGAAGAATTTGAAGTCAAAAGAATATTAGACTTTAAGAAAATCAAAGGAACAATCTATTATTTAGTTGACTGGAAGGGCTACGGTCCTGAGGAGCGATCCTGGGAAAAAATTTCAGATGTTCATGCTCCCCGTTTGATACGATCCTTCCATCAAAAATTCCCTAAAAAGCCAAAAATGGAAGGATCTCCTTTGCAAGGGGGTACTGTCAGGAGTACTTCAGACAAAAAACATTACCTCTGTTCTATATGTACTAAGTTACCTCTTATAGCCAAAACTGGAGAAAGAACTCTGACCTGGAGCGAAGCCTGGCGATCGAGGAACTCCAAGATGGCCGACGCTTCGGAAGAGTTGGCACTCTAGTCTTTCAGAAAATTCATCTTCGAGTTCTAGGTGAAGCGCTCAACTTAGAATGTTGGCGCACTTCACCTGAATTCGTGACCGTTGCGGTAGCGTCTTAGTCTTGTCCGAGTTAGTTAGGGGTTTCCCTTACCTTAGTTTTTTCTCTCCACTCTAGAGTTGTCCACGTCTAGCGACATTCCTAGTTCGAGAAATTCCTGGATAGCGGTTGACTTCGCAGCTCCGTCTCCGCTTCCTCCTCCGAGGGTAGCGTTTAGTTCGGAGTTATGCGCAGAGTTACTGAGAGCAAAAGGACCTGAGAAATTGAAAAACAACGGGAATACCAAGCCGAACCGCCGCTTCCTCTGACTGAACATTGCAGCGATATAGAGGAGGATTATGAGAGAAGCGCGAGTGCAGCCGAACCTCCGCTTCCTCTGACTGAACATTGCAGCGATATTGAGGAGGATTACGAGAGAAGCGCGAGTGCAGTTTTCAACCAAGCTAAGTAATATGATATAGTATAATGTTAAATGTTGAGGAAAAGTAATTAGCCAGCTGTGTACTCACCTATATAATTGAACCATCAGTTAATATTTTTTCTCCAATTAGACAGTAATAACAGAATTAAAATTAGATGATATTGAGTTCCGCAAGTCCCTTAAAACCTGGATATTCAGCCGAATCGACTAATCTTGCATTTCATTTGCCCTGATCTGTCTGCTACAGCGCCGGGACACCCCGTTGGGGGTAGCTGTGCGCTTAATAAAATTCTTTATTATTATTATTATTATTATTACAATAATAACTGTTGTTTGTCTCAGACATAAAAGAACTGAAAAAACACAATATATATAATTAATAGAAGAGGAGCAGAAGCTAATGGTTTCAATGGTATGTAATGTTAGAAATGTACTATTAAGGCTAGAATTTGAGTAGTAGTTTAAGTCTGATAAGAGTTGTTATTATCTAGCCTCCGGGACATTCGAGCCAGAAACAAGAATTCCGGAAGGAAGGTCAGCAGAAGGCGGAGGACCATTAGACAGTCTCTTCTCTCTCTCTTTGTTATTTTATCCAATCCCCCTGCCCCTGTTTGAGGAAAACATTTGGTGCAGTTGTCTAAGGTTAGCCACCGGTGTTTCCTGGAGGTGGCATTGGGAAAAGGCATCTCTGTTCTTGCGCAAATTACTTGAAGTGGCTCTGACACTACCCCTCCCAATCCGGATTCCGCAGCAACCACAGCACCGAGACTGCCATCCTCGCTGCCACTGACGACATCCGCCCGCTTCCCAACCAAGGCCACACCGCAGCCCTCATCCTACTCGACCTCTCCACAGCCTTCAGCACTGTCTCCCACCGCACCCTCGCAGCCAGACTCCACGACATCTGAATACAGGGAACTGCCATCGACCTGCTCCGCTCCTTCCTCGCGAGCAGAAACCAAAGGGATCAGACTCCCGCCTTTCCTCTCCGAATGCACAGAGATCAACTGTGGAGTACCACAAGGATATTCTCTCAGTCCGAAGCTCTTAAACATCTACATGGACCCCCTCGCCACCATCGTCAGACAGCATTGTATCCTACGCCGACGACATCCAGCTCATCCTCTCCCTCAAGAAGGACCCCAAAATCACCAGACTCAAATTCCAAGAAGCAATGAAAGACATTGCATCTTAGATGAGCAGAAGACAGAAGTCCTAGTCCTCGGACCCTCCCCCTCTGTGTGGGACAACTCCTGGTGGCCCTCCTCACTCGGCACCCCACCCACACTGACCACGCCCAAAACCTCGGCATCATACTAGACTCCTCCCTCACCATGACCTAACAGATCAATGCCGTCACCTCCACCTGCTTCTACACCCACTGCATCCTCCGCAAGACTTTCAAGTGGATCCCACCGAAGCCAGAAAGACCGTCACCCATGCACTCATAACAAGCAGACTGGACTACAGAAACGCCCTCTATGCTGGAATCAACAAATCCCTGCTATGCAAACTCCAGACCATCCAGAGCACCACGGCCAGACTCTTCCTCGGCATCCCACAGCATGAGCACATCACCCAACACCTGCACACTCCACTGGCTCCCCCTCAAGAAGAGAGTAACCTTCAAGCTACTCACCCACGTCTACAAATCCCTCCACAACAGCAGACCTAAATACCTCAACGAAAGAGTCTCCTTCCATGTACCCAAAAGGAACCTTCGCTCCGCCGACCTCGCCCTAGCAGAAACCCTACGCATCCGCAGAACCAGAGTGAGTGAAAGCCTTCTCCTACATCACAGCCAAAGCCTGGAACGAGCTCCCAGACAACATCAGACGCTCCCCCACTCTGCACACCTTCAGGAGAGCCTCAAGACCTGGCCCTTCGACTGAACCAGAGCTGCACCCCCCCATTGGGCATTGACAATGCCAAAAGCTCTTACATTGCCAAGACTGATTGGCTTTGCCAATGGTTGTTTTTTTGTTGCAGTTTTTAATTAGCGCAAACTCAAACCAAAGGAACTGGAGTGCTTTACATGAGCACCAGTTACATGACACATTCATTTTTTGTAGGCACAAGGGAGATTAAGTGATTTGCACAGAATAACAGGATGTTGAGCCACCGCATACACTCAAACCTATTAATTTTTTGTAGGTAGAGGAAGATTAAGTGGATTGGCAAAAATCACAGTATGTTGAGTCGATGCCAACTCTAACGTGTTCCCCAGTTCCAAAGTCAGCAGCTCTGGCAGTTATGCCACATTCTCTCTTTGAGTTGCAGAGCACAAGTTGTGCAGTGCAGCGAAGAAGGCAGTGCGTCCTGCACAGAAGGCACGCTGAGGTGCAGCGCAGGCAGCTGGGGCTGCATGTGGTTACTCGTCCGCCGTGAGGGCTTGGTCGGCTGCCGATACAGGAGGGGGAAGGAGCAACGGTGCAAAAAAGGCAACCAGCAGGGGGCACTAGTGTGCGCGCAGAATGACAAAATAAAAAGAGGACTGGACTAAAGAAGAGCTGCAAATCTGGGAGGCAAATGTTTCTTCCCGGTGCTTAAAAAGTGCAAAACACACCTTCTGCCTACTTCTGGTACAGAAGGGAGAATAAAGGATGCAACAAGGGACATCCGCCCTCCCAGTAGCTGGAAGGTGAAAGGAGGTGAACAGGGACAAAAGATGGGGCGAACACATTTTGAGAAGTGAAAACCGAGACAGGCCAGACATAAAAGTAGGACTAAAGCATTCATTCTTACATCTTATATCTGACCTGTCCTGTTTTTTGCATGGACGTGTAAATATATGCACATATATACATATAAAGCACTCTGTCACTGCTCACTTTGCCACTGGATTCAAGATAGCCTGGCTTATGAGGGCTGTTAACCCGAAACTGGTCCCAGGATGTTTGTTTCTGGTCCAGGGAAGACATGGCTTGGCAGTTTGGGATGGACTGTTCCCATGAGGCACAGGGTCAAGACTGATTTACATATAGCTGTGGCTGAACTAGGGTGGCAAAGTGAGCTAAAGAATGATGATGAATTCAAACCCAGATCTGTGACTGGAGGTGAGTGTTTGAAAAGTTTCAGCACTCCGTCTATCATCTCCTTGTATTTGCCTAGTTCGCCATAAGTTGGCGGGGTAAGCCCAGACATGGGTCCCTTGCTCACTTTGCCTCTGGATTCAAGATAGCCTGGCTGATGAGGGCTATTAGCCCGAAACCGATCCCAAGATGCTTGTTTCTGGTCCAGGGAAGACATAGCTTGGCAGTTCGGAATGGACTGTTCCCATGAGGCACAGGGTCAAGACTGATAAGCATATAGCTGTGTCTGAACTGGGGTGGCAGAGTGAGCTAAACAATGATGATGGATTCAACCCAGATCTGTGACTGGGGGTGAGTGTTTGAAAAGTTTCAGCACTCCGTCCATCATCTCCTTGTGTTTGCATATATACATATACACACACATAATAAGCTAGTAAATGTATGTGTGTTTGTTTATATATATATATATATATATATTCACTTAAAAAACCATAGGTTTCACACATGTTATAGTTAGGTGGACATTTCACTCGTAAAAAAACAATGAAATTCCCCCGTTATAGTTAGTTCAGATAACTATAACTCGCGCGCCCGCAATCCACTGCTCATGACGTCACATATTACATCACTCATGACATGGTCAGTGGCATCACTCATGACATCACTGATGACATCATCCTTTTGATAGAGTGGCGGTCACGCGAGTTATAGTTATCTGAACTAACTATAACGGGGGAATTTCATTGGTTTTTTACAAGTGAAATGTCCACCTAACTATAACATGTGTGAAACCTATGGTTTTTTAAGTGACTTTGCAAGATTTTTAAAAAGCTAATTCCTAACTATAACGTGTGTGAAACCTATGTTTTTTTCAGTGAATTTGTACGTTTTTTTAAATGCTAAGTTATGTATTTATTATTATATTTTTTATATATTTATTTTACAATAAACTACGTATTAAATAATTATTTCTTTTTATGGTTTTTCACCGTGCGCGCACGGTGCGCGCACCCCCGCGATTTAAAACAAAAAAAAATTAAAATGTTTTTTTCTGCCTTCGTGGTCCTTCAGGGACCCCCTGACAAAGGCTAGGGGGTCAGGAACTCTCTACCCTGCCCCCTTTTCACGTCCGCCACCTTCCTTTTTCACTCTCGCACTCAAAACAAACACAATGGTGGCCGACACTTCCTGATTTTGACCGATTCGAATGTCGACTGACATGTAACCACCAATCAGAATTACGCTCACGCACGTTAGGGTGCGCGCACCATGCGCACACGGTGCGCGCACGGTGCGTGGCTATAGACATTTATGTACTTTAACTGCAATTTTCTCAGGAACTACTGAACAGATTGACTCCATATATGCAAAAGGCACATCCCTGACCTGAGGACTACCTCAAATTTCAAGTAATTCTGTTCAGCCGTTCGGGCTGTACCTTCGACTAAAGGTCCTATGGGAAAATGCATGGGGAAAATGCGTTTTGGGACCCCCCTTTTTTCTCGGCCCCCGCTTGACGAATCCCCCCGAGACTTTCAGGGTAGGAGCTGAGCGGAGCACCACATTAGTTTTGAAAATTTCGCGAGGATTCGTCAACCGGCGCCAAAGTTATTCAAAATAGAATTTTGAGATTTCCTATGGAAACACAGTCCTAACTATAACTATCTACTGGCGACCGCCAGTAGATAATATATATATATACATACACACTTGTGTGCGCTAGGCGTGTATGTGTTTGTGCGTGTGTGAATACCTCCTCCACCCTGAGTTCCCCCTGCCCTCCTACCCACTCTGCCTCCCCTCTGCTGGGAGTCTGCAGCCACAACCCTCCTGTGCTGCCTGACAGAAACAGATACATTACTTTCAGTCTTCAGAGGCGCCAGTAAATGCAGCACATACCCTTCAGTTCTGCTTTGCAGAATGACCTAACCTTTTTCCCCAAAAACCGGACAATTTGCCTAAAATGAGGAAAAGTGTCAGGACACTGAGAAAGTCCTCTGAAAACTGGAACTGTCTGTGGAAATCCGGGACGTCTGGTCACCCTACAAAAGGAGTAATGGAGTGTAAGGTAGATGAGGAGGATGGTTTACAGGCTTTCAGTGTAGTGAAGTACAATGTTGTGGGCACTTCTTCATAAAGAGATGCTAAAGCAGGCAAATGAACAGCGGGTAGGGATAAAAGGTGGGGGGGTAGGGCTGTATATGGATTCTGGCTGAAGAAAGAGTGGTAGCTCAGTCATACTGGCTGGTGCGCCTGAGAGAGGCAGCAGGAACACAGTAACCCCAGGTTGGAGCTGCTTGGGTGCCAATGTAGGGACAAACCCGGCTGGTGGAGCCATTGGGAGAGACTTGCTGACAGTCAGGTTTACACAACCTTGGGACACCAGACTGAAGGGAGTGTGCTGTCTGGGGGGCCCTCCCAACATTTAGTAAGCGACATGCATGATGTATCCGGATTTATGCAAGTTCCAAAGGGGCTGATTGGGATGAATGTGATAGGGGTTGATAGAGGGCGCCCGGGAGTGAGTGCCAAGAAGGATAAATGGGATACAGAGGGTGAAGAAGTTTTGAGGTTGGAGTATGAGGATAAGGAGTGGAGGAACTAGGAGAGGGTAAAATACAGTACTGGGATGAACCAAAGCAGAAGGTGTGAAAGAATTTGAGGTTCATAAGGGACAGCAGGGGGAAGGGGGTTCTAATTTTAAGGACAATAATGTTTCGGGAGAACGGCAAAGGAGAAATTGAAAGGCTGAAGAAGGTGATTACGAAAGCACAAGGTATGCATGGTAATCTGAGGAGCCTGGAGTGTCCGGGAGAGGAGACAAGACTGCAATCAGTGATATGATGGATATGCTGGGGTTTGAAGAAAGAAAACAGGAAAAAGGCACACATTCTGTAGGAGTTGGAAGGATGGATGAGGTGGTGGGGATTGGCAATGCTGCAGTGGTATTGAGTGACAACAAGGCGGAAGGCACTGAGTACAAGGGCAAGGATGTCAAAGGTGAGGTAAAGGGGGGATAAGAGATGTGAAATGGATAATGATCGGTGAAACAGGAGGTGCTGAGGTACATGAACAGAAGAAGTTGACAAGGGACGGGGAATGCTGGGGAAGAATGGAAAGGGGGGAAGGAAAATAAGGATTTTAAGAAGAAACTTCTGCATATAGAGGCTTTATGCCATTGGAGGCATTTTCAAATGCTACAAAGATTATTTGCAACTGGCATTTTATAGTTGTATATAAATTATTACATAGAGAGATCCAGGCTAAAGAAGGTTTATAAGAAGAAGCTTGGGAGTTGGCTTGTAGATCCAGGGGAATCTGTAAAATTGAGGCATGGACTTCTGCGTTTCTTATTAAAGCAAATGTTTATTGCAAAAAGCATCCAAAGAGGGCAGGGCAATGTTTAAATATATTGACATAATTTGAAAAGCCCAGATGGATTTTGGACGGATAGCCTGGTTGTGGTATGATTCGGAGTTTACATCCAGGTTGGGAAGTTTCCCAGAGAAGCAATTGGGGGAGTGGATAGTGAATTGTTGCTCCTATGGATGGCTCTATGAGACCAGCACATGCAGTGAAATACAGTTTGTCCTTTCTCTGGCATCCCATCCTGGGGGCCGGGGGGGAGGTGGGAGCATGTGGCAAAGGGCAGGTGGTTAACGCAGCGGGATTTCGGAATTCAGCAGGGGCTTGTAAAGACATGCACTATTGCTTAAAGTGAGGTGGAAACACCCCATCCCTCAATATTTCGGTGAGCAACTCTTCTCAGTCAGTACCCTCAAGCCAGACAGTCTGGGAACAAAAGCTTTAATTCCAATTAATATGGGGAAGATGGGGCATGGTTGTCTTTCTATCCAGATAAGATAGATGCAGTTTTGTTGGAACAGTATTTTTCAGGAAGAGGTTTGTATTAAGGTCTTTGGGTGAGAAAGTATGCTCACAATTTACAATTAACTAAGTAGATGCCAGAGGTAGTAAGGAAAAAGCTGTACAATGAAGTAGAAAAAGGTAGGATGGCAGGACCCTTTATTTTTTGGTCATTGGAGGATTTGATGTTTTGTCCTTTAGGAGTTGTTCCCAAAAAAGTGGCAGGCGAGTTCAGACTTAGACACCACTTATCATGGTCCTACGTCGCCAAAGAGGACACTGGTGCAGTCTTTATCTGTAGACAAGGCTATAGGTTTGGTGAGGTCCTGTGTCCAAGGTCCTGATCTAGCCAAATTCGACATTAGGTCCAGCTTTAGACTGTTGCCTGTTCATAATGTTGATTTTTTTATCACTTGGCATTGCATTTGAAAGACCGATTTTGTGGACAAGATGCAGCCCATAGTTTGTGACATCACATACAAGTTTTACCAAGACATTTAATACTTTCTTACAGTGGGGTTTTGTGGCGGGTTATGGCCATGAGTTGGTCATACATAATTTTGATAACTATTTTTTATGTATGTGAGTGTCATTAACACCCAAAGGCCAGACTTCATTTTGTTTCTTTCAATTTTTTTTATTGAAGGTTTTAAACTAGTACCTCAGTGTAAAACATATGACAGCCAGCTGATATTGTTAATCGGGTCTTGGACACAGAATGCATACATTAAAGGCAATTGTCATCTTGTATCATATATCCGGCAGTATAAAGATTAAGAGCAGAGCTGTATCCTGCTAGAGGGACGGTAGTTGTGACAAAAGGGGGGAAAATAAAAAAGAGAAAACGAAGAGAAGGGGAGGGGTAGATGGTGGAGAGAAAAAGAGACGGGGGAAGAGAAAGGAGGGGATGGGCTATCTCGGGTTGGACCAGTCAAGGCCTCTGTTAGAGATTAAGGGGTGGGCATCGGGCTTTCTGTGTTGTCAGGCTGGGCATCTCTCCGAGGGGTTTCAGCTCCATGGGCTAGGGGGACATCTTCAAACAACTGGTGGGTGCAAAGCCGAGGGGGAGTGAAGCAGGTGTATTCTAATTTGGATCGATCAGTGGCTGCCAGATGCGAGTGAATTTGGGTTCTGTATGTGTCACCCGGCATGAGAATACCGCAAACTTCTCATTGAAAACAAAAGAGATTTTCTTGCAGACCGAATCAATAATGCCAAAAACTCCTCTAGGGAAATTTTTTAAATTGTAAAATCATTTACTAATCCTTCAGCACTTACCCATACTCATCCCCCCCCCTGACAGAAGTTATGCAATAAACTCTGAGTTCTTCGAGGAAAAAATCGCGCTGATATATGCCTCCTTTCCTGAACCACGGGATGTATCCCAGACCTTTACGGATGATCATCCGATGCCGATCACTAGTTTTGTGCTCTCAGATTTTGCTGATGTATCTTCTGAAGTCTCTCTCCTTGAGTTGCAGAAGTGCAAATCAGGTTCCCCCAGTGACCCTTGGCCAGCTAAACAATACAGCGCCCTTGCAGAACTCCTCAATCCCCACTTGATCTTCATTTGGAACTCTTCACTTAGACAGGGTATTTACCCTGCAGTTTGGAAAAATGCCTTTCTCCTGCCTATCCTAAAAAAAGTGAATGCGGATCCTGCAATTAGTAGCAACTATAGACCTATTTCGCTCTTACCTGCCCCTGCAAAGGTCTTAGAAAAACTAGTGTATCAGCAATTGTCCGGCTGTATTGAGACCAATGATCTTCTTCATGACTCTCAATCTGGTTTTCGTTCCGGCTACAGCACGGAATCAGCATTGATTGAAACGGCTGATTTAATACGCAGGGCGGTAGATGGAGGATCCAAGGCAGTGTTGGTGCTGCTAGATTTATCTGCAGTTTTGACACCATCTCCCACTCTATCCTCTTGAATCGACTCTGGGATATAGGCATCTAGGGAACAGTGCTGACCTGGTTATCATCTTTTTTTATCTGACCGCAAACCGGTCCGGACCCACCCTTTCATTTCCCCTGTCAAACCCCTTAAGTGGGGTGTGCCTCAAGGCTCAGCTCTGAGTCCGCTTCTTTTCAATGTTTACTTGACCCCTCTGGCAGAATTGATCTCTAAAAGTGGGATCAAAATAATATCTGATGAGGATGATACCCAGGTATTGTTCACCTTTCGGCATGTGTCCGCCTCCACTTTTGAGCCGCTTAAAAAGTGCCTTAAGAAGACAGCGGCCTGGATGGACCGTAACTTCTTAAAACTCATACGCGGATAAAACTGAGATCCTATTTTTTAACCAACCGCCCCCCCTTTCTTCGAATCTGTGGTGGCCTGCTGAATTGGGCACTGCACCCCTACCTAAGGACTGGTCTACGCAGGTCCAAACGGTTTCGGCCACCTGCTTTGGTAAAATTAAAACCATCAGAAAATTAATTAATTATCTGCCCAATGCAACCCGTAAAACCGTGGTCCATGCGCTGATAACCTCCCATCTGGATTGTGCAAATGGATTATATTTGGGTCTTTCATTATGCCTGCTCCGTAGACTCCAGACTGTACAAAATACTGCGGCACGCCTGATCTGCGGGGTCCTGCTTCGTCACCACATCTCTCCCTACTTAAGACAACTTAATTGGTTGCCCATTGCTAAGCGAATAGAATTTAAGGCTTTGACCTTAGCCTTGCGGGCATATCAAGGAAAAGGGCCCCTCTATCTAAGGAGGAGACTCCGCCCCATCATCAAGCCAGACTCTTACGGTCTACTAGTAAACACCTTCTTGTCACCCCTCGCTTCTTAAAAGCTAGAATGGGAGGCAAATCCTTTGAGGTGGGCGCCACTCAATGTTGGAATAATTTACCTCTTCACCTACTCCTGATTCAGTCAGATATTGAGTTCCGCAAGTCCCTTAAAACCTGGATATTCAGCCGAATCGACTAATCTTGCATTTCATTTGCCCTGATCTGTCTGCTACAGCGCCGGGACACCCCGTTGGGGGTAGCTGTGCGCTTAATAAAATTCTTTATTATTATTATGATAAGAGCTCCATCGCTTGTGAATGTTAAACAACTGAGACCTTTAGTCCGGTTGTGTCTGTAAGGCAGAAGTCTCTTGCATTGGTCGAGGGTTTTGAGCGGATCTCCCTCAAAGAGGTCTTGAATCGTGCGGCACTCGCCCTCTCTCCAGGCTGGCAATTATTGTGGTTACAAGGCAGGGAGGAAATCAGGGTTATGAGCAAAAGGAGTGTTGGGAGAAGGAAAGGAGTAGACTCCATTTTGTGCAGGCCAAGTCTTCATTCTCTTCTCTATCACTGGCCTGTCTACCTTTGACCTAAATACCATCCATCCTTATCTTTCAAAGAACTTGGCAAACCTAAACAAAACAACTAATGGGACAAGTTCCTATTATCTATATTTCAATGTCAGCTATCGCATATAACATAAACAATGACGTATGTTTGTCATGCTGATTTATACTAGCTTGTCCTAAGACCATCATATTGATGCATACAGTTTATGTCTGGAATTTAGTGGGAATTCCCCAAAATATCCTGTGTAAGTTAACGGTTGGTGACCAACACTATAAAAACCCCACAAAGCGGCCACTGACTCATAGAGGTCTTCGCCCCAGATTGCTGCACGAGATCTTGCCTGACTGAAACTGCCCTACTGCTGCAGCATCCATTCCTATGCTTAGAGCTGATCCTGAGACAATGCCAAAAGGAGAAGAGCTGAGCCCAGCTGATGTGTGTTTTTTTCCGAGGGAACTCTCTCTACCAGCCTTCTGATAATTGCAGCTTCTTGTTGTAAACAAGTATGTAGTGCAATAAATCCTAAGAAACTCTAGATGCAAATTAAGCTACTCAATTATCTGATAACATAGTGCATGGAAGTAGTCTTCAGGTTGTTAGGTATCCAAATGACATTCCAACCATGTTGGGAATATTCTTACTAGTCTCGGAGTTAGTGACATGCATTAGTGCTGTTTTAATATTATTCTGTGTGGTTATTAGTCATAGGCTAAGCAACAGGATGAGACTGTTGAAATAAAAAATATTTTGTCATAAACTGTCTTTTCTTAGTGCAGTACTTGTGTGTGATTTTCTGAGGAATGAAATTGGATTTGAATTACCACTCCGTCTCTGACCCCTTTTTAAGAGACTGTTAGTAATCCAAAAAGCACATACACCCCATCAGCAAGTATGTTTAGCTGGGTTGTGTTGAGCTACAACAACCTGGGCCTTCATACTCAAGCGTTGGTGCCCTAAACCAAGTTCAGACACCCATGAGTGGGGAAGTCAAACCTTGTAGAACTAAGCGAAAGCCTTAGTTTATGCATCAAGAGAATGGATCAGGTAGGTGTGGTCAAGCATTGAAGAAGTTTCAGTTTTTGCCACCTGAGAAAACAGAGAACCTTGGCACAACTTTCCTGGCATCAAACAATAAACCATGGAGATTCCCAAAGAGCAAGGTGGAGGGATTGGTAGACCTACTGGAACAGGCAGTGATGGCAAGCAAATTGTAACTGGGGAAGGTTCGGAAATCTCTGGGTCATCTAAATTATGGTGAGAGCCTTCCACATCACTGGGAGAGAATGTCAGCAGCTGTCAGGGCAGATTTTAAAGTGTTGCTGGGCTACAGGAATAATTTCAGTGGAGTGACAATGTGGTCATTGCATGACAGTTTTCTGTGGCGAGTAAAAACATTTTGAGATGCAGCAGCAGCAAATGGTTTCAATATTTTCCGAGATGTAAGAGGGTGTTTGAAGCATTGTTTCATAGAAGGGAGGAGTATAGCCTTTAGTTTTTCCCATTACTGGTGGATTTGTCGTTGTGGGGAAAAGAGTTGGAAAACAGAAAAGTGACCCTTAAATCTGGACAATCAGACCGAAGTGGCTTAGGAAATGGTCAGAAGGCAAAAGACATTCAACTTTTGAGGTTACTTCAGCATTGCATGCTAGAATGGTTGATATTTACTATTGTATTCAGGGCCAGACATGTGCCAGTGGTGAACAATAACATTGTTGATGCTTTGTCTCATTCACAGCGGTAGGGATTCCATGGACTGGGACTGGGAGTGGATGCACAGAAGATTACAGTTTCCCAAGAGGTCTGGACTTTGTAAGAATGAGGGTCCTTCAGTTAATTAAGAACTCTTTTGCAGTGTTAACTAGGAGAGTACTGACAGGCTTTGTCAGTATTCGTGGCAAGTGGTGCAGCATGGAGGAGTCAGATGTGGGAAGAACGCCTAGTGTGGAGAGAGGACGTTGTTAAGTTCATCATGTGGACGGTAACAAAGAGAATGTCAGCGGTGACTATAGTGGGCTATACCGTGGGTAAGTACTTCTGGGGTGATTAGCCTTCCCTGGGTGAACTAGGACTAGGTAACAGAATTTTGCAAGGTTGGGCAAAAGAGCAATGAATTGCCAGGGGAGCAAAGAAACCTATGACTGCAAACTTCTGGATCAGACATAGGTGCTTTGTGGTAGATATGTCCATTGGGATCTGAGGTTTGGCTTTTAAAAGTAAGCATGATGTGGTTGTTTTTCAGGGCTTTTTGATAGTCGGAATATTTGGGAAGCAAGATGACACAGGAATTTGTGTATTGAACGTTAGGTTGGAAGAAGGTTTTTTTTTAGCTGTGGCTACAGCCATGTAAGACAGATCAAAAAGGTAAGAATCTTTTTCCCTACACACTGCCATAGAGCGACTCCACAGTCGGGGTGGAGATCTCCCTTTGGTAAAGTATAGCGAATTATTTTTTAAAGAATAATACTTTTTATTATAAGTTAGCTAAAATATTTTATGTTAAATATTAATCTAAATTAATGTCATATTTTCATTTTAAAGAAAACCAAAATAGAAAATGAATCAGCACTATTAACTTCATTTTGAATTAAATCTTCAATTATAGGTCTGAAATTTAAATTAAAAAAAATAATTCCTACCTAAAGAAAATATTGTTTTGAATTAATAAAAGTATGTACAGAATTCATTAAAAGTAGCTTAATTGTGTCTCAATGAAAATTAATGCTGTATTTATAAATTCCAAAAAGGTTGTTAAAATATTTTATAATTAAAGAAGAGTTTTATTTTTAGATTTTTGTTTTAATTTGAATTACACTTATTTACATTTGAACTATTTCGAATAATTTAATTTAACTTTATTTCCTACTGGGTTTTATTTTAAGTCCTTACCTCCGTTCGTTTCTTTGGGATGGTGTTGTAGTAACAGTAGTTGGCTGTCTGTGGTGCTGCACTTACTACTGCTTCTTTTTGGCAGTAGTAACTTACACTCAGAAGTGTGGCTCCACCTCCTTTTTCCAGGGGGTGGATACGTGTTCATCTACACTTTTGAGGAATGTTACACTCCAATTTTGTGAATAGCCCAAAGTACTAAAGTTACTCAAAAGTGTTAGAGTATATTACACATGTTAGTTACTCATAAGTGTAAATTACCTTTGTGAATGCCTGGGTTGTATCCACATTTTGCTAAATGATTCATCTAGAGAATATATTGATATATTTTGCCATTGTGCCTACCTGTCAGATATTCTCTGAATATGACTGCAAATCAAACACATAATAAATAATATGCTACAGCTAAATTAAATCTTCTGGGAAGCTAAGCAAAGCAGAAATTAATGACAGACTTTCTTTGGTAGATCAATTCTTCAACAGATTGCACATTGTCCATGCATTCTTTCCTATCCTAGAACGAGGTGCCGAATGGAAAGCCAATTGTCTAAATATGCTTGTAAGAGAATGTCCATACCATACAGAGATCCACCAAAGGAACAAAGACGATCTGAGCTGACTTTAAACTAAATGGTAGAACTCTGAACTGGCAATGATTATCTGTCGAACAGAAACGAAAAAGTTGATTTGCCCATCTGAGGGGGATGTAAACAGATGCAACTTGCAATCTATTAAACTCAGCAATTTCTCATTAGACATGATCAGGGTGATTGATTGTAACTCTCCTTTCATGAATGGAAAGAAGCAAACACACCGGCGCTAGCCTTGAAATCAATAATAGAATTTTAATCCTTTCATGATTTGGGTACAGGAATAGAACTTGGGGTAGACGGAGAAACGGTCCAACTTCTTTCTGGTCATCTAATTAATGGTTTGGAAGATCTTGCTGTGGAGTCAGAGAAGTATAAAGTTGCCTTTGTAGTGATTTATTAACTCCTAATCCCTACCTGTATGTAAAATGTTTAATGTGCCTCTAGTGGCAGGACCTGGAACTGCTTTTCAGAACAATTCAGAGTTTTCCATGACAACAGCTACTCATGCATCTTGGTTTACAGACGTTCATGCTTCCTTTCCTCATAGGAGCGCACCTTTACCAGTTCCCCCATTTTCAAATTCAGCCTATTGGTATCAAGGCTTTGAATAATTGCAGTGAGGCAGGCAGCAGGGTGTTGCAAATGTAAGCAGCCGCATGTGCTAAGAATAACTCTTTTCCTTTTTTCTGCCTTTCTTTGAACTGCTTTCAAGAACTCAACTTAGGTCAACTCAACTCAACTTAGCAAGAGACTCCAGAGATCAAGCCTAAAACACCTGAGCGTCTACAAATGCAACAACCTCATGATGGGAATTAAAACAAACACTGTCCTCGTTCATCAAACATAAAGGTATAAATGATGTTGACAAATCTGTGCACTACCTCATATCATGTAATCAACATGTTTTTGTGATTTTTTTCTTTTTGCTTTTACGTATTATGTGTTAATAGTTTTGTAAAGAGCTCTGACGTTGTCATGATGTATGTCCTGTGTTGCTCTATATCCAGCCCAGTAATTAGAGTTCACAGCAAAAAAAGTAGTAAGGGAAGGGAGAAAAGCAGTAACAGAAAGTCAGAGAATTAAGTGAAAAGGTTTCTAAAGAACTATTAGACATCAAGCCTTATGAATGTAATACTTGAATGTCGGATGCAAATTTCTCTGATGGGGATGAGATTGCAGAATACCAAGGATACTCTCTTACCTCTGGTGGAGGGTGAGCAAATTTTCAGTGGAAGACATTTCCTTTTCAATGCATAATGTGGGCAATTGGGAATTGATCTATTTGCCAATAGTTGCCTTGGAAGCAAGCTTACTTGCATCAGAACCACCATAGTTGATGAACAAATGGTATCTAGAACCTAGATCTCTGGTTCTGTCAAGATAAAATCTAAGACTACAACAATGTATGTAGCACCTTCTTAGTAGAGGAGTCAGGGCCCAGAAAGAACACTGGAAGACAAATCTTGCTTAGATGAAACTCAGCCAAGCCTTTTGAGCCAGAGATCAACATCTAGAGACCAGCTAAAAGACACAAGTGCTATATAATTGAAGTTATTATTAGTATTATTAAGTGGAAGACAATGTACAGCTCAGAGGTGCTGGGGCAGGCATGTGTTCTGGTAATCAAGAAGGTTGTTTTTCGTGAAAGGTATGTCAATCCACATGAAGCTCTTGGTTTGTAAGGCTTGTGCATGAGGCTGGAAAAGACTAGGTTGAGACTCTGTCTCACAATTGGCCTTTTAACATATGGAGCCAGATGACAGACAGCACTGAGATGATGGCTGAGAAGTGTTGAAAGTATCTATGTGAAAGGAACTACTCTCACCCTACTCATTGCCAAAGAAGGTGTCCCACCCATAGAACCCCTAATACCGGTTGACAGGTGTTAAAACGAAGAATGATGCGCAGCCAAGTCTTGTAGAAAAGGTTGTAGATTTATTCTTAAGATTACTTCATAAGTTACAAGTTGCAGGAAGATGTTCTGATCCATAAAAGTGCCCCACCAGGAGCAGCCTCCTCGCTGCTCAGCCCTTCCACACCAACTGATTCTCCTTCCAATACAAACACACTGAACATTCTATATGACCTCATCATAGGCTGAGCAGCAAGGCAGACACACCGGCGCTAGCCTTGAAATCAGGGAGAGTGCATTGGGTAATTAGTACATTACAAACACATCTCCCCCCTTATAATGATCGAAAACATTCAAAATGTATGAAGGTGATAAAACACACGTCAGCAAAGGAGGATTCATTAACGACAAAATCATTAAACATCACCCTCCCCCATAAAATGATCATATACTGTTAAATGGTAGCGGCAGTTTCAGTCGATAACCTTTCAAGTATTGCCCGGCGGTAATCGCCTCTCATACCACTCGATAATTTACCAATGAAAGAGGCAGGCGCCGGAGACTGGAAGGCAGGAAACAAAGTTTTATTCCATCGGAGCAGAACACATCAGATCAGACAGCAAGGTATCGTCACAAGGTGCTCTAACTGCATCTCTGAGACCTGGTCTCTTATACACAGGTTTATTGCTTTATTACATATGGTACATTCTTGTTGAGGCTTTGATGTTCGGAAAGACATTCCTTGGAACCCCCACTTCAAGCTCGTTCCCACACATATCTATAGTAGAAGTCCCCACCCCACCCACAGTAGGAGATGGCTATCATGCAGCTGGATATTCCGCCAATTCCCGGGGGTGTGTGCAACCGGTCGGGTCTCAGGGGGTAGGGGCTTTGATCCACCGTAATCCCTTTGATGTGGGGTGTTTCCCTTACAGTAGGAGCAATAAACTGCATCCGCAGGGCTAGGTGATGGCCTGGGATCGGTTCGGACAATGGGGCGCAGAGGAAGGGGGTTTATCAAAGAGGGGCATGACCATGTATGGGATGTCGGTCAGGTGTGGGATGTGGTCCCATGGCAGGGTCGCGCTGAATGAGAGGGTTTATGGCCCGTGTATGAGAGAGCGGGGGTGGCCGGCGCGCGGGGGATGCTCGCAGCGCCAGGGGAAAGCGCTGGCGATCGAGAATGAGCGGGGAGAGAGTGGGGTGCCTAAAATGGCGGCCGTGCATTCGCTGTGCGTGGCGCTGGGGAGAGGCAAGATGGCGCAGATAATGTTCAGTTACAAGCTAAATTTCCACAGTCCTCCCTTTTAACATATCTCGCCAGCTTGTCTAGTTCGAATCTATCCCCATAATACTCCGAACTTCCACCTCATACAGAGCTTTCATTCGCTCTGTTTCAAAGTCCAAAGTCTTAGGGCAGATGCAGTTCATAAAAAGCGAACATAAAGGTGGCAGACACTGAATCCCCAAGCAACATCCACATAGTATCACAATTGGTATGAGGATAAATGAAAACAGCCTCCATCCCCAACTTTTAATAGTGTCCCAAAACCAACTCCCCAGTGACCATTCTTCTTGCTCTTGATGGACCTCTGCGGACAGTCTGTGGAGGTGTTCAATTGCTTTGTAGACTGAGGGTGAGTTATCCGGTACGTAGGTACAACAGCTGGACCCAATGATGCGGCATGCTCCTCCACGATCAGCCAGAACCACATCTAGAATGAGGCGGTTCTGAAGGGCCACTAAGCAGACGGCCTGGAGCTCGGCGGTGTTGTTGGCGAGGGCGCCAGCCGTAATGTTCATCGCCGTTTCGACTGCCTGGGTTAAGTGGCGGATGGCACGGCTGTTTGCCATTGGACCCCAGAGTGGAACAAGGCCTTTCACTGCGTCCATGAACTGTGCTCCGGCGGAGTCGGCTTGCACAATGTCTTTGGCCCGCTTCTGTCGGTGATGGTTTGCTGGAGCCACATATGTCGGAGGAAGGACAAAGGCGATGTAGCAGGTGCCTCCCCAACCTTTCGGAAGCCAGGTGTAGGCCTTAGTACCACAGACGAAGTACATATTCGGGGAGGCAACAAAGGAGGGTGGGTCAACTGAGTCCAATGTTCGGGTGATGAGGCAGGAGCTGTGGCCCACCAGCTGCGCCCCCAGGCCTTCGAGGCACACAAATCCAGTGATGTTGATGACGGACAGGGCCACTGTTAGGGTGGCGGCCGTCCGTTTCCGGAGGTAAGAGAAGGTGGGTCTGGCTGGGTTGTTGAACACTTGCATTTCAACTCGTTCTTTGGCAGGGATGTCCATGTGAAAGGAAGTGTTCGATCTCAGAGGGCAGAAGAGGGCAGAAGTTCTTCCAGTTTTGTTCAGCCAGAACCCATGGTAGAAGTGTGACATGGTTCTGCCGGAAGTGGCATTGTCCTTGTAGCTTTCTTGCAGGAGGATTAGCCAGGCGAGGCAGGAACCATGGACAGAAAAAGGTGAAGGGATGAAAGGGATAGAGTGTCCAGTGGCATGTGGTAGCAATCCACATATCCAGCAATTAGTGGCGTTGGCAGCAAGATTGTGTTGGTGGAGCAACTGCACAAAAGAGTTATTCCAGAACTCCTTACGCCTTTCTCGGAGTTGGGGTGAAAGTGAGATCAGATGGTGTTCTTTCGTGGTGGTAGGTTGAACGGTGGTCAGCAATATCTTATGAGCGGGTGTGCCCTCCTCCATGATCCAGAAGGTGACCACGAGGAGAAGGCAAAAGAGAAGGGTAATGAAAAGTGCAATAGTCTTTAAGCTGTGCATTCGGTCAGTCTTTGGGTTTTTGTAGTGGATCTTCGGACGTCCGGTTGCTTCCATCATCTTCATGTCGGGCGCTTCCATCACCTTCAAGAGACTCGGTAGCGGGCAGAACCACAGACTTCGTTTAGTTTCTCTCCTGGTGGCCTTTGAGGTGACTAGGCTACCGCTCTGAGATTTCCACTTAGCCTGTGGTCTGCTTAGCCGAAGTTCTCTCCTTTCGTCGCAAGTTATACCCTTCCTTGGATGGCACGGTGGGATCAGGATATCTTACTAACTCGAGTGTCTCTGTATCTGGGCAGCGGCTCAGGGATGGTCGGTCTTTGTCCAGAAGTTCTTCTTGGGCGGTGATGTTGTCCATGGTTGTCAGGGTCGGTGATACCTTCTTGCAGTGGTGTGCATGCAGCCAATTGCGTTTCCCCTCCTCTCGAAGAGCTGTTCGGGTGGTGATCAGGACTTGCAGGGGGCCCGTCCACCGGGGCTCCAGACTCTTGGTGCGCTGGAAGTTACGCACTAAGACGAAGTCACCGGGTTGGATGTTGTGTCCAGGGCCCCTGGAAACATCGGGAATGGCGTGCAGCACCTGCTGATGGATGACAGACAACGTTTTAGTTAGGTTATACAAATAGTCAGACATGAGGACGTCCGGGACGTCGTGGATGGATGTTGGCTTTGGAGCAGCCCAAAGGTTCATGGGCCGCCCGAAAACGACCTCGTAGGGGGTTAAGTGGTGTTTAGTGGGGGTGGAACGCATTGATAGCAATGCTAGCGGGAGAGCGTCTGGCCATCTCAGTCCTGTGGTGGCGACTATTTTTGCTATCTTAAGCTTCAAGGTGGCGTTGTGTCGTTCAACCAAGCCTGCAGATTGGGGATGGAAGACCGCATGGAATTTCTGTTTTACACCCAACCCTTTTAAGATGAGTTGGATAACTTCGGCTACGAAGTGAGGGCCGTTGTCGCTCCACAAAATTCGACAAAGGCCGTATCGGGGGAAGAATTCCTTCAGTAGTACTTTTGCAGTAGTCATGGCGGTGTTGTCGTGGGTTGGATAGGCTTCCACCCACTTGCTGAAGGCACACACAACGACAAGTACGTACTTCAAACCTTGGCACCTTTCTAACTGGACATAGTCCATTTGTAGGACTTCAAAAGGGTGATTGGGGACCCCGAACCCTCCCCGGGGTACAGCAGTTCCTTTCCCAGGGTTGTGTTGGAGGCATACTAGGCATTGTTGGACCAGACGTTTGGCTGAGTCTGGGATCTTGTCGTTGTGCCAGACTTTGGAGATGAGTTCGATCATGGGGGCAGACCCTATGTGTGCGGGGGAGTGTGCCATGGTCAGCATGGGGATCAAGTATGAGTCTGGTAGCAACCATTTGTTCGAGTCTTTAGTCCGCCAGCAACCATCATCGTCCTTCAATCCCACCCGTGCCCATTCAGTTAACTTGTGTGGTGTACTGGCTAATTGGATGTCCCTAATCGTTTCCCTAGCATCCTTCCATTTCTCAGCTTGTGACCTGGTCACGTACATACGGGTCGTGGACCTATTCTCGGCTGTGGTTCGGGCAGTAATGTCAGCTAGTGCATTTCCCTGTCCTATAATGTCTGTCACCTTCTTGTGTGCTTGGCATTTGATCACAGCCAGCCGTGTGGAGAGGAGGACCGCTTCGGTCAGGGCAGAGACTAGATCTCCATGGAGGATGGGTGTGCCATGAGAAGTCAAGAATCCCCTCTCTTTCCATAAGAGCCCAAAGTGGTGAACTACCCCGAAGGCGTACTGACTGTCTGTGTAGATGTTTGCGGTTGTCCCTGCTGCCAGGATGCAGGCTCGTGTGAGAGCAATTAGTTCCGCCGCCTGTGCGGATCGCTGTGTGATGCGGGCTGTCTCAACAACTGTTCGGGCTGTGGTGACTGCATAGGCAGCTGAGGTGGTGCCATCGGGGAGCTTGATGCATGAGCCATCCACCCACAGTTCTCCGTCAGGGTCCGGGAAGGCAGTATCTCAGAGGTCGACCCTACTCTTGGTCTGTTCGTCGGTGAGGGTCACACAGTCGTGTATAGGGGACGCATTGGGATCAGTGTCAGGGAGAGGTAGTAGAGTAGCTGGATTCAGAGTGGTGCATCGTTTCAATGTGATGTGGGGTGCAAGCAGAGTCAGTTCGTAACCGGTCAGTCGTGCGCTAGTCAGGTGTTGAGTCTTGGTTTGGTTCAGGAGGGTGTCAACCGCATGGGGTACCAATACTGTGAGGGGGTTTGAGAGTACGATCCCCTCGCTTTGCCGGATAGAGATAGCCGCGGCGGCTACTGCTCGAAGGCATGCGGGGAAAGCTCTGGCTACAGGGTCAAGAGTGGCAGAGAAGTAGGCACAAGGGCGTTGTTTAGGGCCTATGGACTGGGTTAGGACAGACAACGCACATCCCTCCCTTTCGTGGGTGTAGAGGGAGAAAGGTTTAGTGTAGTCTGGGGTTCCTAGGACTGGGGCCGAACAGAGGGCGTCTCGTAATTCTTTGAAGGAGGATTGACATTCGGGTGTCCAGGGGAGGGGGAAGGGGACATCTTTAGCCAGCAGGGAAAGCAGAGGTTTTACGATAAGACTGAAGTTTGGCAACCATTGTCGACAAAAGGAGGTGAGGCCTAATAGGGACCGCACTTGCTTCTGAGTTTTGGGAACAGGGGTTTCTAGGATGGTCTGAATTCGGTCAGGGGTAAGTTTCTTCCCGTCTTTGGATAGTAGGTGGCCTAGATACGTTACTTGGGGCTGGCAGAATTGCAATTTCTTTCTGGAGACCTTGTGACCGTTCTCCGCAAGGAAGCGGAGGAGGTGAATGGTGGCTGTGACGGCAAGTGGAGTGGCGTCGGCCGCCAAAAGAATGTCATCGACGTACTGTATCAACACCACTCCATCGGGTAGTTGGACTGCATCTAGCTGCCTCTTGAGGGCTTGGCTATAAATACTGGGACTCTCAGTGTAGCCTTGGGGTGCCCTGCAGAATCTGTACGAACGGGCTTTTAAAGTGAAGCCGAACAGGTAGCGGCTGTCTGGGTGGATGGGGATGGAAAAGAATGCGTTTTTGAGATCAATAACAGTAAAGGTGGTGGCAGTGGATGGAATCAGGGTGAGGATGGTGGTGATGTCTGAGACTACGGGGTACTGGGGTATGACTACTTTGTTAACCTCTCGCAAATCAACAATGAAACGGTAGGCTTTCTCATCTCCCTCGCCTTGCTTCTTTACAATGGGTAGGATAGGGCTGTTGCAAACATTACTGACTACTTCTTCTACCACTCCTGCCTCGACTAGGGACTCGATGATTTCCACTAATGCCTTCTCGCCTTCGGGTGATATCCGATACTGTGGAAGCTTTGGGAGCACTGCGTCCGGTCGGACGGTTATGTGTACCGGGTCGATCACCATGCGCCCTACATCTGAGTCGGTTTTAGCCCATAGATGTGAAGGTAATGTGTTGAGTAGGGACATGTCAGCATCGGTTATAGAGAGCATACGCCGTGTGTGACAGGGTCTGGACAGATCTGGGTTATCGTGTAGGATGACTCGAACTCCGTCTGGGGAGCATCTGATGGTAGCTCGAAAATGTTTTAGCAAATCAAGTCCCATAATAGCATCGGGGGTGTTGGAGGAGAGCAGAAAGGTCGTGTCAGTGGTGTTATCTTCTAAGTCAAAGGAGATTGGTGCTGATAAGGGGTTAGTGGAGGGCGTTCCATCGAAGCCTATTGAGGTTACATGTGAGCCAGACAAGGGTGCCCTAGGGATCAGTCGTTTGGATAACGCACTACGTGTCGCCCCAGTGTCTACCAGGAATGGAGATTTTGTACCCAAGACCTTAGCAGTGACGTAAGGACCTTGCTGGTCAACACGGAGTTCGACTGGATCCCTCCCTTGCCCCTGGCGGTCCTATGCGAAGTCATGGGTGCTTTCGTAGTCGGACTGCTGACACTGGTTTTGTCGGGGGCGATCAAAGGTGTTTGGTCTGCCTGGCCTGTCGTTGATTGCGTCGTTCGTGTGCCCTCGTCCCTGTCCTCTATTTCTGGGGTCATATGCTGTGTCTCTGGGATCCCTATTTTTGTTCAGTTCCAGAAGGACCGGGCACTGGGATTTCCAGTGTCCGAACCCTCTACAGAACGCACATTGGTTCCCATCTAAGTCTCTCCGTCCGTTGTAGGGTGCAGGTGTATGGTCTCTAGGGGGTAGCTTTCTAGGGGCGGTTGGTTGGTAATTCCCTTTCGGGGGTTCCCTTCCTATGGTCACCCCTTGCAACTGTGCTATCATTACCCTCTCCTTCAGTTCCTTTTTCTTCCTCTCTGACGCCCTATCGTTCTCGTTCTTCTGGTTTTCGTAATATTGGGCCATCTGGAGAATTGCTGCGGGTTTGGAGGCTGCCCAACTACTCTCGCTGGTCTGTAGCTTCTGGGAAACTTCTTGTGACAGACCCTTCACATAATTCTGGACAAAGAGATGATGTCCGGTTGCAGTGGTCATGTCCTGGCCACTATAATCGGAAAACACAGTCTCGAACCGAGAGAAATATTCAGACACATCCTCCTGGGGTTTCTGGCGACAAGCCGTCACTATTGACCAATCTACCTTTCTTTCCGGGATTAGAGTCTTCAACTTAAGTACAATCTTGTCTGGGAGCTCTAATATGGCTTTCGGGGGTTTCTGTCCCGGTTCTCGCTGTTTATCTATGGTATCGAGTTGTACCCAGGTATATCCGAACGGCTCAGCGTGGTCAACTTTCCGGATTTGCTTCCACACATCAGCCGGCAGACATAGCCCAAAGAACAAGTCGATATCTGCTAAAGTCATTATCGTAGAACCTAAGGCTGTACCCAGTTCAGTGTAGAAGGCAGTCGGGTTCTTTCTCAAGTCGGGTAGAGTTTTTCTAAAGGTCAAAATATCTTGTCGGTCCCATGGCTGGTAGACCCAATTATATACAACCCTTCCCTTCGCATCTTGGTGGTTGATGTCGTCATGTGTTCCCTGACCTCGTGGGGGGACCCAGTAGGGGGCAGCCTCTTTGATGGGCATCATGGTATCAGCCCTTCCTTCTTGGGGCTTAGTCGCTATGGGGGTTTCTGCTTTGGTGGTCTGCCTGTGTTCTCTAAGGTGTCGATAGACCTCGAGTGTACGAGTGAAGAGGTTCGTTACATCGCCCTCTCCTTCTTCCCCAATGTCTACCTTCCTATATAGGGTCGCTAAGCCTTCGGGACCTTTATCGCGGTACCTATCCTCATATGCATTTAGGGCATGATAACAAAGTCGTACGACAAAGTGTCGTCTGCGGCTGTCTGCATACGAGTTATATACGTCTGTTATATACTCCTCACTTTCCTTACGCTCCACTAGTGTCTTTACTATTTTGTCGATTCCTGCTCGTTCATCCTTCGTTAGTCGATTCATTCTGGTGGAATCTTTCTTTCTCATCTCAGGGTCATCCAACGTTATTGCCGACGTTGCGTTCAGTACAGGAGGCTCGGCCAGCGCGGAGGCCGTGAGGACCGAGGCCCCTGTACTGCTTTCGTTCGTGTTTGGGGGTTGTGGGTGTTGCACTATTGATTGGGAGGGTGCGTATGGAGGGGGCATGTAAATGATCGGGGGACCTAATAGTAATTCATCATTCGTTCGCTGCTTAGAGGATAACTCAGGGTAGAGCAAAGAAGGGGTCCTAACAGCGTACTGGCCTGATGTTTCGGGCTCCTGTCTTAGTTTAGTTTCCCTTCTCTCCTTTATTTCTTCTTCTAACTTTCTAGCGGCAAGGTGAGCTGCTTTTCGTAATTCCTTTTCTGCTTTTACTTCTTCCCTCTTTTTCCGTTGCGTTGCTTCTTTGCGCCACATGCCGATACTGTCAAGCATAGTAGGCGTCGTCTTATTGCTACGCAGAGCTATTTCTAGCACTTCTATCTTATGGTCGTCGAAGGATCCCATCAGTGGCCACTGACTCTCGGGGTCCTTCTTTGTATATTTATGCCATAGCTTGGTATAAGCTACAGCGACTAGTCCATATTTAGTGAACATGTCCTTATTAGGGGTGCCTTCCAGTGGGGCCGGATGGTCCACCTCTAATAAGCGGTCCGGGCAGAACCAACTACCAATCAGTGGGGAGAAGATAGGCATGACGGGTTTCAATGGGGACAAAAGTCAGCACTACCTATCTTTTCACTGCTTGCAAAGACTAGACAGAATATCTCTATTCCTCGTTATTTGTAAGCAGAGAATACCTCCAAAAGAACCAATATCGAACAACTAGTGTTCGGACAATCAATCAATCAATCAATGGGGAGATAAAGATAGGCACGACGGGTTACAACGGGGACAAAAGTCTGCGTTACCTACCCTTCACTATTTGCAAAGACTAGACAGAATATTTCTATTCTACGTTATTTGCAAACAGAGAATATCTCAAAGAGCACTATTCTTCAAAACAATCAATGTTCGGACAATCAATCAGTGGGGAGATAAAGATAGGCACGACGGGTTTCAACGGGGACAAAAGTCTGCGTTACCTACCCTTCACTATCTGCAAAGGGAGAGAGAGAGAGAGTATTTCTACTCCTCCCCGTTTGTAGACAGTGAATATCTCAAAGAGAACAATCAATGAGCACAATCAATGAGCAATACTAGTATTCCAAAGCTTCAAACAATCAATCAATTATTTCGCAATTTGTCGTGTATCACGACCTTACCCGGACCGCGTGGACAGTTTCTCGTCTTCCGCCTCCAGCGCCCGATCGTCCTCTACTCTCCGTATTTGCCGCGGCACTCCTGATGGTTCCCAGTCAGGACCGTAGATCACTCGAGAGAGGTCTGCTCGGAACCAGTGAAGTTCGGATGATCGGCTGCCAGACGAGGGTCTATTGGGCAGGAGCTCTCCCGATCGTTGCAGTCGTTCACTCTGTCGTCGGGACCTCTCCCACTGGATCCACGTGTCGCTGATGGGCCCCACATTTGGGACGCCAATTGTTAAATGGTAGCGGCAGTTTCAGTCGATAACCTTTCAAGTATTGCCCGGCGGTAATCGCCTCTCATACCACTCGATAATTTACCAATGAAAGAGGCAGGCGCCGGAGACTGGAAGGCAGGAAACAAAGTTTTATTCCGTCGGAGCAGAACACATCAGATCAGACAGCAAGGTATCGTCACGAGGTGCTCTAACTGCATCTCTGAGACCTGGTCTCTTATACACAGGTTTATTGCTTTATTACATATGGTACATTCTTGTTGAGGCTTTGATGTTCGGAAAGACATTCCTTGGAACCCCCACTTCAAGCTCGTTCCCACAAATATCTATAGTAGAAGTCCCCACCCCACCCACAGTAGGAGATGGCTATCATGCAGCTGGATATTCCGCCAATTCCCGGGGGTGTGTGCAACCGGTCGGGTCTCAGGGGGTAGGGGCTTTGATCCACCGTAATCCCTTTGATGTGGGGTGTTTCCCTTACAGTAGGAGCAATAAACTGCATCCGCAGGGCTAGGTGATGGCCTGGGATCGGTTCGGACAATGGGGCGCAGAGGAAGGGGGTTTATCAAAGAGGGGCATGACCATGTATGGGATGTCGGTCAGGTGTGGGATGTGGTCCCATGGCAGGGTCGCGCTGAATGAGAGGGTTTATGGCCCGTGTATGAGAGAGCGGGGGTGGCCGGCGCGCGGGGGATGCTCGCAGCGCCAGGGGAAAGCGCTGGCGATCGAGAATGAGCGGGGAGAGAGTGGGGTGCCTAAAATGGCGGCCGTGCATTCGCTGTGCGTGGCGCTGGGGAGAGGCAAGATGGCGCAGATAATGTTCAGTTACAAGCTAAATTTCCACAATACAATAAAAATGCATGGAGATAGTAAAACACACATTTGACTGAAAAGGAGGATGCATTACCACAAAACATTATAACACATCCTTCCCCCTGATAATAATCAATAGACAACAAAGAATGCAAGAAAAAGAGATACATTCTTAACCCCTTAACTACTGGGCCTTCCCCCCCCCCCTCTCCCCTCCCCCCAGTGCTGAGCCCTTTTTTGGCTATTTGGGGTAGTTCACGATTAGGCCTCTGTAACTTTTTGACCACATAAGGTATCCACGCCAAATTTGCGTCCTTTTCTTCTAATATCATGGGGATTCTAAAGATACTCAGGGTTTGTGGATTCCCTCTAGGGGTCCCAGAAATTAGCCAAAATACAGCTACATTTTGTTTTTGGGGGAAAAATTGGACAAAAGTGCTGCAAATGAAAGCGCTTGAGTTTTCCCTGAAAATGGTATCAAAAAAGGGTTTGTGGGGCTGAAATCACCATTTTTCCAGCTTTCAGGGAATGACAGACTTTTGTCAGAAAGCCATAAAGTTTAACGCAGTCTTGGCATTTTTCTGGGACATAGCCTATTTTTGCTATTTTTTGTGTTTTCAACCTCCTTCCAGTTAATGGTATAAATGGGTATGAAAGCAATAATGGATCCTGGAAAGCTATACATTTTAGAAAAGTAGACAAAATGCTGAATTCATCAAGGGGTCATTTGCTTAAATCCATCCAGGTTTCTTTATAGAAATAAACTGTTAAATATAGGAAAAATTGAAAAGTAGTTGAAAAAAACATCCTTTTGTGTCAACGTTTTCACCTGTAACTTCTTCTAATTATGACAGCTCTTTGAAAGCAATATACCGTTACATCCACTGGACCTTACTGGTTGTGGGGATATATAGGACTTGTAGGTTCACCAAGAACACTATGAACCCAGAGCCAAAAACTGAGCAGCGTCTTGCAATGGTTTTTTATTATGTACCGGGTATATAGCAATTATTCTGGGAAAATGTATACATGGAGAATTCGGTATGAAAGACTCCTATGTATTTCTGAAATGGGAACAAAATATAGAGTTTAGAAACAGTAGACATTTGCACATTTCCAAAATTGGGAATACTCATACTGGCATTAATGATCGGTCATTTTTCAAAATGACTTTTTTTACACATTGTCTTTCATTTGGAAGGTAGAAATGCATTGAAAGTCAATAGGTAATACGTTTCTTTACAAATCTGAATTACCCTAAGTCTCCCGATAAAAATGGTACCTCACTTGTGTGGGTAGGGCTTGTGCCCGTGACAGGAACTTGCGCAAAACGCAACGTTGACACACCCCAATTTCATAGTGAAAAATGACCCTTTTTTGGCAAAGTGCCTAGCTGTCGTTTTTGAAACCTAGCTCTGCCGGCACCTAGGGAAAGCTAGCAAACCTATACATTTTTGAAAACTAGACACCCAGGGGAATCCTGAATGGGGTGACTTGACTGCCTCTCACCAGGTTCTGTTACACAGAATCCCTTGCAAACCTAAACAAGCATTGGCATAGCCAATAGGTCTCGCTTTTGGGACCTTATAAGTATTTAGTTTTGCAGCACAATATCCTTGGTGCAACAACATCTGCTGTTGCATGGCTAAACCTTGTACCTTATAAGTGTTTAGCCATGCAACAGTTGATGTTGTTGCACCAAGGATATTGTGCTGCATAACTAAATACTTCTAAGGTCCCAAAAGCTAGACCTATTGGCTATGCCAATGCTTGCTTCCATAGCATTCAAAAGCACATACCTTTCTGTTTTATAATGAAACTATAAAAACTACACGTAATATAATGTATTACAGTTGCCCTTCCTAAGACCTGTCCATATTGTCACATTATTTTCTATTGTTCCATTAACATTTTATTAAGTTGTTGACTCCTTCGAATGGCATACTTTTAAAGATGTTTTCTCTTTCATACCTAAAGTGTTTAATAAGTGTTTTGAGAAGAATACACTCTAGGCTTTAGTGGTAAATGAATATTTCCCAGATATTTGTCACTTGTTTTTACCAAGTTACAAATATGGTAACAGCGGTATGAACATTTTCATTGATACGTTCAGTATCAAAGCATTGAAAAATGTTAAGAAAACTTTGCATAAGTGACTTTATGTTGCAACTCCTGTAAAAAGTGAGAGCTTCAATGACTAGTATTCATTAATTGCTTTTTTATGCCGAACTGCTCATTGAGGGACGTCAAATGTCTTCTAGTGTCACATGGCATGTGTGCCACTTGTCCTTCCTGTTTCGGTTAGTTTGCTGTGAACTGAATAGTCAAGTGATGATGATTTTTCAGTACCAGTGTTATGACAACACAATGTCTGGTATGTCAACCAGTATCACTGAAGCGGACATGCCAGCTAGTAAACTACTGACCACCATATAAGCCTGTAGCACTCTGCCATTTCATCTGTTGCAAGCTGGCCAATATATCGGCCAATTACACACTAGCTAACATGTTGTGGGATAACACGTGGACTAACATTCCAGCTCCTTGGCATACTTGCCAGTCAGCAGCACACTAGTCATCAAGCTGATTATAAGACGTAAGGGAATTTGCAAACCACCCATACACTAGTCAATCTATCAAATGATAGCACACTTGTTGACATTCCAGCCAAGTGTGCAGTGGCCTACATGCCAGAAGACATTATGCTGGCTAGTTTACAAGTGAGTACCACAGCTATCAGTACGTCAGCCATCAATACACTGGCTGATGTGTCTGTACCAGTCGGCAGAAACATGATGTACATATGCACATGACGGTGACAAACAAGTTGACGACCCACTTGCCTTACATGCCTTTTGCCAGGTTAACATTTAGCTGATTATTTTCCCTCATCTTAAGGCTAAAAGAATGTATTTAATATTGGTGACATTCCGTCTCAAAGGCTCAGAGAATACATTTTGGCATATGCATGTTAAATGGGATGGGGTTTTCATTGAGAGAACATAGAGGAGAATGTAGGCTTGCATTTTGTGTGGTAGAAATATTATTCTATTGGCTATTTCAGGGCTGCCTTGTGTCTTAATGCCTAAGGAGTTGTTCTGTGGATATAAGGGTGAGTAGAAGATTACACAAGTACCTGATAACCTACATTCCAAAATTTGAACGGGATGATGGTGGAGGAGATGAGATGCAAGCCGTTACATTTTTAAAGCAGTTAGACTTTGAGGTAGAGTAGAAATAACAATGAAAAGTTTGTAAGTGGAAAGCGGGAGTATGTATGTTAACATTTAAAGACTGTTCTGTTTTCAGCACAGCCAATGGTATGAATGGGAAGTGCAGGGTTAGACATAACAAGGATAGTCTCTAGCAAACTATTAACCCTGTGTGTGCTGCGCTTTCAAAGATAAATGGCCCTCACCCCACTACCAAAACAAGAAAGAAAGGCAGGGGAGTCCAAGGTCACTGACCAAGTCATTGCTGTTAAAGGGCTCAGAGCATCATGCAGGGCACACGATGCTGGACAAAGACACAAGGTGAATCTTGTTTCACACTTACTATGCATAAAAGAACAAAGGTTCAACTCAACAAAAATGTACATCTGATTACCTGTGACAGGCAGCCTTCACCCGGCCAGTCACACGGCTCCATTCACCTCCTGAATAGCTGTTGCACTATGCCTTCGACCCGGCGCCCATCATCGTCCCCGGAGAGTCGCAAACACATCTGCTGCGAGAGTGAGCTTGTTTACAGCCAAAACAGTGGCACAGGTGTGCTTTTCAAGGACGCGGTTTACAGACAACGCACCGAAGGGCGAGCAGGCGGAACATAAATACTGCAGGCCACCGTCCCTTAGCCACGTCATCTGCTCTATGTTTACATCTCATCGCTTGTATTGGGCACATCTGGGCTTCATTTGCGAGCCTAAGTGGGCTGGAGGATCTAGGGCTGTGAGTACTTAATAAAGGGTACCAGCATTACCTTAGTGGAATCTTTATTTAATGGCGTTAAGGTGTGAGCGCGTGACTTCGCCTGTATTTATAGGATGTTACTTGTTGAGTGAGATGAAAACAATGGTTGCCAGCGTTAAATAGGATTACAGTCCGTCCGCCACCTCCATGCCCGCTCATTTGCGACTGTGAACAGTAAATGGCAATTAGTGCTTGGGGAGGTTGGCACAGTTCCTGTAGGTGTATTATTTTGCAACTGACTAAAGAGAAACCATCTACATGTAATAACAACAAACAAGCTTTGGCCGCGATTTCGCAAGACGCGCGGCCGCGAGACGTGCTCTGTGGAGGGGAGGGGCGAGCAAGACAGAGGCAGAGCGAGGCGCGCGGGAGAGTGAGACGAAAGCCATATGGTGCCTCTGCTCATAAGCGCGCGCCCGCGCACATGCACGCAAGCTGTAGGCCGGCCATGGTAGCATTTTTTGAAGCCCTTACTAAAAGTCTCGCCAGATCAGCGCATGCGCTGGGTCAGGCGAGACATAAAAATTGTCAAAAAAAACACATTTTCCTCACATTTCTGTGGTGGAAAGTTCTGGAATCTGCGTGGATTCACAAAATGGTATCCCCACTTGTGTGAGAGGCCCAAGTACCCGCAACAGGAAACAGCCTAAAATGTATTGAGGCAACATCAAAATTGCCTATCACAAAACAACCTGGTTTTGCGAGGGGGGTCACCGTGGATTTTGGCCCCGTGCTCAGCGGCCAGCTAGGGAAACCTATCAAACCCACACATTTCTCAAAACTAGACACCCAGGGGGTTCCAGCGAGGTATGGCTTGCGTGGATCCCCCAACGTTTTCTTACCCAGAATCCCCTGCAAACCTCAAATTTAGCTGAAAAAAATCACTTTTTCCACACATTTTTGTGTGGAAAAGTTTTGGCATCATCAGGCAGACACGCATCGCCTATCACCCAGTATTCCCCAAGGTGTCCCGATAAAAATGGTGCCTCACTCGTGTAGGAGGCCAAAGTACCCGTGACAGGCAAGGGCCCAAAACGAATTGAGGCAACATCAAAATTGCCTATCACAATGTTTTGGTCCATTTCCTGTCGCGGGTACTTGGGCCTCCCACACGAGTGAGGCACCATTTTTATCTGGAGACCTGGGGGAACACTGGGTGGTAGGAAATATGTGTTAGCCCAGTGATGCCACAACATTCCCTCACAAAAATGTGTGGAAAAAGTGTTTGTTTTTTTTCAGCTAAATTTGAGGTTTGCAGGGGATCATGGATGAGAAAACGTTGAGGGATCCATGCAAGCCATACCTCCCTGGAACCCCCCGGGTGTCTAGTTTTCAGAAATGTGTGGGTTTGATAGGTTCCCCCTTTGTATACTACTCAAAAATGTGAAGGTTTGCCAAGGTGACCACTGAGCTAGGGCAGAAAGTCCCCTGCTACCCATTTTGACAAAAAAAGAATCGTACAAAAGCCCATTAAACCGCCACAAATATAAATCTAACACTAATTTGATAAAGCTAATCCACCACTTACACTGGTTGGTTTTAGCACCTCCAGAAACGCTGGCTTCAAAGCGCAAATACTTATCAAAGTATAAAAATATTGAAGCCAAGCTTTCTGAAGGTGAGCCAGAAAGCCACGTACACGGCACCAACCACTTTATGGTCCATTCACATGCCATTCACACACCACACACACGACTTCCATACCGCCAGCCATGGGCCCAAACAACCAAATCACTTCCACTCACACAAACATACCGCCGCCATGCAAGAGCCCAGATACATATGCCGCATGACATGAGTTTGACTACATTTTACCACCTGTCAAGTCTCCCCCTCCTTTTTCCTGAACCTTACCGAACGCATGCCGAGTGAGCCTTTACTACTAGCTTCCAAGACAGCCACATGAGGCTCAGGAAGACATGTCTTTCATGCGCCTTTGGTGCACTCACTATGCTAAATCCAACTCCTTCCAGTTTGTGTATGCAAGTTGGGGGGTGTCTGAGTATCCTTTTAGACCATATCTCAAACTGAGCGAGCATATCTACCTTTGAAACTAAGGCAAACATGCTGGAACTTTTCAAAAGATAACATCATAAACTATGAAGAACGGATGAATGTGAAACACGGGTAGTCCGTGACAACGTAGCATATGTCCAATCCACCGTTATGTGCAGTGACTGTAATGCACTTATCCTACAGCAAACTGACCATCTACTAAGTTCTAACGGAGGATGAACATGGCAAGCAGCATTGACCCATAAGTACTACAGTAAATTCAGTGAGAGTGTGGCAGCAATGGATTTGAATCTATGGGTGAAGATGAAGTCAGGACGTGTATATATACTACCTTTACTATCTGCCTTCTACCTTTGCAATATTCCTCGGAAAGCGCACCTACCGTAAGCTGTTCTAACCCATTCGTGGGTCTGTCCTCGGAGTCATGACTAATCCTGTCCAATTGCGAAGAGACCCTACACTAATGCCTTCCATCTCTAGCTACTTGAAGCTTGAGTGAACATTTCTGTCACATGCTAACAATGCTCTCACAATGCTCTATCCAACTCCTTCCACTATGTGGATGCAAGTTGGGGGGTGCCCGAGTATGCTGCACAAACATTTCTCGAGCTGAGCAAGCATATCTACCTTTGAAACTAAGTCAAACATGCTGGAAATTATCAAAGGCTTCCTAAAGAGAACATCATAAACTACTAAGAACGGTTGAATGTGAAACATGGGTACTCCATTACAACGTGGCATATGTTCTGTCCACCAGTATGTGCAGCGTGGGGACTATAATGCACTTGTCAATTGGCGAACAGAACAACTACCACATTCTGAAAGCAGATAAAGGTGTTGCGAAGTCCGTGATTTCCTGAAGTAGAGGAAGAAATATTCTGCAGCTGCTTGTGTAGTGAAGGAGTGGCCCTCAGACAGTAGGTATCCATTCACACCAATTGAAAGGTTTACCTATTGGCAGCTCCACCTTAGTCCTTGTTGTCATCAAGTATACAGGTGGGCTCGTGGACTTCGGCCATCTGACCCCAAACCATGACAGGGGAAGTGCTCTCAGCATGAATTGTAGTGAGCACATACACGTCACGCCAATCTGAGAACTTGACTGCGAGCAGTTCGTTGGAACGCAACGCAGTGCTCTGGGATTTCTGGAGCTTCTTGCAAACAAGCTCCTGTGGGAATCCTTTGCGGTGACAACGAATTGTACCGCAAGCCACGGTGCCAGCTTTGTAGAGCTCACTGAACAGCTCTACTCCTGTATAGAAATTGTCCACATAAAGGTTATAACCTTTGTGAAGAAGTGGCTGGACAAGCTCCCATACGATCTTTCCTGTGACCCCTAGCGTGGAAGGACAACCTACAGGGTTAAGAGTTCTGTCCTTCCCTGTATACACTCTCAAGCTGTACACATAGCCAGTCGAGCTCTCACACAGCATGTACAACCTGTCATGGTCTGGATGGTCCCAGGGCAATGCAGCAGAATTGTCATTGAAATGCAGCATGCGCTGCAATAGCAGAAAACAATCTCTGCTCATGTATGGTGCGAAGATGGGGGTTAACCAAACCGTGCGAGTAGACCAGTAGGATAGCAAGGTTGGTTTATGCACTACCCCCATTTTAAGCATGAGGCCCAAAAAAATCTTCAACTCCCCTAAAGTAGTGGGAGTCCACTTGCGTATCCTAGAATGGGGCCCAAGAGAGCCTCCTAGCTCCCTCAGAAATTTTTCGGCACGCAAATTTGTTTGCTGCACAATTTCGTCAAGGAAGTCAACATCCAAAAATAGATGGAAGTAGTCAATTGGCAAAAAAAATTGCAGTATCAACTTTACAACCAAAGTCACCAGTGAAAGACGGAATTTGGGGCTGAACTAAATTAGGAGGCTGCCAAGACAGCACTCGGTCTGTGCTTGCGGCCACACGTGCTTGCACTCTGGGTTGCTCTAACCTGTTACTGGTGTCCTGCTGCACAGACTGTGTTGGCAAAGAGACAGCACGATTGACATCGTCTTCTTCAGAATCGCTGAACGATGAGTCGTCGGATGGAACTGCGCCGACTGAAAAATCACTCCCATATTCGGCTCCATTGTCCTCTCCTTCAGATGCTGTCTCAGTATCTGCTGTCTAAGTCTCTGATCCTGCCTCAGAGCTGCACTCCAGAACCAGACTTGGGGCCTGGGCAGCATTCTTCCAACGATATGCCATCTCTGTTAGTGCCTACAACTATCCTTTTAAAACACTATCCTATGTAGAAGGCAGATAGGTTGTTGGTTTTAAAGTGTAGGTTGGTGTGTGTGTGTGAGTGAAGTGTTTAATAGTAAATAATGACGAAGTCACCTTCCCTTTACTTTGCAAAATCCGAACGCTCTCCAAAAAGACTAAGAAAGAGAGAAAAAAGACAGTATTACTTTACCTTGCCACATACCCATCATCACAGCCTTTTGGTGCTGGTGAAAGCCAGTGCAACTAGCAATTTGGTGCCAAGACACCTACGGGTGAACGTGTGCTTTACAATTGCACACAATGACATCCTTTGACTCCCTCACTACCATCCTTGCAAACGTTCCCCTCATCTCTCCATAGCCCCTCTCTCACATACATTTCATCTGTTTCAAAGTGTTTCTACTGCGTGCCTTTATTAATCCACTTAGCTATCCACATAATACAGATCTGTTTTTTCCAGCATGGCCTTTATGGCATCAAAACTGCCACTAGACAAAAGTCAGATATCTGTATCTAGCAGGAATTTTTATTTGTACTCTGCAGCAGTACCACTTTTTACTGACTTTCATGTAACTTCAAAGCTCCGTTTCCTTGTTTCCCAAAAAGAAAAACAGCACTCGCAGGGGCAGTTGATAGTTTATTGGCAACACTACAGAGCTTGGATAAAAATATATATATATATATATATATATATATTCACTGAAAAAACCATAGGTTTCAGGGGTGTTATAGTTAGCTGGACTTTTCACTTGTACAAAACCATTGAAATTCCCCCGTTATAGTTAGTTCAGCTAACTATAACTCGCGCGCCCGCAATGCACTGCTGATGACGTCACATATTACATCACTCATGACATGGTCAGTGACATCACTCATGACATCACTGATGACATCTCAAATGACATCACTGATGACATCACTGATGACATCATCCAGTGAATGTGTGTTATTCTGAAAATTAAATATGTTTTATATATGTATATCTCAAGGTCGATGGAAGAATAAATGGGTATATAAGTGTCTAAATGGATGATTTGTTTTTGAAAAATTGATTGTGTAACTGACTGATTAAGTGTATCTTAGTGAATACATGGCTTAGTGAGTAATGTTTAAATATGTAAATATCTGTATCAGTCTCTCACTTTGTGTATAAGTGGCTGCATGGGTTGGTGAGTAGCTACATGGGTGTCTATATAGGTTATTAGTTGGTTTTTTGAGTATCAGTCTGAGTGTCTGCATGGTTCGGTGGGGGTATTACGTAGTGCATAGGTGCATGAATGAGTGACTCACTGTTTGTATGTGTTGAACACAGTATGTGTGCAGGACTGTATGGGTGGATGAGTGTGTGTATGGGTGTGTTAGTGAGTGAATGACTGTCTCAATAGTGTCTTTATGAGTAACTACATATGTTTTAAACTAGTATATGTGACTATTGGTGTATATATGTGAGTATATGTGAGAGTGAGAGATTGAAAGAGTTCCTGTATGAATAAGTATGTGTTTCTATAAGTGATTGTTTAAAAGACTAAGTATGTGTAAGTTTCCGTAGAAGTAAGTGTGGTGGTGTGTGTATAACTGTATATGCAAGTAAATGTATGTTTGATTCTTTATTAGCATGAGTGACTATGTGTGTGAGTAACTCTATGGATGAGTGGCATTGTGTAACAGGATGTATAGGTGTATGAGTACCTATGATGAGTGAGTACATGTATGAGTGACTGTATTGGACAGTTGGTGAATGAGTGGATGTGTATGTGGATCTTAGAATTACTGAAGAGGTTGTTGTAACTGGTATTGGTATGTCCATTGTTTTGAAAATTTTAGTCTCTATTTTTGAATGTGTGTATCAAAGGTTATATTAGGGTGAGAGGAGGTCTGCCACTCTATCACAAGGATGATGTCATCAGTGATGTCATCAGTGATGTAATTTGAGATGTCATCAGTGATGTCATGAGTGATGTCACTGACCATGTCATGAGTGATGTAATATGTGACGTCATCAGCAGTGCATTGCGGGCGCGCGAGTTATAGTTAGCTGAACTAACTATAACGGGGGAATTTCAATGGTTTTGTACAAGTGAAAAGTCCAGCTAACTATAAAACCCCTGAAACCTATGGTTTTTTCAGTGAATTTCTGAGGTTTTTTAAATGCTAATTCCTAACTATAACGTGCCTGAAACCTATGGTTTTTTCTGTTAATTTCAAAGGTTTTTTAAATGCTAATTTCTAACTATACCTACAGAGATAGGACATGTGAAGAAAGAAGAAAAAATGCACAGAAAGAAACAAAAGAAGTGCAGAAAGAAGCAACAGAAGTCCTCAAATACGAAGATAAGTGCAGGAAGAAGGATAACGTGCAGAAAGAACAAAAAGAAGAGCAGAAAGAAGCCTTGTTGCAAAATCATCCTGTACTCTCAACTTTTTCAGACGGATACTGGTGGTAACTGATTCTGACTAACCAGTCCTAGAGCCAGTGCTATGTTAAAAGACACTTAGAATACAGTGAAAACACCTACATACACTAGGGAACATTATGCGTTGGGGTCCCCCTGTGATTAGCCTTACCTCCTCTATAAGCCCCTAGTATATAATAGGGCATGGGGATTAAAACTACCTCTTAAAACAGGCCACAGGGCGTTTTTGCACACGTTAACTCAGGCCCGTCCCCTCCTTTCACCATTGTGTAAACACGCCCTGTGTCCGTTTTTAGTTGGGAGATTAAGTTCATTTGAGTCCTGAGGGTCCCTAGGGTCCAACTAGCCCACTTGGTACCTCCAGTAAGTGCCACAGAGCTGCGTTGCAGAGAGGTGTAAAAAGTGGCACGGCCTGGACCACCTCTCTGCAATGCAGCTCAGTGGCGCTTACTGGAAGCACTTGGTGGGCTAGTTAGCCCCCAGGGGCCCTCAGTATTGAAGGGAAATTATATCCCCAATTTAAAACGTGCCATGGTGCGTGTTTGCACACGTCACCTCAGGCCCCGTCCCCTCCCTTCACCACTGTGTAAACGCGCCCTGTGGCTGTTCTAAGTTGAGAGATTAAGTCCCCTTGAATCCTAAGGGTCCCTAGGGTCACACTAGACCACTAGGTACCTCCAGTAAGCGCCACAGAGCTGCGTTGCAGAGAGGTGTAAAAAGGGGCTTGGCCTCAGAACACCTGTCTGCAGCGCAGCTCCCTGGCGCATACTGGAGATGCCTGTTGGGGGCGCGTTTGCAGAGTGCTGCATGGAGGGGGCATGGCCTCCGGCACGATGCCAGTCTTTTATTTATTTTATTTTTTTAAGAAGGGGGGCTGTGTGGTTCCCCTTCTTATTCTAATTTATTGGCCCTGATGACCCCATCCCCCAGGGCCTGTCTCCTAATTATATTTTTTTGACCCCAATCCCCAGGGCCGGCCACTGTTTTTTATTATTTTTAAAAAATATATATTTATAGACACACCTAGGACATGCTGGACAAACCGTACGTACCTATCACCATGACGATTTGCGTGATATTCATTAAAAGGCGACTATGCATGCAATTAATCCACGTGGAATGTATTTACACCACTAGTGAAGCTCTGACATGTCTGATGCTCTACCGTGCCTAATCCCGGTAGACACCCTTGTCGTTTATTTATACAAACATGGTTAGCTATTGACGGGCACATTTAATACACATGCACACCAAGCCATTCAAAGGGGATTCGACAAAAATTCGACCAAAACTATGCAAGAAACCCCCCTCACAGTTAATAAAACACACATCCACTGCCGGATGTGTAATACTTTTTATTTTACTCTCTGGAAAGGGGACGAACATCACTTGCGAGTCACAACGCGCTCCTGACAGAGCCCAATGCTGTGTTACACCCACCATTGCCTGCCGAGTGCCACACACCTCTGTATTGTATTCCACTAGCTAGTGCATATGCTATGACACTCTCTAGCCCATGTGCACTGTAACACCACCCCGTGAAAATGTCATGCCACACTTGTCTTCGCACGGGTTATATTGCCCCATCTAACGTGCCTTCCTCGATGCCTATGTTATAACGCACAGTGCTATGCCATACATATTACAATTTGGGATCCATATCTTTGTCACAGTGCATATGCAACGTTACACTCCCCAGCACATATTTTATATTACAACTTTAGAGACTAGTTAGGTTACACAACACTGCCCTGTGCATATTACACTCCAAGGCGCATATCGCATAGCACGCGCTAGTGCCTGTGCTATCTCGCGCTCTCCAATGAATCTGTCATTGCGCACAATGTATTGCATATTATATTTCACGCCTGGTTCATCTTATATCACACTTTTTGGTGCATAGTTTATACCATACACTATATCTAGTTTTCATTTTCAATCGTGCTCTCAGGACTATGTTCTATATAACACTGTGTTCACCTACCCTTTTCACGGGCATTACATTTTGCGATAGGGGGTGGAGGGTCAGGGGGTGTTTTTGCCAAGTGAGCCCGGAGTCACAGTCACTAACGTCTTCTTCTTCCTGAATAAAAGTGAGATTATGCTGCATACCTGTTCATATTTTAAGTAGTTTGCACAGACAAAATGTTTTAAAAACAATAAAGTTTCTAATACCCGCCTTCTCTGAACAGTTAGCTTGCTGCCCCATCCCCCTCCTCCCTATCCTCTGTTGTGTGAATCCATGGACTAGCCTCCTCCCTCCTGCCATGCATGGTCTGATGTGCTGCCACTGCCCTCAATTTAGTATGATGTACCAGTCCACTCCTCCTGCCCTCCATTGCCCAATTCTATGCCCCATCATTGACCTCCTGCTTAAACTCTGTGCTTAGCTTGCTGCCCCTATTCTCCTTCCCCCTGCCCTCCGATGTCTTTGTGCATGCCCCTGCTCCATCCTTTTTGCCCACCATGTCCCATGGACCTGCCACTCCTATCTACTCTGAGTGTTCTGTTGAGCTGCCACTCCCCTCCCACCTGCCTAGCATTGTCAGATGACTGTAACCTGTCCCTGCCACCTCCCCCCTGCCTGTCCACATGCCATGCCTCTATCCTCTTCCTCCTGTCCTACATGGTCCATTGTACTGCCACACCCTTCTGCCCTCCCTGGTCTGTTGTGCTGCAACTGCTCCTCCTGCCTGCCCCGTGTGGTCTGTTGTGAGGCCCCTTCCCCTGAACTTTCTTGTCTGTGCACAGGTCCTGACCCTCCCTTCTATCCTCCATCGTCCTTTGTGCATGCCCCTGCACCCTCCTTCTTGCCCATCATAGCCATTGTGCTGCCACTAACCCTCCCACTTGCCATGCATGGTCTTCTGTGCTGCCATGGCCCCTCCCACCTTCCCTGTGTGGTCAGTTAGCTGCCCCTGACCCCCTCCCACCTTCCCTCCATGGTCTGTGTGTATGCCATCACAGTCTCACTGTTGCTCTTCATGTTGTGTCTTGCTTCTAGTGCCCATCCTGCCTGACCTCCATGGCCATCTTGCTGCTCCTGCCCTGCCCCCTTGCCCCCAGCCCTCTGTTTACATGTGCAGACCTCTACTCCCTCCCTCCTGGCTTGTCTGTTCCATTGTAATGCCCCTGATCCGTCCCTCCTGCCCTTTATGGTCTGTTATGCTGCAGCCTTCTCTCCTGTCTGTCCATTATGGTCAGCTAGCTACCATTGCCTCTTGCCCCTCTGTTCTCTGTTGTCCATGTGCATGGTCCTGTCCCCTCCCTCTTGCTTTCTATGGATTCTTGTGCTGCACTCCCGTCCTGCATGCCCTGTGTGGTGTATTGTGCTGCTGCAAACCCTGATGCCTGCCCTGCAGGGTCAGTTTGGTGCACCTCTCCATGTCTCTCCTGTCCTCTGTTATCCAAGTCCATGTCCCTATCCCATTTCCTTCCATGATCCAATGTACCATACTTGCGAACATTTTGAACTTGGTAAGAGGGAGATTTTGAAAAAAAACTGGGGTATTGATTTTCCCTTTTGAGTTACATTGAAAAAGAGGATATTGTAGACAGGAGACAGATCAAATAAAGCCCATTTGAGCTTAAAAACATTGGACGTTTCCTGGCTGAATCGGGTCTGTTGGCATGTATGGTTGTACTACCATTGCCTCTTCCTTCTGCCCACAATGGTCTATTACATTGCCACAGCCTTGAAGGAGGGTAGATTTTGTATCACAGGGGGCCCCTGGCCCGTTCTGTCCACACCTGAAGTATGAGACCCTTGTCCTTGCCCTGCCAGCCGCATTTGTAGGCCGTATTAAATTGACCAGCGGGTCCTGTGTTGCTATATAATTATCCTGAGACATCCTTACCACTCAGCCAGCATAAAACCCCTGTGTAGGCCCTTCTGTTCAATATGTAGGCCTCTTTGTTAAATTGACCATAGCTCTGCAATTTTAGTGTATAGCAGTCTGAAGGCAGGTCTGCGAGGCCTTCTGCTCCAAACTAGTAGCCCCCACCCTACCCGAGTGCTCCGTGCTCGGTATCAAAGTTCAACATCCCCCTGAAGCTGTCGACATACAGTAGGCTGCATCCTGGACTGGTACTTGCTTCCTGGGCAGGTTTCCCGCTTTTAAGGAAGTGGCAACCGCAGAGCGTCAAGTTAGGAGAACTGAGGAGATTTTATACATGAATATATTGAATTCCTGTACAATACCCATTATTTTCTGCTTGCTCTATGGAACTTACGATAAGCGATTGGCCTGAGAGACTGACCTTTTCACCCAGTCCATTGTCAGCATTAAGTGGGTAAATGACGAAATGTCTGGTAAAATCTGCAGACAAAGCTTTTGGGTAGCATACGTAGGTAGATGTAGCGTGCAAAGGAGCCCACAAAATGATATAAAAAGGGAGCACCCACAGATATCGACGGACAACCTCGCCGTCTGTATGTAGGTTAACAGGCTGTGCAGGTTTTCCCCAAGAACTGGGAGCTCTTGTCTTCCTTTGCTTAAAATGTCTTGCTCTGCTTTGCTTGAAGTATCTTATTCTATTTTACCTATATGAAATGTCATGTTATGTTTAACCATTGTTCTCTTTACTTTTGCATTTAAAAGATGTTGTATTGTAATTGCAGGAATGCTTGCTCTAAGAGTAAATGTGAGTGTCCCTAGGTAACATTTTCCTTGGTGTAACTTGTTTCTCATGATGCATTTATAGATGTGTTTTCTCTCTCTCTCTGTCAGTCCATTAATTGAGATACAGAGAATATCATGACAGCTGTATGATTATCTGGATTCTGTATTTTGTACTTTATGTCTCTATTCTGCGGTTTCTTTGAAGTTGCATCTTCTCATTAAACTGCCATTGTATTCTGCCTCCAATTCCATGTCTCATATGTCTGTTTTCTTCATTTTTGGAGCAAGCGTTCCTAGGCACCCCGGCTCAAATTAAGGTGCCCCTTTTGTCCCTGACTCACTCTCCTGCTCAGTTCTGTGGTGGCTCCCGGGGCTCTGGGGACCGCCCCTAGCTTCCTTGACCCGTAATAGATCTTCCCTCCAACAGCCTCTCTTGCAAGTCCTGTATTGTTGGTTTGTTGCCCCTGCCCCCCTTTCCACTGCCCTCCATAGTCTGTTGTGCTTCCACGGCCCTTCCTGCCTGCTCAGTGTGGTTAAATTGTTGCCTTTGCACCCTCCTACCTGCCTTCAATTTTCAGAGTCCGTGCCCCTGGCCTCTGCCTCTCAACAGTATCCTAATGAACAACTAGATTGCTAACATTCTATATTTATTACAAAAGTGTGGAACGCCTGACATCATCTTGATGTAATCAAAACTGTAATACCTAGAGCATTCCTTTAGAAATTACATATATGAGAGGGTCTTATTGGCATCAAAATTATGGTTAGTGCTCTAAAAGACTAAAATAAGGACATATTTTCTGAGTTTTCAAATAGCGACAAAGCACTTTTAAATTATTTGTTATCTTTATGTTTTTTTATCCAGTTGACCACTTGATTAAATGTTGCACTTAGGGGAGAGGATATGGTGTTACTTCCAGAACTGCAGACTTTGCAACTGGGGAACCAGGTTGAAGTTTCTGCTTCAGCTCGACATTCTGTGATTCTGGTCAAATCACTTAGTCTCCCCATGTCTACAACCAAAATGAATTTGTTCTTGTGTGATGTAACCAATGCTCATGTAAAGCACTCCAATACCTGACAAGTCTGCACTATATAAAACTGCAAATACACAAAATAATAAGTGTTTTGCACACTTCTGTCATTGGGCTATATTTGGGCTATATCTGGGTGATTTTGGGCTACATTTGGGCTCTTTTGTCTCCGGTGGCCATCTTGGGAGATTTATTTGTTATGAAGTTTCCTAATTTCCTCATGTACTGCAGTCTCCTCAGTCGGAAATGCTTTCAGTTTTTTACTTTGATTCCATCATGAAGGTATTCAGATATGTCACACATTTGCCATGAATTCTGAATGTTAGCACTCTAGTTGCTCATTAGATCACTGTAGTAAAACTACTGTTCACCATGGAAGTCTGCTCCTGGTATTAAAAGTGCATGTTTCAGTCTGCATGTCAGAATTTTTTAATGAAATAGAAGAGGATTTGAGAAGTCACTCAAAATGTGCCCTCATTTTCTTTCTTCAGCATTAATCATAATTTCTATGGCAAAATGAACCCCCTCATTGTGTTCCTTTTTAAATTAAATGTTTTAAGTGTTACCAGTTTATTCCAATCAAGATGGCTTCAGGTGTGCCATACTTTTGTCATAATGAAGACAGTAAGTGCTCTAGTTGTTTTTAAGAACATTCTTGGACATTCTGTCATTGGGCTATACTTGGGCTACATCTGGGTGATATTTGGGCTACATTTGGGCTCTTTTGTCTCTGGTGGCCATCTTGGGAGACTTATTTGTTATGAAGTTTCCTAATTTCCTCATTTACTGCAGTCTCCTCAGTAGGAAATACTTTCAGTTTTTTACTTTGATTCCATCAAGAAGGCATTGAAATGTGTCACACATTTGCCATAAAATCAGAATGTTAGCACTCTTTTTGCTCATTAGATCACTGTAGTAAAGCTACTGCTCACCAGGGAAAACTGCTGCTGGTATTGAAAGTGCATGTTTCAGTCTGCATGCCAGGATTTGAGAAGTCACTCAAAATGTGCCCTAATTTTTCTTTCTGCAGCACTAATCATACTTTTTATGGAAAAATGAACCCCCTCATTTTGTTCCTTTTTAAATTAAATGTTTTAAGAGTTACCACTTTAATCCAAGCAAGATGGCTTCAGGTGTGCCATACATTTATCATAAGTAGGACGGTTAGCGCTCTAGTAGTTCTTTGGAACACTCTGGAAAGCTGCAGTAGAACACAAAGGAATCAACTGACAGTCTCTGCCCTTGTTGGATGTACATGTTTTACTGAGAATGTCAGACTTCATTCTCACATGACTGAGAAAGATAATGTGAATTTACAGAAAATAAGCTCTCAGTTTAGCTTATAGATCACCTTCCAAACCTCTGTGGTAAAAGCATGAGAAAATATTTTTCTCTCAATCATGATATCCCAGCAGAAGGCTTTTTCACATGGTGAAATCACCTTAGAACATACCACAATTCCTAAAATGAGTATGGTACCATCAACAAATGATTTATAATGTAACTAAAGTCTTAAAATCTTCTATTAACTGCAATGCTTTTTAATGAGCTGCTATCATGTATATTGGTCCCAAGATGGCTGCCAACACTTCTTGGATGAAGTGCTGACAGCCAATCAGATCTCAGGATGAGATGTGTGGTTAGGCTCCGCCCACATATATATATTGATTTAAATGCTATTTTCTCAGGAACTACTGAACAGATTTACACCAGACCTACAAAAGGCACTTCCTTGACCTGAGGACTACCTCTCTGCCAAATTTCAAGTAACTCTGTTCAGCCGTTCGGGCTGTAGCTGTGTCTAAAGGTCCTATGGAAAAATGCATGGGAAAAACGCGTTTTGGGACCCCCCTTTTTTCTCAGCCCCCGCTTGACGAATCCCCCCGAGACTTTCAGGGTAGGAGCGGAGCGTAGCGCCCCACCTATTTTGAAAATTTCGCGAGGATTCATCGACCGGCGCCAAAGTTATTCCAAATAGAATGTTGCGGATTTCCTATGGAAACAGGGTCCTAACTATAACTATCTACTGGCGACCGCCAGTAGATAATATATATATATATATATATATATATATATATATATATATATATATGAAAATTTCGTGAGGATTCGTCAACCGGCGCCAAAGTTATTCAAAATAGAAATTTCAGATTTCCTATGGAAACTCGGTCCTAACTATAACTATCTACTGGCGACCCCCAGTAGATAATATATATATATATATATTATATATATATATATATATTCACTTAAAAAACCATACGTTTCACACTGGTTATAGTTAGGTGGATATTTCTCTCGTAAAAAACCAATGAAATTCCCCCGTTATAGTTAGTTCAGATAACTATAACTCGCGCGCCCGCAATCCACTGCTGATGACGTCACATATTACATCACTCATGACATGGTCAGTGGCATCACTCATGACATCACTGATGACATCATCCTTGTGATAGAGTAGCGGTCGTGTGAGTTATAGTTGTCTGAACTAACTATAACGGGGGAATTTCATTGTTTTTTTACGAGAGAAATATCCACCTAACTATAACCTGTGTGAAACATATGGTTTTTTAAGTGAATTTGCAAGGTTTTTTAAATGCTAATTCCTAACTATAACGTGTGTGAAACCTATGGTTTTTTCAGTGAATTTGTACGGTTCTTTAAATGCTAAGTTATGTATTTATTAATATATATATATTTTTAAAAAGTTTTTTTTACCGTGCGCGCACAGTGTGCGCACCCCGCGATTTAAAAAAAAAAAATCAAATGTTTTTTTTCCCCTTGGGGGTTTCAGTGGATTTGTACGGTTTTTTAAATGCTAAGTTATGTATTTATTAATATATATATATTTTTTGAGTTTTTTTACCGTGCGTGCACCCCGCGATTTTTAAAAAAAATAAAAAAAAATGTTTTTTTTCCCCTTGGGGGTCCTTCTGTGACCCCCTGACAAAGGCTAGGGGGTCAGGAACTCTCTTCCCTGCCCCCTTTTCACGTTTTCCACCTTTTTTCCCCTTTCCTTTTCAGTGCGAGAGACAAAATGGCGGCCGACACTTCCTGATTTCGACCGATTCAAATGTTTACCGACATCTAACAACCAATCAGAATTTCGCTCGCGCACCGCACGGTGCGCGCACGTGCGCACACCGTGCGCGCACGGCGCGCGCGTATAGATATTTTTCTGCTTTTAAATGCTATTTTCTCAGGAAATACTGAACAGATTGACACCAGACCTGCAAAAGGCACTTCCCTGACCTGAGGACTACCTCTCTGCCAAATTTCAAGTAATTCTGTTCAGCCTTTCGGGCTGTACCTTCGACTAAAGGTCTTATGGAAAAATGCATGGGGAAAACGCGTTTTATATATATATATATATATATATATATATATGAGGAAGCGTCTTCTGTGTAGAGACTACCTCCTCCAAATCGGAAGTCGCTTCGTTACGGGAGGACCCCACAGAAGTAGGTCCTGTTAAATTCTGTCAATTCCTTCTTAGTCTTTAGAAGAAAAACTAAGCCATGTGCGGTTCTTTAAATCTTTTTATTCAGCCACTTTGCCAAACGCGTTTCGAGTGCAACGCACTCTTGTTCACTGACAATTGAAATTGTAGTGAGCGGCCATTTTACATTGTTTCCCACGTGATTTGACTAAACTACAATTAAAGTGCATATGAAGATAGACTTGTAGTTTTTTGTTGTTGTATTGCTTTGTGTGTGCAGCGCGAGACATTGAACAAACGCTTTAGTTAATATTCATATTGATACTGAATAAAACATGCGTAAAATTATGCTGTATAAAATATACATTTAAGAGGACTCTTTAAAATGAATAAATATATATATATAATAACGATTAAATATTATAAATAATTTTAAATATTTTAAATATTTCCTTTGTTCCTCATTCAGGCCCCAGTGGGCTCACTTAAACAGAAGTTTGCCTCTCGTTACTGCTCTTCGTTGTTGCCCCAGTGGGCATACCACAATTATTAATATCATTTAATTCATTCTACAAGTCTAAAATTATCATAAAACCCAACATTAAAACCGATAAAGGTAAAATATCTCAATATTCAAACTAAATGAGTGTACAAATCTTCTTCTATGTTCAGGCCATCCGGTTGTTTAGAGTTCAATTCTACAATATATCGTGACTCCAATTTTCTCAAACTTTTTTCACGATTCCTACCTCTTAGATTTTTTGCAATAGCATCAATCACAAAGTAAGTTAACCCTTTTACATCTTTATTATGCAATTTCTCAAAATGTCTGGCAACTGGATATGTCCGGTCACCATTCTTTATAGCCCTGAGGTGCTGAAGAATTCGCGTATGCACCTCTAGGATTGTGCTGCCCACGTACTGCAGGCCATAAGGGCATTGGAGCACGTAGACAGCATAATCTGTTTTACAGGTGAATTTTCCTCTAATTTTCTTCAGATTTTTACTGAAGCCTGGCTTATACCTTTCTGTATTAATGCCATGTGAACAAGCCTTACATTTGGGGCATTTCACAAACCCCTGGTGTCTTGTAAGCCAAGTGATCTTCTGTTGTGGCTTTCTCAAAGTGTTCTTCACCAGGGATTGCTTAAAGGATTTCACTCTGCGGAATGTAATCTGGGGTCTCCGTGGGATAGTTTTACCTAAAATTGGATCGTTTTTTATCAAATGCCAGTGTTTATTGCAAATGTTCCTTAGTTTATCATGCTGAATGCTATAGGATGTTATAAATCTGCAATCCTTATTTGTTTCTTTTACATTCTTTTTGTTTACCACTTTACTACTAAATAAAATTTCTTCTCTTTTTCTTTCGTTTGTTCTACGCATAGCATCTTCAACCCAACTGTCTACCCTCTATCTTTGAACCTTTGTTCCAAGATCTTAATTTCTTTGCCATTTCCTTTTCACTGCTACAATTACGTTTAGTTCATAAGCATTCCCCATAGGGAATGCTTCTCTTTAAATTCACCGGGTGGAAACGTTTGGCATGTAGAAGTGTATTACTAGATGTGGGTTTCCTGTATAGTTTGGTTTCTACTTTTCCATCTTTTATACACACTGTTACATCTAAAAAATTAACACTAGTACGACTGATTTCACTGGTAAAACTTAAATTGAGGTTGTTCTTTTGAATTTCCTTAATAAAAGATTTTGCCTGGTCTTCAGTGCCCTTCCATACTAGGAATAGGTCGTCTATGAACCTGCTCCAATGCATGATGTTCTCTTCCCATTCTTTGTGGTATTGCGACCGGACCACCTGCTCCTCCCACCAGCCCATATGCAAATTAGCATAACTGGGGGCGAAGCAGGTGCCCATTGCGGTACCACATACGTGCTGGAAGAGTTCCCCATTGAAGAGGAAATAGTTACTTGAGTAATCCGGCAATTCAAATCCTTCTCATTGGAACACAGAGTTTTCCAATGAGAAGGATTTGAATTGCCGGATTACTCCGCCGGTGTGTGCGCCACTCTCCTTGGGTCCAACGAAGCCCGGAAGGAGTCTTGTGTTTATGGAATTTAATTGAGGACTTTACTTTCGGACCGGCCTTATCACTGTGCTACACGAGGAAGAGAAGAGGGTGAAGTTCAACGGCAGCGCGGATTGCGAGGTAAGCGGGGGTCGAGTTCTTCCGTCCTTGGGGGGTAGGGGTGGGATGCCCAACGTCGGCTGGATGTCGTTACTCCCGCACTCTGGGGTAGCGGGGAACTCTGGCGGGCCGTGGTGCCTGAACGCGCTATAGGTTGTGGACCGGAAAAAACACCCAAGAAGTGAGGTTCTAAACAAAACCTCTTGATAGTAGTACTTTACAGTGGATCGTATCTCTTTGAGTGTACAGACACTAAGGCAGAGAGAACCCAGCATTGATATCTGGGTGGACCGATGGACCCAGAGTAATAGGCATTTTCGTGTTGTGGGGCAATTATGGATGAAGATGAAGAACGCAGGGTGGCAGCGAGATCTATGTTTACCAGGAAAACTATCCCTGGGAATAAAACTAAAGAAAACGATGGCCAAGTACAGCCCAATGATGACAAACATAGGAGATATGAAAAATTAAAAAGAACTGAAATCACTAAGTGGTGGGAGGCAACATCATTACAACACTATGTTGACCAGGAAATGGTACCTAGAGGACTAAGAATATTCACAACACCAACGTATGAAAAACCGAATCCCAAAATGTTGTAGGAGTGGTAAACTAACTCCACACCGAGCTCTAGGAGAATGCTTGAGATTCTCATAAAATACGCGTGGCTGGACCGTGATGTGATCTTAGAGGAGATCACGGTATTAATGGATGATCTCAAGAAAAGCATGGACAATGAAACTTTAAATAAATTACTCAGTACCATCAAAGAGAGATTGACAAAACACGAAGATGACATAAAGGCACGGAAGGAAAGAAAGCTCAAACGGGATTACATGGATTATGATAGTGGGTGTATCCTGACTTTCAGCCATAAATATGACCATCTCTATAGGCAAGAGAGCACTGATTATGACACTGCGAACAGCACAAAAGAAGGGCCGGGTATAGAAATCTCCACCACAAGTGGAAGTGAGTCGGACGTGTCAGTGCAAAACATGACACCAGCTGGATAGAATAAGAAACAACTTACTTTTTTAGATGAGTATCGGACCTTGAGGAGGGGTCGTCAAACCACAAGAGAAACACCAGTACCGAAGACGAGAGGACAACGGGGACGTGGACAGGGCAGAGGAAGAGGCCACGTAGAAACCAACGTACAAGGCTTAGACAACAGTGGCAAAAGAGGCAGAGGTTGTGGCGCAGTGGGAAGCAACAGGACACGCGCCAGAAGAGCCTATTGATGGATGACAACATGGTGAATAGAACAATCATTAATTTGTCTACAAGAATTATGAGTAGTATAGAGAAGAGAACACTGTGCCTTGGCCTTTCTTTCCGCCCATCATACCCCTCTAACTACACTAATGTTAGGATTGATTTGTTTAAATATATTCGCAAACTCAAACTAAAGAAGTGGCACAAATTGAAAGGTATCAGGAACATTAATGTCACTAGTGAGGATAATGTGAATAATGAATATGATTTTAACATAAGGGATATTGAGATACTCAAAACTGTGGTGGAATTGGGCCAGACTGTTGAAAGTGGAGGGCCAGATACAGCCCCTACACAACTATTAGCAGAATTAGACATTACGACTGATGCAGCAGCTGACACCAATTTCAAGCTTAAATCGAGTTTCATGCCTATATTACCACATGACAGCATAGACACATTTCATGAGTGTGTCAGTAAAACACCTAATGAATCTAGACAAAGTAGAAAGAAATACAGAAGCAATTGTGATTCTAATCTCTCTCAGAAGCAAAGAGAGGCCCTTAAGTCCCTGATGGAAGATGACAGTATTGCCATCTGCCCGGCGGATAAAGGGGGGAATATAGTGATCCTTGATCGGGATCAATAACTTGTTGAAGCTAACAGACAACTTGAAGATGTGATGTTCTATGAACCTGTGAGTTTCGACAGATATAATAACAGCATTACTACCATTTGGGATTCCCTTGTGGAGTGGAAAGATAAGGGGATACTGACCTGGGAGGAATATGGGTATCTCAAGCGAGATTATCCAATCCTCCCAGTCCTGTACCCTTTGCCGAAAATACACAAAGACCCCGTTAGACCACCAGGTAGACCTATAGTGTCATCTAGAGGCAGTGTGGCTGAGCATGTTTCCAAGTACATTGACCATTTCTTGCGAGAGTTTGTGATGAAACTAGACAGCTACATAAGAGATACTAAGGACTTCCTTATGAGAATAGATAACCTGGAGTGGGATGAAGACTCTATGTTTATCACACTTGATGTACATAGTCTGTACACCATTATTAACCATCAACAAGGTTTAGCTGCCTGTAGACAATATCTAGGGACCAGACATATTAGATTCCGGGAACATACCCAGATGCTGTTGGACATGACAGAGTACTGTTTGACAAATACATCTTTTTGTTCAATGGGGCTCTGTTTCGTCAAGTAAACGGTACAGCTATGGGATCATGCTTTGCTCTCAGCTTCGCCAATCTTTTCATAGGGAGCTGGGAGGAAAGCATCCGGTTGAATCCGGCCTTCCAACAGGATTTTAGACCTGTGTCGATGTGGCTTAGCTACATCGACGATCTCTTTAATGTATGGAAAGGATCAGAAGAAGAAGCTCTTAAATTTATTGAAAAACTCAATACTAATGACCAGAATATTGTGCTTAGTAGTACCATCAGTAGGACAGGAATTGAATATCTTGACGTCAGGCTTGATGTCAAAGGAAATAAGGTTTACACATTCCTATATCGTAAAACCACTGCCGGTAACAGCATCCTACATGCCCTCAGCAGCCACCCTGATACCCTGAAGTGGAGTATTCCGTATGGGGAGCTGCTGAGGGCAAAAAGGAACTGTAACACGAGGAGGCATACTCCTTGGAAAGCAAAAACATCACTGAAAGATTCAGGGAGAGGGGTTACCCCAACTGGGTGCTCAAAAAAGCACTAACAAGAGCGAGAACGGTAGACAGAATACAGACAATCTCAGACAAACCACCAACTGAAGAGAATACGGAGGATGTAACTAGAATGATATTGACCTTTAGTTCAGATTCCCAAGCCATCAAACGTATTGTAACAAAAAACTGGAACATTCTCAAAAATGACCCAGTCATTGGGGGGAACATCCCAGAGAGGCCTAGTATCACGTACCGCAGAGGGAAAAGTATTAGGGGTATGCTTATCCATAGTGACATTACGACCTACTCACTTGGTGACTTACAGGGCCTGGAGGGGTTTTACCCCTGCGGCCACTGTAAGGCTTGTTCAAACAGCAAATGTTGTAAGCAGGTGAGTCATAATGGAGTGAATAAAGTTATCACTCAATTTTTGACTTGCAGCTCCACGTTTGTAATATATGCCATAGAATGCACATGCAAGCTATGGAATATAGGGAGTACTACATGTATGGCAAAGAAACGTATTTTGGAGCATTGCAGAGCCATCACTAACTACGATCCTAAGTATCCCGTAGCACGCCATTTTAGGGATAAACATTTCTCCAATACTAGGGAGCTCAGTTACATCGTCCTGGAACAAGTTAATAAGAACCCCAGGGGCGGGAACAGAGTCCTTAAATTGAGACAGAGAGAGTCGAAATTGATTATTGATTTTCAAACCAAGACACCAGGGGGTTTGAATCAGGAGGAGGATTTGTTTATACATTTAAAAGAATGATTGCTGGTCTTCATCATCATACATTGTATAGCTTTGTGCCCAAGATTTGTTGACTTTTGAATAGATATTAATTATCTTGCAATATGCAGGGTCATGTGATCCTGTATTTTAATCACTGTTTTCGGTTTTTCTTTTTTCTTTTAATTCACAGGAGGAAAGGAAGGGGCCCACATCACCAGCACTTACCAACACGGGCTTCCTACCCTTTTTCTTCCTTCCGTCACGAGCACTATGACACTTTTTGTTTACTATAGCGAACTACAGTGGGATGATGGCAGCATATATGATAATTGGATAGACTGAGTACTCTCATTTTATATCACTGAGCCTATTGATGACCACTTGGCAGTTCTATATGTGGACCAGGTATTCACTATTGAATGAGTGACACACAAGATGATTAGGCACTGATCTAAATAACTGAAAGGCACGAGTGACATATGCCTGATATAGTGATATTTCTCATTGTGGGATGTTTATCAAGGAACATGGACAGTTTCTAGTGCATATAGTAGCTGCAATGTAACTTTATTGATCATTGCTGGCGCCGCAATGTATTTAAGTTGTTAGGTTCAGATTAGCGATCTACACGGATATACATTATTTCATCTGGCCTTATCGTGCTATAATGAGATGATGATTAGGCACTTGCTTTTATAACTGATTTGGCACGAGTGATATATGCCTGGTACAAGTATTATTTCCCACTGGGGGATGTATAAAGGAACACTGATTATTTCCAGTGCATACAGCAGTTTCAATGTAACTTTATTGTTCACTGCTGGCGCCACGACATACTTTCATTGCAGGACTTTTTTCTTAGGTTCAGATGAGTCATCTGTATTGATCTTTACTTTGGGATCAGCTGGACACAATGTTATGTTATATTATGTGGGGTTACGATGAAGTGAGTTTTATCAACATGCATGATGAAGTGTGTAATTGCATTACACTATGAGTTCTAAACATCGAATCTCTGTATTAATCTGTATTAATTGGAAGAGGTCCTTATGCATATTTTCATGTTTTAATGTTAAACTGGCTTTTCTTAACTGATTTGGTACATTATTTTGCCATTCCAATATGTCTGCCAACAAGATACGAGGTAGTCCTATTTCACTGCCCATGGACATCTACACTATATACGTTTGCCTGTTATATCTGCCCTTTTCACGTGATCAAGCCTCAAATGAGGTGAAAGGCGTTGTGATTAAACAACAGTTATCCTGAACTACTCTGTGTCTGCCTTCCCTGAGAGCGAGCTTATTTGGTGTTCCAATGAGAATATATATATATATATATATATATATATATATATATATATATATATATATATATATATTATCTACTGGCAGTCGCCAGTAGATAGTTATATTTAGGACCGAGTTCCCATAGGAAATCAGAAAATTCTATTTTGAATAACTTTGGCGCCGGTTGACTTATCTTCGTGAAATTTTCAAAACTAATGGGGCGCTCCACTCAGCTCCTACCCTGAAAGTCTCGGGGTGATTCGTCAAGCGGGGGCTGAGAAAAAAGGGGGGTTCCAAAACGCGTTTTCCCCATGCATTTTCCCATAGGACCTTTAGTCGAAGGTACAGCCCGAACGGCTGAACAGAATTACTTGAAATTTGGCAAAGAGGTAGTCCTCCGGTCAGGCATGTGCCTTTTGCATATATGGTGTCAATCTGTTCAGTAGTTCCTGAGAAAATTGCAGTTAAAAGTACATAAATATCTATATGCGCGCACGGTGCTCGCACGGTGCGCGCACCAAATGTCCGCGAGCGTAATTCTGATTGGTGGTTAGATGTCAGTCAACATTCGAATCGATCGAAATCAGGAAGTGTCGGAGGCCATTTTGTGTGTGGCAGTGAAAAAGAAAGGTGGAGAACGTGAAAAGGGGGCAGGGTAGAGAGTTCCTGACCCCCTAGCCTTTGTCAGGGGGTCCCTGAAGGACCCCGAAGGGTGAAAAAAACATTTTTTTTTTCAAAAAATCGCGGGATGCGCACATGGTGCGCACACCCCCCAGCCGCCATTTTGAGTTCTAGAGGCAGAAGAGAGCTAAAAACACAAGTGGAGAACGTGAAAAGGGGGCAGGGTAGAGAGTCCCTGACCCCCTAGGCCTTCTCAGGGGGACCATGAAAGACCCCTAAGGTCCCAAAAAAAAAAATGTATAAACATTGCGCCGGGCGTGCACGACGGCAAAAAATTCATTAAAAAAAATAGAATCAAAAATCAAGTTTAAGTGTTTAGATGTTGGTTGGCTCTAAAAAGAGCCGTTGTGTTCATGGAGTGTTTTTTTGTACCTACAAGTAAGTACCGATGCAGAGTCTAAAGTTCAAGAGGAAGACTCTGTTCCCTTCATCTGTGAAATGAACACCGTCTCCTCTATAAATGCCTTGCATGTTGTAACGCAAGTTGTTGTGATATATAGAACCCATACCATAGTCTCTGAGGAAAGCAGAAACAGACTTATTGACGTGCTTTTTTGCTTTCTCAAACTGCGGACAATATTGGTTGGACCAGTTCCACTTTTGCCTTTGGCATATATTAGAATATACAAAGGTAGTTTGTGGAAAAAGTGACATCAATTGCACAAAGGTGTCCTTACCAAGCATTTCCAGACCTACCCCAGTTAAAGTGCCTAGGTCATTTCCACCACAGTGCACAATTATAAGGTCAGGCTGTCGGAGATGTAGAAAGGATTTCACCAAAGGCATTAATTGGTGCCACTTTAACCCTCTCTGACCAATCCATTTAATGTCTACATTTGGCAAAGCAAGGTCTTTCACAATACCTCTTTTTTCTGCATACCTTTCACTCCAGTAGACATAGCTATGACCTACAATCCACACTGTGAACATCTTTCAAGGAGATCTGGATGCACTCAGAAGGTGTCTTTCAGTAGAATGGCAATATGAAAAGAAAGATAGTTGTAAAATGGAGGCTTACATACTTTTTTTTAATAAAAAGAACTCATTTGGCTGTTTCAGACCATTCAACACTAAAAACTAGGCTGTATGTTTAAATTTTTAAAAGCATGTTTTGTATTGGTTCAAAAAATGTGTTCCCACAGAAGATTACTTTGCATATGCTGTTAGATTTGAAAAGTCAAGCACTCTTGCTCTTTGGATTAGAAACATTGTGTGCTGAACTTCTGACCTCTCTGCTCACACCAGTGTTCCATGATCTATTGCTATGGTAGCAGGCAGAAGTCATGTTGGGGGTAGGAATCATTTGAAAAGGGTTGAAATTTGCAACCAATAGAAATGTGTGTTTCCATTTAAAAAAATGTGGGAAGCAATGTGATTTGAAGTTAACATGTATATGTGTGAAAAAAGAGAGGGAAATGTTGCCATTTAGTGGTTTTGGTGAGAGGAGTACAGCTCAGAGATTCTGGCTCTGATAATCTGCTGTGTGAGTGGCACATTTCTTTGTCAACTAACTACTTTTAAAGGTGAGTTATGAATTTGAGAGGGGATGTATGTGGTGTATTTTGATATAAATGATAGAAATTTGTTTCTTCTTTTAAAGTTGTGTTTTACATTTTATGTTTTGGAAGATATTTAACTGCCTTGAACTTGTAAGATATTATGGAGTATGTCTTCACCATAAGTTAAGGTGTACTGGTATCACCCAGGAATACTGTTTTGTGCCTAGAATCACATCATGAGTCTGTGTGCACACAGGAATTGTTGTCAGAGATTTAATTAGTGTTGCTCTTGTTCTGTAAGACTTGCACTCGTAGGAAAGGGGCAGCTTGTTTTCTTGAACTGTGATGGTTAGCATTCAGCACAAATCACTATCTCACAGATGAGAGGCAAATGCTAACACATTTGAAAACAACAGGGTAGATTTTCATTCCACTCCTGCAATGGGTGAGGTAGTTCCTACATGTTCAAAACTCCAATTAACCCTTACCACAGGTTTATCTTACATACATCTCTGCAGTCTTCATGCAGTTGTGCAAGCGTCCATGCAGATCTCTCTTGCACCTGACAATACAGTCTCCAGAAACACACTCTTAGCACACTGGCAGCTGCTTCTCCTGCATTCCCATGCTTACTATTCAGCACTGTGTGGTATTTCAGATAGCAGTGTGTAACGCTAACACATTCATCACCAAGGCTCATTTCCACATGCTCATGGTCTCAAGTAGCTGTTAGGACATGTGCTCTTTTCTGCCTCTCTAAACTATAAGGAAAATGTGTCAGGCTGTTCTAGTAATTATCACTTGCTCTACCACAGTAGTAAATGTGCTTTGAAATTGCCAATCAAATATCGTTTTCTGCCTAGAATCACACCATGAGTCTGTCTGCACACAGGAATTGTTGTCAGAGATTTAATTTGTGTTGCTCTTGTTCTGTAAGACTTGCACTCGTAGGAAAGGGGCAGCTCATATGATAGGATTTGAAAAGCTCAAAAAAATATAGTAATATATTTAAATTACATAAAGGTATTTTTTTGTTTGTTTCCTTTAGGTATTGCTGAACAACACTGAAATAAATTAAACATGCCTATAAAATCAAGAAAGAAAAAAGAACAGCAAAAACATCTATATTTGAAGACAACTGGACAACAGAAATTAGTTGAAGAACCTCATGTTGGAAAAAAGAAAAAGTCTTCTGGTAAGCAGACTAAGGATTTTTTTAAAATATCCTCAAACATAGAAAAAATGTGCAAAGTATATCCACTGCAAATAGTGTTTCAAGAAGAAAACAACAAGACAATAGAAAGAAAATACTAAATGCTAATGTACAATCAGAAGCAAGAAAGAATGACTTAAAAAGAAAAACAGAATTTCAAAACATTCGTAAAAAAATGTTTCAGAGAAGAGTGGTGTTCAATTTGCTAAAGGATGTGAAAAAATATAGGAAGAAAGCAATATTTTATAAGAAAAAGAAACATATTGAATCAATTGTTGCAAAGGCTTTGGAATTAAAAAGAAAACTATTCATTTTAATTTTGAACAGGATCCGTACATTAGATAAAATAGTCAATGTAATGAAGTCAAAAAGCAAAAGAAAAAGAGTAGTGAAAAAAAATAACTTTTGTAATGTGTTCTTAGGAGAATGGAAGCATAGTTCAAGTACTGAACCATTTTTTAATGAAGAGAGTTATCTTCAAAGTAATAGTTTGCTGCATGAAGTTGACACCAGTGGTCGAAGTTATGAAGTTAAAGATGGTTGTGTAATGGAAAAGGAGAAAATGGTTCCAAGAAATGAGGAAGAAGTGTTAGCTGATGAGGTTATGGGGAAACGTCCTAAAGCCCCAGTGTACACTTGGAATTGTAGTAGTATTTGTACTGTACGACAAGAATCTATTGATAAATTACGTGACTTTCTAAGAGAATATAGTAAAAAAAGTGTTAAACAGAAGATTAAGGTGCTTCAAAGACTAGATCCATGCAGAGTGAGAAAGAATACTGGTTTGCAAGGACATTCTCTGGCTTGTCTTTCTAGGAAAGTTTGTCAAAGTGTTTTTCACCATTTTAGGATGCTGGCAGTACATCATACTGAAATGAGAAAGTTTGTGAGAAGACTGTATTTTGCTAAAAGTCCAGCGCTAAAGTTAAATGAGTTGAATAGTGCTCTGTTGCGTGGATCTGTATCAGATGTAGAGAAGGTTACTGATGATATTCAGTTTTGTTACTTTGGTCCAGAACAAGAAAGTGCAGGAAATGACACAGTTATTGAAGAAAATGTGGAAGAGAATGTAGAACCCACTGTTAGTAAAAATTTTGAAGATCAAATGACAAAATTTACTATCATCTCTAATGAAAGACCAAATATTACTTGTATTTGTTGCCGGAGAATCCATTATAAAACTCAAACAAGGAATGTTGATCTCTATAAAAAAAAGTGAAAAAGAAAATAATTATGAGTGGAAGGATTTTGCTACATATTTGTTTCTGGAAAATTGTTTTGATTTGGGTGAAGATCAGCGTATTTGTAAATACTGTTATAACAAGTTAGAAGAAAATAAAATGCCAGCTAGAGCTGTACATAATAATTTAGAATTGGTTGATATTCCAGCAGAACTTAGTGATTTAAATACGTATGAGTCTATACTCATTCAATGTGTCCATCCGTTTCGAACTATAGTTCGTATGGAGCCCAAAACAGGTAAATTACCTCCTTCAGATTTACAAAGAGGTTTAAAAGGAAGAGTTGTCTATTTGCCATTAGATTTGAAAAAAAATATTGAAACAATTGATGCAGATAGTTTGGAAACTGAACCATTAGTTATTCTGGTTAATGGTGTACCTACAAAGAATAAGAAAATTTGTCAGGAGCTAGTAGATGTACGAAAAGTACGAAGAGCAAATTTATATTTGAAAAGAAATAATAAGTACTTTGAATCAATTTATATGGATGAAGATGAAGAAGTTTTACTAGCAGACACAGGAATACCAACTGGGCAAATTGAGAAAGGGGATAAGTCAAAAGAAGAAGAAATTTATGAACATTTCAGCATACATCCTCTTCATTCTAAAGAAGTTATGGGAAACACTATTGATCTGTTTCAGATGAAAAAAGCAAAAGGAACTCCCGTGAGTGTATGGGAGGAGAGCTTGGAAGCTCGTTGTTTTCCCCAGCTGTTTCCTACAGGAAAAGGTGGACGATATGATGAACGTCCAGTACAGATTCCTGCTTCTGAGTATCGGACTACAAGATTATATGCAGAAGATCCAAGATTTTGTCAAAGTATTCCTTATTTGTTCCATCTTTTATTTGAAAGTGACTTGTCTGCACTATCTTATGCAGTAAATCACATTTTAAAAACTGGAGTACATCTACATAATGTGTCTGCAAAGGATTTTATGAACAAAGTGCAACAGCGAGATGATCATTTGGAATCTCAATTGATTAATCTGATGGCTTGTCAGCGTGGAACTAATGAATATTGGTACCGACGCCATGGAGAATTGAAATGTATGTTACGGAATTTAGGAACTCCTACATGGTTCCTTACCCTAAGCTGTGCTGAGTATGCTTGGGATGATTTACTGGATTTTCTTCGAGAGGCAAATTCAAATATTGAAAACATCCGATACAAGACAGCAGGAAAATTGTGCTCATTGGATCCGGTTAATGTTTGCAGATATTTCAATCATAGATTTAAGGCTATGATGTCCTTCATCTGCAATAAAAAAAATCTACCTCTTGGAGAAGTTGTGGATTTCTTTTGGAGAAAAGAGTACCAAGCAAGAGGTGCTCCTCATATTCATATGCTGTTGTGGATCAAGGATGCCCCAAAATTTGGAACAGATTCTGATGATGCAGTTTTATCTTTCATTGAAGGATATGCAACATGTGCTATACCTAAAAGCACAGAAGAAAAAAACTTAAAAGAGCAAGTTTTACGTTTCCAAAGTCATCGGTGTGGAAAATACTGTCGACGAAAGTACAAGAGTAAAAATAAATTCTACACAAAATGTCGATTTGGATTTCCACGACCTGTTCTTTCAAAAGGAAGAGTAAACAGTTTTATGTCAGCTGTGCGACATACCATTACAAGAAAATCTCCGAAAAATACCTACAACCTAAGAAGAAAAGAAGAGTCAAAATATATAAATGACTACAACCCAGTAATTTTATTCATGTGGAATGCTAACATGGATATTCAGTATGTAGCTGACAATTCTATTGCTGTTGCTCGGTATGTCACATCTTACATCACTAAATCTGAGAAAAGGGAATTGAAAGAAATGTGGGAAGAGATTTCTCACGAGAAGACTGTCAGTAAAAAGCTATACAGTTTCAGTTTAAAGATGCTATCGCATCGAGAAATTGGGTCATACGAATGCTCAGATAGGTTATCATCTGCAAGTCTGTACTCCAAATCCAGAAGAATAATTTGGGTAAGTTTAGGCCTTGCAGGAATGCGAAATCGGGTACTGAAATCTGTTCGAGAAATTGAATATTTAGCAGAGAACGAACCAGAAAGTATAGACATTTTGAAAACAAATATGTTGGACACATATTACCCAAACAGAAGTCATCATCTTGAGAACTTGTGTCTCTATGAAGTGCTGCAGAACTACATTTTTACACGGAATGCCACAGAAGACATCAACAATGGAAAATATAAAGTCATTGGTGAGGAAGGATGTTTGGTGAAACAAACAAAAGGAAGTTTGATTAATCACAGGAAGCTGAGTTGCGACACTACTGACAAAAAGGAATTTTACTAATCACTTTTACAGCTGTTTAAACCATGGCGTTCAGAGGATGAATTACTTGGAGATTTTCAGAGCTATGAAGATTCCTTTAATGCATGTAAAGATAGCATAGAATGCAGTACTTTCACAAATTATGTACAAATGTTAAATGAAGAAATTGAACAAGAAGCTACAATTGCAGCTGAAGTAGCTAGAGACAGTTCTCAAGACAGTCAAAGTTCTGGTACGCTCAATCAAGATCCCCTAGGACAACCAATCGTAGAAAATGAAGCTGCAATAGCCATGACTGAAGTGGAAACAGCTATGAATCAAGCTCAGGAAGATTTAATAGACTTACCAAATTTGGAACAACAACTGAATGATGAACAACAACAAATTTATGAAGAATTAACAAAACAAATTGATCATGGATTACTACATGAAAATAAAGAGTGCTCATGCACATCATTTGAACCAATCAGAATGTATGTGAGTGGACAAGCTGGAACTGGAAAAAGTTTCTTAATTAAAGTAATTAGAAGCTACCTACAGAAAAAAACTGATTCAACTTTGTCTTGTGTTGTTACTGCTCCAACTGGGTTAGCAGTATATAACCTAAAAGAAATTACCTTACATCGTTTGCTAATGTTACCAGTAGAGCATGAGAACAAAATAGAATACCACAAGCTAACAGGAGAAGCATGTTTTGAAGTTTCAAGAGTGTTGAAGAAAATGAAAGTTCTCATTATTGATGAGGTAAGCATGGTATCAAACTTAATGCTTGCCTTTGTGCATTTAAGAATGCAGCAAATTCTAAAGACAGACTATGACGTGTTATTTGGAGGAAAACATGTTATAGTTTTTGGGGCTCTACTGCAGCTCACTCCAGTTAAAGGACAACCAGTATTTAATACTCTTGCACATGAAGACACGAAAAAGTCATTAGGAAGTATAGGTAATGTGAATATTTGGTCATACTTTGAGTACAAAGATCTCATTACCAATATGCGGCAAGCAAATGATGATGATTATGCAAGTATTCTCAAAGATATCAGAATTGGACTACTCACAGAACATGGTAGAAAAGCTTTACAGAGTCGATTGCTATGTAATTTGTTTCCAACAGAACAAATAGTTCCAGAGATAATGTACAAGAAAATTGCAGAAAAAAATACTGTAATCTGCTTAATGCCAACACTACATGAATGCTCTATATTCAATGAAGAACTTTTGAAATTGGAAAATGAAGAGATTATGAAAATGGAAGCCGTGGATAAAATACAGCATGAAGGAATAACTATTATATTGACAGGCAAATTGAAAACTAAATTGGATTCTCTAGAGAAAAACATATCGAAAACAGCTGGTTTAGAAAAGAATCTTTATGTATGTATGAACTGTCGAGTAATTTTAAGACGTAATTTGAATGTAGAAAAAGGTTTAGTGAATGGAGCTATGGGTAAAGTTGTGGGTTTTGTTAATTACCAGAAAAAAGATGGAATTGAATTTTTAAAAATAAAATTTGATCGGATTGAAGATGTTAAAGACATTAGTCGTTGTTCAGTTCGTTTTTTGCTTGTGAAAGACTTATATGTACGTAGGAAGCAGTTTCCGTTTTCTCTAGCATATGCTGTAACTATTCACAAATCTCAAGGATTAACTGTAGATAGTGCTTTTGTAATCATTGGATCTAGTGTGTTTAAAGAAGGTATGGCATATGTTGCTTTGTCACGAGTGAAAAAATTATCTGGTTTATTCATGATAGACTTTGATGACTCAAAAGTTAGTGCTGATGCAAATTGTGTAAAGGAGTATAATAGATTAAGAAGAAGCTATGCTCCTCATTTAGGTCAGTATCCTGTGTATGAAAAACGTGTTGTTTGTCGGAAAAGGAGAATTGAGAATATCTGTAATGAGGATGTACAGAAGAGAAAACAAAAGGAGAGTGATGTGATTGCAAGCAAAAATAAAAAGGACAATGTTGAAGAGGTTGTTGGTTGTCATTTTGAAAATAGCTCTGGTGTCAACTGCTACGCTAATGTAGTGCTGAATGTTGTATTTTATCTTGAAAGTTTGCAAGAGCAGATAATACTAAATCATGAAAAAAGATTTTGTTCTCTGCTGAGTTTCCTTTATGAGAAGGTTAGTAATGATAAAAATAAAATAGAAAGTGCTTCTGATGTTAGAAATATTTTAGATATATGTTCTGGATGTACACAGTTTACACAAAATGTCCAGCAAGATGCACAGGCATTCTTAATGTATATGCTTATGGTACTGGAAGATGAAGGGGTAGAAATAGAAAATATGTTTAGTCTCTCTTATAAATGGGAACATTGTTGTGCAAACTGTATGAACACATGCAGCACTAATGTTGATTCTGAAAGGTTCATACATTTAACATTACCAGAGAGTAAATCAGTGACTTTTAGTAAATTAGTTAAAGATGCAAATCACAACAAGGAATGTTCTCAATGTAAATCAGAAATGTTATCAACGTTATTTTTAAAGAAATATGGACAGTATATAATTTTAATGATGCAACGTTGTAGAGCTGATGGAACAAAATTGGACACTTTAATAAAGAAGTTTGTAGGAAATCAATTATCAATATCAGGAAAGACTTTTGTTGCAGTTGCAAAAAATTTCCATGATGGACCTCCTATAACTTCTGGTCATTACACAGTTTATCTAAAATGTGAAAAAGGCTGGACACTGTGTAATGATTCTCAATTGATTTTCAAGCAACTTTTGCCTGCAGAATTACCAAATTCCTACTTAATTTTTCTAAAACCAAAATTTTAGATACAAATTGCAGCATCTGAAGAAACCATTATTTCGATTTTATAGGATTACCAATGGATGTTTCACCTAAAAAGGATTTAAAAATTACCATTTGGCCTCATGGAAAGGTAAATGTTTCTATTGTGGACTTCTTTGACAGATATTATTTTGGTGTATGTGCTTAAGCAACAAGATTTACAGACGTTATTTATTGCAAATAGTTATTGTTCTTAGAAGATATTTTTAATATATATGTTACATTTCTATCAAGGTATGTTTTACTGAGGATAGATTCAGGGCTTTTTTAAACAATCTTTCAGATTGTTTATTTTTTTGCCCACTGTTAAGTGATGAATACAATTGATATCACTATTTTCAGTGAAATTCAATATATTCTGAAAACAGCAAAAAAGGGCAAAAAATTACTTTGTTAAATATGTGTACTGTATTCTAAAATGTATTGTTAAATATTACTACTTTTTTTCTTTTTTTTCAGATCTAGAAAGAAAATTTAGGAAATTGAATCCATTTTTCTTGTAATTAAAAAAAACATTTATTTCTAATTAAGTTATTTTGTTGGTCAGGTAAGTTTAAAATATCTGTATTTCTCACCCCTTCACTTTCGTGCTCCCTTTTCTTCACTTCTCCTCACTCTGCTTTTCTCATTCCCCTTCTCTCTCTCTTCTTCTTTTACTGCTCTTTCGTAACTCCCTCACTCCTTCTCTACTACTCCCCTAGGTTTACTGCCTCCATCACTATTTTTTCAACCATGTTTCTCTCCCTGTCTCCATATGTCTCAGTTATTCTAACAGCCTTACTCCTTCTCAGTTCCTTGCCCTCTGTCTCTGTTTCTGTCTCTCTCCCTTTGTCTGTCGTACCCTTAATTTCCTTAACATCTCTGTTTCTACCACTCTTCCTCTCTCCATCACTCATTTTCCATCTATGTTAATTTTTTAACCTTCTCCGTCATTCTCCTTCACTCACCTTCCCTCACCTTCCCTAACTGTCACTATCCTTTACTCATAGTCACTCCTATTCTCTTACTTCACTTCCTCTTGTCTGTATCTCACACCCCTTCATCTTTTCGCATTCTTTCCTTCACTCTTCCTCACTCTCCTTTGCTCATTGAAATCCTGACTCCCTTTCTCTCACTCCAGTTTCCTAAATCCCTCCATCCCCTCACTCCCCATCTCTCACTTTCCCTTACCCCCTTTTCTAATCCTCATACCCCTTATCTCACCATCTCTCCACTTCTCTTACTTTCAATCCCTTTACCCTGCTGTACTTCATCCGCTTCATCTGTTACTCCCTTTTCCTATCTCTGTCCCTTACTCCCCTTTTCTCACTCCCCCTCCATCACTCTCCATTACTCACTGCCATTCCCTTACTCATTCACTCTTCTTACCTGTATCCTCTACCCTTAGTCCTTTTGTTGCAGTCAGTCTTTCACTTACCTTTCATGACTGATCATACTTTCCTTTTCTCACTCATTCTGTCTGTCCTTTCCTCCTCTTCACTCAGTCATTTCAATCATTTCAATCATTCATGTATACACTACACTTTCATTCAATAAAATTACAACACAGTAGATTAGGAATATAGCTCTTCTTGGAGAAGTGAAGTGAGTTCTGAAAAGAACAGTTTTTTTTGTCTTTTTTGTTTTGTATTTTTTTTTTGTTTTTTAACAATTTTGTATTTTTTTTTATTTTTTTAGAGCACCAAAAAAAACTGGTAATGAAAAACTGTTCAACAGGAACAAAAAAAAAATGAAAAGAATTATGGGCTGGAGCATGTGTGCTGCTGTATTCTGTTTTCAATCAAGTTAATATGCTCTCACCGTAGCAAAGAACAGCATTGCACACATTACAGTGTATGTGCACCTTCTGAAAAAGTGGGCGGATGTCCAGTGGCCTGGTACACGGTGAATCTGCGTCCGCAGATGATGTGCTCGGCTGAGCAGGTGGAGGGTTGTCCCTTAGGGCTCTAGTTGTCTCTCGAGCATAAGGTACAGGATGCACTGTCTTGAAGTGCCTCAGCATTGAATAAATACTAAATGAGTTTTTCTTGCTGGGATCTCCTCTGGATAAGACAGTTCCACAAATAGTGCATGTCACCTTCGGAGCATTCACCTTCTTTTGGCCCTCTGGAAAGGTGAAGAATTTCCAGATGAAAGAGTCTTTTTGTTTCGTCTTCCTTGGTGGTACCACAAAGGTCTCCTCCTCACTCCCTGAAGTAGACTGCCATTTTCCAGTAAAATTTTACTAGAGTAGCTGTTCAGCTCCTTGTCCCAGGAAATAAGAAGAAATAGTGAGGGAAGTGGTGTTTGAAGATTCTGGAACAGAAACTACTATGAACCAATGAAAAGTGTTGTTTCGTAATCACATGACTTGCCGTGCGCGCACGGTGCTCGCACGCATGCGCGCACGGTGCACGCACGGATCAGAAATGAATTACTTTTAACCCGATTTCTAAAACATGAAAAGGAGGCAGGGAAGACACTCCCTGACCCCCTAGACCTTCTCAGGGGGTCCCTAAAGGACCTCGTAAATAAAAAAAAACATTTCGTTTAATAAAAAAAATTGCCTGTGCGCGCACGGTGCTCGCACGCATGCGCGCATGGTGCACGCACGCATCAGAAATGAATTACTTTTAACCCGATTTCTAAAACATGAAAAGGAGGCAGGGAAGACACTCCCTGATCCCCTAGACCTTCTCAGGGGGTCCCTAAAGGACCTCGTAAATCAAAAAAAACCATTTCCTTTAATAAAAAAAATTGCCGGTGCGCGCACGGTGCACGCACGGTGCGCGCACCGTGAAAAACCATTTAAAAAAAAAAAAACATTTTAAACTGTTTATAAGTTTATAGAGGATATTAACTATGCTGTTCAACTTTATCCAAATTTTTAAAAAAAGAGCTGAGCCATTCCATATTACAGGATACAGTAAATCTATAACTATATACATAGGTAGTTTATTTTAAAATAAATATATAAAAAATATATAAAAAATGTAATAATACATACATAAATTAGCGTTTAAAAAACCTTACAAATTCACTAAAAAAACCATAGGTTTCACACACGTTATAGTTAGGAATTAGCATTTAAAAAACCTTGCCAATTCACTGAAAAAACCATAGGTTTCACACACGTTATAGTTAGCTGGACATTCCACTTGTACAAAACCATTGAAATTCCCCCGTTATAGTTAGTTCAGCTAACTATAACTCGCGCGACCGCAATCCACTGCTGATGACGTGACATGGTCAGTAACATCACTCAAGACATCACTGATGACATCTCAAATGACATCACTGATGCCATCACTGATGACATCATCCACGTGATAAATTAGTGCATCTTCTCACACCCTAATATAACCTTTAACAAGCAAAAAACTAACTGAACAACGACCAATTACTTTAACTTCTTCAATCTGATCAAATTTAATTTTAAAAAATTCAATTCCTTCTTTTTTCTGATAATTAACAAAATCCACCACTTTACCCATTGCGCCATTAACTAAACCTTTTTCTACATCCAAATTATGCCTTAAAATTACCCGACAGTTTACATATGCATATAGTGTCTTTTCTAAACCAGCTGTTTTAGATATTTTTTTTTCTAAAGAATCCAGTTTTGTTTTCAACTTTCCCATCAAAATAATCGTGATTCCTTCATGCTCTATTTTATCGATGGCTTCCATTTTTATAATTTCTTCATTTTCCAGTTTCAATAGTTCTTCGTTGAATATGGAACACTCACGCAGTGTTGCCATTAAGCAGATCACTGATTTATTTTCTGCAATTTTCATGTACACTTTTGCAGGAACTACATTTTCATTTGGAAACACATTGCAAAGTAATCGACTCTCCAAAGCTTGTTTGCCATGTTCTGTAAGAATTCCAATTCTTATATCTTGAAGAATACTTCCATATTCAGCATCATTTGCCTGTCGCATATTTGTTGTCAGTTCTTTGTATTCAAAATAAGTCCAAATGTTCACATTACCAACACTACCAAGAGACTTTCTGGTATCTTCATGTGCGAGTGTTTTAAATACCGGTTGTCCTTTTACCGGAGTCAGTTGCAGTAGATCTCCAAAAACTATGACGTGTTTTCCTCCAAATAACACGTCATACTCTGTATTAAGAATTTGCTGCATTCTTAAATGCACAAAGGCAAGCATCAAGTTTGAGACCATGCTTACCTCATCAATAATGAGAAGTTTCATTTTCCTCAGGACTCTTGAAACTTCACAACAAGCTTCTCCAGATAGCTTGTGGTATTCCAATTTGTTCTCATGCTCTACTGGTAGCATTAGTAAACGATGTAAAGTAATTCCTTTAATGTGACAACACAAGACAAATGCGAGTCAGTTGTTTTCTGCAGATAACTTGTAATTACTTTAATTAAGAATCTTTTTCCTGTTCCAGCTTGACCACTCACATACATTCGGATAGGTTGAAATGATGTACATGAGCACCCTTTCTTTTCATGAAGTAATCCATGGTCAATCTGCTCTTTCACTTGTTGATATATTTGTTTCTGTTCAACATTTAGTTATTCTTCCAAGTTTCCTAACTGTATTACATCTTCTTGAGCTTGATACATTGCTGTTTCCACCTCATTCATGGCAGTTGCTGCTTCATTTTCAACAATTGGTTGTCCAAGTGGATCTTGACTCAGTGCAGCAGAGCTTTGACTGTCTTGAGAACTGTCTCTAGCAATCTCAGCTGCAATTGTAGCTTCTTGATCAATTCATCATTCAACATTTTCACATAATTTGCAAAAGCACCGCATTGTATGCTATGTTTACAAGCATTAAATGAATTTTCATAGCTCTGAAAATCTCCAAGTAATTCCAGTTCTGAGCGCCACGGTTTGAACATTTGCAAAAGGGCTAAATAGTAAAATTCCCTTTTGTCAGCAGTGTCGCAACTCAGTTTCATGTGATTAATTAAATTTCCTTTCCTTTGTTTCACCAGACATCCTTCGGAACCAATCACTGCATATTTTGCATCATTGATGTTCTCTATAGTATTCCGTTCAAAAGCGTAGTTTTGCAGCACTTCATAGAGACACATGTTCTCAAGATGATGACTTCTGTTTGGGTAATATGTGTCCAACATATTTGTTTTCAAAATATCTGTACTTTCTGGTTCTTTTTCTGCTAACTATTCAATTTCTTGAACAGATTTCAGTACCTGATTTCGCATTGCTGCAAGACCTAGACTCACCCAAATTATTCTTCTACTTTTGGAATATAGACTTTCAGATGATAACCGATCTGAGCATTCATAAGCTCCAATTTCACGATATGATAACATCTTCAAACTGAAACTGTATAATTTCTTACACAGTCTTCTCGTGAGAAATCTCTTCCCACATTTCTTTCAATTCCGTCTTTTCTGATTTAGTAATGTAGGACGTTACATATCGAGCAACAGCAATGGAATTGTCCGCAACATACTGAATATCCATGTTAGCGTTCCACATGGATAAAATAACTGGATTGTAGTCATTTATGTATTTTGATTCTTCGCTTCTTCTTAAGTTGTAGGTATTTTTTGGAGACTTTCTTGTGATAATTTGTCGCATAGCTCACATAAAACTGTTCACTCTTCCTTTGGATAATACAGGACGTGGAAATCCAAAACGACATTTGGTATAGAACTCATCCTTTGACTTGTACTTTCGTCTACAGTATTTTCCACACCTATGGCGTTGGAATCGTAAGACTTGTTGTTTTAAGTTTTTATCTTCTTTGCTATTGGGTACAGCGCATGTGGCATAATCTTCAATGAAAGACAAAACAGTTTCATCTGAATCTGTTCCAAATTTGGTGGCGTCCTTGATCCATAACAACATATGTATAAGAGGAGCACCTCTTGCTTGATAGTCCTTTCTCCAAAAGAAATCCACAACATCTCCAAGAGGAGGATTCTTTTTATTGCAGATGAAAGACATCATAGCTTCAAATCTATGATTTAAATATCTGCATACATTAACAGGATCCAAAGAGCACAATTCTCCAGGTGTCTTGTATTCAATATTTTTTATATTGGCATTTGCCTCTCGAAGAAATTCAAGTAAATCATCCCAAGCATACTCAGCACAGCTTAGTGTAACAAACCATGTAGGAGTTCCTAAGTTCCGTAGCATACATTTCAGTTCTCCATGACGACGGTACCAATATTCATTAGTCCCACGCTGACATGCCATCAGATTAATCAACTGAGATTCTAAATGATCATCTCTCTGATGCACTTTATCCATAAAATCCTTTGCAGTTACATTTTGCAGATACATTCCAGTTTTTAAAATATGATTTACTGCATATGAAAGTCCAGACAAGTCACTTTCAAACAGAAGATGAAACATATAAGGGATACATTGTCGAAATCTTGGATCGTCTGCATATAATCTTGTTGTCCGATATTCAGATGCAGGAATCTGCACAGGACGTTCATCATATCGTCCACCTTTTCCTGTTGGAAACAACTGCGGGAAACAACGAGCTTCCAAGCTCTCTTCCCATACACTCATGGGACTTCCTCTTGCTTTTTTCATTTGGAACAATCAATCGTATTTCCCATCACCTCTTTGGAATGAAGTGGATGTACACTGTAATGTTCATAGATTTCTTTACATCTGGACATGTCCACTTTTTCAATTTGTCCACTTAATGTTTCAGTATCTTCTGCTAAATCTATTTCTTCTTCTCCTACAAACACATTTCTATAGTACTCATTTTTTTTAATCAGATACAATGATGCCTTTTGAACTTTTCTAACATCCACTAATTCTTGCTAGATTTTCTTATTCTTAGTAGGAACACCATTAACTAGAATGACTAATGGTTCATTTTCTGCATGGTCTACACCAATAGTTTCAATATTTTTCTTTAAATCTAACGGTAAATACACAACTCTTCCTTTCAATCCTCTTTGTAACTCTGATGGAGGTAATTTACCTGTGTTAGGCTCCATACGAACAATAGCCTGAAACGGGTGCACACATTGAATGAGAATAGACTCATAGATATTTAAATCTATCAGCTTTGGAGGAATAGCAACCAACTCTAGATTATTATGAGCAGCTCTAGCAGGCATTTTATTCTCATATAATTTGTCATAACAATATTTGCAAATACGCTGCTCAGATTCCAAATCAAAACAATCCTCTACCAACAAATAAATTGCAAATTCCTTCCACTTATCATTATCTTCTATTTCACTTTTTAAATACAGATTGACACCCCTAGTCTGATTTTTATAGTGACTTCGCCGACAACAAATACAAGAAACATTTGGTCTTTCACCTGAAATTACCTTAAACTTTGTGAAATCATCCTCAAAAATGTTTGTAATTACGGGTTCTACATTGTCTTCAACATTTTGTTCTACTAATGTGTCAGTTTCTGCACTCTCTTGCTGAGGACCAAAGTAACAAAACTCAATATCATCACAAACCTTTTTCACATCTGATACTGACCCACGCAAAAGAGCACTGTTCGACTCATTTAACTTTAGTGCTGGACTTTTTGCATAATACAATCTTCTCACTAACTTCCGCATTTGAGAATGATGTACTGCCAGCATCCTGAAATGGTGAAAAACACTTTGACAAACTTTCCTAGAAAGACAAGCCAGAGAATGACCTTGCAAACCAGTATTTTCTCACTCTGCAAGGGTTTAGTCCTTGCAACACCTTAATCTTTTGTTTAACACTTTTTTTACTATATGCTCGTAAAAAACTACATAATTTATCAATAGATTCTTGTCGTACACTACAAATACTACTGCAATCCCAAGTGTACACAGGGTGTTTAGGACGTCTCCCTAGAACTTCATCAGCTATCACTTCTTCTGCATTTCTTTCAACCATTTTCTCTTTCTCAATTGGACAACCATCTCTAACCTCATAACCTCTACCACTGGTATCAACTGCATACAATCATTTTTTGCTCTGTAAATAACTTTCTTCATTAAAGAAAGGCTCTGAACTGGAACTGTGTTTCCATTCTCCCAAAAAAAAATCACAATTTTTTTTCCTATTAATCACTCTTTTCCTCCAACTTTTGGCCTTCATTAAATGGATTGGTTTATCTAGTGATCGAATTTTGTTTCATACTAAAATGAATAGTTTCCTTTTTACTTTAAAAGCCTTTTCAACAATGTTTTCAATATGCTTCTTCTTTTTATAAAATAGAGCTCTCTATTTATATTTCTTCACATCTTTCAGCAAATTATGTACTACTCTCTTGTAAAATATTTTTTTGCGCAATTCCTTATACTGATTTTGCCTTCTTTTACCATACTTTGTCTCCTTTGACTGTCCATTTGCTTTTTTGCTTTTCCTTTTATTTTGATTTTTTTTTCTAGTTGAAGCATTCTCAGAGATTTCAGCATTCTGTACATTCTGTTTGGTCCTACAAACATTTTTAATAAATTGCTTTGTGATCTTACCAGAAGATTTTTTTTTTTTAGCCACATTATCTTGTTCATTCAATACTTGTGGTTGATGTTTCTTCAAGTAATTCTCCTGTCTCTGTTCTTTTCTTTTTCTGGCATGATTTCTCTATTTTAACGTTGAAAAACAGTATCTGTAAAAAAGACTCACAAATCAATGTATATTAATAACTTTCAAATTTATACTATTCTATTACTGTAGAAACACATTTTATATAAATACTGACTAAGAAACTATAGCCCTGAAGCACAAGTGTGACGATGGTTAAAACACTACATGCATAGTGCATACTACTTTGAAGCAGTTCATGCCCTAAAGCCTACCTCACTAAAAGACTACATGCTAACTGACTGAATGATTACAGTACTATTAGGAGACACACTGGGTGAGTGACAGGGTGTTTGCTAGAAGTATATGAATACTGACATGGATATTGATGGTGTGAAACACAAGTGTGTAGGTGATTAGAGACCTACAGGCATAGTGGATACGTGTTTGAATCCATCCATATGTTAAGGCCTGTCTCAGTCCAATAGTACTTGCATACTGACTGAATGTTTTCAGTATTGCAAGGAGAGTGCCAGGATGAATTTATAAGTATTTGTATTTTGGTGCAATAAATACATTACTACATGATGCTGAATAAGTCACTGGAGAAGTATAAGGAGAGTGACAGGGTGTTTGCGAAAATTGTATGAATTCTGTCTGGGATATTGAAGGTGTGAAAAACACGTGTGTAGCTGGCTACAGACCTACATGCATAGTGGATAGATGTTTGAAACAGTCCATAGCACAAGTGTGACGATGGTTAAAACACTACATGCATAGTGCATACTACTTTGAAGCAGTTCATGCCCTAAAGCCTACCTCACTAAAAGACTACATGCTAACTGACTGAATGATTACAGTACTATTAGGAGACACACTGGGTGAGTGACAGGGTGTTTGCTAGAAGTGTATGAATACTGACATGGATATTGATGGTGTGAAACACAAGTGTGTAGGTGATTAGAGACCTACAAGCATAGTGGATACGTGTTTGAATCCATCCATATGTTAAGGCCTGTCTCAGTCCAATAGTACTTGCATACTGACTGAATGTTTTCAGTATTGCAAGGAGAGTGCCAGGATGAATTTATAAGTATTTGTATTTTGGTGCAATAAATACATTACTACATGATGCTGAATAAGTCACTGGAGAAGTATAAGGAGAGTGACAGGGTGTTTGCGAAAACTGTATGAATTCTGTCTGGGATATTGAAGGTGTGAAAAACACGTGTGTAGCTGGCTACAGACCTACATGCATAGTGGATAGATGTTTGAAACTGTCCATAGCACAAGTGTGACGATGGTTAAAACACTACATGCATAGTGCATACTACTTTGAAGCAGTTCATGCCCTAAAGCCTACCTCACTAAAACACTACATGCTAACTGACTGAATGATTACAGTACTATAAGGAGACACACTGGGTGAGTGACAGGGTGTTTGCTAGAAGTGTATGAATACTGACATGGATATTGATGGTGTGAAACACAAGTGTGTAGGTGATTAGAGACCTACAAGCATAGTGGATACGTGTTTGAATCCATCCATATGTTAAGGCCTGTCTCAGTCCAATAGTACTTGCATACTGACTGAATGTTTTCAGTATTGCAAGGAGAGTGCCAGGATGAATTTATAAGTATTTGTATTTTGGTGCAATAAATACATTACTACATGATGCTTAATAAGTCACTGGAGAAGTATAAGGAGAGTGACAGGGTGTTTGCGGAAACTGTATGAATTCTGTCTGGGATATTGAAGGTGTGAAAAACAAGTGTGTAGCTGGCTACAGACCTACATGCATAGTGGATAGACTTTTGAAACAGTCCATAGAGTAACACTTGGATCACTGCAAAACTACATGAGTACTGACAATCATTAGAGTACTACAAACAGTGACTGGGTGAATCTTTTTACGTTTTTGGGTTCAAGTGCAGTGAATAGATTAGTACTTAGTGCCAAATGAGTCAGTGGAGGTGTGCAATTGTAGTGACAGAGTGTTTATTGGAGTTTATAGATACTGACTGGGAAATTGAAGGTCTGAAAGACAATTGTGTTGGTACTTAGAGACCTCCATGCATAGTGGAAACATGTTTGAATCAATCCATGTGCTAAGGCGTGCCTCACTCCATTACTGCTTAGGTACTGACTGAATGATTAGACTATTGCAAGAAGTGTACCTGGGTGAATTTATAAGTGTTTCAGTTGTGGCGCAGTGAATGCATTACTACATGGTACTGAATAAGTCCCTGGAACAGTGCAAGGGGAGTGACAGGGTATTTGCTGGAAGTACATGGATACTGACTGGGGAATTGAAGCTGTTAAAGACAAGTGAATAGTATGTTAGTAGACTGCATGCATACTGCATAGACATTTGAAGCAGTCCATGTGGTAATGCATGGTTCACTACATGAGTACCTGGAAACTGACTGAATCATTAGACTACTGCTAGGAGAGTGCCTGGGTAAAACTTTTAAGTTTTTCAGTTTTGGCGCAGTGAAGAGATTAGTACATGGTACTGGATCGGTCACTAGATGAGTGCAAGATGAGTGACAGGGTGTTTATTGAAGTATATAGATACTGACTAGTTAATTAAAGAAGTGAAAGACAAGTGTGTAGGTGACTAGAGGCCTGTATGCACACTGGATAGACGTTTAAACAGTCCATGAGCTAAAGTCTCAGACACTGCATGATTACTTCGGTACTGACTGAATCATTACACCACCGCAAGGAGAGTGCCTGGGTTAATCTTTTTAAGTTTTTGTGTTTTGGTGCAGTGAATAGATTATTACATAGTGCCAGATGAGTCAGTAGAGGTGTGGAAGTGGACCGAAAGAGCGTTTACTGGAGTTTATAGATACTGACTAGTTAATTGAAAAAGCGAAAGACAAATGTGTAGGTGACTAGAGACCTGCATGCATACTCGACAGACGTTTGAAGCACTCCATGGCCTAAGGCATAGGTCACTGCATGAGTACCTGCGTACTGACTGAATCATTAGAGTACTGCAAGGAGAGTGCCTGGATAAATCTTTTAAGTTTTGGGGTTTTGGCGCAGTGAATAGATTAGTACATGCTGCTGAATGAGTCACTGGAGGTGTGCAAGGGGAGTGACAGGGTGTTTATTGGAGTACATAGATACTGACTGGGCAAATGAAGGTGTGAAATACAATTGTGTAGGTGGTTAGAGGCCTGCATGCATAATGGATAGTCATTTGAAGTAGTCCATGTGCTAAAACCGAGTTCACTACATAAGTACCTGGGTACTGACTGAATCATTAGAGAAGTACAAGGAGAGTGCCTCAGCAAATTTATCAGTGTTTGGCTTTTGGCACAGTAAATGGATTAGTACATGGTGCTGAATGGGTCACTGGAGAAGTGTAAGGGGAGTAACAGGGTGTTTGCCGAAACTGTATAAATACTGACTGGGATATTGAAGGTGTGAAACACAAGTTTGTAGGTGGTTATGTTGCAGGGATTCTGCTTATGCACAGAACTATGCACAGGAAACCAGGACCTCAGTGAATTGTGATGTACCAAAAACTCACCTCAGAACCCCTTATCTGACCAGCATCAGTGTCCCATTCGTTATCCGAGTTTTATCTTGGCGGTCCCAATGTATAGACAACCCAGAACAAGCGACTTAGGGTATTCTCAGGAATGGTGGGAATCAGAAATACCTGTTCGTAATTATTCTCATATCAGTCCACAACAGAATAAACAGAGACACGGTAAAGTTTAAAGCTTTTTTTTTTATAAACCTCGTGTCCTAAGATGCAGTACTTTGGCTAACATAAGCAGACAAATGATTAAGATCAAAACCATCAGCATAGTTACAATACCATAGAAAATGAAAGGAGTAATCATACTAAAATGACAGTGGATATCAGCCACCTTCCTTTCGCTAGTAAACTAATATGGTTATTATTAGGCTATTAAAAGGTCTCTAGGCTTGAATGGGGAACCCCAAACCGTAAAGATCAGCTTAGTGGGATCACATCACAAGATCAGCTAGACTCTGCTCCTGGGAAAGCTCTTCTTTTCTGTAATGAAAAACATGCAACACTGCAATATTAAAAGCACCCGACTTTCAGGTATTTGCAGCTGCGTGCGTGTTGTGGCTAAATAGTGGGCCGATCAACCTGAACCCAACAACATGCACCGCCTAGCGACCCAAACTGTTTCTTTACATAATGTTCAGACCAAGGTCGCTGCTCACTGTTCGGGATGTGAACAACAGACAGTTCTCATGTGAAGCAAAGTCGAGCAAGCATTTCTCAATTAATAACATGTGACTACAGTGTCGTGTGCAAAAGCAGCAAAAGCGGCAAGATGGCTTTCTAACATCTAACGCGGTTGTGCTAACTTAGCACTGTATGTATATAGATAGCAATCTTCACTACACCCCCCCCTTGATCGGACCACTAACCAGTAGGGGCGCACTTGCAAGAACGCAGAGTTCAAGTTCAATAGAACGGAACCAAGGGCATAAATTGTAAGTCCATATAAGGTAAGTGAAAAGGTTCGAAGAAAAAAAACAAAGAAAAAATAAAAAAGGATTGAAAAAACTAAGGGTGGGCGTAGTTCGCGAAGTAGCACTTCGCGAAGCTACGCAAAGTGAAGTTCGCACTACGCGAGCTACGCGTAGCACTTCGCGAACTGCGAAGTAACATGTTCGCACTGTGCAAGATGTTGTTTTCAATGATTGCACAGTGCGGACAAGCAACCGGCACTGTGCAATCATTGAAAATGGCATCTTGCACAGTGCGAGCTGTAGTTTTCTGCTGCTCGAGTAGATTTTTCCTCGAGCTGCAGCTTTCTCAACGCGAACTGGTAGTTTCTCATCGCGAGCGGTCGCGAGCATACGCGACCCCTCGCAATGAGAAACCTGACCTTCTCGCGTTGTGAATCTCGCCGGGAGGTTTATTTTCCATGCTCGCGATCGCGAACAAGGAAAAAGTCTCGCCAGGATGTCATTTTGCTTGCTCGCGGTCGCCAACTTGACGTTGAGGACCGCGAGCAAGCAAAAAATGACCGCAGCACTACGCAACACTACGCTACGCGTGTTCGCACTGTGCTACGTGCAGTTCGCGTAGTGCGAAGTAGTGCGAACTTCGCAAACTACGCGAGCGTAGCGTAGTGCTTCGCCCAGGCCTAGAAAAAACCCATTTAAAGGAAAAAAACATCATTGAAGGACGTATGACGAAATGAAGGGGCAAAAAAGTCAATCCATCAATGTATAAGCACAATAAGTTGCAACAGCTTCCAAGAGGAAATCATTGGAACGTTCTGCAAAATTATCTGCCATCCAGTTCAGCAAGGGGAAGGAACACACATGTCCCTCGACAACCGGAGCCTCCAGCACCATGCGAGGACAACTGGTGTGTTCTTCAAGATAACTTCTCGCTAAGAATTCAGCTGCAGCCGTTCCGATGTCCCAATTCCCAAGGACTCCATGTGCTGCTCCACAGGCCATAATCCTGACGCCAGAACAGTCCAACTCATGAGCCACTAAGGGGCTCATTAGCCGATCATAATCCGGGGCAGGAGACACAGAGTTCGACAGGCACAAATCCAGAGCCCATTGGAATGGACAATCTAGGCAATGAAAGACCGGCTGCACACAAGTAAAGTAGGGAAACCGGAAGGACAATCCATAGGCTATGCTTAAGGTCGCCAGTGGTAAAGTGCCATAGTATTCAAGCATCTGGTTACGAAGATGGAGCAGCCGGGACCTGCTGTCATGTGACGCAAGTTGTGCATCCATAGCGTAGTACGCAGATCAACAAAAGTACCCCAGCTACGAGGGCGAGAATCAAAGGGAGACCTCCGAAGACGCTGGAAAAATTAGAATGAAAAAATGCCGGGATCACACCAAAAATAGTTTGAAAGGAGGTCACAAGGTCGGAGCCCACAATTTAAAAAAAATTAGCCAGGCCACTTGTTGACGAGGCATTAAAGATAGTCTGAATCAGGGCCCCAAAATGAAGTGGGAGATCAGTATTCAAAAGCGCTTGCACCTCTGTGCGCGTGTTTGCTACGTGAAGGACAAATGTTTCCCGGGACGAAGTCAACGCGACTTCTTTTTGAGACAATAGAGCCTTTATTCTGCTCATCTTGTTGAACTCTGCTTTCAAGGTTGGAATGGAAGGCCAGATGGATACATCGAGCCTTCCATGCGGGGGTGGGAAAAGGACGTTATTACAGCAGACTACTCTCTGTGATACAGTCACTATGTAGGAAATCCCCACTAACATCCCACAGCAAGCTTCATTATTTAATAGCAAATAACTACCGTTCGCAAGCAGCGTAAAAGACGGTGTTATAACTGGCACCGGAATCCCTTTCAGGACGCAAGCTAAATTAGGAGCGTGCACATTACATCCACCATGCAATTGAATGTGCCTACACACTACAGAGTGATCCGGAGTGGAAGTGCACTCTTCACCTTTTAGGTACACCTCTTTTCCGTCTCTCACACATCTATACGTGAATGGGAGTGACCAAACTTCGTGCAGGAAGGCAGTACCAAGTTTTTTTATATCTGCCAAGGGCATAATGCTTCATGCACGAACTGAACTTAAACAGGGGGAATGGTAACGTTATCAACCCGTGGATAAGCCACACAGCGGAGTTTAATTCAGCAACAGAGAAAGGTAAAGGTTCTAACTTTTCAATGTGCAGAAATGAATATGTCACATCTTTCATGGACATAAATTGTTGTTTCGCAGTTAAATTAAAAGGGAGGAACAAAGATGAAGTATTCATGTAATCCCAAGGGACTTTCCCAGCCTTTAACGTTTGCAATGTCCATGCAAACTGCATAATGGAACGCAATTGATTCTGACCATGATACAAAACAGACAAATCATCCTGCACAATGTCCACCACAGATGAAACAATATTATCTAAGGTATAAATTCTGGAAGATAGGGTGTTAATTCTATTATCTATTACAGCCAATACCTTTTCCATATTGGCCTGGTCAATAGCTCGTAATCTGGATGCAGCCTCAATCTGTGATAGCTTCCAAACTTCGTTGTAAATAGCATATACCCATCTTTTGGACCTGCCAACCGCAGGACCTTTAACAAAATCATTCAAATCTATTTTGTTGTTCAGTTGTGATAAATGAAGTTTAACAGATGCTAAGGTGGAATATGGCAGCCAAGATTGTCATAACTTCCCTACTGAGTATGTAGTTACAGTGTGAGAAGATTCAAATCGGGGTCCACACAAACTTGTGTATACCCCGGTGTTAAATCCAGAAACCGATGTTGACAGGAATCTGAGCCCGTTTGCCACACTAACCACCCCTCCGGATTCAATTCAGAAATATTGAAGGATGTGTTGGAAATGTATGACTGCAACGTATCAAGGGACAGATCCTTATGATTATCCCAATTAGGATAAGCACCCAGACCCGGAGTGGAGGGAGAATTACATTTTTTAGAAGTAGCCAATCCAAAACAGGTGGTCTGAAAAATTTACGAATTCAAAAATAACATGTGGTTCGGGATGAGGCAGGCACGATGCAAAGCTTCTGTTCCCTGTACCTGCCACGGTTTAGAACCCCAAACCGATTTAAGATCGATAGTAGCTTTCCACAGATCATATCCTCCAATTGCAAAACTCGTCCATAAAGGACTTGGAATATAACAATTTGGTGTGTGTCAGTCTAACTTTAGAAGCAGACTCAGCCGCGACCTTAAAATAAAAGGAGGCCGGATTCGACACACTGAAATCAGAAAAATATGTGAATTTGTCCACTAACGTGGTTGAGCTGCCCTGCCTAGGGGCTGGACAGTGTTCCCATTGTGTATAATTTACAAAATTTCGAAACGTATTTGCTTTGTGTAGGAAATGTGTGCCATAATGTTGATAGCAGAATTGCTCATCATAATTAGCAGTATCTAAATACAAATCTTCAGCATCAAATGCAGCATAATATTTCAAATCAGAAAACAGTGCTTCTATTGCTTGTACATCCCAATCATCCGAGTGGATGTTCTGCTTAACTACATCACCCATAGAAACACGAAATACATTTGGCACATTGATTACTTCAGTGGGGCCATGAATTTGAAATTTTACAGCATCCCAAGCGATCCCATCACGTACAGGCCAGGCAGTAATGTTCACAAAAGTCTGCTCCCTTTTCATGATATGTGATGAGGAGTGGGGGACCAAAGTTCCATCAATTATTCGAATTGTAGATCTTTCTTTCAGGTAGTGTCCATTGATAAGTCTAAAAAACACTACTACAAAGCCAATGGACATAAACAAAAAAATACATATGAGCAGCAGCCAAATGTAAGTCCAAGGGGGAATGAAAAAATGTCTTTTGAACCAGGCCACAAAAATCAAAACTTTGGACGGGGCAATGGAAGTCATTTAATTAGTGTCAAAAGAGTATCGTGACTGGGTAACTGTGGTGGATTGTAAAACAGGCAATGGAACATCCGCAGGATAAGAATACTCAATATCTTCAGGTAGACCACCAGGTGTCGGTGGCAATAAAGGACCAGTAACTGTATGCATCTCGACTGCAACATCAGGCAAGGTGTCAGAAGCTGGGGCCACAACCGAATTTCTCAGCATCGAAGGGCAAGAAACTGCCGGAGTCATACTAAGAAGAATCGGCCACTTGCTGTAGCTTGACATTGTCAATTGAGATGTACCTGTTATCCTTACGACCAGGAAGTGGAGGTAAAATGACTGTACGTGTACCCTGTACTCCAAGCACCGGAACTGGTGCACGATAAGAGGGGCCAAACTCCTTCTTGTTCTCCACCTTCTCACGGACCAGATCACCAACTCAAGGTAGCCAGCCGACTGCCGGAATCTGAAGCGCAGCATCAGATGTGGAGGGCACGTGTTCCTTCGCTAGACTGTCTCTAGCTTCTTGTAGATTCTGCCATACAGCACAGTGATCATCTACGTCAAAGGGTGCGGCTGACACCGCCATGTCTAGACCATCAAGGTCCGGGACAAACATTCGTATGCCAAAGAGCATCATGTATGGGGTCCGCCCACCCAGAGACCTTCTAGGGAGATTATTAAGTGCACGTTGCACGTCATATAAGTGGGCTAGCCAGTTCCGGCCAGTACCTAAAACCCTGGCTGTCAAAGATTGCTTTAAGTCACGGTTCATCCGCTCCACTACACTATTACCCTCAGGTCGGTATGGAGACGAAAATTTGACTTGGACCCCCAAATTTCTCATGGCTTCTTGGTACACCTTAGAGCCGTACACAGGGCCCTGATCAGAATGAAAGGTACCACATGCAAAACTTCCAACAAAGACACGCAAATCCTTGATGACAGTACAGACCTGCATGCATACTAGACAGACATTTCAAGCAGTCCATTATCTAAGGCCTGGGTAATTGCATGAGTACCTGAGTACTGTCTGAATCATTAGAGTACTGCAAGGAGAGTGCCTGCATGAATCTTTTAAGTTTCTGGATTTTGGTGCAGTGAATAGATTAGTACATGGTGCTTGATGAATCACTGGAGGTGTGCAAGGGGAGTGACAGGATGTTTATTAGAGTATATAGATACTGACTGGGCAATTGAAGGTGTGAAAGACAATTGTATAGGTGATTTGAGGCAAGCATGCATAGTGGATAGACGTTTCAAGTAGTCCATGTGCTAAGTCCGGGTTCACTACATAAGTACCTGAGTACTAACTTAATCATTAGAGTACTACAAGGAGAGTGCCTCGGTGAATTTATAAGTGTTTGGCTTTTGGCGCAGTGAATGGATTAGTACATGGTGCTGAATGGGTCACTAGAGGAGTACAAGGGGAGTGACAGGATGTTTGCTGGAAGTGTATGGATACTGACTGTGGAATTAAAGGTGTGAAAGAGAACTGTGTAGATGGTTAGAGGACTGCATGCATAGTGGATAAGCATTTGAATCAATGCATGTGCTAAGGCCTGCCTCACTCCGTTGCTCCTTGGATATTAACTGAATGTTTACAGTATTGCAAGGACAGTTCCTGGGTGAATACATAAGCAATGACTGCCTTCTAATTCTATCAAAAATTGAAAACAGGAAAGGTTTTTAAGCAGTTATACGTATGCAAAGATATGAATAACCCAAATGCTTCTCTCACAGTGGTTCCCAAATGCAGACATACTCACAGTGTGATTCTAGACAAGCAACATTATCCCTAGGAGTTTAACAAAACTCATTCACTACTGTGGAAGGGGTAAGGGGACTGTACACAATCTACATATTTCAGTACTGCACTTTAGTGTCAAAGCTTGACTCATTTTATCAATGCATAAGTAAAGACTGGCTTGTAATGCTACTAAAACTTGACAACATGACGGGTTTTAAAACAGTTATCGGACAGCAAATACATGATGTTACCAAATGCTTCTCTCACAGTGGTTCCCAAATGCACACAGACTCACAGTGTGATTCTAGACAAGCAACACTAACCTAGGAGTTTACCAAAACTCATCCACTAGTCTGGAAGAGGTAAGGGTACTGCACACAATCTACATATTTCAGTACTGCACTTTAGTGTCAAAGACTGACTCATTTTATCAATACATAAGCAATGACTGGCTTCTAATGCTACTAAAACTTGACAACATGACAGGTTTTAAAACAGTTATCTGTCAGAAAATACATGATGTTACCAAATGCTTCTCTCACAGTAGTTCCCAAATGCACACAGACTCCCAGAGTGATTCTAGACAAGCAACACTATCACTAGGAGTTTACCAAAACTCATTCACTACTGTGTAAGGGGTAAGGGGACTGCACACAATCTACATATTTAAGTACTGCACTTTAGTGTCAAAGCCTGACTCATTTTATTAATGCATAAGCAAAGACTGGCTTTTAATGCTACTAAAACTTGACAACATGACAGGCTTTAAAACGGTTATCTGTCAGCAAATACACGATGTTACCAAATGCTTCTCTCACAATCCTTACCCAAATGCACACAGACTCACAGTGTGATTCTAGACAAGCAACACTATCCCTAGGAGTTTACAAAAACTCATTCACTGCTCTGGATCGGATAAGGGTACTGCACACAATCTACATATTTAAGTACTACACTTTAGGTGCCGATTCCGATCCGGTAAAACCCGGGTACAAATGGTCGTACGGAGCGTTTTCCCCATCCGACTCATACCCGGGAAAAACACCTTACAAACTCGCAAGTATGATTCGTACAGAAACACCATTTCCGTACGAGTCGTAAAAAACACAGACCGGCAAAAAAATACATACAAATCTGAGTCTGGACGGCGCAGACGCGACGTCCGGACGGAGTCAGGCAGCGTTTTACGGACCAGCAAGTACGATTCGTGCCTATGTCACTCCGCACGTAGCATTTTTTACGGGAGCCAAAAACTGCCAGGAAATTAAGGACGACGCGAACAAGGAGCGAAGGGGCAGCGATGGACCCCAACCTACGCGTCATCCCGGCCCTCATTGCCTACCACCTCGTGTACAGAAACCGACGCAGACGCCGCAGAAGGTCAAGGGGGGGGGTGGGGTGCAAGGGGCAGGAAACATAACCCACACCCCACAAAATACAAATACAACCTGCACAATAATTACCTCCATGGTCTGGTCACTTCGGGGGGCGTGTCCACCAATCCCACGTCCCGCCACAACGGAAGTAGACGTGGGCGTGTACCCGTCACCACCATAATGGTGTTACGGGACGTACCCACGCCCCCAGAGCGTGGGTACGGTCCGTACACGCGTACCCCTACATCACCACTACAATGGTGGTACGGCCCATACCCACGCCCCCACAGCGTGGGTACGGTCCGTACCACCATAGTAGTGGTGATGTAGGGGTACGCGTGTACGGACCGTACCCATGCCCCCAGAGCGTGTGTACAGTCCATACCACCATAGTAGTGGTGATGTAGGGGTACGCGTGTACGGACCATACCCACGCCCCCAGAGCGTGGGTACGGTCTGTACACACGTACCCCTACATCACCACTACTATGGTGGTACAGACCGTACCCACACCCCCAGAGCGTGGGTACGGTCCGTACCACCATAGTAGTGGTGATGTAGGGGTACGCGTGTACGGACCATACCCACGCCCCCAGAGCGTGGGTACGGTCCGTACCACCATAGTAGTGGTGATGTAGGGGTACGCATGTACGGACCGTACCCTCGCCCCCAGAGCGTGGGTACGGTCCGTACCACCATAGTAGTGGTGATGTAGGGGTATGCATGTATGGACCGTACCCACGCCCCCAGAGCGTGGGTACGGTCCGTACACGCGTACCCCTACATCACCACTACTATGGTGGTATGGACCGTACCCACGCGCCCAGAGTGTGGGTACGGTCCGTACCACCATAGTAGTGGTGATGTAGGGGTACGCGTGTACGGACCGTACCCACACCCCCAGAGTGTGGGTACGGTCCGTACCACCATAGTAGTGGTGATGTAGGGGTACGCGTGTACGGACCGTACCCACGCCCCCAGAGCGTGGGTACGGTCCGTACACGCGTACCCCTACAGCCCCATTACATGATGGACACAAGGCGTACACACGCCACGGATGCAGGCGTACGGCTTGGTGCAGCACATCAGCTGTAAATTGGGGGTGGTGTATGGCCAGGACAGCAGTGTACCACAGCAAGGGCGCAAGTGGGTGGGTGGGTGCCTATCACTCCCAGCAGTGCCCAGACATATGAGGGGTGGGTGCCTATCACTTCCACCAGTGCCCAGACATATGAGGGGTGGGTGGCTATCACTCCCAGCAGTGCCCAGACATATGAGGGGTGGGTGCCTATCACTCCCAGCAGTGGACAGACATATGAGGGGTGGGTGCCTATCACTCTCAGTAGTGCCCAGACATATGAGGGGTGGGTGCAGAGGACTCCCAGCAGTGCCCAGACATATGAGGGGTGGGTGCATATCCCTCCCAGCAGTGCCCAGACATATGAGGGGTGGGTGCCTATCACTCCCAGCAGTGCCCAGACATATGAGGGGTGGGTGGCTATCACTCCCAGCAGTGCCCAGACATATGAGGGGTGGGTGCAGAGGACTCCCAGCAGTGGACAGAGCCATGGGGGTGGGTGCAGAGGACTCCCAGCAGTGGACAGAGATATGGGGGGTGTACATCATTATCAGATGACCACAGCCCCATGGGTCAATGTACGTATCCATAACTTAGGACAATGATGATAGTGCCATAGCAACACATCACTGACAGCAGTGTCCCACTCCCAGGAGGATGGATGTCATTCCCCCACTGCATGACACACCACATGTGGGTGTGAGGACAAATAACACATGCATAACCACCCCTGGCAGATGCAGCACAATACACACACTGAGATCATGCCACAGGACTGTATAGTCATGCCACTGCCTAATAAACTAAGAGAGCCAAAGAGAACACACACTGACACGCACATCCCAGGACTGATAGGAATGTTCAGGTGCTGGCCTAGCCACCAAGATGTTGTCTGTCACGGAAGGAATCGGGTGGAGTTCCCACAGATACAAAGGCCACAATTGTGAGTCAGGTGTTCAAATACCCAGCAGGACAAGTACCATATGTGTACTAGGCTGGGATTACACACATGCATTGTGCGGAAAAGGGACAATGTCTCCGTGAAGGCATGGCAAAACACTCTATACATGAGTACAGTGAGTACCAAGAATGGCACAGACTATGGAGCCGGACACATTACTGAGCAGGCATGGCCAGAGTTGAAGGGATCCATCACCAGCCAAGGATATGTAGACACAGGGCAACACAACAATTGTGCAACTCTCTGCAGGGGAGATGCCAGGTGACACAGAGGAAAGAACACTCCTTGTCTCCAAACACAAAGAGCAGACACGACAAAGAATCTTTGCAGAGACCTTGTGATGGCACGCAGATACCAGGTTCCACCCCATGAGCAGCAGAGTACAACATGTCCCTGAAACATAACACATGCCCACAACCCCAACTCCTGTAGCATCAGCATCAACATCAATACCTGAAATGCAAGACTTTCCAAACGAAAAAGAAAAGGCTTTATTCAGCAGCAAAATAATAATGTGTAAACAAGACTATTCACAAAGGCCAATGGCCAGTCCATTACATCAGTCCTTGGGGGGGGCCACATGGCCATGCGTCTCCCCTAGCTTGCCTGCACATCACAAGACTGTGTCGTCGATTGGGGGGGGGGGGGGGTCATCATGTGGGGAAGGACCAGGAACCGCAGGGACAGGAGGGGGAAGGGTAGGTGTGGTGGGTGCAGGGACGGACGACTCCACCACAGGGGGTGGGGCAGCGCCAAAGGTGGAGGCGAGCTCGGCGCTGCACACTTCTGCCAGTTCTTCAAGCGTCTCCCCTGCACCCGGAGAAACAAGAGGCCCCAAGGAGGGGGGGGTCGGAGGGATGGGTTGCAGCACTACTGGGGGAGGTGGTGGACAGGCTGGGGGACTTAACTCCCCTACCCGTGGAGTGCCTTGACCGTTTCCGCCCAGGTGAACTAGTGGGGCTGAGGCCCAGCCCAGCAAAGTAGGCCTCCTTCTTGGAATCTGGGGCAGGGGAGCCAAGGGGAGTGACATCGGAGGGACTGGGGAGTGAGTCATGTGGACGAGGACTGTGGCTGCGTGCCTGCCTGTGTGCCCCAGACCCAGTGGGTGTGCCTGCTTCCCCCTGAGTGTGCGTGTCAGGAGGTGTGCGCTTGCCCTTATGTGGTGGTGTGCTGCTACTGTCTGGTGGGGTGCGTGTGTGTGGATGTCTTGGTGTGACTGGGACAAGCATGGTTGTGGGACTTGTGGATGGGGCAGGGGTAGGGGGGGACGCAGCGCTGAAGGTGATTTGCTACTGCCGTCAGTGTTGAGTCCATGGACCTCAGCAACCTCCGTTGGTCAGACATCGCTGATGACATGCCCTCCATGTACGACACCATCTGTGTCAGCAGTCTGGTGTGGCCATGGAGGACAGTCAGGATCGGTGTCTGCCCAACTTGCAACTGCCGCTGAATGTCCACAGACTCGGCAGCGAGGGCAGTAGGGGGGACAGGGGTAGGGGGTGAGCAAGTGAGAGGGCGGTGATTGGAATGGAGGGGGCGGCGAGAGATTTACTGCTGCTTTCAGCTGTGGGAGCAGCCTCCGCCCCCTCTGGGAGCTCAGCCTCGGACCAGTCTGCCTCGTAGTCTGTGTTGGTACTGGGCAGGTCCTCCGCCTCACTCCCCTCGCCCTCCGTGCCACTGGATTCCACCGACTCCTCAGCAGTGGTGGCACCACTGCTCGATCCCTCCTCGACGTCCGTGCCGGTGTCTCCCTCGGTGTTCTCAGATGATGCTGTGGGCAAGGTGAAGAGACAGGAAAAAATCAGTCACCTGTATACATCTGACACATGAGTCCAAACAAAATAGGCAACACTGCATATCAGGAAAGGCATCATGAGTAACATCTAGGATACTCCCCACATATGTAAGCCCTGCACTCCCTAGTTGGTTGACCCACCATGCCACTTGGATAAAAATACAATTAGGACACAACAGCAAATAACTTGAAATCACAAGATCATGAGAAGCTAGTGTCTGGGATCAGTTGAGCACAGCGAGACTATGAAGGCATGCCACCTCTTGTTCACTGTGAAACAAACAGTATTGTTGCAACGAAGGCCAAAGACCACATGCCAATGCAGAAGGTGTCCCCACACTCAGAGACCTGTGAGTACTTTTGACACCCCAAAGCAATACATTGTGACTCCTGGAGATTCACAAACCTTTACATAATGGACATGTCTAGCATGTGTGAATGTGGCACTCTGTGAACACAACACACATGTGTCTGTATAGCAGAAGTCACACAAGGAGGTGCACACCAAACTACATGTACACAGTCATTGTCTGAGCTGCCAGACTCATTCAAATCAGCCACTGTTAGGCAGAAATGGCGTATCAGTAAGTACATATACATGGCACCAGGGTGGTCTGGATGACTTGACACTCGTAAGTTGGTATCAGCAACAACCAAGGACGAACCCAATTGCTAGCACACTGTGGGAAGATGTATATGTATGAACTCCAAACAAGTTTTGTTCAAACTGTGCCTTACTGTAAACTGTGCCAGCGTGTCCCTGGAAAGTGTAAAGGTGGTGTCTTGTGCACTTCCTTGGGAGACATCTGGCATGCAGGCACATCATTGTCCTTCACAACAAAACAACAAGGTCACGCATATGAAACATTGAGACATGTTGACAGGTGTAGTGAGTGCCAATGGACATTTTCTCTGTGTAACAACTTGAATCATGTCATTTGTCACATGGCTATCCATCACCTGATCACACAGTTGGCTACACATATGACCTACTGACTGTCATCTGGAGTGGCACACATGTCCACACCCAGGACAATGCATAAGCTAATGGGCCTGCAATTGTGTATCAAAAAAGCCTAGCTGTACTGTGGGTTCCCCCTCATGGCAAGCCAGAATGTACCCACAGATGTCAGCACACAAAGTCACAACTGTGTAGCATCTGAACCACACACAGGTGGCAAAAATGTACAACCAGGATACATGATTGTCAAAAACTGACACTGGCAATGACGCACGAACATTAAGCACTGGCCAACATCACGGGGGCACTGCACGATGATTGTCTGTACTATGACTCATCACACACAAGTCAGAACTGGCAATGAAACATCAGGGTTGAACATGTACGCCCCTCCCGCACACACCCACCCATACCTGAGTCAATGTGACTGATACCGATCAAGAAGTGACACCTCTTATTCAGGGTTACAATAACTGTGCTTGAAAACTAGCTTCATTAACACGACATCACCTTGTAGGGCTGGCAAAACATATTGGTCTGAAACAAACATCAACAGATTGTTGTGAATAGCCGCACAGTCACTGCCCAGTGTGAGTATGCACAAGCAAACTGCTGTATGCCTGTCCAGTGGACAAATGTATCACACATGTGAAAAATACAACCTAGGCCAGGGAACAATGCCACAGAGGCAGAGCCATGATGTACCCACAGTGAATGTGCACAGTGTTGGATGACACACATGAGTAGGAGGGCAGGCTGTGTCAGGGGACTGTAGTGTGCACACTGCTCCATGGTCCTGGAATGAGCTGACTGTCGCAGGAGCAACCGTCCTGGCACTAAGCATATGTCTCACTCATGCACATCATGTCTGAGGCCACAACATTGGTAATGCATGCTTCAAGTCTGTTCATTTGAACCCTCACACTCCTATGTTGAGACTCAGCATCAGTACCAACTATTAAGCACCCCAAAATGACCAAACAGGACAGGGCACAGGCAGACCACCCCCACACATGATGCAGAAAGCAGTGTGAACCTTGAAAAAGTGGCAGCCTAGATGACCATGTGCAATATTGATGGCACACAGACCAGGTAACACATGTCAAGGAGGGGAAGGGAGGAAGAACAGCACAGGTTGACTTTGGGGAACTGGATATGCACTGCACATATATAGCCTGGCAGTGTATCCAGGCGACTGAGCAGATCAAAAAGCTGGCGACACACAACAAACACACATGTACCTACCCCCTTCCTGCTGCTGTAACTCCCGTATCCGCCTATCCAGGTCAGGGAAGACCACCGCCAGGACACACCACATCTGGTCGGTCAGGCGCCGGCGCCCGCCATGTTTGCGAGGAGGTGAGTCCTTCAGCATGACCCGGGCGATCCTCCGGGTCCAGCACCGGATGTCCTGCCATCTCTTCCTCACTTGTGGCAGGCGCCGCCTGCGACCCTCCACCGATTGCACGGCCTTGACGGCATCCTTCCAGATCGTCCTCTTGTGGTAGGTGGATACCTGTGTGGATGACAAAGTGGGACAACATCACTACACCTGCACCATGTCACAGAGACACACATTTGAACATCTTTGATCTGTTGAACAGGGCATAGTATGCTGGCAAGTAATAGCACCTTAGTCATAGGGACTTTTTCCACTGTGGGCGCACCAATGCACAACATAGCATAGTAAGTGCACAGGTGGCATGAGGGGTGCGAAACAATCCCTGATCATGGCACACACTGTGCATCCCAAGCAACAGAAGGCTGATGGACAGCACCGAAAATCAGTCACATGCCCCAGGCCACTGACAAAACCTCAGCAGAGTACACAGACACACACAGGCACACATCAATCACCTGCCATTGCCAACTGCGGATGCACACCTCACTCTGCACATGTGCCACTTGCCGGGGGGGGTCACAGGTGTGGGGCTACCTCCGCAAGTCAGACTCACAGCTCGGCTTACTTCACACATCATATGGATTGAGCAGTTGCCTCCTCCATGCAGCTGTGGTGCAACACTCCACATGGACACTCACCCACATGACAAGGAACATTCACACACATCAATGTCCAGGGGGCGTACACATCATTTGGACACTCTCACCACTCTCACCACAGCTCCACTCAACTCTCACACACATCTGTGGGTGCAGTCACCTACCACACGGGTGTGACCACAGAATCACCGCAGGACAATAGAACAAGAATGCCCAAGAGGATTAGGCTGGCGGAATGTGCCATGCACTATGCAGTGAATGTCACAGTAAGCACAATGCAAGTGAGGAGTGCAAACATGAACTACATCAAGCCCTGTATGAGAGACATAAGCCCCCCCCCCCTCCCTGGGACCCACTCCAACCAACATTGCATGTCTGTCACACCTGGCCACAATGCCAGAAGTGACAGACACAAGAAAGGTGCACAGGCAAAGGTAGTGGAGTCAGCACTCATCTGCTCCCCTGGTCGACCATACAGCATGGGGTACTGTGGGAGGATCACATCCAGCAGGGCCTCGTTCTCTTCCTGGGTGAAAGGCTGGGCCCTCTCCACAGTCCTTGACATGGTGCCAGAGGGAGACAATACAGCAGCAGTGGTATCGACTGACATGTTGTGCAGGCAAGTGCCCTCTCATGGGTTCTGGCTGCCTTATATCTGCCTTGCTGGCCTATTTCATTTACAGGAGGACAGAGTGATTGGTCAGACTCATTTGCATCCTATTTTTCCTCCAATCCCTTTAAACAGACACCAGTGACAGCCTTTGCATCTTTCGACTTTGCAGCATGATGTCAAGTCAACAACCACTTTGCAACATTGTTAAATGTGGCCAACTGATTTTCCAGACCACATGATGTTCAATTTTGAACGTGAAACTCGGTATCCATGACAACCTGCATGCATTTAGGCCCTAATACTTGTCCCTCATGTGTCCCCATTGTAATTCTTAACTCCCCACACAGGTACGGCGCGTTTCGCACGTACCCCTAGGGCACCATCACTACAGTGATATGGGCCGTACACCCGTGAATACATGCCTATCACTAGGACCTACGGGACCCCCAACTATAGTGATACGGGCCATACTCACGCGTGAACGGGCCGTACATGCGTGAGTACGTGCCTATCACTAGGACCTACGGTACCCCCAACTATAGTGATAGGGGCCGTACTCACGCGTGTACACGCGTGAGTACGGCCCGTATCATTATAGTTGGGGGGTACCGTAGGTCCTAGTGATAGGCACGTACTCACGCGTGTACGGCCAGTACACGTGTGAGTACGGCCCGTATCACTATAGTTGGGGGTACCGTAGGTCCTAGTGATAGGCACGTACTCACGCGTGTACGGCCCGTACACGCGTGAGTACGGCCCTTATCACTATAGTTGGGGGTACCATAAGTCCAATTGGTCGCACACTGCTCAACCTACCAGCGTGTTACCCCAAAGAATTGTGGTCCCTGAAGTCAGCGTCGGCGGGTACGCCTCTGCCCAAGTCATGAGTGCAAGTAAGTGTAGTGTTAGACATCCCTGGACACGTGTTTCGAGGTAGTTGCCTCTCGTCAGCAGGGAGTAGGTGAGTGTGTAGGGTTGCTGTGTAGGCTGCTAAAATAAGTGTTCTCAGGTAAAGTACCTCTCGTAGCGCGCAGGTGCGTAACCATGAACTCGTCAGCTCCACCGGCTCAAAGAGCCTGAATATTAACATAAGTCCAATTGGTCGCACACTGCTTAACCTACCAGCGTGTTACCCCAAAGAATTGTGGTCCCTGAAGTCAGCTAATGCGACACTCACTTTCTTCCAACACTTTGGCACAGGCGTACTCGCCGTCGCCACTACATTGACCACAGTTCCTTGGGGCAACTTGCTGGTAAGACGAGCAGAGTGCGGCCAATTGGATTTGTTGTATTAAGGCTTCCTTGAGCCATTGGGCTGACGAGCCCTGGACCAGCACCTGCGCGCCATGAGTGGTACTTTACCTGTTTATACTTTTTTGGCAGTCTACGCGGCACCCCCATACACTCACCTACTCCCTGCTGACGAGAGGCAACTACCTCGAAACACGTGTCCAGGGATGGCTAATGCAACACTCACTTTCTTCCAACACTTTGGCACAGGCGTACTCGCCGTCGCCACTACATTGACCACAGTTCCTTGGGGCAACTTGCTGGTAAGACGAGCAGAGTGCGGCCAATTGGATTTGTTATATTAAGGCTCCCTTGAGCCATTGGGCTGACGAGCCCTGGACCAGCACGCGCCATGAGTGGTACTTTACCTGTTTATACTTTTTTGGCAGTCTACGCGGCAACCCCATACACTCACCTACTCCCTGCTGACGAGAGGCAACTACCTCGAAACACGTGTCCAGGGATGGCTAATGCGACACTCACTTTCTTCCAACACTTTGGCACAGGCGTACTCGCCGTCGCCACTACATTGACCACAGTTCCTTGGGGCAACTTGCTGGTAAGACGAGCAGAGTGCGGCCAATTGGATTTGTTGTATTAATTAAGGCTCCCTTGAGCCATTGGGCTGACGAGCCCTGGACCAGCGCATGCGCGCCATGAGTGGTACTTTACCTGTTTATACTTTTTTGGTAGTCTACGTGGCACCCCATACACTCACCTACTCCCTGCTGACGAGAGGCAACTACCTCGAAACACGTGTCCAGGGATGGCTAATGCGACACTCACTTTCTTCCAACACTTTGGCACAGGCGTACTCGCCGTCGCCACTACATTGACCACAGTTCCTTGGGGCAACTTGCTGGTAAGACGAGCAGAGTGCGGCCAATTGGATTTGTTGTATTAAGGCTCCCTTGAGCCATTGGGCTGACGAGCCCTGGACCAGCACCTGCGCGCCATGAGTGGTACTTTACCTGTGTATACTTTTTTGGCAGTCTACGCGGCACCCCCATACACTCACCTACTTCCTGCTGACGAGAGGCAACTACCTCGAAACACGTGTCCAGGGATGGCTAATGCGACACTCACTTTCTTCCAACACTTTGGCACAGGCGTACTCGCCGTCGCCACTACATTGACCACAGTTCCTTGGGGCAACTTGCTGGTAAGACGAGCAGAGTGCGGCCAATTGGATTTGTTGTATTAAGGCTCCCTTGAGCCATTGGGCTGACGAGCCCTGGACCAGCACCTGCGCGCCATGAGTGGTACTTTACCTATTTATACTTTTTTGGCAGTCTACGCGGCACCCCCATACACTCACCGTCTCCCTGCTGACGAGAGGCAACTACCTCGAAACACGTGTCCAGGGATGGCTAATGCGACACTCACTTTCTTCCAACACTTTGGCACAGGCGTACTCGCCGTCGCCACTACATTGACCACAGTTCCTTGGGGCAACTTGCTGGTAAGACGAGCAGAGTGCGGCCAATTGGATTTGTTGTATTAAGGCTCCCTTGAGCCATTGGGCTGACGAGCCCTGGACCAGCACCTGCGCGCCATGAGTGGTACTTTACCTGTTTATACTTTTTTGGCAGTCTACGCACCACCCCCATACACTCACCTACTCCCTGCTGACGAGAGGCAACTACCTCGAAACACGTGTCCAGGGATGGCTAATGCGACACTCACTTTCTTCCAACACTTAGGCACAGGCGTACTCGCCATCGCCACTACATTGACCACAGTTCCTTGGGGCAACTTGCTGGTAAGACGAGCAGAGTGCGGCCAATTGGATTTGTTGTATTAAGGCTCCCTTGAGCCATTGGGCTGACGAGCCCTGGACCAGCACCTGCGCGCCATGAGTGGTACTTTACCTGTGTATACTTTTTTGGCAGTCTATGCGGCACCCCCATACACTCACCTACTCCCTGCTGACGAGAGGCACCTACCTCGAAACACGTGTCCAGGGATGGCTAATGCGACACTCACTTTCTTCCAACACTTTGGCACAGGCGTACTCGCCGTCGCCACTACATTGACCACAGTTCCTTGAGGCAACTTGCTGGTAAGACGAGCAGAGTGCGGCCAATTGGATTTGTTGTATTAAGGCTCCCTTGAGCCATTGGGCTGACGAGCCCTGGACCAGCACCTGCGCGCCATGAGTGGTACTTTACCTGTTTATACTTTTTTGGCAGTCTACGCGGCAACCCCATACACTCACCTACTCCCTGCTGACGAGAGGCAACTACCTCGAAACACGTGTCCAGGGATGGCTAATGCGACACTCACTTTCTTCCAACACTTTGGCACAGGCGTACTCGCCGTCGCCACTACATTGACCACAGTTCCTTGGGGCAACTTGCTGGTAAGACGAGCAGAGTGCGGCCAATTGGATTTGTTGTATTAATTAAGGCTCCCTTGAGCCATTGGGCTGACGAGCCCTGGACCAGCGCATGCGCGCCATGAGTGGTACTTTACCTGTTTATACTTTTTTGGTAGTCTACGTGGCACCCCATACACTCACCTACTCCCTGCTGACGAGAGGCAACTACCTCGAAACACGTGTCCAGGGATGGCTAATGCGACACTCACTTTCTTCCAACACTTTGGCACAGGCGTACTCGCCGTCGCCACTACATTGACCACAGTTCCTTGGGGCAACTTGCTGGTAAGACGAGCAGAGTGCGGCCAATTGGATTTGTTGTATTAAGGCTCCCTTGAGCCATTGGGCTGACGAGCCCTGGACCAGCACCTGCGCGCCATGAGTGGTACTTTACCTGTGTATACTTTTTTGGCAGTCTACGCGGCACCCCCATATACTCACCTACTTCCTGCTGACGAGAGGCAACTACCTCGAAACACGTGTCCAGGGATGGCTAATGCGACACTCACTTTCTTCCAACACTTTGGCACAGGCGTACTCGCCGTCGCCACTACATTGACCACAGTTCCTTGGGGCAACTTGCTGGTAAGACGAGCAGAGTGCGGCCAATTGGATTTGTTGTATTAAGGCTCCCTTGAGCCATTGGGCTGACGAGCCCTGGACCAGCACCTGCGCGCCATGAGTGGTACTTTACCTATTTATACTTTTTTGGCAGTCTACGCGGCACCCCCATACACTCACCGTCTCCCTGCTGACGAGAGGCAACAACCTCGAAACACGTGTCCAGGGATGGCTAATGCGACACTCACTTTCTTCCAACACTTTGGCACAGGCGTACTCGCCGTCGCCACTACATTGACCACAGTTCCTTGGGGCAACTTGCTGGTAAGACGAGCAGAGTGCGGCCAATTGGATTTGTTGTATTAAGGCTCCCTTGAGCCATTGGGCTGACGAGCCCTGGACCAGCACCTGCGCGCCATGAGTGGTACTTTACCTGTTTATACTTTTTTGGCAGTCTACGCACCACCCCCATACACTCACCTACTCCCTGCTGACGAGAGGCAACTACCTCGAAACACAAACACGTGTCCAGGGATGGCTAATGCGACACTCACTTTCTTCCAACACTTTGGCACAGGCGTACTCGCCATCGCCACTACATTGACCACAGTTCCTTGGGGCAACTTGCTGGTAAGACGAGCAGAGTGCGGCCAATTGGATTTGTTGTATTAAGGCTCCCTTGAGCCATTGGGCTGACGAGCCCTGGACCAGCACCTGCGCGCCATGAGTGGTACTTTACCTGTGTATACTTTTTTGGCAGTCTATGCGGCACCCCCATACACTCACCTACTCCCTGCTGACGAGAGGCACCTACCTCGAAACACGTGTCCAGGGATGGCTAATGCGACACTCACTTTCTTCCAACACTTTGGCACAGGCGTACTCGCCGTCGCCACTACATTGACCACAGTTCCTTGAGGCAACTTGCTGGTAAGACGAGCAGGGTGCGGCCAATTGGATTTGTTGTATTAATTAAGGCTCCCTTGAGCCATTGGGCTGATGAGCCCTGGACCAGCACCTGCGCGCCATGAGTGGTACTATACCTGTTTATACTTTTTTGGCAGTCTACGCGGCACCCCCATACACTCACCTACTCCCTGCTGACGAGAGGCAACTACCTCGAAACACGTGTCCAGGGATGGCTAATGCGACACTCACTTTCTTCCAACACTTTGGCACAGGCGTATTCGCCGTCGCCACTACATTGACCACAGTTCCTTGGGGCAACTTGCTGGTAAGACGAGCAGAGTGCAGCCAATTGGATTTGTTGTATTAAGGCTCCCTTGAGCCATTGGGCTGACGAGCCCTGGACCAGCACCTGCGCGCCATGAGTGGTACTTTACCTGTGTATACTTTTTTGGCAGTCTACGCGGCACCCCCATACACTCACCTACTCCCTGCTGACGAGAGGCAACTACCTCGAAACACGTGTCCAGGGATGGCTAATGCGACACTCACTTTCTTCCAACACTTTGGCACAGGCGTACTCGCCGTCGCCACTACATTGACCACAGTTCCTTGGGGCAACTTGCTGGTAAGACGAGCAGAGTGCAGCCAATTGGATTTGTTGTATTAAGGCTCCCCTGAGCCATTGGGCTGACGAGCCCTGGACCAGCACCTGCGCGCCATGAGTGGTACTTTACCTGTTTATACTTTTTTGTCAGTCTACGCGGCACCCCCATACACTCACCTACTCCCTGCTGACGAGAGGCAACTACCTCGAAACACGTGTCCAGGGATGGCTAATGCGACACTCACTTTCTTCCAACACTTTGGCACAGGCGTACTCGCCGTCGCCACTACATTGACCACAGTTCCTTGGGGCAACTTGCTGGTAAGACGAGCAGAGTGCGGCCAATTGGATTTGTTGTATTAAGGCTCCCTTGAGCCATTGGGCTGACGAGCCCTGGACCAGCACCTGCGCGCCATGAGTGGTACTTTACCTGTTTATACTTTTTTAGCAGTCAACGCGGCACCCCCATACACTCACCTACTCCCTGCTGATGAGAGGCAACTACCTCAAAACACGTGTCCAGGGATGGCTAATGCGACACTCACTTTCTTCCAACACTTTGGCACAGGCGTACTCGCCGTCGCCACTACATTGACCACAGTTCCTTGGGGCAACTTGCTGGTAAGACGAGCAGAGTGCGGCCAATTGGATTTGTTGTATTAAGGCTCCCTTGAGCCATTGGGCTGACGAGCCCTGGACCAGCACCTGCGCGCCATGAGTGGTACTTTACCTGTTTATACTTTTTTGGCAGTCTACGCGGCACCCCCATACACTCACCTACTCCCTGCTGACGAGAGGCAACTACCTCGAAACACGTGTCCAGGGATGGCTAATGCGACACTCACTTTCTTCCAACACTTTGGCACAGGCGTACTCGCCGTCGCCACTACATTGACCACAGTTCCTTGGGGCAACTTGCTGGTAAGACGAGCAGAGTGCGGCCAATTGGATTTGTTGTATTAAGGCTCCCTTGAGCCATTGGGCTGACGAGCCCTGGACCAGCACCTGCTCGCCATGAGTGGTACTTTACCTGTGTATACTTTTTTGGCAGTCTAGGTGGCACCCCCATACACTCACCTACTCCCTGCTGATGAGAGGTAACTACCTCGAAACACGTGTCCAGGGATGGCTAATGCGACACTCACTTTCTTCCAACACTTTGGCACAGGCGTACTCGCCGTCGCCACTACATTGACCACAGTTCCTTGGGGCAACTTGCTGGTAAGACGAGCAGAGTGCGGCCAATTGGATTTTGTTGTATTAAGGCTCCCTTGAGCCATTGGGCTGACGAGCCCTGGACCAGCAACTGCACGCCATGAGTGGTACTTTACCTGTTTATACTTTTTTGGCAGTCTACGCACCACCCCCATAAACTCACCTACTCCCTGCTGACGAGAGTCAACTACCTCGAAACACGTGTCCTGGGATGGCTAATGCGACACTCACTTTCTTCCAACACTTTGGCACAGGCGTACTCGCCATCGCCACTACATTGACCACAGTTCCTTGGGGCAACTTGCTGGTAAGACGAGCAGAGTGCGGCCAATTGGATTTGATGTATTAAGGCTCCCTTGAGCCATTGGGCTGACGAGCCCTGGACCAGCACCTGCGCGCCATGAGTGGTACTTTACCTGTGTATACTTTTTTGGCAGTCTACGCGGCACCCCCATACACTCACCTACTCCCTGCTGACGAGAGGCAACTACCTCGAAACACGTGTCCAGGGATGGCTAATGCGACACTCACTTTCTTCCAACACTTTGGCACAGGCGTACTCGCCGTCGCCACTACATTGACCACAGTTTCTTGGGGCAACTTGCTGGTAAGACGAGCAGAGTGCGGCCAATTGGATTTGTTGTATTAAGTAAGGCTCCCTTGAGCCATTGGGCTGACGAGCCCTGGACCAGCACCTGTGCGCCATGAGTGGTACTTTACCTGTTTATACTTTTTTGGCAGTCTACGCGGCACTCCCATACACTCACCTACTCCCTGCTGACGAGAGGCAACTATCTCGAAACACGTGTCCAGGGATGGCTAATGCGACACTCACTTTCTTCCAACACTTTGGCACAGGCGTACTCGCCGTCACCACTACATTGACCACAGTTCCTTGGGGCAACTTGCTCGTAAGACGAGCAGAGTGCGGCCAATTGGATTTGTTGTATTAAGGCTCCCTTGAGCCATTGGGCTGACGAGCCCTGGACCAGCACCTGCGCGCCATGAGTGGTACTTTTCCTGTTTATACTTTTTTGGCAGTCTACGCGGCACCCCCATACACTCACCTACTCCCTGCTGACGAGAGGCAACTACCTCGAAACACATGTCCAGGGATGGCTAATGCGACACTCACTTTCTTCCAACACTTTGGCACAGGCGTACTCGCCGTCACCACTACATTGACCACAGTTCCTTGGGGCAACTTGCTGGTAAGACGAGCAGAGTGCGGCCAATTGGATTTGTTGTATTAAGGCTCCCTTGAGCCATTGGGCTGACGAGCACTGGACCAGCACCTGCGCGCCATGAGTGGTACTTTACCTGTTTATACTTTTTTGGCAGTCTACGCGGCACCCCCATACACTCACCTACTCCCTGCTGATGAGAGGCAACTACCTCGAAACACGTGTCCAGGGATGGCTAATGCGACACTCACTTTCTTCCAACACTTTGGCACAGGCGTACTCGCCGTCGCCACTACATTGACCACAGTTCCTTGGGGCAACTTGCTGGTAAGACGAGCAGTGTGCGGCCAATTGGATTTGTTGTATTAAGGCTCCCTTGAGCCATTGGGCTGACGAGCCCTGGACCAGCACCTGCGCGCCATGAGTGGTACTTTACCTGTTTATACTTTTTTGGCAGTCTACGCGGCACCCCCATACACTCACCTACTCCCTGCTGACGAGAGGCAACTACCTCGAAACACGTGTCCAGGGATGGCTAATGCGACACTCACTTTCTTCCAACACTTTGGCACAGGCGTACTCGCCGTCGCCACTACATTGACCACAGTTCCTTGGGGCAACTTGCTGGTAAGACGAGCAGAGTGCGGCCAATTGGATTTGTTGTATTAAGGCTCCCTTGAGCCATTGGGCTGACGAGCCCTGGACCAGCACCTGTGCGCCATGAGTGGTACTTTACCTGTTTATACTTTTTTGGCAGTCTACGCGGCACCCCCATACACTCACCTACTCCCTGCTGACGAGAGGCAACTACCTCGAAACACGTGTCCAGGGATTGCTAATGCGACACTCACTTTCTTCCAACACTTTGGCACAGGCGTACTCGCCGTCGCCACTACATTGACCACAGTTCCTTGGGGCAACTTGCTGGTAAGACGAGCAGAGTGCGGCCAATTGGATTTGTTGTATTAAGGCTCCCTTGAGCCATTGGGCTGACGAGCCCTGGACCAGCACCTGCACGCCATGAGTGGTACTTTACCTGTTTATACCTTTTTGGCAGTCTACGCGGCACCCCCATACACTCACCTACTCCCTGCTGGCGAGAGGCAACTACCTCGAAACACGTGTCCAGGGATGGCTAATGTGACACTCACTTTCTTCCAACACTTTGGCACAGGCGTACTCGCCGTCGCAACTACATTGACCACAGTTCCTTGGGGCAACTTGCTGGTAAGACGAGCAGAGTGCGGCCAATTGGATTTGTTGTATTAAGGCTCCCTTGAGCCATTGGGCTGACGAGCCCTGGACCAGCACCTGCGCGCCATGAGTGGTACTTTTCCAGTTTATAATTTTTTGGCAGTCTACCCGGCATCCCCATACACTCACCTACTCCCTGCTGACGAGAGGCAACTACCTCGAAAGACGTGTCCAGGGATGGCTAATGCGACACTCACTTTCTTCCAACACTTTGGCACAGGCGTACTCGCCGTCGCCACTACATTGACCGCAGTTCCTTGGGGCAACTTGCTGGTAAGATGAGCAGAGTGCGGCCAATGGGATTTGTTGTATTAAGGCTCCCTTGAGCCATTGGGCTGACGAGCCCTGGACCAGCACCTGCGCGCCATGAGTGGTACTTTACCTGTTTATACTTTTTTGGCAGTCTACGCGGCACCCCCATACACTCACCTACTCCCTGCTGACGAGAGGCAACTACCTCGAAACACGTGTCCAGGGATGGCTAATGCGACAATCACTTTCTTCCAACACTTTGGCACAGGCGTACTCTCCGTCGCCACTACATTGACCACAGTTCCTTGGGGCAACTTGCTGGTAAGACGAGCAGAGTGCGGCCAATTGGATTTGTTGTATTAAGGCTCCCTTGAGCATTTGGGCTGACGAGCCCTGGACCAGCACCTGCGCGCCATGAGTGGTACTTTACCTGTTTATACTTTTTTGGCAGTCTACGCGGCACCCCCATACACTCACCTACTCCCTGCTGACGAAAGGCAACTACCTCGAAACACGTGTCCAGGGATGGCTAATGCGACACTCACTTTCTTCCAACACTTTGGCACAGGCGTACTCGCCGTCGCCACTACATTGACCACAGTTCCTTGGGGCAACTTGCTGGTAAGACGAGCAGAGTGCGGCCAATTGGATTTGTTGTATTAAGGCTCCCTTGAGCCATTGGGCTGACGAGCCCTGGACCAGCAACTGTGCGCCATGAGTGGTACATTACCTGTTTATACTTTTTTGGCAGTCTACGCGGCACCCCCATACACTCACCTACTCCCTGCTGACGAGAGGCAACTACCTCGAAACACGTGTCCAGGGATTGCTAATGCGACACTCACTTTCTTCCAACACTTTGGCACAGGCGTACTCGCCGTCGCCACTACATTGACCACAGTTCCTTGGGGCAACTTGCTGGTAAGACGAGCAGAGTGCGGCCAATTGGATTTGTTGTATTAAGGCTCCCTTGAGCCATTGGGCTGACGAGCCCTGGACCAGCACCTGCACGCCATGAGTGGTACTTTACCTGTTTATACTTTTTTGGCAGTCTACGCGGCACCCCCATACACTCACCTACTCCCTGCTGGCGAGAGGCAACTACCTCGAAACACGTGTCCAGGGATGGCTAATGTGACACTCACTTTCTTCCAACACTTTGGCACAGGCGTACTCGCCGTCGCAACTACATTGACCACAGTTCCTTGGGGCAACTTGCTGGTAAGACGAGCAGAGTGCGGCCAATTGGATTTGTTGTATTAAGGCTCCCTTGAGCCATTGGGCTGACGAGCCCTGGACCAGCACCTGCGCGCCATGAGTGGTACTTTTCCAGTTTATAACTTTTTGGCAGTCTACCCAGCATCCCCATACACTCACCTACTCCCTGCTGACGAGAGGCAACTACCTCGAAAGACGTGTCCAGGGATGGCTAATGCGACACTCACTTTCTTCCAACACTTTGGCACAGGCGTACTCGCCGTCGCCACTACATTGACCGCAGTTCCTTGGGGCAACTTGCTGGTAAGATGAGCAGAGTGCGGCCAATGGGATTTGTTGTATTAAGGCTCCCTTGAGCCATTGGGCTGACGAGCCCTGGACCAGCACCTGCGCGCCATGAGTGGTACTTTACCTGTTTATACTTTTTTGGCAGTCTACGCGGCACCCCCATACACTCACCTACTCCCTGCTGATGAGAGGCAACTACCTCGAAACACGTGTCCAGGGATGGCTAATGCGACAATCACTTTCTTCCAACACTTTGGCACAGGCGTACTCTCCGTCGCCACTACATTGACCACAGTTCCTTGGGGCAACTTGCTGGTAAGACGAGCAGAGTGCGGCCAATTGGATTTGTTGTATTAAGGCTCCCTTGAGCATTTGGGCTGACGAGCCCTGGACCAGCACCTGCGCGCCATGAGTGGTACTTTACCTGTTTATACTTTTTTGGCAGTCTACGCACCACCCCCATACACTCACCTACTCCCTGCTGACGAGAGGCAACTACCTCGAAACACGTGTCCAGGGATGGCTAATGCGACACTCACTTTCTTCCAACACTTTGGCACAGGCGTACTCGCCATCGCCACTACATTGACCACTGTTCCTTGGGGCAACTTGCTGGTAAGACGAGCAGAGTGCGGCCAATTGGATTTGTTGTATTAAGGCTCCCTTGAGCCATTGGGCTGACGAGCCCTGGACCAGCACCTGCGCGCCATGAGTGGTACTTTACCTGTGTATACTTTTTTGGCAGTCTACGCGGCACCCCCATACACTCACATACTCCCTGCTGACGAGAGGCAACTACCTCGAACCACGTGTCCAGGGATGGCTAATGCGACACTCACTTTCTTCCAACACTTTGGCACAGGCGTACTCGCCGTCGCCACTACATTGACCACAGTTCCTTGGGGCAACTTGCTGGTAAGACGAGCAGAGTGAGGCCAATTGGATTTGTTGTATTAATTAAGGCTCCCTTGAGCCATTGGGCTGATGAGCCCTGGACCAGCGCATGCGCGCCATGAGTGGTACTTTACCTGTTTATACTTTTTTGGTAGTCTACGTGGCACCCCATACACTCACCTACTCCCTGCTGACGAGAGGCAACTACCTCGAAACACGTGTCCAGGGATGGCTAATGCGACACTCACTTTCTTCCAACACTTTGGCACAGGCGTACTCGCCGTCGCCACTACATTGACCACAGTTCCTTGGGGAAACTTGCTGGTAAGACGAGCAGAGTGCGGCCAATTGGATTTGTTGTAATAAGGCTCCCTTGAGCCATTGGGCTGACGAGCCCTGGACCAGCACCTGCGCGCCATGAGTGGTACTTTACCTGTTTATACTTTTTTGGCAGTCTACGCACCACCCCCATACACTCACCTACTCCCTGCTGACGAGAGGCAACTACCTCGAAACACGTGTCCAGGGATTGCTAATGCGACACTCACTTTCTTCCAACACTTTGGCACAGGCGTACTCGCCGTCGCCACTACATTGACCACAGTTCCTTGGGGCAACTTGCTGGTAAGACGAGCAGAGTGCGGCCAATTGGATTTGTTGTATTAAGGCTCCCTTGAGCCATTGGGCTGACGAGCCCTGGACCAGCACCTGCACGCCATGAGTGGTACTTTACCTGTTTATACTTTTTTGGCAGTCTACGCGGCACCCCCATACACTCACCTACTCCCTGCTGGCGAGAGGCAACTACCTCGAAACACGTGTCCAGGGATGGCTAATGTGACACTCACTTTCTTCCAACACTTTGGCACAGGCGTACTCGCCGTCGCAACTACATTGACCACAGTTCCTTGGGGCAACTTGCTGGTAAGACGAGCAGAGTGCGGCCAATTGGATTTGTTGTATTAAGGCTCCCTTGAGCCATTGGGCTGACGAGCCCTGGACCAGCACCTGCGCGCCATGAGTGGTACTTTACCTATTTATACTTTTTTGGCAGTCTAGGCGGCACCCCCATACACTCACCTACTCCCTGCTGACGAGAGGCAACTACCTCGAAACACGTGTCCAGGGATGGCTAATGCGACACTCACTTTCTTCCAACACTTTGGCACAGGCGTACTCGCCGTCGCCACTACATTGACCACAGTTCCTTGGGGCAACTTGCTGGTAAGACGAGCAGAGTGCGGCCAATTGGATTTGTTGTATTAAGGCTCCCTTGAGCCATTGGGCTGACGAGCCCTGGACCAGCACCTGCGCGCCATGAGTGGTACTTTACCTGTTTATACTTTTTTGGCAGTCTACGCACCACCCCCATACACTCACCTACTCCCTGCTGACGAGAGGCAACTACTTCGAAACACGTGTCCAGGGATGGCTAATGCGACACTCACTTTCTTCCAACACTTTGGCACAGGCGTACTCGCCATCGCCACTACATTGACCACAGTTCCTTGGGGCAACTTGCTGGTAAGACGAGCAGAGTGCGGCCAATTGGATTTGTTGTATTAAGGCTCCCTTGAGCCATTGGGCTGACGAGCCCTGGACCAGCACCTGCGCGCCATGAGTGGTACTTTACCTGTTTATACTTTTTTGGCAGTCTACACGGCACCCCCATACACTCACCTACTCCCTGCTGACGAGAGGCAACTACCTCGAAACACGTGTCCAGGGATGGCTAATGCGACAATCACTTTCTTCCAACACTTTGGCACAGGCGTACTCTCCGTCGCCACTACATTGACCACAGTTCCTTGGGGCAACTTGCTGGTAAGACGAGCAGAGTGCGGCCAATTGGATTTGTTGTATTAAGGCTCCCTTGAGCATTTGGGCTGACGAGCCCTGGACCAGCACCTGCGCGCCATGAGTGGTACTTTACCTGTTTATACTTTTTTGGCAGTCTACGCACCACCCCCATACACTCACCTACTCCCTGCTGACGAGAGGCAACTACCTCGAAACACGTGTCCTGGGATGGCTAATGCGACACTCACTTTCTTCCAACACTTTGGCACAGGCGTACTCGCCATCGCCACTACATTGACCACTGTTCCTTGGGGCAACTTGCTGGTAAGACGAGCAGAGTGCGGCCAATTGGATTTGTTGTATTAAGGCTCCCTTGAGCCATTGGGCTGACGAGCCCTGGACCAGCACCTGCGCGCCATGAGTGGTACTTTACCTGTGTATACTTTTTTGGCAGTCTACGCGGCACCCCCATACACTCACATGCTCCCTGCTGACGAGAGGCAACTACCTCGAACCACGTGTCCAGGGATGGCTAATGCGACACTCACTTTCTTCCAACACTTTGGCACAGGCGTACTCGCCGTCGCCACTACATTGACCACAGTTCCTTGGGGCAACTTGCTGGTAAGACGAGCAGAGTGAGGCCAATTGGATTTGTTGTATTAATTAAGGCTCCCTTGAGCCATTGGGCTGATGAGCCCTGGACCAGCGCATGCGCGCCATGAGTGGTACTTTACCTGTTTATACTTTTTTGGTAGTCTACGTGGCACCCCATACACTCACCTACTCCCTGCTGACGAGAGGCAACTACCTCGAAACACGTGTCCAGGGATGGCTAATGCGACACTCACTTTCTTCCAACACTTTGGCACAGGCGTACTCGCCGTCGCCACTACATTGACCACAGTTCCTTGGGGAAACTTGCTGGTAAGACGAGCAGAGTGCGGCCAATTGGATTTGTTGTAATAAGGCTCCCTTGAGCCATTGGGCTGACGAGCCCTGGACCAGCACCTGCGCGCCATGAGTGGTACTTTACCTGTTTATACTTTTTTGGCAGTCTACGCACCACCCCCATACACTCACCTACTCCCTGCTGACGAGAGGCAACTACCTCGAAACACGTATCCAGGGATGGCTAATGCGACACTCACTTTCTTCCAACACTTTGGCACAGGCGTACTCGCCATCGCCACTACATTGACCACAGTTCCTTGGGGCAACTTGCTGGTAAGACGAGCAGAGTGCGGCCAATTGGATTTGTTGTATTAAGGCTCCCTTGAGCCATTGGGCTGACGAGCCCTGGACCAGCACCTGCGCGCCATGAGTGGTACTTTACCTGTGTATACTTTTTTGGCAGTCTACGCGGCACCCCCATACACTCACCTACTCCCTGCTGACGAGAGGCAACTACCTCGAAACACGTGTCCAGGGATGGCTAATGCGACACTCACTTTCTTCCAACACTTTGGCACAGGCGTACTCGCCGTCGCCACTACATTGACCACAGTTCCTTGGGGCAACTTGCTGGTAAGACGAGCAGAGTGCGGCCAATTTGATTTGTTGTATTAAGGCTCCCTTGAGCCATTGGGCTGACGAGCCCTGGACCAGCACCTGCGCGCCATGAGTGGTACTTTACCTATTTATACTTTTTTGGCAGTCTACGCGGCACCCCCATACACTCACCTACTCCCTGCTGACGAGAGGCAACTACCTCGAAACACGTGTCCAGGGATGGCTAATGCGACACTCACTTTCTTCCAACACTTTGGCACAGGCGTACTCGCCGTCGCCACTACATTGACCACAGTTCCTTGGGGCAACTTGCTGGTAAGACGAGCAGAGTGCGGCCAATTGGATTTGTTGTATTAAGGCTCCCTTGAGCCATTGGGCTGACGAGCCCTGGACCAGCACCTGCGCGCCATGAGTGGTACTTTACCTGTTTATACTTTTTTGGCAGTCTACGCACCACCCCCATACACTCACCTACTCCCTGCTGACGAGAGGCAACTACTTCGAAACACGTGTCCAGGGATGGCTAATGCGACACTCACTTTCTTCCAACACTTTGGCACAGGCGTACTCGCCATCGCCACTACATTGACCACAGTTCCTTGGGGCAACTTGCTGGTAAGACGAGCAGAGTGCGGCCAATTGGATTTGTTGTATTAAGGCTCCCTTGAGCCATTGGGCTGACAAGCCCTGGACCAGCACCAGCGCGCCATGAGTGGTACTTTACCTGTGTATACTTTTTTGGCAGTCTACGCGGCACCCCCATACACTCACCTACTCCCTACTGACGAGAGGCAAATACCTCGAAACACGTGTCCAGGGATGGCTAATGCGACACTCACTTTCTTCCAACACTTTGGCACAGGCGTACTCGCCGTCGCCACTACATTGACCACAGTTCCTTGGGGCAACTTGCTGGTAAGACGAGCAGAGTGCGGCCAATTGGATTTGTTGTATTAATTAAGGCTCCCTTGAGCCATTGGGCTGACGAGCCCTGGACCAGCACCTGCGCGCCATGAGTGGTACTTTACCTGTTTATACTTTTTTGGCAGTCTACGCGGCACCCCCATACACTCACCTACTCCCTGCTGACGAGAGGCAACTACCTCGAAACACGTGTCCAGGGATGGCTAATGCGACACTCACTTTCTTCCAACACTTTGGCACAGGCGTACTCGCCGTCGCCACTACATTGACCACAGTTCCTTGGGGCAACTTGCTGGTAAGACGAGCAGAGTGCGGCCAATTGGATTTGTTGTATTAAGGCTCCCTTGAGCCATTGGGCTGACGAGCCCTGGACCAGCACCTGCGCGCCATGAGTGGTACTTTACCTGTTTATACTTTTTTGGCAGTCTACGCGGCACCCCCATACACTCACCTACTCCCTGCTGACGAGAGGCAACTACCTCGAAACACGTGTCCAGGGATGGCTAATGCGACACTCACTTTCTTCCAACACTTTGGCACAGGCGTACCCGCCGTCGCCACTACATTGACCACAGTTCCTTGGGGCAACTTGCTGGTAAGACGAGCAGAGTGCGGCCAATTAGATTTGTTGTATTAAGGCTCCCTTGAGCCATTGGGCTGACGAGCCCTGGACCAGCACCTGCGCGCCATGAGTTGTACTTTACCTGTTTATACTTTTTTGGCAGTCTACGCGGCACCCCCATACACTCACCTACTCCCTGCTGATGAGAGGCAACTACCTCGAAACACGTGTCCAGGGATGGCTAATGCGACACTCACTTTCTTCCAACACTTTGGCACAGGCGTACTCGCCGTCGCCACTACATTGACCACAGTTCCTTGGGGCAACTTGCTGGTAAGACGAGCAGAGTGCGGCCAATTGGATTTGTTGTATTAAGGCTCCCTTGAGCCATTGGGCTGACGAGCCCTGGACCAGCACCTGCGCGCCATGAGTGGTACTTTACCTGTTTATACTTTTTTGACAGTCTACGCACCACCCCCATACACTCACCTACTCCCTGCTGACGAGAGGCAACTACCTCGAAACACGTGTCCAGAGATGGCTAATGCGACACTCACTTTCTTCCAACACTTTGGCACAGGCGTACTCGCCATCGCCACTACATTGACCACAGTTCCTTGGGGCAACTTGCTGGTAAGACGAGCAGAGTGCGGCCAATTGGATTTGTTGTATTAAGGCTCCCTTGAGCCATTGGGCTGACGAGCCCTGGACCAGCACCTGCGCGCCATGAGTGGTACTTTACCTGTGTATACTTTTTTGGCAGTCTACGCGGCACCCCCATACACTCACCTACTCCCTGCTGACGAGAGGCAACTACCTCGAAACACGTGTCCAGGGATGGCTAATGCGACACTCACTTTCTTCCAACACTTTGGCACAGGCGTACTCGCCGTCGCCACTACATTGACCACAGTTCCTTGGGGCAACTTGCTGGTAAGACGAGCAGAGTGCGGCCAATTGGATTTGTTGTATTAATTAAGGCTCCCTTGAGCCATTGGGCTGACGAGCCCTGGACCAGCACCTGCGCGCCATGAGTGGTACTTTACCTGTTTATACTTTTTTGGCAGTCTACGCGGCACCCCCATACACTCACCTACTCCCTGCTGACGAGAGGCAACTACCTCGAAACACGTGTCCAGGGATGGCTAATGCGACACTCACTTTCTTCCAACACTTTGGCACAGGCGTACTCGCCGTCGCCACTACATTGACCACAGTTCCTTGGGGCAACTTGCTGGTAAGACGAGCAGAGTGCGGCCAATTGGATTTGTTGTATTAAGGCTCCCTTGAGCCATTGGGCTGACGAGCCCTGGACCAGCACCTGCGCGCCATGAGTGGCACTTTACCTGTTTATACTTTTTTGGCAGTCTACGCGGCACCCCCATACACTCACCTACTCCCTGCTGACGAGAGGCAACTACCTCGAAACACGTGTCCAGGGATGGCTAATGCGACACTCACTTTCTTCCAACACTTTGGCACAGGCGTACTCGCCGTCGCCACTACATTGACCACAGTTCCTTGGGGCAACTTGCTGGTAAGACGAGCAGAGTGCGGCCAATTGGATTTGTTGTATTAAGGCTCCCTTGAGCCATTGGGCTGACGAGCCCTGGACCAGCACCTGCGCGCCATGAGTGGTACTTTACCTGTTTATACCTTTTTGGCAGTCTACGCGGCACCCCCATACACTCACCTACTTCCTGCTGATGAGAGGCAACTACCTCGAAACATGTGTCCAGGGATGGCTAATGCGACACTCACTTTCTTCCAACACTTTGGCACAGGCGTACTCGCCGTCGCCACTACATTGACCACAGTTCCTTGGGGCAACTTGCTGGTAAGACAAGCAGAGTGCGGCCAATTGGATTTGTTGTATTAAGGCTCCCTTGAGCCATTGGGCTGACGAGCCCTGGACCAGCACCTGCGCGCCATGAGTGGTACTTTACCTGTTTATACTTTTTTGGCAGTCTACGCGGCACCCCCATACACTCACCTACTCCCTGCTGACGAGAGGCAACTACCTCGAAACACGTGTCCAGGGATGGCTAATGCGACACTCACTTTCTTCCAACACTTTGGCACAGGCGTACTCGCCGTCGCCACTACATTGACCACAGTTCCTTGGGGCAACTTGCTGGTAAAACGAGCAGAGTGCGGCCAATTGGATTTGTTGTATTAAGGCGCCCTTGAGCCATTGGGCTGACGAGCCCTGGACCAGCACCTGCGCGCCATGAGTGGTACTTTACCTGTTTATACTTTTTTGGCAGTCTACGCGGCACCCCCATACACTCACCTACTCCCTGCCGACGAGAGGCAACTACCTCGAAACACGTGTCCAGGGATTGCTAATGCGACACTCACTTTCTTCCAACACTTTGGCACAGGCGTACTCGCCGTCGCCACTACAGTGACCACAGTTCCTTGGGGCAACTTGCTGGTAAGACGAGCAGAGTGCGGCCAATTGGATTTGTTGTATTAAGGCACCCTTGAGCCATTGGGCTGACGAGCCCTGGACCAGCACCTGCACGCCATGAGTGGTACTTTACCTGTTTATACTTTTTTGGCAGTCTACGCGGCACCCCCATACACTCACCTACTCCCTGCCGACGAGAGGCAACTACCTCGAAACACGTGTCCAGGGATTGCTAATGCGACACTCACTTTCTTCCAACACTTTGGCACAGGCGTACTCGCCGTCGCCACTACAGTGACCACAGTTCCTTGGGGCAACTTGCTGGTAAGACGAGCAGAGTGCGGCCAATTGGATTTGTTGTATTAAGGCTCCCTTGAGCCATTGGGCTGACGAGCCCTGGACCAGCACCTGCACGCCATGAGTGGTACTTTACCTGTTTATACTTTTTTGGCAGTCTACGCGGCACCCCCATACACTCACCTACTCCCTGCTGACGAGAGGCAACTACCTCGAAACACGTGTCCAGGGATGGCTAATGTGACACTCACTTTCTTCCAACACTTTGGCACAGGCGTACTCGCCGTCGCCACTACATTGACCACAGTTCCTTGGGGCAACTTGCTGGTAAGATGAGCAGAGTGCGGCCAATTGGATTTGTTGTATTAAGGCTCCCTTGAGCCATTGGGCTGACGAGCCCTGGACCAGCACCTGCGCGCCATGAGTGGTGCTTTACCTGTTTATACTTTTTTGGCAGTCTACGCGGCACCCCCATACACTCACCTACTCCCTGCTGACGAGAGGCAACTACCTCGAAACACGTGTCCAGGGATGGCTAATGCGACACTCACTTTCTTCCAACACTTTGGCACAGGCGTACTCGCCGTCACCACTACATTGACCACAGTTCCTTGGGGCAACTTGCTGGTAAGACGAGCAGAGTGCGGCCAATTGGATTTGTTGTATTAAGGCTCCCTTGAGCCATTGGGCTGACGAGCCCTGGACCAGCACCTGCGCGCCATGAGTGGTACTTTACCTGTTTATACTTTTTTGGCAGTCTACGCGGCAACCCCATACACTCACCTACTCCCTGCTGACGAGAGGCAACTACCTCGAAACACGTGTCCAGGGATGGCTAATGCGACACTCACTTTCTTCCAACACTTTGGCACAGGTGTACTCGCCGTCGCCACTACATTTACCACAGTTCCTTGGGGCAACTTGCTGGTAAGACGAGCAGAGTGCGGCCAATTGGATTTGTTGTATTAAGGCTCCCTTGAGCCATTGGGCTGACGAGCCCTGGACCAGCACCTGCGCGCCATGAGTGGTACTTTACCTGTTTATACTTTTTTGGCAGTCTACGCAGCACCCCCATACACTCACCTACTCCCTGCTGACGAGAGGCAACTACCTCGAAACACGTGTCCAGGGATGGCTAATGCGACACTCACTTTCTTCTAACACTTTGGCACAGGCGTACTCACCGTCGCCACTACATTGACCACAGTTCCTTGGGGCAACTTGCTGGTAAGACGAGCAGAGTGCGGCCAATTGGATTTGTTGTATTAAGGCTCCCTTGAGCCATTGGGCTGACGAGCCCTGGACCAGCACCTGCGCACCATGAGTAATACTTTACCTGTTTATACTTTTTTGGCAGTCTACGCGGCACCCCCATACACTCACCTACTCCCTGCTGACGAGAGGCAACTACCTCGAAACACGTGTCCAGGGATGGCTAATGCGACACTCACTTTCTTCCAACACTTTGGCACAGGCGTACTCGCCGTCGCCACTACATTGACCACAGTTCCTTGGGGCAACTTGCTGGTAAGACGAGCAGAGTGCGGCCAATTGGATTTGTTGTATTAAGGCTCCCTTGAGCCATTGGGCTGACGAGCCCTGGACCAGCACCTGCGCGCCATGAGTGGTACTTTACCTGTTTATACTTTTTTGGCAGTCTACGCGGCACCCCCATACACTCACCTACTCCCTGCTGATGAGAGGCAACTACCTCAAAACACGTGTCCAGGGATGGCTAATGCGACACTCACTTTCTTCCAACACTTTGGCACAGGCGTACTCGCCGTCGCCACTACATTGACCACAGTTCCTTGGGGCAACTTGCTGGTAAGACGAGCAGAGTGCGGCCAATTGGATTTGTCGTATTAAGGCTCCCTTGAGCCATTGGGCTGACGAGCCCTGGACCAGCACCTGCGCGCCATGAGTGGTACTTTACCTGTTTATACTGTTTTGGCAGTCTACGCGGCACCCCCATACACTCACCTACTCCCTGCTGACGAGAGGCAACTACCTCGAAACACGTGTCCAGGGATGGCTAATGCGACACTCACTTTCTTCCAACACTTTGGCACAGGCGTACTCGCCGTCGCCACTACATTGACCACAGTTCCTTGGGGCAACTTGCTGGTAAGACGAGCAGAGTGCGGCCAATTGGATTTGTTGTATTAAGGCTCCCTTGAGCCATTGGGCTGACGAGCCCTGGACCAGCACCTGCGCGCCATGAGTGGTACTTTACCTGTTTATACTTTTTTGTCAGTCTACGCGGCACCCCCATACACTCACCTACTCCCTGCTGACGAGAGGCAACTACCTCGAGACACGTGTCCAGGGATGGCTAATGCGACACTCACTTTCTTCCAACACTTTGGCACAGGCGTACTCGCCGTCGCCACTACATTGACCACAGTTCCTTGGGGCAACTTGCTGGTAAGACGAGCAGAGTGCGGCCAATTGGATTTGTTGTATTAATTAAGGCTCCCTTGAGCCATTGGGCTGACGAGCCCTGGACCAGCACCTGCGCGCCATGAGTGGTACTTTACCTGTTTATACTTTTTTGGCAGTCTAAGCGGCACCCCCATACACTCACCTACTCCCTGCTGACGAGAGGCAACTACCTCGAAACACGTGTCCAGGGATGGATAATGCGACACTCACTTTCTTCCAACACTTTGGCACAGGCGTACTCGCCGTCGCCACTACATTGACCACAGTTCCTTGAGGCAACTTGCTGGTAAGACGAGCAGAGTGCGGCCAATTGGATTTGTTGTATTAAGGCTCCCTTGAGCCATTGGGCTGACGAGCCCTGGACCAGCACCTGCGCGCCATGAGTGGTACTTTACCTGTTTATACTTTTTGGCAGTCTACACACCACCCCCATACACTCACCTACTCCCTGCTGACGAGAGGCAACTACCTCGAAACACGTATCCAGGGATGGCAAATGCGACACTCACTTTCTTCCAACACTTTGGCACAGGCGTACTCGCCGTCGCCACTACATTGACCACAGTTCCTTGGGGCAACTTGCTGGTAAGACGAGCAGAGTGCGGCCAATTGGATTTGTTGTATTAAGGCTCCCTTGAGCCATTGGGCTGACGAGCCCTGGACCAGCACCTGCGCGCCATGAGTGGTACTTTACCTGTTTATACTTTTTTGGCAGTCTACGCGGCACCCCCATACACTCACCTACTCCCTGCTGACGAGAGGCAACTACCTCGAAACACGTGTCCAGGGATGGCTAATGCGACACTCACTTTCTTCCAACACTTTGGCACAGGCGTACTCGCCGTCGCCACTACATTGACCACAGTTCCTTGGGGCAACTTGCTGGTAAGACGAGCAGAGTGCGGCCAATTGGATTTGTTGTATTAATTAAGGCTCCCTTGAGCCATTGGGCTGACGAGCCCTGGACCAGCACCTGCGCGCCATGAGTGGTACTTTACCTGTTTATACTTTTTTGGCAGTCTACGCGGCACCCCCATACACTCACCTACTCCCTGCTGACGAGAGGCAACTACCTCGAAACATGTGTCCAGGGATGGCTAATGCGACACTCACTTTCTTCCAACACTTTGGCACAGGCGTACTCGCCGTCGCCACTACATTGACCACAGTTCCTTGGGGCAACTTGCTCGTAAGACGAGCAGAGTGCGGCCAATTGGATTTGTTGTATTAAGGCTCCCTTGAGCCATTGGGCTGACGAGCCCTGGACCAGCACCTGCGCGCCATGAGTGGTACTTTACCTGTTTATACTTTTTTGGCAGTCTACGCGGCACCCCCATACACTCACCTACTCCCTGCTGACGAGAGGCAACTACCTCGAAACACGTGTCCAGGGATGGCTAATGCGACACTCACTTTCTTCCAACACTTTGGCACAGGCGTACTCGCCGTCGCCACTACATTGACCACAGTTCCTTGGGGCAACTTGCTGGTAAGACGAGCAGAGTGCGGCCAATTGGATTTGTTGTATTAAGGCTCCCTTGAGCCATTGGGCTGACGAGCCCTAGACCAGCACCTGCGCGCCATGAGTGGTACTTTACCTGTTTATACTTTTTTGTCAGTCTACGCGGCACCCCCATTCACTCACCTACTCCCTGCTGACGAGAGGCAACTACCTCGAAACACGTGTCCAGGGATGGCTAATGCGACACTCACTTTCTTCCAACACTTTGGCACAGGCGTACTCGCCGTCGCCACTACATTGACCACAGTTCCTTGGGGCAACTTGCTGGTAAGACGAGCAGAGTGCGGCCAATTGGATTTGTTGTATTAAGGCTCCCTTGAGCCATTGGGCTGACAAGCCCTGGACCAGCACCTGCGCGCCATGAGTGGTATTTTACCTGTTTATACTTTTTTGGCAGTCTACGCGGCACCCCCATACACTCACCTACTCCCTGCTGACGAGAGGCAACTACCTCGAAACACGTGTCCAGGGATGGCTAATGCGACACTCACTTTCTTCCAACACTTTGGCACAGGCGTACTCGCCGTCGCCACTACATTGACCACAGTTCCTTGGGGCAACTTGCTGGTAAGACGAGCAGAGTGCGGCCAATTGGATTTGTTGTATTAATTAAGGCTCCCTTGAGCCATTGGGCTGATGAGCCCTGGACCAGCACCTGCGCGCCATGAGTGGTACTTTACCTGTTTATACTTTTTTGGCAGTCTATGCGGCACCCCCATACACTCACCTACTCCCTGCTGACGAGAGGCAACTACCTCGAAACACGTGTCCAGGGATGGCTAATGCGACACTCACTTTCTTCCAACACTTTGGCACAGGCGTACTCGCCGTCGCCACTACATTGACCACAGTTCCTTGAGGCAACTTGCTGGTAAGACGAGCAGAGTGCGGCCAATTGGATTTGTTGTATTAAGGCTCCCTTGAGCCATTGGGCTGACGAGCCCTGGACCAGCACCTGCGCGCCATGAGTGGTACTTTACCTGTTTATACTTTTTGGCAGTCTACACACCACCCCCATACACTCACCTACTCCCTGCTGACGAGAGGCAACTACCTCGAAACACGTGTCCAGGGATGGCAAATGCGACACTCACTTTCTTCCAACACTTTGGCACAGGCGTACTCGCCGTCGCCACTACATTGACCACAGTTCCTTGGGGCAACTTGCTGGTAAGACGAGCAGAGTGCGGCCAATTGGATTTGTTGTATTAAGGCTCCCTTGAGCCATTGGGCTGACGAGCCCTGGACCAGCACCTGCGCGCCATGAGTGGTACTTTACCTGTTTATACTTTTTTGGCAGTCTACGCGGCACCCCCATACACTCACCTACTCCCTGCTGACGAGAGGCAACTACCTCGAAACACGTGTCCAGGGATGGCTAATGCGACACTCACTTTCTTCCAACACTTTGGCACAGGCGTACTCGCCGTCGCCACTACATTGACCACAGTTCCTTGGGGCAACTTGCTGGTAAGACGAGCAGAGTGCGGCCAATTGGATTTGTTGTATTAATTAAGGCTCCCTTGAGCCATTGGGCTGACGAGCCCTGGACCAGCACCTGCGCGCCATGAGTGGTACTTTACCTGTTTATACTTTTTTGGCAGTCTACGCGGCACCCCCATACACTCACCTACTCCCTGCTGACGAGAGGCAACTACCTCGAAACACGTGTCCAGGGATGGCTAATGCGACACTCACTTTCTTCCAACACTTTGGCACAGGCGTACTCGCCGTCGCCACTACATTGACCACAGTTCCTTGGGGCAACTTGCTCGTAAGACGAGCAGAGTGCGGCCAATTGGATTTGTTGTATTAAGGCTCCCTTGAGCCATTGGGCTGACGAGCCCTGGACCAGCACCTGCGCGCCATGAGTGGTACTTTACCTGTTTATACTTTTTTGGCAGTCTACGCGGCACCCCCATACACTCACCTACTCCCTGCTGACGAGAGGCAACTACCTCGAAACACGTGTCCAGGGATGGCTAATGCGACACTCACTTTCTTCCAACACTTTGGCACAGGCGTACTCGCCGTCGCCACTACATTGACCACAGTTCCTTGGGGCAACTTGCTGGTAAGACGAGCAGAGTGCGGCCAATTGGATTTGTTGTATTAAGGCTCCCTTGAGCCATTGGGCTGACGAGCCCTAGACCAGCACCTGTTCGCCATGAGTGGTACTTTACCTGTTTATACTTTTTTGTCAGTCTACGCGGCACCCCCATACACTCACCTACTCCCTGCTGACGAGAGGCAACTACCTCGAAACACGTGTCCAGGGATGGCTAATGCGACACTCACTTTCTTCCAACACTTTGGCACAGGTGTACTCGCCGTCGCCACTACATTGACCACAGTTCCTTGGGGCAACTTGCTGGTAAGACGAGCAGAGTGCGGCCAATTGGATTTGTTGTATTAATTAAGGCTCCCTTGAGCCATTGGGCTGACGAGCCCTGGACCAGCGCATGCGCGCCATGAGTGGTACTTTACCTGTTTATACTTTTTTGGTAGTCTACGTGGCACCCCATACACTCACCTACTCCCTGCTGACGAGAGGCAACTACCTTGAAACACGTGTCCAGGGATGGCTAATGCGACACTCACTTTCTTCCAACACTTTGGCACAGGCGTACTCGCCGTCGCCACTACATTGACCACAGTTCCTTGGGGCAACTTGCTGGTAAGACGAGCAGAGTGCGGCCAATTGGATTTGTTGTATTAAGGCTCCCTTGAGCCATTGGGCTGACGAGCCCTGGACCAGCACCTGCGCGCCATGAGTGGTACTTTACCTGTTTATACTTTTTTGGCAGTCTACGCGGCACCCCCATACACTCACCTACTCCCTGCTGACGAGAGGCAACTACCTCGAAACACGTGTCCAGGGATGGCTAATGCGACACTCACTTTCTTCCAACACTTTGGCACAGGCGTACTCGCCGTCGCCACTACATTGACCACAGTTCCTTGGGGCAACTTGCTGGTAAGACGAGCAGAGTGCGGCCAATTGGATTTGTTGTATTAAGGCTCCCTTGAGCCATTGGGCTGACGAGCCCTAGACCAGCACCTGTTCGCCATGAGTGGTACTTTACCTGTTTATACTTTTTTGTCAGTCTACGCGGCACCCCCATACACTCACCTACTCCCTGCTGACGAGAGGCAACTACCTCGAAACACGTGTCCAGGGATGGCTAATGCGACACTCACTTTCTTCCAACACTTTGGCACAGGTGTACTCGCCGTCGCCACTACATTGACCACAGTTCCTTGGGGCAACTTGCTGGTAAGACGAGCAGAGTGCGGCCAATTGGATTTGTTGTATTAATTAAGGCTCCCTTGAGCCATTGGGCTGACGAGCCCTGGACCAGCGCATGCGCGCCATGAGTGGTACTTTACCTGTTTATACTTTTTTGGTAGTCTACGTGGCACCCCATACACTCACCTACTCCCTGCTGACGAGAGGCAACTACCTTGAAACACGTGTCCAGGGATGGCTAATGCGACACTCACTTTCTTCCAACACTTTGGCACAGGCGTACTCGCCGTCGCCACTACATTGACCACAGTTCCTTGGGGCAACTTGCTGGTAAGACGAGCAGAGTGCGGCCAATTGGATTTGTTGTATTAAGGCTCCCTTGAGCCATTGGGCTGACGAGCCCTAGACCAGCACCTGCGCGCCATGAGTGGTACTTTACCTGTTTATACTTTTTTGTCAGTCTACGCGGCACCCCCATTCACTCACCTACTCCCTGCTGACGAGAGGCAACTACCTCGAAACACGTGTCCAGGGATGGCTAATGCGACACTCACTTTCTTCCAACACTTTGGCACAGGCGTACTCGCCGTCGCCACTACATTGACCACAGTTCCTTGGGGCAACTTGCTGGTAAGACGAGCAGAGTGCGGCCAATTGGATTTGTTGTATTAAGGCTCCCTTGAGCCATTGGGCTGACAAGCCCTGGACCAGCACCTGCGCGCCATGAGTGGTACTTTACCTGTTTATACTTTTTTGGCAGTCTACGCGGCACCCCCATACACTCACCTACTCCCTGCTGACGAGAGGCAACTACCTCGAAACACGTGTCCAGGGATGGCTAATGCGACACTCACTTTCTTCCAACACTTTGGCACAGGCGTACTCGCCGTCGCCACTACATTGACCACAGTTCCTTGGGGCAACTTGATGGTAAGACGAGCAGAGTGCGGCCAATTGGATTTGTTGTATTAAGGCTCCCTTGAGCCATTGGGCTGACGAACCCTGGACCAGCACCTGCGCGCCATGAGTGGTACTTTACCTGTTTATACTTTTTTGGCAGTCTACGCGGCACCCCCATACACTCACCTACTCCCTGCTGACGAGAGGCAACTACCTCGAAACACGTGTCCAGGGATTGCTAATGCGACACTCACTTTCTTCCAACACTTTGGCACAGGCGTACTCGCCGTCGCCACTACATTGACCACAGTTCCTTGGGGCAACTTGCTGGTAAGACGAGCAGAGTGAGGCCAATTGGATTTGTTGTATTAAGGCTCCCTTGAGCCATTGGGCTGACGAGCCCTGGACCAGCACCTGCGCGCCATGAGTGGTACTTTCCCAGTTTATAATTTTTTGGCAGTCTACGCGGCACCCCCATACACTCACCTACTCCCTGCTGACGAGAGGCAACTACCTCGAAAGACGTGTCCAGGGATGGCTAATGCGACAGTCACTTTCTTCCAACACTTTGGCACAGGCGTACTCGCCGTCGCCACTACATTGACCGCAGTTCCTTGGGGCAACTTGCTGGTAAGATGAGCAGAGTGCGGCCAATTGGATTTGTTGTATTAAGGCTCCCTTGAGCCATTGGGCTGACGAGCCCTGGACCAGCACCTGCGCGCCATGAGTGGTACTTTACCTGTTTATACTTTTTTGGCAGTCTACGCGGCAACCCCATACACTCACCTACTCCCTGCTGACGAGAGGCAACTACCTCGAAACACGTGTCCAGGGATGGCTAATGCGACACTCACTTTCTTCCAACACTTTGGCACAGGTGTACTCGCCGTCGCCACTACATTGACCACAGTTCCTTGGGGCAACTTGCTGGTAAGACGAGCAGAGTGCGGCCAATTGGATTTGTTGTATTAATTAAGGCTCCCTTGAGCCATTGGGCTGACGAGCCCTGGACCAGCGCATGCGCGCCATGAGTGGTACTTTACCTGTTTATACTTTTTTGGTAGTCTACGTGGCACCCCATACACTCACCTACTCCCTGCTGACGAGAGGCAACTACCTTGAAACACGTGTCCAGGGATGGCTAATGCGACACTCACTTTCTTCCAACACTTTGGCACAGGCGTACTCGCCGTCGCCACTACATTGACCACAGTTCCTTGGGGCAACTTGCTGGTAAGACGAGCAGAGTGCGGCCAATTGGATTTGTTGTATTAAGGCTCCCTTGAGCCATTGGGCTGACGAGCCCTGGACCAGCACCTGCGCGCCATGAGTGGTACTTTACCTGTGTATACTTTTTTGGCAGTCTACGCGGCACCCCCATACACTCACCTACTTCCTGCTGACGAGAGGCAACTACCTCGAAACACGTGTCCAGGGATGGCTAATGCGACACTCACTTTCTTCCAACACTTTGGCACAGGCGTACTCGCCGTCGCCACTACATTGACCACAGTTCCTTGGGGCAACTTGCTGGTAAGACGAGCAGAGTGTGGCCAATTGGATTTGTTGTATTAAGGCTCCCTTGAGCCATTGGGCTGACGAGCCCTGGACCAGCACCTGCGCGCCATGAGTGGTACTTTACCTATTTATACTTTTTTGGCAGTCTACGCGGCACCCCCATACACTCACCGTCTCCCTGCTGATGAGAGGCAACTACCTCGAAACCCGTGTCCAGGGATGGCTAATGCGACACTCACTTTCTTCCAACACTTTGGCACAGGCGTACTCGCCGTCGCCACTACATTGACCACAGTTCCTTGGGGCAACTTGCTGGTAAGACGAGCAGAGTGCGGCCAATTGGATTTGTTGTATTAAGGCTCCCTTGAGCCATTGGGCTGACGAGCCCTTGACCAGCACCTGCGCGCCATGAGTGGTACTTTACCTGTTTATACTTTTTTGGCAGTCTACGCACCACCCCCATACACTCACCTACTCCCTGCTGACGAGAGGCAACTACCTCGAAACACGTGTCCAGGGATGGCTAATGCGACACTCACTTTCTTCCAACACTTTGGCACCGGCGTACTCGCCATCGCCACTACATTGACCACAGTTCCTTGGGGCAACTTGCTGGTAAGACGAGCAGAGTGCGGCCAATTGGATTTGTTGTATTAAGGCTCCCTTGAGCCATTGGGCTGACGAGCCCTGGACCAGCACCTGCGCGCCATGAGTGGTACTTTACCTGTGTATACTTTTTTGGCAGTCTATGCGGCACCCCCATATACTCACCTACTCCCTGCTGACGAGAGGCACCTACCTCGAAACACGTGTCCAGGGATGGCTAATGCGACACTCACTTTCTTCCAACACTTTGGCACAGGCGTACTCGCCGTTGCCACTACATTGACCACAGTTCCTTGAGGCAACTTGCTGGTAAGACGAGCAGAGTGCGGCCAATTGGATTTGTTGTATTAATTAAGGCTCCCTTGAGCCATTGGGCTGACGAGCCCTGGACCAGCACCTGCGCGCCATGAGTGGTACTATACCTGTTTATACTTTTTTGGCAGTCTACGCGGCACCCCCATACACTCACCTACTCCCTGCTGACGAGAGGCAACTACCTCGAAACACGTGTCCAGGGATGGCTAATGCGACACTCACTTTCTTCCAACACTTTGGCACAGGCGTACTCGCCGTCGCCACTACATTGACCACAGTTCCTTGGGGCAACTTGCTGGTAAGACGAGCAGAGTGCAGCCAATTGGATTTGTTGTATTAAGGCTCCCTTGAGCCATTGGGCTGACGAGCCCTGGACCAGCACCTGCGCGCCATGAGTGGTACTTTACCTGTTTATACTTTTTTGTCAGTCTACGCGGCACCCCCATACACTCACCTACTCCCTGCTGACGAGAGGCAACTACCTCGAAACACGTGTCCAGGGATGGCTAATGCGACACTCACTTTCTTCCAACACTTTGGCACAGGCGTACTCGCCGTCGCCACTACATTGACCACAGTTCCTTGGGGCAACTTGCTGGTAAGACGAGCAGAGTGCGGCCAATTGGATTTGTTGTATTAAGGCTCCCTTGAGCCATTGGGCTGACGAGCCCTGGACCAGCACCTGCGCGCCATGAGTGGTGCTTTACCTGTTTATACTTTTTTAGCAGTCAACGCGGCACCCCCATACACTCACCTACTCCCTGCTGATGAGAGGCAACTACCTCAAAACACGTGTCCAGGGATGGCTAATGCGACACTCACTTTCTTCCAACACTTTGGCACAGGCGTACTCGCCGTCGCCACTACATTGACCACAGTTCCTTGGGGCAACTTGCTGGTAAGACGAGCAGAGTGCGGCCAATTGGATTTGTTGTATTAAGGCTCCCTTGAGCCATTGGGCTGACGAGCCCTGGACCAGCACCTGCGCGCCATGAGTGGTACTTTACCTGTTTATACTTTTTTGGCAGTCTACGCGGCACCCCCATACACTCACCTACTCCCTGCTGACGAGAGGCAACTACCTCGAAACACGTGTCCAGGGATGGCTAATGCGACACTCACTTTCTTCCAACACTTTGGCACAGGCGTACTCGCCATCGCCACTACATTGACCACAGTTCCTTGGGGCAACTTGCTGGTAAGACGAGCAGAGTGCGGCCAATTGGATTTGTTGTATTAAGGCTCCCTTGAGCCATTGGGCTGACGAGCCCTGGACCAGCACCTGCGCGCCATGAGTGGTACTTTACCTGTTTATACTTATTTGGAAGTCTACGCGGCACCCCCATACACTCACCTACTCCCTGCTGACGAGAGGCAACTACCTCGAAACACGTGTCCAGGGATTGCTAATGCGACACTCACTTTCTACCAACACTTTGGCACAGGCGTACTCGCCGTCGCCACTACATTGACCGCAGTTCCTTGGGGCAACTTGCTGGTAAGACGAGCAGAGTGCGGCCAATTGGATTTGTTGTATTAAGGCTCCCTTGAGCCATTGGGCTGACGAGCCCTGGACCAGCACCTGCGCGCCATGAGTGGTACTTTACCTGTGTATACTTTTTTGGCAGTCTATGCGGCACCCCCATACACTCACCTACTCCCTGCTGACGAGAGGCAACTACCTCGAAACACGTGTCCAGGGATGGCTAATGCGACACTCACTTTCTTCTAACACTTTGGCACAGGCGTACTCACCGTCGCCACTACATTGACCACAGTTCCTTGGGGCAACTTGCTGGTAAGACGAGCAGAGTGCGGCCAATTGGATTTGTTGTATTAAGGCTCCCTTGAGCCATTGGGCTGACGAGCCCTGGACCAGCACCTGCGCGCCATGAGTAATACTTTACCTGTTTATACTTTTTTGGCAGTCTACGCGGCACCCCCATACACTCACCTACTCCCTGTTGACGAGAGGCAACTACCTCGAAACACGTGTCCAGGGATGGCTAATGCGACACTCACTTTCTTCCAACACTTTGGCACAGGCGTACTCGCCGTCGCCACTACATTGACCACAGTTCCTTGGGGCAACTTGCTGGTAAGACGAGCAGAGTGCGGCCAATTGGATTTGTTGTATTAAGGCTCCCTTGAGCCATTGGGCTGACGAGCCCTGGACCAGCACCTGCGCGCCATGAGTGGTACTTTACCTGTTTATACTTTTTTGGCAGTCTACGCGGCACCCCCATACACTCACCTACTCCCTGCTGATGAGAGGCAACTACCTCAAAACACGTGTCCAGGGATGGCTAATGCGACACTCACTTTCTTCCAACACTTTGGCACAGGCGTACTCGCCGTCGCCACCACATTGACCACAGTTCCTTGGGGCAACTTGCTGGTAAGACGAGCAGAGTGCGGCCAATTGGATTTGTTGTATTAAGGCTCCCTTGAGCCATTGGGCTGACGAGCCCTGGACCAGCACCTGCGCGCCATGAGTGGTACTTTACCTGTTTATACTTTTTTGGCAGTCTACGCGGCACCCCCATACACTCACCTACTCCCTGCTGACGAGAGGCAACTACCTCGAAACACGTGTCCAGGGATGGCTAATGCGACACTCACTTTCTTCCAACACTTTGGCACAGGCGTACTCGCCGTCGCCACTACATTGACCACAGTTCCTTGGGGCAACTTGCTGGTAAGACGAGCAGAGTGCGGCCAATTGGATTTGTTGTATTAAGGCTCCCTTGAGCAATTGGGCTGACGAGCCCTGGACCAGCACCTGCGCGCCATGAGTGGTACTTTACCTGTTTATACTTTTTTGTCAGTCTACGCGGCACCCCCATACACTCACCTACTCCCTGCTGACGAGAGGCAACTACCTCGAAACACGTGTCCAGGGATGGCTAATGCGACACTCACTTTCTTCCAACACTTTGGCACAGGCGTACTCGCCGTCGCCACTACATTGACCACAGTTCCTTGGGGCAACTTGCTGGTAAGATGAGCAGAGTGCGGCCAATTGGATTTGTTGTATTAATTAAGGCTCCCTTGAGCCATTGGGCTGACGAGCCCTGGACCAGCACCTGCGCGCCATGAGTGGTACTTTACCTGTTTATACTTTTTTGGCAGTCTACGCGGCACCCCCATACACTCACCTACTCCCTGCTGACGAGAGGCAACTACCTCGAAACACGTGTCCAGGGATGGCTAATGCGACACTCACTTTCTTCCAACACTTTGGCACAGGCGTACTCGCCGTCGCCACTACATTGACCACAGTTCCTTGAGGCAACTTGCTGGTAAGACGAGCAGAGTGCGGCCAATTGGATTTGTTGTATTAAGGCTCCCTTGAGCCATTGGGCTGACGAGCCCTGGACCAGCACCTGCGCGCCATGAGTGGTACTTTACCTGTTTATACTTTTTTGGCAGTCTACGCGGCACCCCCATACACTCACCTACTCCCTGCTGACGAGAGGCAACTACCTCGAAACACGTGTCCAGGGATGGCTAATGCGACACTCACTTTCTTCCAACACTTTGGCACAGGCGTACTCGCCGTCGCCACTACATTGACCACAGTTCCTTGGGGCAACTTGCTGGTAAGACGAGCAGAGTGCGGCCAATTGGATTTGTTGTATTAAGGCTCCCTTGAGCCATTGGGCTGACGAGCCCTGGACCAGCACCTGCGCGCCATGAGTGGTACTTTACCTGTTTATACTTATTTGGCAGTCTACGCGGCACCCCCATACACTCACCTACTCCCTGCTGACGAGAGGCAACTACCTCGAAACACGTGTCCAGGGATTGCTAATGCGACACTCACTTTCTACCAACACTTTGGCACAGGCGTACTCGCCGTCGCCACTACATTGACCGCAGTTCCTTGGGGCAACTTGCTGGTAAGACGAGCAGAGTGCGGCCAATTGGATTTGTTGTATTAAGGCTCCCTTGAGCCATTGGGCTGACGAGCCCTGGACCAGCACCTGCACGCCATGAGTGGTACTTTACCTGTTTATACTTTTTTGGCAGTCTACGCGGCACCCCCATACACTCACCTACTCCCTGCTGATGAGAGGCAACTACCTCAAAACACGTGTCCAGGGATGGCTAATGCGACACTCACTTTCTTCCAACACTTTGGCACAGGCGTACTCGCCGTCGCCACCACATTGACCACAGTTCCTTGGGGCAACTTGCTGGTAAGACGAGCAGAGTGCGGCCAATTGGATTTGTTGTATTAAGGCTCCCTTGAGCCATTGGGCTGACGAGCCCTGGACCAGCACCTGCGCGCCATGAGTGGTACTTTACCTGTTTATACTTTTTTGGCAGTCTACGCGGCACCCCCATACACTCACCTACTCCCTGCTGACGAGAGGCAACTACCTCGAAACACGTGTCCAGGGATGGCTAATGCGACACTCACTTTCTTCCAACACTTTGGCACAGGCGTACTCGCCGTCGCCACTACATTGACCACAGTTCCTTGGGGCAACTTGCTGGTAAGACGAGCAGAGTGAGGCCAATTGGATTTGTTGTATTAAGGCTCCCTTGAGCCATTGGGCTGACGAGCCCTGGACCAGCACCTGCACGCCATTAGTGGTACTTTACCTGTTTATACTTTTTTGGCAGTCTACGCGGCACCCCCATACACTCACCTACTCCCTGCTGACGAGAGGCAACTACCTCGAAACACGTGTCGAGGGATGGCTAATGTGACACTCACTTTCTTCCAACACTTTGGCACAGGCGTACTCGCCGTCGCAACTACATTGACCACAGTTCCTTGGGGCAACTTGCTGGTAAGACGAGCAGAGTGCGGCCAATTGGATTTGTTGTATTAAGGCTCCCTTGAGCCATTGGGCTGACGAGCCCTGGACCAGCACCTGCGCGCCATGAGTGGTACTTTCCCAGTTTATAATTTTTTGGCAGTCTACGCGGCACCCCCATACACTCACCTACTCCCTGCTGACGAGATGCAACTACCTCGAAAGACGTGTCCAGGGATGGCTAATGCGACAGTCACTTTCTTGCAACACTTTGGCACAGGCGTACTCGCCGTCGCCACTACATTGACCGCAGTTCCTTGGGGCAACTTGCTGGTAAGATGAGCAGAGTGCGGCCAATTGGATTTGTTGTATTAAGGTTCCCTTGAGCCATTGGGCTGACGAGCCCTGGACCAGCGCATGCGCGCCATGAGTGGTACTTTACCTGTTTATACTTTTTTGGTAGTCTACGTGGCACCCCATACACTCACCTACTCCCTGCTGACGAGAGGCAACTACCTCGAAACACGTGTCCAGGGATGGCTAATGCGACACTCACTTTCTTCCAACACTTTGGCACAGGCGTACTCGCCGTCGCCACTACATTGACCACAGTTCCTTGGGGCAACTTGCTGGTAAGACGAGCAGAGTGCGGCCAATTGGATTTGTTGTATTAAGGCTCCCTTGAGCCATTGGGCTGACGAGCCCTGGACCAGCACCTGCGCGCCATGAGTGGTACTTTACCTGTTTATACTTTTTTGGCAGTCTACGCGGCACCCCCATACACTCACCTACTCCCTGCTGACGAGAGGCAACTACCTCGAAACACGTGTCCAGGGATGGCTAATGCGACACTCACTTTCTTCCAACACTTTGGCACAGGCGTACTCGCCGTCGCCACTACATTGACCACAGTTCCTTGGGGCAACTTGCTGGTAAGACGAGCAGAGTGAGGCCAATTGGATTTGTTGTATTAAGGCTCCCTCGAGCCATTGGGCTGACGAGCCCTGGACCAGCACCTGCACGCCATTAGTGGTACTTTACCTGTTTATACTTTTTTGGCAGTCTACGCGGCACCCCCATACACTCACCTACTCCCTGCTGACGAGAGGCAACTACCTCGAAACACGTGTCGAGGGATGGCTAATGTGACACTCACTTTCTTCCAACACTTTGGCACAGGCGTACTCGCCGTCGCAACTACATTGACCACAGTTCCTTGGGGCAACTTGCTGGTAAGACGAGCAGAGTGCGGCCAATTGGATTTGTTGTATTAAGGCTCCCTTGAGCCATTGGGCTGACGAGCCCTGGACCAGCACCTGCGCGCCATGAGTGGTACTTTCCCAGTTTATAATTTTTTGGCAGTCTACGCGGCACCCCCATACACTCACCTACTCCCTGCTGACGAGATGCAACTACCTCGAAAGACGTGTCCAGGGATGGCTAATGCGACAGTCACTTTCTTGCAACACTTTGGCACAGGCGTACTCGCCGTCGCCACTACATTGACCGCAGTTCCTTGGGGCAACTTGCTGGTAAGATGAGCAGAGTGCGGCCAATTGGATTTGTTGTATTAAGGCTCCCTTGAGCCATTGGGCTGACGAGCCCTGGACCAGCACCTGCGCGCCATGAGTGGTACTTTACCTGTTTATACTTTTTTGGCAGTCTACGCGGCAACCCCATACACTCACCTACTCCCTGCTGACGAGAGGCAACTACCTCGAAACACGTGTCCAGGGATGGCTAATGCTACACTCACTTTCTTCCAACACTTTGGCACAGGCGAACTCGCCGTCGCCACTACATTGACCACAGTTCCTTGGGGCAACTTGCTGGTAAGACGAGCAGAGTGCGGCCAATTGGATTTGTTGTATTAATTAAGGCTCCCTTGAGCCATTGGGCTGACGAGCCCTGGACCAGCGCATGCGCGCCATGAGTGGTACTTTACCTGTTTATACTTTTTTGGTAGTCTACGTGGCACCCCATACACTCACCTACTCCCTGCTGACGAGAGGCAACTACCTCGAAACACGTGTCCAGGGATGGCTAATGCGACACTCACTTTCTTCCAACACTTTGGCACAGGCGTACTCGCCGTCGCCACTACATTGACCACAGTTCCTTGGGGCAACTTGCTGGTAAGACGAGCAGAGTGCGGCCAATTGGATTTGTTGTATTAAGGCTCCCTTGAGCCATTGGGCTGACGAGCCCTGGACCAGCACCTGCGCGCCATGAGTGGTACTTTACCTGTGTATACTTTTTTGGCAGTCTACGCGGCACCCCCATACACTCACCTACTTCCTGCTGACGAGAGGCAACTACCTCGAAACACGTGTCCAGGGATGGCTAATGCGACACTCACTTTCTTCCAACACTTTGGCACAGGCGTACTCGCCGTCGCCACTACATTGACCACAGTTCCTTGGGGCAACTTGCTGGTAAGACGAGCAGAGTGCGGCCAATTGGATTTGTTGTATTAAGGCTCTCTTGAGCCATTGGGCTGACGAGCCCTGGACCAGCACCTGCGCGCCATGAGTGGTACTTTACCTGTTTATACTTTTTTGGCAGTCTACGCGGCACCCCCATACACTCACCTACTCCCTGCTGACGAGAGGCAACTACCTCGAAACACGTGTCCAGGGATGGCTAATGCGACACTCACTTTCTTCCAACACTTTGGCACAGGCGTACTCGCCATCGCCACTACATTGACCACAGTTCCTTGGGGCAACTTGCTGGTAAGACGAGCAGAGTGCGGCCAATTGGATTTGTTGTATTAAGGCTCCCTTGAGCCATTGGGCTGACGAGCCCTGGACCAGCACCTGCGCGCCATGAGTGGTACTTTACCTGTTTATACTTATTTGGAAGTCTACGCGGCACCCCCATACACTCACCTACTCCCTGCTGACGAGAGGCAACTACCTCGAAACACGTGTCCAGGGATTGCTAATGCGACACTCACTTTCTACCAACACTTTGGCACAGGCGTACTCGCCGTCGCCACTACATTGACCGCAGTTCCTTGGGGCAACTTGCTGGTAAGACGAGCAGAGTGCGGCCAATTGGATTTGTTGTATTAAGGCTCCCTTGAGCCATTGGGCTGACGAGCCCTGGACCAGCACCTGCGCGCCATGAGTGGTACTTTACCTGTGTATACTTTTTTGGCAGTCTATGCGGCACCCCCATACACTCACCTACTCCCTGCTGACGAGAGGCAACTACCTCGAAACACGTGTCCAGGGATGGCTAATGCGACACTCACTTTCTTCTAACACTTTGGCACAGGCGTACTCACCGTCGCCACTACATTGACCACAGTTCCTTGGGGCAACTTGCTGGTAAGACGAGCAGAGTGCGGCCAATTGGATTTGTTGTATTAAGGCTCCCTTGAGCCATTGGGCTGACGAGCCCTGGACCAGCACCTGCGCGCCATGAGTAATACTTTACCTGTTTATACTTTTTTGGCAGTCTACGCGGCACCCCCATACACTCACCTACTCCCTGTTGACGAGAGGCAACTACCTCGAAACACGTGTCCAGGGATGGCTAATGCGACACTCACTTTCTTCCAACACTTTGGCACAGGCGTACTCGCCGTCGCCACTACATTGACCACAGTTCCTTGGGGCAACTTGCTGGTAAGACGAGCAGAGTGCGGCCAATTGGATTTGTTGTATTAAGGCTCCCTTGAGCCATTGGGCTGACGAGCCCTGGACCAGCACCTGCGCGCCATGAGTGGTACTTTACCTGTTTATACTTTTTTGGCAGTCTACGCGGCACCCCCATACACTCACCTACTCCCTGCTGATGAGAGGCAACTACCTCAAAACACGTGTCCAGGGATGGCTAATGCGACACTCACTTTCTTCCAACACTTTGGCACAGGCGTACTCGCCGTCGCCACCACATTGACCACAGTTCCTTGGGGCAACTTGCTGGTAAGACGAGCAGAGTGCGGCCAATTGGATTTGTTGTATTAAGGCTCCCTTGAGCCATTGGGCTGACGAGCCCTGGACCAGCACCTGCGCGCCATGAGTGGTACTTTACCTGTTTATACTTTTTTGGCAGTCTACGCGGCACCCCCATACACTCACCTACTCCCTGCTGACGAGAGGCAACTACCTCGAAACACGTGTCCAGGGATGGCTAATGCGACACTCACTTTCTTCCAACACTTTGGCACAGGCGTACTCGCCGTCGCCACTACATTGACCACAGTTCCTTGGGGCAACTTGCTGGTAAGACGAGCAGAGTGCGGCCAATTGGATTTGTTGTATTAAGGCTCCCTTGAGCAATTGGGCTGACGAGCCCTGGACCAGCACCTGCGCGCCATGAGTGGTACTTTACCTGTTTATACTTTTTTGTCAGTCTACGCGGCACCCCCATACACTCACCTACTCCCTGCTGACGAGAGGCAACTACCTCGAAACACGTGTCCAGGGATGGCTAATGCGACACTCACTTTCTTCCAACACTTTGGCACAGGCGTACTCGCCGTCGCCACTACATTGACCACAGTTCCTTGGGGCAACTTGCTGGTAAGATGAGCAGAGTGCGGCCAATTGGATTTGTTGTATTAATTAAGGCTCCCTTGAGCCATTGGGCTGACGAGCCCTGGACCAGCACCTGCGCGCCATGAGTGGTACTTTACCTGTTTATACTTTTTTGGCAGTCTACGCGGCACCCCCATACACTCACCTACTCCCTGCTGACGAGAGGCAACTACCTCGAAACACGTGTCCAGGGATGGCTAATGCGACACTCACTTTCTTCCAACACTTTGGCACAGGCGTACTCGCCGTCGCCACTACATTGACCACAGTTCCTTGAGGCAACTTGCTGGTAAGACGAGCAGAGTGCGGCCAATTGGATTTGTTGTATTAAGGCTCCCTTGAGCCATTGGGCTGACGAGCCCTGGACCAGCACCTGCGCGCCATGAGTGGTACTTTACCTGTTTATACTTTTTTGGCAGTCTACGCGGCACCCCCATACACTCACCTACTCCCTGCTGACGAGAGGCAACTACCTCGAAACACGTGTCCAGGGATGGCTAATGCGACACTCACTTTCTTCCAACACTTTGGCACAGGCGTACTCGCCGTCGCCACTACATTGACCACAGTTCCTTGGGGCAACTTGCTGGTAAGACGAGCAGAGTGCGGCCAATTGGATTTGTTGTATTAAGGCTCCCTTGAGCCATTGGGCTGACGAGCCCTGGACCAGCACCTGCGCGCCATGAGTGGTACTTTACCTGTTTATACTTATTTGGCAGTCTACGCGGCACCCCCATACACTCACCTACTCCCTGCTGACGAGAGGCAACTACCTCGAAACACGTGTCCAGGGATTGCTAATGCGACACTCACTTTCTACCAACACTTTGGCACAGGCGTACTCGCCGTCGCCACTACATTGACCGCAGTTCCTTGGGGCAACTTGCTGGTAAGACGAGCAGAGTGCGGCCAATTGGATTTGTTGTATTAAGGCTCCCTTGAGCCATTGGGCTGACGAGCCCTGGACCAGCACCTGCACGCCATGAGTGGTACTTTACCTGTTTATACTTTTTTGGCAGTCTACGCGGCACCCCCATACACTCACCTACTCCCTGCTGATGAGAGGCAACTACCTCAAAACACGTGTCCAGGGATGGCTAATGCGACACTCACTTTCTTCCAACACTTTGGCACAGGCGTACTCGCCGTCGCCACCACATTGACCACAGTTCCTTGGGGCAACTTGCTGGTAAGACGAGCAGAGTGCGGCCAATTGGATTTGTTGTATTAAGGCTCCCTTGAGCCATTGGGCTGACGAGCCCTGGACCAGCACCTGCGCGCCATGAGTGGTACTTTACCTGTTTATACTTTTTTGGCAGTCTACGCGGCACCCCCATACACTCACCTACTCCCTGCTGACGAGAGGCAACTACCTCGAAACACGTGTCCAGGGATGGCTAATGCGACACTCACTTTCTTCCAACACTTTGGCACAGGCGTACTCGCCGTCGCCACTACATTGACCACAGTTCCTTGGGGCAACTTGCTGGTAAGACGAGCAGAGTGAGGCCAATTGGATTTGTTGTATTAAGGCTCCCTTGAGCCATTGGGCTGACGAGCCCTGGACCAGCACCTGCACGCCATTAGTGGTACTTTACCTGTTTATACTTTTTTGGCAGTCTACGCGGCACCCCCATACACTCACCTACTCCCTGCTGACGAGAGGCAACTACCTCGAAACACGTGTCGAGGGATGGCTAATGTGACACTCACTTTCTTCCAACACTTTGGCACAGGCGTACTCGCCGTCGCAACTACATTGACCACAGTTCCTTGGGGCAACTTGCTGGTAAGACGAGCAGAGTGCGGCCAATTGGATTTGTTGTATTAAGGCTCCCTTGAGCCATTGGGCTGACGAGCCCTGGACCAGCACCTGCGCGCCATGAGTGGTACTTTCCCAGTTTATAATTTTTTGGCAGTCTACGCGGCACCCCCATACACTCACCTACTCCCTGCTGACGAGATGCAACTACCTCGAAAGACGTGTCCAGGGATGGCTAATGCGACAGTCACTTTCTTGCAACACTTTGGCACAGGCGTACTCGCCGTCGCCACTACATTGACCGCAGTTCCTTGGGGCAACTTGCTGGTAAGATGAGCAGAGTGCGGCCAATTGGATTTGTTGTATTAAGGTTCCCTTGAGCCATTGGGCTGACGAGCCCTGGACCAGCGCATGCGCGCCATGAGTGGTACTTTACCTGTTTATACTTTTTTGGTAGTCTACGTGGCACCCCATACACTCACCTACTCCCTGCTGACGAGAGGCAACTACCTCGAAACACGTGTCCAGGGATGGCTAATGCGACACTCACTTTCTTCCAACACTTTGGCACAGGCGTACTCGCCGTCGCCACTACATTGACCACAGTTCCTTGGGGCAACTTGCTGGTAAGACGAGCAGAGTGCGGCCAATTGGATTTGTTGTATTAAGGCTCCCTTGAGCCATTGGGCTGACGAGCCCTGGACCAGCACCTGCGCGCCATGAGTGGTACTTTACCTGTTTATACTTTTTTGGCAGTCTACGCGGCACCCCCATACACTCACCTACTCCCTGCTGACGAGAGGCAACTACCTCGAAACACGTGTCCAGGGATGGCTAATGCGACACTCACTTTCTTCCAACACTTTGGCACAGGCGTACTCGCCGTCGCCACTACATTGACCACAGTTCCTTGGGGCAACTTGCTGGTAAGACGAGCAGAGTGAGGCCAATTGGATTTGTTGTATTAAGGCTCCCTCGAGCCATTGGGCTGACGAGCCCTGGACCAGCACCTGCACGCCATTAGTGGTACTTTACCTGTTTATACTTTTTTGGCAGTCTACGCGGCACCCCCATACACTCACCTACTCCCTGCTGACGAGAGGCAACTACCTCGAAACACGTGTCGAGGGATGGCTAATGTGACACTCACTTTCTTCCAACACTTTGGCACAGGCGTACTCGCCGTCGCAACTACATTGACCACAGTTCCTTGGGGCAACTTGCTGGTAAGACGAGCAGAGTGCGGCCAATTGGATTTGTTGTATTAAGGCTCCCTTGAGCCATTGGGCTGACGAGCCCTGGACCAGCACCTGCGCGCCATGAGTGGTACTTTCCCAGTTTATAATTTTTTGGCAGTCTACGCGGCACCCCCATACACTCACCTACTCCCTGCTGACGAGATGCAACTACCTCGAAAGACGTGTCCAGGGATGGCTAATGCGACAGTCACTTTCTTGCAACACTTTGGCACAGGCGTACTCGCCGTCGCCACTACATTGACCGCAGTTCCTTGGGGCAACTTGCTGGTAAGATGAGCAGAGTGCGGCCAATTGGATTTGTTGTATTAAGGCTCCCTTGAGCCATTGGGCTGACGAGCCCTGGACCAGCACCTGCGCGCCATGAGTGGTACTTTACCTGTTTATACTTTTTTGGCAGTCTACGCGGCAACCCCATACACTCACCTACTCCCTGCTGACGAGAGGCAACTACCTCGAAACACGTGTCCAGGGATGGCTAATGCTACACTCACTTTCTTCCAACACTTTGGCACAGGCGAACTCGCCGTCGCCACTACATTGACCACAGTTCCTTGGGGCAACTTGCTGGTAAGACGAGCAGAGTGCGGCCAATTGGATTTGTTGTATTAATTAAGGCTCCCTTGAGCCATTGGGCTGACGAGCCCTGGACCAGCGCATGCGCGCCATGAGTGGTACTTTACCTGTTTATACTTTTTTGGTAGTCTACGTGGCACCCCATACACTCACCTACTCCCTGCTGACGAGAGGCAACTACCTCGAAACACGTGTCCAGGGATGGCTAATGCGACACTCACTTTCTTCCAACACTTTGGCACAGGCGTACTCGCCGTCGCCACTACATTGACCACAGTTCCTTGGGGCAACTTGCTGGTAAGACGAGCAGAGTGCGGCCAATTGGATTTGTTGTATTAAGGCTCCCTTGAGCCATTGGGCTGACGAGCCCTGGACCAGCACCTGCGCGCCATGAGTGGTACTTTACCTGTGTATACTTTTTTGGCAGTCTACGCGGCACCCCCATACACTCACCTACTTCCTGCTGACGAGAGGCAACTACCTCGAAACACGTGTCCAGGGATGGCTAATGCGACACTCACTTTCTTCCAACACTTTGGCACAGGCGTACTCGCCGTCGCCACTACATTGACCACAGTTCCTTGGGGCAACTTGCTGGTAAGACGAGCAGAGTGCGGCCAATTGGATTTGTTGTATTAAGGCTCTCTTGAGCCATTGGGCTGACGAGCCCTGGACCAGCACCTGCGCGCCATGAGTGGTACTTTACCTATTTATACTTTTTTGGCAGTCTACGCGGCACCCCCATACACTCACCGTCTCCCTGCTGACGAGAGGCAACTACCTCGAAACCCGTGTCCAGGGATGGCTAATGCGACACTCACTTTCTTCCAACACTTTGGCACAGGCGTACTCGCCGTCGCCACTACATTGACCACAGTTCCTTGGGGCAACTTGCTGGTAAGACGAGCAGAGTGCGGCCAATTGGATTTGTTGTATTAAGGCTCCCTTGAGCCATTGGGCTGACGAGCCCTGGACCAGCACCTGCGCGCCATGAGTGGTACTTTACCTGTTTATACTTTTTTGGCAGTCTACGCACCACCCCCATACACTCACCTACTCCCTGCTGACGAGAGGCAACTACCTCGAAACACGTGTCCAGGGATGGCTAATGCGACACTCACTTTCTTCCAACACTTTGGCACAGGCGTACTCGCCATCGCCACTACATTGACCACAGTTCCTTGGGGCAACTTGCTGGTAAGACGAGCAGAGTGCGGCCAATTGGATTTGTTGTATTAAGGCTCACTTGAGCCATTGGGCTGACGAGCCCTGGACCAGCACCTGCGCGCCATGAGTGGTACTTTACCTGTGTATACTTTTTTGGCAGTCTATGCGGCACCCCCATACACTCCCCTACTCCCTGCTGACGAGAGGCACCTACCTCGAAACACGTGTCCAGGGATGGCTAATGCGACACTCACTTTCTTCCAACACTTTGGCACAGGCGTACTCGCCGTCGCCACTACATTGACCACAGTTCCTTGAGGCAACTTGCTGGTAAGACGAGCAGAGTGCGGCCAATTGGATTTGTTGTATTAAGGCTCCCTTGAGCCATTGGGCTGACGAGCCCTGGACCAGCACCTGCGCGCCATGAGTGGTACTTTACCTGTTTATACTTATTTGGCAGTCTACGCGGCACCCCCATACACTCACCTACTCCCTGCTGACGAGAGGCAACTACCTCGAAACACGTGTCCAGGGATTGCTAACGCGACACTCACTTTCTACCAACACTTTGGCACAGGCGTACTCGCCGTCGCCACTACATTGACCGCAGTTCCTTGGGGCAACTTGCTGGTAAGACGAGCAGAGTGCGGCCAATTGGATTTGTTGTATTAAGGCTCCCTTGAGCCATTGGGCTGACGAGCCCTGGACCAGCACCTGCACGCCATGAGTGGTACTTTACCTGTTTATACTTTTTTGGCAGTCTACGCGGCACCCCCATACACTCACCTACTCCCTGCTGACGAGAGGCAACTACCTCGAAACACGTGTCCAGGGATGGCTAATGCGACACTCACTTTCTTCCAACACTTTGGCACAGGCGTACTCGCCGTCGCCACTACATTGACCACAGTTCCTTGGGGCAACTTGATGGTAAGACGAGCAGAGTGCGGCCAATTGGATTTGTTGTATTAAGGCTCCCTTGAGCCATTGGGCTGACGAACCCTGGACCAGCACCTGCGCGCCATGAGTGGTACTTTACCTGTTTATACTTTTTTGGCAGTCTACGCGGCACCCCCATACACTCACCTACTCCCTGCTGACGAGAGGCAACTACCTCGAAACACGTGTCCAGGGATTGCTAATGCGACACTCACTTTCTTCCAACACTTTGGCACAGGCGTACTCGCCGTCGCCACTACATTGACCACAGTTCCTTGGGGCAACTTGCTGGTAAGACGAGCAGAGTGAGGCCAATTGGATTTGTTGTATTAAGGCTCCCTTGAGCCATTGGGCTGACGAGCCCTGGACCAGCACCTGCACGCCATTAGTGGTACTTTACCTGTTTATACTTTTTTGGCAGTCTACGCGGCACCCCCATACACTCACCTACTCCCTGCTGACGAGAGGCAACTACCTCGAAACACGTGTCGAGGGATGGCTAATGTGACACTCACTTTCTTCCAACACTTTGGCACAGGCGTACTCGCCGTCGCAACTACATTGACCACAGTTCCTTGGGGCAACTTGCTGGTAAGACGAGCAGAGTGCGGCCAATTGGATTTGTTGTATTAAGGCTCCCTTGAGCCATTGGGCTGACGAGCCCTGGACCAGCACCTGCGCGCCATGAGTGGTACTTTCCCAGTTTATAATTTTTTGGCAGTCTACGCGGCACCCCCATACACTCACCTACTCCCTGCTGACGAGAGGCAACTACCTCGAAACACGTGTCCAGGGATGGCTAATGCGACACTCACTTTCTTCCAACACTTTGGCACAGGCGTACTCGCCGTTGCCACTACATTGACCACAGTTCCTTGGGGCAACTTGCTGGTAAGACGAGCAGAGTGCGGCCAATTGGATTTGTTGTATTAATTAAGGCTCCCTTGAGCCATTGGGCTGACGAGCCCTGGACCAGCGCATGCGCGCCATGAGTGGTACTTTACCTGTTTATACTTTTTTGGTAGTCTACGTGGCACCCCATACACTCACCTACTCCCTGCTGACGAGAGGCAACTACCTCGAAACACGTGTCCAGGGATGGCTAATGCGACACTCACTTTCTTCCAACACTTTGGCACAGGCGTACTCGCCGTCGCCACTACATTGACCACAGTTCCTTGGGGCAACTTGCTGGTAAGACGAGCAGAGTGCGGCCAATTGGATTTGTTGTATTAAGGCTCCCTTGAGCCATTGGGCTGACGAGCCCTGGACCAGCACCTGCGCGCCATGAGTGGTACTTTACCTGTGTATACTTTTTTGGCAGTCTACGCGGCACCCCCATACACTCACCTACTTCCTGCTGACGAGAGGCAACTACCTCGAAACACGTGTCCAGGGATGGCTAATGCGACACTCACTTTCTTCCAACACTTTGGCACAGGCGTACTCGCCGTCGCCACTACATTGACCACAGTTCCTTGGGGCAACTTGCTGGTAAGACGAGCAGAGTGCGGCCAATTGGATTTGTTGTATTAAGGCTCCCTTGAGCCATTGGGCTGACGAGCCCTGGACCAGCACCTGCGCGCCATGAGTGGTACTTTACCTATTTATACTTTTTTGGCAGTCTACGCGGCACCCCCATACACTCACCGTCTCCCTGCTGACGAGAGGCAACTACCTCGAAACCCGTGTCCAGGGATGGCTAATGCGACACTCACTTTCTTCCAACACTTTGGCACAGGCGTACTCGCCGTCGCCACTACATTGACCACAGTTCCTTGGGGCAACTTGCTGGTAAGACGAGCAGAGTGCGGCCAATTGGATTTGTTGTATTAAGGCTCCCTTGAGCCATTGGGCTGACGAGCCCTGGACCAGCACCTGCGCGCCATGAGTGGTACTTTACCTGTTTATACTTTTTTGGCAGTCTACGCACCACCCCCATACACTCACCTACTCCCTGCTGACGAGAGGCAACTACCTCGAAACACGTGTCCAGGGATGGCTAATGCGACACTCACTTTCTTCCAACACTTTGGCACAGGCGTACTCGCCATCGCCACTACATTGACCACAGTTCCTTGGGGCAACTTGCTGGTAAGACGAGCAGAGTGCGGCCAATTGGATTTGTTGTATTAAGGCTCCCTTGAGCCATTGGGCTGACGAGCCCTGGACCAGCACCTGCGCGCCATGAGTGGTACTTTACCTGTGTATACTTTTTTGGCAGTCTATGCGGCACCCCCATACACTCACCTACTCCCTGCTGACGAGAGGCACCTACCTCGAAACACGTGTCCAGGGATGGCTAATGCGACACTCACTTTCTTCCAACACTTTGGCACAGGCGTACTCGCCGTCGCCACTACATTGACCACAGTTCCTTGAGGCAACTTGCTGGTAAGACGAGCAGAGTGCGGCCAATTGGATTTGTTGTATTAATTAAGGCTCCCTTGAGCCATTGGGCTGACGAGCCCTGGACCAGCACCTGCGCGCCATGAGTGGTACTATACCTGTTTATACTTTTTTGGCAGTCTACGCGGCACCCCCATACACTCACCTACTCCCTGCTGACGAGAGGCAACTACCTCGAAACACGTGTCCAGGGATGGCTAATGCGACACTCACTTTCTTCCAACACTTTGGCACAGGCGTACTCGCCGTCGCCACTACATTGACCACAGTTCCTTGGGGCAACTTGCTGGTAAGACGAGCAGAGTGCAGCCAATTGGATTTGTTGTATTAAGGCTCCCTTGAGCCATTGGGCTGACGAGCCCTGGACCAGCACCTGCGCGCCATGAGTGGTACTTTACCTGTTTATACTTTTTTGTCAGTCTACGCGGCACCCCCATACACTCACCTACTCCCTGCTGACGAGAGGCAACTACCTCGAAACACGTGTCCAGGGATCGCTAATGCGACACTCACTTTCTTCCAACACTTTGGCACAGGCGTACTCGCCGTCGCCACTACATTGACCACAGTTCCTTGGGGCAACTTGCTGGTAAGACGAGCAGAGTGCGGCCAATTGGATTTGTTGTATTAAGGCTCCCTTGAGCCATTGGGCTGACGAGCCCTGGACCAGCACCTGCGCGCCATGAGTGGTACTTTACCTGTTTATACTTTTTTAGCAGTCAACGCGGCACCCCCATACACTCACCTACTCCCTGCTGATGAGAGGCAACTACCTCAAAACACGTGTCCAGGGATGGCTAATGCGACACTCACTTTCTTCCAACACTTTGGCACAGGCGTACTCGCCGTCGCCACTACATTGACCACAGTTCCTTGGGGCAACTTGCTGGTAAGACGAGCAGAGTGCGGCCAATTGGATTTGTTGTATTAAGGCTCCCTTGAGCCATTGGGCTGACGAGCCCTGGACCAGCACCTGCGCGCCATGAGTGGTACTTTACCTGTTTATACTTTTTTGGCAGTCTACGCGGCACCCCCATACACTCACCTACTCCCTGCTGACGAGAGGCAACTACCTCGAAACACGTGTCCAGGGATGGCTAATGCGACACTCACTTTCTTCCAACACTTTGGCACAGGCGTACTCGCCGTCGCCACTACATTGACCACAGTTCCTTGGGGCAACTTGCTGGTAAGACGAGCAGAGTGCGGCCAATTGGATTTGTTGTATTAAGGCTCCCTTGAGCCATTGGGCTGACGAGCCCTGGACCAGCACCTGCGCGCCATGAGTGGTACTTTACCTGTTATACTTATTTGGCAGTCTACGCGGCACCCCCATACACTCACCTACTCCCTGCTGACGAGAGGCAACTACCTCGAAACACGTGTCCAGGGATTGCTAATGCGACACTCACTTTCTACCAACACTTTGGCACAGGCGTACTCGCCGTCGCCACTACATTGACCGCAGTTCCTTGGGGCAACTTGCTGGTAAGACGAGCAGAGTGCGGCCAATTGGATTTGTTGTATTAAGGCTCCCTTGAGCCATTGGGCTGACGAGCCCTGGACCAGCACCTGCACGCCATGAGTGGTACTTTACCTGTTTATACTTTTTTGGCAGTCTACGCGGCACCCCCATACACTCACCTACTCCCTGCTGACGAGAGGCAACTACCTCGAAACACGTGTCCAGGGATGGCTAATGCGACACTCACTTTCTTCCAACACTTTGGCACAGGCGTACTCGCCATCGCCACTACATTGACCACAGTTCCTTGGGGCAACTTGCTGGTAAGACGAGCAGAGTGCGGCCAATTGGATTTGTTGTATTAAGGCTCCCTTGAGCCATTGGGCTGACGAGCCCTGGACCAGCACCTGCGCGCCATGAGTGGTACTTTACCTGTGTATACTTTTTTGGCAGTCTATGCGGCACCCCCATACACTCACCTACTCCCTGCTGACGAGAGGCACCTACCTCGAAACACGTGTCCAGGGATGGCTAATGCGACACTCACTTTCTTCCAACACTTTGGCACAGGCGTACTCGCCGCCGCCACTACATTGACCACAGTTCCTTGAGGCAACTTGCTGGTAAGACGAGCAGAGTGCGGCCAATTGGATTTGTTGTATTAATTAAGGCTCCCTTGAGCCATTGGGCTGACGAGCCCTGGACCAGCACCTGCGCGCCATGAGTGGTACTATACCTGTTTATACTTTTTTGGCAGTCTACGCGGCACCCCCATACACTCACCTACTCCCTGCTGACGAGAGGCAACTACCTCGAAACACGTGTCCAGGGATGGCTAATGCGACACTCACTTTCTTCCAACACTTTGGCACAGGCGTACTCGCCGTCGCCACTACATTGACCACAGTTCCTTGGGGCAACTTGCTGGTAAGACGAGCAGAGTGCGGCCAATTGGATTTGTTGTATTAAGGCTCCCTTGAGCCATTGGGCTGACGAGCCCTGGACCAGCACCTGCGCGCCATGAGTGGTACTTTACCTGTTTATACTTTTTTGGCAGTCTACGCGGCAACCCCATACACTCACCTACTCCCTGCTGACGAGAGGCAACTACCTCGAAACACGTGTCCAGGGATGGCTAATGCGACACTCACTTTCTTCCAACACTTTGGCACAGGTGTACTCGCCGTCGCCACTACATTTACCACAGTTCCTTGGGGCAACTTGCTGGTAAGACGAGCAGAGTGCGGCCAATTCGATTTGTTGTATTAAGGCTCCCTTGAGCCATTGGGCTGACGAGCCCTGGACCAGCACCTGCGCGCCATGAGTGGTACTTTACCTGTTTATACTTTTTTGGCAGTCTACGCAGCACCCCCATACACTCACCTACTCCCTGCTGACGAGAGGCAACTACCTCGAAACACGTGTCCAGGGATGGCTAATGCGACACTCACTTTCTTCTAACACTTTGGCACAGGCGTACTCACCGTCGCCACTACATTGACCACAGTTCCTTGGGGCAACTTGCTGGTAAGACGAGCAGAGTGCGGCCAATTGGATTTGTTGTATTAAGGCTCCCTTGAGCCATTGGGCTGACGAGCCCTGGACCAGCACCTGCGCGCCATGAGTAATACTTTACCTGTTTATACTTTTTTGGCAGTCTACGCGGCACCCCCATACACTCACCTACTCCCTGCTGACGAGAGGCAACTACCTCGAAACACGTGTCCAGGGATGGCTAATGCGACACTCACTTTCTTCCAACACTTTGGCACAGGCGTACTCGCCGTCGCCACTACATTGACCACAGTTCCTTGGGGCAACTTGCTGGTAAGACGAGCAGAGTGCGGCCAATTGGATTTGTTGTATTAAGGCTCCCTTGAGCCATTGGGCTGACGAGCCCTGGACCAGCACCTGCGCGCCATGAGTGGTACTTTACCTGTTTATACTTTTTTGGCAGTCTACGCGGCACCCCCATACACTCACCTACTCCCTGCTGATGAGAGGCAACTACCTCAAAACACGTGTCCAGGGATGGCTAATGCGACACTCACTTTCTTCCAACACTTTGGCACAGGCGTACTCGCCGTCGCCACTACATTGACCACAGTTCCTTGGGGCAACTTGCTGGTAAGACGAGCAGAGTGCGGCCAATTGGATTTGTTGTATTAAGGCTCCCTTGAGCCATTGGGCTGACGAGCCCTGGACCAGCACCTGCGCGCCATGAGTGGTACTTTACCTGTTTATACTTTTTTGGCAGTCTACGCGGCACCCCCATACACTCACCTACTCCCTGCTGACGAGAGGCAACTACCTCGAAACACGTGTCCAGGGATGGCTAATGCGACACTCACTTTCTTCCAACACTTTGGCACAGGCGTACTCGCCGTCGCCACTACATTGACCACAGTTCCTTGGGGCAACTTGCTGGTAAGACGAGCAGAGTACGGCCAATTGGATTTGTTGTATTAAGGCTCCCTTGAGCCATTGGGCTGACGAGCCCTGGACCAGCACCTGCGCGCCATGAGTGGTACTTTACCTGTTTATACTTTTTTGTCAGTCTACGCGGCACCCCCATACACTCACCTACTCCCTGCTGACGAGAGGCAACTACCTCGAAACACGTGTCCAGGGATGGCTAATGCGACACTCACTTTCTTCCAACACTTTGGCACAGGCGTACTCGCCGTCGCCACTACATTGACCACAGTTCCTTGGGGCAACTTGCTGGTAAGACGAGCAGAGTGCGGCCAATTGGATTTGTTGTATTAATTAAGGCTCCCTTGAGCCATTGGGCTGACGAGCCCTGGACCAGCACCTGCGCGCCATGAGTGGTACTTTACCTGTTTATACTTTTTTGGCAGTCTACGCGGCACCCCCATACACTCACCTACTCCCTGCTGACGAGAGGCAACTACCTCGAAACACGTGTCCAGCGATGGCTAATGCGACACTCACTTTCTTCCAACACTTTGGCACAGGCGTACTCGCCGTCGCCACTACATTGACCACAGTTCCTTGGGGCAACTTGCTGGTAAGACGAGCAGAGTGCGGCCAATTGGATTTGTTGTATTAAGGCTCCCTTGAGCCATTGGGCTGACGAGCCCTGGACCAGCACCTGCGCGCCATGAGTGGTACTTTACCTGTTTATACTTTTTTGGCAGTCTACGCGGCACCCCCATACACTCACCTACTCCCTGCTGACGAGAGGCAACTACCTCGAAACACGTGTCCAGGGATGGCTAATGCGACACTCACTTTCTTCCAACACTTTGGCACAGGCGTACTCGCCGTCGCCACTACATTGACCACAGTTCCTTGGGGCAACTTGCTGGTAAGACGAGCAGAGTGCGGCCAATTGGATTTGTTGTATTAATTAAGGCTCCCTTGAGCCATTGGGCTGACGAGCCCTGGACCAGCACCTGCGCGCCATGAGTGGTACTTTACCTGTTTATACTTTTTTGGCAGTCTACGCGGCACCCCCATACACTCACCTACTCCCTGCTGACGAGAGGCAACTACCTCGAAACACGTGTCCAGGGATGGCTAATGCGACACTCACTTTCTTCCAACACTTTGGCACAGGCGTACTCGCCGTCGCCACTACATTGACCACAGTTCCTTGGGGCAACTTGCTCGTAAGACGAGCAGAGTGCGGCCAATTGGATTTGTTGTATTAAGGCTCCCTTGAGCCATTGGGCTGACGAGCCCTGGACCAGCACCTGCGTGCCATGAGTGGTACTTTACCTGTTTATACTTTTTTGGCAGTCTACGCGGCACCCCCATACACTCACCTACTCCCTGCTGACGAGAGGCAACTACCTCGAAACACGTGTCCAGGGATGGCTAATGCGACACTCACTTTCTTCCAACACTTTGGCACAGGCGTACTCGCCGTCGCCACTACATTGACCACAGTTCCTTGGGGCAACTTGCTGGTAAGACGAGCAGAGTGCGGCCAATTGGATTTGTTGTATTAAGGCTCCCTTGAGCCATTGGGCTGACGAGCCCTGGACCAGCACCTGCGCGCCATGAGTGGTACTTTACCTGTTTATACTTTTTTGTCAGTCTACGCGGCACCCCCATACACTCACCTACTCCCTGCTGACGAGAGGCAACTACCTCGAAACACGTGTCTAGGGATGGCTAATGCGACACTCACTTTCTTCCAACACTTTGGCACAGGCGTACTCGCCGTCGCCACTACATTGACCACAGTTCCTTGGGGCAACTTGCTGGTAAGACGAGCAGAGTGCGGCCAATTGGATTTGTTGTATTAAGGCTCCCTTGAGCCATTGGGCTGACGAGCCCTGGACCAGCACCTGCGCGCCATGAGTGGTACTTTACCTGTTTATACTTTTTTGGCAGTCTACGCGGCACCCCCATACACTCACCTACTCCCTGCTGACGAGAGGCAACTACCTCAAAACACGTGTCCAGGGATGGCTAATGCGACACTCACTTTCTTCCAACACTTTGGCACAGGCGTACTCGCCGTCGCCACTACATTGACCACAGTTCCTTGGGGCAACTTGATGGTAAGACGAGCAGAGTGCGGCCAATTGGATTTGTTGTATTAAGGCTCCCTTGAGCCATTGGGCTGACGAACCCTGGACCAGCACCTGCGCGCCATGAGTGGTACTTTACCTGTTTATACTTTTTTGGCAGTCTACGCGGCACCCCCATACACTCACCTACTCCCTGCTGACGAGAGGCAACTACCTCGAAACACGTGTCCAGGGATTGCTAATGCGACACTCACTTTCTTCCAACACTTTGGCACAGGCGTACTCGCCGTCGCCACTACATTGACCACAGTTCCTTGGGGCAACTTGCTGGTAAGACGAGCAGAGTGAGGCCAATTGGATTTGTTGTATTAAGGCTCCCTTGAGCCATTGGGCTGACGAGCCCTGGACCAGCACCTGCACGCCATGAGTGGTACTTTACCTGTTTATACTTTTTTGGCAGTCTACGCGGCACCCCCATACACTCACCTACTCCCTGCTGACGAGAGGCAACTACCTCGAAACACGTGTCGAGGGATGGCTAATGTGACACTCACTTTCTTCCAACACTTTGGCACAGGCGTACTCGCCGTCGCAACTACATTGACCACAGTTCCTTGGGGCAACTTGCTGGTAAGACGAGCAGAGTGCGGCCAATTGGATTTGTTGTATTAAGGCTCCCTTGAGCCATTGGGCTGACGAGCCCTGGACCAGCACCTGCGCACCATGAGTGGTACTTTCCCAGTTTATAATTTTTTGGCAGTCTACGCGGCACCCCCATACACTCACCTACTCCCTGCTGACGAGAGGCAACTACCTCGAAAGACGTGTCCAGGGATGGCTAATGCGACAGTCACTTTCTTCCAACACTTTGGCACAGGCGTACTCGCCGTCGCCACTACATTGACCGCAGTTCCTTGGGGCAACTTGCTGGTAAGATGAGCAGAGTGCGGCCAATTGGATTTGTTGTATTAAGGCTCCCTTGAGCCATTGGGCTGACGAGCCCTGGACCAGCACCTGCGCGCCATGAGTGGTACTTTACCTGTTTATACTTTTTTGGCAGTCTACGCGGCAACCCCATACACTCACCTACTCCCTGCTGACGAGAGGCAACTACCTCGAAACACGTGTCCAGGGATGGCTAATGCGACACTCACTTTCTTCCAACACTTTGGCACAGGCGTACTCGCCGTCGCCACTACATTGACCACAGTTCCTTGGGGCAACTTGCTGGTAAGACGAGCAGAGTGCGGCCAATTGGATTTGTTGTATTAATTAAGGCTCCCTTGAGCCATTGGGCTGACGAGCCCTGGACCAGCGCATGCGCGCCATGAGTGGTACTTTACCTGTTTATACTTTTTTGGTAGTCTACGTGGCACCCCATACACTCACCTACTCCCTGCTGACGAGAGGCAACTACCTCGAAACACGTGTCCAGGGATGGCTAATGCGACACTCACTTTCTTCCAACACTTTGGCACAGGCGTACTCGCCGTCGCCACTACATTGACCACAGTTCCTTGGGGCAACTTGCTGGTAAGACGAGCAGAGTGCGGCCAATTGGATTTGTTGTATTAAGGCTCCCTTGAGCCATTGGGCTGACGAGCCCTGGACCAGCACCTGCGCGCCATGAGTGGTACTTTACCTGTGTATACTTTTTTGGCAGTCTACGCGGCACCCCCATACACTCACCTACTTCCTGCTGACGAGAGGCAACTACCTCGAAACACGTGTCCAGGGATGGCTAATGCGACACTCACTTTCTTCCAACACTTTGGCACAGGCGTACTCGCCGTCGCCACTACATTGACCACAGTTCCTTGGGGCAACTTGCTGGTAAGACGAGCAGAGTGCGGCCAATTGGATTTGTTGTATTAAGGCTCCCTTGAGCCATTGGGCTGACGAGCCCTGGACCAGCACCTGCGCGCCATGAGTGGTACTTTACCTATTTATACTTTTTTGGCAGTCTACGCGGCACCCCCATACACTCACCGTCTCCCTGCTGACGAGAGGCAACTACCTCGAAACACGTGTCCAGGGATGGCTAATGCGACACTCACTTTCTTCCAACACTTTGGCACAGGCGTACTCGCCGTCGCCACTACATTGACCACAGTTCCTTGGGGCAACTTGCTGGTAAGACGAGCAGAGTGCGGCCAATTGGATTTGTTGTATTAAGGCTCCCTTGAGCCATTGGGCTGACGAGCCCTGGACCAGCACCTGCGCGCCATGAGTGGTACTTTACCTGTTTATACTTTTTTGGCAGTCTACGCACCACCCCCATACACTCACCTACTCCCTGCTGACGAGAGGCAACTACCTCGAAACACGTGTCCAGGGATGGCTAATGCGACACTCACTTTCTTCCAACACTTTGGCACAGGCGTACTCGCCATCGCCACTACATTGACCACAGTTCCTTGGGGCAACTTGCTGGTAAGACGAGCAGAGTGCGGCCAATTGGATTTGTTGTATTAAGGCTCCCTTGAGCCATTGGGCTGACGAGCCCTGGACCAGCACCTGAGCGCCATGAGTGGTACTTTACCTGTGTATACTTTTTTGGCAGTCTATGCGGCACCCCCATACACTCACCTACTCCCTGCTGACGAGAGGCACCTACCTCGAAACACGTGTCCAGGGATGGCTAATGCGACACTCACTTTCTTCCAACACTTTGGCACAGGCGTACTCGCCGTCGCCACTACATTGACCACAGTTCCTTGAGGCAACTTGCTGGTAAGACGAGCAGAGTGCGGCCAATTGGATTTGTTGTATTAATTAAGGCTCCCTTGAGCCATTGGGCTGACGAGCCCTGGACCAGCACCTGCGCGCCATGAGTGGTACTATACCTGTTTATACTTTTTTGGCAGTCTACGCGGCACCCCCATACACTCACCTACTCCCTGCTGACGAGAGGCAACTACCTCGAAACACGTGTCCAGGGATGGCTAATGCGACACTCACTTTCTTCCAACACTTTGGCACAGGCGTACTCGCCGTCGCCACTACATTGACCACAGTTCCTTGGGGCAACTTGCTGGTAAGACGAGCAGAGTGCAGCCAATTGGATTTGTTGTATTAAGGCTCCCTTGAGCCATTGGGCTGACGAGCCCTGGACCAGCACCTGCGCGCCATGAGTGGTACTTTACCTGTTTATACTTTTTTGTCAGTCTACGCGGCACCCCCATACACTCACCTACTCCCTGCTGACGAGAGGCAACTACCTCGAAACACGTGTCCAGGGATGGCTAATGCGACACTCACTTTCTTCCAACACTTTGGCACAGGCGTACTCGCCGTCGCCACTACATTGACCACAGTTCTTTGGGGCAACTTGCTGGTAAGACGAGCAGAGTGCGGCCAATTGGATTTGTTGTATTAAGGCTCCCTTGAGCCATTGGGCTGACGAGCCCTGGACCAGCACCTGCGCGCCATGAGTGGTACTTTACCTGTTTATACTTTTTTAGCAGTCAACGCGGCACCCCCATACACTCACCTACTCCCTGCTGATGAGAGGCAACTACCTCAAAACACATGTCCAGGGATGGCTAATGCGACACTCACTTTCTTCCAACACTTTGGCACAGGCGTACTCGCCGTCGCCACTACATTGACCACAGTTCCTTGGGGCAACTTGCTGGTAAGACGAGCAGAGTGCGGCCAATTGGATTTGTTGTATTAAGGCTCCCTTGAGCCATTGGGCTGACGAGCCCTGGACCAGCACCTGCGCGCCATGAGTGGTACTTTACCTGTTTATACTTTTTTGGCAGTCTACGCGGCACCCCCATACACTCACCTACTCCCTGCTGACGAGAGGCAACTACCTCGAAACACGTGTCCAGGGATGGCTAATGCGACACTCACTTTCTTCCAACACTTTGGCACAGGCGTACTCGCCGTCGCCACTACATTGACCACAGTTCCTTGGGGCAACTTGCTGGTAAGACGAGCAGAGTGCGGCCAATTGGATTTGTTGTATTAAGGCTCCCTTGAGCCATTGGGCTGACGAGCCCTGGACCAGCACCTGCGCGCCATGAGTGGTACTTTACCTGTTTATACTTATTTGGCAGTCTACGCGGCACCCCCATACACTCACCTACTCCCTGCTGACGAGAGGCAACTACCTCGAAACACGTGTCCAGGGATTGCTAATGCGACACTCACTTTCTACCAACACTTTGGCACAGGCGTACTCGCCGTCGCCACTACATTGACCGCAGTTCCTTGGGGCAACTTGCTGGTAAGACGAGCAGAGTGCGGCCAATTGGATTTGTTGTATTAAGGCTCCCTTGAGCCATTGGGCTGACGAGCCCTGGACCAGCACCTGCACGCCATGAGTGGTACTTTACCTGTTTATACTTTTTTGGCAGTCTACGTGGCACCCCCATACACTCACCTACTCCCTGCTGACGAGAGGCAACTACCTCGAAACACGTGTCCAGGGATGGCTAATGCGACACTCACTTTCTTCCAACACTTTGGCACAGGCGTACTCGCCATCGCCACTACATTGACCACAGTTCCTTGGGGCAACTTGCTGGTAAGACGAGCAGAGTGCGGCCAATTGGATTTGTTGTATTAAGGCTCCCTTGAGCCATTGGGCTGACGAGCCCTGGACCAGCACCTGCGCGCCATGAGTGGTACTTTACCTGTGTATACTTTTTTGGCAGTCTATGCGGCACCCCCATACACTCACCTACTCCCTGCTGACGAGAGGCACCTACCTCGAAACACGTGTCCAGGGATGGCTAATGCGACACTCACTTTCTTCCAACACTTTGGCACAGGCGTACTCGCCGTCGCCGCTACATTGACCACAGTTCCTTGAGGCAACTTGCTGGTAAGACGAGCAGAGTGCGGCCAATTGGATTTGTTGTATTAATTAAGGCTCCCTTGAGCCATTGGGCTGACGAGCCCTGGACCAGCACCTGCGCGCCATGAGTGGTACTATACCTGTTTATACTTTTTTGGCAGTCTACGCGGCACCCCCATACACTCACCTACTCCCTGCTGACGAGAGGCAACTACCTCGAAACACGTGTCCAGGGATGGCTAATGCGACACTCACTTTCTTCCAACACTTTGGCACAGGCGTACTCGCCGTCGCCACTACATTGACAACAGTTCCTTGGGGCAACTTGCTGGTAAGACGAGCAGAGTGCAGCCAATTGGATTTGTTGTATTAAGGCTCCCTTGAGCCATTGGGCTGACGAGCCCTGGACCAGCACCTGCGCGCCATGAGTGGTACTTTACCTGTTTATACTTTTTTGTCAGTCTACGCGGCACCCCCATACACTCACCTACTCCCTGCTGACGAGAGGCAACTACCTCGAAACACGTGTCCAGGGATGGCTAATGCGACACTCACTTTCTTCCAACACTTTGGCACAGGCGTACTCGCCGTCGCCACTACATTGACCACAGTTCCTTGGGGCAACTTGCTGGTAAGACGAGCAGAGTGCGGCCAATTGGATTTGTTGTATTAAGGCTCCCTTGAGCCATTGGGCTGACGAGCCCTGGACCAGCACCTGCGCGCCATGAGTGGTACTTTAGCTGTTTATACTTTTTTAGCAGTCAACGCGGCACCCCCATACACTCACCTACTCCCTGCTGATGAGAGGCAACTACCTCAAAACACGTGTCCAGGGATGGCTAATGCGACACTCACTTTCTTCCAACACTTTGGCACAGGCGTACTCGCCGTCGCCACTACATTGACCACAGTTCCTTGGGGCAACTTGCTGGTAAGACGAGCAGAGTGCGGCCAATTGGATTTGTTGTATTAAGGCTCCCTTGAGCCATTGGGCTGACGAGCCCTGGACCAGCACCTGCGCGCCATGAGTGGTACTTTACCTGTTTATACTTTTTTGGCAGTCTACGCGGCACCCCCATACACTCACCTACTCCCTGCTGATGAGAGGCAACTACCTCGAAACACGTGTCCAGGGATGGCTAATGCGACACTCACTTTCTTCCAACACTTTGGCACAGGCGTACTCGCCGTCGCCACTACATTGACCACAGTTCCTTGGGGCAACTTGCTGGTAAGACGAGCAGAGTGCGGCCAATTGGATTTGTTGTATTAAGGCTCCCTTGAGCCATTGGGCTGACGAGCCCTGGACCAGCACCTGCACGCCATGAGTGGTACTTTACCTGTTTATACTTTTTTGGCAGTCTACGCGGCACCCCCATACACTCACCTACTCCCTGCTGACGAGAGGCAACTACCTCGAAACACGTGTCCAGGGATGGCTAATGCGACACTCACTTTCTTCCAACACTTTGGCACAGGCGTACTCGCCATCGCCACTACATTGACCACAGTTCCTTGGGGCAACTTGCTGGTAAGACGAGCAGAGTGCGGCCAATTGGATTTGTTGTATTAAGGCTCCCTTGAGCCATTGGGCTGACGAGCCCTGGACCAGCACCTGCGCGCCATGAGTGGTACTTTACCTGTGTATACTTTTTTGGCAGTCTACACGGCACCCCCATACACTCACCTACTCCCTGCTGACGAGAGGCAACTACCTCGAAACACGTGTCCAGGGATGGCTAATGCGACACTCACTTTCTTCCAACACTTTGGCACAGGCGTACTCGCCGTCGCCACTACATTGACCACAGTTCCTTGGGGCAACTTGCTGGTAAGACGAGCAGAGTGCGGCCAATTGGATTTGTTGTATTAATTAAGGCTCCCTTGAGCCATTGGGCTGACGAGCCCTGGACCAGCACCTGCGCGCCATGAGTGGTACTTTACCTGTTTATCCTTTTTTGGTAGTCTACGTGGCACCCCCATACACTCACCTACTCCCTGCTGACGAGAGGCAACTACCTCGAAACACGTGTCCAGGGATGGCTAATGCGACACTCACTTTCTTCCAACACTTTGGCACAGGCGTACTCGCCGTCGCCACTACATTGACCACAGTTCCTTGGGGCACCTTGCTCGTAAGACGAGCAGAGTGCGGCCAATTGGATTTGTTGTATTAAGGCTCCCTTGAGCCATTGGGCTGACGAGCCCTGGACCAGCACCTGCGCGCCATGAGTGGTACTTTACCTGTTTATACTTTTTTGGCAGCCTACGCGGCACCCCCATACACTCACCTACTCCCTGCTGACGAGAGGCAACTACCTCGAAACACGTGTCCAGGGATGGCTAATGCGACACTCACTTTCTTCCAACACTTTGGCACAGGCGTACTCGCCGTCGTCACTACATTGACCACAGTTCCTTGGGGCAACTTGCTGGTAAGACGAGCAGAGTGCGGCCAATTGGATTTGTTGTATTAAGGCTCCCTTGAGCCATTGGGCTGACGAGCCCTGGACCAGCACCTGCGCGCCATGAGTGGTACTTTACCTGTTTATACTTTTTTGGCAGTCTACGCGGCACCCCCATACACTCACCTACTCCCTGCTGACGAGAGGCAACTACCTCGAAACACGTGTCCAGGGATGGCTAATGCGACACTCACTTTCTTCCAACACTTTGGCACAGGCGTACTCGCCATCGCCACTACATTGACCACAGTTCCTTGGGGCAACTTGCTGGTAAGACGAGCAGAGTGCGGCCAATTGGATTTGTTGTATTAAGGCTCCCTTGAGCCATTGGGCTGACGAGCCCTGGACCAGCACCTGCGCGCCATGAGTGGTACTTTACCTGTGTATACTTTTTTGGCAGTCTACACGGCACCCCCATACACTCACCTACTCCCTGCTGACGAGAGGCAACTACCTCGAAACACGTGTCCAGGGATGGCTAATGCGACACTCACTTTCTTCCAACACTTTGGCACAGGCGTACTCGCCGTCGCCACTACATTGACCACAGTTCCTTGGGGCAACTTGCTGGTAAGACGAGCAGAGTGCGGCCAATTGGATTTGTTGTATTAATTAAGGCTCCCTTGAGCCATTGGGCTGACGAGCCCTGGACCAGCACCTGCGCGCCATGAGTGGTACTTTACCTGTTTATCCTTTTTTGGTAGTCTACGTGGCACCCCCATACACTCACCTACTCCCTGCTGACGAGAGGCAACTACCTCGAAACACGTGATCAGGGATGGCTAATGCGACACTCACTTTCTTCCAACACTTTGGCACAGGCGTACTCGCCGTCGCCACTACATTGACCACAGTTCCTTGGGGCACCTTGCTCGTAAGACGAGCAGAGTGCGGCCAATTGGATTTGTTGTATTAAGGCTCCCTTGAGCCATTGGGCTGACGAGCCCTGGACCAGCACCTGCGCGCCATGAGTGGTACTTTACCTGTTTATACTTTTTTGGCAGTCTACGCGGCACCCCCATACACTCACCTACTCCCTGCTGACGAGAGGCAACTACCTCGAAACACGTGTCCAGGGATGGCTAATGCGACACTCACTTTCTTCCAACACTTTGGCACAGGCGTACTCGCCGTCGTCACTACATTGACCACAGTTCCTTGGGGCAACTTGCTGGTAAGACGAGCAGAGTGCGGCCAATTGGATTTGTTGTATTAAAGCTCCCTTGAGCCATTGGGCTGACGAGCCCTGGACCAGCACCTGCGCGCCATGAGTGGTACTTTACCTGTTTATTCTTTTTTGGCAGTCTACGCGGCACCCCCATACACTCACCTACTCCCTGCTGATGAGAGGCAACTACCTCGAAACACTTGTCCAGGGATGGCTAATGCGACACTCACTTTCTTCCAACACTTTGGCACAGGCGTACTCGCCGTCGCCACTACATTGACCACAGTTCCTTGGGGCAACTTGCTGGTAAGACGAGCAGAGTGCGGCCAATTGGATTTGTTGTATTAAGGCTCCCTTGAGCCATTGGGCTGACGAGCCCTGGACCAGCACCTGCGCGCCATGAGTGGTACTTTACCTGTTTATACTTTTTTGGCAGTCTACGCGGCACCCCTATACACTCACCTACTCCCTGCTGACGAGAGGCAACTACCTCGAAACACGTGTCCAGGGATGGCTAATGTGACACTCACTTTCTTCCAACACTTTGGCACAGGCGTATTCGCCGTCGCCACTACATTGACCACAGTTCCTTGGGGCAACTTGCTGGTAAGACGAGCAGAGTGCGGCCAATTGGATTTGTTGTATTAAGGCTCCCTTGAGCCATTGGGCTGACGAGCCCTGGACCAGCACCTGCACGCCATGAGTGGTACTTTACCGGTTTATACTTTTTTGGCAGTCTACGCGGCACCCCCATACACTCACCTACTCCCTGCTGACGAGAGTCAACTACCTCGAAACACGTGTCTAGGGATTGCTAATGCGACACTCACTTTCTTCCAACACTTTGGCACAGGCGTACTCGCCGTCGCCACTACATTGACCACAGTTCCTTGGGGCAACTTGCTGGTAAGACGAGCAGAGTGCGGCCAATTGGATTTGTTGTATTAAGGCTCCCTTGAGCCATTGGGCTGACGAGCCCTGGACCAGCACCTGCACGCCATGAGTGGTACTTTACCTGTTTATACTTTTCTGGCAGTCTACGCGGCACCCCCATACACTCACCTACTCCCTGCTGACGAGAGGCAACTACCTCGAAACACGTGTCCAGGGATTGCTAATGCGACACTCACTTTCTACCAACACTTTGGCACAGGCGTACTCGCAGTCGCCACTACATTGACCGCAGTTCCTTGGGGCAACTTGCTGGTAAGACGAGCAGAGTGCGGCCAATTGGATTTGTTGTATTAAGGCTCCCTTGAGCCATTGGGCTGACGAGCCCTGGACCAGCACCTGCACGCCATGAGTGGTACTTTACCTGTTTATACTTTTTTGGCAGTCTACGCGGCACCCCCATACACTCACCTACTCCCTGCTGACGAGAGGCAACTACCTCGAAACACGTGTCCAGGGATGGCTAATGCGACACTCACTTTCTTCCAACACTTTGGCACAGGCGTACTCGCCATCGCCACTACATTGACCACAGTTCCTTGGGGCAACTTGCTGGTAAGACGAGCAGAGTGCGGCCAATTGGATTTGTTGTATTAAGGCTCCCTTGAGCCATTGGGCTGACGAGCCCTGGACCAGCACCTGCACGCCATGAGTGGTACTTTACCTGTGTATACTTTTTTGGCAGTCTACACGGCACCCCCATACACTCACCTACTCCCTGCTGACGAGAGGCAACTACCTCGAAACACGTGTCCAGGGATGGCTAATGCGACACTCACTTTCTTCCAACACTTTGGCACAGGCGTACTCGCCGTCGCCACTACATTGACCACAGTTCCTTGGGGCAACTTGCTGGTAAGACGAGCAGAGTGCGGCCAATTGGATTTGTTGTATTAATTAAGGCTCCCTTGAGCCATTGGGCTGACGAGCCCTGGACCAGCATCTGCGCGCCATGAGTGGTACTTTACCTGTTTATCCTTTTTTGGTAGTCTACGTGGCACCCCCATACACTCACCTACTCCCTGCTGACGAGAGGCAACTACCTCGAAACACGTGTCCAGGGATGGCTAATGCGACACTCACTTTCTTCCAACACTTTGGCACAGGCGTACTCGCCGTCGCCACTACATTGACCACAGATCCTTGGGGCACCTTGCTCGTAAGACGAGCAGAGTGCGGCCAATTGGATTTGTTGTATTAAGGCTCCCTTGAGCCATTGGGCTGACGAGCCCTGGACCAGCACCTGCGCGCCATGAGTGGTACTTTACCTGTTTATACTTTTTTGGCAGTCTACGCGGCACCCCCATACACTCACCTACTCCCTGCTGACGAGAGGCAACTACCTCGAAACACGTGTCCAGGGATGGCTAATGCGACACTCACTTTCTTCCAACACTTTGGCACAGGCGTACTCGCCGTCGTCACTACATTGACCACAGTTCCTTGGGGCAACTTGCTGGTAAGACGAGCAGAGTGCGGCCAATTGGATTTGTTGTATTAAGGCTCCCTTGAGCCATTGGGCTGACGAGCCCTGGACCAGCACCTGCGCGCCATGAGTGGTACTTTACCTGTTTATACTTTTTTGGCAGTCTACGCGGCACCCCCATACACTCACCTACTCCCTGCTGATGAGAGGCAACTACCTCGAAACACTTGTCCAGGGATGGCTAATGCGACACTCACTTTCTTCCAACACTTTGGCACAGGCGTACTCGCCGTCGCCACTACATTGACCACAGTTCCTTGGGGCAACTTGCTGGTAAGACGAGCAGAGTGCGGCCAATTGGATTTGTTGTATTAAGGCTCCCTTGAGCCATTGGGCTGACGAGCCCTGGACCAGCACCTGCGCGCCATGAGTGGTACTTTACCTGTTTATACTTTTTTGGCAGTCTACGCGGCACCCCCATACACTCACCTACTCCCTGCTGACGAGAGGCAACTACCTCGAAACACGTGTCCAGGGATGGCTAATGTGACACTCACTTTCTTCCAACACTTTGGCACAGGCGTACTCGCCGTCGCCACTACATTGACCACAGTTCCTTGGGGCAACTTGCTGGTAAGACGAGCAGAGTGCGGCCAATTGGATTTGTTGTATTAAGGCTCCCTTGAGCCATTGGGCTGACGAGCCCTGGACCAGCACCTGCACGCCATGAGTGGTACTTTACCGGTTTATACTTTTTTGGCAGTCTACGCGGCACCCCCATACACTCACCTACTCCCTGCTGACGAGAGTCAACTACCTCAAAACACGTGTCTAGGGATTGCTAATGCGACACTCACTTTCTTCCAACACTTTGGCACAGGCGTACTCGCCGTCGCCACTACATTGACCACAGTTCCTTGGGGCAACTTGCTGGTAAGACGAGCAGAGTGCGGCCAATTGGATTTGTTGTATTAAGGCTCCCTTGAGCCATTGGGCTGACGAGCCCTGGACCAGCACCTGCACGCCATGAGTGGTACTTTACCTGTTTATACTTTTCTGGCAGTCTACGCGGCACCCCCATACACTCACCTACTCCCTGCTGACGAGAGGCAACTACCTCGAAACACGTGTCCAGGGATGGCTAATGTGACACTCACTTTCTTCCAACACTTTGGCACAGGCGTACTCGCCGTCGCAACTACATTGACCACAGTTCTTTGGGGCAACTTGCTGGTAAGATGAGCAGAGTGCGGCCAATTGGATTTGTTGTATTAAGGCTCCCTTGAGCCATTGGGCTGACGAGCCCTGGACCAGCACCTGCACGCCATGAGTGGTACTTTCCCAGTTTATAATTTTTTGGCAGTCTACGCGGCACCCCCATACACTCACCTACTCCCTGCTGACGAGAGGCAACTACCTCGAAAGACGTGTCCAGGGATGGCTAATGCGACAGTCACTTTCTTCCAACACTTTGGCACAGGCGTACTCGCTGTCGCCACTACATTGACCGCAGTTCCTTGGGGCAACTTGCTGGTAAGATGAGCAGAGTGCGGCCAATTGGATTTGTTGTATTAAGGCTCCCTTGAGCCATTGGGCTGACGAGCCCTGGACCAGCACCTGCGCGCCATGAGTGGTACTTTACCTGCTTATACTTTTTTGGCAGTCTACGCGGCAACCCCATACACTCACCTACTCCCTGCTGATGAGAGGCAACTACCTCGAAACACGTGTCCAGGGATGGCTAATGCGACACTCACTTTCTTCCAACACTTTGGCACAGGCGTACTCGCCGTCGCCACTACATTGACCACAGTTCCTTGGGGCAACTTGCTGGTAAGACGAGCAGAGTGCGGCCAATTGGATTTGTTGTATTAATTAAGGCTCCCTTGAGCCATTGGGCTGACGAGCCCTGGACCAGCGCATGCGCGCCATGAGTGGTACTTTACCTGTTTATACTTTTTTGGTAGTCTACGTGGCACCCCATACACTCACCTACTCCCTGCTGACGAGAGGCAACTACCTCGAAACACGTGTCCAGGGATGGCTAATGCGACACTCACTTTCTTCCAACACTTTGGCACAGGCGTACTCGCCGTCGCCACTACATTGACCACAGTTCCTTGGGGCAACTTGCTGGTAAGACGAGCAGAGTGCGGCCAATTGGATTTGTTGTATTAAGGCTCCCTTGAGCCATTGGGCTGACGAGCCCTGGACCAGCACCTGCGCGCCATAAGTGGTACTTTACCTGTTTACACTTTTTTGGCAGTCTACGCACCACCCCCATACACTCACCTACTCCCTGCTGACGAGAGGCAACTACCTCGAAACACGTATCCAGGGATGGCTAATGCGACACTCACTTTCTTCCAACACTTTGGCACAGGCGTACTCGCCATCGCCACTACATTGACCACAGTTCCTTGGGGCAACTTGCTGGTAAGACGAGCAGAGTGCGGCCAATTGGATTTGTTGTATTAAGGCTCCCTTGAGCCATTGGGCTGACGAGCCCTGGACCAGCACCTGCGCGCCATGAGGGGTACTTTACCTGTGTATACTTTTTTGGCAGTCTACGCGGCACCCCCATACACTCACCTACTCCCTGCTGACGAGAGGCAACTACCTCGAAACACGTGTCCAGGGATGGCTAATGCAACACTCACTTTCTTCCAACACTTTGGCACAGGCGTACTCGCCGTCGCCACTACATTGACCACAGTTCCTTGGGGCAACTTGCTGGTAAGACGAGCAGAGTGCGGCCAATTGGATTTGTTGTATTAAGGCTCCCTTGAGCCATTGGGCTGACGAGCCCTGGACCAGCACATGCGCGCCATGAGTGGTACTTTACCTATTAATACTTTTTTGGCAGTCTACGCGGCACCCCCATACACTCACCTTCTCCCTGCTGACGAGAGGCAACTACCTCGAAACACGTGTCCAGGGATGGCTAATGCGACACTCACTTTCTTCCAACACTTTGGCACAGGCGTACTCGCCGTCGCCACTACATTGACCACAGTTCCTTGGGGCAACTTGCTGGTAAGACGAGCAGAGTGCGGCCAATTGGATTTGTTGTATTAAGGCTCCCTTGAGCCATTGGGCTGACGAGCCCTGGACCAGCACCTGCGCGCCATGAGTGGTACTTTACCTGTTTATACTTTTTTGGCAGTCTACGCACCACCCCCATACACTCACCTACTCCCTGCTGACGAGAGGCAACTACCTCGAAACACGTGTCCAGGGATGGCTAATGCGACACTCACTTTCTTCCAACACTTTGGCACAGGCGTACTCGCCATCGCCACTACATTGACCACAGTTCCTTGGGGCAACTTGCTGGTAAGACGAGCAGAGTGCGGCCAATTGGATTTGTTGTATTAAGGCTCCCTTGAGCCATTGGGCTGACGAGCCCTGGACCAGCACCTGCGCGCCATGAGTGGTACTTTACCTGTGTATACTTTTTTGGCAGTCTACGCGGCACCCCCATACACTCACCTACTCCCTGCTGACGAGAGGCAACTACCTCGAAACACGTGTCCAGGGATGGCTAATGCGACACTCACTTTCTTCCAACACTTTGGCACAGGCGTACTCGCCGTCGCCACTACATTGACCACAGTTCCTTGATGCAACTGGCTGGTAAGACGAGCAGAGTGCGGCCAATTGGATTTGTTGTATTAATTAAGGCTCCCTTGAGCCATTGGGCTGACGAGCCCTGGACCAGCACCTGCGCGCCATGAGTGGTACTTTACCTGTTTATACTTTTTTGGCAGTCTACGCGGCACCCCCATACAGTCACCTACTCCCTGCTGACGAGAGGCAACTACCTCGAAACACGTGTCCAGGGATGGCTAATGCGACACTCACTTTCTTCCAACACTTTGGCACAGGCGTACTCGCCGTCGCCACTACATTGACCACAGTTCCTTGGGGCAACTTGCTGGTAAGACGAGCAGAGTGCGGCCAATTGCATTTGTTGTATTAAGGCTCCCTTGAGCCATTGGGCTGACGAGCCCTGGACCAGCACTTGCGCGCCATGAGTGGTACTTTACCTGTTTATACTTTTTTGGCAGTCTACGCAGCACCCCCATACACTCACCTACTCCCTGCAGACGAGAGGCAACTACCTCGAAACACGTGTCCAGGGATGGCTAATGCGACACTCACTTTCTTCCAACACTTTGGCACAAGCGTACTCGCCGTCGCCACTACATTGACCACAGTTCCTTGGGGCAACTTGCTGGTAAGACGAGCAGAGTGCGGCCAATTGGATTTGTTGTATTAAGGCTCCCTTGAGCCATTGGGCTGACGAGCCCTGGACCAGCACCTGCGCGCCATGAGTGGTACTTTACCTGTTTATACTTTTTTGGCAGTCTACGCGGCACCCCCATACACTCACCTACTTCCTGCTGATGAGAGGCAACTACCTCGAAACACGTGTCCAGGGATGGCTAATGCGACACTCACTTTCTTCCAACACTTTGGCACAGGCGTACTCGCCATCGCCACTACATTGACCACAGTTCCTTGGGGCAACTTGCTGGTAAGACGAGCAGAGTGCGGCCAATTGGATTTGTTGTATTAAGGCTCCCTTGAGCCATTGGGCTGACGAGCCCTGGACCAGCACCTGCGTGCCATGAGTGGTACTTTACCTGTTTATACTTTTTTGGCAGTCTACGCGGCACCCCCATACACTCACCTACTCCCTGCTGACGAGAGGCAACTACCTCGAAACACGTGTCCAGGGATGGCTAATGCGACACTCACTTTCTTCCAACACTTTGGCACAGGCGTACTCGCCGTCGCCACTACATTGACCACAGTTCCTTGGGGCAACTTGCTGGTAAGACGAGCAGAGTGCGGCCAATTGGATTTGTTGTATTAAGGCTCCCTTGAGCCATTGGGCTGACGAGCCCTGGACCAGCACCTGCGCGCCATGAGTGGTACTTTACCTGTTTATACTTATTTGGCAGTCTACGCGGCACCCCCATACACTCACCTACTCCCTGCTGACGAGAGGCAACTACCTCGAAACACGTGTCCAGGGATTGCTAATGCGACACTCACTTTCTTCCAACACTTTGGCACAGGCGTACTCGCTGTCGCCACTACATTGACCACAGTTCCTTGGGGAAACTTGCTGGTAAGACGAGCAGAGTGCGGCCAATTGGATTTGTTGTATTAAGGCTCCCTTGAGCCATTGGGCTGACGTGCCCTGGACCAGCACCTGCACGCCATGAGTGGTACTTTACCTGTTTATACTTTTTGGGCAGTCTACGCGGCACCCCCATACACTCACCTACTCCCTGCTGACGAGAGGCAACTACCTCGAAACACGTGTCCAGGGATGGCTAATGTGACACTCACTTTCTTCCAACACTTTGGCACAGGCGTACTCGCCGTCGCCACTACATTGACCACAGTTCCTTGGGGCAACTTGCTGGTAAGACGAGCAGAGTGCGGCCAATTGGATTTGTTGTATTAAGGCTCCCTTGAGCCATTGTGCTGACGAGCCCTGGACCAGCACTTGCGCGCCATGAGTGGTACTTTCCCAGTTTATACTTTTTTGGCAGTCTACGCGACACCCCCATACACTCACCTATTCCCTGCTGACGAGAGGCAACTACCTCGAAAGACGTGTCCAGGGATGGCTAATGCGACACTCACTTTCTTCCAACACTTTGGCACAGGCGTACTCGCCGTCGCCACTACATTGACCACAGTTCCTTGGGGCAACTTGCTGGTAAGATGAGCAGAGTGCGGCCAATTGGATTTGTTGTATTAAGGCTCCCTTCAGCCATTGGGCTGACGAGCCCTGGACCAGCACCTGCGCGCGATGAGTGGTACTTTACCTGTTTATACTTTTTTGGCAGTCTACACGGCACCCCCATACACTCACCTACTCCCTGCTGACGAGAGGCAACTACCTCGAAACACGTGTCCAGGGATGGCTAATGCGACACTCACTTTCTTCCAACACTTTGGCACAGGCGTACTCGCCGTCGCCACTACATTGACCACAGTTCCTTGGGGCAACTTGCTGGTAAGACGAGCAGAGTGCGGCCAATTGGATTTGTTGTATTAAGGCTCCCTTGAGCCATTGGGCTGACGAGCCCTGGACCAGCACCTGCGCGCCATGAGTGGTACTTTACCTGTTTATACTTTTTTGGCAGTCTACGCACCACCCCCATACACTCACCTACTCCCTGCTGACGAGAGGCAACTACCTCGAAACACGTGTCCAGGGATGGCTAATGCGACACTCACTTTCTTCCAACACTTTGGCACAGGCGTACTCGCCATCGCCACTACATTGACCACAGTTCCTTGGGGCAACTTGCTGGTAAGACGAGCAGAGTGCGGCCAATTGGATTTGTTGTATTAAGGCTCCCTTGAGCCATTGGGCTGACGAGCCCTGGACCAGCACCTGCGCACCATGAGTGGTACTTTACCTGTGTATACTTTTTTGGCAGTCTACGCGGCACCCCCATACACTCACCTACTCCCTGCTGACGAGAGGCAACTACCTCGAAACACGTGTCCAGGGATGGCTAATGCGACACTCACTTTCTTCCAACACTTTGGCACAGGCGTACTCGCCGTCGCCACTACATTGACCACAGTTCCTTGATGCAACTGGCTGGTAAGACGAGCAGAGTGCGGCCAATTGGATTTGTTGTATTAATTAAGGCTCCCTTGAGCCATTGGGCTGACAAGCCCTGGACCAGCACCTGCGCGCCATGAGTGGTACTTTACCTGTTTATACTTTTTTGGCAGTCTACGCGGCACCCCCATACAGTCACCTACTCCCTGCTGACGAGAGGCAACTACCTCGAAACACGTGTCCAGGGATGGCTAATGCGACACTCACTTTCTTCCAACACTTTGGCACAGGCGTACTCGCCGTCGCCACTACATTGACCACAGTTCCTTGGGGCAACTTGCTGGTAAGACGAGCAGAGTGCGGCCAATTGGATTTGTTGTATTAAGGCTCCCTTGAGCCATTGGGCTGACGATCCCTGGACCAGCACCTGCGCGCCATGAGTGGTACTTTACCTGTTTATACTTTTTTGGCAGTCTACGCAGCACCCCCATACACTCACCTACTCCCTGCAGACGAGAGGCAACTACCTCGAAACACGTGTCCAGGGATGGCTAATGCGACACTCACTTTCTTCCAACAGTTTGGCACAGGCGTACTCGCCATCGCCACTACATTGACCACAGTTCCTTGGGGCAACTTGCTGGTAAGACGAGCAGAGTGCGGCCAATTGGATTTGTTGTATTAAGGCTCCCTTGAGCCATTGGGCTGACGAGCCCTGGACCAGCACCTGCGCGCCATGAGTGGTACTTTACCTGGGTATACTTTTTTGGCAGTCTACACGGCACCCCCATACACTCACCTACTCCCTGCTGACGAGAGGCAACTACCTCGAAACACGTGTCCAGGGATGGCTAATGCGACACTCACTTTCTTCCAACACTTTGGCACAGGCGTACTCGCCGTCGCCACTACATTGACCACAGTTCCTTGGGGCAACTTGCTGGTAAGACGAGCAGAGTGCGGCCAATTGGATTTGTTGTATTAATTAAGGCTCCCTTGAGCCATTGGGCTGACGAGCCCTGGACCAGCACCTGCGCGCCATGAGTGGTACTTTACCTGTTTATCCTTTTTTGGTAGTCTACGTGGCACCCCCATACACTCACCTACTCCCTGCTGACGAGAGGCAACTACCTCGAAACACGTGATCAGGGATGGCTAATGCGACACTCACTTTCTTCCAACACTTTGGCACAGGCGTACTCGCCGTCGCCACTACATTGACCACAGTTCCTTGGGGCACCTTGCTCGTAAGACGAGCAGAGTGCGGCCAATTGGATTTGTTGTATTAAGGCTCCCTTGAGCCATTGGGCTGACGAGCCCTGGACCAGCACCTGCGCGCCATGAGTGGTACTTTACCTGTTTATACTTTTTTGGCAGTCTACGCGGCACCCCCATACACTCACCTACTCCCTGCTGACGAGAGGCAACTACCTCGAAACACGTGTCCAGGGATGGCTAATGCGACACTCACTTTCTTCCAACACTTTGGCACAGGCGTACTCGCCGTCGTCACTACATTGACCACAGTTCCTTGGGGCAACTTGCTGGTAAGACGAGCAGAGTGCGGCCAATTGGATTTGTTGTATTAAGGCTCCCTTGAGCCATTGGGCTGACGAGCCCTGGACCAGCACCTGCGCGCCATGAGTGGTACTTTACCTGTTTATTCTTTTTTGGCAGTCTACGCGGCACCCCCATACACTCACCTACTCCCTGCTGATGAGAGGCAACTACCTCGAAACACTTGTCCAGGGATGGCTAATGCGACACTCACTTTCTTCCAACACTTTGGCACAGGCGTACTCGCCGTCGCCACTACATTGACCACAGTTCCTTGGGGCAACTTGCTGGTAAGACGAGCAGAGTGCGGCCAATTGGATTTGTTGTATTAAGGCTCCCTTGAGCCATTGGGCTGACGAGCCCTGGACCAGCACCTGCGCGCCATGAGTGGTACTTTACCTGTTTATACTTTTTTGGCAGTCTACGCGGCACCCCCATACACTCACCTACTCCCTGCTGACGAGAGGCAACTACCTCGAAACACGTGTCCAGGGATGGCTAATGTGACACTCACTTTCTTCCAACACTTTGGCACAGGCGTATTCGCCGTCGCCACTACATTGACCACAGTTCCTTGGGGCAACTTGCTGGTAAGACGAGCAGAGTGCGGCCAATTGGATTTGTTGTATTAAGGCTCCCTTGAGCCATTGGGCTGACGAGCCCTGGACCAGCACCTGCACGCCATGAGTGGTACTTTACCTGTTTATACTTTTCTGGCAGTCTACGCGGCACCCCCATACACTCACCTACTCCCTGCTGACGAGAGGCAACTACCTCGAAACACGTGTCCAGGGATTGCTAATGCGACACTCACTTTCTACCAACACTTTGGCACAGGCGTACTCGCAGTCGCCACTACATTGACCGCAGTTCCTTGGGGCAACTTGCTGGTAAGACGAGCAGAGTGCGGCCAATTGGATTTGTTGTATTAAGGCTCCCTTGAGCCATTGGGCTGACGAGCCCTGGACCAGCACCTGCACGCCATGAGTGGTACTTTACCTGTTTATACTTTTTTGGCAGTCTACGCGGCACCCCCATACACTCACCTACTCCCTGCTGACGAGAGGCAACTACCTCGAAACACGTGTCCAGGGATGGCTAATGCGACACTCACTTTCTTCCAACACTTTGGCACAGGCGTACTCGCCATCGCCACTACATTGACCACAGTTCCTTGGGGCAACTTGCTGGTAAGACGAGCAGAGTGCGGCCAATTGGATTTGTTGTATTAAGGCTCCCTTGAGCCATTGGGCTGACGAGCCCTGGACCAGCACCTGCGCGCCATGAGTGGTACTTTACCTGTGTATACTTTTTTGGCAGTCTACACGGCACCCCCATACACTCACCTACTCCCTGCTGACGAGAGGCAACTACCTCGAAACACGTGTCCAGGGATGGCTAATGCGACACTCACTTTCTTCCAACACTTTGGCACAGGCGTACTCGCCGTCGCCACTACATTGACCACAGTTCCTTGGGGCAACTTGCTGGTAAGACGAGCAGAGTGCGGCCAATTGGATTTGTTGTATTAATTAAGGCTCCCTTGAGCCATTGGGCTGACGAGCCCTGGACCAGCATCTGCGCGCCATGAGTGGTACTTTACCTGTTTATACTTTTTTGGCAGTCTACGCGGCACCCCCATACACTCACCTACTCCCTGCTGATGAGAGGCAACTACCTCGAAACACTTGTCCAGGGATGGCTAATGCGACACTCACTTTCTTCCAACACTTTGGCACAGGCGTACTCGCCGTCGCCACTACATTGACCACAGTTCCTTGGGGCAACTTGCTGGTAAGACGAGCAGAGTGCGGCCAATTGGATTTGTTGTATTAAGGCTCCCTTGAGCCATTGGGCTGACGAGCCCTGGACCAGCACCTGCGCGCCATGAGTGGTACTTTACCTGTTTATACTTTTTTGGCAGTCTACGCGGCACCCCCATACACTCACCTACTCCCTGCTGACGAGAGGCAACTACCTCGAAACACGTGTCCAGGGATGGCTAATGTGACACTCACTTTCTTCCAAGACTTTGGCACAGGCGTACTCGCCGTCGCCACTACATTGACCACAGTTCCTTGGGGCAACTTGCTGGTAAGACGAGCAGAGTGCGGCCAATTGGATTTGTTGTATTAAGGCTCCCTTGAGCCATTGGGCTGACGAGCCCTGGACCAGCACCTGCACGCCATGAGTGGTACTTTACCGGTTTATACTTTTTTGGCAGTCTACGCGGCACCCCCATACACTCACCTACTCCCTGCTGACGAGAGTCAACTACCTCAAAACACGTGTCTAGGGATTGCTAACGCGACACTCACTTTCTTCCAACACTTTGGCACAGGCGTACTCGCCGTCGCAACTACATTGACCACAGTTCTTTGGGGCAACTTGCTGGTAAGATGAGCAGAGTGCGGCCAATTGGATTTGTTGTATTAAGGCTCCCTTGAGCCATTGGGCTGACGAGCCCTGGACCAGCACCTGCACGCCATGAGTGGTACTTTCCCAGTTTATAATTTTTTGGCAGTCTACGCGGCACCCCCATACACTCACCTACTCCCTGCTGACGAGAGGCAACTACCTCGAAAGACGTGTCCAGGGATGGCTAATGCGACAGTCACTTTCTTCCAACACTTTGGCACAGGCGTACTCGCTGTCGCCACTACATTGACCGCAGTTCCTTGGGGCAACTTGCTGGTAAGATGAGCAGAGTGCGGCCAATTGGATTTGTTGTATTAAGGCTCCCTTGAGCCATTGGGCTGACGAGCCCTGGACCAGCACCTGCGCGCCATGAGTGGTACTTTACCTGCTTATACTTTTTTGGCAGTCTACGCGGCAACCCCATACACTCACCTACTCCCTGCTGATGAGAGGCAACTACCTCGAAACACGTGTCCAGGGATGGCTAATGCGACACTCACTTTCTTCCAACACTTTGGCACAGGCGTACTCGCCGTCGCCACTACATTGACCACAGTTCCTTGGGGCAACTTGCTGGTAAGACGAGCAGAGTGCGGCCAATTGGATTTGTTGTATTAATTAAGGCTCCCTTGAGCCATTGGGCTGACGAGCCCTGGACCAGCGCATGCGCGCCATGAGTGGTACTTTACCTGTTTATACTTTTTTGGTAGTCTACGTGGCACCCCATACACTCACCTACTCCCTGCTGACGAGAGGCAACTACCTCGAAACACGTGTCCAGGGATGGCTAATGCGACACTCACTTTCTTCCAACACTTTGGCACAGGCGTACTCGCCGTCGCCACTACATTGACCACAGTTCCTTGGGGCAACTTGCTGGTAAGACGAGCAGAGTGCGGCCAATTGGATTTGTTGTATTAAGGCTCCCTTGAGCCATTGGGCTGACGAGCCCTGGACCAGCACCTGCGCGCCATAAGTGGTACTTTACCTGTTTACACTTTTTTGGCAGTCTACGCACCACCCCCATACACTCACCTACTCCCTGCTGACGAGAGGCAACTACCTCGAAACACGTATCCAGGGATGGCTAATGCGACACTCACTTTCTTCCAACACTTTGGCACAGGCGTACTCGCCATCGCCACTACATTGACCACAGTTCCTTGGGGCAACTTGCTGGTAAGACGAGCAGAGTGCGGCCAATTGGATTTGTTGTATTAAGGCTCCCTTGAGCCATTGGGCTGACGAGCCCTGGACCAGCACCTGCGCGCCATGAGGGGTACTTTACCTGTGTATACTTTTTTGGCAGTCTACGCGGCACCCCCATACACTCACCTACTCCCTGCTGACGAGAGGCAACTACCTCGAAACACGTGTCCAGGGATGGCTAATGCAACACTCACTTTCTTCCAACACTTTGGCACAGGCGTACTCGCCGTCGCCACTACATTGACCACAGTTCCTTGGGGCAACTTGCTGGTAAGACGAGCAGAGTGCGGCCAATTGGATTTGTTGTATTAAGGCTCCCTTGAGCCATTGGGCTGACGAGCCCTGGACCAGCACATGCGCGCCATGAGTGGTACTTTACCTATTAATACTTTTTTGGCAGTCTACGCGGCACCCCCATACACTCACCTTCTCCCTGCTGACGAGAGGCAACTACCTCGAAACACGTGTCCAGGGATGGCTAATGCGACACTCACTTTCTTCCAACACTTTGGCACAGGCGTACTCGCCGTCGCCACTACATTGACCACAGTTCCTTGGGGCAACTTGCTGGTAAGACGAGCAGAGTGCGGCCAATTGGATTTGTTGTATTAAGGCTCCCTTGAGCCATTGGGCTGACGAGCCCTGGACCAGCACCTGCGCGCCATGAGTGGTACTTTACCTGTTTATACTTTTTTGGCAGTCTACGCACCACCCCCATACACTCACCTACTCCCTGCTGACGAGAGGCAACTACCTCGAAACACGTGTCCAGGGATGGCTAATGCGACACTCACTTTCTTCCAACACTTTGGCACAGGCGTACTCGCCATCGCCACTACATTGACCACAGTTCCTTGGGGCAACTTGCTGGTAAGACGAGCAGAGTGCGGCCAATTGGATTTGTTGTATTAAGGCTCCCTTGAGCCATTGGGCTGACGAGCCCTGGACCAGCACCTGCGCGCCATGAGTGGTACTTTACCTGTGTATACTTTTTTGGCAGTCTACGCGGCACCCCCATACACTCACCTACTCCCTGCTGACGAGAGGCAACTACCTCGAAACACGTGTCCAGGGATGGCTAATGCGACACTCACTTTCTTCCAACACTTTGGCACAGGCGTACTCGCCGTCGCCACTACATTGACCACAGTTCCTTGATGCAACTGGCTGGTAAGACGAGCAGAGTGCGGCCAATTGGATTTGTTGTATTAATTAAGGCTCCCTTGAGCCATTGGGCTGACGAGCCCTGGACCAGCACCTGCGCGCCATGAGTGGTACTTTACCTGTTTATACTTTTTTGGCAGTCTACGCGGCACCCCCATACAGTCACCTACTCCCTGCTGACGAGAGGCAACTACCTCGAAACACGTGTCCAGGGATGGCTAATGCGACACTCACTTTCTTCCAACACTTTGGCACAGGCGTACTCGCCGTCGCCACTACATTGACCACAGTTCCTTGGGGCAACTTGCTGGTAAGACGAGCAGAGTGCGGCCAATTGCATTTGTTGTATTAAGGCTCCCTTGAGCCATTGGGCTGACGAGCCCTGGACCAGCACTTGCGCGCCATGAGTGGTACTTTACCTGTTTATACTTTTTTGGCAGTCTACGCAGCACCCCCATACACTCACCTACTCCCTGCAGACGAGAGGCAACTACCTCGAAACACGTGTCCAGGGATGGCTAATGCGACACTCACTTTCTTCCAACACTTTGGCACAAGCGTACTCGCCGTCGCCACTACATTGACCACAGTTCCTTGGGGCAACTTGCTGGTAAGACGAGCAGAGTGCGGCCAATTGGATTTGTTGTATTAAGGCTCCCTTGAGCCATTGGGCTGACGAGCCCTGGACCAGCACCTGCGCGCCATGAGTGGTACTTTACCTGTTTATACTTTTTTGGCAGTCTACGCGGCACCCCCATACACTCACCTACTTCCTGCTGATGAGAGGCAACTACCTCGAAACACGTGTCCAGGGATGGCTAATGCGACACTCACTTTCTTCCAACACTTTGGCACAGGCGTACTCGCCATCGCCACTACATTGACCACAGTTCCTTGGGGCAACTTGCTGGTAAGACGAGCAGAGTGCGGCCAATTGGATTTGTTGTATTAAGGCTCCCTTGAGCCATTGGGCTGACGAGCCCTGGACCAGCACCTGCGCGCCATGAGTGGTACTTTACCTGTTTATACTTTTTTGGCAGTCTACGCAGCACCCCCATACACTCACCTACTCCCTGCTGACGAGAGGCAACTACCTCGAAACACGTGTCCAGGGATGGCTAATGCGACACTCACTTTCTTCCAACACTTTGGCACAGGCGTACTCGCCGTCGCCACTACATTGACCACAGTTCCTTGGGGCAACTTGCTGGTAAGACGAGCAGAGTGCGGCCAATTGGATTTGTTGTATTAAGGCTCCCTTGAGCCATTGGGCTGACGTGCCCTGGACCAGCACCTGCACGCCATGAGTGGTACTTTACCTGTTTATACTTTTTGGGCAGTCTACGCGGCACCCCCATACACTCACCTACTCCCTGCTGACGAGAGGCAACTACCTCGAAACACGTGTCCAGGGATGGCTAATGTGACACTCACTTTCTTCCAACACTTTGGCACAGGCGTACTCGCCGTCGCCACTACATTGACCACAGTTCCTTGGGGCAACTTGCTGGTAAGACGAGCAGAGTGCGGCCAATTGGATTTGTTGTATTAAGGCTCCCTTGAGCCATTGTGCTGACGAGCCCTGGACCAGCACTTGCGCGCCATGAGTGGTACTTTCCCAGTTTATACTTTTTTGGCAGTCTACGCGACACCCCCATACACTCACCTATTCCCTGCTGACGAGAGGCAACTACCTCGAAAGACGTGTCCAGGGATAGCTAATGCGACACTCACTTTCTTCCAACACTTTGGCACAGGCGTACTCGCCGTCGCCACTACATTGACCACAGTTCCTTGGGGCAACTTGCTGGTAAGATGAGCAGAGTGCGGCCAATTGGATTTGTTGTATTAAGGCTCCCTTCAGCCATTGGGCTGACGAGCCCTGGACCAGCACCTGCGCGCCATGAGTGGTACTTTACCTGTTTATACTTTTTTGGCAGTCTACACGGCACCCCCATACACTCACCTACTCCCTGCTGACGAGAGGCAACTACCTCGAAACACGTGTCCAGGGATGGCTAATGCGACACTCACTTTCTTCCAACACTTTGGCACAGGCGTACTCGCCGTCGCCACTACATTGACCACAGTTCCTTGGGGCAACTTGCTGGTAAGACGAGCAGAGTGCGGCCAATTGGATTTGTTGTATTAAGGCTCCCTTGAGCCACTGGGCTGACGAGCCCTGGACCAGCACCTGCGCGCCATGAGTGGTACTTTACCTGTTTATACTTTTTTGGCAGTCTACGCACCACCCCCATACACTCACCTACTCCCTGCTGACGAGAGGCAACTACCTCGAAACACGTGTCCAGGGATGGCTAATGCGACACTCACTTTCTTCCAACACTTTGGCACAGGCGTACTCGCCATCGCCACTACATTGACCACAGTTCCTTGGGGCAACTTGCTGGTAAGACGAGCAGAGTGCGGCCAATTGGATTTGTTGTATTAAGGCTCCCTTGAGCCATTGGGCTGACGAGCCCTGGACCAGCACCTGCGCGCCATGAGTGGTACTTTACCTGTGTATACTTTTTTGGCAGTCTACGCGGCACCCCCATACACTCACCTACTCCCTGCTGACGAGAGGCAACTACCTCGAAACACGTGTCCAGGGATGGCTAATGCGACACTCACTTTCTTCCAACACTTTGGCACAGGCGTACTCGCCGTCGCCACTACATTGACCACAGTTCCTTGATGCAACTGGCTGGTAAGACGAGCAGAGTGCGGCCAATTGGATTTGTTGTATTAATTAAGGCTCCCTTGAGCCATTGGGCTGACGAGCCCTGGACCAGCACCTGCGCGCCATGAGTGGTACTTTACCTGTTTATACTTTTTTGGCAGTCTACGCGGCACCCCCATACAGTCACCTACTCCCTGCTGACGAGAGGCAACTACCTCGAAACACGTGTCCAGGGATGGCTAATGCGACACTCACTTTCTTCCAACACTTTGGCACAGGCGTACTCGCCGTCGCCACTACATTGACCACAGTTCCTTGGGGCAACTTGCTGGTAAGACGAGCAGAGTGCGGCCAATTGGATTTGTTGTATTAAGGCTCCCTTGAGCCATTGGGCTGACGATCCCTGGACCAGCACCTGCGCGCCATGAGTGGTACTTTACCTGTTTATACTTTTTTGGCAGTCTACGCAGCACCCCCATACACTCACCTACTCCCTGCAGACGAGAGGCAACTACCTCGAAACACGTGTCCAGGGATGGCTAATGCGACACTCACTTTCTTCCAACACTTTGGCACAGGCGTACTCGCCGTCGCCACTACATTGACCACAGTTCCTTGGGGCAACTTGCTGGTAAGACGAGCAGAGTGCGGCCAATTGGATTTGTTGTATTAAGGCTCCCTTGAGCCATTGGGCTGACGAGCCCTGGACCAGCACCTGCGTGCCATGAGTGGTACTTTACCTGTTTATACTTTTTTGGCAGTCTACGTGGCACCCCCATACTCTCACCTACTCCCTGCTGATGAGAGGCAACTACCTCGAAACACGTGTCCAGGGATGGCTAATGCGACACTCACTTTCTTCCAACACTTTGGCACAGGCGTACTCGCCATCGCCACTACATTGACCACAGTTCCTTGGGGCAACTTGCTGGTAAGACGAGCAGAGTGCGGCCAATGGGATTTGTTGTATTAAGGCTCCCTTGAGCCATTGGGCTGACGAGCCCTGGACCAGCACCTGCGCGCCATGAGTGGTACTTTACCTGTTTATACTTTTTTGGCAGTCTACGCGGCACCCCCATACACTCACCTACTCCCTGCTGACGGGAGGCAACTACCTCGAAACACGTGTCCAGGGATGGCTAATGCGACACTCACTTTCTTCCAACACTTTGGCACAGGCGTACTCGCCGTCGCCACTACATTGACCACAGTTCCTTGGGGCAACTTGCTGGTAAGACGAGCAGAGTGCGGCCAATTGGATTTGTTGTATTAAGGCTCCCTTGAGCCATTGGGCTGACGAGCCCTGGACCAGCACCTGCGCGCCATGAGTGGTACTTTACCTGTTTATACTTATTTGGCAGTCTACGCGGCACCCCCATACACTCACCTACTCCCTGCTGACGAGAGGCAACTACCTCGAAACACGTGTCCAGGGATTGCTAATGCGACACTCACTTTCTTCCAACACTTTGGCACAGGCGTACTCGCCGTCGCCACTACATTGACCACAGTTCCTTGGGGAAACTTGCTGGTAAGACGAGCAGAGTGCGGCCAATTGGATTTGTTGTATTAAGGCTCCCTTGAGCCATTGGGCTGACGAGCCCTGTACCAGCACCTGCACGCCATGAGTGGTACTTTCCCAGTTTATACTTTTTTGGCAGTCTACGCGACACCCCCATACACTCACCTACTCCCTGCTGACGAGAGGCAACTACCTCGAAAGACGTGTCCAGGGATGGCTAATGCGACACTCACGTTCTTCCAACACTTTGGCACAGGCGTACTCGCCGTCGCCACTACATTGACCACGGTTCCTTGGGGCAACTTGCTGGTAAGATGAGCAGAGTGCGGCCAATTGGATTTGTTGTATTAAGGCTCCCTTGAGCCATTGGGCTGACGAGCCCTGGACCAGCACCTGCGCGCCATGAGTGGTACTTTACCTGTTTATACTTTATTGGCAGTCTACACGGCACCCCCATACACTCACCTACTCCCTGCTGACGAGAGGCAACTACCTCGAAACACGTGTCCAGGGATGGCTAATGCGACACTCACTTTCTTCCAACACTTTGGCACAGGCGTACTCGCCGTCGCCACTACATTGACCACAGTTCCTTGATGCAAATGGCTGGTAAGACGAGCAGAGTGCGGCCAATTGGATTTGTTGTATTAATTAAGGCTCCCTTGAGCCATTGGGCTGACGAGCCCTGGACCAGCACCTGCGCGCCATGAGTGGTACTTTACCTGTTTATACTTTTTTGGCAGTCTACGCACCACCCCCATACACTCACCTACTCCCTGCTGACGAGAGGCAACTACCTCGAAACACGTGTCCAGGGATGGCTAATGCGACACTCACTTTCTTCCAACACTTTGGCACAGGCGTACTCGCCGTCGCCACTACATTGACCACAGTTCCTTGGGGCAACTTGCTGGTAAGACGAGCAGAGTGCGGCCAATTGGATTTGTTGTATTAAGGCTCCCTTGAGCCATTGGGCTGACGAGCCCTGGACCAGCACCTGCGCGCCATGAGTGGTATTTTACCTGTTTATACTTTTTTGGCAGTCTACGCGGCACCCCCATACACTCACCTACTCCCTGCTGATGAGAGGCAACTACCTCGAAACACGTGTCCAGGGATGGCTAATGCGACACTCACTTTCTTCCAACACTTTGGCACAGGCGTACTCGCCATCGCCACTACATTGACCACAGTTCCTTGGGGCAACTTGCTGGTAAGACGAGCAGAGTGCGGCCAATTGGATTTGTTGTATTAAGGCTCCCTTGAGCCATTGGGCTGACGAGCCCTGGACCAGCACCTGCGCGCCATGAGTGGTACTTTACCTGTTTATACTTTTTTGGCAGTCTACGTGGCACCCCCATACACTCACCTACTCCCTGCTGACGAGAGGCAACTACCTCGAAACACGTGTCCAGGGATGGCTAATGCGACACTCACTTTCTTCCAACACTTTGGCACAGGCGTACTCGCCGTCGCCACTACATTGACCACAGTTCCTTGGGGCAACTTGCTGGTAAGACGAGCAGAGTGCGGCCAATTGGATTTGTTGTATTAAGGCTCCCTTGAGCCATTGGGCTGACGAGCCCTGGACCAGCACCTGCGCGCCATGAGTGGTACTTTACCTGTTTATACTTATTTGGCAGTCTACGCGGCACCCCCATACACTCACCTACTCCCTGCTGACGAGAGGCAACTACCTCGAAACACGTGTCCAGGGATGGCTAATGTGACACTCACTTTCTTCCAACACTTTGGCACAGGCGTACTCGCCGTCGCCACTACATTGACCACAGTTCCTTGGGGCAACTTGCTGGTAAGACGAGCAGAGTGCGGCCAATTGGATTTGTTGTATTAAGGCTCCCTTCAATCAATCAATCATCAATCAATCAGTGACACTTATAAAGCGCGCTACATACCCGTAGGGTCTCAAGGCGCTGGGGGGGGGGAGCCGCTACTGCTCGAACAGCCAGGTCTTCAGCTTCTTCCTGAAGGAGAGGTGGTCTTGGGTCAGGCGCAGGTCGGTCGGGAGGGAGTTCCAGGTCTTGGCGGCCAGGTAGGAGAAGGACCTACCTCCTGTAGTCGCTCTTCGGATGCGGGGGACGGCGGCGAGGGCGTGGTTGGCTGATCGGAGGTGGCGTTTGGGAGCGTAGAAGTTGATCCGGCTGTTGAGGTAGCTCGGGCCTTGGTCGTGTAGGGCTTTGTGTGCGTGGGTGAGGAGGCGGAAGGTGATTCTTTTGTTGACGGGGAGCCAGTGAAGGTCTCTCAGATGTCCGGAGATGTGGCTGGTTCGTGGGATGTCGAGGATGAGTCTGGCTGAGGCGTTCTGGATCCGCTGGAGTCTCTTCTGGAGCTTGGCGGTGGTACCGGCGTAGAGGGCGTTGCCGTAGTCCAGTCGGCTGGTGACGAGGGCCTGGGTGACGGTCTTCCTGGTCTCGGTGGGGATCCACCAGAAGATCTTCCGTAGGATGTTGAAGCATGCCGAGGAGACGTTGTTGACTTGCCTGGTCATGGAGAGGGAGGAGTCCAGGATGAAGCCCAGGTTGCGTGCATGGTCTGTCGGTTTGGGTGCGGCGCCCAGGGCGGGAGGCCACCAGGAGTCGTCCCAGGCGGAGGGAGAGGAGCCCAGGATGAGGACCTCCGTCTTGTCCGAGTTCAGTTTCAGGCGGCTGGTCGTCATCCACTCGGCTACCTCTTTCATCCCTTCGTGCAGGTTGGCTCTGGCGGCGGCGGGGTCGTTGGTCAGGGAGAGGATCAGCTGGGTGTCGTCGGCGTAGGAGATTATGCTGAGGTTGTGTTTGCGTACGATGGCCGCGAGGGGGCTCATGTAGACGTTGAAGAGGGTGGGGCTCAGAGATGATCCTTGGGGGACGCCGCAGATGACTTCGGTGGCCTCTGACTTGTACGGTGGTAGGCGGACTCTCTGTGTTCTCCCGTCGAGGAAGGAGATGATCCATTCCAGCGCCTTGTCCTGGATTCCGACGTTGCTGAGGCGCCGTACTAGGGTGCGGTGGCAGACCGTGTCGAATGCCGCGGAGAGGTCCAGGAGGATGAGGGCCGCTGTTTCTCCGTTGTCCATCAGGGCTCGGATGTCATCGGTGGCGGCGATGAGGGCGGTCTCGGTGCTGTGGTTGGCTCGGAAGCCGGACTGTGAGGGGTCGAGGGATCCGTTCGTCTCGAGGAAAGCGGCCATCTGCTTGTTGACGGTCTTCTCGATGACTTTGGCTGGAAACGGGAGGAGCGAGATGGGGCGGTAATTCTTGAGGTCGGTGGGGTCCGCTGTTGGTTTCTTGAGTAGAGCGCTGAGTTCGGCGTGTTTCCAGCTCTCGGGGAAGATGGTGGTGTCGAAGGATGTGTTGATGATGTCACGCAGGTGGGGTGCGATGACAGCGTCGGCCTTGTTGAAGACGTGGTGAGGGCAGGGGTCGGTCGGTGATCCGGAGTGGATGGAGTTCATCGTGCGGATGGTGTCTTCGGTGCTGATCGGGGTCCAGGCGTGGAGGGTGGTGGTGGGGGGTGGTTGTTCGGTCATGGTGTGCGTTGGTTGGTTGTTGAAGCTGTTGTGTATGTCCGCGATCTTGTTGTGGAAGTATGAAGCCAGGGAGTTGCAGAGGTCTTGCGATGGGGTGATGTCGTTGTTTCCTGCGCTGGGGTTGGAAAGCTCTTTGACGATGTTGAAGAGTTCCTTGCAGTTGTGTGCGTTGTTGTCCAACCGGTCCTTGAATGCTGTTTTCTTGGCGGCGCGGATCAGCTGGTGGTGTTTCCGGGTGGCAAGTTTGAAGGAGGTCCTGTTGTCCGGTGTCGGTTCCCTTCTCCAGACTTTCTCGAGGGCTCGGCAGTTCTTCTTGGAGCTCTTGAGTTCGTCGGTGAACCATGGGGCTTTCTTGCTGCCGGGTCTGCTGGGCGGGGTCCTCAGTGGGGCGAGTTCGTCCGCGCAGTTGCTGATCCACTTCGTGAGGTTGTCGGCGGCCTGGCTGGGGTTCGCTGAGCAGGCAGGAGGGTGCTGGCTCAGGGAGGTGGCGAGCTGGTCTGCTGTGATCTTGTTCCAGCTTCTGCGGGCGGCCTGTTGCTGGTGGTGGTGGGTCGTTGTTTTCTTGAAGGTGAAGTGGACGCAGCTGTGGTCCGTCCATTGAAGCTCTGTGGCGTGGCTGAAGTCGATGTCCTTGCTGGATGAGAAGACAGCGTCGAGTGTGTGTCCGGCGAGGTGGGTGGGGGTGGACACCAGTTGCTTGAGTCCCAGGTTGGCGAGGTTGTCGAGCAGGGTGCTGGTGTTGCGGTCGTTGTTGTTCTCCAGATGGAAGTTGAGGTCTCCCAGGAGGATGTAGTCAGCGGAGGGGAGGGCATGCGGGCTGACGAAGTCGGCGATGTCCTCGCTGAATTGTGTGCGTGGTCCAGGGGGTCGGTAGATCAGGGTGCCTCTGAGGGTGGTGTTCGGGTTGGTGTGGATCTGGAAATGCAGGTGTTCGGCGGTGGTCAGGGAGTTGTCGGTGCTGGTCGTGAGACGGATGGTGCTCCTGTGGACGATGGCGATGCCTCCTCCCATCTGGTTGGCGTTTCGGTCCCTCCGGACGATCTTGTAGCCCTCTGGGATGGCGATGGCGATGTCGGGAGCTGAGGAGGCGTTCATCCAGGTCTCCGTGAGGAAGGCAACGTCTGGAGCTGTGGTGTCGAGGAGGTTCCAGAGTTCGATGGCATGTCTGTGGACGGAGCGTGTGTTGATCAGGATGCACTTGAGGTGGGTGCTGCTGGTGTTCGGCTTGGTGGGTGCTGGTGCGAGGCAGGTCCGGATGCAGGTGAACTTGCAGGCGAGGCAGCTGAAGGGTCCGTGGGTGTGTCGTGGTGTGGCTTGGTGGCATTCTGGGAGTCGGCCGGTGTTGAGTGCGCTGAGGGTGGCGGCTGAGTACGTCCTGCGGGTCGGTCGGGGTCTTCGAGGTCCAGGGGTCCTGGCGCTGGTCGCGGTCCGGTCGCGGACGGGCGCAGACGGGCTTACCTTTGGCGCGCCTTCGGCGCACAATCGGCGCGCCCGCTGCGCGTGACCGCTGCGCGTTCGCACGGTCGCCATTTAAGGCGAAGTGCGCGGGTGGGCGGAGCAGCTGGGAGGCGGGAGCGGGGAGGGTACAGAATAGAAAAGGGGCGGGGAAAAGCGGCGGTGGCGGGAAGGGAGGGCGGAGGGCGGCGAGGTAGGCGGACAACAAGGAAGGAAACCACAACACGGGGGAAATAAAAATTATACAGAATGGGCACAAATTCTCAACAAAACAAGGAAAAACAAGGAAAAAACCAAAGTTATATCAAACAGGCACAAATGTTGGACAAAACAAGGGCAAAAACAACCGCAGCGGCGCCCGCCGGCAATCGGCAAAACGAGGCAGCAGCGAGGCAGAGGGCAGGCAAGGGGCACACGCAGCAGCTGGTGGCCGTGCGGCGCGGGGGTGTCCCACAAGTGGGTCACACTCACCTGCGTCGCACGGTCGCCATTTAAGGCCAAGTGCGCGGGTGGGCGGAGCAGCTGGGAGGCGGGAGCGGGGAGGGTACAGAATAGAAAAGGGGCGGGGAAAAGCGGCGGTGGCGGGAAGGGAGGGCGGAGGGCGGCGAGGTAGGCGGACAACAAGGAAGGAAACCACAACACGGGGGAAATAAAAATTATACAGAACGGGCACAAATTCTCAACAAAACAAGGAAAAACAAGGAAAAAACCAAAGTTATATCAAACAGGCACAAATGTTGGACAAAACAAGGGCAAAAACAACCGCAGCGGCGCCCGCCGGCAATCGGCAAAACGAGGCAGCAGCGAGGCAGAGGGCAGGCAAGGGGCACACGCAGCAGCTGGTGGCCGTGCGGCGCGGGGGTGTCCCACAAGTGGGTTACACTCACCTGCGTGCACACGGTCGCCATTTAAGGCCAAGTGCGCGGGTGGGCGGAGCAGCTGGGAGGCGGGAGCGGGGAGGGTACAGAATAGAAAAGGGGCGGGGAAAAGCGGCGGTGGCGGGAAGGGAGGGCGGAGGGCGGCGAGGTAGGCGGACAACAAGGAAGGAAACCACAACACGGGGGAAATAAAAATTATACAGAACGGGCACAAATTCTCAACAAAACAAGGAAAAACAAGGAAAAAACCAAAGTTATATCAAACAGGCACAAATGTTGGACAAAACAAGGGCAAAAACAACCGCAGCGGCGCCCGCCGGCAATCGGCAAAACGAGGCAGCAGCGAGGCAGAGGGCAGGCAAGGGGCACACGCAGCAGCTGGTGGCCGTGCGGCGCGGGGGTGTCCCACAAGTGGGTCACACTCACCTGCGTCGCACGGTCGCCATTTAAGGCCAAGTGCGCGGGTGGGCGGAGCAGCTGGGAGGCGGGAGCGGGGAGGGTACAGAATAGAAAAGGGGCGGGGAAAAGCGGCGGTGGCGGGAAGGGAGGGCGGAGGGCGGCGAGGTAGGCGGACAACAAGGAAGGAAACCACAACACGGGGGAAATAAAAATTATACAGAACGGGCACAAATTCTCAACAAAACAAGGAAAAACAAGGAAAAAACCAAAGTTATATCAAACAGGCACAAATGTTGGACAAAACAAGGGCAAAAACAACCGCAGCGGCGCCCGCCGACAATCGGCAAAACGAGGCAGCAGCGAGGCAGAGGGCAGGCAAGGGGCACACGCAGCAGCTGGTGGCCGTGCGGCGCGGGGGTGTCCCACAAGTGGGTTACACTCACCTGCGTCGCACGGTCGCCATTTAAGGCCAAGTGCGCGGGTGGGCGGAGCAGCTGGGAGGCGGGAGCGGGGAGGGTACAGAATAGAAAAGGGGCGGGGAAAAGCGGCGGTGGCGGGAAGGGAGGGCGGAGGGCGGCGAGGTAGGCGGACAACAAGGAAGGAAACCACAACACGGGGGAAATAAAAATTATACAGAACGGGCACAAATTCTCAACAAAACAAGGAAAAACAAGGAAAAAACCAAAGTTATATCAAACAGGCACAAATGTTGGACAAAACAAGGGCAAAAACAACCGCAGCGGCGCCCGCCGGCAATCGGCAAAACGAGGCAGCAGCGAGGCAGAGGGCAGGCAAGGGGCACACGCAGCAGCTGGTGGCCGTGCGGCGCGGGGGTGTCCCCCTTGAGCCATTGTGCTGACGAGCCCTGGACCAGCACCTGCGCGCCATGAGTGGTACTTTCCCAGTTTATACTTTTTTGGCAGTCTACGCGACACCCCCATACACTCACCTACTCCCTGCTGACGAGAGGCAACTACCTCGAAAGACGTGTCCAGGGATGGCTAATGCGACACTCACTTTCTTCCAACACTTTGGCACAGGCGTACTCGCCGTCGCCACTACATTGACCACCGTTCCTTGGGGCAACTTGCTGGTAAGATGAGCAGAGTGCGGCCAATTGGATTTGTTGTATTAAGGCTCCCTTGAGCCATTGGGCTGACGAGTCCTGGACCAGCACCTGCGCGCCATGAGTGGTACTTTACCTGTTTATACTTTTTTGGCAGTCTACACGGCACCCCCATACACTCACCTACTCCCTGCTGACGAGAGGCAACTACCTCGAAACACGTGTCCAGGGATGGCTAATGCGACACTCACTTTCTTCCAACACTTTGGCACAGGCGTACTCGCCGTCGCCACTACATTGACCACAGTTCCTTGGGGCAACTTGCTGGTAAGACGAGCAGAGTGCGGCCAATTGGATTTGTTGTATTAGGCTCCCTTGAGCCATTGGGCTGACGAGCCCTGGACCAGCACCTGCGCGCCATGAGTGGTACTTTACCTGTTTATACTTTTTTGGCAGTCTACGCACCACCCCCATACACTCACCTACTCCCTGCTGACGAGAGGCAACTACCTCGAAACACGTGTCCAGGGATGGCTAATGCGACACTCACTTTCTTCCAACACTTTGGCACAGGCGTACTCGCCATCGCCACTACATTGACCACAGTTCCTTGGGGCAACTTGCTGGTAAGACGAGCAGAGTGCGGCCAATTGGATTTGTTGTATTAAGGCTCCCTTGAGCCATTGGGCTGACGAGCCCTGGACCAGCACCTGCGCGCCATGAGTGGTACTTTACCTGTGTATACTTTTTTGGCAGTCTACGCTGCACCCCCATACACTCACCTACTCCCTGCTGACGAGAGGCAACTACCTCGAAACACGTGTCCAGGGATGGCTAATGCGACACTCACTTTCTTCCAACACTTTGGCACAGGCGTACTCGCCGTCGCCACTACATTGACCACAGTTCCTTGATGCAACTGGCTGGTAAGACGAGCAGAGTGCGGCCAATTGGATTTGTTGTATTAATTAAGGCTCCCTTGAGCCATTGGGCTGACGAGCCCTGGACCAGCACCTGCGCGCCATGAGGGGTACTTTACCTGTTTATACTTTTTTGGCAGTCTACGCGGCACCCCCATACAGTCACCTACTCCCTGCTGACGAGAGGCAACTACCTCGAAACACGTGTCCAGGGATGGCTAATGCGACACTCACTTTCTTCCAACACTTTGGCACAGGCGTACTCGCCGTCGCCACTACATTGACCACAGTTCCTTGGGGCAACTTGCTGGTAAGACGAGCAGAGTGCGGCCAATTGGATTTGTTGTATTAAGGCTCCCTTGAGCCATTGGGCTGACGAGCCCTGGACCAGCACCTGCGCGCCATGAGTGGTACTTTACCTGTTTATACTTTTTTGGCAGTCTACGCAGCACCCCCATACACTCACCTACTCCCTGCAGACGAGAGGCAACTACCTCGAAACACGTGTCCAGGGATGGCTAATGCGACACTCACTTTCTTCCAACACTTTGGCACAGGCGTACTCGCCGTCGCCACTACATTGACCACAGTTCCTTGGGGCAACTTGCTGGTAAGACGAGCAGAGTGCGGCCAATTGGATTTGTTGTATTAAGGCTCCCTTGAGCCATTGGGCTGACGAGCCCTGGACCAGCACCTGCGCGCCATGAGTGGTACTTTACCTTTTTATACTTTTTTGGCAGTCTACGCGGCACCCCCATACACTCACCTACTCCCTGCTGATGAGAGGCAACTACCTCGAAACACGTGTCCAGGGATGGCTAATGCGACACTCACTTTCTTCCAACACTTTGGCACAGGCGTACTCGCCATCGCCACTACATTGACCACAGTTCCTTGGGGCAACTTGCTGGTAAGACGAGCAGAGTGCGGCCAATTGGATTTGTTGTATTAAGGCTCCCTTGAGCCATTGGGCTGACGAGCCCTGGACCAGCACCTGCGCGCCATGAGTGGTACTTTACCTGTTTATACTTTTTTGGCAGTCTACGCAGCACCCCCATACACTCACCTACTCCCTGCTGACGAGAGGCAACTACCTCGAAACACGTGTCCAGGGATGGCTAATGCGACACTCACTTTCTTCCAACACTTTGGCACAGGCGTACTCGCCGTCGCCACTACATTGACCACAGTTCCTTGGGGCAACTTGCTGGTAAGACGAGCAGAGTGCGGCCAATTGGATTTGTTGTATTAAGGCTCCCTTGAGCCATTGGGCTGACGAGCCCTGGACCAGCACCTGCGCGCCATGAGTGGTACTTTACCTGTTTATACTTATTTGGCAGTCTACGCGGCACCCCCATACACTCACCTACTCCCTGCTGACGAGAGGCAACTACCTCGAAACACGTGTCCAGGGATTGCTAATGCGACACTCACTTTCTTCCAACACTTTGGCACAGGCGTACTCGCCGTCGCCACTACATTGACCACAGTTCCTTGGGGAAACTTGCTGGTAAGACGAGCAGAGTGCGGCCAATTGGATTTGTTGTATTAAGGCTCCCTTGAGCCATTGGGCTGACGAGCCCTGTACCAGCACCTGCACGCCATGAGTGGTACTTTACCTGTTTATACTTTTTTGGCAGTCTACGCGGCACCCCCATACACTCACCTACTCCCTGCTGACGAGAGGCAACTACCTCGAAACACGTGTCCAGGGATGGCTAATGTGACACTCACTTTCTTCCAACACTTTGGCACAGGCGTACTCGCCGTCGCCACTACATTGACCACAGTTCCTTGGGGCAACTTGCTGGTAAGACGAGCAGAGTGCGGCCAATTGGATTTGTTGTATTAAGGCTCCCTTGAGCCATTGGGCTGACGCGCCCTGGACCAGCACCTGCGCGCCATGAGTGGTACTTTCCCAGTTTATACTTTTTTGGCAGTCTACGCGACACCCCCATACACTCACCTACTCCCTGCTGACGAGAGGCAACTACCTCGAAAGACGTGTCCAGGGATGGCTAATGCGACACTCACTTTCTTCCAACACTTTGGCACAGGCGTACTCGCCGTCGCCACTACATTGACCACAGTTCCTTGGGGCAACTTGCTGGTAAGATGAGCAGAGTGCGGCCAATTGGATTTGTTGTATTAAGGCTCCCTTGAGCCATTGGGCTGACGAGCCCTGGACCAGCACCTGTGCGCCATGAGTGGTACTTTACCTGTTTATACTTTATTGGCAGTCTACACGGCACCCCCATACACTCACCTACTCTCTGCTGACGAGAGGCAACTACCTCGAAACACGTGTCCAGGGATGGCTAATGCGACACTCACTTTCTTCCAACACTTTGGCACAGGCGTACTCGCCGTCGCCACTACATTGACCACAGTTCCTTGATGCAAATGGCTGGTAAGACGAGCAGAGTGCGGCCAATTGGATTTGTTGTATTAATTAAGGCTCCCTTGAGCCATTGGGCTGACGAGCCCTGGACCAGCACCTGCGCGCCATGAGTGGTACTTTACCTGTTTATACTTTTTTGGCAGTCTACGCACCACCCCCATACACTCACCTACTCCCTGCTGACGAGAGGCAACTACCTCGAAACACGTGTCCAGGGATGGCTAATGCGACACTCACTTTCTTCCAACACTTTGGCACAGGCGTACTCGCCGTCGCCACTACATTGACCACAGTTCCTTGGGGCAACTTGCTGGTAAGACGAGCAGAGTGCGGCCAATTGGATTTGTTGTATTAAGGCTCCCTTGAGCCATTGGGCTGACGAGCCCTGGACCAGCACCTGCGCGCCATGAGTGGTACTTTACCTGTTTATACTTTTCTGGCAGTCTACGCGGCACCCCCATACACTCACCTACTCCCTGCTGATGAGAGGCAACTACCTCGAAACACGTGTCCAGGGATGGCTAATGCGACACTCACTTTCTTCCAACACTTTGGCACAGGCGTACACGCCATCGCCACTACATTGACCACAGTTCCTTGGGGCAACTTGCTGGTAAGACGAGCAGAGTGCGGCCAATTGGATTTGTTGTATTAAGGCTCCCTTGAGCCATTGGGCTGACGAGCCCTGGACCAGCACCTGCGCGCCATGAGTGGTACTTTACCTGTTTATACTTTTTTGGCAGTCTACGTGGCGCCCCCATACACTCACCTACTCCCTGCTGACGAGAGGCAACTACCTCGAAACACGTGTCCAGGGATGGCTAATGCGACACTCACTTTCTTCCAACACTTTGGCACAGGCGTACTCGCCGTCGCCACTACATTGACCACAGTTCCTTGGGGCAACTTGCTGGTAAGACGAGCAGAGTGTGGCCAATTGGATTTGTTGTATTAAGGCTCCCTTGAGCCATTGGGCTGACGAGCCCTGGACCAGCACCTGCGCGCCATGAGTGGTACTTTACCTGTTTATACTTATTTGGCAGTCTACGCGGCACCCCCATACACTCACCTACTCCCTGCTGACGAGAGGCAACTACCTCGAAACACGTGTCCAGGGATTGCTAATGCGACACTCACTTTCTTCCAACACTTTGGCACAGGCGTACTCGCCGTCGCCACTACATTGACCACAGTTCCTTGGGGAAACTTGCTGGTAAGACGAGCAGAGTGCGGCCAATTGGATTTGTTGTATTAAGGCTCCCTTGAGCCATTGGGCTGACGTGCCCTGGACCAGCACCTGCACGCCATGAGTGGTACTTTACCTGTTTATACTTTTTTGGCAGTCTACGCGGCACCCCCATACACTCACCTACTCCCTGCTGACGAGAGGCAACTACCTCGAAACACATGTCCAGGGATGGCTAATGTGACACTCACTTTCTTCCAACACTTTGGCACAGGCGTACTCGCCGTCGCCACTACATTGACCACAGTTCCTTGGGGCAACTTGCTGGTAAGACGAGCAGAGTGCGGCCAATTGGATTTGTTGTATTAAGGCTCCCTTGAGCCATTGTGCTGACGAGCCCTGGACCAGCACCTGCGCGCCATGAGTGGTACTTTCCCAGTTTATACTTTTTTGGCAGTCTACGCGACACCCCCATACACTCACCTACTCCCTGCTGACGAGAGGCAACTACCTCGAAAGACGTGTCCAGGGATGGCTAATGCGACACTCACTTTCTTCCAACACTTTGGCACAGGCGTACTCGCCGTCGCCACTACATTGACCACAGTTCCTTGGGGCAACTTGCTGGTAAGATGAGCAGAGTGCGGCCAATTGGATTTGTTGTATTAAGGCTCCCTTGAGCCATTGGGCTGACGAGCCCTGGACCAGCACCTGCGCGCCATGAGTGGTACTTTACCTGTTTATACTTTTTTGGCAGTCTACACGGCACCCCCATACACTCACCTACTCCCTGCTGACGAGAGGCAACTACCTCGAAACACGTGTCCAGGGATGGCTAATGCGACACTCACTTTCTTCCAACACTTTGGCACAGGCGTACTCGCCGTCGCCACTACATTGACCACAGTTCCTTGGGGCAACTTGCTGGTAAGACGAGCAGAGTGCGGCCAATTGGATTTGTTGTATTAGGCTCCCTTGAGCCATTGGGCTGACGAGCCCTGGACCAGCACCTGCGCGCCATGAGTGGTACTTTACCTGTTTATACTTTTTTGGCAGTCTACGCACCACCCCCATACACTCACCTACTCCCTGCTGACGAGAGGCAACTACCTCGAAACACGTGTCCAGGGATGGCTAATGCGACACTCACTTTCTTCCAACACTTTGGCACAGGCGTACTCGCCATCGCCACTACATTGACCACAGTTCCTTGGGGCAACTTGCTGGTAAGACGAGCAGAGTGCGGCCAATTGGATTTGTTGTATTAAGGCTCCCTTGAGCCATTGGGCTGACGAGCCCTGGACCAGCACCTGCGCGCCATGAGTGGTACTTTACCTGTGTATACTTTTTTGGCAGTCTACGCGGCACCCCCATACACTCACCTACTCCCTGCTGACGAGAGGCAACTACCTCGAAACACGTGTCCAGGGATGGCTAATGCGACACTCACTTTCTTCCAACACTTTGGCACAGGCGTACTCGCCGTCGCCACTACATTGACCACAGTTCCTTGATGCAACTGGCTGGTAAGACGAGCAGAGTGCGGCCAATTGGATTTGTTGTATTAATTAAGGCTCCCTTGAGCCATTGGGCTGACGAGCCCTGGACCAGCACCTGCGCACCATGAGTGGTACTTTACCTGTTTATACTTTTTTGGCAGTCTACGCGGCACCCCCATACAGTCACCTACTCCCTGCTGACGAGAGGCAACTACCTCGAAACACGTGTCCAGGGATGGCTAATGCGACACTCACTTTCTTCCAACACTTTGGCACAGGCGTACTCACCGTCGCCACTACATTGACCACAGTTCCTTGGGGCAACTTGCTGGTAAGACGAGCAGAGTGCGGCCAATTGGATTTGTTGTATTAAGGCTCCCTTGAGCCATTGGGCTGACGAGCCCTGGACCAGCACCTGCGCGCCATGAGTGGTACTTTACCTGTTTATACTTTTTTGGCAGTCTACGCAGCACCCCCATACACTCACCTACTCCCTGCAGACGAGAGGCAACTACCTCGAAACACGTGTCCAGGGATGGCTAATGCGACACTCACTTTCTTCCAACACTTTGGCACAGGCGTACTCGCCGTCGCCACTACATTGACCACAGTTCCTTGGGGCAACTTGCTGGTAAGACGAGCAGAGTGCGGCCAATTGTATTTGTTGTATTAAGGCTCCCTTGAGCCATTGGGCTGACGAGCCCTGGACCAGCACCTGCGCGCCATGAGTGGTACTTTACCTGTTTATACTTTTTTGGCAGTCTACGCGGCACCCCCATACACTCACCTACTCCCTGCTGATGAGAGGCAACTACCTCGAAACACGTGTCCAGGGATGGCTAATGCGACACTCACTTTCTTCCAACACTTTGGCACAGGCGTACTCGCCATCGCCACTACATTGACCACAGTTCCTTGGGGCAACTTGCTGGTAAGACGAGCAGAGTGCGGCCAATTGGATTTGTTGTATTAAGGCCCCTTGAGCCATTGGGCTGACGAGCCCTGGACCAGCACCTGCGCGCCATGAGTGGTACTTTACCTGTTTATACTTTTTTGGCAGTTTACGCGGCACCCCCATACACTCACCTACTCCCTGCTGACGAGAGGCAACTACCTCGAAACACGTGTCCAGGGATGGCTAATGCGACACTCACTTTCTTCCAACACTTTGGCACAGGCGTACTCGCCGTCGCCACTACATTGACCACAGTTCCTTGGGGCAACTTGCTGGTAAGACGAGCAGAGTGCGGCCAATTGGATTTGTTGTATTAAGGCTCCCTTGAGCCATTGGGCTGACGAGCCCTGGACCAGCACCTGCGCGCCATGAGTGGTACTTTACCTGTTTTTACTTATTTGGCAGTCTACGCGGCACCCCCATACACTCACCTACTCCCTGCTGACGAGAGGCAACTACCTCGAAACACGTGTCCAGGGATTGCTAATGCGACACTCACTTTCTTCCAACACTTTGGCACAGGCGTACTCGCCGTCGCCACTACATTGACCACAGTTCCTTGGGGAAACTTGCTGGTAAGACGAGCAGAGTGCGGCCAATTGGATTTGTTGTATTAAGGCTCCCTTGAGCCATTGGGCTGACGAGCCCTGGACCAGCACCTGCACGCCATGAGTGGTACTTTACCTGTTTATACTTTTTTGGCAGTCTACGCGGCACCCCCATACACTCACCTACTCCCTGCTGACGAGAGGCAACTACCTCGAAACACGTGTCCAGGGATGGCTAATGTGACACTCACTTTCTTCCAACACTTTGGCACAGGCGTACTCGCCGTCGCCACTACATTGACCACAGTTCCTTGGGGCAACTTGCTGGTAAGACGAGCAGAGTGCGGCCAATTGGATTTGTTGTATTAAGGCTCCCTTGAGCCGTTGGGCTGACGAGCCCTGGACCAGCACCTGCGCGCCATGAGTGGTACTTTCCCAGTTTATACTTTTTTGGCAGTCTACGCGACACCCCCATACACTCACCTACTCCCTGCTGACGAGAGGCAACTACCTCGAAAGACGTGTCCAGGGATGGCTAATGCGACACTCACTTTCTTCCAACACTTTGGCACAGGCGTACTCGCCGTCGCCACTACATTGACCACAGTTCCTTGGGGCAACTTGCTGGTAAGATGAGCAGAGTGCGGCCAATTGAATTTGTTGTATTAAGGCTCCCTTGAGCCATTGGGCTGACGAGCCCTGGACCAGCACCTGCGCGCCATGAGTGGTACTTTACCTGTTTATACTTTTTTGGCAGTCTACACGGCACCCCCATACACTCACCTACTCCCTTCTGACGAGAGGCAACTACCTCGAAACACGTGTCCAGGGATGGCTAATGCGACACTCACTTTCTTCCAACACTTTGGCACAGGCGTACTCGCCGTCGCCACTACATTGACCACAGTTCCTTGATGCAACTGGCAGGTAAGACGAGCAGAGTGCGGCCAATTGGATTTGTTGTATTAATTAAGGCTCCCTTGAGCCATTGGGCTGACGAGCCCTGGACCAGCACCTGCGCGCCATGAGTGGTACTTTACCTGTTTATACTTTTTTGGCAGTCTACGCACCACCCCCATACACTCACCTACTCCCTGCTGACGAGAGGCAACTACCTCGAAACACGTGTCCAGGGATGGCTAATGCGACACTCACTTTCTTCCAACACTTTGGCACAGGCGTACTCGCCATCCCCACTACATTGACCACAGTTCCTTGGGGCAACTTGCTGGTAAGACGAGCAGAGTGCGGCCAATTGGATTTGTTGTATTAAGGCTCCCTTGAGCCATTGGGCTGACGAGCCCTGGACCAGCACCTGCGCGCCATGAGTGATACTTTACCTGTGTATACTTTTTTGGCAGTCTACGCGGCACCCCCATACACTCACCTACTCCCTGCTGACGAGAGGCAACTACCTCGAAACACGTGTCCAGGGATGGCTAATGCGACACTCACTTTCTTCCAACACTTTGGCACAGGCGTACTCGCCGTCGCCACTACATTGACCACAGTTCCTTGATGCAACTGGCTGGTAAGACGAGCAGAGTGCGGCCAATTGGATTTGTTGTATTAATTAAGGCTCCCTTGAGCCATTGGGCTGACGAGCCCTGGACCCGCACCTGCGCGCCATGAGTGGTACTTTACCTGTTTATACTTTTTTGGCAGTCTACGCGGCACCCCCATACAGTCACCTACTCCCTGCTGACGAGAGGCAACTACCTCGAAACACGTGTCCAGGGATGGCTAATGCGACACTCACTTTCTTCCAACACTTTGGCACAGGCGTACTCGCCGTCACCACTACATTGACCACAGTTCCTTGGGGCAACTTGCTGGTAAGACGAGCAGAGTGCGGCCAATTGGATTTGTTGTATTAAGGCTCCCTTGAGCCATTGGGCTGACGAGCCCTGGACCAGCACCTGCGCGCGATGAGTGGTACTTTACCTGTTTATACTTTTTTGGCAGTCTACGCAGCACCCCCATACACTCACCTACTCCCTGCAGACGAGAGGCAACTACCTCGAAACACGTGTCCAGGGATGGCTAATGCGACACTCACTTTCTTCCAACACTTTGGCACAGGCGTACTCGCCGTCGCCACTACATTGACCACAGTTCCTTGGGGCAACTTGCTGGTAAGACGAGCAGAGTGCGGCCAATTGGATTTGTTGTATTAAGGCTCCCTTGAGCCATTGGGCTGACGAGCCCTGGACCAGCACCTGCGCGCCATGAGTGGTACTTTACCTGTTTATACTTTTTTGGCAGTCTACGCGGCACCCCCATACACTCACCTACTCCCTGCTGATGAGAGGCAACTACCTCGAAACACGTGTCCAGGGATGGCTAATGCGACACTCACTTTCTTCCAACACTTTGGCAGAGGCGTACTCGCCATCGCCACTACATTGACCACAGTTCCTTGGGGCAACTTGCTGGTAAGACGAGCAGAGTGCGGCCAATTGGATTTGTTGTATTAAGGCTCCCTTGAGCCATTGGGCTGACGAGCCCTGGACCAGCACCTGCGCGCCATGAGTGGTACTTTACCTGTTTATACTTTTTTGGCAGTCTACGCGGCACCCCCATACACTCACCTACTCCCTGCTGACGAGAGGCAACTACCTCGAAACACGTGTCCAGGGATGGCTAATGCAACACTCACTTTCTTCCAACACTTTGGCACAGGCGTACTCGCTGTCGCCACTACATTGACCACAGTTCCTTGGGGCAACTTGCTGGTAAGACGAGCAGAGTGCGGCCAATTGGATTTGTTGTATTAAGGCTCCCTTGAGCCATTGGGCTGACGAGCCCTGGACCAGCACCTGCACGCCATGAGTGGTACTTTACCTGTTTATACTTTTTTGGCAGTCTACGCGGCACCCCCATACACTCACCTACTCCCTGCTGACGAGAGGCAACTACCTCGAAACACGTGTCCAGGGATGGCTAATGTGACACTCACTTTCTTCCAACACTTTGGCACAGGCGTACTCGCCGTCGCCACTACATTGACCACAGTTCCTTGGGGCAACTTGCTGGTAAGACGAGCAGAGTGCAGCCAATTGGATTTGTTGTATTAAGGCTCCCTTGAGCCATTGGGCTGACGAGCCCTGGACCAGCACCTGCGCGCCATGAGTGGTACTTTCCCAGTTTATACTTTTTTGGCAGTCTACGCGGCACCCCCATACACTCACCTACTCCCTGCTGACGAGAGGCAACTACCTCGAAAGACGTGTCCAGGGATGGCTAATGCGACACTCACTTTCTTCCAACACTTTGGCACAGGCGTACTCGCCGTCGCCACTACATTGAACACAGTTCCTTGGGGCAACTTGCTGGTAATATGAGCAGAGTGCGGCCAATTGGATTTGTTGTATTAAGGCTCCCTTGAGCCATTGGGCTGACGAGCCCTGGACCAGCACCTGCGCGCGATGAGTGGTACTTTACCTGTTTATACTTTTTTGGCAGTCTACGCAGCACCCCCATACACTCACCTACTCCCTGCAGACGAGAGGCAACTACCTCGAAACACGTGTCCAGGGATGGCTAATGCGACACTCACTTTCTTCCAACACTTTGGCACAGGCGTACTCGCCGTCGCCACTACATTGACCACAGTTCCTTGGGGCAACTTGCTGGTAAGACGAGCAGAGTGCGGCCAATTGGATTTGTTGTATTAAGGCTCCCTTGAGCCATTGGGCTGACGAGCCCTGGACCAGCACCTGCGCGCCATGAGTGGTACTTTACCTGTTTATACTTTTTTGGCAGTCTACGCGGCACCCCCATACACTCACCTACTCCCTGCTGATGAGAGGCAACTACCTCGAAACACGTGTCCAGGGATGGCTAATGCGACACTCACTTTCTTCCAACACTTTGGCACAGGCGTACTCGCCATCGCCACTACATTGACCACAGTTCCTTGGGGCAACTTGCTGGTAAGACGAGCAGAGTGCGGCCAATTGGATTTGTTGTATTAAGGCTCCCTTGAGCCATTGGGCTGACGAGCCCTGGACCAGCACCTGCGCGCCATGAGTGGTACTTTACCTGTTTATACTTTTTTGGCAGTCTACGCGGCACCCCCATACACTCACCTACTCCCTGCTGACGAGAGGCAACTACCTCGAAACACGTGTCCAGGGATGGCTAATGCGACACTCACTTTCTTCCAACACTTTGGCACAGGCGTACTCGCCGTCGCCACTACATTGACCACAGTTCCTTGGGGCAACTTGCTGGTAAGACGAGCAGAGTGCGGCCAATTGGATTTGTTGTATTAAGGCTCCCTTGAGCCATTGGGCTGACGAGCCCTGGACCAGCACCTGCACGCCATGAGTGGTACTTTACCTGTTTATACTTTTTTGGCAGTCTACGCGGCACCCCCATACACTCACCTACTCCCTGCTGACGAGAGGCAACTACCTCGAAACACGTGTCCAGGGATGGCTAATGTGACACTCACTTTCTTCCAACACTTTGGCACAGGCGTACTCGCCGTCGCCACTACATTGACCACAGTTCCTTGGGGCAACTTGCTGGTAAGACGAGCAGAGTGCAGCCAATTGGATTTGTTGTATTAAGGCTCCCTTGAGCCATTGGGCTGACGAGCCCTGGACCAGCACCTGCGCGCCATGAGTGGTACTTTCCCAGTTTATACTTTTTTGGCAGTCTACGCGGCACCCCCATACACTCACCTACTCCCTGCTGACGAGAGGCAACTACCTCGAAAGACGTGTCCAGGGATGGCTAATGCGACACTCACTTTCTTCCAACACTTTGGCACAGGCGTACTCGCCGTCGCCACTACATTGACCACAGTTCCTTGGGGCAACTTGCTGGTAAGATGAGCAGAGTGCGGCCAATTGGATTTGTTGTATTAAGGCTCCCTTGAGCCATTGGGCTGACGAGCCCTGGACCAGCACCTGCGCGCCATGAGTGGTACTTTACCTGTTTATACTTTTTTGGCAGTCTACACGGCACCCCCATACACTCACCTACTCCCTGCTGACGAGAGGCAACTACCTCGAAACACGTGTCCAGGGATGGCTAATGCGACACTCACTTTCTTCCAACACTTTGGCACAGGCGTACTCGCCGTCGCCACTACATTGACCACAGTTCCTTGGGGCAACTTGCTGGTAAGACGAGCAGAGTGCGGCCAATTGGATTTGTTGTATTAAGGCTCCCTTGAGCCATTGGGCTGACGAGCCCTGGACCAGCACCTGCGCGCCATGAGTGGTACTTTACCTGTTTATACTTTTTTGGCAGTCTACACGGCACCCCCATACACTCACCTACTCCCTGCTGATGAGAGGCAACTACCTCGAAACACGTGTCCAGGGATGGCTAATGCGACACTCACTTTCTTCCAACACTTTGGCACAGGCGTACTCGCCGTCACCACTACATTGACCACAGTTCCTTGGGGCAACTTGCTGGTAAGATGAGCAGAGTGCGGCCAATTGGATTTGTTGTATTAAGGCTCCCTTGAGCCATTGGGCTGACGAGCCCTGGACCAGCACCTGCGCGCCATGAGTGGTACTTTACCTGTTTATACTTTTTTGGCAGTCTACGTGGCACCCCCATACACTCACCTACTCCCTGCTGACGAGAGGCAACTACCTCGAAACACGTGTCCAGGGATGGCTAATGCGACACTCACTTTCTTCCAACACTTTGGCACAGGCGTACTCGCCGTCGCCACTACATTGACCACAGTTCCTTGGGGCAACTTGCTGGTAAGACGAGCAGAGTGCGGCCAATTGGATTTGTTGTATTAAGGCTCCCTTGAGCCATTGGGCTGACGAGCCCTGGACCAGCACCTGCGCGCCATGAGTGGTACTTTACCTGTTTATACTTTTTTGGCAGTCTACGCGGCACCCCCATACACTCACCTACTCCCTGCTGACGAGAGGCAACTACCTCGAAACACGTGTCCAGGGATTGCTAATGCGACACTCACTTTCTACCAACACTTTGGCACAGGCGTACTCGCCGTCGCCACTATATTGACCACAGTTCCTTGGGGCAACTTGCTGGTAAGACGAGCAGAGTGCGGCCAATTGGATTTGTTGTATTAAGGCTCCCTTGAGCCATTGGGCTTACGAGCCCTGGACCAGCACCTGCACGCCATGAGTGGTACTTTACCTGTTTATACTTTTTTGGCAGTCTACGCGGCACCCCCATACACTCACCTACTCCCTGCTGACGAGAGGCAACTACCTCGAAACACGTGTCCAGGGATGGCTAATGCGACACTCAATTTCTTCCAACACTTTGGCACAGGCGTACTCGCCATCGCCACTACATTGACCACAGTTCCTTGGGGCAACTTGCTGGTAAGACGAGCAGAGTGCGGCCAATTGGATTTGTTGTATTAAGGCTCCCATGAGCCATTGGGCTGACGAGCCCTGGACCAGCACCTGTGCGCCATGAGTGGTACTTTACCTGTGTATACTTTTTTGGCAGTCTACACGGCACCCCCATACACTCACCTACTCCCTGCTGACGAGAGGCAACTACCTCGAAACACGTGTCCAGGGATGGCTAATGCGACACTCACTTTCTTCCAACACTTTGGCACAGGCGTACTCGCCGTCGCCACTACATTGACCACAGTTCCTTGGGGCAACTTGCTGGTAAGACGAGCAGAGTGCGGCCAATTGGATTTGTTGTATTAAGGCTCCCTTGAGCCATTGGGCTGACGAGCCCTGGACCAGCACCTGCGCGCCATGAGTGGTACTTTACCTGTTTATACTTTTTTGGCAGTCTACGCGGCACCCCCATACACTCACCTACTCCCTGCTGACGAGAGGCAACTACCTCGAAACACGTGTCCAGGGATGGCTAATGTGACACTCACTTTCTTCCAACACTTTGGCACAGGCGTACTCGCCGTCGCCACTACATTGACCACAGTTCCTTGGGGCAACTTGCTGGTAAGACGAGCAGAGTGCAGCCAATTGGATTTGTTGTATTAAGGCTCCCTTGAGCCATTGGGCTGACGAGCCCTGGACCAGCACCTGCGCGCCATGAGTGGTACTTTCCCAGTTTATACTTTTTTGGCAGTCTACGCGGCACCCCCATACACTCACCTACTCCCTGCTGACGAGAGGCAACTACCTCGAAAGACGTGTCCAGGGATGGCTAATGCGACACTCACTTTCTTCCAACACTTTGGCACAGGCGTACTCGCCGTCGCCACTACATTGACCACAGTTCCTTGGGGCAACTTGCTGGTAATATGAGCAGAGTGCGGCCAATTGGATTTGTTGTATTAAGGCTCCCTTGAGCCATTGGGCTGACGAGCCCTGGACCAGCACCTGCGCGCGATGAGTGGTACTTTACCTGTTTATACTTTTTTGGCAGTCTACGCAGCACCCCCATACACTCACCTACTCCCTGCAGACGAGAGGCAACTACCTCGAAACACGTGTCCAGGGATGGCTAATGCGACACTCACTTTCTTCCAACACTTTGGCACAGGCGTACTCGCCGTCGCCACTACATTGACCACAGTTCCTTGGGGCAACTTGCTGGTAAGACGAGCAGAGTGCGGCCAATTGGATTTGTTGTATTAAGGCTCCCTTGAGCCATTGGGCTGACGAGCCCTGGACCAGCACCTGCGCGCCATGAGTGGTACTTTACCTGTTTATACTTTTTTGGCAGTCTACGCGGCACCCCCATACACTCACCTACTCCCTGCTGATGAGAGGCAACTACCTCGAAACACGTGTCCAGGGATGGCTAATGCGACACTCACTTTCTTCCAACACTTTGGCACAGGCGTACTCGCCATCGCCACTACATTGACCACAGTTCCTTGGGGCAACTTGCTGGTAAGACGAGCAGAGTGCGGCCAATTGGATTTGTTGTATTAAGGCTCCCTTGAGCCATTGGGCTGACGAGCCCTGGACCAGCACCTGCGCGCCATGAGTGGTACTTTACCTGTTTATACTTTTTTGGCAGTCTACGCGGCACCCCCATACACTCACCTACTCCCTGCTGACGAGAGGCAACTACCTCGAAACACGTGTCCAGGGATGGCTAATGCGACACTCACTTTCTTCCAACACTTTGGCACAGGCGTACTCGCCGTCGCCACTACATTGACCACAGTTCCTTGGGGCAACTTGCTGGTAAGACGAGCAGAGTGCGGCCAATTGGATTTGTTGTATTAAGGCTCCCGTGAGCCATTGGGCTGACGAGCCCTGGACCAGCACCTGCACGCCATGAGTGGTACTTTACCTGTTTATACTTTTTTGGCAGTCTACGCGGCACCCCCATACACTCACCTACTCCCTGCTGACGAGAGGCAACTACCTCGAAACACGTGTCCAGGGATGGCTAATGTGACACTCACTTTCTTCCAACACTTTGGCACAGGCGTACTCGCCGTCGCCACTACATTGACCACAGTTCCTTGGGGCAACTTGCTGGTAAGACGAGCAGAGTGCAGCCAATTGGATTTGTTGTATTAAGGCTCCCTTGAGCCATTGGGCTGACGAGCCCTGGACCAGCACCTGCGCGCCATGAGTGGTACTTTCCCAGTTTATACTTTTTTGGCAGTCTACGCGGCACCCCCATACACTCACCTACTCCCTGCTGACGAGAGGCAACTACCTCGAAAGACGTGTCCAGGGATGGCTAATGCGACACTCACTTTCTTCCAACACTTTGGCACAGGCGTACTCGCCGTCGCCACTACATTGACCACAGTTCCTTGGGGCAACTTGCTGGTAAGATGAGCAGAGTGCGGCCAATTGGATTTGTTGTATTAAGGCTCCCTTGAGCCATTGGGCTGACGAGCCCTGGACCAGCACCTGCGCGCCATGAGTGGTACTTTACCTGTTTATACTTTTTTGGCAGTCTACACGGCACCCCCATACACTCACCTACTCCCTGCTGACGAGAGGCAACTACCTCGAAACACGTGTCCAGGGATGGCTAATGCGACACTCACTTTCTTCCAACACTTTGGCACAGGCGTACTCGCCGTCGCCACTACATTGACCACAGTTCCTTGGGGCAACTTGCTGGTAAGACGAGCAGAGTGCGGCCAATTGGATTTGTTGTATTAAGGCTCCCTTGAGCCATTGGGCTGACGAGCCCTGGACCAGCACCTGCGCGCCATGAGTGGTACTTTACCTGTTTATACTTTTTTGGCAGTCTACACGGCACCCCCATACACTCACCTACTCCCTGCTGATGAGAGGCAACTACCTCGAAACACGTGTCCAGGGATGGCTAATGCGACACTCACTTTCTTCCAACACTTTGGCACAGGCGTACTCGCCGTCACCACTACATTGACCACAGTTCCTTGGGGCAACTTGCTGGTAAGATGAGCAGAGTGCGGCCAATTGGATTTGTTGTATTAAGGCTCCCTTGAGCCATTGGGCTGACGAGCCCTGGACCAGCACCTGCGCGCCATGAGTGGTACTTTACCTGTTTATACTTTTTTGGCAGTCTACGTGGCACCCCCATACACTCCCATTGGGCTGACGAGCCCTGGACCAGCACCTGCGCGCCATGAGTGGTACTTTACCTGTTTATACTTTTTGCAGTCTACGTGGCACCCCCATACACTCACCTACTCCCTGCTGACGAGAGGCAACTACCTCGAAACACGTGTCCAGGGATGGCTAATGCGACACTCACTTTCTTGGATTGTTGTATTAAGGCTCCCTTGAGCCATTGGCTGACGAGCCCTGGACCAGCACCTGCGCGCCATGAGTGGTACTTTACCTGTTTATACTTTTTTGGCAGTCTACGCGGCACCCCCATACACTCACCTACTCCCTGCTGACGAGAGGCAACTACCTCGAAACACGTGTCCAGGGATTGCTAATGCGACACTCACTTTCTACCAACACTTTGGCACAGGCGTACTCGCCGTCGCCACTATATTGACCACAGTTCCTTGGGGCAACTTGCTGGTAAGACGAGCAGAGTGCGGCCAATTGGATTTGTTGTATTAAGGCTCCCTTGAGCCATTGGGCTTACGAGCCCTGGACCAGCACCTGCACGCCATGAGTGGTACTTTACCTGTTTATACTTTTTTGGCAGTCTACGCGGCACCCCCATACACTCACCTACTCCCTGCTGACGAGAGGCAACTACCTCGAAACACGTGTCCAGGGATGGCTAATGCGACACTCAATTTCTTCCAACACTTTGGCACAGGCGTACTCGCCATCGCCACTACATTGACCACAGTTCCTTGGGGCAACTTGCTGGTAAGACGAGCAGAGTGCGGCCAATTGGATTTGTTGTATTAAGGCTCCCATGAGCCATTGGGCTGACGAGCCCTGGACCAGCACCTGTGCGCCATGAGTGGTACTTTACCTGTGTATACTTTTTTGGCAGTCTACACGGCACCCCCATACACTCACCTACTCCCTGCTGACGAGAGGCAACTACCTCGAAACACGTGTCCAGGGATGGCTAATGCGACACTCACTTTCTTCCAACACTTTGGCACAGGCGTACTCGCCGTCGCCACTACATTGACCACAGTTCCTTGGGGCAACTTGCTGGTAAGACGAGCAGAGTGCGGCCAATTGGATTTGTTGTATTAAGGCTCCCTTGAGCCATTGGGCTGACGAGCCCTGGACCAGCACCTGCGCGCCATGAGTGGTACTTTACCTGTTTATACTTTTTTGGCAGTCTACGCGGCAACCCCATACACTCACCTACTCCCTGCTGACGAGAGGCAACTACCTCAAAACACGTGTCCAGGGTTGGCTAATGCGACACTCACTTTCTTCCAACACTTTGGCACAGGTGTACTCGCCGTCGCCACTACATTGACCACAGTTCCTTGGGGCAACTTGCTGGTAAGACGAGCAGAGTGCGGCCAATTGGATTTGTTGTATTAAGGCTCCCTTGAGCCATTGGGCTGACGAGCCCTGGACCAGCACCTGCGCGCCATGAGTGGTACTTTACCTGTTTATACTTTTTTGGCAGTCTACGCACCACCCCCATACACTCACCTACTCCCTGCTGACGAGAGGCAACTACCTCGAAACACGTGTCCAGGGATGGCTAATGCGACACTCACTTTCTTCCAACACTTTGGCACAGGCGTACTCGCCATCGCCACTACATTGACCACAGTTCCTTGGGGCAACTTGCTGGTAAGACGAGCAGAGTGCGGCCAATTGGATTTGTTGTATTAAGGCTCCCTTGAGCCATTGGGCTGACGAGCCCTGGACCAGCACCTGCGCGCCATGAGTGGTACTTTACCTGTGTATACTTTTTTGGCAGTCTACGCGGCACCCCCATACACTCACCTACTCCCTGCTGACGAGAGGCAACTACCTCGAAACACGTGTCCAGGGATGGCTAATGCGACACTCACTTTCTTCCAACACTTTGGCACAGGCGTACTCGCCGTCGCCACTACATTGACCACAGTTCCTTGATGCAACTGGCTGGTAAGACGAGCAGAGTGCGGCCAATTGGATTTGTTGTATTAATTAAGGCTCCCTTGAGCCATTGGGCTGACGAGCCCTGGACCAGCACCTGCGCACCATGAGTGGTACTTTACCTGTTTATACTTTTTTGGCAGTCTACGCGGCACCCCCATACAGTCACCTACTCCCTGCTGACGAGAGGCAACTACCTCGAAACACGTGTCCAGGGATGGCTAATGCGACACTCACTTTCTTCCAACACTTTGGCACAGGCGTACTCGCCGCCGCCACTACATTGACCACAGTTCCTTGGGGCAACTTGCTGGTAAGACGAGCAGAGTGCGGCCAATTGGATTTGTTGTATTAAGGCTCCCTTGAGCCATTGGGCTGACGAGCCCTGGACCAGCACCTGCGCGCCATGAGTGGTACTTTACCTGTTTATACTTTTTTGGCAGTCTACGCAGCACCCCCATACACTCACCTACTCCCTGCAGACGAGAGGCAACTACCTCGAAACACGTGTCCAGGGATGGCTAATGCGACACTCACTTTCTTCCAACACTTTGGCACAGGCGTACTCGCAGTCGCCACTACATTGACCACAGTTCCTTGGGGCAACTTGCTGGTAAGACGAGCAGAGTGCGGCCAATTGGATTTGTTGTATTAAGGCTCCCTTGAGCCATTGGGCTGACGAGCCCTGGACCAGCACCTGCGCGCCATGAGTGGTACTTTACCTGTTTATACTTTTTTGGCAGTCTACGCGGCACCCCCATACACTCACCTACTCCCTGCTGATGAGAGGCAACTACCTCGAAACACGTGTCCAGGGATGGCTAATGCGACACTCACTTTCTTCCAACACTTTGGCACAGGCGTACTCGCCATCGCCACTACATTGACCACAGTTCCTTGGGGCAACTTGCTGGTAAGACGAGCAGAGTGCGGCCAATTGGATTTGTTGTATTAAGGCTCCCTTGAGCCATTGGGCTGACGAGCCCTGGACCAGCACCTGCGCGCCATGAGTGGTACTTTACCTGTTTATACTTTTTTGGCAGTCTACGCGGCACCCCCATACACTCACCTACTCCCTGCTGACGAGAGGCAACTACCTCGAAACACGTGTCCAGGGATGGCTAATGCGACACTCACTTTCTTCCAACACTTTGGCACAGGCGTACTCGCCGTCGCCACTACATTGACCACAGTTCCTTGGGGCAACTTGCTGGTAAGACGAGCAGAGTGCGGCCAATTGGATTTGTTGTATTAAGGCTCCCTTGAGCCATTGGGCTGACGAGCCCTGGACCAGCACCTGCGCGCCATGAGTGGTACTTTACCTGTTTTTACTTATTTGGCAGTCTACGCGGCACCCCCATACACTCACCTACTCCCTGCTGACGAGAGGCAACTACCTCGAAACACGTGTCCAGGGATTGCTAATGCGACACTCACTTTCTTGCAACACTTTGGCACAGGCGTACTCGCCGTCGCCACTACATTGACCACAGTTCCTTGGGGAAACTTGCTGGTAAGACGAGCAGAGTGCGGCCAATTGGATTTGTTGTATTAAGGCTCCCTTGAGCCATTGGGCTGACGAGCCCTGGACCAGCACCTGCACGCCATGAGTGGTACTTTACCTGTTTATACTTTTTTGGCAGTCTACGCGGCACCCCCATACACTCACCTACTCCCTGCTGACGAGAGGCAACTACCTCGAAACACGTGTCCAGGGATGGCTAATGTGACACTCACTTTCTTCCAACACTTTGGCACAGGTGTACTCGCCGTCGCCACTACATTGACCACAGTTCCTTGGGGCAACTTGCTGGTAAGACGAGCAGAGTGCGGCCAATTGGATTTGTTGTATTAAGGCTCCCTTGAGCCGTTGGGCTGACGAGCCCTGGACCAGCACCTGCGCGCCATGAGTGGTACTTTCCCAGTTTATACTTTTTTGGCAGTCTACGCGACACCCCCATACACTCACCTACTCCCTGCTGACGAGAGGCAACTACCTCGAAAGACGTGTCCAGGGATGGCTAATGCGACACTCACTTTCTTCCAACACTTTGGCACAGGCGTACTCGCCGTCGCCACTACATTGACCACAGTTCCTTGGGGCAACTTGCTGGTAAGATGAGCAGAGTGCGGCCAATTGAATTTGTTGTATTAAGGCTCCCTTGAGCCATTGGGCTGACGAGCCCTGGACCAGCACCTGCGCGCCATGAGTGGTACTTTACCTGTTTATACTTTTTTGGCAGTCTACACGGCACCCCCATACACTCACCTACTCCCTTCTGACGAGAGGCAACTACCTCGAAACACGTGTCCAGGGATGGCTAATGCGACACTCACTTTCTTCCAACACTTTGGCACAGGCGTACTCGCCGTCGCCACTACATTGACCACAGTTCCTTGATGCAACTGGCTGGTAAGACGAGCAGAGTGCGGCCAATTGGATTTGTTGTATTAATTAAGGCTCCCTTGAGCCATTGGGCTGACGAGCCCTGGACCAGCACCTGCGCACCATGAGTGGTACTTTACCTGTTTATACTTTTTTGGCAGTCTACGCACCACCCCCATACACTCACCTACTCCCTGCTGACGAGAGGCAACTACCTCGAAACACGTGTCCAGGGATGGCTAATGCGACACTCACTTTCTTCCAACACTTTGGCACAGGCGTACTCGCCATCCCCACTACATTGACCACAGTTCCTTGGGGCAACTTGCTGGTAAGACGAGCAGAGTGCGGCCAATTGGATTTGTTGTATTAAGGCTCCCTTGAGCCATTGGGCTGACGAGCCCTGGACCAGCACCTGCGCGCCATGAGTGATACTTTACCTGTGTATACTTTTTTGGCAGTCTACGCGGCACCCCCATACACTCACCTACTCCCTGCTGACGAGAGGCAACTACCTCGAAACACGTGTCCAGGGATGGCTTGCGACACTCACTTTCTTCCAACACTTTGGCACAGGCGTACTCGCCGTCGCCACTACATTGACCACAGTTCCTTGATGCAACTGGCTGGTAAGACGAGCAGAGTGCGGCCAATTGGATTTGTTGTATTAATTAAGGCTCCCTTGAGCCATTGGGCTGACGAGCCCTGGACCCGCACCTGCGCGCCATGAGTGGTACTTTACCTGTTTATACTTTTTTGGCAGTCTACGCACCACCCCCATACACTCACCTACTCCCTGCTGACGAGAGGCAACTACCTCGAAACACGTGTCCAGGGATGGCTAATGCGACACTCACTTTCTTCCAACACTTTGGCACAGGCGTACTCGCCATCGCCACTACATTGACCACAGTTCCTTGGGGCAACTTGCTGGTAAGACGAGCAGAGTGCGGCCAATTGGATTTGTTGTATTAAGGCTCCCTTGAGCCATTGGGCTGACGAGCCCTGGACCAGCACCTGCGCGCGATGAGTGGTACTTTACCTGTTTATACTTTTTTGGCAGTCTACGCAGCACCCCCATACACTCACCTACTCCCTGCAGACGAGAGGCAACTACCTCGAAACACGTGTCCAGGGATGGCTAATGCGACACTCACTTTCTTCCAACACTTTGGCACAGGCGTACTCGCCGTCGCCACTACATTGACCACAGTTCCTTGGGGCAACTTGCTGGTAAGACGAGCAGAGTGCGGCCAATTGGATTTGTTGTATTAAGGCTCCCTTGAGCCATTGGGCTGACGAGCCCTGGACCAGCACCTGCGCGCCATGAGTGGTACTTTACCTGTTTATACTTTTTTGGCAGTCTACGCGGCACCCCCATACACTCACCTACTCCCTGCTGATGAGAGGCAACTACCTCGAAACACGTGTCCAGGGATGGCTAATGCGACACTCACTTTCTTCCAACACTTTGGCACAGGCGTACTCGCCGTCGCCACTACATTGACCACAGTTCCTTGGGGAAACTTGCTGGTAAGACGAGCAGAGTGCGGCCAATTGGATTTGTTGTATTAAGGCTCCCTTGAGCCATTGGGCTGACGAGCCCTGGACCAGCACCTGCACGCCATGAGTGGTACTTTACCTGTTTATACTTTTTTGGCAGTCTACGCGGCACCCCCATACACTCACCTACTCCCTGCTGACGAGAGGCAACTACCTCGAAACACGTGTCCAGGGATGGCTAATGTGACACTCACTTTCTTCCAACACTTTGGCACAGGCGTACTCGCCGTCGCCACTACATTGACCACAGTTCCTTGGGGCAACTTGCTGGTAAGACGAGCAGAGTGCGGCCAATTGGATTTGTTGTATTAAGGCTCCCTTGAGCCGTTGGGCTGACGAGCCCTGGACCAGCACCTGCGCGCCATGAGTGGTACTTTCCCAGTTTATACTTTTTTGGCAGTCTACGCGACACCCCCATACACTCACCTACTCCCTGCTGACGAGAGGCAACTACCTCGAAAGACGTGTCCAGGGATGGCTAATGCGACACTCACTTTCTTCCAACACTTTGGCACAGGCGTACTCGCCGTCGCCACTACATTGACCACAGTTCCTTGGGGCAACTTGCTGGTAAGATGAGCAGAGTGCGGCCAATTGAATTTGTTGTATTAAGGCTCCCTTGAGCCATTGGGCTGACGAGCCCTGGACCAGCACCTGCGCGCCATGAGTGGTACTTTACCTGTTTATACTTTTTTGGCAGTCTACACGGCACCCCCATACACTCACCTACTCCCTTCTGACGAGAGGCAACTACCTCGAAACACGTGTCCAGGGATGGCTAATGCGACACTCACTTTCTTCCAACACTTTGGCACAGGCGTACTCGCCGTCGCCACTACATTGACCACAGTTCCTTGATGCAACTGGCTGGTAAGACGAGCAGAGTGCGGCCAATTGGATTTGTTGTATTAATTAAGGCTCCCTTGAGCCATTGGGCTGACGAGCCCTGGACCAGCACCTGCGCGCCATGAGTGGTACTTTACCTGTTTATACTTTTTTGGCAGTCTACGCACCACCCCCATACACTCACCTACTCCCTGCTGACGAGAGGCAACTACCTCGAAACACGTGTCCAGGGATGGCTAATGCGACACTCACTTTCTTCCAACACTTTGGCACAGGCGTACTCGCCATCCCCACTACATTGACCACAGTTCCTTGGGGCAACTTGCTGGTAAGACGAGCAGAGTGCGGCCAATTGGATTTGTTGTATTAAGGCTCCCTTGAGCCATTGGGCTGACGAGCCCTGGACCAGCACCTGCGCGCCATGAGTGATACTTTACCTGTGTATACTTTTTTGGCAGTCTACGCGGCACCCCCATACACTCACCTACTCCCTGCTGACGAGAGGCAACTACCTCGAAACACGTGTCCAGGGATGGCTAATGCGACACTCACTTTCTTCCAACACTTTGGCACAGGCGTACTCGCCGTCGCCACTACATTGACCACAGTTCCTTGATGCAACTGGCTGGTAAGACGAGCAGAGTGCGGCCAATTGGATTTGTTGTATTAATTAAGGCTCCCTTGAGCCATTGGGCTGACGAGCCCTGGACCCGCACCTGCGCGCCATGAGTGGTACTTTACCTGTTTATACTTTTTTGGCAGTCTACGCACCACCCCCATACACTCACCTACTCCCTGCTGACGAGAGGCAACTACCTCGAAACACGTGTCCAGGGATGGCTAATGCGACACTCACTTTCTTCCAACACTTTGGCACAGGCGTACTCGCCATCGCCACTACATTGACCACAGTTCCTTGGGGCAACTTGCTGGTAAGACGAGCAGAGTGCGGCCAATTGGATTTGTTGTATTAAGGCTCCCTTGAGCCATTGGGCTGACGAGCCCTGGACCAGCACCTGCGCGCGATGAGTGGTACTTTACCTGTTTATACTTTTTTGGCAGTCTACGCAGCACCCCCATACACTCACCTACTCCCTGCAGACGAGAGGCAACTACCTCGAAACACGTGTCCAGGGATGGCTAATGCGACACTCACTTTCTTCCAACACTTTGGCACAGGCGTACTCGCCGTCGCCACTACATTGACCACAGTTCCTTGGGGCAACTTGCTGGTAAGACGAGCAGAGTGCGGCCAATTGGATTTGTTGTATTAAGGCTCCCTTGAGCCATTGGGCTGACGAGCCCTGGACCAGCACCTGCGCGCCATGAGTGGTACTTTACCTGTTTATACTTTTTTGGCAGTCTACGCGGCACCCCCATACACTCACCTACTCCCTGCTGATGAGAGGCAACTACCTCGAAACACGTGTCCAGGGATGGCTAATGCGACACTCACTTTCTTCCAACACTTTGGCACAGGCGTACTCGCCATCGCCACTACATTGACCACAGTTCCTTGGGGCAACTTGCTGGTAAGACGAGCAGAGTGCGGCCAATTGGATTTGTTGTATTAAGGCTCCCTTGAGCCATTGGGCTGACGAGCCCTGGACCAGCACCTGCGCGCCATGAGTGGTACTTTACCTGTTTATACTTTTTTGGCAGTCTACGCGGCACCCCCATACACTCACCTACTCCCTGCTGACGAGAGGCAACTACCTCGAAACACGTGTCCAGGGATGGCTAATGCGACACTCACTTTCTTCCAACACTTTGGCACAGGCGTACTCGCCGTCGCCACTACATTGACCACAGTTCCTTGGGGCAACTTGCTGGTAAGACGAGCAGAGTGCGGCCAATTGGATTTGTTGTATTAATTAAGGCTCCCTTGAGCCATTGGGCTGACGAGCCCTGGACCCGCACCTGCGCGCCATGAGTGGTACTTTACCTGTTTATACTTTTTTGGCAGTCTACGCGGCACCCCCATACAGTCACCTACTCCCTGCTGACGAGAGGCAACTACCTCGAAACACGTGTCCAGGGATGGCTAATGCGACACTCACTTTCTTCCAACACTTTGGCACAGGCGTACTCGCCGTCACCACTACATTGACCACAGTTCCTTGGGGCAACTTGCTGGTAAGACGAGCAGAGTGCGGCCAATTGGATTTGTTGTATTAAGGCTCCCTTGAGCCATTGGGCTGACGAGCCCTGGACCAGCACCTGCGCGCGATGAGTGGTACTTTACCTGTTTATACTTTTTTGGCAGTCTACGCAGCACCCCCATACACTCACCTACTCCCTGCAGACGAGAGGCAACTACCTCGAAACACGTGTCCAGGGATGGCTAATGCGACACTCACTTTCTTCCAACACTTTGGCACAGGCGTACTCGCCGTCGCCACTACATTGACCACAGTTCCTTGGGGCAACTTGCTGGTAAGACGAGCAGAGTGCGGCCAATTGGATTTGTTGTATTAAGGCTCCCTTGAGCCATTGGGCTGACGAGCCCTGGACCAGCACCTGCGCGCCATGAGTGGTACTTTACCTGTTTATACTTTTTTGGCAGTCTACGCGGCACCCCCATACACTCACCTACTCCCTGCTGATGAGAGGCAACTACCTCGAAACACGTGTCCAGGGATGGCTAATGCGACACTCACTTTCTTCCAACACTTTGGCACAGGCGTACTCGCCATCGCCACTACATTGACCACAGTTCCTTGGGGCAACTTGCTGGTAAGACGAGCAGAGTGCGGCCAATTGGATTTGTTGTATTAAGGCTCCCTTGAGCCATTGGGCTGACGAGCCCTGGACCAGCACCTGCGCGCCATGAGTGGTACTTTACCTGTTTATACTTTTTTGGCAGTCTACGCGGCACCCCCATACACTCACCTACTCCCTGCTGACGAGAGGCAACTACCTCGAAACACGTGTCCAGGGATGGCTAATGCGACACTCACTTTCTTCCAACACTTTGGCACAGGCGTACTCGCCGTCGCCACTACATTGACCACAGTTCCTTGGGGCAACTTGCTGGTAAGACGAGCAGAGTGCGGCCAATTGGATTTGTTGTATTAAGGCTCCCTTGAGCCATTGGGCTGACGAGCCCTGGACCAGCACCTGCACGCCATGAGTGGTACTTTACCTGTTTATACTTTTTTGGCAGTCTACGCGGCACCCCCATACACTCACCTACTCCCTGCTGACGAGAGGCAACTACTTCGAAACACGTGTCCAGGGATGGCTAATGTGACACTCACTTTCTTCCAACACTTTGGCACAGGCGTACTCGCCGTCGCCACTACATTGACCACAGTTCCTTGGGGCAACTTGCTGGTAAGACGAGCAGAGTGCAGCCAATTGGATTTGTTGTATTAAGGCTCCCTTGAGCCATTGGGCTGATGAGCCCTGGACCAGCACCTGCGCGCCATGAGTGGTACTTTCCCAGTTTATACTTTTTTGGCAGTCTACGCGGCACCCCCATACACTCACCTACTCCCTGCTGACGAGAGGCAACTACCTCGAAAGACGTGTCCAGGGATGGCTAATGCGACACTCACTTTCTTCCAACACTTTGGCACAGGCGTACTCGCCGTCGCCACTACATTGACCACAGTTCCTTGGGGCAACTTGCTGGTAAGATGAGCAGAGTGCGGCCAATTGGATTTGTTGTATTAAGGCTCCCTTGAGCCATTGGGCTGACGAGCCCTGGACCAGCACCTGCGCGCGATGAGTGGTACTTTACCTGTTTATACTTTTTTGGCAGTCTACGCAGCACCCCCATACACTCACCTACTCCCTGCAGACGAGAGGCAACTACCTCGAAACACGTGTCCAGGGATGGCTAATGCGACACTCACTTTCTTCCAACACTTTGGCACAGGCGTACTCGCCGTCGCCACTACATTGACCACAGTTCCTTGGGGCAACTTGCTGGTAAGACGAGCAGAGTGCGGCCAATTGGATTTGTTGTATTAAGGCTCCCTTGAGCCATTGGGCTGACGAGCCCTGGACCAGCACCTGCGCGCCATGAGTGGTACTTTACCTGTTTATACTTTTTTGGCAGTCTACGCGGCACCCCCATACACTCACCTACTCCCTGCTGATGAGAGGCAACTACCTCGAAACACGTGTCCAGGGATGGCTAATGCGACACTCACTTTCTTCCAACACTTTGGCACAGGCGTACTCGCCATCGCCACTACATTGACCACAGTTCCTTGGGGCAACTTGCTGGTAAGACGAGCAGAGTGCGGCCAATTGGATTTGTTGTATTAAGGCTCCCTTGAGCCATTGGGCTGACGAGCCCTGGACCAGCACCTGCGCGCCATGAGTGGTACTTTACCTGTTTATACTTTTTTGGCAGTCTACGCGGCACCCCCATACACTCACCTACTCCCTGCTGACGAGAGGCAACTACCTCGAAACACGTGTCCAGGGATGGCTAATGCGACACTCACTTTCTTCCAACACTTTGGCACAGGCGTACTCGCCGTCGCCACTACATTGACCACAGTTCCTTGGGGCAACTTGCTGGTAAGACGAGCAGAGTGCGGCCAATTGGATTTGTTGTATTAAGGCTCCCTTGAGCCATTGGGCTGACGAGCCCTGGACCAGCACCTGCACGCCATGAGTGGTACTTTACCTGTTTATACTTTTTTGGCAGTCTACGCGGCACCCCCATACACTCACCTACTCCCTGCTGACGAGAGGCAACTACCTCGAAACACGTGTCCAGGGATGGCTAATGTGACACTCACTTTCTTCCAACACTTTGGCACAGGCGTACTCGCCGTCGCCACTACATTGACCACAGTTCCTTGGGGCAACTTGCTGGTAAGACGAGCAGAGTGCAGCCAATTGGATTTGTTGTATTAAGGCTCCCTTGAGCCATTGGGCTGACGAGCCCTGGACCAGCACCTGCGCGCCATGAGTGGTACTTTCCCAGTTTATACTTTTTTGGCAGTCTACGCGGCACCCCCATACACTCACCTACTCCCTGCTGACGAGAGGCAACTACCTCGAAAGACGTGTCCAGGGATGGCTAATGCGACACTCACTTTCTTCCAACACTTTGGCACAGGCGTACTCGCCGTCGCCACTACATTGACCACAGTTCCTTGGGGCAACTTGCTGGTAAGATGAGCAGAGTGCGGCCAATTGGATTTGTTGTATTAAGGCTCCCTTGAGCCATTGGGCTGACGAGCCCTGGACCAGCACCTGCGCGCCATGAGTGGTACTTTACCTGTTTATACTTTTTTGGCAGTCTACACGGCACCCCCATACACTCACCTACTCCCTGCTGACGAGAGGCAACTACCTCGAAACACGTGTCCAGGGATGGCTAATGCGACACTCACTTTCTTCCAACACTTTGGCACAGGCGTACTCGCCGTCGCCACTACATTGACCACAGTTCCTTGGGGCAACTTGCTGGTAAGACGAGCAGAGTGCGGCCAATTGGATTTGTTGTATTAAGGCTCCCTTGAGCCATTGGGCTGACGAGCCCTGGACCAGCACCTGCGCGCCATGAGTGGTACTTTACCTGTTTATACTTTTTTGGCAGTCTACACGGCACCCCCATACACTCACCTACTCCCTGCTGATGAGAGGCAACTACCTCGAAACACGTGTCCAGGGATGGCTAATGCGACACTCACTTTCTTCCAACACTTTGGCACAGGCGTACTCGCCGTCACCACTACATTGACCACAGTTCCTTGGGGCAACTTGCTGGTAAGATGAGCAGAGTGCGGCCAATTGGATTTGTTGTATTAAGGCTCCCTTGAGCCATTGGGCTGACGAGCCCTGGACCAGCACCTGCGCGCCATGAGTGGTACTTTACCTGTTTATACTTTTTTGGCAGTCTACGTGGCACCCCCATACACTCACCTACTCCCTGCTGACGAGAGGCAACTACCTCGAAACACGTGTCCAGGGATGGCTAATGCGACACTCACTTTCTTCCAACACTTTGGCACAGGCGTACTCGCCGTCGCCACTACATTGACCACAGTTCCTTGGGGCAACTTGCTGGTAAGACGAGCAGAGTGCGGCCAATTGGATTTGTTGTATTAAGGCTCCCTTGAGCCATTGGGCTGACGAGCCCTGGACCAGCACCTGCGCGCCATGAGTGGTACTTTACCTGTTTATACTTTTTTGGCAGTCTACGCGGCACCCCCATACACTCACCTACTCCCTGCTGACGAGAGGCAACTACCTCGAAACACGTGTCCAGGGATTGCTAATGCGACACTCACTTTCTACCAACACTTTGGCACAGGCGTACTCGCCGTCGCCACTATATTGACCACAGTTCCTTGGGGCAACTTGCTGGTAAGACGAGCAGAGTGCGGCCAATTGGATTTGTTGTATTAAGGCTCCCTTGAGCCATTGGGCTTACGAGCCCTGGACCAGCACCTGCACGCCATGAGTGGTACTTTACCTGTTTATACTTTTTTGGCAGTCTACGCGGCACCCCCATACACTCACCTACTCCCTGCTGACGAGAGGCAACTACCTCGAAACACGTGTCCAGGGATGGCTAATGCGACACTCAATTTCTTCCAACACTTTGGCACAGGCGTACTCGCCATCGCCACTACATTGACCACAGTTCCTTGGGGCAACTTGCTGGTAAGACGAGCAGAGTGCGGCCAATTGGATTTGTTGTATTAAGGCTCCCATGAGCCATTGGGCTGACGAGCCCTGGACCAGCACCTGTGCGCCATGAGTGGTACTTTACCTGTGTATACTTTTTTGGCAGTCTACACGGCACCCCCATACACTCACCTACTCCCTGCTGACGAGAGGCAACTACCTCGAAACACGTGTCCAGGGATGGCTAATGCGACACTCACTTTCTTCCAACACTTTGGCACAGGCGTACTCGCCGTCGCCACTACATTGACCACAGTTCCTTGGGGCAACTTGCTGGTAAGACGAGCAGAGTGCGGCCAATTGGATTTGTTGTATTAAGGCTCCCTTGAGCCATTGGGCTGACGAGCCCTGGACCAGCACCTGCGCGCCATGAGTGGTACTTTACCTGTTTATACTTTTTTGGCAGTCTACGCGGCAACCCCATACACTCACCTACTCCCTGCTGACGAGAGGCAACTACCTCAAAACACGTGTCCAGGGTTGGCTAATGCGACACTCACTTTCTTCCAACACTTTGGCACAGGTGTACTCGCCGTCGCCACTACATTGACCACAGTTCCTTGGGGCAACTTGCTGGTAAGACGAGCAGAGTGCGGCCAATTGGATTTGTTGTATTAAGGCTCCCTTGAGCCATTGGGCTGACGAGCCCTGGACCAGCACCTGCGCGCCATGAGTGGTACTTTACCTGTTTATACTTTTTTTGCAGTCCACGCAGCACCCCCATACACTCACCTACTCCCTGCTGACGAGAGGCAACTACCTCGAAACACGTGTCCAGGGATGGCTAATGCGACACTCACTTTCTTCCAACACTTTGGCACAGGCGTACTCACCGTCGCCACTACATTGACCACAGTTCCTTGGGGCAACTTGCTGGTAAGACGAGCAGAGTGCGGCCAATTGGATTTGTTGTATTAAGGCTCCCTTGAGCCATTGGGCTGACGAGCCCTGGACCAGCACCTGCGCGCCATGAGTAATACTTTACCTGTTTATACTTTTTTGGCAGTCTACGCGGCACCCCCATACACTCACCTACTCCCTGCTGACGAGAGGCAACTACCTCGAAACACGTGTCCAGGGATGGCTAATGCGACACTCACTTTCTTCCAACACTTTGGCACAGGCGTACTCGCCGTCGCCACTACATTGACCACAGTTCCTTGGGGCAACTTGCTGGTAAGACGAGCAGAGTGCGGCCAATTGGATTTGTTGTATTAAGGCTCCCTTGAGCCATTGGGCTGACGAGCCCTGGACCAGCACCTGCGCGCCATGAGTGGTACTTTACCTGTTTATACTTTTTTGGCAGTCTACGCGGCACCCCCATACACTCACCTACTCCCTGCTGATGAGAGGCAACTACCTCGAAACACGTGTCCAAGGATGGCTAATGCGACACTCACTTTCTTCCAACACTTTGGCACAGGCGTACTCGCCGTCACCACTACATTGACCACAGTTCCTTGGGGCAACTTGCTGGTAAGACGAGCAGAGTGCGGCCAATTGGATTTGTTGTATTAAGGCTCCCTTGAGCCATTGGGCTGACGAGCCCTGGACCAGCACCTGCGCGCCATGAGTGGTACTTTACCTGTTTATACTTTTTTGGCAGTCTACGTGGCACCCCCATACACTCACCTACTCCCTGCTGACGAGAGGCAACTACCTCGAAACACGTGTCCAGGGATGGCTAATGCGACACTCACTTTCTTCCAACACTTTGGCACAGACGTACTCGCCGTCGCCACTACATTGACCACAGTTCCTTGGGGCAACTTGCTGGTAAGACGAGCAGAGTGCGGCCAATTGGATTTGTTGTATTAAGGCTCCCTTGAGCCATTGGGCTGACGAGCCCTGGACCAGCACCTGCGCGCCATGAGTGGTACTTTACCTGTTTATACTTTTTTGGCAGTCTACGCGGCACCCCCATACACTCACCTACTCCCTGCTGACGAGAGGCAACTACCTCGAAACACGTGTCCAGGGATTGCTAATGCGACACTCACTTTCTACCAACACTTTGGCACAGGAGTACTCGCCGTCGCCACTATATTGACCACAGTTCCTTGGGGCAACTTGCTGGTAAGACGAGCAAAGTGCGGCCAATTGGATTTGTTGTATTAAGGCTCCCTTGAGCCATTGGGCTTACGAGCCCTGGACCAGCACCTGCACGCCATGAGTGGTACTTTACCTGTTTATACTTTTTTGGCAGTCTACGTGGCACCCCCATACACTCACCTACTCCCTGCTGACGAGAGGCAACTACCTCGAAACACGTGTCCAGGGATGGCTAATGCGACACTCACTTTCTTCCAACACTTTGGCACAGGCGTACTCGCCATCGCCACTACATTGACCACAGTTCCTTGGGGCAACTTGCTGGTGAGACGAGCAGAGTGCGGCCAATTGGATTTGTTGTATTAAGGCTCCCATGAGCCATTGGGCTGACGAGCCCTGGACCAGCACCTGCGCGCCATGAGTGGTACTTTACCTGTGTATACTTTTTTGGCAGTCTACACGGCACCCCCATACACTCACCTACTCCCTGCTGACGAGAGGCAACTACCTCGAAACACGTGTCCAGGGATGGCTAATGCGACACTCACTTTCTTCCAACACTTTGGCACAGGCGTACTCGCCGTCGCCACTACATTGACCACAGTTCCTTGGGGCAACTTGCTGGTAAGACGAGCAGAGTGCGGCCAATTGGATTTGTTGTATTAAGGCTCCCTTGAGCCATTGGGCTGACGAGCCCTGGACCAGCACCTGCGCGCCATGAGTGGTACTTTACCTGTTTATACTTTTTTGGCAGTCTACGCGGCAACCCCATACACTCACCTACTCCCTGCTGACGAGAGGCAACTACCTCGAAACACGTGTCCAGGGTTGGCTAATGCGACACTCACTTTCTTCCAACACTTTGGCACAGGTGTACTCGCCGTCGCCACTACATTGACCACAGTCCCTTGGGGCAACTTGCTGGTAAGACGAGCAGAGTGCGGCCAATTGGATTTGTTGTATTAAGGCTCCCTTGAGCCATTGGGCTGACGAGCCCTGGACCAGCACCTGCGCGCCATGAGTGGTACTTTACCTGTTTATACTTTTTTTGCAGTCTACGCAGCACCCCCATACACTCACCTACTCCCTGCTGACGAGAGGCAACTACCTCGAAACACGTGTCCAGGGATGGCTAATGCGACACTCACTTTCTTCCAACACTTTGGCACAGGCGTACTCACCGTCGCCACTACATTGACCACAGTTCCTTGGGGCAACTTGCTGGTAAGACGAGCAGAGTGCGGCCAATTGGATTTGTTGTATTAAGGCTCCCTTGAGCCATTGGGCTGACGAGCCCTGGACCAGCACCTGCGCGCCATGAGTAATACTTTACCTGTTTATACTTTTTTGGCAGTCTACGCGGCACCCCCATACACTCACCTACTCCCTGCTGACGAGAGGCAACTACCTCGAAACACGTGTCCAGGGATGGCTAATGCGACACTCACTTTCTTACAACACTTTGGCACAGGCGTACTCGCCGTCGCCACTACATTGACCACAGTTCCTTGGGGCAACTTGCTGGTAAGACGAGCAGAGTGCGGCCAATTGGATTTGTTGTATTAAGGCTCCCTTGAGCCATTGGGCTGACGAGCCCTGGACCAGCACCTGCGCGCCATGAGTGGTACTTTACCTGTTTATACTTTTTTGGCAGTCTACGCGGCACCCCCATACACTCACCTACTCCCTGCTGATGAGAGGCAACTACCTCGAAACACGTGTCCAGGGATGGCTAATGCGACACTCACTTTCTTCCAACACTTTGGCACAGGCGTACTCGCCGTCACCACAACATTGACCACAGTTCCTTGGGGCAACTTGCTGGTAAGACGAGCAGAGTGCGGCCAATTGGATTTGTTGTATTAAGGCTCCCTTGAGCCATTGGGCTGACGAGCCCTGGACCAGCAACTGCGCGCCATGAGTGGTACTTTACCTGTTTATCCTTTTTTGGCAGTCTACGTGGCACCCCCATACACTCACCTACTCCCTGCTGACGAGAGGCAACTACCTCGAAAAACGTGTCCAGGGATGGCTAATGCGACACTCACTTTCTTCCAACACTTTGGCACAGGCGTACTCGCCGTCGCCACTACATTGACCACAGTTCCTTGGGGCAACTTGCTGGTAAGACGAGCAGAGTGCGGCCAATTGGATTTGTTGTATTAAGGCTCCCTTGAGCCATTGGGCTGACGAGCCCTGGACCAGCACCTGCGCGCCATGAGTGGTACTTTACCTGTTTATACTTTTTTGGCAGTCTACGCGGCACCCCCATACACTCACCTACTCCCTGCTGACGAGAGGCAACTACCTCGAAACACGTGTCCAGGGATTGCTAATGCGACACTCACTTTCTACCAACACTTTGGCACAGGCGTACTCGCCGTCGCCACTATATTGACCACAGTTCCTTGGGGCAACTTGCTGGTAAGACGAGCAGAGTGCGGCCAATTGGATTTGTTGTATTAAGGCTCCCTTGAGCCATTGTGCTTACGAGCCCTGGACCAGCACCTGCACGCCATGAGTGGTACTTTACCTGTTTATACTTTTTTGGCAGTCTACGCGGCACCCCCATACACTCACCTACTCCCTGCTGACGAGAGGCAACTACCTCGAAACACGTGTCCAGGGATGGCTAATGCGACACTCACTTTCTTCCAACACTTTGGCACAGGCGTACTCGCCATCGCCACTACATTGACCACAGTTCCTTGGGGCAACTTGCTGGTAAGACGAGCAGAGTGCGGCCAATTGGATTTGTTGTATTAAGGCTCCCATGAGCCATTGGGCTGACGAGCCCTGGACCAGCACCTGCGCGCCATGAGTGGTACTTTACCTGTGTATACTTTTTTGGCAGTCTACACGGCACCCCCATACACTCACCTACTCCCTGCTGACGAGAGGCAACTACCTCGAAACACGTGTCCAGGGTTGGCTAATGCGACACTCACTTTCTTCCAACACTTTGGCACAGGTGTACTCGCCGTCGCCACTACATTGACCACAGTTCCTTGGGGCAACTTGCTGGTAAGACGAGCAGAGTGCGGCCAATTGGATTTGTTGTATTAAGGCTCCCTTGAGCCATTGGGCTGACGAGCCCTGGACCAGCACCTGCGCGCCATGAGTGGTACTTTACCTGTTTATACTTTTTTTGCAGTCTACGCAGCACCCCCATACACTCACCTACTCCCTGCTGACGAGAGGCAACTACCTCGAAACACGTGTCCAGGGATGGCTAATGCAACACTCACTTTCTTCCAACACTTTGGCACAGGCGTACTCACCGTCGCCACTACATTGACCACAGTTCCTTGGGGCAACTTGCTGGTAAGACGAGCAGAGTGCGGCCAATTGGATTTGTTGTATTAAGGCTCCCTTGAGCCATTGGGCTGACGAGCCCTGGACCAGCACCTGCGCGCCATGAGTAATACTTTACCTGTTCATACTTTTTTGGCAGTCTACGCGGCACCCCCATACACTCACCTACTCCCTGCTGACGAGAGGCAACTACCTCGAAACACGTGTCCAGGGATGGCTAATGCGACACTCACTTTCTTCCAACACTTTGGCACAGGCGTACTCGCCGTCGCCACTACATTGACCACAGTTCCTTGGGGCAACTTGCTGGTAAGACGAGCAGAGTGCGGCCAATTGGATTTGTTGTATTAAGGCTCCCTTGAGCCATTGGGCTGACGAGCCCTGGACCAGCACCTGCGCGCCATGAGTGGTACTTTACCTGTTTATACTTTTTTGGCAGTCTACGCGGCACCCCCATACACTCACCTACTCCCTGCTGATGAGAGGCAACTACCTCGAAACACGTGTCCAGGGATGGCTAATGCGACACTCACTTTCTTCCAACACTTTGGCACAGGCGTACTCGCCGTCACCACAACATTGACCACAGTTCCTTGGGGCAACTTGCTGGTAAGACGAGCAGAGTGCGGCCAATTGGATTTGTTGTATTAAGGCTCCCTTGAGCCATTGGGCTGACGAGCCCTGGACCAGCACCTGCGCGCCATGAGTGGTACTTTACCTGTTTATCCTTTTTTGGCAGTCTACGCGGCACCCCCATACACTCACCTACTCCCTGCTGACGAGAGGCAACTACCTCGAAACACGTGTCCAGGGATGGCTAATGCGACACTCACTTTCTTCCAACACTTTGGCACAGGCGTACTCGCCGTCGCCACTACATTGACCACAGTTCCTTGGGGCAACTTGCTGGTAAGACGAGCAGAGTGTGGCCAATTGGATTTGTTGTATTAAGGCTCCCTTGAGCCATTGGGCTGACGAGCCCTGGACCAGCACCTGCGCGCCATGAGTGGTACTTTACCTGTTTATACTTTTTTGGCAGTCTACGCGGCACCCCCATACACTCACCTACTCCCTGCTGATGAGAGGCAACTACCTCGAAACACGTGTCCAGGGATGGCTAATGCGACACTCACTTTCTTCCAACACTTTGGCACAGGCGTGCTCGCCGTCGCCACTACATTGACCACAGTTCCTTTGGGCAACTTGCTGGTAAGACGAGCAGAGTGCGGCCAATTGGATTTGTTGGATTAAGGCTCCCTTGAGCCATTGGGCTGACGAGCCCTGGCCCAGCACCTTCGCGCCATGAGTGGTACTTTACCTGTTTATACTTTTTTGCAGTCTACGCACCACCCCCATACACTCACCTACTCCCTGCTGACGAGAGGCAACTACCTCGAAACACGTGTCCAGGGATGGCTAATGCGACACTCACTTTCTTCCAACACTTTGGCACAGGCGTACTCGCCGTCGCCACTACATTGACCACAGTTCCTTGGGGCAACTTGCTGGTAAGACGAGCATAGTGCGGCCAATTAGATTTGTTGTATTAAGGCTCCCTTGAGACATTGGGCTGACGAGCCCTGGACCAGCACCTGCGCGCCATGAGTGGTACTTTACCTGTTTATACTTTTTTGGCACTCTACGCGGCAACCCCATACACTCACCTACTCCCTGCTGACGAGAGGCAACTACCTCGAAACACGTGTCCAGGGTTGGCTAATGCGACACTCACTTTCTTCCAACACTTTGGCACAGGTGTACTCGCCGTCGCCACTACATTGACCACAGTTCCTTGGGGCAACTTGCTGGTAAGACGAGCAGAGTGCGGCCAATTGGATTTGTTGTATTAAGGCTCCCTTGAGCCATTGGGCTGACGAGCCCTGGACCAGCACCTGCGCGCCATGAGTGGTACTTTACCTGTTTATACTTTTTTTGCAGTCTACGCAGCACCCCCATACACTCACCTACTCCCTGCTGACGAGAGGCAACTACCTCGAAACACGTGTCCAGGGATGGCTAATGCGACACTCACTTTCTTCCAACACTTTGGCACAGGCGTACTCACCGTCGCCACTACATTGACCACAGTTCCTTGGGGCAACTTGCTGGTAAGACGAGCAGAGTGCGGCCAATTGGATTTGTTGTATTAAGGCTCCCTTGAGCCATTGGGCTGACGAGCCCTGGACCAGCACCTGCGCGCCATGAGTAATACTTTACCTGTTTATACTTTTTTGGCAGTCTACGCGGCACCCCCATACACTCACCTACTCCCTGCTGACGAGAGGCAACTACCTCGAAACACGTGTCCAGGGATGGCTAATGCGACACTCACTTTCTTCCAACACTTTGGCACAGGCGTACTCGCCGTCGCCACTACATTGACCACAGTTCCTTGGGGCAAGTTGCTGGTAAGACGAGCAGAGTGCGGCCAATTGGATTTTTTGTATTAAGGCTCCCTTGAGCCATTGGGCTGACGAGCCCTGGACCAGCACCTGCGCGCCATGAGTGGTACTTTACCTGTTTATACTTTTTTGGCAGTCTACGCGGCACCCCCATACACTCACCTACTCCCTGCTGATGAGAGGCAACTACCTCGAAACACGTGTCCAGGGATGGCTAATGCGACACTCACTTTCTTCCAACACTTTGGCACAGGCGTATTCGCCGTCACCACTACATTGACCACAGTTCCTTGGGGCAACTTGCTGGTAAGACGAGCAGAGTGCGGCCAATTGGATTTGTTGTATTAAGGCTCCCTTGAGCCATTGGGCTGACGAGCCCTGGACCAGCACCTGCGCGCCATGAGTGGTACTTTACCTGTTTATACTTTTTTGGCAGTCTACGTGGCACCCCCATACACTCACCTACTCCCTGCTGACGAGAGGCAACTACCTCGAAACACGTGTCCAGGGATGGCTAATGCGACACTCACTTTCTTCTAACACTTTGGCACAGGCGTACTCGCCGTCGCCACTACATTGACCACAGTTCCTTGGGGCAACTTGCTGGTAAGACGAGCAGAGTGCGGCCAATTGGATTTGCTGTATTAAGGCTCCCTTGAGCCATTGGGCTGACGAGCCCTGGACCAGCACCTGCGCGCCATGAGTGGTACTTTACCTGTTTATACTTTTTTGGCAGTCTACGCGGCACCCCCATACACTCACCTACTCCCTGCTGACGAGAGGCAACTACCTCGAAACACGTGCCAGGGATTGCTAATGCGACACTCACTTTCTACCAACACTTTGGCACAGGAGTACTCGCCGTCGCCACTATATTGACCACAGTTCCTTGGGGCAACTTGCTGGTAAGACGAGCAGAGTGCGGCCAATTGGATTTGTTGTATTAAGGCTCCCTTGAGCCATTGGGCTTACGAGCCCTGGACCAGCACCTGCACGCCATGAGTGGTACTTTACCTGTTTATACTTTTTTGGCAGTCTACGCGGCACCCCCATACACTCACCTACTCCCTGCTGACGAGAGGCAACTACCTCGAAACACGTGTCCAGGGATGGCTAATGCGACACTCACTTTCTTCCAACACTTTGGCACAGGCGTACTCGCCATCGCCACTACATTGACCACAGTTCCTTGGGGCAACTTGCTGGTAAGACGAGCAGAGTGCGGCCAATTGGATTTGTTGTATTAAGGCTCCCATGAGCCATTGGGCTGACGAGCCCTGGACCAGCACCTGCGCGCCATGAGTGGTACTTTACCTGTGTATACTTTTTTGGCAGTCTACACGGCACCCCCATACACTCACCTACTCCCTGCTGACGAGAGGCAACTACCTCGAAACACGTGTCCAGGGATGGCTAATGCGACACTCACTTTCTTCCAACACTTTGGCACAGGCGTACTCGCCGTCGCCACTACATTGACCACAGTTCCTTGGGGCAACTTGCTGGTAAGACGAGCAGAGTGCGGCCAATTGGATTTGTTGTATTAATTAAGTTTTCCTTGAGCCATTGGGCTGACGAGCCCTGGACCAGCACCTTCGCGCCATGAGTGGTACTTTACCTGTTTATACTTTTTTGGTAGTCTACGTGGCACCCCCATACACTCACCTACTCCCTGCTGACGAGAGGCAACTACCTCGAAACACGTGTCCAGGGTTGGCTAATGCGACACTCACTTTCTTCCAACACTTTGGCACAGGTGTACTCGCCGTCGCCACTACATTGACCACAGTTCCTTGGGGCAACTTGCTGGTAAGACGAGCAGAGTGCGGCCAATTGGATTTGTTGTATTAAGGCTCCCTTGAGCCATTGGGCTGACGAGCCCTGGACCAGCACCTGCGCGCCATGAGTGGTACTTTACCTGTTTATACTTTTTTTGCAGTCTACGCAGCACCCCCATACACTCGATTACTACTCCCTGCTGACAAGAGGCAACTACCTCGAAACACGTGTCCAGGGATGGCTAATGCGACACTCACTTTCTTCCAACACTTTGGCACAGGCGTACTCACCGTCGCCACTACATTGACCACAGTTCCTTGGGGCAACTTGCTGGTAAGACGAGCAGAGTGCGGCCAATTGGATTTGTTGTATTAAGGCTCCCTTGAGCCATTGGGCTGACGAGCCCTGGACCAGCACCTGCGCGCCATGAGTAATACTTTACCTGTTTATACTTTTTTGGCAGTCTACGCGGCACCCCCATACACTCACCTACTCCCTGCTGACGAGAGGCAACTACCTCGAAACACGTGTCCAGGGATGGCTAATGCGACACTCACTTTCTTCCAACACTTTGGCACAGGCGTACTCGCCGTCGCCACTACATTGACCACAGTTCCTTGGGGCAACTTGCTAGTAAGACGAGCAGAGTGCGGCCAATTGGATTTGTTGTATTAAGGCTCCCTTGAGCCATTGGGCTGACGAGCCCTGGACCAGCACCTGCGCGCCATGAGTGGTACTTTACCTGTTTATACTTTTTTGGCAGTCTACGCGGCACCCCCATACACTCACCTACTCCCTGCTGATGAGAGGCAACTACCTCGAAACACGTGTCCAGGGATGGCTAATGCGACACTCACTTTCTTCCAACACTTTGGCACAGGCGTACTCGCCGTCACCACAACATTGACCACAGTTCCTTGGGGCAACTTGCTGGTAAGACGAGCAGAGTGCGGCCAATTGGATTTGTTGTATTAAGGCTCCCTTGAGCCATTGGGCTGACGAGCCCTGGACCAGCAACTGCGCGCCATGAGTGGTACTTTACCTGTTTATCCTTTTTTGGCAGTCTACGTGGCACCCCCATACACTCACCTACTCCCTGCTGACGAGAGGCAACTACCTCGAAACACGTGCCAGGGATTGCTAATGCGACACTCACTTTCTACCAACACTTTGGCACAGGCGTACTCGCCGTCGCCACTATATTGACCACAGTTCCTTGGGGCAACTTGCTGGTAAGACGAGCAGAGTGCGGCCAATTGGATTTGTTGTATTAAGGCTCCCTTGAGCCATTGGGCTTACGAGCCCTGGACCAGCACCTGCACGCCATGAGTGGTACTTTACCTGTTTATACTTTTTTGGCAGTCTACGCGGCACCCCCATACACTCACCTACTCCCTGCTGACGAGAGGCAACTACCTCGAAACACGTGTCCAGGGATGGCTAATGCGACACTCACTTTCTTCCAACACTTTGGCACAGGCGTACTCGCCATCGCCACTACATTGACCACAGTTCCTTGGGGCAACTTGCTGGTAAGACGAGCAGAGTGCGGCCAATTGGATTTGTTGTATTAAGGCTCCCATGAGCCATTGGGCTGACGAGCCCTGGACCAGCACCTGCGCGCCATGAGTGGTACTTTACCTGTGTATACTTTTTTGGCAGTCTACACGGCACCCCCATACACTCACCTACTCCCTGCTGACGAGAGGCAACTACCTCGAAACACGTGTCCAGGGATGGCTAATGCGACACTCACTTTCTTCCAACACTTTGGCACAGGCGTACTCGCCGTCGCCACTACATTGACCACAGTTCCTTGGGGCAACTTGCTGGTAAGACGAGCAGAGTGCGGCCAATTGGATTTGTTGTATTAATTAAGTTTTCCTTGAGCCATTGGGCTGACGAGCCCTGGACCAGCACCTTCGCGCCATGAGTGGTACTTTACCTGTTTATACTTTTTTGGTAGTCTACGTGGCACCCCCATACACTCACCTACTCCCTGCTGACGAGAGGCAACTACCTCGAAACACGTGTCCAGGGTTGGCTAATGCGACACTCACTTTCTTCCAACACTTTGGCACAGGTGTACTCGCCGTCGCCACTACATTGACCACAGTTCCTTGGGGCAACTTGCTGGTAAGACGAGCAGAGTGCGGCCAATTGGATTTGTTGTATTAAGGCTCCCTTGAGCCATTGGGCTGACGAGCCCTGGACCAGCACCTGCGCGCCATGAGTGGTACTTTACCTGTTTATACTTTTTTTGCAGTCTACGCAGCACCCCCATACACTCACCTACTCCCTGCTGACGAGAGGCAACTACCTCGAAACACGTGTCCAGGGATGGCTAATGCGACACTCACTTTCTTCCAACACTTTGGCACAGGCGTACTCACCGTCGCCACTACATTGACCACAGTTCCTTGGGGCAACTTGCTGGTAAGACGAGCAGAGTGCGGCCAATTGGATTTGTTGTATTAAGGCTCCCTTGAGCCATTGGGCTGACGAGCCCTGGACCAGCACCTGCGCGCCATGAGTAATACTTTACCTGTTTATACTTTTTTGGCAGTCTACGCGGCACCCCCATACACTCACCTACTCCCTGCTGACGAGAGGCAACTACCTCGAAACACGTGTCCAGGGATGGCTAATGCGACACTCACTTTCTTCCAACACTTTGGCACAGGCGTACTCGCCGTCGCCACTACATTGACCACAGTTCCTTGGGGCAACTTGCTGGTAAGACGAGCAGAGTGCGGCCAATTGGATTTGTTGTATTAAGGCTCCCTTGAGCCATTGGGCTGACGAGCCCTGGACCAGCACCTGCGCGCCATGAGTGGTACTTTACCTGTTTATACTTTTTTGGCAGTCTACGCGGCACCCCCATACACTCACCTACTCCCTGCTGATGAGAGGCAACTACCTCGAAACACGTGTCCAGGGATGGCTAATGCGACACTCACTTTCTTCCAACACTTTGGCACAGGCGTACTCGCCGTCACCACAACATTGACCACAGTTCCTTGGGGCAACTTGCTGGTAAGACGAGCAGAGTGCGGCCAATTGGATTTGTTGTATTAAGGCTCCCTTGAGCCATTGGGCTGACGAGCCCTGGACCAGCAACTGCGCGCCATGAGTGGTACTTTACCTGTTTATCCTTTTTTGGCAGTCTACGTGGCACCCCCATACACTCACCTACTCCCTGCTGACGAGAGGCAACGTCCTCGAAACACGTGTCCAGGGATGGCTAATGCGACACTCACTTTCTTCCAACACTTTGGCACAGGCGTACTCGCCGTCGCCACTACATTGACCACAGTTCCTTGGGGCAACTTGCTGGTAAGACGAGCAGATTGCGGCCAATTGGATTTGTTGTATTAAGGCTCCCTTGAGCCATTGGGCTGACGAGCCCTGGACCAGCACCTGCGCGCCATGAGTGGTACTTTACCTGTTTATACTTTTTTGGCAGTCTACGCGGCACCCCCATACACTCACCTACTCCCTGCTGACGAGAGGCAACTACCTCGAAACACGTGTCCAGGGATTGCTAATGCGACACTCACTTTCTACCAACACTTTGGCACAGGCGTACTCGCCGTCGCCACTATATTGACCACAGTTCCTTGGGGCAACTTGCTGGTAAGACGAGCAGAGTGCGGCCAATTGGATTTGTTGTATTAAGGCTCCCTTGAGCCATTGGGCTTACGAGCCCTGGACCAGCACCTGCACGCCATGAGTGGTACTTTACCTGTTTATACTTTTTTGGCAGTCTACGCGGCACCCCCATACACTCACCTACTCCCTGCTGACGAGAGGCAACTACCTCGAAACACGTGTCCAGGGATGGCTAATGCGACACTCACTTTCTTCCAACACTTTGGCACAGGCGTACTCGCCATCGCCACTACATTGACCACAGTTCCTTGGGGCAACTTGCTGGTAAGACGAGCAGAGTGCGGCCAATTGGATTTGTTGTATTAAGGCTCCCATGAGCCATTGGGCTGACGAGCCCTGGACCAGCACCTGCGCGCCATGAGTGGTACTTTACCTGTGTATACTTTTTTGGCAGTCTACACGGCACCCCCATACACTCACCTACTCCCTGCTGACGAGAGGCAACTACCTCGAAACACGTGTCCAGGGTTGGCTAATGCGACACTCACTTTCTTCCAACACTTTGGCACAGGTGTACTCGCCGTCGCCACTACATTGACCACAGTTCCTTGGGGCAACTTGCTGGTAAGACGAGCAGAGTGCGGCCAATTGGATTTGTTGTATTAAGGCTCCCTTGAGCCATTGGGCTGACGAGCCCTGGACCAGCACCTGCGCGCCATGAGTGGTACTTTACCTGTTTATACTTTTTTTGCAGTCTACACAGCACCCCCATACACTCACCTACTCCCTGCTGACGAGAGGCAACTACCTCGAAACACGTGTCCAGGGATGGCTAATGCGACACTCACTTTCTTCCAACACTTTGGCACAGGCGTACTCACCGTCGCCACTACATTGACCACAGTTCCTTGGGGCAACTTGCTGGTAAGACGAGCAGAGTGCGGCCAATTGGATTTGTTGTATTAAGGCTCCCTTGAGCCATTGGGCTGACGAGCCCTGGACCAGCACCTGCGCGCCATGAGTAATACTTTACCTGTTTATACTTTTTTGGCAGTCTACGCGGCACCCCCATACACTCACCTACTCCCTGCTGACGAGAGGCAACTACCTCGAAACACGTGTCCAGGGATGGCTAATGCGACACTCACTTTCTTCCAACACTTTGGCACAGGCGTACTCGCCGTCGCCACTACATTGACCACAGTTCCTTGGGGCAACTTGCTGGTAAGACGAGCAGAGTGCGGCCAATTGGATTTGTTGTATTAAGGCTCCCTTGAGCCATTGGGCTGACGAGCCCTGGACCAGCACCTGCGCGCCATGAGTGGTACTTTACCTGTTTATACTTTTTTGGCAGTCTACGCGGCACCCCCATACACTCACCTACTCCCTGCTGATGAGAGGCAACTACCTCGAAACACGTGTCCAGGGATGGCTAATGCGACACTCACTTTCTTCCAACACTTTGGCACAGGCGTACTCGCCGTCACCACAACATTGACCACAGTTCCTTGGGGCAACTTGCTGGTAAGACGAGCAGAGTGCGGCCAATTGGATTTGTTGTATTAAGGCTCCCTTGAGCCATTGGGCTGACGAGCCCTGGACCAGCACCTGCGCGCCATGAGTGGTACTTTACCTGTTTATCCTTTTTTGGCAGTCTACGTGGCACCCCCATACACTCACCTACTCCCTGCTGACGAGAGGCAACTACCTCGAAACACGTGTCCAGGGATGGCTAATGCGACACTCACTTTCTTCCAACACTTTGGCACAGGCGTACTCGCCGTCGCCACTACATTGACCACAGTTCCTTGGGGCAACTTGCTGGTAAGACGAGCAGAGTGCGGCCAATTGGATTTGTTGTATTAAGGCTCCCTTGAGCCATTGGGCTGACGAGCCCTGGACCAGCACCTGCGCGCCATGAGTGGTACTTTACCTGTTTATACTTTTTTGGCAGTCTACGCGGCACCCCCATACACTCACCTACTCCCTGCTGACGAGAGGCAACTACCTCGAAACACGTGTCCAGGGATTGCTAATGCGACACTCACTTTCTACCAACACTTTGGCACAGGCGTACTCGCCGTCACCACTATATTGACCACAGTTCCTTGGGGCAACTTGCTGGTAAGACGAGCAGAGTGCGGCCAATTGGATTTGTTGTATTAAGGCTCCCTTGAGCCATTGGGCTTACGAGCCCTGGACCAGCACCTGCACGCCATGAGTGGTACTTTACCTGTTTATACTTTTTTGGCAGTCTACGCGGCACCCCCATACACTCACCTACTCCCTGCTGACGAGAGGCAACTACCTCGAAACACGTGTCCAGGGATGGCTAATGCGACACTCACTTTCTTCCAACACTTTGGCACAGGCGTACTCGCCATCGCCACTACATTGACCACAGTTCCTTGGGGCAACTTGCTGGTAAGACGAGCAGAGTGCGGCCAATTGGATTTGTTGTATTAAGGCTCCCATGAGCCATTGGGCTGACGAGCCCTGGACCAGCACCTGCGCGCCATGAGTGGTACTTTACCTGTGTATACTTTTTTGGCAGTCTACACGGCACCCCCATACACTCACCTACTCCCTGCTGACAAGAGGCAACTACCTCGAAACACGTGTCCAGGGATGGCTAATGCGACACTCACTTTCTTCCAACACTTTGGCACAGGCGTACTCGCCGTCGCCACTACATTGACCACAGTTCCTTGGGGCAACTTGCTGGTAAGACGAGCAGAGTGCGGCCAATTGGATTTGTTGTATTAATTAAGGTTTCCTTGAGCCATTGGGCTGACGAGCCCTGGACCAGCACCTTCGCGCCATGAGTGGTACTTTACCTGTTTATACTTTTTTGGTAGTCTACGTCGCACCCCCATACACTCACCTACTCCCTGCTGACGAGAGGCAACTACCTCGAAACACGTGTCCAGGGATGGCTAATGCGACACTCACTTTCTTCCAACACTTTGGCACAGGCGTACTCGCCGTCGCCACTACATTGACCACAGTTCCTTGGGGCAACTTGCTGGTAAGACGAGCAGAGTGCGGCCAATTGGATTTGTTGTATTAAGGCTCCCTTGAGCCATTGGGCTGACCAGCCCTGGACCAGCACCTGCGCGCCATGAGTGGTACTTTACCTGTTTATACTTTTTTGGCAGTCTACGCACCACCCCCATACACTCATCTACTCCCTGCTGACGAGAGGCAACTACCTCGAAACACGTGTCCAGGGATGGCTAATGCGACACTCACTTTCTTCCAACACTTTGGCACAGGCGTACTCGCCATCGCCACTACATTGACCACAGTTCCTTGGGGCAACTTGCTGGTAAGACGAGCAGAGTGCGGCCAATTGGATTTGTTGTATTAAGGCTCCCTTGAGCCATTGGGCTGACGAGCCCTGGACCAGCACCTGCGCGCCATGAGTGGTACTTTACCTGTGTATACTTTTTTGGCAGTCTACGCGGCACCCCCATACACTCACCTACTCCCTGCTGACGAGAGGCAACTACCTCGAAACACGTGTCCAGGGATGGCTAATGCGACACTCACTTTCTTCCAACACTTTGGCACAGGCGTGCTCGCCGTCGCCACTACATTGACCACAGTTCCTTGGGGCAACTTGCTGGTAAGACGAGCAGAGTGCGGCCAATTGGATTTGTTGTATTAAGGCTCCCTTGAGCCATTGGGCTGACGAGCCCTGGACCAGCACCTGCGCGCCATGAGTGGTACTTTACCTGTGTATACTTTTTTGGCAGTCTACGCGGCACCCCCATACACTCACCTACTCCCTGCTGACGAGAGGCAACTACCTCGAAACACGTGTCCAGGGATGGCTAATGCGACACTCACTTTCTTCCAACACTTTGGCACAGGCGTACTCGCCGTCGCCACTACATTGACCACAGTTCCTTGGGGCAACTTGCTGGTAAGACTAGCAGAGTGCAGCCAATTGGATTTGTTGTATTAATTAAGGCTCCCTTGAGCCATTGGGCTGACGAGCCCTGGACCAGCACCTGCGCGCCATGAGTGGTACTTTACCTGTTTATACTTTTTTGGCAGTCTACGCGGCACCCCCATACACTCACCTACTCCCTGCTGACGAGAGGCAACTACCTCGAAACACGTGTCCAGGGATGGCTAATGCGACACTCACTTTCTTCCAACACTTTGGCACAGGCGTACTCGCCGTCGCCACTACATTGACCACAGTTCCTTGGGGCAACTTGCTGGTAAGACGAGCAGAGTGTGGCCAATTGGATTTGTTGTATTAAGGCTCCCTTGAGCCATTGGGCTGACGAGCCCTGGACCAGCACCTGCGCGCCATGAGTGGTACTTTACCTGTTTATACTTTTTTGGCAGTCTACGTGGCACCCCCATACACTCACCTACTTCCTGCTGATGAGAGGCAACTACCTCGAAACACGTGTCCAGGGATGGCTAATGCGACACTCACTTTCTTCCAACACTTTGGCACAGGCGTACTCGCCGTCGCCACTACATTGACCACAGTTCCTTTGGGCAACTTGCTGGTAAGACGAGCAGAGTGCGGCCAATTGGATTTGTTGGATTAAGGCTCCCTTGAGCCATTGGGCTGACGAGCCCTGGACCAGCACCTTCGCGCCATGAGTGGTACTTTACCTGTTTATACTTTTTTGCAGTCTACGCACCACCCCCATACACTCACCTACTCCCTGCTGACGAGAGGCAACTACCTCGAAACACGTGTCCAGGGATGGCTAATGCGACACTCACTTTCTTCCAACACTTTGGCACAGGCGTACTCGCCGTCGCCACTACATTGACCACAGTTCCTTGGGGCAACTTGCTGGTAAGACGAGCAGAGTGCGGCCAATTGGATTTGTTGTATTAAGGCTCCCTTGAGCCATTGGGCTGACGAGCCCTGGACCAGCACCTGCGCGCCATGAGTGGTACTTTACCTGTGTATACTTTTTTGGCAGTCTACGCGGCACCCCCATACACTCACCTACTCCCTGCTGACGAGAGGCAACTACCTTGAAACACGTGTCCAGGGATGGCTAATGCGACACTCACTTTCTTCCAACACTTTGGCACAGGCGTGCTCGCCGTCGCCACTACATTGACCACAGTTCCTTGGGGCAACTTGCTGGTAAGACGAGCAGAGTGCGGCCAATTGGATTTGTTGTATTAAGGCTCCCTTGAGCCATTGGGCTGACGAGCCCTGGACCAGCACCTGCGCGCCATGAGTGGTACTTTACCTGTTTATACTCTTTTGGCAGTCTACGCACCACCCCCATACACTCACCTACTCCCTGCTGACGAGAGGCAACTACCTCGAAACACGTGTCCAGGGATGGCTAATGCGACACTCACTTTCTTCCAACACTTTGGCACAGGCGTACTCGCCATCGCCACTACATTGACCACAGTTCCTTGGGGCAACTTGCTGGTAAGACGAGCAGAGTGCGGCCAATTGGATTTGTTGTATTAAGGCTCCCTTGAGCCATTGGGCTGACGAGCCCTGGACCAGCACCTGCGCGCCATGAGTGGTACTTTACCTGTGTATACTTTTTTGGCAGTCTACGCGGCACCCCCATACACTCACCTACTCCCTGCTGACGAGAGGCAACTACCTCGAAACACGTGTCCAGGGATGGCTAATGCGACACTCACTTTCTTCCAACACTTTGGCACAGGCGTACTCGCGGTCGCCACTACATTGACCACAGTTCCTTGGGGCAACTTGCTGGTAAGACGAGCAGAGTGCGGCCAATTGGATTTGTTGTATTAAGGCTCCCTTGAGCCATTGGGCTGACCAGCCCTGGACCAGCACCTGCGCGCCATGAGTGGTACTTTACCTGTTTATACTTTTTTGGCAGTCTACGCACCACCCCCATACACTCATCTACTCCCTGCTGACGAGAGGCAACTACCTCGAAACACGTGTCCAGGGATGGCTAATGCGACACTCACTTTCTTCCAACACTTTGGCACAGGCGTACTCGCCATCGCCACTACATTGACCACAGTTCCTTGAGGCAACTTGCTGGTAAGACGAGCAGAGTGCGGCCAATTGGATTTGTTGTATTAAGGCTCCCTTGAGCCATTGGGCTGACGAGCCCTGGACCAGCACCTGCGCGCCATGAGTGGTACTTTACCTGTTTATACTTTTTTGGCAGTCTACGCACCACCCCCATACACTCACCTACTCCCTGCTGACGAGAGGCAACTACCTCGAAACACGTGTCCAGGGATGGCTAATGCGACACTCACTTTCTTCCAACACTTTGGCACAGGCGTACTCGCCATCGCCACTACATTGACCACAGTTCCTTGGGGCAACTTGCTGGTAAGACGAGCAGAGTGCGGCCAATTGGATTTGTTGTATTAAGGCTCCCTTGAGCCATTGGGCTGACGAGCCCTGGACCAGCACCTGCGCGCCATGAGTGGTACTTTACCTGTTTATCCTTTTTTGGCAGTCTACGTGGCACCCCCATACACTCACCTACTCCCTGCTGACGAGAGGCAACTACCTCGAAACACGTGTCCAGGGATGGCTAATGCGACACTCACTTTCTTCCAACACTTTGGCACAGGCGTACTCGCCGTCGCCACTACATTGACCACAGTTCCTTGGGGCAACTTGCTGGTAAGACGAGCAGAGTGCGGCCAATTGGATTTGTTGTATTAAGGCTCCCTTGAGCCATTGGGCTGACGAGCCCTGGACCAGCACCTGCGCGCCATGAGTGGTACTTTACCTGTTTATACTTTTTTGGCAGTCTACGCGGCACCCCCATACACTCACCTACTCCCTGCTGACGAGAGGCAACTACCTCGAAACACGTGTCCAGGGATGGCTAATGCGACACTCACTTTCTACCAACACTTTGGCACAGGCGTACTCGCCGTCGCCACTATATTGACCACAGTTCCTTGGGGCAACTTGCTGGTAAGACGAGCAGAGTGCGGCCAATTGGATTTGTTGTATTAAGGCTCCCTTGAGCCATTGGGCTTACGAGCCCTGGACCAGCACCTGCACGCCATGAGTGGTACTTTACCTGTTTATACTTTTTTGGCAGTCTACGCGGCACCCCCATACACTCACCTACTCCCTGCTGACGAGAGGCAACTACCTCGAAACACGTGTCCAGGGATGGCTAATGCGACACTCACTTTCTTCCAACACTTTGGCACAGGCGTACTCGCCATCGCCACTACATTGACCACAGTTCCTTGGGGCAACTTGCTGGTAAGACGAGCAGAGTGCGGCCAATTGGATTTGTTGTATTAAGGCTCCCATGAGCCATTGGGCTGACGAGCCCTGGACCAGCACCTGCGCGCCATGAGTGGTAATTTACCTGTGTATACTTTTTTGGCAGTCTACACGGCACCCCCATACACTCACCTACTCCCTGCTGACGAGAGGCAACTACCTCGAAACACGTGTCCAGGGTTGGCTAATGCGACACTCACTTTCTTCCAACACTTTGGCACAGGTGTACTCGCCGTCGCCACTACATTGACCACAGTTCCTTGGGCCAACTTGCTGGTAAGACGAGCAGAGTGCGGCCAATTGGATTTGTTGTATTAAGGCTCCCTTGAGCCATTGGGCTGACGAGCCCTGGACCAGCACCTGCGCGCCATGAGTGGTACTTTACCTGTTTATACTTTTTTTGCAGTCTACGCAGCACCCCCATACACTCACCTACTCCCTGCTGACGAGAGGCAACTACCTCGAAACACGTGTCCAGGGATGGCTAATGCGACACTCACTTTCTTCCAACACTTTGGCACAGGCGTACTCACCGTCGCCACTACATTGACCACAGTTCCTTGGGGCAACTTGCTGGTAAGACGAGCAGAGTGCGGCCAATTGGATTTGTTGTATTAAGGCTCCCTTGAGCCATTGGGCTGACGAGCCCTGGACCAGCACCTGCGCGCCATGAGTAATACTTTACCTGTTTATACTTTTTTGGCAGTCTACGCGGCACCCCCATACACTCACCTACTCCCTGCTGACGAGAGGCAACTACCTCGAAACACGTGTCCAGGGATGGCTAATGCGACACTCACTTTCTTCCAACACTTTGGCACAGGCGTACTCGCCGTCGCCACTACATTGACCACAGTTCCTTGGGGCAACTTGCTGGTAAGACGAGCAGAGTGCGGCCAATTGGATTTGTTGTATTAAGGCTCCCTTGAGCCATTGGGCTGACGAGCCCTGGACCAGCACCTGCGCGCCATGAGTGGTACTTTACCTGTTTATACTTTTTTGGCAGTCTACGCGGCACCCCCATACACTCACCTACTCCCTGCTGATGAGAGGCAACTACCTCGAAACACGTGTCCAGGGATGGCTAATGCGACACTCACTTTCTTCCAACACTTTGGCACAGGCGTACTCGCCGTCACCACAACATTGACCACAGTTCCTTGGGGCAACTTGCTGGTAAGACGAGCAGAGTGCGGCCAATTGGATTTGTTGTATTAAGGCTCCCTTGAGCCATTGGGCTGACGAGCCCTGGACCAGCACCTGCGCGCCATGAGTGGTACTTTACCTGTTTATCCTTTTTTGGCAGTCTACGTGGCACCCCCATACACTCACCTACTCCCTGCTGACGAGAGGCAACTACCTCGAAACACGTGTCCAGGGATGGCTAATGCGACACTCACTTTCTTCCAACACTTTGGCACAGGCGTACTCGCCGTCGCCACTACATTGACCACAGTTCCTTGGGGCAACTTGCTGGTAAGACGAGCAGAGTGCGGCCAATTGGATTTGTTGTATTAAGGCTCCCTTGAGCCATTGGGCTGACGAGCCCTGGACCAGCACCTGCGCGCCATGAGTGGTACTTTACCTGTTTATACTTTTTTGGCAGTCTACGCGGCACCCCCATACACTCACCTACTCCCTGCTGACGAGAGGCAACTACCTCGAAACACGTGTCCAGGGATTGCTAATGCGACACTCACTTTCTACCAACACTTTGGCACAGGCGTACTCGCCGTCGCCACTATATTGACCACAGTTCCTTGGGGCAACTTGCTGGTAAGACGAGCAGAGTGCGGCCAATTGGATTTGTTGAAATTAAGGCTCCCTTGAGCCATTGGGCTTACGAGCCCTGGACCAGCACCTGCACGCCATGAGTGGTACTTTACCTGTTTATACTTTTTTGGCAGTCTACGCGGCACCCCCATACACTCACCTACTCCCTGCTGATGAGAGGCAACTACCTCGAAACACGTGTCCAGGGATGGCTAATGCGACACTCACTTTCTTCCAACACTTTGGCACAGGCGTACTCGCCATCGCCACTACATTGACCACAGTTCCTTGGGGCAACTTGCTGGTAAGACGAGCAGAGTGCGGCCAATTGGATTTGTTGTATTAAGGCTCCCATGAGCCATTGGGCTGACGAGCCCTGGACCAGCACCTGCGCGCCATGAGTGGTACTTTACCTGTGTATACTTTTTTGGCAGTCTACACGGCACCCCCATACACTCACCTACTCCCTGCTGACGAGAGGCAACTACCTCGAAACACGTGTCCAGGGATGGCTAATGCGACACTCACTTTCTTCCAACACTTTGGCACAGGCGTACTCGCCGTCGCCACTACATTGACCACAGTTCCTTGGGGCAACTTGCTGGTAAGACGAGCAGAGTGCGGCCAATTGGATTTGTTGTATTAATTAAGGTTTCCTTGAGCCATTGGGCTGACGAGCCCTGGACCAGCACCTTCGCGCCATGAGTGGTACTTTACCTGTTTATACTTTTTTGGTAGTCTACGTCGCACCCCCATACACTCACCTACTCCCTGCTGACGAGAGGCAACTACCTCGAAACACGTGTCCAGGGATGGCTAATGCGACACTCACTTTCTTCCAACACTTTGGCACAGGCGTACTCGCCGTCGCCACTACATTGACCACAGTTCCTTGGGGCAACTTGCTGGTAAGACGAGCAGAGTGCGGCCAATTGGATTTGTTGTATTAAGGCTCCCTTGAGCCATTGGGCTGACCAGCCCTGGACCAGCACCTGCGCGCCATGAGTGGTACTTTACCTGTTTATACTTTTTTGGCAGTCTACGCACCACCCCCATACACTCATCTACTCCCTGCTGACGAGAGGCAACTACCTCGAAACACGTGTCCAGGGATGGCTAATGCGACACTCACTTTCTTCCAACACTTTGGCACAGGCGTACTCGCCATCGCCACTACATTGACCACAGTTCCTTGAGGCAACTTGCTGGTAAGACGAGCAGAGTGCGGCCAATTGGATTTGTTGTATTAAGGCTCCCTTGAGCCATTGGGCTGACGAGCCCTGGACCAGCACCTGCGCGCCATGAGTGGTACTTTACCTGTGTATACTTTTTTGGCAGTCTACGCGGCACCCCCATACACTCACCTACTCCCTGCTGACGAGAGGCAACTACCTCGAAACACGTGTCCAGGGATGGCTAATGCGACACTCACTTTCTTCCAACACTTTGGCACAGGCGTGCTCGCCGTCGCCACTACATTGACCACAGTTCCTTGGGGCAACTTGCTGGTAAGACGAGCAGAGTGCGGCCAATTGGATTTGTTGTATTAAGGCTCCCTTGAGCCATTGGGCTGACGAGCCCTGGACCAGCACCTGCGCGCCATGAGTGGTACTTTACCTGTTTATACTTTTTTGGCAGTCTACGCGGCACCCCCATACACTCACCTACTCCCTGCTGACGAGAGGCAACTACCTCGAAACACGTGTCCAGGGATGGCTAATGCGACACTCACTTTCTTCCAACACTTTGGCACAGGCGTACTCGCCGTCCCCACTACATTGACCACAGTTCCTTGGGGCAACTTGCTGGTAAGACGAGCAGAGTGTGGCCAATTGGATTTGTTGTATTAAGCCTCCCTTGAGCCATTGGGCTGACGAGCCCTGGACCAGCACCTGCGCGCCATGAGTGGTACTTTACCTGTTTATACTTTTTTGGCAGTCTACGCGGCACCCCCATACACTCACCTACTCCCTGCTGATGAGAGGCAACTACCTCGAAACACGTGTCCAGGGATGGCTAATGCGACACTCACTTTCTTCCAACACTTTGGCACAGGCGTACTCGCCGTCGCCACTACATTGACCACAGTTCCTTTGGGCAACTTGCTGGTAAGACGAGCAGAGTGCGGCCAATTGGATTTGTTGGATTAAGGCTCCCTTGAGCCATTGGGCTGACGAGCCCTGGACCAGCACCTTCGCGCCATGAGTGGTACTTTACCTGTTTATACTTTTTTGCAGTCTACGCACCACCCCCATACACTCACCTACTCCCTGCTGACGAGAGGCAACTACCTCGAAACACGTGTCCAGGGATGGCTAATGCGACACTCACTTTCTTCCAACACTTTGGCACAGGCGTACTCGCCGTCGCCACTACATTGACCACAGTTCCTTGGGGCAACTTGCTGGTAAGACGAGCATAGTGCGGCCAATTAGATTTGTTGTATTAAGGCTCCCTTGAGCCATTGGGCTGACGAGCCCTGGACCAGCACCTGCGCGCCATGAGTGGTACTTTACCTGTTTATACTTTTTTGGCAGTCTACGCGGCAACCCCATACACTCACCTACTCCCTGCTGACGAGAGGCAACTACCTCGAAACACGTGTCCAGGGTTGGCTAATGCGACACTCACTTTCTTCCAACACTTTGGCACAGGTGTACTCGCCGTCGCCACTACATTGACCACAGTTCCTTGGGGCAACTTGCTGGTAAGACGAGCAGAGTGCGGCCAATTGGATTTGTTGTATTAAGGCTCCCTTGAGCCATTGGGCTGACGAGCCCTGGACCAGCACCTGCGCGCCATGAGTGGTACTTTACCTGTTTATACTTTTTTTGCAGTCTACGCAGCACCCCCATACACTCACCTACTCCCTGCTGACGAGAGGCAACTACCTCGAAACACGTGTCCTGGGATGGCTAATGCGACACTCACTTTCTTCCAACACTTTGGCACAGGCGTACTCGCCGTCGCCACTACATTGACCACAGTTCCTTGGGGCAACTTGCTGGTAAGACGAGCAGAGTGCGGCCAATTGGATTTGTTGTATTAAGGCTCCCTTGAGCCATTGGGCTGACGAGCCCTGGACCAGCACCTGCGCGCCATGAGTAATACTTTACCTGTTTATACTTTTTTGGCAGTCTACGCGGCACCCCCATACACTCACCTACTCCCTGCTGACGAGAGGCAACTACCTCGAAACACGTGTCCAGTAATGGCTAATGCGACACTCACTTTCTTCCAACACTTTGGCACAGGCGTACTCGCCGTCGCCACTCCATTGACCACAGTTCCTTGGGGCAACTTGCTGGTAAGACGAGCAGAGTGCGGCCAATTGGATTTGTTGTATTAAGGCTCCCTTGAGCCATTGGGCTGACGAGCCCTGGACCAGCACCTGCGCGCCATGAGTGGTACTTTACCTGTGTATACTTTTTTGGCAGTCTACGCGGCACCCCCATACACTCACCTACTCCCTGCTGATGAGAGGCAACTACCTCGAAACACGTGTCCAGGGATAGCTAATGCGACACTCACTTTCTTCCAACACTTTGGCACAGACGTACTCGCCGTCACCACTACATTGACCACAGTTCCTTGGGGCAACTTGCTGGTAAGACGAGCAGAGTGCGGCCAATTGGATTTGTTGTATTAAGGCTCCCTTGAGCCATTGGGCTGACGAGCCCTGGACCAGCACCTGCGCGCCATGAGTGGTACTTTACCTGTTTATACTTTTTTGGCAGTCTACGTGGCACCCCCATACACTCACCTACTCCCTGCTGACGAGAGGCAACTACCTCGAAACACGTGTCCAGGGATGGCTAATGCGACACTCACTTTCTTCCAACACTTTGGCACAGGCGTACTCGCCGTCGCCACTACATTGACCACAGTTCCTTGGGGCAACTTGCTGGTAAGACGAGCAGAGTGCGGCCAATTGGATTTGTTGTATTAAGGCTCCCTTGAGCCATTGGGCTGACGAGCCCTGGACCAGCACCTGCGCGCCATGAGTGGTACTTTACCTGTTTATACTTTTTTGGCAGTCTACGCGGCACCCCCATACACTCACCTACTCCCTGCTGACGAGAGGCAACTACCTCGAAACACGTGTCCAGGGATGGCTAATGCGACACTCACTTTCTTCCAACACTTTGGCACAGGCGTACTCGCCGTCCCCACTACATTGACCACAGTTCCTTGGGGCAACTTGCTGGTAAGACGAGCAGAGTGTGGCCAATTGGATTTGTTGTATTAAGCCTCCCTTGAGCCATTGGGCTGACGAGCCCTGGACCAGCACCTGCGCGCCATGAGTGGTACTTTACCTGTTTATACTTTTTTGGCAGTCTACGCGGCACCCCCATACACTCACCTACTCCCTGCTGATGAGAGGCAACTACCTCGAAACACGTGTCCAGGGATGGCTAATGCGACACTCACTTTCTTCCAACACTTTGGCACAGGCGTACTCGCCGTCGCCACTACATTGACCACAGTTCCTTTGGGCAACTTGCTGGTAAGACGAGCAGAGTGCGGCCAATTGGATTTGTTGGATTAAGGCTCCCTTGAGCCATTGGGCTGACGAGCCCTGGACCAGCACCTTCGCGCCATGAGTGGTACTTTACCTGTTTATACTTTTTTGCAGTCTACGCACCACCCCCATACACTCACCTACTCCCTGCTGACGAGAGGCAACTACCTCGAAACACGTGTCCAGGGATGGCTAATGCGACACTCACTTTCTTCCAACACTTTGGCACAGGCGTACTCGCCGTCGCCACTACATTGACCACAGTTCCTTGGGGCAACTTGCTGGTAAGACGAGCATAGTGCGGCCAATTAGATTTGTTGTATTAAGGCTCCCTTGAGCCATTGGGCTGACGAGCCCTGGACCAGCACCTGCGCGCCATGAGTGGTACTTTACCTGCTTATACTTTTTTGGCAGTCTACGCGGCAACCCCATACACTCACCTACTCCCTGCTGACGAGAGGCAACTACCTCGAAACACGTGTCCAGGGTTGGCTAATGCGACACTCACTTTCTTCCAACACTTTGGCACAGGTGTACTCGCCGTCGCCACTACATTGACCACAGTTCCTTGGGGCAACTTGCTGGTAAGACGAGCAGAGTGCGGCCAATTGGATTTGTTGTATTAAGGCTCCCTTGAGCCATTGGGCTGACGAGCCCTGGACCAGCACCTGCGCGCCATGAGTGGTACTTTACCTGTTTATACTTTTTTTGCAGTCTACGCAGCACCCCCATACACTCACCTACTCCCTGCTGACGAGAGGCAACTACCTCGAAACACGTGTCCTGGGATGGCTAATGCGACACTCACTTTCTTCCAACACTTTGGCACAGGCGTACTCGCCGTCGCCACTACATTGACCACAGTTCCTTGGGGCAACTTGCTGGTAAGACGAGCAGAGTGCGGCCAATTGGATTTGTTGTATTAAGGCTCCCTTGAGCCATTGGGCTGACGAGCCCTGGACCAGCACCTGCGCGCCATGAGTAATACTTTACCTGTTTATACTTTTTTGGCAGTCTACGCGGCACCCCCATACACTCACCTACTCCCTGCTGACGAGAGGCAACTACCTCGAAACACGTGTCCAGGGATGGCTAATGCGACACTCACTTTCTTCCAACACTTTGGCACAGGCGTACTCGCCGTCGCCACTACATTGACCACAGTTCCTTGGGGCAACTTGCTGGTAAGACGAGCAGAGTGCGGCCAATTGGATTTGTTGTATTAAGGCTCCCTTGAGCCATTGGGCTGACGAGCCCTGGACCAGCACCTGCGCGCCATGAGTGGTACTTTACCTGTGTATACTTTTTTGGCAGTCTACGCGGCACCCCCATACACTCACCTACTCCCTGCTGATGAGAGGCAACTACCTCGAAACACGTGTCCAGGGATGGCTAATGCGACACTCACTTTCTTCCAACACTTTGGCACAGGCGTACTCGCCGTCACCACTACATTGACCACAGTTCCTTGGGGCAACTTGCTGGTAAGACGAGCAGAGTGCGGCCAATTGGATTTGTTGTATTAAGGCTCCCTTGAGCCCTTGCGCTGACGAGCCCTGGACCAGCACCTGCGCGCCATGAGTGGTACTTTACCTGTTTATACTTTTTTGGCAGTCTACGTGGCACCCCCATACACTCACCTACTCCCTGCTGACGAGAGGCAACTACCTCGAAACACGTGTCCAGGGATGGCTAATGCGACACTCACTTTCTTCCAACACTTTGGCACAGGCGTACTCGCCGTCGCCACTACATTGACCACAGTTCCTTGGGGCAACTTGCTGGTAAGACGAGCAGAGTGCGGCCAATTGGATTTGTTGTATTAAGGCTCCCTTGAGCCATTGGGCTGACGAGCCCTGGACCAGCACCTGCGCGCCATGAGTGGTACTTTACCTGTTTATACTTTTTTGGCAGTCTACGCGGCACCCCCATACACTCACCTACTCCCTGCTGACGAGAGGCAACTACCTCGAAACACGTGTCCAGGGATTGCTAATGCGACACTCACTTTCTACCAACACTTTGGCACAGGCGTACTCGCCGTCGCCACTATATTGACCACAGTTCCTTGGGGCAACTTGCTGGTAAGACGAGCAGAGTGCGGCCAATTGGATTTGTTGTATTAAGGCTCCCTTGAGCCATTGGGCTTACGAGCCCTGGACCAGCACCTGCACGCCATGAGTGGTACTTTACCTGTTTATACTTTTTTGGCAGTCTACGCGGCACCCCCATACACTCACCTACTCCCTGCTGACGAGAGGCAACTACCTCGAAACACGTGTCCAGGGATGGCTAATGCGACACTCACTTTCTTCCAACACTTTGGCACAGGCGTACTCGCCATCGCCACTACATTGACCACAGTTCCTTGGGGCAACTTGCTGGTAAGACGAGCAGAGTGCGGCCAATTGGATTTGTTGTATTAAGGCTCCCATGAGCCATTGGGCTGACGAGCCCTGGACCAGCACCTGCGCGCCATGAGTGGTACTTTACCTGTGTATACTTTTTTGGCAGTCTACACGGCACCCCCATACACTCACCTACTCCCTGCTGACGAGAGGCAACTACCTCGAAACACGTGTCCAGGGATGGCTAATGCGACACTCACTTTCTTCCAACACTTTGGCACAGGCGTACTCGCCGTCGCCACTACATTGACCACAGTTCCTTGGGGCAACTTGCTGGTAAGACGAGCAGAGTGCGGCCAATTGGATTTGTTGTATTAATTAAGTTTTCCTTGAGCCATTGGGCTGACGAGCCCTGGACCAGCACCTTCGCGCCATGAGTGGTACTTTACCTGTTTATACTTTTTTGGTAGTCTACGTGGCACCCCCATACACTCACCTACTCCCTGCTGACGAGAGGCAACTACCTCGAAACACGTGTCCAGGGATGGCTAATGCGACACTCACTTTCTTCCAACACTTTGGCACAGGCGTACTCGCCGTCGCCACTACATTGACCACAGTTCCTTGGGGCAACTTGCTGGTAAGACGAGCAGAGTGCGGCCAATTGGATTTGTTGTATTAAGGCTCCCTTGAGCCATTGGGCTGACCAGCCCTGGACCAGCACCTGCGCGCCATGAGTGGTACTTTACCTGTTTATACTTTTTTGGCAGTCTACGCACCACCCCCATACACTCATCTACTCCCTGCTGACGAGAGGCAACTACCTCGAAACACGTGTCCAGGGATGGCTAATGCGACACTCACTTTCTTCCAACACTTTGGCACAGGCGTACTCGCCATCGCCACTACATTGACCACAGTTCCTTGAGGCAACTTGCTGGTAAGACGAGCAGAGTGCGGCCAATTGGATTTGTTGTATTAAGGCTCCCTTGAGCCATTGGGCTGACGAGCCCTGGACCAGCACCTGCGCGCCATGAGTGGTACTTTACCTGTGTATACTTTTTTGGCAGTCTACGCGGCACCCCCATACACTCACCTACTCCCTGCTGATGAGAGGCAACTACCTCGAAACACGTGTCCAGGGATGGCTAATGCGACACTCACTTTCTTCCAACACTTTGGCACAGGCGTGCTCGCCGTCGCCACTACATTGACCACAGTTCCTTGGGGCAACTTGCTGGTAAGACGAGCAGAGTGCGGCCAATTGGATTTGTTGTATTAAGGCTCCCTTGAGCCATTGGGCTGACGAGCCCTGGACCAGCACCTGCGCGCCATGAGTGGTACTTTACCTGTTTATACTTTTTTGGCAGTCTACGCACCACCCCCATACACTCACCTACTCCCTGCTGACGAGAGGCAACTACCTCGAAACACGTGTCCAGGGATGGCTAATGCGACACTCACTTTCTTCCAACACTTTGGCACAGGCGTACTCGCCATCGCCACTACATTGACCACAGTTCCTTGGGGCAACTTGCTGGTAAGACGAGCAGAGTGCGGCCAATTGGATTTGTTGTATTAAGGCTCCCTTGAGCCATTGGGCTGACGAGCCCTGGACCACCACCTGCGCGCCATGAGTGGTACTTTACCTGTGTATACTTTTTTGGCAGTCTACGCGGCACCCCCATACACTCACCTACTCCCTGCTGACGAGAGGCAACTACCTCGAAACACGTGTCCAGGGATGGCTAATGTGACACTCACTTTCTTCCAACACTTTGGCACAGGCGTACTCGCCGTCGCCACTACATTGACCACAGTTCCTTTGGGCAACTTGCTGGTAAGACGAGCAGAGTGCGGCCAATTGGATTTGTTGGATTAAGGCTCCCTTGAGCCATTGGGCTGACGAGCCCTGGACCAGCACCTTCGCGCCATGAGTGGTACTTTACCTGTTTATACTTTTTTGCAGTCTACGCACCACCCCCATACACTCACCTACTCCCTGCTGACGAGAGGCAACTACCTCGAAACACGTGTCCAGGGATGGCTAATGCGACACTCACTTTCTTCCAACACTTTGGCACAGGCGTACTCGCCGTCGCCACTACATTGACCACAGTTCCTTGGGGCAACTTGCTGGTAAGACGAGCATAGTGCGGCCAATTAGATTTGTTGTATTAAGGCTCCCTTGAGCCATTGGGCTGACGAGCCCTGGACCAGCACCTGCGCGCCATGAGTGGTACTTTACCTGTTTATACTTTTTTGGCAGTCTACGCGGCACCCCCATACACTCACCTACTCCCTGCTGACGAGAGGCAACTACCTCGAAACACGTGTCCTGGGATGGCTAATGCGACACTCACTTTCTTCCAACACTTTGGCACAGGCGTACTCGCCGTCGCCACTACATTGACCACAGTTTCTTGGGGCAACTTGCTGGTAAGACGAGCAGAGTGCGGCCAATTGGATTTGTTGTATTAAGGCTCCCTTGAGCCATTGGGCTGACGAGCCCTGGACCAGCACCTGCGCGCCATGAGTGGTACTTTACCTGTTTATACTTTTTTGGCAGTCTACGCACCACCCCCATACACTCACCTACTCCCTGCTGACGAGAGGCAACTACCTCGAAACACGTGTCCAGGGATGGCTAATGCGACACTCACTTTCTTCCAACACTTTGGCACAGGCGTACTCGCCGTCGCCACTACATTGACCACAGTTCCTTGGGGCAACTTGCTGGTAAGACGAGCAGAGTGCGGCCAATTGGATTTGTTGTATTAAGGCTCCCTTGAGCCATTGGGCTGACGAGCCCTGGACCAGCACCTGCGCGCCATGAGTGGTACTTTACCTGTTTATATTTTTTGGCAGTCTACGCGGCACCCCCATACACTCACCTACTCCCTGCTGATGAGAGGCAACTACCTCGAAACACGTGTCCAGGGATGGCTAATGCGACACTCACTTTCTTCCAACACTTTGGCACAGGCGTACTCGCCGTCGCCACTACATTGACCACAGTTCCTTGGGGCAACTTGCTGGTAAGACGAGCAGAGTGCGGCCAATTGCATTTGTTGTATTAAGGCTCCCTTGAGCCATTGGGCTGACGAGCCCTGGACCAGCACCTGCGCGCCATGAGTGGTACTTTCCCAGTTTATACTTTTTTGGCAGTCTACGCGGCACCCCCATACACTCACCTACTCCCTGCTGACGAGAGGCAACTACCTCGAAAGACGTGTCCAGGGATGGCTAATGCGACACTCACTTTCTTCCAACACTTTGGCACAGGCGTACTCGCCGTCGCCACTACATTGACCACAGTTCCTTGGGGCAACTTGCTGGTAAGATGAGCAGAGTGCGGCCAATTGGATTTGTTGTATTAAGGCTCCCTTGAGCCATTGGGCTGACGAGCCCTGGACCAGCACCTGCGCGCCATGAGTGGTACTTTACCTGTTTATACTTTTTTGGCAGTCTACGCGGCACCCCCATACACTCACCTACTCCCTCCTGACGAGAGGCAACTACCTCGAAACACATGTCCAGGGATGGCTAATGCGACACTCACTTTCTTCCAACACTTTGGCACAGGCGTACTCGCCGTCGCCACTACATTGACCACAGTTCCTTGGGGCAACTTGCTGGTAAGACGAGCAGAGTGCGGCCAATTGGATTTGTTGTATTAAGGCTCCCTTGAGCCATTGGGCTGACGAGCCCTGGACCAGCACCTGCGCGCCATGAGTAGTACTTTACCTGTTTATACTTTTTTGGCAGTCTACGCGGCAACCCCATACACTCACCTACTCCCTGCTGACGAGAGGCAACTACCTCGAAACACGTGTCCAGGGATGGCTAATGCGACACTCACTTTCTTCCAACACTTTGGCACAGGTGTACTCGCCGTCGCCACTACATTGACCACAGTTCCTTGGGGCAACTTGCTGGTAAGACGAGCAGAGTGCGGCCAATTGGATTTGTTGTATTAAGGCTCCCTTGAGCCATTGGGCTGACGAGCCCTGGACCAGCACCTGCGCGCCATGAGTGGTACTTTACCTGTTTATACATTTTTGGCAGTCTACGCAGCACCCCCATACACTCACCTACTCCCTGCAGACGAGAGGCAACTACCTCGAAACACGTGTCCAGGGATGGCTAATGCGACACTCACTTTCTTCCAACACTTTGGCACAGGCGTACTCGCCGTCGCCACTACATTGACCACAGTTCCTTGGGGCAACTTGCTGGTAAGACGAGCAGAGTGCGGCCAATTGGATTTGTTGTATTAAGGCTCCCTTGAGCCATTGGGCTGACGAGCCCTGGACCAGCACCTGCGCGCCATGAGTAATACTTTACCTGTTTATACTTTTTTGGCAGTCTACGCGGCACCCCCATACACTAACCTACTCCCTGCTGACGAGAGGCAACTACCTCGAAACACGTTTCCAGGGATGGCTAATGCGACACTCACTTTCTTCCAACACTTTGGCACAGGCGTACTCGCCGTCGCCACTACATTGACCACAGTTCCTTGGGGCAACTTGCTGGTAAGACGAGCAGAGTGCGGCCAATTGGATTTGTTGTATTAAGGCTCCCTTGAGCCATTGGGCTGACGAGCCCTGGACCAGCACCTGCGCGCCATGAGTAGTACTTTACCTGTTTATACTTTTTTGGCAGTCTACGCGGCAACCCCATACACTCACCTACTCCCTGCTGACGAGAGGCAACTACCTCGAAACACGTGTCCAGGGATGGCTAATGCGACACTCACTTTCTTCCAACACTTTGGCACAGGTGTACTCGCCGTCGCCACTACATTGACCACAGTTCCTTGGGGCAACTTGCTGGTAAGACGAGCAGAGTGCGGCCAATTGGATTTGTTGTATTAAGGCTCCCTTGAGCCATTGGGCTGACGAGCCCTGGACCAGCACCTGCGCGCCATGAGTGGTACTTTACCTGTTTATACATTTTTGGCAGTCTACGCAGCACCCCCATACACTCACCTACTCCCTGCTGACGAGAGGCAACTACCTCGAAACACGTGTCCAGGGATGGCTAATGCGACACTCACTTTCTTCCAACACTTTGGCACAGGCGTACTCGCCGTCGCCACTACATTGACCACAGTTCCTTGGGGCAACTTGCTGGTAAGACGAGCAGAGTGCGGCCAATTGGATTTGTTGTATTAAGGCTCCCTTGAGCCATTGGGCTGACGAGCCCTGGACCAGCACCTGCGCGCCATGAGTAATACTTTACCTGTTTATACTTTTTTGGCAGTCTACGCGGCACCCCCATACACTAACCTACTCCCTGCTGACGAGAGGCAACTACCTCGAAACACGTTTCCAGGGATGGCTAATGCGACACTCACTTTCTTCCAACACTTTGGCACAGGCGTACTCGCCGTCGCCACTACATTGACCACGGATCCTTGGGCCAACTTGCTGGTAAGACGAGCAGAGTGCGGCCAATTGGATTTGTTGTATTAAGGCTCCCTTGAGCCATTGGGCTGACGAGCCCTGGACCAGCACCTGCGCGCCATGAGTGGTACTTTACCTGTTTATACTTTTTTGGCAGTCTACGCGGCACCCCCATACACTCACCTACTCCCTGCTGATGAGAGGCAACTACCCCGAAACACGTGTCCAGGGATGGCTAATGCGACACTCACTTTCTTCCAACACTTTGGCACAGGCGTACTCGCCGTCGCCACTACATTGACCACAGTTCCTTGGGGCAACTTGCTGGTAAGACGAGCAGAGTGCGGCCAATTGGATTTGTTGTATTAAGGCTCCCTTGAGCCATTGGGCTGACGAGCCCTGGACCAGCACCTGCGCGCCATGAGTGGTACTTTACCTGTTTATACTTTTTTGGCAGTCTACGCGGCACCCCCATACACTCACCTACTCACTGCTGACGAGAGGCAACTACCTCGAAACACGTGTCCAGGGATGGCTAATGCGACACTCACTTTCTTCCAACACTTTGGCACAGGCGTACTCGCCGTCGCCACTACATTGACCACAGTTCCTTGGGGCAACTTGCTGGTAAGACGAGCAGAGTGCGGCCAATTGGATTTGTTGTATTAAGGCTCCCTTGAGCCATTGGGCTGACGAGCCCTGGACCAGCACCTGCGCGCCATGAGTGGTACTTTACCTGTTTATACTTTTTTGGCAGTCTACGCGGCACCCCCATACACTCACCTACTCCCTGCTGATGAGAGGCAACTACCTCGAAACACGTGTCCAGGGATTGCTAATGCGACACTCACTTTCTACCAACACTTTGGCACAGGCGTACTCGCCATCGCCACTACATTGACCACAGTTCCTTGAGGCAACTTGCTGGTAAGACGAGCAGAGTGCGGGCAATTGGATTTGTTGTATTAAGGCTCCCTTGAGCCATTGGGCTGATGAGCCCTGGACCAGCACATGCGCGCCATGAGTGGTACTTTACCTGTGTATACTTTTTTGGCAGTCTACGCGGCACCCCCATACACTCACCTACTCCCTGCTGACGAGAGGCAACTACCTCGAAACACGTGTCCAGGGATGGCTAATGCGACACTCACTTTCTTACAACACTTTGGCACAGGCGTGCTCACCGTCGCCACTACATTGACCACAGTTCCTTGGGGCAACTTGCTGGTAAGACGAGCAGAGTGCGGCCAATTGGATTTGTTGTATTAAGGCTCCCTTGAGCCATTGGGCTGACGAGCCCTGGACCAGCACCTGCGCGCCATGAGTGGTACTTTACCTGTTTATACTTTTTTGGCAGTCTACGCACCACCCCCATACACTCACCTACTCCCTGCTGACGAGAGGCAACTACCTCGAAACACGTGTCCAGGGATGGCTAATGCGACACTCACTTTCTTCCAACACTTTGGCACAGGCGTACTCGCCATCGCCACTACATTGACCACAGTTCCTTGGGGCAACTTGCTGGTAAGACGAGCAGAGTGCGGCCAATTGGATTTGTTGTATTAAGGCTCCCTTGAGCCATTGGGCTGACGAGCCCTGGACCAGCACCTGCGCGCCATGAGTGGTACTTTACCTGTGTATACTTTTTTGGCAGTCTACGCGGCACCCCCATACACTCACCTACTCCCTGCTGACGAGAGGCAACTACCTTGAAACACGTGTCCAGGGATGGCTAATGCGACACTCACTTTCTTCCAACACTTTGGCACAGACGTACTCGCCGTCGCCACTACATTGACCACAGTTCCTTGGGGCAACTTGCTGGTAAGACTAGCAGAGTGCAGCCAATTGGATTTGTTGTATTAATTAAGGCTCCCTTGAGCCATTGGGCTGACGAGCCCTGGACCAGCACCTGCGCGCCATGAGTGGTACTTTACCTGTTTATACTTTTTTGGCAGTCTACGCGGCACCCCCATACACTCACCTACTCCCTGCTGACGAGAGGCAACTACCTCGAAACACGTGTCCAGGGATGGCTAATGCGACACTCACTTTCTTCCAACACTTTGGCACAGGCGTACTCGCCGTCGCCACTACATTGACCACAGTTCCTTGGGGCAACTTGCTGGTAAGACGAGCAGAGTGCGGCCAATTGGATTTGTTGTATTAAGGCTCCCTTGAGCCATTGGGCTGACGAGCCCTGGACCAGCACCTGCGCGCCATGAGTGGTACTTTACCTGTTTATACTTTTTTGGCAGTCTACGCGGCACCCCCATACACTCACCTACTCCCTGCTGACTAGAGGCAACTACCTCGAAACACGTGTCCAGGGATGGCTAATGCGACACTCACTTTCTTCCAACACTTTGGCACAGGCGTACTTGCCGTCGCCAGTACATTGACCACAGTTCCTTGGGGCAACTTGCTGGTAAGACGAGCAGAGTGCGGCCAGTTGGATTTGTTGTATTAAGGCTCCCTTGAGCCATTGGGCTGACGAGCCCTGGACCAGCACCTGCGCGCCATGAGTGGTACTTTACCTGTTTATACTTTTTTGGCAGTCTACGCGGCACCCCCATACACTCACCTACTCCCTGCTGATGAGAGGCAACTACCTCGAAACACGTGTCCAGGGATGGCTAATGCGACACTCACTTTCTTCCAACACTTTGGCACAGGCGTACTCGCCGTCGCCACTACATTGACCACAGTTCCTTGGGGCAACTTGCTGGTAAGACGAGCAGAGTGCGGCCAATTGGATTTGTTGTATTAAGGCTCCCTTGAGGCATTGGGCTGACGAGCCCTGGACCAGCACCTGCCCGCCATGAGTGGTACTTTACCTGTTTATACTTTTTTGGCAGTCTACGCGGCACCCCCATACACTCACCTACTCCCTGCTGACGAGAGGCAACTACCTCGAAACACGTGTCCAGGGATGGCTAATGCGACACTCACTTTCTTCCAACACTTTGGCACAGGCGTACTCGCCGTCGCCACTACATTGACCACAGTTCCTTGGGGCAACTTGCTGGTAAGACGAGCAGAGTGCGGCCAATTGGATTTGTTGTATTAAGGCTCCCTTGAGCCATTGGGCTGACGAGCCCTGGACCAGCACCTGCGCGCCATGAGTGGTACTTTACCTGTTTATACTTTTTTGGCAGTCTACGCGGCACCCCCATACACTCACCTACTCCCTGCTGACGAGAGGCAACTACCTCGAAACACGTGTCCAGGGATTGCTAATGCGACACTCACTTTCTTCCAACACTTTGGCACAGGCGTACTCGCCGTCGCCACTACATTGACCACAGTTCCTTGGGGCAACTTGCTGGTAAGACGAGCAGAGTGCGGCCAATTGGATTTGTTGTATTAAGGCTCCCTTGAGCCATTGGGCTGACGAGCCCTGGACCAGCACCTGCACGCCATGAGTGGTACTTTACCTGTTTATACTTTTTTGGCAGTCTACGCGGCACCCCCATACACTCACCTACTCCCTGCTGACGAGAGGCAACTACCTCGAAACACGTGTCCAGGGATGGCTAATGTGACACTCACTTTCTTCCAACACTTTGGCACAGGCGTACTCGCCGTCGCCACTACATTGACCACAGTTCCTTGGGGCAACTTGCTGGTAAGACGAGCAGAGTGCGTCCAATTGGATTTGTTGTATTAAGGCTCCCTTGAGCCATTGGGCTGACGAGCCCTGGACCAGCACCTGCGCGCCATTAGTGGTACTTTCCCAGTTTATACTTTTTTGGCAGTCTACGCGGCACCACCATACACTCACCTACTCCCTGCTGACGAGAGGCAACTACCTCAAAAGACGTGTCAAGGGATGGCTAATGCGACACTCACTTTCTTCCAACACTTTGGCACAGGCGTACTCGCCGTCGCCACTACATTGACCACAGTTCCTTGGGGCAACTTGCTGGTAAGATGAGCAGAGTGCGGCCAATTGGATTTGTTGTATTAAGGCTCCCTTCAGCCATTGGGCTGACGAGCCCTGGACCAGCACCTGCGCGCCATGAGTGGTACTTTACCTGTTTATACTTTTTTGGCAGTCTACGCGGCACTCCCATACACTCACCTACTCCCTGCTGACGAGAGGCAACTACCTCGAAACACGTGTCCAGGGATGGCTAATGCGACACTCACTTTCTTCCAACACTTTGGCACAGGCGTACTCGCCGTCGCCACTACATTGACCACAGTTCCTTGGGGCAACTTGCTGGTACGACGAGCAGAGTGCGGCCAATTGGATTTGTTGTATTAAGGCTCCCTTGAGCCATTGGGCTGACGAGCCCTGGACCAGCACCTGCGCGCCATGAGTGGTACTTTACCTGTTTATACTTTTTTGGCAGTCTTCGCGGCAACCCCATACACTCACCTACTCCCTGCTGACGAGAGGCAACTACCTCGAAACACGTGTCCAGGGATGGCTAATGCAACACTCACTTTCTTCCAACACTTTGGCACAGGTGTACTCACCGTCGCCACTACATTGACCACAGTTCCTTGGGGCAACTTGCTGGTAAGACGAGCAGAGTGCGGCCAATTGGATTTGTTGTATTAAGGCTCCCTTGAGCCATTGGACTGACGAGCCCTGGACCAGCACCTGCGCGCCATGAGTGGTACTTTACCTGTTTATACTTTTTTGGCAGTCTACGCAGCACCCCCATACACTCACCTACTCCCTGCTGACGAGAGGCAACTACCTCGAAACACGTGTCCAGGGATGGCTAGTGCGACACTCACTGTCTTCCAACACTTTGGCACAGGCGTACTCGCCGTCGCCACTACATTGACCACAGTTCCTTGGGGCAACTTGCTGGTAAGACGAGCAGAGTGCGGCCAATTGGATTTGTTGTATTAAGGCTCCCTTGAGCCATTGGGCTGACGAGCCCTGGACCAGCACCTGCGCGCCATGAGTAATACTTTACCTGTTTATACTTTTTTGGCAGTCTACGCCGCACCCCCACACACTCACCTACTCCCTGCTGACGAGAGGCAACTACCTCGAAACACGTGTCCAGGGATGGCTAATGCGACACTCACTTTCTTCCAACACTTTGGCACAGGCGTACTCGCCGTCGCCACTACATTGACCACAGTTCCTTGGGGCAACTTGCTGGTAAGACGAGCAGAGTGCGGCCAATTGGATTTGTTGTATTAAGGCTCCCTTGAGCCATTGGGCTGACGAGCCCTGGACCAGCACCTGCGCGCCATGAGTGGTACTTTACCTGTTTATACTTTTTTGGCAGTCTACGCAGCACCCCCATACACTCACCTACTACCTGCTGATGAGAGGCAACTACCTCGAAACACGTGTCCAGGGATGGCTAATGCGACAATCACTTTCTTCCAACACTTTGGCACAGGCGTACTCGCCGTCGCCACTACATTGACCACAGTTCCTTGGGGCAACTTGCTGGTAAGACGAGCAGAGTGCGGCCAATTGGATTTGTTGTATTAAGGCTCCCTTGAGCCATTGGGCTGACGAGCCCTGGACCAGCACCTGCGCGCCATGAGTGGTACTTTACCTGTTTATACTTTTTTGGCAGTCTACGCGGCACCCCCATACACTCACCTACTCCCTGCTGACGAGAGGCAACTACCTCAAAACACGTGTCCAGGGATGGCTAATGCGACACTCACTTTCTTCCAACACTTTGGCACAGGCGTACTCGCCGTCGCCACTACATTGACCACAGTTCCTTGGGGCAACTTGCTGGTAAGACGAGCAGAGTGCGGCCAATTGGATTTGTTGTATTAAGGCTCCCTTGAGCCATTGGGCTGACGAGCCCTGGACCAGCACCTGCGCGCCATGAGTGGTACTTTACCTGTTTATACTTTTTTGGCAGTCTACGCGGCACCCCCATACACTCACCTACTCCCTGCTGACGAGAGGCAACTACCTCGAAACACGTGTCCAGGGATGGCTAATGCGACACTCACTTTCTACCAACACTTTGGCACAGGCGTACTCGCCGTCGCCACTACATTGACCACAGTTCCTTGGGGCAACTTGCTGGTAAGACGAGCAGAGTGCGGCCAATTGGATTTGTTGTATTAAGGCTCCCTTGAGCCATTGGGCTGACGAGCCCTGGACCAGCACCTGCACGCCATGAGTGGTACTTTACCTGTTTATACTTTTTTGGCAGTCTACGCGGCACCCCCATACACTCACCTACTCCCTGCTGATGAGAGGCAACTACCTCGAAACACGTGTCCAGGGATGGCTAATGCAACACTCACTTTCTTCCAACACTTTGGCACAGGCGTACTCGCCATCGCCACTACATTGACCACAGTTCCTTGGGGCAACTTGCTGGTAAGACGAGCAGAGTGCGGCCAATTGGATTTGTTGTATTAAGGCTCCCTTGAGCCATTGAGCTGACGAGCCCTGGACCAGCACCTGCGCGCCATGAGTGGTAATTTACCTGTGTATACTTTTTTGGCAGTCTACGCGGCACCCCCATACACTCACCTACTCCCTGCTGACGAGAGGCAACTACCTCGAAACACGTGTCCAGGGATGGCTAATGCGACACTCACTTTCTTCCAACACTTTGGCACAGGCGTACTCGCCGTCGCCACTACATTGACCACAGTTCCTTGGGGCAACTTGCTGGTAAGACTAGCAGAGTGCAGCCAATTGGATTTGTTGTATTAATTAAGGCTCCCTTGAGCCATTGGGCTGACGAGCCCTGGACCAGCACCTGCGCGCCATGAGTGGTACTTTACCTGTTTATACTTTTTTGGCAGTCTACGCGGCACCCCCATACACTCACCTACTCCCTGCTGACGATAGGCAACTACCTCGAAACACGTGTCCAGGGATGGCTAATGCGACACTCACTTTCTTCCAACACTTTGGCACAGGCGTACTCGCCGTCGCCACTACATTGACCACAGTTCCTTGGGGCAACTTGCTGGTAAGACGAGCAGAGTGCGGCCAATTGGATTTGTTGTATTAAGGCTCCCTTGAGCCATTGGGCTGACGAGCCCTGGACCAGCACCTGCGCGCCATGAGTGTTACTTTACCTGTTTATACTTTTTTGGCAGTCTACGCGGCACCCCCATACACTCACCTACTTCCTGCTGACGAGAGGCAACTACCTCGAAACACGTGTCCAGGGATGGCTAATGCGACACTCACTTTCTTCCAACACTTTGGCACAGGCGTACTCGCCGTCGCCACTACATTGACCACAGTTCCTTGGGGCAACTTGCTGGTAAGACGAGCAGAGTGCGGCCAATTGGATTTGTTGTATTAAGGCTCCCTTGAGCCATTGGGCTGACGAGCCCTGGACCAGCACCTGCGCGCCATGAGTGGTACTTTACCTGTTTATACTTTTTTGGCAGTCTACGCGGCACCCCCATACACTCACCTACTCCCTGCTGATGAGAGGCAACTACCTCGAAACAAGTGTCCAGGGATGGCTAATGCGACACTCACTTTCTTCCAACACTTTGGCACAGGCGTACTCGCCGTCGCCACTACATTGACCACAGTTCCTTGGGGCAACTTGCTGGTAAGACGAGCAGAGTGCGGCCAATTGGATTTGTTGTATTAAGGCTCCCTTGAGGCATTGGGCTGATGAGCCCTGGACCAGCACCTGCGCGCCATGAGTGGTACTTTACCTGTTTATACTTTTTTGGCAGTCTACGCGGCACCCCCATACACTCACCTACTCCCTGCTGACGAGAGGCAACTACCTCGAAACACGTGTCCAGGGATGGCTAATGCGACACTCACTTTCTTCCAACACTTTGGCACAGGCGTACTCGCCGTCGCCACTACATTGACCACAGTTCCTTGGGGCAACTTGCTGGTAAGACGAGCAGAGTGCGGCCAATTGGATTTGTTGTATTAAGGCTCCCTTGAGCCATTGGGCTGACGAGCCCTGGACCAGCACCTGCGCGCCATGAGTGGTACTTTACCTGTTTATACTTTTTTGGCAGTCTACGCGGCACTCCCATACACTCACCTACTCCCTGCTGACGAGAGGCAACTACCTCGAAACACGTGTCCAGGGATGGCTAATGCGACACTCACTTTCTTCCAACACTTTGGCACAGGCGTACTCGCCGTCGCCACTACATTGACCACAGTTCCTTGGGGCAACTTGCTGGTAAGACGAGCAGAGTGCGGCCAATTGGATTTGTTGTATTAAGGCTCCCTTGAGCCATTGGGCTGACGAGCCCTGGACCAGCACCTGCGCGCCATGAGTGGTACTTTACCTGTTTATACTTTTTTGGCAGTCTACGCGGCAACCCCATACACTCACCTACTCCCTGCTGACGAGAGGCAACTACCTCGAAACACGTGTCCAGGGATGGCTAATGCAACACTCACTTTCTTGCAACACTTTGGCACAGGCGTACTCGCCGTCGCCACTACATTGACCACAGTTCCTTGGGGCAACTTGCTGGTAAGACGAGCAGAGTGCGGCCAATTGGATTTGTTGTATTAAGGCTCCCTTGAGCCATTGGGCTGACGAGCCCTGGACCAGCACCTGCGCGCCATGAGTGGTACTTTACCTGTTTATACTTTTTTGGCAGTCTACGCAGCACCCCCATACACTCACCTACTCCCTGCTGATTAGAGGCAACTACCTCGAAACACGTGTCCAGGGATGGCTAATGCGACACTCACTTTCTTCCAACACTTTGGCACAGGCGTACTCGCCGTCGCCACTACATTGACCACAGTTCCTTGGGGCAACTTGCTGGTAAGATGAGCAGAGTGCGGCCAATTGGATTTGTTGTATTAAGGCTCCCTTGAGCCATTGGGCTGACGAGCCCTGGACCAGCACCTGCGCGCCATGAGTAATACTTTACCTGTTTATACTTTTTTGGCAGTCTACGCTGCACCCCCATACACTCACCTACTCCCTGCTGACGAGAGGCAACTACCTCGAAACACGTGTCCAGGGATGGCTAATGCGACACTCACTTTCTTCCAACACTTTGGCACAGGCGTACTCGCCGTCGCCACTACATTGACCACAGTTCCTTGGGGCAACTTGCTGGTAAGACGAGCAGAGTGCGGCCAATTGGATTTGTTGTATTAAGGCTCCCTTGAGCCATTGGGCTGACGAGCCCTGGACCAGCACCTGCGCGCCATGAGTGGTACTTTACCTGTTTATACTTTTTTGGCAGTCTACGCAGCACCCCCATACACTCACCTACTACCTGCTGATGAGAGGCAACTACCTCGAAACACGTGTCCAGGGATGGCTAATGCGACACTCACTTTCTACCAACACTTTGGCACAGGCGTACTCGCCGTCGCCACTACATTGACCACAGTTCCTTGGGGCAACTTGCTGGTAAGACGAGCAGAGTGCGGCCAATTGGATTTGTTGTATTAAGGCTCCATTGAGCCATTGGGCTGACGAGCCCTGGACCAGCACCTGCGTGCCATGAGTGGTACTTTACCTGTTTATACTTTTTTGGCAGTCTACGCGGCACCCCCATACACTCACCTACTCCCTGCTGACGAGAGGCAACTACCTCGAAACACGTGTCCAGGGATGGCTAATGCGACACTCACTTTCTTCCAACACTTTGGCACAGGCGTACTCGCCGTCGCCACTACATTGACCACAGTTCCTTGGGGCAACTTGCTGGTAAGACGAGCAGAGTGCGGCCAATTGGATTTGTTGTATTAAGGCTCCCTTGAGCCTTTGGGCTGACGAGCCCTGGACCAGCACCTGCGCGCCATGAGTGGTACTTTACCTGTTTATACTTTTTTGGCAGTCTACGCGGCACCCCCATACACTCACCTACTCCCTGCTGACGAGAGGCAACTACCTCGAAACACGTGTCCAGGGATGGCTAATGCGACACTCACTTTCTTCCAACACTTTGGCACAGGCGTACTCGCCGTCGCCACTACATTGACCACAGTTCCTTGGGGCAACTTGCTGGTAAGACGAGCAGAGTGCGGCCAATTGGATTTGTTGTATTAAGGCTCCCTTGAGCCATTGGGCTGACGAGCCCTGGACCAGCACCTGCGCGCCATGAGTGGTACTTTACCTGTTTATACTTTTTTGGCAGTCTACGCAGCACCCCCATACACTCACCTACTACCTGCTGATGAGAGGCAACTACCTCGAAACACGTGTCCAGGGATGGCTAATGCGACACTCACTTTCTACCAACACTTTGGCACAGGCGTACTCGCCGTCCCCACTACATTGACCACAGTTCCTTGGGGCAACTTGCTGGTAAGACGAGCAGAGTGCGGCCAATTGGATTTGTTGTATTAAGGCTCCATTGAGCCATTGGGCTGACGAGCCCTGGACCAGCACCTGCGTGCCATGAGTGGTACTTTACCTGTTTATACTTTTTTGGCAGTCTACGCGGCACCCCCATACACTCACCTACTCCCTGCTGACGAGAGGCAACTACCTCGAAACACGTGTCCAGGGATGGCTAATGCGACACTCACTTTCTTCCAACACTTTGGCACAGGCGTACTCGCCGTCGCCACTACATTGACCACAGTTCCTTGGGGCAACTTGCTGGTAAGACGAGCAGAGTGCGGCCAATTGGATTTGTTGTATTAAGGCTCCCTTGAGCCTTTGGGCTGACGAGCCCTGGACCAGCACCTGCGCGCCATGAGTGGTACTTTACCTGTTTATACTTTTTTGGCAGTCTACGCGGCACCCCCATACACTCACCTACTCCCTGCTGACGAGAGGCAACTACCTCGAAACACGTGTCCAGGGATGGCTAATGCGACACTCACTTTCTACCAACACTTTGGCACAGGCGTACTCGCCGTCGCCACTACATTGACCACAGTTCCTTGGGGCAACTTGCTGGTAAGACGAGCAGAGTGCGGCCAATTGGATTTGTTGTATTAAGGCTCCCTTGAGCCATTGGGCTGACGAGCCCTGGACCAGCACCTGCACGCCATGAGTGGTACTTTACCTGTTTATACTTTTTTTGCAGTCTACGCGGCACTCCCATACACTCACCTACTCCCTGCTGACGAGAGGCAACTACCTCGAAACACGTGTCCAGGGATGGCTAATGCGACACTCACTTTCTTCCAACACTTTGGCACAGGCGTACTCGCCGTCGCCACTACATTGACCACAGTTCCTTGGGGCAACTTGCTGGTAAGACGAGCAGAGTGCGGCCAATTGGATTTGTTGTATTAAGGCTCCCTTGAGCCATTGGGCTGACGAGCCCTGGACCAGCACCTGCGCGCCATGAGTGGTACTTTACCTGTTTATACTTTTTTGGCAGTCTACGCGGCAACCCCATACACTCACCTACTCCCTGCTGACGAGAGGCAACTACCTCGAAACACGTGTCCAGGGATGGCTAATGCAACACTCACTTTCTTCCAACACTTTGGCACAGGTGTACTCACCGTCGCCACTACATTGACCACAGTTCCTTGGGGCAACTTGCTGGTAAGACGAGCAGAGTGCGGCCAATTGGATTTGTTGTATTAAGGCTCCCTTGAGCCATTGGACTGACGAGCCCTGGACCAGCACCTGCGCGCCATGAGTGGTACTTTACCTGTTTATACTTTTTTGGCAGTCTACGCAGCACCCCCATACACTCACCTACTCCCTGCTGACGAGAGGCAACTACCTCGAAACACGTGTCCAGGGATGGCTAGTGCGACACTCACTTTCTTCCAACACTTTGGCACAGGCGTACTCGCCGTCGCCACTACATTGACCACAGTTCCTTGGGGCAACTTGCTGGTAAGACGAGCAGAGTGCGGCCAATTGGATTTGTTGTATTAAGGCTCCCTTGAGCCATTGGGCTGACGAGCCCTGGACCAGCACCTGCGCGCCATGAGTAATACTTTACCTGTTTATACTTTTTTGGCAGTCTACGCCGCACCCCCACACACTCACCTACTCCCTGCTGACGAGAGGCAACTACCTCGAAACACGTGTCCAGGGATGGCTAATGCGACACTCACTTTCTTCCAACACTTTGGCACAGGCGTACTCGCCGTCGCCACTACATTGACCACAGTTCCTTGGGGCAACTTGCTGGTAAGACGAGCAGAGTGCGGCCAATTGGATTTGTTGTATTAAGGCTCCCTTGAGCCATTGGGCTGACGAGCCCTGGACCAGCACCTGCGCGCCATGAGTGGTACTTTACCTGTTTATACTTTTTTGGCAGTCTACGCAGCACCCCCATACACTCACCTACTACCTGCTGATGAGAGGCAACTACCTCGAAACACGTGTCCAGGGATGGCTAATGCGACAATCACTTTCTTCCAACACTTTGGCACAGGCGTACTCGCCGTCGCCACTACATTGACCACAGTTCCTTGGGGCAACTTGCTGGTAAGACGAGCAGAGTGCGGCCAATTGGATTTGTTGTATTAAGGCTCCCTTGAGCCATTGGGCTGACGAGCCCTGGACCAGCACCTGCGCGCCATGAGTGGTACTTTACCTGTTTATACTTTTTTGGCAGTCTACGCGGCACCCCCATACACTCACCTACTCCCTGCTGACGAGAGGCAACTACCTCGAAACACGTGTCCAGGGATGGCTAATGCGACACTCACTTTCTACCAACACTTTGGCACAGGCGTACTCGCCGTCGCCACTACATTGACCACAGTTCCTTGGGGCAACTTGCTGGTAAGACGAGCAGAGTGCGGCCAATTGGATTTGTTGTATTAAGGCTCCCTTGAGCCATTGGGCTGACGAGCCCTGGACCAGCACCTGCACGCCATGAGTGGTACTTTACCTGTTTATACTTTTTTGGCAGTCTACGCGGCACCCCCATACACTCACCTACTCCCTGCTGATGAGAGGCAACTACCTCGAAACACGTGTCCAGGGATGGCTAATGCGACACTCACTTTCTTCCAACACTTTGGCACAGGCGTACTCGCCATCGCCACTACATTGACCACAGTTCCTTGGGGCAACTTGCTGGTAAGACGAGCAGAGTGCAGCCAATTGGATTTGTTGTATTAATTAAGGCTCCCTTGAGCCATTGGGCTGACGAGCCCTGGACCAGCACCTGCGCGCCATGAGTGGTACTTTACCTGTTTATACTTTTTTGGCAGTCTACGCGGCACCCCCATACACTCACCTACTCCCTGCTGACGATAGGCAACTACCTCGAAACACGTGTCCAGGGATGGCTAATGCGACACTCACTTTCTTCCAACACTTTGGCACAGGCGTACTCGCCGTCGCCACTACATTGACCACAGTTCCTTGGGGCAACTTGCTGGTAAGACGAGCAGAGTGCGGCCAATTGGATTTGTTGTATTAAGGCTCCCTTGAGCCATTGGGCTGACGAGCCCTGGACCAGCACCTGCGCGCCATGAGTGTTACTTTACCTGTTTATACTTTTTTGGCAGTCTACGCGGCACCCCCATACACTCACCTACTTCCTGCTGACGAGAGGCAACTACCTCGAAACACATGTCCAGGGATGGCTAATGCGACACTCACTTTCTTCCAACACTTTGGCACAGGCGTACTCGCCGTCGCCACTACATTGACCACAGTTCCTTGGGGCAACTTGCTGGTAAGACGAGCAGAGTGCGGCCAATTGGATTTGTTGTATTAAGGCTCCCTTGAGCCATTGGGCTGACGAGCCCTGGACCAGCACCTGCGCGCCATGAGTGGTACTTTACCTGTTTATACTTTTTTGGCAGTCTACGCGGCACCCCCATACACTCACCTACTCCCTGCTGATGAGAGGCAACTACCTCGAAACAAGTGTCCAGGGATGGCTAATGCGACACTCACTTTCTTCCAACACTTTGGCACAGGCGTACTCGCCGTCGCCACTACATTGACCACAGTTCCTTGGGGCAACTTGCTGGTAAGACGAGCAGAGTGCGGCCAATTGGATTTGTTGTATTAAGGCTCCCTTGAGGCATTGGGCTCATGAGCCCTGGACCAGCACCTGCGCGCCATGAGTGGTACTTTACCTGTTTATACTTTTTTGGCAGTCTACGCGGCACCCCCATACACTCACCTACTCCCTGCTGACGAGAGGCAACTACCTCGAAACACGTGTCCAGGGATGGCTAATGCGACACTCACTTTCTTCCAACACTTTGGCACAGGCGTACTCGCCGTCGCCACTACATTGACCACAGTTCCTTGGGGCAACTTGCTGGTAAGACGAGCAGAGTGCGGCCAATTGGATTTGTTGTATTAAGGCTCCCTTGAGCCATTGGGCTGACGAGCCCTGGACCAGCACCTGCGCGCCATGAGTGGTACTTTACCTGTTTATACTTTTTTGGCAGTCTACGCGGCACTCCCATACACTCACCTACTCCCTGCTGACGAGAGGCAACTACCTCGAAACACGTGTCCAGGGATGGCTAATGCGACACTCACTTTCTTCCAACACTTTGGCACAGGCGTACTCGCCGTCGCCACTACATTGACCACAGTTCCTTGGGGCAACTTGCTGGTAAGACGAGCAGAGTGCGGCCAATTGGATTTGTTGTATTAAGGCTCCCTTGAGCCATTGGGCTGACGAGCCCTGGACCAGCACCTGCGCGCCATGAGTGGTACTTTACCTGTTTATACTTTTTTGGCAGTCTACGCGGCAACCCCATACACTCACCTACTCCCTGCTGACGAGAGGCAACTACCTCGAAACACGTGTCCAGGGATGGCTAATGCAACACTCACTTTCTTCCAACACTTTGGCACAGGCGTACTCGCCGTCGCCACTACATTGACCTCAGTTCCTTGGGGCAACTTGCTGGTAAGACGAGCAGAGTGCGGCCAATTGGATTTGTTGTATTAAGGCTCCCTTGAGCCATTGGGCTGACGAGCCCTGGACCAGCACCTGCGCGCCATGAGTGGTACTTTACCTGTTTATACTTTTTTGGCAGTCTACGCAGCACCCCCATACACTCACCTACTCCCTGCTGATTAGAGGCAACTACCTCGAAACACGTGTCCAGGGATGGCTAATGCGACACTCACTTTCTTCCAACACTTTGGCACAGGCGTACTCGCCGTCGCCACTACATTGACCACAGTTCCTTGGGGCAACTTGCTGGTAAGATGAGCAGAGTGCGGCCAATTGGATTTGTTGTATTAAGGCTCCCTTGAGCCATTGGGCTGACGAGCCCTGGACCAGAACCTGCGCGCCATGAGTAATACTTTACCTGTTTATACTTTTTTGGCAGTCTACGCTGCACCCCCATACACTCACCTACTCCCTGCTGACGAGAGGCAACTACCTCGAAACACGTGTCCAGGGATGGCTAATGCGACACTCACTTTCTTCCAACACTTTGGCACAGGCGTACTCGCCGTCGCCACTACATTGACCACAGTTCCTTGGGGCAACTTGCTGGTAAGACGAGCAGAGTGCGGCCAATTGGATTTGTTGTATTAAGGCTCCCTTGAGCCATTGGGCTGACGAGCCCTGGACCAGCACCTGCGCGCCATGAGTGGTACTTTACCTGTTTATACTTTTTTGGCAGTCTACGCAGCACCCCCATACACTCACCTACTACCTGCTGATGAGAGGCAACTACCTCGAAACACGTGTCCAGGGATGGCTAATGCGACACTCACTTTCTTCCAACACTTTGGCACAGGCGTACTCGCCGTCGCCACTACATTGACCACAGTTCCTTGGGGCAACTTGCTGGTAAGACGAGCAGAGTGCGGCCAATTGGATTTGTTGTATTAAGGCTCCATTGAGCCATTGGGCTGACGAGCCCTGGACCAGCACCTGCGTGCCATGAGTGGTACTTTACCTGTTTATACTTTTTTGGCAGTCTACGCGGCACCCCCATACACTCACCTACTCCCTGCTGACGAGAGGCAACTACCTCGAAACACGTGTTTAGGGATGGCTAATGCGACACTCACTTTCTTCCAACACTTTGGCACAGGCGTACTCGCCGTCGCCACTACATTGACCACAGTTCCTTGGGGCAACTTGCTGGTAAGACGAGCAGAGTGCGGCCAATTGGATTTGTTGTATTAAGGCTCCCTTGAGCCATTGGGCTGACGAGCCCTGGACCAGCACCTGCGCGCCATGAGTGGTACTTTACCTGTTTATACTTTTTTGGCAGTCTACGCGGCACCCCCATACACTCACCTACTCCCTGCTGACGAGAGGCAACTACCTCGAAACACGTGTCCAGGGATGGCTAATGCGACACTCACTTTCTACCAACACTTTGGCACAGGCGTACTCGCCGTCGCCACTACATTGACCACAGTTCCTTGGGGCAACTTGCTGGTAAGACGAGCAGAGTGCGGCCAATTGGATTTGTTGTATTAAGGCTCCCTTGAGCCATTGGGCTGACGAGCCCTGGACCAGCACCTGCACGCCATGAGTGGTACTTTACCTGTTTATACTTTTTTTGCAGTCTACGCGGCACCCCCATACACTCACCTACTCCCTGCTGACGAGAGGCAACTACCTCGAAACACGTGTCCAGCAATGGCTAATGCGACACTCACTTTCTTCCAACACTTTGGCACAGGCGTACTCGCCATCGCCACTACATTGACCACAGTTCCTTGGGGCAACTTGCTGGTAAGACGAGCAGAGTGCGGCCAATTGGATTTGTTGTATTAAGGCTCCCTTGAGCCATTGGGCTGACGAGCCCTGGACCAGCACCTGCGTGCCATGAGTGGTACTTTACCTGTGTATACTTTTTTGGCAGTCTACGCGGCACCCCCATACACTCACCTACTCCCTGCTGACGAGAGGCAACTACCTCGAAACACGTGTCCAGGGATGGCTAATGCGACACTCACTTTCTTCCAACACTTTGGCACAGGCGTACTCGCCGTCGCCACTACATTGACCACAGTTCCTTGGGGCAACTTGCTGGTAAGACGAGCAGAGTGCGGCCAATTGGATTTGTTGTATTAATTAAGTCTCCCTTGAGCCATTGGGCTGACGAGCCCTGGACCAGCACCTGTGCGCCATGAGTGGTACTTTACCTGTTTATACTTTTTTGATAGTCTACGTGGCACCCCCATACACTCACCTACTCCCTGCTGACGAGAGGCAACTACCTCGAAACACGTGTCCAGGGATGGCTAATGCGACACTCACTTTCTTCCCACAATTTGGCACAGGCGTACTCACCGTCGCCACTACATTGACCACAGTTCCTTGGGGCAACTTGCTGGTAAGACGAGCAGAGTGCGGCCAATTGGATTTGTTGTATTAAGGCTCCCTTGAGCCATTGGGCTGACGAGCCCTGGACCAGCACCTGCGCGCCATGAGTGGTACTTTACCTGTGTATACTTTTTTGGCAGTCTACGCGGCACCCCCATACACTCACCTACTCCCTGCTGACGAGAGGCAACTACCTCGAAACACGTGTCCAGGGATGGCTAATGCGACACTCACTTTCTTCCAACACTTTGGCACAGGCGTACTCGCCGTCGCCACTACATTGACCACAGTTCCTTGGGGCAACTTGCTGGTAAGACGAGCAGAGTGCGGCCAATTGGATTTGTTGTATTAAGGCTCCCTTGAGCCATTGGGCTGACGAGCCCTGGACCAGCACCTGCACGCCATGAGTGGTACTTTACCTGTTTATACTTTTTTGGCAGTCTACGCGGCACCCCCATACACTCACCTACTCCCTGCTGACGAGAGGCAACTACCTCGAAACACGTGTCCAGGGATGGCTAATGCGACACTCACTTTCTTCCCACACTTTGGCACAGGCGTACTCGCCGTCGCCACTACATTGACCACAGTTCCTTTGGGCAACTTGCTGGTAAGACGAGCAGAGTGCGGCCAATTGGATTTGTTGTATTAAGGCTCCCTTGAGCCATTGGGCTGACGAGCCCTGGACCAGCACCTTCGCGCCATGAGTGGTACTTTACCTGTTTATACTTTTTTGGCAGTCTACGCACCACCCCCATACACTCACCTACTCCCTGCTGACGAGAGGCAACTACCTCGAAACACGTGTCCAGGGATGGCTAATGCGACACTCACTTTCTTCCAACACTTTGGCACAGGCGTACTCGCCGTCGCCACTACATTGACCACAGTTCCTTGGGGCAACTTGCTGGTAAGACGAGCATAGTGCGGCCAATTGGATTTGTTGTATTAAGGCTCCCTTGAGCCATTGGGCTGACGAGCCCTGGACCAGCACCTGCGTGCCATGAGTGGTACTTTACCTGTGTATACTTTTTTGGCAGTCTACGCGGCACCCCCATACACTCACCTACTCCCTGCTGACGAGAGGCAACTACCTCAAAACACGTGTCCAGGGATGGCTAATGCGACACTCACTTTCTTCCAACACTTTGGCACAGGCGTACTCGCCGTCGCCACTACATTGACCACAGTTCCTTGGGGCAACTTGCTGGTAAGACGAGCAGAGTGCGGCCAATTGGATTTGTTGTATTAATTAAGGCTCCCTTGAGCCATTGGGCTGACGAGCCCTGGACCAGCACCTGCGCGCCATGAGTGGTACTTTACCTGTTTATACTTTTTTGGCAGTCTACGCGGCACCCCCATACACTCACCTACTCCCTGCTGACGAGAGGCAACTACCTCGAAACACGTGTCCTGGGATGGCTAATGCGACACTCACTTTCTTCCAACACTTTGGCACAGGCGTACTCGCCGTCGCCACTACATTGACCACAGTTTCTTGGGGCAACTTGCTGGTAAGACGAGCAGAGTGCGGCCAATTGGATTTGTTGTATTAAGGCTCCCTTGAGCCATTGGGCTGACGAGCCCTGGACCAGCACCTGCGCGCCATGAGTGGTACTTTACCTGTTTATACTTTTTTGGCAGTCTACGCGGCACCCCCATACACTCACCTACTCCCTGCTGACGAGAGGCAACTACCTCGAAACACGTGTCCAGGGATGGCTAATGCGACACTCACTTTCTTCCAACACTTTGGCACAGGCGTACTCGCCGTCGCCACTACATTGACCACAGTTCCTTGGGGCAACTTGCTGGTAAGACGAGCAGAGTGCGGCCAATTGGATTTGTTGTATTAATTAAGTCTCCCTTGAGCCATTGGGCTGACGAGCCCTGGACCAGCACCTGTGCGCCATGAGTGGTACTTTACCTGTTTATACTTTTTTGATAGTCTACGTGGCACCCCCATACACTCACCTACTCCCTGCTGACGAGAGGCAACTACCTCGAAACACGTGTCCAGGGATGGCTAATGCGACACTCACTTTCTTCCCACAATTTGGCACAGGCGTACTCACCGTCGCCACTACATTGACCACAGTTCCTTGGGGCAACTTGCTGGTAAGACGAGCAGAGTGCGGCCAATTGGATTTGTTGTATTAAGGCTCCCTTGAGCCATTGGGCTGACGAGCCCTGGACCAGCACCTGCGCGCCATGAGTGGTACTTTACCTGTGTATACTTTTTTGGCAGTCTACGCGGCACCCCCATACACTCACCTACTCCCTGCTGACGAGAGGCAACTACCTCGAAACACGTGTCCAGGGATGGCTAATGCGACACTCACTTTCTTCCAACACTTTGGCACAGGCGTACTCGCCGTCGCCACTACATTGACCACAGTTCCTTGGGGCAACTTGCTGGTAAGACGAGCAGAGTGCGGCCAATTGGATTTGTTGTATTAAGGCTCCCTTGAGCCATTGGGCTGACGAGCCCTGGACCAGCACCTGCACGCCATGAGTGGTACTTTACCTGTTTATACTTTTTTGGCAGTCTACGCGGCACCCCCATACACTCACCTACTCCCTGCTGACGAGAGGCAACTACCTCGAAACACGTGTCCAGGGATGGCTAATGCGACACTCACTTTCTTCCCACACTTTGGCACAGGCGTACTCGCCGTCGCCACTACATTGACCACAGTTCCTTTGGGCAACTTGCTGGTAAGACGAGCAGAGTGCGGCCAATTGGATTTGTTGTATTAAGGCTCCCTTGAGCCATTGGGCTGACGAGCCCTGGACCAGCACCTTCGCGCCATGAGTGGTACTTTACCTGTTTATACTTTTTTGGCAGTCTACGCACCACCCCCATACACTCACCTACTCCCTGCTGACGAGAGGCAACTACCTCGAAACACGTGTCCAGGGATGGCTAATGCGACACTCACTTTCTTCCAACACTTTGGCACAGGCGTACTCGCCGTCGCCACTACATTGACCACAGTTCCTTGGGGCAACTTGCTGGTAAGACGAGCATAGTGCGGCCAATTGGATTTGTTGTATTAAGGCTCCCTTGAGCCATTGGGCTGACGAGCCCTGGACCAGCACCTGCGTGCCATGAGTGGTACTTTACCTGTGTATACTTTTTTGGCAGTCTACGCGGCACCCCCATACACTCACCTACTCCCTGCTGACGAGAGGCAACTACCTCAAAACACGTGTCCAGGGATGGCTAATGCGACACTCACTTTCTTCCAACACTTTGGCACAGGCGTACTCGCCGTCGCCACTACATTGACCACAGTTCCTTGGGGCAACTTGCTGGTAAGACGAGCAGAGTGCGGCCAATTGGATTTGTTGTATTAATTAAGGCTCCCTTGAGCCATTGGGCTGACGAGCCCTGGACCAGCACCTGCGCGCCATGAGTGGTACTTTACCTGTTTATACTTTTTTGGCAGTCTACGCGGCACCCCCATACACTCACCTACTCCCTGCTGACGAGAGGCAACTACCTCGAAACACGTGTCCTGGGATGGCTAATGCGACACTCACTTTCTTCCAACACTTTGGCACAGGCGTACTCGCCGTCGCCACTACATTGACCACAGTTTCTTGGGGCAACTTGCTGGTAAGACGAGCAGAGTGCGGCCAATTGGATTTGTTGTATTAAGGCTCCCTTGAGCCATTGGGCTGACGAGCCCTGGACCAGCACCTGCGCACCATGAGTGGTACTTTACCTGTTTATACTTTTTTGGCAGTCTACGCGGCACCCCCATACACTCACCTACTCCCTGCTGACGAGAGGCAACTACCTCGAAACACGTGTCCAGGGATGGCTAATGCGACACTCACTTTCTTCCAACACTTTGGCACAGGCGTACTCGCCGTCGCCACTACATTGACCACAGTTCCTTGGGGCAACTTGCTGGTAAGACGAGCAGAGTGCGGCCAATTGGATTTGTTGTATTAAGGCTCCCTTGAGCCATTGGGCTGACGAGCCCTGGACCAGCACCTGCGCGCCATGAGTGGTACTTTACCTGTTTATACTTTTTTGGCAGTCTACGCGGCACCCCCATACACTCACCTACTCCCTGCTGATGAGAGGCAACTACCTCGAAACACGTGTCCAGGGATGGCTAATGCGACACTCACTTTCTTCCAACACTTTGGCACAGGCGTACTCGCCGTCGCCACTACATTGACCACAGTTCCTTGGGGCAACTTGCTGGTAAGACGAGCAGAGTGCGGCCAATTGCATTTGTTGTATTAAGGCTCCCTTGAGCCATTGGGCTGACGAGCCCTGGACCAGCACCTGCTCGCCATGAGTGGTACTTTACCTGTTTATACTTTTTTGGCAGTCTACGCGGCACCCCCATACACTCACCTACTCCCTGCTGACGAGAGGCAACTACCTCGAAACACGTGTCCAGGGATGGCTAATGCGACACTCACTTTCTCCCAACACTTTAGCACAGGCGTACTCGCCGTCACCACTACATTGACCACAGTTCCTTGGGGCAACTTGCTGGTAAGACGAGCAGAGTGCGGCCAATTGGATTTGTTGTATTAAGGCTCCCTTGAGCCATTGGGCTGACGAGCCCTGGACCAGCACCTGCGCGCCATGAGTGGTACTTTACCTGTTTATACTTTTTTGGCCGTCTACGCGGCACCCCCATACACTCACCTACTCCCTGCTGACGAGAGGCAACTACCTCGAAACACGTGTCCAGGGATTGCTTATGCGACACTCACTTTCTTCCAACACTTTGGCACAGGCGTACTCGCCGTCGCCACTACATTGACCACAGTTCCTTGGGGCAACTTGCTGGTAAGACGAGCAGAGTGCGGCCAATTGGATTTGTTGTATTAAGGCTCCCTTGGGCCATTGGGCTGACGAGCCCTGGACCAGCACCTGCACGCCGTGAGTGGTACTTTACCTGTTTATACTTTTTTGGCAGTCTACGCGGCACCCCCATACACTCACCTACTCCCTGCTGACGAGAGGCAACTACCTCGAAACACATGTCCAGGGATGGCTAATGTGACACTCACTTTCTTCCAACACTTTGGCACAGGCGTACTCGCCGTCGCCACTACATTGACCACAGTTCCTTGGGGCAACTTGCTGGTAAGACGAGCAGAGTGCGGCCAATTGGATTTGTTGTATTAAGGCTCCCTTGAGCCATTGGGCTGACGAGCCCTGGACCAGCACCTGCGCGCCATGAGTGGTACTTTCCCAGTTTATACTTTTTTGGCAGTCTACGCGGCACCCCCATACACTCACCTACTCCCTGCTGACGAGAGGCAACTACCTCGAAAGACGTGTCCAGGGATGGCTAATGCGACACTCACTTTCTTCCAACACTTTGGCACAGGCGTACTCGCCGTCGCCACTACATTGACCACAGTTCCTTGGGGCAACTTGCTGGTAAGATGAGCAGAGTGCGGCCAATTGGATTTGTTGTATTAAGGCTCCCTTGAGCCATTGGGCTGACGAGCCCTGGACCAGCACCTGCGCGCCATGAGTGGTACTTTACCTGTTTATACTTTTTTGGCAGTCTACGCGGCACCCCCATACACTCACCTACTCCCTCCTGACGAGAGGCAACTACCTCGAAACACGTGTCCAGGGATGGCTAATGCGACACTCACTTTCTTCCAACACTTTGGCACAGGCGTACTCGCCGTCGCCACTACATTGACCACAGTTCCTTGGGGCAACTTGCTGGTAAGACGAGCAGAGTGCGGCCAATTGGATTTGTTGTATTAAGGCTCCCTTGAGCCATTGGGCTGACGAGCCCTGGACCAGCACCTGCGCGCCATGAGTAGTACTTTACCTGTTTATACTTTTTTGGCAGTCTACGCGGCAACCCCATACACTCACCTACTCCCTGCTGACGAGAGGCAACTACCTCGAAACACGTGTCCAGGGATGGCTAATGCGACACTCACTTTCTTCCAACACTTTGGCACAGGTGTACTCGCCGTCGCCACTACATTGACCACAGTTCCTTGGGGCAACTTGCTGGTAAGACGAGCAGAGTGCGGCCAATTGGATTTGTTGTATTAAGGCTCCCTTGAGCCATTGGGCTGACGAGCCCTGGACCAGCACCTGCGCGCCATGAGTGGTACTTTACCTGTTTATACTTTTTTGGCAGTCTACGCAGCACCCCCATACACTCACCTACTCCCTGCAGACGAGAGGCAACTACCTCGAAACACGTGTCCAGGGATGGCTAATGCGACACTCACTTTCTTCCAACACTTTGGCACAGGCGTACTCGCCGTCGCCACTACATTGACCACAGTTCCTTGGGGCAACTTGCTGGTAAGACGAGCAGAGTGCGGCCAATTGGATTTGTTGTATTAAGGCTCCCTTGAGCCATTGGGCTGACGAGCCCTGGACCAGCACCTGCGCGCCATGAGTAATACTTTACCTGTTTATACTTTTTTGGCAGTCTACGCGGCACCCCCATACACTAACCTACTCCCTGCTGACGAGAGGCAACTACCTCGAAACACGTTTCCAGGGATGGCTAATGCGACACTCACTTTCTTCCAACACTTTGGCACAGGCGTACTCGCCGTCGCCACTACATTGACCACAGATCCTTGGGCCAACTTGCTGGTAAGACGAGCAGAGTGCGGCCAATTGGATTTGTTGTATTAAGGCTCCCTTGAGCCATTGGGCTGACGAGCCCTGGACCAGCACCTGCGCGCCATGAGTGGTACTTTACCTGTTTATACTTTTTTGGCAGTCTACGCGGCACCCCCATACACTCACCTACTCCCTGCTGATGAGAGGCAACTACCCCGAAACACGTGTCCAGGGATGGCTAATGCGACACTCACTTTCTTCCAACACTTTGGCACAGGCGTACTCACCGTCGCCACTACATTGACCACAGTTCCTTGGGGCAACTTGCTGGTAAGACGAGCAGAGTGCGGCCAATTGGATTTGTTGTATTAAGGCTCCCTTGAGCCATTGGGCTGACGAGCCCTGGACCAGCACCTGCGCGCCATGAGTGGTACTTTACCTGTTTATACTTTTTTGGCAGTCTACGCGGCACCCCCATACACTCACCTACTCACTGCTGACGAGAGGCAACTACCTCGAAACACGTGTCCAGGGATGGCTAATGCGACACTCACTTTCTTCCAACACTTTGGCACAGGCGTACTCGCCGTCGCCACTACATTGACCACAGTTCCTTGGGGCAACTTGCTGGTAAGACGAGCAGAGTGCGGCCAATTGGATTTGTTGTATTAAGGCTCCCTTGAGCCATTGGGCTGACGAGCCCTGGACCAGCACCTGCGCGCCATGAGTGGTACTTTACCTGTTTATACTTTTTTGGCAGTCTACGCGGCACCCCCATACACTCACCTACTCCCTGCTGACGAGAGGCAACTACCTCGAAACACGTGTCCAGGGATTGCTAATGCGACACTCACTTTCTACCAACACTTTGGCACAGGCGTACTCGCCGTCGCCACTACATTGACCACAGTTCCTTGGGGCAACTTGCTGGTAAGACGAGCAGAGTGCGGCCAATTGGATTTGTTGTATTAAGGCTCCCTTGAGCCATTGGGCTGACGAGCCCTGGACCAGCACCTGCACGCCATGAGTGGTACTTTACCTGTTTATACTTTTTTGGCAGTCTACGCGGCACCCCCATACACTCACCTACTCCCTGCTGACGAGAGGCAACTACCTCGAAACACGTGTCCAGGGATGGCTAATGTGACACTCACTTTCTTCCAACACTTTGGCACAGGCGTACTCGCCATCGCCACTACATTGACCACAGTTCCTTGGGGCAACTTGCTGGTAAGACGAGCAGAGTGCGGCCAATTGGATTTGTTGTATTAAGGCTCCCATGAGCCATTGGGCTGACGAGCCCTGGACCAGCACCTGTGCGCCATGAGTGGTACTTTCCCAGTTTATACTTTTTTGGCAGTCTACGCGGCACCCCCATACACTCACCTACTCCCTGCTGACGAGAGGCAACTACCTCGAAAGACGTGTCCAGGGATGGCTAATGCGACACTCACTTTCTTCCAACACTTTGGCACAGGCGTACTCGCCGTCGCCACTACATTGACCACAGTTCCTTGGGGCAACTTGCTGGTAAGATGAGCAGAGTGCGGCCAATTGGATTTGTTGTATTAAGGCTCCCTTGAGCCATTGGGCTGACGAGCCCTGGACCAGCACCTGCGCGCCATGAGTGGTACTTTACCTGTTTATACTTTTTTGGCAGTCTACGCGGCACCCCCATACACTCACCTACTCCCTGCTGACGAGAGGCAACTACCTCGAAACACGTGTCCAGGGATGGCTAATGCGACACTCACTTTCTTCCAACACTTTGGCACAGGCGTACTCGCCGTCGCCACTATATTGACCACAGTTCCTTGGGGCAACTTGCTGGTAAGACGAGCAGAGTGCGGCCAATTGGATTTGTTGTATTAAGGCTCCCTTGAGCCATTGGGCTGACGAGCCCTGGACCAGCACGTGCGCGCCATGAGTGGTACTTTACCTGTTTATACTTTTTTGGCAGTCTACGCGGCACCCCCATACACTCACCTACTCCCTGCTGATGAGAGGCAACTACCCCGAAACACGTGTCCAGGGATGGCTAATGCGACACTCACTTTCTTCCAACACTTTGGCACAGGCGTACTCACCGTCGCCACTACATTGACCACAGTTCCTTGGGGCAACTTGCTGGTAAGACGAGCAGAGTGCGGCCAATTGGATTTGTTGTATTAAGGCTCCCTTGAGCCATTGGGCTGACGAGCCCTGGACCAGCACCTGCGCGCCATGAGTGGTACTTTACCTGTTTATACTTTTTTGGCAGTCTACGCGGCACCCCCATACACTCACCTACTCACTGCTGACGAGAGGCAACTACCTCGAAACACGTGTCCAGGGATGGCTAATGCGACACTCACTTTCTTCCAACACTTTGGCACAGGCGTACTCGCCGTCGCCACTACATTGACCACAGTTCCTTGGGGCAACTTGCTGGTAAGACGAGCAGAGTGCGGCCAATTGGATTTGTTGTATTAAGGCTCCCTTGAGCCATTGGGCTGACGAGCCCTGGACCAGCACCTGCGCGCCATGAGTGGTACTTTACCTGTTTATACTTTTTTGGCAGTCTACGCGGCACCCCCATACACTCACCTACTCCCTGCTGACGAGAGGCAACTACCTCGAAACACGTGTCCAGGGATTGCTAATGCGACACTCACTTTCTACCAACACTTTGGCACAGGCGTACTCGCCGTCGCCACTACATTGACCACAGTTCCTTGGGGCAACTTGCTGGTAAGACGAGCAGAGTGCGGCCAATTGGATTTGTTGTATTAAGGCTCCCTTGAGCCATTGGGCTGACGAGCCCTGGACCAGCACCTGCACGCCATGAGTGGTACTTTACCTGTTTATACTTTTTTGGCAGTCTACGCGGCACCCCCATACACTCACCTACTCCCTGCTGACGAGAGGCAACTACCTCGAAACACGTGTCCAGGGATGGCTAATGTGACACTCACTTTCTTCCAACACTTTGGCACAGGCGTACTCGCCATCGCCACTACATTGACCACAGTTCCTTGGGGCAACTTGCTGGTAAGACGAGCAGAGTGCGGCCAATTGGATTTGTTGTATTAAGGCTCCCATGAGCCATTGGGCTGACGAGCCCTGGACCAGCACCTGTGCGCCATGAGTGGTACTTTCCCAGTTTATACTTTTTTGGCAGTCTACGCGGCACCCCCATACACTCACCTACTCCCTGCTGACGAGAGGCAACTACCTCGAAAGACGTGTCCAGGGATGGCTAATGCGACACTCACTTTCTTCCAACACTTTGGCACAGGCGTACTCGCCGTCGCCACTACATTGACCACAGTTCCTTGGGGCAACTTGCTGGTAAGATGAGCAGAGTGCGGCCAATTGGATTTGTTGTATTAAGGCTCCCTTGAGCCATTGGGCTGACGAGCCCTGGACCAGCACCTGCGCGCCATGAGTGGTACTTTACCTGTTTATACTTTTTTGGCAGTCTACGCGGCACCCCCATACACTCACCTACTCCCTGCTGACGAGAGGCAACTACCTCGAAACACGTGTCCAGGGATGGCTAATGCGACACTCACTTTCTTCCAACACTTTGGCACAGGCGTACTCGCCGTCGCCACTATATTGACCACAGTTCCTTGGGGCAACTTGCTGGTAAGACGAGCAGAGTGCGGCCAATTGGATTTGTTGTATTAAGGCTCCCTTGAGCCATTGGGCTGACGAGCCCTGGACCAGCACGTGCGCGCCATGAGTGGTACTTTACCTGTTTATACTTTTTTGGCAGTCTATGCGGCACCCCCATACACTCACCTACTCCCTGCTGACGAGAGGCAACTACCTCGAAACACGTGTCCAGGGATGGCTAATGCGACACTCACTTTCTTCCAACACTTTGGCACAGGTGTACTCGCCGTCGCCACTACATTGACCACAGTTCCTTGGGGCAACTTGCTGGTAAGACGAGCAGAGTGCGGCCAATTGGATTTGGTCTATTAAGGCTCCCTTGAGCCATTGGGCTGACGAGCCCTGGACCAGCACCTGCGCGCCATGAGTGGTACTTTACCTGTTTATACTTTTTTGGCAGTCTACGCGGCACCCCCATACACTCACCTACTCCCTGCTGACAAGAGGCAACTACCTCGAAACACGTGTCCAGGGATGGCTAATGCGACACTCACTTTCTTCCAACACTTTGGCACAGGCGTACTCGCCGTCGCCACTACATTGACCACAGTTCCTTGGGGCAACTTGCTGGTAAGATGAGCAGAGTGCGGCCAATTGGATTTATAGTTGGGGGTATCATAGGTCCTAGTGATAGGCACGTACTCACGCGTGTACGGCCCGTACACGCGTGAGTACGGCCCGTATCACTATAGTTGGGGGTACCGTAGGTCCTAGTGAAAGGCATGTACTCACGCGTGTACGGCCCGTACACGCGTGAGTACGGCCCGTATCACTATAGTTGGGGGTACCGTAGGTCCTAGTAATAGGCACGTACTCACGCGTGTACGCCACGTACACGCGTGAGTACGGGCCCTACACACGCCCTCAGAGCGTGTGTACTGCCTTTCACAGCTTACACTGGTGATAGGAGGCGCACACGAAAGGAATGGAGGCGTCAGACTCGCACAAGGCTGTACATCAAGTCATTGTCAGTGCAGTCCTTCATGTGCAGGGCCTAGGTGTGTCAGGCAGTGATGTGGCACATGTCTCCTCATGTTGTGGCACAATAGATGTGTGATGAGCTGTTTACACATGTCATGTGTGATGGGGCACTACGTGGCACACTTCCCATTCACACTTTGCACATGTGTGCATGTAGGACACACGTGTCAAGCACTGCATCACTGGTGTGGCACAGTCAGCAACACCCGCAACTGTCCCCTGATGCCAGGTACACGGATAATTACACCTCACATGTGACTCCCGGCGTGCCACGATGTCACTATGTCAAGTGTGTGTCATGTGTTCCCATGAGCTTTCGGTTGGTGTTCCTTCAAATCCATCTGCTGTTGCAGCATCCAACATGTGTCTGTGTGCATATGTGCATGACACACATATACGCACACCATGCCACATGTGGACTCACACGTTACATGTGTCATGATGGTTCGAAGATGACTCCCTGACATGAGGCAATATCTGCATTCTCTCAATGTCTGTGTCATCAGTTTTTGACATGTACCCCTTCATGGTAATGTGTGTTGTCTGTCCTTTTCAAGATTACATGTGACCTGTGCGTCTAGACTCCCGCCAGCTGTCTGTATGAGATGACATCCTTCAAATGCTGATATGTGGATGTCTGTCACTCCTGTAATGCGTCTGGCTTTTCACTTACACTGGCCCACAGCTAGTTTCATGGCATGTCGTGTTGACCTTGAGCACCCACGTGTGTAGCTGACTCTTGGTAGGAGTATCACCTGGCTGCCATACGTGGCCTGGATGCATTGCACAGAACAGACTCTGTATGTAGCATATGTGTATTAGCTGTTGGACATGTGCTCTGTTCATTGACATTTGTGTAGTGATGTACTCAATCTTCGTTATACCTTCCAAATTTTTGCAGGGCACCGCCTCTCCCCCGACCAATGCCAGACTTGGCTGCCATGAGGGAACGTGACTGTATACGCCGCTACCGCTTCTCACAACCGTTGATTGACAACTTGACCGCAAGCCTGGCACCACACCTCCAACCGCTACACAGGTATCCTACTGCACTGACACCCAAGATGAAGGTGATGGCAGCCCTACATTTCTTTGCCACGGGTACTTCAATTGACCATAGCTGATGTAGGTGGCATGTCCCAGACCATGTTCAGCCGTGTCCTGCATGATGTGTTAGAGGCCATGTTGTTACACCTGGATGAATTTATAAATTTTCCAACTCGTGAGCAGTTGACAGGTGTCAAGGGTGAGTTCTATGCCCTGGGAGGGATGCCCCATGTCATTGGGGCCATTGATGGGACACATGTGGCTTTGGTACCACCACAGGCACAGGAGGTAGCCTTTCGTAACCGCAAGCATTACCACTCCATCAATGCCCTTGTGGTATGTCTTGCTAACATGCTGATATCCCATGTCTGTGCCCGTTTTCCAGGATCAGCACATGATGCCTACATCATGAGGCGTAGCAGGGTGCCTGAAATTATGCTGCAGCTGCACAACGAACGTGCATGTCTTGTTGGTGGGTATACTCTGTTAGTCCAGTGTTTTGCGGTATCTCAATATCTTACTGCTTCTCCTGACCCACTTCTGCCCATGATGTTTCCATGTAGGGGACTCTGGCTATCCCAACATGCCATGGCTGATGACGCCTCTCCGCAACCCCAGAACTGCCGCGGAACACCGGTACAACGACACCCATGGGTAGACGAGGCGCGTTATTGAGAGGACGTTTGGCCTCCTGAAGAGCAGATTCCGGTGCCTCCAAAAGACCAGCGGCACCCTCCCATATGCCCCGGTGAAGGTCTGCAAAATCTTCCTTGTGTGCTGCATGCTGCACAACATGGCAGTGGAGAAGGCCGTGCCACTCATCCTGGATCCCGATGAGCAGGATCATCCACCCGTGGAGGATGAAGGGCTTGGGCACGGGGCAAGTGAGGATGAGGAGGAGGATGAGGATGAGGACATCCGTAGTCAGCTTATCCGCAACTTCTTCTCATGATGGTGAGTCCCTGTATCTGAGTGTGCACGCTTAGAGCCTTGTGTGGCATGTGTTGCAATGTGTGTGTCGAGCTGACTGTGTGCTGAGTGACTTGGAGGTGTGTTCTGATGTGTCATTCAAGTGATGATGTCAATCCACACATTTTTGCGGGAACACAAAAATCATTAATAGCATGGTGACGGGATCATTCCTGTAGAGTACATGTACATGTCTGCGGATTACTAGCTCTTAGCTGACTTGTTGTGTGTCTGTCCTCCCCAGGTTCCTGCGGCTGTCGTCTGCTCATGTCATCATTGCCGTCCTGCTATTCCTCATGAGTATTGCAACGTGTGCTGGATCAGAGTGACATGCACAGACATGGTCAACATTCATTTGGGGTAAGGAGTGCAGCAAGGCGTTTTGTGGGTGGTACGTGTTTGTGATTTGTGGGGACTGCTCCTGTGCATGTTGTGTTACCATGCATACATGTCGACTCACCATGGGCCACATGACGTGTTGCATGGCTCCCATGAATTGATAGTCACCCTTCCTGACAGTCATCTGTCATGGATTGTGGGTTCTGATGAAGGCATCAATATGTGTATAACGTCCCTCAGGAACATACGGGATGCTAATGGTGGACATGGTGTGGGACATCCCCATGACAGCCTCAATGGGGAATTGCACACTCTCCATGTGCAGCAAGGGGTGTTAGGCTCAACCCCTTCACTTGTGTGCCAGCTCTGTAGGATTTACCACATCTGTATGTTGAAGGGGGTGTCCAGTGTAGGTCACACATGTTCAGCCAAATGACCTGTGAGTCTGTTCCAATGGTTGCATTTCCATTAGTGTGAGGCTGAGTAATAAAGGTGTTCGTAACACTCCAAGGTGCCTCATCTCTGTCAATGCAGGTCTCTTGCCACTTAGCATGCGGCATATCTGGCATACTTGTTGTAGATAATGCATAGGAGTCCATGTGTAGTTTAGCGACATGCATGCAGTTGCTCATGGATTAGGCTCCCGATTGGGCATGTAGTACATGGTCGTGTATGTGTCTTTTGCTAGGTCGACCACACAATGGGCCATCAAGAGCTGCTGAGGGTGTGTCTCCTGTGTGCAGGTCGGACTTCAGTTTCCTGATCCGGTGTAATGGCTCTTTGGTGATTGTGCATGCATTGTCGCTGGGTGTGCCATGTGACACTGGACACTCCTTACTTTACACCCGCGCCTGTTGCAGTTGTCCTTCTGACATCCTAGTCTTTGTGTGCAAAATATGGCATATTGAAGGGAGATGGCGCCTGCTGCTGCGGGCCCTGCACAAGCACCCAGTGGCCACACACACAAGATGGTGTGCATCATGTTTGGCTGGCTCACATATGCCATGCTAGTCCACAGCATTTGTACCTCTTGCTGCAACGCCCTCTGCATTATGCACTTGATCCACAGATGGATCCACTCCAAGTAAAGACAGACCATCCCCCAGGTCCATGGCAACATCCGTGTCAAATACTGCCCTGCCCTCTACGGAGCAAGTACATCCAAACTCCCAGGAAACTGGTCCACTTCCAGGGGGCATCTGCACACCTCAGCTTCAACACCCTGTGCCCCAGCCACCTCACCGTCCAGCATAGATAGCTGCAATGGATCACTGTCTGCTGCAGGATGACCTCCACACTCTCCACCCACACTCATGAGGCAGTCCACAAACCCGACCCCACACCAACCTTGTACATCTGTCATCCTAGATCCCGTTGGGCCATCTCTGTGCATCCAACCTTGCCCTGGGCACCGTTCTTCATATCCACCGTATTCCAGCATACAGGACATTGTTCTCCCACCTGGCCACACATACCTGGGACTCCATCCCCGGGTACCTCCACATGAGCCATGACCCCTACGCCTTGATGATAATCTCCCAAATAGGTCTCTCCGCACAGTTTAGCAAGCACCCCCTCAGCAGCCAGAGGCCATCACAGGTGAATGTTGTGCTCCATGTCTACATTGTATGATACCTTGTGACCCATATGTGTCCTGTACCAGACTCTGATCTCAGGGTATGGATGGCTGGAGTTAGTTCAACACTCAGGCATAGTTAGACATTTCCACACACATATGTCGTTGAATAATGCCAAATAACATCAACATCTCATGTGCAGAAAAATAAGATTTTAGTTTTGCTGGGGTGAGTCTTTTGGTAGATGTGCTAAGGTGCACTACCCGGAGAATAGAATCCAAAGTTCACAGGGGGAGATGGCATCCTTGTCAGTTGGAGTCATCAGAGTCCAGACCACAGTGTTGGTCATCATTGGTCAGACTGTGACCAGCAAGTCCATGTGGCAGAGAATGTCATTGGGTGAGGTGCTGCTGTTGCGCCAGAGGGCCAGGTGCCAGGCCAGGTGACCTGGGAGATGGGGATGGTCCGCTGACTCTCACGGTCTTTTACGTGGATGACCCACCTTCCTCCGGGGACCCTCAGATGCAGGCCTTGACGATGTTAGGGACGCTCCGTCAGACGAATCCTCCTCCTCCTCGTCCCTCCCTGTGTCTGGGGCAGGTCTACACCTGGTGGTATAGGGAGGGTTTGCCAGGCTTTGGGCGATCTAACGGAGTGATTGGCTCACATCCCTGTGCACCGCCAGGAGCTCAGCCAGTCTTGCCTCCATCCGTCCTTGGTGACGTTGATGACTGGCATGATGCTCGACCTGCAGGTTCTTAATCTCATCGAGGGTCCCCTGCATCCCGGAAAGTCTGGACACAACCTGGTCGATGCCTCTGGTGTCACGCCGGTATGAGTCCAGGATGTTGCGTATGTGTGACATACCGGGGTCCTGAGCTGGCTGGTCAGGTTCGCGCCTCCGCCTGCCTCCACTCCCACCACCCCTGCCCACTTGAGCCTGGCCTGCCCTTGTGGGCACATCGGGTCTACGGGACCCCTGAGGGATGGCATTTGCAGGGCTGCCTGCCTCCTCCTGGGTGCCCGCAGAACCTTGTCCCTCCTGGTCAGACTGGCTCTGTTGTTCAGTGCGAGCAGGGCTCCTGGGTGTGTCCTGGGATGTGGCAGGAATGGGGGTGGTGGTTGGCACAGATGTACCTGACACAGGTGCTGCAGGTGCTTGGGCACCAGAGGGGCCAGGTTGGTCGGGGTCATCCACGGAGTGGTGAGAGTCGTCGCTGCCGGTGGGATCATCTTCACGCGGAGCCTGGGACAGTGATTCTTCGACGACGTTGCCTTGTGTGTGAGAGAGAGACAAGGTCAATGGTGTTTCCTGCCACATCTATGTTTCATACATATTCAAGTTGACACAGTTCCTCCAGGTAGTTGGTTGTCCCTAGCATTCCTCTCAATGTCCACTTGGGTAGGGGTATGTTGCGGTGGACATATTGGGATGTTCTCCTGAGTGTTTGACCTGTAGATTGGTGGCTCTGATGCTTATTTGGCTCTGGATTGGTGTAGTTGTGTCACATGTCCATTGTGGGAGTGTGTAAATCCGTTGCCTGCCCCGGGAGTGTGTGCTTGTGTTAGGGGGGGGGGTTGTGAATTGTCATTGGGTCTCCCAGGTGATGTGCCCCCTCATGGTGCATGCTGGCATGACAGTGAGTGTGAGTTCCTGTGCTAGATACCTGTGCTTGTGGAGTTGGAGTTTGAGTGTACAGTGGTCCCAGGAGGGCCTTGTGCTGCATGCAGCAGGGCCCAGTGTCAGCTACCTTGTCAGTAGTTTGCCAGTCCCTGTGCATTGTGCATGGGTATGTTCATATGCCATATGGGCTGCGGGCATTGTTGTCTGCATCTCATTTCCACAATGTGTTGTGTGGGGCCCACCCTCCCAGCCTCCCGGACATCCAGTCTTGTGTTTGTGGTTGTTGTAGCCTTGGACATGGCCTTGCCTTGATTTGTGAAGGGTGCATGGAGACGTTAGTGGCATGAGCGTGGTTTGTGAGTGTGGTTGTGTGCGGTGAGTGCTTTGGGGGAAGTTGCGTGCATTTGGTGTATATGTTGGGTGGACCCCATTGCCCCCCTGTTACGTAAGTTGTTTGTGTACTCACCAGGCTCTGCGACTCCTTCCACTCCGTGTACTCCTACCGGCGGTAGCAGGGCCATCACCTTCTCCTCCCAGGGATGGTAGCGTACGGGTCTGCGGGGCGGCCCACCTCCAGTGATGTTAGTCTGGGCATATTCTTCATTCATTTTCCTCCTGACCTCCCGGCGCAGATCGTACCACCTGGCTTAGCATTCATGCCTGGTTCTTCGGACGGGCGCAACAGCATTCACCTTGTCGACAATCCTCTGCCACATGGCAGATTTTGCAGATATGCTGGTCTGTCTGACCAATGTTCCAAACAGCTGTGGCTCGACTCTGATGACTTCGTTGACAAGGAGCTCCAGCTACGCCGTAGTGAACTTTGGATTCTTGTCTGTGGGCATGGTGTGGGGTGTGGGTGTGGGTGTGGATGGTTGTGGGTGTGTGGGTGTGTATGTGAGTGTGTGTGTGTGTGTGAATGTGAAGAGGGGGATGTTTGTGGTGGAGGTTGTGTGAAGGTGTAGTGAAGGTATGAGTAATGTGGAGTTGTTTGTGTGTGGGGTCTGGCAGCAGTGGGTCTGTTGCAAAGGCTCATGGGTTGTGTGTGTGGGCCCTTTTTATTGGTCCATTTTTGGGTGTGGCTGTGTTTGAATTTTGGTGGGTGTGTTATAAGAGGTGGTTGTGATTTGGGGCCTCTGTTTGGCTGTTTGGATGTGCCAGGTCAGTCATTGAGATGTATTTTGTCGTGTGGATGTGTTTGGTGGTGTTGTGCGAGTCAAATTGACCCTCCTTGTGCTGTTTTACAGTGTCCTGGTTCTGTATGAGTCTATTTCGCGTAGGTGCGATCCGTACATACGCGATGCTGGGTGTGGGTGCTGGGGTACAGTGTTGGAGTGCGGCGCGTACATCCGGTGGGGGTACGGTGCGTACACGGGCGGACCTGGGGTACGGCACGTGCATGTGGAGGTACTGCGCGTACAGGGGGGGACGGCGCGTACATGGGGGGGTGCGTGGCGTACATGCGGTGGGGGGCAGGGGGTACGGTGCGTACATGCGGTGGGAGGGCGGGGGTTCGGTGCGTACATGCGGTGCTGGTGTACGGTCCGTACATGCGGTGCTGGTGTACGGTCTGTACATGTGGTTTTGGGGTACGGTGCGTACATGCGGTGCTGGGGTATGGTGCGTACATGCGGTGAGGGGCAGGGGGTATGGTGCGTACATGCGGTGGGGGGGCAGGGGGTTCGGTGCGTACATGCGGTGCTGGGGTACGGTGCGTACATGCGGTGCTGGGGTATGGTGCGTACTTGCGGTGTGGGGCAGGGGGTATGGTGCGTACATGCAGTGGGGGGGCAGGGGGGCAGGGGGTACGGTGCGTACATGCGGTGGGAGGGCGGGGGTTCGGTGCGTACATGCGGTGCTGGAGTACGGTCCGTACATGCGGTGCTGGGGTACGGTGCGTATATGCGGTGCTGGGGTACGGTGCGTACATGCGGTGCTGGGGTACGGTGCGTACATGCGGTGAGGGGCAGGGGGTACGGTGCGTACATGCGATGGGGGCAGGGGGTACGGTGCATACATGCAGAGGTACGGCACGTACATGCGGGGGTGATGCATGTACAGGGGGGGGACGGCACGTACAGTTGCGGGGCTGGGGTACAGTGCGGACAGGGTGGTGTACGGTGCTGACAAAATTGGGGTGGGGGGCTGTACGGCTCGTACACGGGCATAGGTTTACCCGTGTACATGTGTGCTACTGCATTAGCTCCGTACGGGCCTTTTTACGTGCGATTGTGTATTCGGATGGACGGTCGGGATCGTACTTGCGTGTTCGGACTTGTGTTTTACGATTTGCACGTACAAATGTCCGGCTCACTCTCGTACACTTTTCCCGACGATATTCGGACGTAAAAAATTTCCGGCGCACTCTCGTAGACTTTTCGACGCGTACGGATCATACTTTCCCGTTTGTACGGTATTTGTATGACTCGTACGTAGAAATATACGGATACGAGTCGTATGGTATTTTTTTTTACCGGATCGGAATCGCCACCTTAGTGTCGAAGCCTGACTCATTTTAACAATGCACAAGCAAAGACTGGCTTTTAATGCTACTAAAACTTGACAACATGACAGGTTTTAAAACAATTATCTGCAAGCAATTACATGATTTTACCAATTGCTTCTCTCACAATGCTTACCCAAATACACACAGACTCACAGTGTGATTGTAGACAGCCAACTATCCCTTGTACAAAATACATTTACTAGTCTACAAGATCTAAGGTGACTGCACACATTGCAGAAAATCTTCTACTACAGATTAGTACCAAAATGTTTCTCTCAAAATGATTCCTAAATGCACACAGACTCGCTGTGTGATTCTAGACAAACAACACTATCCCTTACTCTATACCAAAACACATTTCAGTGTAGAAACATGACTCATTTTGCAAATTCATAAACAATGACTGGTTTCTAATTGTACCAAAATATAAAAACAGCACAGTTATCTGTCTGCAAACACATGAAAAACACAAATGCTTATCACAGAATGGTTTCTACATGCACACACACTGTCAATAAGATTGTAGACAAAAAAAGTACTCCCTGCACTTTAGCAGGGGAAACACATTAGTTTGATTAAAATCAAAATAGACCACATACATCCACTCACAATTAAATAACTCACCTTTCAAGTTGTTTTGTAGATTAAGAAGTATATCAATCACACACCAGATTTTCTTATACAGAATCTCTGCACTGTGCACCTTTCAGCAAAACCAAAGAATGGCAAAGTTTCCCTCTCATTTTCCACACATATACATGTAAACATCAAATCACATTCCTTCCCACATTAATTCAAAAGCTAACATGCATTTCTATTGGTTAAACATTTCAACCCTTTCCAAATGACATAAATTTGAACCCTACCCCCAATCTGCCTTCTGCCTGTTACCATAGAAACAGGTCATGGAACACTGAACTGAGCACACAGGTCACAAGTTCAGCACACAATGTTCCTAATCAAAACAGCATGTGTGCTTGACTTTTCAACATATCAGCTTATATATATAATGTTCCTTTCAATCAGTTTTTGTTAACCAAGAAGAATCATGCGTTTAAAAAACAGAAACATGCACCCTAGTTTTCAGTGTAGAAGGTTGTCAAACAACCAATGATTTCTTGTCTTTTTTCAACCATTTTACAAAAATCTTACTTTTCAAACTGCCATTTCATTTACAGAGACCATCTGAGTGCATCCAGACCTCCCTTCAAGATGCTTAGAGTGTGGATTGTGGGACACAGCTATATTTTCTGGAGCCAAAGGTATGCAGAAAACAAAGGCATTCACAAAGACCTCGGTTTGCCAAATGTATACATTAAATGGATTGGACAGAGAGGGTTAAAGTGGCACCAATTGATGCCATTGGTAAAATCCTTTATGCATATCCAACACCCTGACCTCATAATAGTGCAGTGTGGTGGCAATGACCTAGACACTTTGACTGGGGTAGGTCTGGATATGCTTATGAAGGACACCTTTTCAGAATTGATTTCACTTTTTCCCAAAACTGCCTTTGCGTATTCTAACATATGCCAAAGGCAGAAATGGAACTGGTCCAATCATTTTTGTCCACAAATTGAGAAAGCTAGGAAACATGTGAATAACTCTGTTTATAAAATGGGGTCCATTTACAATAACAATCTGCGCTTTCATATGCAAGAGATGTACAGGAGAGATGAAGTACACTTTACTGATGAAGGAAACAGAGTCTTCCTCAACAACTTTAGACTCTGTATAGGTACTTACTTATAAGTACCAAAAACTCTCAATGAACACAACGGCTCTTTTTAGAGCCACTCAAGAACAAAACACTTAAGCTTGATGTTTATCTCCTGAAAATTTAAGTTTTTTTCCCTTGGATCCGTGCACCCAATGCGTTAGGAACCGCGCACCCAACGCGTGAGAAACCGTGCACCCAATGCGTTAGGATGCGCGACTCCTAAGTTTACCGTTAAAAAAAAAAAATAGCCCCTATTACTAATTTTTATTATCCCCGGGGACCCCATACCCCGGGGCTTATAAAAAAAATTGGGACCGTGGGGGGAGCCCCAACGCCCCCACGGTCCCAGACGGCTCCCCGCGTCCTTCGGGAGCCGGAATTGCTTTTCCACATGGGGAGCTGCTGACATGCAGCTCCCCGTGTGGAAAAGCAATATTGTTAGGATTTTGAAAGAGAGAGCAGGTTTCCCTGCTCTCTCTTTCAAAATCCTAACGAAGTTTGCTATGGGAGGGCGGGAGACTCCCGCCCTCTCATAGCAAACAAGTGTCCTGAGGGTGGGCACCCAAGGACACTGTAGGAGCCTGCCCTGGGGGGTGGCGTTCCCCAGGGCCCTTGAGGGCTCCAGGAGGGGGGCCACGCAGCCCCCATCCCCCATTAATTTGTAAAGATTTTGCCCCCGGGATTTGGCCCACCCGGGGGCTAATTATTAACGAAGCGCGGAAGGCGTGCTTACCTATCAAGGCTCCTTGTGTGCAGCTGAGGCCCGAGTGGTCCTTGTACGTTAGGGTACTTTGAGCTTTGATATATATATATATATATATATACATACACACGCACGCACACACACACACATATATATAATACATTTTATCTCTACATATATTTATATATATGTATCTATATACATAAATATGTATATAGATACATATCATTCACTCTGTAGACTTATGTATATATATGTATCTATATACACATATATATGTATATAGATACACATATATACATATATCATCTATAGAGAAAAATAGACTTTCTCTCTCAATAAAAAAAATATATATATATATATATATATATATATATTACCTACTGGCGGTCGCCAGTAGGTAGTTATAGTTAGGACCACGTTTCCATAGGAAATCCGCAACATTCTATTTTGAATAACTTTGGCGCCGGTCGACGAATCTTCGCGAATTTTTCAAAATAGGTGGGGCGCTACGCTCCGCTCCTTCCCTGAAAGGCTCGGGGGGATTCGTCAAGCGGGGGCTGAGATAAAAGGGGGGTCCCAAAACGCGTTTTTCCCATGCATTTTTCCATAGGACCTTTAGACAGGGCTACAGCCCGAACGGCTGAACAGAATTACTAGAAATTTGGCAGAGAGGTAGTCCTCAGGTCAAGGAAGTGCCTTTTGTAGGTTTGGTGTAAATCTGTTCAGTAGATTCTGAGAAAATAGCCTTTAAATCAATATATATATCTGAGCCAGCTTACGGTGCGCTTACGGTACGCTTACCGTACGCGTACGGTGGCGTGCGCGAGCGCGATTCTGATTGGCTCTTAGATCTTAGTAAACATTCGAATCGGCCGAAACCAGGAAGCGGCGGCCGCCATTTTCTCTCTCGCACTGAAAGTGATGTTTAAAATCTAAAGCACAAAAACATGTAAATGGGCTGTTTAGACAGCTCCCACACACATAGCAATGTTGAGGGAGTCCCCAAAGATCCCCCAAGGCCAAAAACGGAATTTTTATTTTTTCGCTAATTTCGCCGATTACGCTTACCGTACGCGTACGGTAAAAAATTATTTAAAAAAAAAAATTATCTACACTCTCCCCACCCCGTGTGCAATTGGTGCCCGAAGGGCACCAATTGTGAATATGGCTTATTAAACATGAGTTAAACTAAAATATTTTTAAAAAAAATAATTAAAAAAAGAATTATCCACACTCTCTCCACCCCGTGTGCAAATGGTGCCCGAAGGGCACCATTTGTGCATGGCTTATAACATATACGAAAAATTAAAATATTACCTTTCAAAACGAAGTGCATCATATGTCCTCCATGTGCGCACGGTGCGCGAAGCGCATCGTGCGTACATGGCCCATCTAGCGTAACGTGGGCACGCGGTGCGCGTAGCGCACCGCGTGCCCACCGTGCGTGCACGACACTAACTGCGTAAAGTGGGCGCGCGGTGCGCGAAGTGCACTGCGTGCTCACTGTGCGCGCACGGTGCGCGAAGCGCACCGTGCGCGCACGGAACGAACTGCGTTAAGTGGGCGCGCATGCCACGAATGGCGTAAAGTAACTTAGCATTTAAAAAACCGTACAAATTCATAGAAAAAACCATAGGTTTCACACACGTTATAGTTAGGAATTAGCATTTAAAAAACCTTGCAAATTCACTGAAAAAACCATAGGTTTCACACATGTTATAGTTAGCGGAAATTTTACTGATAAAAAACCAATGAAATTCCCCCGTTATAGTTAGTGCAGGCAACTATAACTCACGCGACCGCAATCTTCTGCTGATGACATATGTGTCTTTATGAAAAAAAAATATTTGTAATATATGTATAGCTAAAAATGTATGGAAGAAGACATGGGCAAATAAGTGTCTAAATACAGTATTAGCATCAGCAGAAGATTGCGGTCGCGTGAGTTATAGTTGCCTGCACTAACTATAACGGGGGAATTTCATTGGTTTTTTATCAGTAAAATTTCCGCTAACTATAACATGTGTGAAACCTATGGTTTTTTCAGTGAATATATATAAATATATATATATATATATATTCACTGAAAAAACCATAGGTTTCACACATGTTATAGTTAGCGGAAATTTTACTGATAAAAAACCAGTGAAATTCCCCCGTTGTAGTTAGTGTAGGCAACTATAACTCACGCGACTGCAATCTTCTGCTGATGCTAATACTGTATTAAGGGCCTCATGTAGGTAGCGAAATACCGGTCGGTAACGGCCGATTTTCGGTAAATATGCCGTTACCGACCGGTATTCAGACAAGTGAGATGTAGGAGTCCAAAAACCACTTTTCGGTAAATATGAGGCGGTAAATACCGATTCATAGTTACCGAATTCTAAAATACCGATTCATATTTACCGAATACATAATTAACGAATCGGTAAATATGAAGTGGTAAATATGAAGTGGTAAAAATTTAAAATGACATGTAGGAGCAGTCGGTAATTAAGAAATCCAGGAAAATCGGTAAATAAGAGTCGGTAATTAACACGGATGGAAAGCAGGTGGTAACCATCAACAATGCACATAAGCAATCCCAAAATGCAACAGCGTGGACAACATGGCCGCCATGTACGTCATTGCAAGGCGCCTACGTCTACAGGCAGCAGGACTGAGGGTGTGGCGACGGGAGGAACAAATCTACAGACAGCGCATCACACTATTCCAGCTGACTGATGCAGAGATACATGAGAGGTACAGGCTACACCCCGAAACCATCATGGACCTGATAAGGGACCTGCACCCACTCCTGGACCAGCCAACAAGAAGGGCGCACGCCATACCACCACATGTGCAGGTGCTCTGCAGCCTACATCTACTGGCATCCGGCAGTTATCAGGTGGTGACAGCTGCGGTGGGTGGTGTATCCCAGAGTTGCCTGTCCCGTTTCTTCAGGAAGTTCCTGGATGCCATGATGCAGAGAATGCACCACTACATAAGCTTCCCAAACACACAGGCTGCACTGCAGAAAACAAAAACAGACTTTTATCACATGGCACAGTTCCCCCATGTCATCGGCTGTATTGATGGTACACACATCCCAATCTGTCCACCAGCTGATACAGAGCACATCTACAGGAACAGGAAGTCCACCCACTCCATCAATGTGCAGGTGATCTGTGATGCAGGGAACATCATCACAGATATTGTTGCAAAGTTTCCTGGGAGCACCCACGACTCTTACATCTTCCAGAATAGTGGGATCTACACACGACTGAGTGCCGGCGAATTCGGAGAGGGATACCTGCTGGGTAAGTAACAGTGACGCCCCTTGAAACCTGCAAATCAGAGTGTATAGAGGCATGTAACTGATGGTTCCCTTTTACTCATCCAGGCGACAGTGCATATGCATGCCGGTCATTCATCCTCACTCCCTACCTACACCCAGCAACCCAGAGTGAGAGACGATACAACGTGGCCCACAAATCTACACGCAATGTGGTGGAGCGCACGTTTGGACTACTGAAGAGCAGGTTCCGCTGCCTCCACAAGAGCGGAGGCGCACGCCAGTACAAACCCATCACCTGCTGCAAGATAATTGCCACTTGTGCAATGCTGCACAACCTTGCCACGAAAAAAGGTACAGATGTGGAACTAACATATTTTGAGGACAACGAGGATGAGTCAGGCCAGCCAGAGGGCAGCGCAGCTAGAGTGCCAACTGCAGTCGATGGGAGAGAGAGACGGGCAGAGATCACATGCAACTATTTCTGAGTAAGTGAGGGGACACAGCGAGTTGTGAGAAGTCATGACGTAGTTTAATGTGGCACCACGCCATGAACACATGAACAGGCCAATCTGGCAATATGCCATCTATACAATGAGTATGTCCAGGGTTACGTCACCCAATGGCAAGTGGATAAGCAGGGCCACATCAATGTTTGCGCATACGCGCTGCAGTGGTGGATTGCACGGCCTGTGCATCCTCACTAGAGCCAACCCCAAGCCGCCTGCTGCTCCTGCGTGCTTCGGGGACGGGGGGTGTGATGCTGCTGCTGGTGTCGATGCTCTCCGCAGCATCCCCTGCAGCAGTTGTCGACGCCTGACTACTCAATAGCACCCCTAGTGCACTTGTCACCTGCACCATCCCCCGAGACAGGTCGCTGCAGCACTGTGTTAGGCCCTCCTGCATCGTCACAGAGCGCCGGCAAAGTAGGGAAGTCGCAGTTGCCAGACGGTTGAGTGCCCTGCTGGTAGTGTCCCTTCGCTGGCGTTCCCGGCGCCGTGCTTCGATGTCAGCATCTAATTTGCTGCACAACTGCTGGATTGACTGGGACATGTCCCGAATGCCCGCAGCCATGCCGCCAATGTTTGTGTCCATGTTGACTAAGCTTGTCTTCATCACCCGCATGTGCCTCTGGACTGACATAACTGCCTTTGATTGCAGGCGCTGTTGCTTCAACATTTGGCCCTCGAGCCCCAAGAAGACACCATGGCCGTCAGTGGGTGCTGGTGGACTCTGGACACGCGACCTGCGGCGCCCTCTTGCTCCCGTCTGTGCTGCCTGTGAGGTGTGGGGCACAGTGGGATGGCTCCCTTCCTGGGGCCCGGTGCGGTCTTCTGGGCCCATGCTGTCGTCTGACGAGGTGTCTAAGGCTCGTAGCCTGGCTGCTGGACGCCTCCTCATTCTCACACCTGCAAGCGGAGATGTGGCCGGTGAATCGAACATGAGTGGCGATGCTGGCTCTGGTGGTGGTGATGCTGGCTCTCGGTGAGGTGATGCTGGCTCTGTGTGCGGCGAGGCTGGCTGCGTAGGTGGTGCGGCTGCAAGTGGGCCTGCTCCCTGGTCTGAACTCGTGCTGGCTAGAGGTGATTTTTGTGGCCGGTGTGCCGTCTCCCCTGCAGCATGCCCTGTACTGCATGATGTCACATCTGTGGACAGAAAAACAACATTGGCTCAGTGTCCCCGAAGGGCTGCATTGCAAGCGTCACAATAAATCATTTCACATTCCAATCTGTCCTCTGTCTCCTTGTGCCTCGAGTGCGTGACATGCCTTGTTGCCCTGTGACATTTACGTCATGGTTAGTGTTGCCCTGACTACATCTCCCGGAATGCATTGCCTGTCTGCACTGACACGTGTGGACTGCAGTGTGATTCTCGTTTCACAATGGGGGATGTGGGATAGGGGTAGGGGAGGCTACATTGCTGTGCTTTCGTCTTACCTTGGTGTGTTGCGGCTCTGGCAGAGCTGTCGGCGTCCCCAAGACCCACGACGCTCTCTTGCTCGAGTGTGGCCGCCACCAGCTCCTCCAGTTCGGTGAGGGCAGGTGCCCTGTTGGTTCCACCTCCGGTCTGGCTGGCCTCCTTCTGGATGTCGCCCATCTTCCTCTTGGTCACAATCCTCAGGTCATACCAGCGCTTTTTGAGGACCTCAATGTCCCTGTGGGTCACTCCCACAGCATTGACCTGCGCCTGGATGGCCAGCCATATGTTGCGCTTTTCGGCCTCAGGCACTTGCAGGGATTGCCTCCCAAACAGCTTCTGGTGCTGCTTCACCACCTCCTCCACCAGCACCTGGAGTTCCTTGGGGCTGAATTTGAGCTTCCTCCTCCTTTCCCCTCCGTCTTTCTGTGTTCTCTGGCTGGACATGCTGTTCGTTTCCCGCTCGCACATGCAACTGCTCCCTGCCTCTCCTCTGCACTCCAGGCCTCTCCAGGGTCGGCTAATTATGTACACCTGCCTGGGTGTGGCCACTTCGGCTAATTGTGTACACCTGCCTGGGTGTGGGCAGTTCCTGGTTGGGTGGGCTGTCGTTGCACAGGATTAGCTGTTTCGTCAAGTCATGTGATGTTATTTACCGAATCCGTACGTACCGATTCGGTATTTTCCGAATCGGTAGATACCACCTCGGTATTTTCCGATTCGGTAGATACCACCTCGGTATTTTCCGAATCGGTAATTATCACCTCGGTATTTACCGAATCGGTGAATTCCGATTCGTATTTACCGAATGTTACCGAATCGGTAACTGTTACCGAATTTTTACCTACATATAACTTACCGATTCTAATTTACCGATTCGGTACGGCTCGGTATTTAAGAACCGGTAAAATGTATTTACCTACATGAGGCCCTTTGACACTTATTTGCCCATGTCTTCTTCCATACATTTTTAGCTATACATATATTTCAAATATTTTTTTTTCATAAAGACACATATGTCATCAGCAGAAAATTGCGGTCGCGTGAGTTATAGTTGCCTACACTAACTATAACGGGGGAATTTCACTGGTTTTTTATCAGTAAAATTTCCGCTAACTATAACATGTGTGAAACCTATGGTTTTTTCAGTGAATTTGCAAGGTTTTTTAAATGCTAATTCCTAACTATAACGTGTGTGAAACCTATGGTTTTTTCAGTGAATTTGTACGGTTTTTTAAATGCTAAGTTACTTAACGCCATTCGTGGCGTGCGCGCCCACTTAACGCAGTTCGTTCCGTGCGCGCACGGTAAGCACGCGGTGCGCTTTGCGCACCGCGCGCCCACTTTACGCAGTTAGTGCCGTGCACGCACAGTGGGCACGCGGTGCGCTACGCGCACCGCGTGCCCACGTTACGCTAGATGGGCCATGTACGCACGATGCGCTTCGCGCACCGTGCGCACATGGAGGACATATGATGCACTTCGTTTTGAAAGGTAATATTTTAATTTTTCGTAATTTTTATAAGTGGGGTGGAGAGAGTGTTGTTAATTTTTTCTTTTATTATTTTTGTTTAAAATATTGTGGTTTTTCCCACCTCTAATAAGCCCTGCACATTTGGTGGTCTGCGGCCACCAAAAGCGTAGGGGGTGGGGTGAGTGTGGATAGTGTTTTTTTTTTATATTTTTTACCGTACGCGTACGGTAAGCGTAATCGGCGAAATTAGCAAAAAAATAAAAATTGCATTTATGGCCTTGGGGGGTCTTTGGGGACTCCCTCAACATGGCTATGTGTGTGGGAGCTGTTTAAACAGCCCCTTTACATGTTTATTGGTTTTATTTAACAACCTAGCTCTCAGTGCGAGAGAGAAAATGGCGGCCGCCGCTTCCTGGTTTCGGCTGTTTGGAATGTTTACTAAGATCTAAGAGCCAATCAGAATCGCGCTCGCGCACGCCACCGTACGCGTACGGTAAGCTTACGGTAAGCGTACCGTAAGCTGGCTCAGATATATATATTGATTTAAAGGCTATTTTCTCAGAATCTACTGAACAGATTTACACCAAACCTACAAAAGGCACTTCCTTGACCTGAGGACTACCTCTCTGCCAAATTTCTAGTAATTCTGTTCAGCCGTTCGGGCTGTAGCCCTGTCTAAAGGTCCTATGGAAAAATGCATGGGAAAAACGCGTTTTGGGACCCCCCTTTTATCTCAGCCCCCGCTTGACGAATCCCCCCGAGACTTTCAGGGTAGGAGCGGAGCGTAGCTCCCCACCTATTTTGAGAAATTCGCGAGGATTCGTCGACCGGCGCCAAAGTTATTCAAAATAGAATGTTGCGGATTTCCTATGGAAAAGGGGTCCTAACTATAACTACCTACTGGCGACCGCCAGTAGGTAATATATATATATATATATATATATATATATATATAAAGAAAGATATCTCTCTATTTTGTTTTTATAGCCATGGCTTCCCTGGGGGCCGATTGTGGCCCCCACGTAAAGCACATGGCTAGAAAAAAAAGTTGCCCCCACAGGGGGTCGGCCACTGAGCAGGAGGCCCGACCCCCTGGCAATTTCGGTGCCATTTAAAAAATGAAAAAAGAGAAAATGTATTACAATTCAATTTGGGGGGCGATCACGCCCCCCAAGGAAAGCCAACATTAAAAAATAAATTAACATGCCCCCTGGGGGGGCGGACCCATCACCACGAGGGCCAACCCCCCAAAATGACATCCCTGGTGTCTAGTGGGCTTTCCTGACCAAATTCAGGGTATAATTAAACTCTAAGCAAATCCAGGGTAACCTTGAACCCAAAACACACTCAAAACACACTATGGGTATCTTAAAACCCAAGGCAAATCCAGGGTATCCTTAAACCCATGACAATCCCGGGTATCCTTGAACCCGAGACATACTGGCCAAAACATGAAATTCAGAAAATCGAGCACAAATGCGCAGAGTCAAGACACTCTTGAAACATACTATGGGTATCCTTAAACCCACAATAATCCAGGGTATCCTTGAACCCAAGTCATACTGGCCAAAACATGGAATTCAGAAAATCTAGGAGAAATGCGCACAGTCCTGAACACACTCAGGCGCAACAGGGAACACACCACCAGTCCACAACCTACACATCCTGGGGAAACAAAACCACCACTCAAATAACAAAAACACAAACCACCCCCAAAAGCAGTATCACATTGATAAAATTAAGAAAAAGGAAGTCTCTTACTCCGGTGAGCGATCTCAACCGAGGTCCTCACCAAAAGCTCCACTCAGCTGTTAACATTCAATGCGGAGACTTCAGCCTAGTTAGCGTCCCAAAAGGCCTTCAAAACTTGCCAATGTTGTATGCAGCTTCTAATGAAAACGATGTCTGCACAAACTCCACAAAGATGGAAAACTTCACAGAGATGCCGATTGCAAGCGACAACTGAAAGCGCACAGCCTCCAACAGGACAACATTATGGAGTCACGATGTGGTTGGCAAAACGTGTAATCATGTGGTTGGCAAGCGTGTAATAACGTGGTTGGCAAGCGTGTGCTTGAGACGGCAGTAAACCAAAAAGATCCAAAACGCCAATCCCAAAATGGCGGCACGCAGCGCACGCTGTACCGGGTGGCTCTCGGCACGTTGGTGCTGTGAGCACCGTAGAAGCAGCCAAACTCCTAAGAACGTTAGAATGGTCACAGAGCAGCTCCTTGCGACGATCGTATTAGATAAGGACGTTACCCGGCTCGCGCACTGTTTTTTGAAATACAACATGAGTTCAGCTGCTCAGTGCGAAAAGTATTGAAAAAGAAAACAAAATCTAGAACACAGTACCTCAGCATATGTGTCCAATAGTAGGAATGTTGCACCAAACACTGCACACTCTGCACAGTACAGTCGGCAATTTGAAGGAGGTATGCAGCGCACCCGATGCCCTTCATCCAGGGGGGGAGGGGAATCCGTCTAATCAGACCAACTTGTCCCAAAGTATGTAAGATGGAGTAGCTCAACTTCACAGGAAGCGTGAAAACTCCAGATGGCAGACACAACTAACGCTGCTACATATGCCACTCATAATGAACTCCTCAGAGCAGATGGTCCTCACAAAGCACGCAAGAGGGTCTGCTCAATCCTTCTCCGCCAGTCACAGGGTTAGAAACTTTTATAAAGAGGCAGGAGAAACTGTCCCAAGGCAATTCGAATCTTTTTAGGGTAAAACAGAAGGCAGGAAAAGGGAAAGTCCAACAGAAACTGGCAGGCCCAGGCTCGGGCTGACCGTTCACAGATAGTGAGAAATGTCAGGAACTTCTGTCAGTCTAGTTACTTATATGGGGAACACTCACCCAAGTTCAGCAGGCACTGGCACGTCCACGATGGGGCCGACTGGTCTTTTGGTCACTGGTGGGGCTTTTCGACTGCCAGCTTGCTTCTTTTAAACGCACTTCTTCAGTTTCTTAGGTACAAGTCCATTCAAGGTAGCTCACATAGGTTCTTTCAAATCGTCGCCAGTGTTAAAATGAAGAATGATGTGCAGGCAAGTCTTGTAGAAAAGGTAGTAGATTTATTCTTAAGATTACTTCATAAGTTACAAGTTACAGGAAGATGTTCTGATCCATAAAAGTGTCCCACCAGGAGCAGCCTCCTTGCTGCTAAGCCCTTCCACACCAACTGATTCTCCTTCCAATACAAACACACTGAACATTCTAAATGACCTCATCATAGGCTGAGCAGCAAGGCAGAGAACCTCTGTAGGGAGAGTGCATTGGGTAATTAGTACATTATAACAACAGGCAAGACACTACTTCATGGTATTCTCCCTCAACAAAAGGGTTGTACCTGGAGGTCAAATAAATAGACCAAAACAATGTTTCAGAGATATGAGACTAATCAATCCTCAAAAATCATGTCACAACTCCAACCCCTTATTAAGGAACCAACAGCAAACCACATGGTTACAACAAAACTATAGCTAACATGTTAGAGGAAGTAACACCCATTAAACTATAAAGGCTAAAGGGCAAGAGCTCCTCCAAATAGTACAACAGAGAACTTAAAGAAAGTAGGAGACAACTAATTTGAGTTGACCTATTTCACTCTATGAAGTGGTCTTTTGTGTGGTTCCCCTACTGCCAAAATGCCCAGAGTCTGTACAGATGGTAAGACAGTGCTGGATCTGCTTGAGAAAGCATTTGGGACCATAGGTATTGCATGCCCCAGAGTTCCTCTTTGGCTGCTTCTGAGATTTTGTGCATTATCGGATGACCATAATCACTGGGTGTGGACCGATGCTGGGATACTAACAGTGGGAGACCTGTTCTTCAATGGAACTTTACACCCCATGACACTCTGGCTGACACCTGGGAACTGGGCGTGGGTCACTTCCTCACTTGCGGTGGTCAGGTTCCTGTGGGGTGAGGGTGAGATTGAGCTATCTATCTGTGACTTCACCCGTAGGAGAGTACAGAAGGCCATCACTCATTTTTATGTCACAATCTCAGCGGCACTCTATGCTAATCTGGGCCTTGTTAAAATCCTTTGGGAACACACCCTGAGGAAGGAGCTCACATATCAAAATTGGGGCACTGCCTACAGTACACTAAGATAGTTGGTGGAGAACTAGGTTTTAAATTCACACAATTTAATTATTTGCACCAGATCTACCTGACCTCTCTAAGGATAGCTAAGGAGTACCCATGATCTACTGATGCCTGCCCTAGATGTCGGCCATTTGGGGTCGACCTTTTCATTATGATGTGGACCTATATAGTGATTGATGCAGATAGTGTGAGCTCTAGCAGGAGTGTCAGGCAGACTGTACAGAAAGACATACTGACCTGCATGTTGGTACTAATATCCAGTTCACAGCCAATCAGCAGATTGTCATGATTCTTGATTTAGGCTTCAGTATCGCCAAATGGGCCACATCGATGTCTTAGAAGGCTGATCACTCACAGTATACTAAGCAATGGTTGTTAGGTGTCCAAAGACTGGTTAGGGTCAAGGTTGTAATTCTGAAGGGCGTTAATAGAGGGCAAAGGGGTCAGTCTGATATAGTGCAATGAGAGTCCGTTCTGATGGCAATACAGGTTAATACTAATGAACTAGACACCTAGATAAGAAGCCCTGTAGGGTGGTTGCTGTTGGAATTAGTTTTTCTGCACAATGGAGCATTGCAGGTCTGATAGTCCTGTTGTACTACATGACATGACCACCCCACTCCCCTGCTGGCTTCGATGCAATCGGTGAGATGTAACGGGTACCTCCTCATCTAACTCTGAGGTCTGACAGTTGAAGTCACAGCTGATACTTCTACACCTGTTTCCCAGGATCCAGAACCAGTTGAATGTTTTTTTTTTTTACAGAGTTTTATATAGCGCGAACTGGACTCAAAGGTATTGGGTATCATAGCCCTTTACACGAGCACCAGTTGCATTACATGAGGACACATTAATTTTTTGTTAGGCAGATTAAGTGATTTGCCCAGAATCACAGTATTTTCAGCGTCATTGCTGAGACTCGAACCCGGTTCCCCAGATTCGAGGTTGACCGCCCTAGGCATTAGGCCAACTCCTATCCCTTTGTTATTGTATACTGATCATTCGCTTCAACTGTCTCATTTGATAGCGATGACTGTAGATCTCCTCACTCTTTCAGTGAGAGCACAGACAACATAGAGGACATGAAATGACTTGTCTTTACAGTGTTTTCTTATAAAGCTGTATCCATTATATGATGTAAATGGATCAATAAACATATTTACGAAAAAAGACTTAGATGAGTTGAACGAAAATGGAGGCAAAACCCCTCAACAAAGAATCTGGCCTGTCCAATTTGAAAGGAAAAGGTTCAAAAGCAGTATCTTTGATGCCAGAAAATTCCTACTTCAGTTCAGTTACACCAAGTGAGAAACCCCTTCAGAAGACTGTTTGACATTATTATACATCATACCCTTCCAACCGTGAAGATTGACGTCAACACCTCAAAAGAAAGGTGTGAGGAGCTATCTGACTTTTCCATGGAGAAGATTAACAAGATTGAGTTGTTACCAACTAGAGTTTCAGCAGAACGCTCACCCCTCTCGCCAACCCCAATAGCAAAACAGACTGGAGTGAGATCAGGGAAATTAATGGAACGGTTCTCAATAGGACAATAGCTAATTCGAGACCAGCCTTGCATTGCACAAATGCGATCCCATCCACTTTAATAAAAAAGATGAGCACCCACATGACCCCATTCTCAAAGCAGCTAATCAACGCCTCACTGGCTTTAGGCGAAGTTCCAAACTGTCGGAAAATAGAACAGTTCACCCCACTTTTTAAACACAACAGGAGCAGATACAGTACACATGAATAATTTCTACTCGGATACTAATCTCATTCTTGGCCAAGATCCTGAAAAGCTGTGTTTCAGTCCAACTCAAGCAGCACGTCAAAGACCGCAGCCTACTAGATAATTTTCATTTAGGCTTTAGAGCTGTCCATAGCACAGAAATTGCAATCCTAGGGATCATAACTGATGCTTTATGCCTACTATATAAGGGAGAATGCTGATTCTCAAACCTTTTGTGTATGGAGAATCACAATTTTTATTAAAGACTAGGAGGCTAGCATCATGGCTTGACTTTTATGTACTGCTTCCAAAGAGCAAACACTTCAGGTTCAAAGTTAGAGCACAGTAGAACACAAATTAAAACAAAACACTCAGTCCATAAAACCCCTCAACATTTCATCTTCTTCCTCTTTTGTAGCTTCTTTCTGTTCATCCTGCTCGTTCTTTACTCATTAACCAACAAAGTCTATTGATTAGCTGCAAAATAAAATCTATCATTAAAACTTCAAAACCAAGAAACACCCACAACTTTTCCAGAAAATTTAATTTTCAACACTTTTTCATAGTACTTGAAAAAAACTATTAGCTTCTATTAATTTCAGCATCCCCAAAAGACACTATGCAACCAGATATCATATGTCCTCTCATCTCCCCCTTTTTTATCATACGGGTGAAGGGAGTGAGGGATAATGCTAGCCTCCTTCTCTTTAATAAAATCACGATCCTCTATAAACAAAAGCTTTGAGCAGCCACATTTTATGGCAAGAAATGGGGCTAGCATTATGCATGTTCAAAGCATTTCAATATGAAGCCTGAAACATGCTCACCATATTTGATATAGAACTTCCTGAGCACTTCCATATTTGACCAATCTTCTGCCTTCATAATCTTCCAACCTAGCTCCCGCACAAAAAAACCTTGAGGCCATAGCTCCTCTCACAGAATGTGACTTAAATCTATTAATTTCCATCCTGCCTCCTTCATAACGGTCTTTAGCCATCTTCCAATAGTTGCTACTGAAACAAAGGTTTAGCATATGAAATCACCAGTTGATTCATACCATCACTTCTGAACTCCTGCTCCCTTGATTCACACTCCTTAACACAATCTACCACACAAACCTTTGGGTAATCCTAAAAATCTTAGATAAAAAATAGACTCTGCCATAGTCTTGGTCCTCTGCCCTATCTCAAAAAACACTCCAGGTTGATAAAATGTACTACCTAAATCCACAGCTTGCACATCTGACATCCTTCTGAATGATATAAAACAAAGCAACATAGCTAATTTCCATATTAATTCTCCTAAGCTAAAACCCTAAGCATTGGCCAGTTCGCTCTCAAACAGCCTACAAATCAAATTTACATAGAAAGACAAAAATAGCATGACCTAGGAGGTCTCTTTAAGCGAACTCCCTTCATCACTCTACATATCAAAGGGCTTCCACCTATAGATTAACCCTCCTAAAGGGTATGACTTCCTGTAATTATAGACTTTTAACAATTCACCGTCCTAAAGGAAAAACCCATACTTAACAAATCTGCCAAGAAACTTGCAAACTCTACCCCATCTACCTCCATGGGCTCCATATCCTTTGCCAAGCCCCAACGCACCCAGACAGTCCATGTACTTCTCTATCCCTTCCTTTTTCCTGGAGCCCGCTATTCACTGAGATGCTTCAAAGTCTCTCCCAAAAGTTCATTGAATCTTCCTGAATTCTTGATATTTTTCAAACTAGAAAGTTGAGCATGTCTGACTCCACTAAAGGATGTTCCTCTCCTTCCACGCCTACTAATATTCCTCTGCATGACTGAACTATCAAAGGAACTTACACAGCCAACTTCATCAGTAATGGGAAGCCATTCTGAGTTGACCAAAAAGTGGCCACCAGGACTATCTGACACCTCAGTCTCATTACATGGACTAATATCCTCTAAATGGTCACAAAAGTAGAAAAAGCATAACCGTTCAGTCCCTGCCAATTCTGAGTGAGCGTATGTACTGCCATTGCTCCTACATCAGGATGCCAACTGAACTGCTTCTTTTATTTTTAAATGACAAACAATTAGCAAACAAATCCACTTCTAAAGGCCCTTGATTCAATTTCATCTTCCAAACAGTGTCCCTTCTCAACTCCCACTCGCTGTAATTCCTTTAGACTGTGTGAATTCCAAAACACTATCACATTGTCTTTCCCTGGAAAATACTGATCTGTCAAATCTCTTCCATGTTCATGGCAAAATTCCCACACCTTCTTCACAATCTCTGATAGCTTATTTGACATGCTTCACCCCCAAATTGTTTATATATATCTACAGCTGTTATATTGACCATGCTCAATAAAACGGAATATCCCCACAAATAATCCTTGAAACCCAAAAAGCAAACAGACTTGCAGTAATTTCTAAACAATTTATATGCTCCTCCTTCTCTTCAAAATGTAATCTTCCTCCAATTTTTTGATCCAAACACATTATACCACAGCTCCAACTGCCTGCATCTGAATCTAACACACAAAGCTGGAACAGTCCCAAAAACTGCCTTACCATTCCAAGTTCTTCCTTCACATCCTCTGTCACTTTTACCATGTTCCCATGTCAAAGACCCCTTAACAGACCTGAGCTCTTCAAACATCGAAAAGCCCTGTAAATCAAAGGCCCTGAAAAAACAGCCTGAATTGAAGACAGATGACTAATCACATGTGCTACCTTTCTCAATGTCACTTCCTTTCTCCCTCTCATATGATGTACCTCTCTTTTTATCAGTTTTATTTTCCTCTCCAAGAACTGAAGCTGGACTTTTACCATATCTATTATGAAACCTGTGAAGGTTGAAATGATGATTTCTTCTTATACGATGAAACCTTGTCTTTTCAACAGATCCTTTATCAAAGTTAATTGCTCCTTTAAAATCTCCTCCTTCTAACTCAAGATACAAATATTGTTCTAAGAAAAAATCATTCCTACACCCTGCTCTCTCAACAACCCCAGTGCTGGCTTCAGTAGTTTAGTAAAACACAATGGGGCCGAAAAAAGTCCAAAGGGGAGACATCTGAACTGCAATAATTGACCTTCCCATTTGAACCGAAGACATCTCTGACTCGCTACATCTATTGGAATTGTGAAGTAGGCATCCTTTAGATCCAGCTTCACCATCCAATCTGATTGTTGTAAAATATCACTTAGCAAATACACACCTTCCAGCTTGAAATGATGGAATGTTACAAAATTATTTCAATATCTTAAATTTATTACGAGCCTCCAACCTTTGGTTTTTTTCTCAATCAGAAAAAAGTACTTACAAACAAATTTTTCTCCATTGCTTTTTTTTTTTTTTACTATTGCACCCTTTTCTAACATTTGTTTTATTTTGTTCTTCACAAATGCCTTTTGAGCATACTTGAAAACCAGCTCTCTTCGTTCTATCTCCTGAAATGGAGTTTTTTCAAACTCTATTAGACATCCTTTCACTGTTGCAATAACCCAGGGTCTTGAGTTAAGGTCTCCCTCTCTTGCAGGAAAAGCCTCAATCTGCCTCTTACCTTTCCATGGGTGCAACAAGAAATACTCTTCATACTCACCTTGTCTAGAAGAGGATTTGTTGACCTCTCCCCCTTGAAGCTCTTGTCCTTCCGCCTTTGCCTATGTGGGGAAAACCCTGCTATTTCTTGACTTTCCCTATATGCACCTCTTCCTTGGTTATATTGGGCCTTAAAACATCCTCGGCCAAAAAGCTACCCTCTCCTTCCGGCTCTACAATATAAAGTGTTCCCACCAGATACTTTCCTCATTAAATTCTGAGTCTTGTCCAAGGCTGCACAAATAGATCCAGGCTTACAAAGGGTTATAACTATCCCTGTACCAAACAATAGGCCCTTTGCTGCATCAGTTGACTCCTTTCTGGCTAATCTCCTAATTTAGGGTTTATGTGCATTGGAACTGCTTTCTTTCTCCCTGCTATAAGGCTTGCATTCGCATTACCAGGAATGCAAATTCATCCCTTGCTCCACCCTCTTTAAAGACCAATGTCAACGTCACTTCCCTTTACATATGCCTCCTCCACCAGATCAAATATTCTGGCCAAAAGGCCTAGAATATTCAATAACATTTCTTGACATTGCTTTAATGAGCGTTTCAATTATTTTCTAGGGTCCTGTTTTAATTTAGGCAGGTAAGCTATAGTCTCCTTCTCACCAACAAATGGTTGAGAACATACCACTGTCCTCTTTCTTCAAGGGATTCCTAATTATTGGTTGTATATATTCTCCGAAATGGTTTAAAGGCCACAAGTCAAAACTTCTTGGATGATTCACATTAGGATTAAATATTTTTTTACCCAACGGTTCTTTAACAGTCTTTTCTGAATACTAATCTCTAACACTCCCTAACCCGTTTCCTGAGTAATCATCGTTATCCAGATCAAGAATATATTGATTCATCTTTTTTATCTTCATCAATAGTATATCCTTATACCCAATCATTCTCAGGGATATCCTGCCTCTTTCTAATGTTGCTTTGGACACCATTCTTTTGCAAATTGCTTATGACTCCAAACCTGAGGACCCAGACTCATCTTTAACAGATAAACATCTCTCTTCTTGAAAAATCTGCTTCCTTTGTTAGAGACATCCTCATCATCTGATAAAGACCAGCAATCTTCAGTTTCTTCAATTGTATCCTTTTGCTCTTTCTTATTAATTCTTTAACCCTCTCACTTTCCCCAAGGTCATTCTCCTGCTGATACCACAATACTATCAATTTTATTCCTCAATCTATCTAACTTAACTATCCCTTAAATCTCATCTAAAAAATAACTACTCCTAACATGTACTATTCAATCTATAATTATTAGTCAGGGGACATCAATCGCGTTCCAGCTGTCGTACAGACGCTTTCCAAACAAGAAACATACCCACCCTTTGGAAAACAGCGTAATCTGCAACAAAACACACACTATCGCCTATAAAGAAATGCGTACAACGTTTAACAAGGCCAACCAACCTTAGAAATAGGAGTCAATGTAGAGTCTGCGCATATCATCGATGGCCGCCCCCACTCTGGATACAATTGAGGCCTACCAAGAGCTATTTCCCTTACTCATTAAACTGCGTTCTATGCACGTGTCACGTCTTTCAGACAGTCTCATGAGCACGGTCATTGGAAGCCTTCTAATTTATATCAAATCCAAGCAAAAAATCCCCCTCACAAGGTAATTGATCATTTTCTCTTACTAGTTAATATTTGTACTATAATCTGACAATTTCCTTCTTATCAAACTCCTTCCTATATAAAATAAATTAACTTATTTTCTTTTACAGTCATTCTAAACCTCATATATCAAGAAAAATTACACAAAACACACTCGTGCATAAACCCGTAAATTGGGTTAAGTTATACCAACCTTTAAATCTAACTAAACTTAAGCATGAGTAAAGTAATAGAGTGTATTTATCTGCTCAGAAACAGCAAATAAAAGAGGAAGAAGATGAAATGGTGATGGGTTTTATGCATTGAGTGTTCTGTATCAGGGTTTTATACAGTGTTTTAAATGTTGAACTTTTAAGTGTTTGCTGCTTTTATATAGTACATAAACGTTTATGCATACTGCTAGTCTCCTGTCGTGCCAACCCATCCTCATCAACCTATCTGCTGCTTTCAACATGATCAATCACTATATGCACAAAATAAGATAAGGCTGCACACAGTATAAGATGGGCTACGACAAAATGTGCAAAGTGATATAGGCCATATTATCAAGGACGGCATTAAAATTATCGCCGCTTTAGCGGCAGGAAACTGCCGCTAAGGCGGCGATAATAGGCTTGATAATATGCCCTTGTGAATTCCCATAGAAGCCTATGTTCACACCGGAACCTGGGCTTCTATGGGAAGAGATAAGACCAGGGTTCTCAGAAGACAGGAGGGCTTGTGTGAAGATATCAGGGCTTTGAGATTTCATAGTAAGGGAAGAAGGCGCACATTATAAACAAACTATTTTAATTCTAGCTCTCAGCCGCCGGAAATAATAAAAACAGTGAGTCACATCTTGTAAGGCTCCTTTCTTCCTGGACACCGCCTCTTTTGCTTTATGCTAATGGCAAATCAAATGCCGCCTTATTTTTCTGCTGACTTGTTTAGTTGCTTTATTTGTGGGGCATCTTCCTTTGTTTTAGCTCTCAGTGTGCAAGTGGCCTGTTCTGTTTTATTTATGTCTGTCTGAGAACTGGCTTGGATGTCTTATTATTTATTCTTATGCTCTATTAATGCTCTTCTTGTCCCTCTAGTGTTACCCCTTCTCCCTCCGAAGTTTCACCCTGATCTTCTGCCACCTTATGCCCGGTTTCGGGCTGGACTGTTCCCATGAGGCACAGGGTCAGACTGATTTGCATATGGCCATGTCTGAACTGGGTTGGCGGAGTGAACTAAAAAATGATGATGGATTAAACCCAGATCAATTGACTGGGGGGGAGTGCTTGCAATGTTCAACACGCCGTCCATCATCCCCTTTGGTTTTGCTTTGCTCGCCCTACGTTGGCAGGGTATGCCCAGACATGGGTCCCTTGCTCACTTTGCCACTGGATTCAAGCTAGCCTGGCTGATGACGGCTGATTAGCCAGAAACTGGTCCCAGGATGCTTGTTTCCGGTCCAGGGAAGACATGGCTTGGCAGTTCGGGCTGGACTGTTCCCATGAGGCACAGGGCCAGACTGATTTGCATATGGCCATGTCTGAACTGGGGTGGCGGAGTGAACTAAAGAATGATGATGGATTAAACCCAGATCAGTTGACTGGGGGTGAGTGCTTGCAATGTTCAACACTCCATCCATCATCCCCTTTGGTTTTGCTTCCCTCTACTCACTCAGCACAATATTTTTCCTCTGTGTTCGGCCTTTTTTTAAGGCCTGGCCTAAAGCTGTCTTGCCAGACTCGTGCTTTCCAAAAATATCTACAAATATACATACATATATACAGGCTCTCAATCAACACTCTTTTGCTATTGATATGTTGAAGTGCCACTTAAATAATGCTTTCTTCCACCATAGCACAACGTATAAGTCAATAGACCAGCCCACTCCAGCCATTGGATACCTTTACATTGATTGACTGAATTTTGCCCTTGGACATGTACACATAAATCAAAAAAATAGTACCTAAAAAATAGAACGTTTTAGACACTTGTAATTCCCAGTGACTGACAGTCCCTACAGATAGTAGGGTGTCATCAACTATTTCGATAACACTCAAAACACATATAACAAGTGGCAATGTTGACTTTTCCCTTTCAATCAGCTTTGGTATATTTATCCTTTAGAAAAATGAGCACAAGGCATTAGTTTATCAAGAATGTATCTGCACATTTCTATGTTCAAGTCACACCCCCTCTTTATTGTGCTTTATATTTCAAGCATGTGCATCTGACTTGAAAAGGACCTCTAGTAATGACTTAGGGAACTGCAGCAGCTTTGGAGCCATTTCGCTTCTTTACTGTACACTGGTTTTGAAGTTACATGTATTCATTGTGTGCACAACTAATCCAGGATGTTAGTCATTCCAGAATAGTGCTGCGGTTGCCATTCTCCCTTGGAATGCACACCTTTATTCCTATAATCAATCAATCAGCATTTGTTAAGCGCAACACTGTCCCCCTTAGGAGTCTCTGGTCACTGTGTCTCCATTGAAGAGCCAGGTCTTGAGTCTCTTTCTGAAGTCTGCCAGCGAGGGGAGCTTTACTGAGCTGGAGGGGAAGGTCGATCCTGGTCTTGGCAGCGATGTAGGAGAAAGAGCGGCCACCGCTGTGGCTGCGGTGGATGAGGGGAGTGCATGTGAGGGTGAGTGAAGAGGAGTGCAGGTGTCTAGCAGGCTGGTTGAAGTTCAGTCGATGGTTGAGGTAGGCAGATTCTAGGTGTGGTAGGCTTTGTAGGTGTGCGTGAGGATATTGAACTGGCGTCTTTTCTGGATAGGGAGCCAGTGGAGGTCTCTCAGGTGGGGGGTGATGTGTGTTCGTTTGGGGAGGTCCAGGACCAGCCTGGCTGCAGCGTTCTGTATGGTCTGGAGTCTTCTGAGCAGCTGGGTGGAGCTGCCTGCATAGCGGGCGTTGCCGTATTTGAGGCGGATGGTGACAAGGGCCTGGATGTGTAAATGTAAATGTGTATGTACTTGTATAGCGCACTGCCACCCCCAACGGGGGTATCCTGGCGCTTTTACTCATACCGCTGTGGAACCCTTCCTGGCCTTTCCCTGTGAAATGTCCACTCCTGGGCACCCCCATGGTGAAGCCAGGCATCCCAGCGCTGCTGGGGCCGTTGTGGAGATTAAGCAAGCTATTGCCCAGAGTTGCAGCGTTTGACCCATGATTAGAATAGGCACCGAGGCGAGAATTATCAGGTCCGAGGAAATTGAATCCAAGACCCGCCGAGGCGAGGGATTGAACTCTGGTCCCGGACCAGAACTCTGCATCAGGGTCTGCCGCTCTAACCATTGAGCCACACTGCTCCTGGATGATGGTCTTTATGGTGTTTGCTGGAATCCATCTGAAGATGCTGTGGAGCATGCAAAGTGTGTGGAAGCAAGAAGAGGCAACTGCATCAACTTGTCATTTCATAGTCATTTGGCTGCTGAGGATAATGCCGAGATTGCGTGCGTGGTCGGTCGGTGTGGGTGTGGGTCTGAGGTCCGGCCGCTACCAGCTGTGGTCCCATGCAGGGGTGTTCTTCCCAAAGATCAGCACTTCGGTTTTGTCAGAGTTTAGTTGGAGGCAGTTGTCTTTATCCATTTGGCTATGTTGGTCATGGTGTTGCAAAAGTTGGTTTTGGTGTTGGAGGGGTCCTCAATGAGCAAGAGGATCAGTTGAGTGCCGTCTGCATAGGAGATTATGTTGAGTGCATGTGATCTGACAATGTCTCGAAGGGAGGTCATATAGATGTTGAACAGTGAGGGACTGAGGGATGATCCTTTTGGAATGCAGCATATGATGTCTTTGGGTGAGGAGGAGAAAAGAGGCAGTGGGATGCTCTGTGTGCATCCTATGAGGAAGTAGGCGATCTACTTGAGAGCGTCTTGCTGTATGCCTGTGTTATGGAGTCTGTTGATGAGGGTGTTGTGGGAGACTGTGTTGATCACTGTGGAGAAGTTGAGGAGGACCAGGGCCAGGCTTCCAGTAAGTGGCTGTGTTCCAGGAATTAGATGAGCTGCTGGTTGATGGCTTTCTCGAGAACTTAGCCGGGTAGGGGAGCAGGGAGATCAGACAATTTTTCAGATCATTGGGATCAGCAGAGACTTTCTTTAGGAGGGGTCTGACGTCTGCATGTTTACATCTGTCTGGGAAGGTTGCTGTGGAGATGGGAGCTGTTGAGGATGCTGGTGAGTTGCTACTGATAGGGTTCGTTCTGAGGTTGTAGAGGTGGTGGGGCAGGGGTTGGTGGGTGCCCTGGAGTGGATGGAAGACACGAAGGCTTAGATGGTAAGGGCGGTGACCAGCTGGTGATTGTTTGGCTGGTGTTCGCTGGTTGGTTGAGGTTGTCGGGGATGAAAGAGAAAGGAAACTTTTAATGGCGGAAATGTGATTTTGCAGAAGTTACTATGTTTGTTTATTTCACATGTTTGAGGAAAACTTGGACCTAGTTGCCAAGCAGTGCTGTATGTATTTTCCCAAGATGTCATTGTTGTTTACAGCGGTGGCCCATCCTATGGCAGAGGCGCCCAGCCGCACAACTTTTGGCCAATATAAAGAGTTGAGCAAAGGTCAGTCTAACAGAAATTCTTTATTTTCAGGTCAGGCAGCCAGGAGCTGATATGCTCTAAATGCGCAGGTGCCCAGTAGCCTATGACAAACTTTGCCGGGCTAAAGATGTCACAGCCCTGTGGGCGTGGCCTCTTCAACCTGGCAAAGTGCCTCGAGGCCCTCCCCCCTCGTGACGAGGGAGGGCATCACTGATAGCCTTGACCAGTTTTAATCCCTGAAGTGCCCGGGGCCGAGTGTCTTTCATTGATGACTCGTCGCAGAATGGAAGGTGGTCAGCAGTCTCACTGGCCTCCATCCCACTCTGTGACAAGGTAGGAAATGGTAGGATCATGTAAAGCGCTCTAAAACCTTGGGGTCTAGTTCGCGCTACATAAAACTCCACAAAAAAGAATAAAATGCTGCCTCCTCTCATTGGCTGGCCTATGGTCAGCCAGTGAGAGAAGGCAGCTTCCCAACCCTTCTGGAACCACCAAGGCTTCCCTCCCTGAGATACTGCAGATGGTAAGGTGTTACATATTTTTTTATTTGATGCATGTGTGTGTATGTATGAATGTATGTGTATTTGTGAGTCCCTATTGTGAATGGCGGTATGCGGTGTGTGTGTTTGTGGATGTAGGTGTGTCTGTCTGTCTGTCTGTCTCGACTGTCCCCCCTGCTTACATTACTGGCGGTCACTGATTGATTGCCTTTTGCATAACCCTTCAGAGTGTAAGCATGCACCCAGGAAGGCAATAATGTTATTGTACTCTTCTGTGACAACCTCTGTTGGAAGAATAGTGCAAAAAGCTTTCTATCGCCATTGCAGGCTTCATTGAGGGCCTCTGTCAGTAGTATAGCTTCCCTCTCATCCCTCCCTACATTTTCCCCATTATCGACAGACCAAGTACAGGACCTAATTCTTACCACTTGATCTCGGTCCCCGTTCGATCCCTGCCCCCCGGCTACCCTTCATTCGATATCCAGTACTATAGCTGGTGTATTAACGCCAATCATTATTGAAATGTTCAGGCAGGGCTCCTTTCCATCAGACCTGAAAGTCACTTTAGTTCTCCTGCCGTTAAAGAAACCACATTTGGATCTGTCCGTGGCAAATAACTACCGCCCTATCTCTAGGCTTCCCTCTCCCGCAAAAATTAAGGAAAAGGCAAACAACAAGGAATTGACTCTCTTCTTGGAATCAAATGATTTACTGGATCATTCAGTTTGGGTTTCGCAGCCAGCACAGCACTGAATTGGCTTTAATCACTGCCTCAGAGGAATTAAGGGCATCACTCGATAGGGGTAATTCCACAGCCCTCATTCTTCTTGTTGTGTTGTGTTGTTATGTTATCTGAGTTTATATAGCGCGCAGCTGCCTCAGCAAAGAGGCGTCCCGGCACTGCCAGCATCAGAAGATCGGAGCTATGTACCAGAACAGGAAGGCGCATAGAACAAGTAAGAGGATAAAAAATGACTAGGCAGAGGGAAAGAGAAAAGTTTTGATAGCTTTCCAAAAGTCCAACAAACGTTCCATCCTGCGGATCTGGAGAGGCAAAGAATTGCATATCCAGATTCTTGATCTCTTGGCAGTGTTGGACACGGTAAATCTGAACGTGTCGAATCTTTGGACATCGGTGGCACCACCCTAGCGTTATTATCTTCTTTCCTCACTGAGAGAATGCAATATGTATCTATGGATGGTTACCTTTCTGATTCCTTCTCTCTCCCTTGTGGTGTTCCGCAGGGATCATCTTTGAGCCCAACCCTGTTTAATCTATACATCACTCCTCTAGCCACCTTGTTCAGAAATCTGGGCTTCTCTTTAGTGAGCTACAGAGACGACACCCAAATTGTCATCTCACTTTCTGACAATCACCAGGAATCGGCTGCCATTTTCTGCAACTGCATGCAATAAGTTAACAACTGGATGATGTGCAACTGCTTAAAGCTTAATTCTGATAAGACGGAGGTACTACCACTGGGAAACAATGTTTTCTTCTAGTCCCCTGATTGGTGGCCAGCTGATCTTGGATCAGTTCCGACCTCAGTAACAAAGGTGAAAAATTTGGGGGTGATTTTTGATGACCATCTGTCTTTTGACAAACAGGTAAATGCTACCACTTCCAGTGCCTTTTTCACGTTAAAAATTCTGAGAAAGATTCTGCCTTTCATCCCCCTGGAGCTGAGGAAATTAGCAGTAACCAGCCTTGCCCTGTCCAATATAGATTACTGTAACGGTCTATACATCAATCTACAGAAACATCTCCGCAATAAGCTTCACAACTTGCAGAATTCGGTAGCCCGCTCAATACTTGAAATACCCAGGCAAAACTCAATCTTTAAGACATTATTGGAGCTTCACTGGCTGCCAGTTGAGAAGACTTTACGGTGCTTTGTATCACCTTTAAAGCCTTACATGACGAAGGCCCTGGCTACTTTAAAAAACAATTTGTCAGATTCATTACTTTAAGGCTACTTCGATTTTCCTCAGTAGCCAACCTTATAGTGCCCAATTTTAAATCTATAGCTCTCTAGCCAGATTTACTAACGTTATCCTTTCTCTGTTTTGCCAGCGCCAAGATGCCATAGGGCATTCGAGCGCTTTATAAAACTTCTTTTTATTTCATTTCATTTCATAGCACAACTGCAGCTTTCCATCTCCAGCTCCATTACACTCTGCTGTGAGGACCTCTATTGGTAGTAGTTTGCAACAAGCTTTCCATCTACATTGTGCATTTCTGTAAGGACCTGTGTTGGTAGTATTGCTCAACCGTTTTCTCCATTTCAATTGCTTTCTTCGCTAGGGACCTCTGTTGGTAGTATAGTGCAACTACAGATTTCCATCTCCATTATTCTCCATGGACATTAATTCACCAAAATGCCAGGGGTAGTAGAAATGACAATGAGACATCGCATGATCTTTAGCCTGATGACATCACAGAAAATAGCATCATGGGACATTTGGCCCTCATTAAGCCACAGAAAGCAACATTTAGGAAGTGGATGAAAAATTATAAAACTAAGCCAGGATAGACTTCTGACAGGAGTGATTGCTTTTTTCTGTGATACAGTTAGGGCTGCCACGTTGCAACTATTTTACCAACATGGCTGGTATCATGATGCCAAGGCCAGTGGAAATGATTGAAAAATAAGCTCGTATTTTTCAACCTTAAAATCTTAAAACAGTGACAACTCAGTCCCTATCGTAGCCTTCGATGGTCCAAAAAAGTACGGGCTGTCCGAGAAATGGCTATATGTCTGCCTATCCAATCAGGATGGGCAGCCATATAGCCATTTTTACTGTCTGTCATGTCCGTCACCATCAGGCAAACCCTCTCATGGCAAAGGGAGCGTTAAATTTTTAGGTCTCGCCTGACCCAGCGCATGCGCTGGTCTGGCGAGACTTATTGAGAGGGCTCCAAAAAGTGCTACCAGGCCAGCCTAGAGCGACAGTGCATGTGCACGGGCGCGCGCGCCACGCTTTGCCGGGATTACTTTCACTTTCGTGGCCACACGGCCGCTTTGCATAGCCAATAGGTCTTGCTTTTGGGACCTTATAAGTATTTAATTATGCAACTGTTGCATGGCTAAACACTTATAAGGTCCCAAAGGCGAGACCTATTGGCTATGCCAATGCTTGTTTTATTTTATAAAAGAAAATCAGGTTTCAGAATTTTCTTTTTGAAAATCAAAGAAGAAAACTGGTGCAGGGCTGTGTCATGCACCAAATAGCGAAATGCATTGGCAGGAACCGCTGTGACAGTGGTTCCCGCCAGCGTATTATAAATGACTGCCTTCTTGGCAGTCATTTAAAAATTTGGCAGATGGTCCCTCCACCATGGGGATGGAGTAATTTATTCTATCTCCCTGGAAGAACAACGGGTCATTCGCCGAATACTGAATTAGGCCCTACGCCATTATGTGGTAATTTGTTCATGTTTGAGCTATTATTACTGATGTAAACGTGTATATTGTTTGCTATGGAACCGAATGTTGGTAAACGTAGCTGTTCTCATATAAAGAGCTCAGATATTCTTCTGGGTTGTGTTCTTGCTGTATGAAATCTTAACAATAAAATAAAAAATGAAAATGAAAGTTTGACATTTCGCCTGCTGAGAGCTCGACCATAACTCGTAGATGTGTGAGTCTCACTCACAGTAAGTGAGGCTTGAAGTCTCTTCAAATTACTTTTTTGGCTTCTTTCTTACTGTTACAAGTATACTTTGTAACGTTGCACAGGCGCACTTGTTAGGGGCTGGCCATTAAGCCAGGGGTGTCAGAGTTTGGAACCTGCTGTTTGAGGTACTGTTTGGTTTCTGCGGCATGATGCGCCGAGGTGAATGAAGGAAACTGCCACCCGCATGCTGTACATATATCAAAACATATTTTACCTTGTGTGTATCGAAACTTAAAAGAGGCCTAAGGCCTAAGGCCTTGTACACATTTGGCTAGTACAATGTGGCTCACACTCGAAACTTGCAAGCTCGATTAGCGATGCGGGCTGTTGGCTGAGTACGCCGTAAACCCCCTTCCCATTTCAGGACGATACTCTTGCGGCCGGCAATGGCCGCGGTTGAGGATCGAGGAGCCGAGCCTGGGGGATTATAACGATTCTGTACCGGGGTGCCAGATCACGCCAAAAGATTTTTTTTTTCTTTTTTTTTCTGGGGAAATTCATCCAGTCCTCCAAGTAGGCATTTGCCCTTTAAATCTGAATGCTGAAGAAATGCCTGTGCTGACCTGGAGCTCACAAAGCGGTCAGCTTGTTAATCTTATGGAGATTTGGGCTGCCCCGCTCTGCTTGGCGACCAGGTTCTGCGGTCGAAGAGGCAAAGTTGGGACCGGCATTTTTTACATCTTTTTGATTAGCAGCTGGGAGGAAAACTTTCTTAACTTACTTGACTCCTTAACTGGCTGAGCAGCCTTCCAGAACCACAGCAGACCACACCATACCAGCTACATATGGTCTGTGTCTCCCTGACATCATAGACCACCAGGTTTCTCGCCAGGGGGTAAGTGCATGCGCTTTTGCTGCTGGCCCTGGTAAAGGGCTTCGGTGCTACCTGGCAGAGGGTCACTGAGGGGAGTTCTATGCATAATAATATCAACATTTGCCTTCTGAACTTCTGCAACCTTTGCTAGTGCAGTAACCAGCATGCAAATTTCACAGTGATTTGGAGTAATGACTAATCTGTAAGCTGTGTGCGAGAAAGGAGTAGAGACGATGAAGATTTGAGCGAAAGTAAAGGTTGGAACTTTCAATATGTGAAATATTTCTAAAGGCACGGCCGCAACCCATCTCTATTTTCCGGTCCTGGCTCGGAGAAGTAAAAAAGCGAGTAGGGCAAGCAGTAGCCCGGGCAAATCACGCCGCATCATTGTGGAAAGACTTGGTAATGTCCACGGAACACCTGGAGCACAGGTTGGCAGCCTCAGAGCTCCCTCAGAAAGATCCTCAGCAGACGTGGATATGCGATTTAGCCCCACTCTTAGGGACCACTTGGGGAGCAGGGAGGGGCCCAGCCTTACAAACATCTGCAGAAGAATCACAGGAGCCTAATTTGATGTATGATGCTGAGGGCGCCAAATCCAAGGAAGTTAAAAAGTACCCTTTAATCTTTAAGGTGAAATCTGGTTTAACACCTGGCATAAATGTACCGGAGAGCGTTCCGTCAGTTGCTGTGCATTCCCCTGGCTCAATGGAGGATATGTCTCCCAGGGGCGATAGTAATGCTTTACCGCAAGCATTATCACAATCTCCGCTGTCTCTCTCACATAGGCCATTGGGTCCAGCCGTGTCTGAAACCACCGGGCAGGCAGTAACCGGAAATGTCAAAGTACCAGCAGCACAAACTAAATCCGGGTCTGAAGTAATTCAAGAGGGCCCCTTTCAGGTTGATACATCTTTTTCTCTGCAATGGGACACCAAGAGCCTGCTCAATCTAATTTTGAAGGAGATTAGGGAACTTAAAACCTCTCAGATTGTGGAAATTCATGCTATACATGCCCAACTCACAAAAATTGAAGACACTATGGCCCGGATCCCGGCACAACTTGATGCGGCAGAAGCAAGAACATCGCAGCTGGAAGACCAGGTCATTACTATGAAAGACAAAGTCGCTGCTTTTCAGAGCCAAAAATCTGTAATGAATGTAAATTGGAGGAATTGGAGAATTACTCTAGACGCTCTATTCTTCGTACCCTCAGTATTCCAGGGGGTCTTGAGGGCCAGCAGACGCTTAAACGGGTCGACTCATTTATTTAAAAACATTTCCTCCCGGAATACAATGGGGATCTTACCCTCACGAGTGCCCATCGCGTGACAGCACATCTCCCCCCCAAAGCCAAATTCCCTCGGACGATCCTGGTCAGATTTGGAGATTACCAGGTGAAAGAGCAAATTCTATCTAAGGCGGTTAAGCAACGATAGTTCACCTCACTGGAAGTTTCATTATGTCATATCTTCCCAGATATGTCCGCGTCCGCAGCCAAAAGACGGAAAGAATTTGTCAAAATGCTGTATCTGTTCAAGGAACAGGGGACTCAGGCAATGATTGCACAGCAAAGCAAACTAAAAGTGCTAGTAAAAGTAAGATTTCATGTATTCTGCAATGCTCCCGAAACCCAGGAACTGTTGCGACAAATTTCTAACAAGACCTAATATTTAAGCCCAGGACTCTCAAATTGACTCTATGCTTATTTGTTTTCTTTTTCTCTCAATTCTTTACATCTTCTTTTCTAATTCCCCTCTGGCATAATTCGGGTCTTTTTCTTTTCTTCATGTCCTGGGGTAGGGTGAGATGGGGTGGGTAGGCCGATAGCTTCTGGCACAAGGTCAAGGTGCCAGTTTCAGGAAATGGGATAAGCCTGTCAGATATGAGCGGGGACGGTGGACTGCTCTCTGTGGCTTTTGGGGGGAGGCGGGGACACAAGGATGGTAGGGTGGAGGTGGTGCGTCGGAATGTGTAGGAGAGTAGGATCTGCACTTATGTTGCCTCCACTTTTTTTTCTGATGTTACCACTGGTTTCTGGCTATAGTCTGGCTGGGTCCCTGCTAATCAGGGCCCCAGCCTCTCTGTTCTCTCTAAACAAACTGGAGTGCATATTAGATGCACTAGTGATTGGATATTGTGGTACCTTATGAGCCCCTAGTATATGGTACCTTAGGTACCAAGGGCATAGGTACTTCACAGGCCTACCAGGGGCTGAAGCATGTATTATGCCACCCCTGGGAAGCAGACTAAATCTGACACCACAGGCCTGCTACTGCAGCTTGGGTGAGGTAGTGTTAGCACTCCTCCCTGAGGTATAGGTTCACTATATCTCTCCTCACACACACACATATAAACCTATCAGTCACCCCTAAGGCAGGCCCTATCCATCCTGAGGGCAGGGTGCTTAGTTTTCATGTGAGGGGTGCCTTTGCCTGAGCAGGGCCCCTCTGCAGCTCTCAGAGTCCTTTCTCTGTAGCTGTTTATGGATGCGGTTAAACCATATACTCTTAAGGGCATTATAACCTAGCGGTAAATGCTAACTTTGGGATAGCCGCATCAAAACATGTTGTGTTTGGTGTCAAACGCTTTGGAATCATACCCGCACACCAGTAACTGGTGTGGGAGTATGATCCCACCCTTCTAGAGGGATACACATGTACCCACTGTGGAAACACGGTAGAATCCTGAAGAGCCCTGGCATCACAAAATGGATGCCACCAGCACAGACACTGGGCTGCCCTCCTGCTGCTGACCGAAACTCACAGTGGAGGATGCCCAACAATAGGTATCCTGTCACAGGGAGGTGTAACCACCTTCCAGACAGGATTTAGTGTATTGGGGCTGGGTGGGTGCACTCCTAGAGTGCTTTGAAGTCCTGCACTGGGGGAGCAGTAGGCTCCTCTGTGCATATGCCACCTCAAACTGGTTCAGGGGCTACCAGCCCATGCTCTGGTGTGAAACTGGACAAAGGGAAGTGGGTGTAGCCACCCACTCCCCTGACCCTCCCATAGGAGTGGTCATAGAGCTAATCCCTCCCCTCCTTGTAGTATAAGTTAGGGAACCCTTGCCATTGCAAACTAGATATCCCTGGACGATGCTCTGAAGAAGAATCCTGGACCTTCGGCGTTCCACTACCTTTGGAAGACTGAAGAATCTCCCTTGGAGTCAAGGAATGACTCCCCTGCTTGGCAGGCACCAAAACTTTGCATCAACGGTCGCAAACTTTCCCGCCGGAGTCCAAAGTCCCTGCAGCCCCGGAAGTAGATTTCCCGACTTCTCCAAGGCCATCGTGAGTCCCCAGCGACGCTGAGGCAAGTGGACCCCACAAGTGACGAGGAACAGCAATACCCGGGTACCGTGCACTATTGTCGAGTGCAACCCCTTCACGACATTCTACGAACTTGTGCTTTGGACCACGTGTGGTCCAAGCCTCCAGCAGGATTTCCTCCGAAGATCAGAGGCCTCCCTCCTCCCGAGTGACCGTGGGCTCCTGGTGAGTGAATCCTCCTGAGGCATCTTTGCGATCCCTTGCTGGTTGGCTTGTGGGTCTCCAGAAGACTTTTCTACAGAACCAAAGGGCTCCCCTGGTTGCTCCAGGCCTGCCCTGACTTACCCTTGCTGGGTGGGTCCCTCAGACCTTACTGGTCTGCACCCCTGACTTTTTACACTTTCCATGAGACTTGCTGTTGCCAAGGCTTGTTGGCTCCAATCCGATTGCTGACACCTCAGTAAGCTGCAGACTTTGTGGGACATGCCGAATCCAGCTCCTGGTTATTGTCGAGGCCTCCTGGACCTCGTGGCTGAAGAGTCAATACACCCGTGATCACCTGAAATCACCAGATGACTGTGGGCATCCAGCTTCCTTGCCCCGGGTCACTGCCAAGTGACTTTGAACACTGTCCCTTCTGCATTCAGGTCTTCTTTCTTCTGAATCCAGCCTTGGATTCCACCGGACACTTCTCCTGTCTTCACAAGCAGCAAGTCTACTTTGGCTCCCATTGAAAACGACGCTGCGACCCGACACCAAAAGACACCTATGCACCCGGCTTCCATGGGTGAGGTAACTCCAGCACTACGGTGCTCCTGTGGGTGTTGGCTCTAGAACTACTTACCCTGTAAGTGACTTGCTTGTAGACTGTCCCGAAGTATCCTAAAACTTTAAAATTCCAATCGCGACTTGATCCATTGAAGTCTATTGGGATCCGCGGCTGTGTTCTCACACTGCATGCGTTTCCCGTGGGTCCTTTACTTACCTGCCTTGGGTGGATTAGTGAGGCCCCAGCGCTTCTACAGGCCCTAAGCCTTGTCCCCTCGCAAGTCGATCTTCCTAAGTCTCTTTTTTAGTATATGGTCTGGTACGCCCCTAGGGCCCCAGCCATATTTGTGCTTAACTTGTTGTGAACTGTTGATTTTTGCATATGTCCTTGACTTCTAATCTCATAAAGAGATTAGTAGAGTGTGTTAGAAATAAATACATATATACTAGTCGCTGCGGCTAGCTGATAACGCCTGGCGAGCTGGAGCTGTGCTTGAAGCTTCCAGGTGGCCTGACGATAGGAGGGACATTACCACAAGTCACCATGAGTAGCCCCACAGTAAAGGTGGCACGCGTGGCACCAGAGATGTAGGTGCTGGCAGCGAGGTGAGATTGGTCAGTAAATAATTGAGCAGGAACCTGGCAGACCTGACCGGTTTGCTGCATATTGCAGATGCGGTGCCAACAGAGAGATTGAGGCGGAGTCTCCTGAGCCCCCCAGCACCACCGCTGCAGGGTTTGGGGCATAACGACACAGTAAAGTAGGAGGACACCGATTGCAGTGACTGGCTGGTGCATTGGTGAAGGGGTACGGAGCACTGCTCGGCACTGGGCACTGGAGAGGTGCTGTGGCTGCAGTCGCGGTGCAAAGACGCTCAACACAAGGCTACTGCAGGCGGAGAGAAGGCGGGAGCCCTATCCAAGAAGTACTTGCTTGAATAAGACGACACTTATAGGAGGAGGTGTGAAGTACGGAGCGGACCTGAATCGCGGCTGGGGCGCGGTGAGACGTAATGCAGAAGCCGGATTATTACTACGTCTGAGAGGTGCCTGGAGGCGGCGAGGTCCCTGCTTCAAGTCCCAGCAGAGTGGTGAGCGGGGGGGCCTTGACGGCAGGCTCCCTATGGTGCAACTTTACTAGCCTGGATGCTCAACCGCACGTGGAGTATTGGACACTGATGTAACCTGGGTTGAAGTGGTGCGAGGTCTGAGAGTGCGGCGGGCAGTAACAGGCAAAGCAACATAGGAGGAGACCAGTCTGCGGCGCCGCACACACACGCCGCGCAGCGGCTCGGGGCTGACGTCCTGGGAAGTCTGTTTCCGGTGAGGAGTCTTCTCGTAAACCAGAATTATTTAGCTCCTTTGTGGGACGTTGGTGCCGCTGTGTGTGTCGCCAAGCTGCAGTAGTATACACGATGGGCAAGTCGGACAGGACCCAGTCGAAACTAACATTCGAGCAGAAGCGCTCTAAAACTCAGGACCCTGCTGATGGTGTAGAAAGTAGATCAACCCCACCTCTGGATGAAGGACAGGATATTTGGAGTTTGTTGCTCTCCATGGAGAAGGGATTGCAGAGTGGCATCACCTCCTTGGGCACAAAGATTGATGCCCTTTCATACAGGATGGATTGGAAGGGGGAGCGGTTAGATAAACATGCAGAGAGACTGGACAAGTCTAAGCAATGGCTTACAGAAGTTGAGGAAGCGCAGACTACGCTGGATACAGACCATAAAAAGCTTGGACATATCATGCAGGTGCTGCAGGATAAAACTGAGGACCTTGAGGCCCGTTCACGACGCTGCAACTTGCGGATCACGGGCCTGCCGGAGACGACGCCAACCGGAAGCAGGGAGAGCTTCGTGGAGAAGCTGCTGGTGGAGTTACTTGGTGCGGAAGTGTTCTCAAATATGTTTGTGGTGGAAAGAGCGCACAGATCCTTGGACCGTCGGCCCCCGCCGGGTGCACTGCCACGACCAATCATAGCGAAACTATGGAACTACCGGGACAGGGATGCGGCTCTTCGCGCGGCGAGGGATAAACAGACGCTGGCATATGAACGGTCGACCATTTCATTCTATCCGGATTTCACCGCACGAGTGCAGGAAGCCAGTCGGCAGTTTATTCCACTAAAGAAGCAGTTGCGGGAGTTGGGACTGGATTACGCATTGCTGTACCCAGCCAAGTTGCAAGTGAATAGGCAGGGGAGATCCCACATCTTCATTGATCCAAAGGCACTGCAGAAGGTGCTGAAAGACTGGAACAAAGAGCAGAAGCAGAGCCCAGAGAGACAGTTACAGGAAGAAACCGCTGGGGGAGCGCTGGAGGAACAAGACTGAGTCTGCTTAGACGGCAAGCATGTGTTGAAGTTTTCCATTTTCTCTGGGGCACTGGGAGTGGGGGCAGAAGGGGAGTACGAAGGTATGGTGTATAAAGCTGTTCTGAAGTGGACACTTATTGATATATTGATATACAGATTGCCAATCAGTAGGCAAGCTACCATATAGGTGGCGGTCAAAAGAGCGTAGACAGACAAACTGGTTTCGGCCTTAGCGGAGGCCACAGTTCGCAATCGGCATAGCATGCACTCTAGGAGGGCATACAACACGGTAATGCGGGTCACACACTGATACACGTAGTGTTCACTTCTGGCTTAGCGGTGGGGCATTGACTTGAATTCTGCGCTTGGAGGTCGAGACTGGGTACAAAGTGACATCTCTTTATAGATTGAGTACGGAGCGACCTCCACCCACGAGTGCAAAGCACCACTTTTGGTTTAACTTGTTTGGGGTGGGTAGCGGTAGGAGTGGGAAGTCCCTAAATGGGATGCGGCATGGCCGAGTTGTGGGTGGTCTGCTGTGGGTGGGGGGGGGGGTAGGGGTGGGTCACAATTTTTTATTCAGAGGTTAGTCTGGCAGGACAAATTGTCGCACATTTTCTACTACATATGTCATATACAGGACTCAGAACGATATGTAATGCGTAACAGACAGGATGGTAATGACTAGTGAAGCCACTTTCCAGGGACCGGTGGACTCCATAAGAGTGGTGACCTGGAACGTAAGAGGCCTGAATGATCACCGGAAGCTACGTAAGGTTACACTACCTGACTAGGCACAAAATTGACATTGCCTTTCTACAGGAGACGCACCTCCCAAACCAGAGCCCCATGATGCATACTAGAGGTTTGTTGGGAAATGTTAATGCGGCCGGCTTCACAACACGCGACAGGGGGTTAATGACTTGGATTAATCCCAGGTCGGACTACAAGGTACAATTGCTGTCAGCGGACTGCGGGGGTAGGTTTGTGATCTTGCGCTGTCAGGGTAGGGGTCTCGACTTATTATGGGGTAATGTTTATGGCCCAAACTATGATTGCCCGGAGTTCTACACCTCGCTAGCCAACATAGTGAGCGATAGTGAAATGCCTCAAATTCTATGGGGAGGAGATTTCAATATGGTTAGGAACCTGAGCCTAGACAGATCGGGAGGTCCGACCAGAATGCCGGCTGCGGCAGTTAAAACGATAGATAGGGCAATGATCAGTATGGCACTTACGGATGTGTGGAGAACGCTTAACCCTACGGAGGGGGATTTTATGCACTACTCCGCTTACTATAACCTACACAAGCATATTGATTACTGGCTCGTATCAACGTCCCATATGACACAGGTGCATTTATGTCAGGTTCTGCTGCGTACCCTATCAGATCATTCTCCTATATTGCTGTTCTGTCCACACCTAAGAAGACCATACCTCCATTTACATGGCGGTTTCGCCCATACTCTCTACTGGATCCCCTATTTAAAGAAGAGATGGCGGAAGCAATAATGACGTTTTTTGACACCAATATTGGTTCAGTGGATAGTTTCCAAACGGATTGGGAAGGGTTTAAGGTGTATATCAGAGGGGTGGCCATTACCAAGCACTCTGGGGTGCTTCAAGATATCCGACAGAGACTGTCGCATCTGGAGCGCAAATTGGGGGAATTGGAGACCAGGCAGCAGTCAGGCATGGAAGAGGGTACTACAGAAGAGTTAAAGAAACTGTTAGAAGAATATCATGAGGCAGCAGACAACGAAGTGCATGGTGAGGGCGACAGGCCTGGTTCGGTACTAGCTAATATACTTAAAGCCCGGAGGGGTAAAACCTCCATCACCAAGATTAGATCGGAAGGTGGGGAGCTGCTTACGGAGGAAGCAGACATCGCTAATTGCTTCAAGGCGTATTATTCAACCCTGTATGATTCACGTCAGAATGATATGGACGGGGAAATACTGGACTACTTGGAGCACATTCAGTTACCCTTCCTAACTAATTCGCATATGGAATTCCTGGCCCTTCCCATAGAAAAGGACGAAATCTTGGAGGCACTGGCTGGTATGAAGGCGAATAGCGCCCTGGGAGCAGTTGGCCTCACTGTAACTTTCTACAAAACCTTCATAGACCTCTTGCTTCCACATATGTCGGAGTTCTTTGATGATATGTGTGTTACGGGCCAAATGCCACAGTCAATGCGAGAGGCCATTCTGGTGGCTATCCCCAAACCAGGTAAGGCCCCGGAGGAGTGCAGATCCTACCGTCCGCTCTCTTTGCTCAACGTGGACGCTAAGCTATTCGTGAAAGTCTTGGCCACACGCCTGGCTCTACTAACTCCGGAGCTGGTCGCTCCGGAGCATGCAGAGTTTGTACCCGGTAGAAACCTCACTTATAATTTGCGTACGGTGTTTGGTACAATGCAGCATGTCCGGCGGGATTCTAAGGCGCTCGCTGTCTTCCTGGACATAAAGAAAGGAATTCGACTCGGTGGAATGGTCTTTCATGCAACAGGTTTTGACTAGAATGGGACTGGGTCCGGTCTTTTTACAGATGATTGGGGTGCTATATAATGCACCTACTGCGAGGATACGGCTGGGTGACCTAATCACAGACGCTATCCCTATCTCCAGGGGAACGTGTCAGGGCTGCCCTTTATCGCCAATACTGTATGCCCTGATTGAAGAGCCTTTGGCGTGCGCTCTCCGGGAATATCACAGCCTTAAGGGAGTGAGTTTTCCTGCCTACAAGATAGTGGTCTCCACGTACGCAGATGACACCCTGCTCTACGTCCGAGACCCTGAGAACAATCTGTCACCAGTATTGCGGGAAGTGGTGCACTTTGGGGCGCTTTCTGGACTGAAGGTCAATTGGTCTAAGTCCATCGCCTTTCCGCTGACCCCGTCCACTACCTCATTCGAGATGGAATATCCGCTTCAGTGGTCGGATGACTCGGTCAGATACCTTGGGATAAGGTTACATATGGACTCTGAAATAGTTCTTAGAGAGAACTATGGCAGGGCGGTTGATAAACTAGAAGACAACGTAGAAACTTGGATCGGGCTGCCTCTTTCACTGGTTGGTAGAATATCAATTATGAAGATGGTTATGCTGCCTAGGTTTCTATTCCTGTTTACTAATGTCCCTATGGTGTTGCCGTGCGCCTTTTTTGCTAGGCTCAATAAATCTCTGTTGCGGCTGGCATGGGCGGGCAAGCAGGCCCGTGTCAGCTTGCGAGTGTTGACATTGCCTTATCATATGGGAGGCCTGGGGGCGCCTGATTTGGAGCTGTATTATAGGGTAGCACAGGGAGCTCAGGCGCATAGTTGGATTCATGGTGCGGAATCAGTTCCATACCTTAAGCTGGAGAGACTATTCGCCGATCCTCTCCTACTCCCGGCAGTCATCTTCGAGCCGGTCGACCGCAGAACGGGATTTTAGGCGGGGGTCTTATTATACTCTCCAGCAATGCCCTTAGACTGGGCGGTTTGGCTGTCCCCTTGCAGAGATCGAGGGGTGGTGCGGACCCTCCGTGCACTGGGAATTCACACGGTGGGGGAACTGTTTGCAGACGGTATCGCTAAAACATGGTACGAAGTGGCCGCCATGGTGGAAGTTCCCACTCTGCTGCAGCATTTTCAGTTCCACAGGGTAAGGGGGGTATTGTGGCAACATCTGTGGGAAGACATGGTCGAACCCCCTGAGGTTTTGGAATTATCGTATCTCATCAAAACTAAATGTCCCCGTAAGTTAATATCCAAATTATATAGCATAGCAATGTCACAGAGAACTCACCAATACACCAAGGGCAGACTAGCCTGGCAAAGGGACCTGGACACTGTGATAGACGATGCCATGTGGGCGTATTGCTGTGCAGGCATGCGCCGAATATCACTGCATGGCAAACATAGACTGATCCATTTTAAATATATCAATAGAGTCTATTATACGCCAGAAAGATTGCACAGGTATGGCTTACGGGAGGGGTCGACTTGTGATAGATGCGGCCACCCGACGGCAGATTTTATCCACTTAGCGTGGGATTGCCCTGGTGTTAACAAATTCTGGGATGCCATCTTTAGGAAGATAGGAGCGATGGTGGAGCTGGATCTTACTCCAGACCCAGTAGTTGCGCTGCTGGGCAACTCTAGAAAACTACCGAAGGCAACGCGTAAACTGGTGGACATGGGATTGTTGATGGCAAAGCGTAGGGTAGCAATGTGCTGGATGCGGGGGCCCTTACCCACAGTGGCGCAATGGACATGCGACGTGCTCTACTGCTGCACGCAATCAGAGACTTTTAGTGAACTTCTCCCACCGCGGAGTAGGCCAAAGAACTTCTGGGGACTATACACTGACATATGCTTCTGGCTGCAGTCAGCCAGTGACCAATTTGCCCCCTTAATCAAATTTCCCCCGACCAGACACCACATCTCCCACCGTTGGTTCTCGGACGACCTCAAAAAACGTAAACTGAAGGTACGTCAGCTAGAAAGGGCATGGAGACGCAACTACTCCGAACCAGCCAGATCACAATACACCTCAGCCCGCAGAGACTACAAAATCGCAATACTTTCAGCCAAATCAACCCACTTTTCTGACCGAATCTCTTCTTCAGACAACAAATCTAAAGAAATTTTTAAAATCATGAACGAACTGTCATCTGACGACAGAACCCTCCCAGGCCAAACCCCCACCCAAGAAACTTGTGACGCTCTCAATTTCTTCTTCGTCGAAAAAATTAATAAAATCAAGGCATCGATCTCCACCGTCCCTCAGATCACCACTCCGGAAACTCCCCGTAACAACCCTTCCGCCTTCACCGAATTCCCCCCCATCAACCCTATTTCCCTAGTACAGCTTGCGTCCCGGATAAAATCAGGTTCCCCGAACGATGGCTGCCTACCCTCAGTCCTACGAAGTGTATGTCATTCCTTACCTGAATGCATCCTACCTCTCTTGAATGGCTCGCTCAGCACAGGTACTGTTCCCAGATCCTTCAAAGAGGCCATCCTAGTCCCGCTACTTAAAAAACCTGGCGTGGACTCAGCGGAACTTTCCAACTACCGCCCCATATCGCTTCTGCCCTATTTCTCAAAACTTCTCAAAGCACATGTCACTAGATGCCTCTCTAACTTTATTGAGACCTCTTGCTACCTGGAGCCTAATCAGGCCGGCTTCAGGCCTTCATTTTCTACTGAAGCCGTCATCTTAGCTGTTCTCGACACGCTAAGGAGAAATGCCGACTCAGGGACCCCCCAGGCCCTCGTTCTCCTGGACCTTTCGGCCGCGTTCGACACGGTTGACCATAACATCTTGCTCAACCGTGTCAAACAGGCTGGCATCCGGGACCCTGCCTTCAGCTGGATCCGGTCTTTCTTGTCTGGTAGAACCCAAGCCGTCCGGCTGGGCCCCTACACAGCACCCAAGACTCCCACAACCTGCGGAGTTCCCCAGGGCTCCTCCCTGTCACCTTTATTGTTCAATCTATACCTCCGGCCCTTACTCCACTCACTCCGTAACTGGGACATCACAGTTTATAACTATGCCGACGATCTGCAGATCATCTTTCCACTCAACTCCTCCAATGCGATAGATAACTTTCACTCCGTTATGCTCCACATCCAAGATTGGATGAATTCCAACCAATTGAAGCTGAACCCCGGGAAAACCGAGCTTCTTCTCCCGGGCTCCAGCCCCTCTTTCTGGGGAACCCAGTTCTGGCCCACTGAACTGGGCCTCCCACCGACCCCTTTGATCTCTGTAAAAAGTCTCGGCGTGACTATCGACGCCGAACTCTCTCTCCGACCTCATGTCGGCGCCGTGATTTCATCCTGTTCCTTCCAACTCAGAAAGATCCGGAAGGTCAGTCACCTGCTCCCCCCACTTGCTCTGATTCAAGTAATCATATCTCTTGTGTGGACTTTTCTAACTGCATCTATCACGGACTTCCCAAAACCCTTCTCCACCGCCTTCATGTGGTCCAAAACCAGGCAGCTCGTATCATCTTCAAATTTCCAAAATGGCAATCTGCCAAACCTCTGATGCATAAACTACATTGGCTGCCCATAGAAGGAGAGGGTGGCCTTCAAGTTGGGCTGCCTCACGTTCAAAGCCCTCCACTGCCCCAGCCCTGCTTTCCTAACTTCCCTCATCACTCCCTACTGTCCAAATCGCAATCTTCGCTCTGCTTATCTTAAATCACTTGTCATACCCAAAACCAGAACCAATAAATTTGGCGGACGAAGGTTCGCCCTTTTGGCACCGAAGTTCTGGAACTCCCTTGCCCTGATCATCAAATCAAGCAGCTCCCTCCTTCATTTTAGGAAGCTGCTCAAAACCTTTCTCTTTCCTCCACCCTGCTAACCCTGCATTAACCCCAGATTGTGATCACCTTTGTCCTATAGCGCCAGGAAACCCATGGTGTCAGTGCGCTCTACAAATTTCATTTAATAATAAAAATCTTAGAAGGGGTGGTGAGGCTGTGGGGACAGGGACGGGGACAAACGACAGGACGGATCCTGGCACTGCTGCTCCCTGAGGAGATTGGGGAACAGTCTTTAAGAGATCGACGGGCTTCATAGACAGAGGGGTAGGAGGGATACAGGATCAGAGTGGGACTGGAAAAGGGGGGACATAATGGCATTTAACTGACAGCCACCTGTCTGATATGGGAAAAACAGAGTGTAGTATCTTCTGAATTGAGACTTAACAACTGTACGAGTATAGCTCTCAGGACAGTGACTGACTGGACGCCTCAAAGTTTGTGGGTAGGGGGAGGGGAGGGCGTTGGTTTAATTTTTAGTCTAAAAAGAAAACTATGCATTCCCATATGGGAAATGAATAAGAGATTTGGCATACAATAACGTATTATTTACACAATGTATGGCACTACAACTGCTGGACACAGCGATGCCCGGCCTCCGGGATGTGGGATAAGCTGTGATGTGTCGTCCCTTTTAGAGTGAATGCAGCCGGCCTCAGGATGGTAGGCGCACTGCCGTGTATGTCAACATGTGTTTTCAGTAAAAAAAAAAACACAAAAAAAACTTCACAGAATGGGAAGTAAGAGGGGAAAAAGAGAACTACTTCTAAAATCCAAAGCCAGATTTAAATTGCATTTTCTGAACTTTATTGGCGAATATATACCTCCTGAGTGTCAGCGCTTCAGCAAATGTCAGATCTTTGAAGGGATCTTTGAGGTTGGCCAGGTATACTGGAAGACTTATTTTTCTTAAGTTTTCATTCTATATCGGAGACTTTTTTGGTATATTGTGCTAATGGATAAAAGGGAAATCCTAAAGGTGGTCTCCTTTAATGGTAATGGCCTTAATAACAAAAAGAAAATGCAGGCTATTGAATCCTGGATTAAGACAGAAAATCCATCTGCAGTTTTAATTCAGGAAACTCTTATTCCAGTGGGGAAGTTAGCGGACCTCCCCATGTTTAGATTTTGGACAGCTTAACAGGGCTTTTCCTCTTCCCAGGCAACACATCAGGGCACTGTGATTTTTCTTGGTAAAAAATTCCAAGCAGAGGTGGTAAATTTCATAAGTGACAAAAATGGAAGGTGGTGCTTGGCGACTTGCAAACTAGGGGGTAGATATCTTACCTTTGTTAGTATTTACGCCTCGGTAGAAGATAATGCTGAGCCATATGAAGAATTATTTCAATCACTAATACAAATTTCAGGTGAAATAATCATAGGAGGGGACTTCAATGTTTTACTAAACCCAAAGAGTGATTCTTCAGTTATAGCTCAAAGGCAATTAAAACCTAAAACCTTTAAAATTATTCAAAATTATAGTAGAACTTTGCAGTTAATTGAACCCTGGAGGGAAGCATTTCCTACTAAAATTATATAAACCCGTTTTTCAGGTAGATTCCGCACTTCTTCACACATACATTTTTTTCTTATATTCAAGACTCTGAATTTTAGTAATCAAAGAACCTTACCTAATGGATTTTCAGATCATGCAATGATTATTTAGAGGTTGAGCTAGGTAAAACTTTGGTACATCCCAAGAGATGGACTTTTAATAGACCGTACTTAATGGAAGAAAGCTGAATTTTATTCTGTAAACAGAGATAATGGAATTTCTTGTAATAAACCATGGGACGGCTCCCCCATAAATTGTCTGGGATTCCCTTAAGGGATATATTCAGGGCTGGTTATTAGTATGGATGGGGAAAGTTTCAAAAAAGATAAAGAACAAAAGCAAATCCTAGAACAGAATGTTCAGCGGTGCTACGATATCTCACTCAGAAGTCCTTCGACCCCCAATCAACGAAAGCTCAATTAGGCTAAACAGGCGCTAAGCGAGGCATATTATTTAAAATGTGAAACCTTGAATCGTAATTATATGCAAAAGGTATAAGAATGAAAGTAATTTTACAGGGAGGTTTCTTGCATGGCAGGCTCAAGAGCAGTCCACAAGTAACCGGATAAGCACTTTGAAATGCCCTGTTACCGGTACCTGTAGTGATGACCCACCTAAGATAGGGGATATAATGCTGGAGCAGTATAGGTGCATCTATAGTTAAAAAAAAAAATCAATCAATAATACCTCCCTGGAGCAGTTTCTTCAGGAACAAAACATCCCGGTACTCTCTGCGACCGAAAAAGTTAATAGGATGCGCCCCTTTTCCAAAGAAGAGCTGGGGTAAGTTATAAGGAACCTCCCGAGTGGTAAAGCCTGCAGACTGGATTGTCTACCGGCGGAATTTTTTAAAGCATCCTCTGGTGTTTTATTAGAATATTTTTGCCAATATAATGCTAGAGGGAGGCCTGATTCCAGCATCATTTCGAAAAGGGAATGTAGTCAGCTTTTTAAAAAAAGGGAAAGGAGGGCGAAAATCCCAACTCGTATCGCCCGATCACAATTAGACAAAGAGCTCAGACAAAAATACGATAACATTGACTGATGCAATGTCTAACATATCCATGGAGCAGATTGTTAAACATGACACACATGTGGCGGCGCACACCCTCGATGGGATCTTCACCTCAAACACGAACATCGAGATTGTGGAAATACTGCCTGTTCCTTGGTCAGACCATAAAGTAATAAAATTCACTCTAAAGCTAAAGCAGGTCACAGATGTTACTGCTCCCCAGCCTAGTTATGTCACCATTCAGGACTGGTCTAAGATTGACACTCCTAAATTGCGGGAGCAACTTTCCACGACCATTCTGGAACTAGAGTTAGACAGCAACTTAGCCGCTAATCAGGTTTTCAGTTGGGTGAACTCAGCAATCAAATTAGCAGTCCCGCTGAGAAAGATCACCGCTAGGAGGAAAAAACCCTCGCAACCATGGTTCTCCGTCAAACTGAAGGTACAAAAACAAAATTGTAGAAGGGCGGAAAGGAAATGGAGATCCAATTACGAACAACAGATGAAAGAGGAATACAGAACCTCCCTAGCAATTTATAAAAAATTAATCCTAGAAGAAAAAAGTAATTATTTTATAAGAAAGATAAATGAGGCCAAGAACTCCAGCAAGGAACGATTTACCACTGTGAGAAGTTGGCCTGGTATATGCTGGTCACTAGTTAAAGTGGCCACCTTGCACAGTACAATTCGACTCTTATGGTAGATAGGTTTAAGACAATCTTTTAAAGAAAGCTATCCAAGTGGTAGCTGTGGAGTGCAGCCTTCAGGCTAACTCTCAGAGGCATGTAAAGCAGCTTGTTTTACCTTATAATCTCTTGAATCACTAAATGAAAGGACACCACACAGGTATATATATAAAATATATATGTATTTATTACTGGACACATTCTACTAATCTATTTATGAGATTAGAAGTCAAGGACATATGCACAAATCAACATTTCACAACAAATTAAGTACTGATATGGCAGGGGCCCTAGGGGCGTACCAGACCATATACTAAAAAAGAGGTATAAGAAGAGCGACTTGAGAAGGGAGAAGGCCTAAGGTCTTCAGAAGCGCTGGGGCCTCACTAATCCACCCAAAGCAGGTAAGTAAAGGACCCAAGGGGAACGCATGCAGTGTGAGAACACAGCCCCGGATCCCAATAGACTTCAATGGAGCAAGTCGTGGTTGGAATTTTAAAGTTTTAGGATACTTCGGGAGAGTCTACAAGCAAGTTACTTACAGGGTAAGTAGTTCTAGAGCCAACACACACAGGTGCACCGGAGTACTCGAGTTACCTCACCCAGGGAAGCCGGGTGCATAGGTGTCTTTTGGTGTCGGGTCGCGGTGTCGTTTTCAATGGGAGCCAAAGAAGATTTGTTGCTTGTGAAGACAGGAGTAGTGTCCGGTGGAATCCAAGGCTGGAGTCTGAAGAAAGAAGACCTGAAAGCAGAGGAGACAGTGTTCAAAGTCACTTGCCAGTGACACGGGGCCAGAAAGCTGGATGCCCACAGTAGTCGGGTGATTTCAGGTGATCACGGGTGTCTTGACTCTTCAGCCACGAGGTCCAGGAGGTGTCAACAACAACCAGGAGCTGGATTCGGAGTGTTCCACGAAGTCTACAGCTTACTAAGGTGTCGGAAACCGGATTGGAGCCAACAAGCCTTGGCAACAGCAAGTCTTGTGGAAAGTAAAGAAAGTCAGCGGTGCAGACCAGCAAGGTCTGAGGGACTCACCCAGCGAAGGTAAGTCAGGGCAGATCGGGAGCAACCAGGGGAGCCCTTTGGTTCTGTAGAAAAGTCTTCAGGGGACCCACAAGCCAACCGGCAAGGGATCACGAAGACGCCTCGGGAGGAATCACTCACCAGGAGCCCAGGGTCAATCGGAACGAGGTAGGCCTCTGATCTTTGGAGGAAATCCTGCTGGAGGCTTGGGCCACATGTGGTCAAAAGCACAAGTTCATAGAATGTCGTGAAGGGGTTGCACTTGACAATAGTGCACGATACCCGGTATTGCTGTTCCTCATCACTCGTGGGGTCCACTCACCTCAGCTTCGCTGGGCACTCACAATGGCCGTCGAGAAGTCAGGAAATTTACTTCCGGGGCTACAGGGACTTCGGACTCCGGCGGGAGTGGGAAAGTTTGTGACCGTTGATGCAAAGTTTTGGTGCCTGCCAAGCAGGGGAGTCGCTCCTTGACTCCAAGGGAGATTCTTCAGTCTTCCAAAGGTAGTGGAATGTCGAAGGTCCAGGATTTTTCTTCGGAGCATCGTCCAGGGATATCTAGTTTGCAATGGCAAGGGTTCCCTAACTTATACTACAAGGAAGGGAGGGACTAGCTCTATGACCACTCCTATGGGAGGGTCAGGGGAGTGGGTGGCTACACCCACTTCCCTTTGTCCAGTTTCACGCCAGAGCAGGGGCTGGTAGCCCCTGAAATGGTTTGAGCTGGCATATGCACAGAGGAGTCTACTGCTCACCCAGTGCAGGACTTCAAAGCACTCTAGAAGTGCACACACCCAGCCCCAATACACTAAATCCTGTCTGGAAGGTGGTTACACCTCCCTGTGACAGGATGCCTGCTGTTGGGCATCCTCCACTGCGAGTTTCGGTCAGCAGCAGGAGGGCAGCCCAGTGTCTGTGCTGGTGGCATCCATTTTGTGATGCCAGGGCTCTTCAGGATTCTTCTGTGTTTCCACAGTGGGTACATGTGTATCCCTCAAGAAGGGTGGGATCATACTCCCACACCAGTTACTGGTGTGCGGGTATGATTCCAAAGCGTTTGACACCAAACACGACATGTTTTGATGCAGCCACCCCAAAGTTAGCATTTACCGCTATGTTATAATGCCCTTAAGAGTATATGATTTAACCGCACCCACAAACAGCTACAGAGAATGGACTCTGAGAGCTGCAGAGGGGCCCTGCTCAGGCAGAGGCACCCCCTCACATGGAAACCAAGCACCCTGCCCTCAGGATTGATAGGGCCTGCCTTAGGGGTGACTGATAGGTTTATGTGTGTGTGTAAGGTGAGATATAGGGAACCTATATCTCAGTGAGGAGTGCTAACACTACCTCACCCAGGCTGCAGTAGCAGGCCTGTGGTGTCAGATTTAGTCTGCTTCCCAGGGGTGGCATAATACATGCTTCAGCCCCTGGTAGGCCTGTGAAGTACCTATGCCCTTGGTACCTACAGTACCATATACTAGGGGCTCATAAGGTACCACAGTATCCAATCACTAGTGCATCTAATATACAATCCAAGTTGTTTAGAGAGAACAGAGAGGCTGGGGCCCTGATTAGCAGGGACCCAGCCAGACTATAGCCAGAAACCAGTGTAAACATCAGAAAAAAAGTGGGGGCAACATAAGTGCAGATCCTAGTCTCCTACAACCACGGAAAAAAAACTAACAAACCTCAAAACTAACAAACAGATAGAGGGCAGCACTGAACTATGCAACAGTTTAGGTCAGTTTTTTGTAGCCAAAGTCAATTCTGTTTATGAGTCCTTTAAAATGACCAATAAGTCTGCTGCCCCACAGGCACGCATAGAACCCAAACAGGGACCGTCCACCGGAATCCCCAATTCGGGATTCCATTTTGTGCCCCCATCTGTTGAACAAATTAAACAGGTGGTAATGACTACTAGGTCTGGGGGCCTAACGGACCCATGTCCACCCAAGGTGATGCACCTGTTTCCAGATCTACTGAGCGACCAACTAGCCCTGGTCTTTACTAACCCTGGGCGTAGTTCGCGTAGTCGCGCTTCGCGAAGCTTCGCGAAGATGTCATTGCACTACGCGACCTTCGCGAAGCTTCGCGAGCTTTCGTAGTTGCTTGTGGCAACCTGTTCGCGATGGCTTTTTCTTGTTCGCGAGCGCGGTAAGCATGTTTGGGGAACTGTTTGCATGCTCGGGGGATATATCTCGCGATCTTACCTATGCGGTCGCCAATGGGCGCGGCCATCTTGTTTTTCTATAGTCCCGCCCGCTCGCGATGCCTTATTTCCTGTTCTGGGTCGCGGATAACGTGTTCGCGATGTGCATTGACGTGTTCGGGAGCGCATTTTACTTGTTCGCGATAAATTGTACATGTTCGCGAGAAATATCGCGCGAACTTACCCACGCGGTCGCGAATGGGCGCGGCCATCTTGTTTTTCACTCTATGCCATGTTTCTGGGCCTACTTTTGTATCCTCCCTTTATCACAGCAATCCTTTGTCTTTAAAGCCTTTTTCCTGACTTTTTTTAGTTATTATCTATCTCTCTGTTTGCCTCAGTTTATATTTTGCATTTTATTTCTACTTTTACTGTGTTTTTGTTACTTTTATAAAGTTCTTTCTATCTTCTTCCCCCTAACTTTTTTTCCCCTTCGGACTTTTCTTTTCCGCCTCCCACCCACCCCAGAACCATGGCCAAGGGCACACCAAGTCCCAAGGGCAAGGGACCTGCAGGCGCAGAGAAGCGCCGCCTGCCTTGCGGCAGAATGCGTCCTACAGGGGTGCAGGCCCGGCAACTGTTTGGGGAGGAGGAGGTGGCGGCTCTTGTTTTTTTCATCCAGCGCCTCCTCCCCTTGACCTTGGCAGCAGGCGGCAGGCCCGGCTCCGGGTACGCTACCCAGGAGCGGCACCGTCGGTGGGCGAAGGTGCGCCGGGCCGTGTTCCGGTGCACTGGGATCCGGCGCACCCACAACCAGCTAGCTCACCGGTGGTCCGACATCCTGGACCGGGAGCAGGACCTGTTGGACCTGCTAGGTGTCGAGGTCATCGGGCTTGGTGAGTAACTGATTGTGTATATTAAATTAGATGAACAACAAGATTACTGCTGCGTGCCAAGCGTTGCTGGTATTACGTTCCAAAAAGCAAAATGTTCTTTGATTTAAGGACCCAGGTGCACGGTGGTACTCTTACTTGTTTGCAACGTAGTTTGCGCTAGCTTGTGCTGATGCTGATTATGTAAGAGTTTACTTTACAGAACTGAAGTTAGGTAATGCGATTTGCTAGAGAGACTCTAGTCCTTCCATTGTCCTACTGTGAAATAGTGGTGGATGGATATTGGATACTAAGTTTAGTTTGTTAGTAGTAGTTACTAATTGTTTTATGCGGTCTGCGTGACGCATCCTCTGTCACTGAGTGCTGCTTACCCCAGTCCTCCGTCGAACCTTTTGTACTTTGTTTAGTGAGTGGTAGGCTTAGCATGGTCAGTCAGTAGCAGAACTAGATCAGCATTATGCAACCAACCCACAATTTGTTGTATGTATGCACTAATGTATGCAACTATGCATGTGTCCTCCATCTCATCATCTATGCATTTGATGGCTGAAAAAAATTGAAGTGCAGACTTAGTGAACAATTGGCCCGTCTGGAATAGGTGGTGTAGGTCAGGTGGTACTTACTAGGCTTTGTTAGTATTTGGAATCAGAATGATCAAGGAACACTGGAGTGTTCATAAATAAGTAGACGATCCGTAAATGCACTAGGAAGCAGCCAGTAGTCGATCCATCTGATTAGATAGGTCAATTTTATTGCACTTGTTGTTTCCTAAAATGTTCTTTGACTTATTGTTTTTCCAAATGATTTATTATTTTTCTCACAGCACTCCTTAATGTTGGTCTCTTTCTTTATTATATTTTACATGATCATCAGCACCACCCAGGGGCAAGAAGACGGGGTCGGAGTCGGCGGGGGAACCCCAGGACCTCTCCTCTACTGAGGCTCCTGCAGCTGGCCCCAGTAAGTCCTCCATTGGTTAGATTGACATTTATATTTCCCTAAATGTTATGTTACTGCATCTTTTCTTTCCCAAACTCTAAATTATGGTTCAACTTTCTGAATCTCTTTTTTACAAAAGCTTACTTCTTTGACCTTGACTATCTGTTTACTAATTCTGTTTATCCCTGCCTCGAAGTTGCTTCTAACTCCCTCTGCTATGACTCTCTGTGCTACTAATACTACTACTACTATTACTATTATTACTCTGTGTGTAGCGAAGCTTGCACAGTTGCCCACTCTTTAATAGAAGGTTTTCTTTGCAACAATAAAACTCTGATTGACCAATAGCTCTAGCCACTGGGTCCTGTCCTTTGGGTTGTCCTCTTGAAGTCTTCTCAATGATGAGGCTTTGACAATTACCACAAACAAAATGCCCAACCAGATATTTGACTAGTATTTTTGATCGGATAGTACATGATACTACTATTGTCTAGGATTCTGCAGAGCCACATACAGAACTATGCACAACAAAATAGGATGGTGCTGATGGGAGGTTGGATCTTACTGATCACACCTCAGTCCGAAGAACCCAGGATCCCCTAACAGACTAGCTATAGTGTCTCACATTAGGGTCCCACTCCCGACCCCCCCACGAAGACGATACACAATGTTGATGATGACGGAGACAGAGACAATCCAGAACATAATAACAAACACCATTATGCTCACACACTTGTGTAAGTCCACTCCACCACACCAAATACCACAGAGTCTATGTGTAAGTTCAAAAGGTTTATTTGAAACAAGTATCAAACTCTGTACATCTTTAATATGAAATTTAATTTACGACAGCCATAGTCAATAAGCCAGCAAAAAGCCTAACATTAAAACAGTAAACATTTACAAGTGCATGATTGACAACAAGAACAAGAGCCAAGATCTTTATAATTCTGGAAGATCCCTCACCGTAGAACGTAGAAATACTGGTTACATCATCTTGCAGCCACTATGCTCTGTAAATCTCTGGTTTGTAGAAGGGAATCTTTCGCCTATGATATATGAGAAAAACGCTGCGAGTTAGCCTTTAGATAGTATACTGGTGAATGATGCTAGCATTTTGCAGTCATGCCAAAAAGTGTAACATGTATGTGTGATGGCTAAGCAATATAAACTAAACACAGTCAATATGTTGTTTTTTTTTCGACCTCTTCACTTGTACGCAACAGTCAAGCGGCCTTAAAGGCATCTACTGCACATGTCAATACGCTGGCAGGTATAATATGCACCAAAAGAGTAGTAGTCGACATGATGAATCTAAAAGGGTTACTCATGGCTCAGGCTAACTTTCAAAAGAGCTGAGTAGGACTAGATGACCCTAGGAAGTGGAACCATATCCTACTAGTGTCTGTCTACTGACTGTACTTACTGTCTAGTGCTGATGTATGTTGCATCGCATTAACTTTTTGTTCAATGTTCCAAGTGAACACTTAAAATAGGGGGAGGGTTACAGGCATCTAAAAAATTTTTGATGCTTTTTTCTAGGCACACTACCATCCACCAGTGCCGTCGGGGCCAGCGATGCGGCCATTCCGGAGGGGGCAGGCGAACTGGCGGCACCTGCAGGAGACACAGGGCCCAGGGGGGATCCAGCAGCAGTGGCCGGCGGCGGTAAGTTATATTCATTACTTCTTGACATTACAGCTAGATGGAACTGTGTTCACTATTTCACTGTACTGTGCGACATTATACAACGGTTGAAGAAGACACCCTTTACGTAGCATTACCAGCGTGAGTAGAGTAACCAATGGCCTCTTCTATTGGACTCCAAAATCAGCTGTGAATGTTTTATGGAGAAGACAAACTCAGATCAGATGACCTTCATGGATGTGTTGAACATAGAGGGAAAGCACTAAGGGTGGAAGGACGGGCGAGATAAACAATATGACTGACCGGCAGAGAAGGATATGTTGTTGGAAGCATGTATAGGAGTCTGATAGTAATAAGATCAGATGCATGGGTTGTTGAAGGATGGGTGGAAGGTGAAAGAATGCCTGCCTGGGTGGGCGACACAGTATGGGTGGATAGTACTAGATAGCAAGAATCAGCGGTGTTTTTGGTTCAAACTCAAAGCCAAGGCAAGGAAGGAAGGAGCAGAAGCATGGGTGTTTGTTGGTGAAACCAACTAAGGTTTGTTAAGAGATATATACAAAAGGATAGACGTTTACTTTAATGGATGTATGCCTGGATGTACTATCACCAAGAGACAGTATAGGTGGAAAGTGTCACTGGAGATTCTTACTTTGAAGAAAATGTAACAGAAACTGCGCGACAGTAGCAAAGCCTAGAGGAATCAAGGTAGTATTATGAGCATACAGTACACTTGCAGTAGTTTGCAAGCACGTCATATATTATCAAGCAGAAACCCCTTCCTCCCACTCTGGGGACCACTCCCTACCTATTATTATTAATGTATTTACGATTGGGGCAGCCAGCCTGCAAAGGGTGGCCTATCTGTTGTTTAATGTTTATGTATATTGGTTACACAAGCAATGAAAGCAAAGTACCCTCTGCAGTAGCGGTTGGTGGTGGGATTGTTGGCGGGCGGCGACATGGGGAGGGGACGGGTGGGTGGCACTGGCGAGTAAACTGTGTATTACTGTTACGGCCAAATACAGGTAATCAACATAAAAATAAATAAAACTATTTTCAAGGTGCGCACTGCACCGCCGAATGCGATGCAGTGTGTGCTACTGTGTGCAGCAATGTTTTTTTTTTATGTATTCTTTAATTACCTGTGAATGTCCTTAATCCATCGTTTACTATCCCCACCCTGCACCTTCCCACGTCACCGACCGGCAGCACTCCCACCACCGACCGCTACCGACCTGATGTCGTATATCGTATTAGCACTAGCAGCATCTATAATATGAATATAAGCAATGATCGTTGGATCCGATAAATAAATAATCAGCCTTTTTGTAGTACCCATGGTAGGGTGTAAGTGAAATTGTGCATGCCATTTGCCCTCATGTAACAGAGTATGACCAGTGCCAACGGCCGTAAGGCGTCAGACAAAAAGATGAGCTTCCCCACCTGCAGACAGTAGTAGTAAATAAAAGTAACGTGAGTCTGCATCATCATGTGGCTCATATCTGTTTCTCTTGGGTGCAAGCTTAGCTGATGGACCTGGCATGCCGCCTACAACAAGGTTATGTAATTGGGCTAAACTACAGATAAGAACAGCACGACTGGTGTACCGCAGTACATACATAGTACGATTATATTTATAAATAATGTCTGAAACGGTCACAAATGTTAGAGTCCAAGGAAGTAGGATTAGAGATACTTACCCCAGCACCAAATCCCAAATGTTATGAACTGTGCTTGCTAGTGATACTGTGACACTATGTGTTGAATGATTTTAGTGTTCCTGTTTTGCTAAGAGTATTGGCTCCAACATGTTCTTTTTCTTTTTTGATATAGATGATACTCCTTCCAATAGGAGTTGGCCGCTAGGGCCCGGCGCCGGAAACTGGAGGCCATCTGCGAGCATTATCGCCGGCTGGTGGCTCAGGAGGAGGAGGAGGAGGAGGCGGCTGAAGCTGCAGCCTCCTCCAATGCCCCGGGCCCCAGTCAGGCCCGGCCTCCACTTTCACGGCGCCGTGGTCCGGCATTTGCCCGCCGCCGCGCCTCGATTTCCAGCACTGCTGCCCCCCACCCTGGAAGCAACTTTAGGGCATTTCGCCGCCAGCTGCTCCGCCGGATGGCCCGCTGGGAGGAGAACATGGAGGAGCGGGTCAAGATCCTGGTGGACAAACACCTTAAGGCCCGCCGACAATAGAGGACCTCGTCGTTTGCCCCTTTTTTAATTCCTTTTGTTGGTGGGTGGGTTTGTGGGCGTTGGGGATTTCAACGGACATTGGGACTTTGGACTTTCGTTTCATTGGGGTTAGGGAGGGGGGTGGGTTAGGTCAGAGCGGGATAGTTTATTTTTGTTAGGGGATATTAAAAATATACTTACTATTTATTTATATGATGTTAATGTTTTTTGTGGTGGGTTACAGTTTTCCGAATTCAATGTAAGTTACATGCTTGTTTACTTTGTTTCCGTGCTGCTGCATGCCCACAGCCAGTGTTTGATTTAAAAGATCTGCCAATTTTGTAACACACAAACCGATAGATGCAGTACCCCTCACTGAGTTATTTTTAATTGTCATAGTACTGTCAGTCTCTCCTCCTAGTCCATACCTCCCACCAAACTTATCTTACCTGTGATTGATGATGAAGTTCGGCACACTGATGGCTGCATGGTTGGTTTCCCAAATTGACGGAGTAGATGCCATTATAGTGGTGGTAGTAGTAGACACTGGCAATAGCGTTTGAAAAAAGAAAGAGAAAGTCACTTGACTGAGACTCAGGGAGGAGGAGTGGAACAGAACACAAAGTAAACTACAGCATGGGTGGTCAAGCAGAAGAAGATCCTTGCCCTGCCTTAGTTGAAATTCAATTAGTGTTGCTTTCACCACATCTGCCCCAGCAAGCGTGTGATCAATTGGTGTACATAGTCATCACATCACACCTCAATATAAATCACACAGCCCGGGGGAAGAGGGTTAGGGATTGATGATTGGATGGGAAGTGGGGTTTTGGGAAAGGTTTGAGAAAGAAAAACAGACAATATGCATGGACACAACAAAAGTAAAACACAATCTTGTAAGACGACCATGATCCATTATCAAAGAAATCAAAGTATGAAGTGAGAGAAAGCAAATGCATGCATGCTGAGGATGATAACTTGATGGTTAATGAGATAATGAGTTGTACTATAACTACTATGACCCAATGAGACAGTACAGTCAGGGACGAAATTGAAATTTGCCTTGCCTGTCTGACGCCCTCAGAGCTCAGACCGAACCCAATTACCTGCTCTACCGGGCTTACTTTCATTTTTCAAGCTAGCTAAGGAAACTAAAAAAAAGTTGGATCAATTAACAAACAAACCACAACACACAGTCGTAATGATTAAAGAGAAAAAAGCAAGCAAATAAATGTAAAGACGAATGATGATACTAAAGTTACTGTATTATCCTGGTCCAAATGAGGAGTTGCATCATTCTCGTCATTCTTCTTGGTCCTCCCTTCCATGGACACTCCGCACATCAATCTTGGGTATCACTGCCTGCCTGATGCGTATTGGTAAGGTACGTGTGAGTCGTTTCTCCCACTGTAGCACAGGGTAAAGGGCCGGCCGGCCTGTAAGTGTAGATGGAAAAACAAACGGGGTATTGAAAAATTACAGCCTTTACAACAATAAACTCAATTACAGTGGAGTGCAAGACAACACTCTGGAGAGAACACTTTCAGACTGAGGCAGCTTGGATAGGCTACATAGTGTGTCTACTCTACAGCAAGCATTAAGGTACAACAACAACGGGACAGGATTCAGGAGCCAGCACAGCCACAGAACAGGAGAACCGCGGCACAGGCCAGGCACCCTACCCCTTACTTACATTTTGACCGAGCCAGAGAAATGTCAAATGCACTGCAGCAACCTAGAATTTTCCCAATGAAGTGACTAAATCAATGCGCCACTGTCCGTCATACCACTACACTCTACTCCAGTCCACACCACTACAAGGACATCTAGCCTAGGTCTGCTGTGGTTCTTGTTCAAACTTTTTACCTTTTATGTCAGCCCATGAAAAGCCTGATGCGTATTGGTAAGGTACGTGTGAGTCGTTTCTCCCACTGTAGCACAGGGTAAAGGCCGGCCTGTAAATGTAGATGGAAAAACAAACGGGGTATTGAAAAATTACAGCCTTTACAACAATAAACTCAATTACAGTGGAGTGCAAGACAACACTCTGGAGAGAACACTTTCAGACTGAGGCAGCTTGGATAGGCTACATAGTGTGTCTACTCTACAGCAAGCATTAAGGTACAACAACAACGGGACAGGATTCAGGAGCCAGCACAGCCACAGAACAGGAGAACCGCGGCACAGGCCAGGCACCCTACCCCTTACTTACATTTTGACCGAGCCAGAGAAATGTCAAATGCACTGCAGCAACCTAGAATTTTCCCAATGAAGTGACTAAATCAATGCGCCACTGTCCGTCATACCACTACACTCTACTCCAGTCCACACCACTACAAGGACATCTAGCCTAGGTCTGCTGTGGTTCTTGTTCAAACTTTTTACCTGTTATTCCATAAATTTTCTCCAATCCAACTGACTGTGTGCAAAGATAGTATGCTCAGCATCCTCAATGATGGTGACCGTGTGGTACGTATTCTCCAACACCAACTCAGTCTGTAGTGACTGATTACGTTTATAATATATTCCATATTACCAAATTGCAACGGATATTGGCCGGCACCTGCAGTGGTAGGAGTACAATGTGGTCATTATTAAACAACAAGGAAACATTAACTGTCACCACACCTGAGTCACTTGTACTTTGTCGATAAACTAGTATAGTTCTACTTCATGGCATGCACAATTCTTCGTAGTCAGCCAGCATCCAATGCAATGCATGCCACCATCATTCACAATAATCACTCATTACCTGTCTTGGTGTTCTCTTTGGCTGTCTGATCTGATGCCTGCCTAGCCTTCTGCCAGTCAGTGATGAGTTTCTTTCGGATTGGAAACAAAATGGAATATAGGTGGAGTCACGTTTCACTTCTTATGGAGGGACTGTTAGAGGCAACATGTATTGTACTATTCTCCATCTCCATCCAATGTCTGACTTGCTTGAAATGTACTTAGGGAGAGTAAGGAACATGGAGCAGGACCCTGAGGAGTGGAGTGGACAGTTATGCACAGACGTGCAACTCCAATAGGGAAATAAAAAAAGGAGACTGTTGATGGCTTTGTTGTGAATGTAGATTTTGAACCAGAAAAACAGATACACACAGTCACACACAAATAAAGGAAGGGAGAACAATTTGAAAGCCTAGTTGTCAGGGAAGAGGAGCTCGTCCTCAAACTCTGGTGGTTCGGACAGCAGTACGTCTAACAATCCACTACTTATGTCATCAAAGTCACTCTCCTCTTCCTCCTGTGATTCACGTATTTTGTACTCTGGTGGTATAAAGTGTTGATTCATTTTGATCATGGTTAACCTCTCAACACTTTTGGGCGAGAGACTGGTCCTTTTGACAGTAACAATGGAACCAGCAGCACTGAAAACACGCTCTGAAGAGACACTTGCAACAGGGCAAGCCACATACTTTATCGCCAGCCTGCTGAGCACTGGCCATTGGCTTCTTTTCCCATACCAATACACCAATGGGCTTTGCTCCATGTAGACCTCTGTTGTGTCATCTAGATAGGCCTGAACCATCCGCTCAATGTTCAGGGGTGCTCCGATTTCCTGGGCCTCTTTTGCCTTTGCATCAGTCATTGATGTGCAATACCCTTTCCGTAGAAACCAATCACCTGCCGTTTTTGTACATGTGCCTGATGATCCTGTTGGTGCTGTTGATGTTATTGCTGCTGGCAGTGTTGACTGCTGGGAGGCAAACGCACTGCTCTTGGCTTCTGAAGTAGAACTTCGTTCTGGGTGCCCTGCAGTACTTTTTCTGCCCTGGAGGGGCGGGCCTTTAATGAAGATCCTTTCGTTTTCAAACTCAGTGGCTTCCTCAGCTATCAAAGTTTTGTACTGGGCAACATTCACTTCTGAAAAAGGAATGACTTCATTACTGCGCAGCAATAATTTGTAACGTGGATCCAAAATTGAGGCAGTAATGTAATGTGGATCTGACAGAATGTTATTTTGAATCCTTGTATTGTGAGATAAGCGAGCGGATAAGGTGTCTGCCAAAGAATGTGCGTCTACTTTGTCATCCACATCTGCGTACATTTCTGCCACCTCCTTCAGCTGTTGCTCTAGCATGTACAACAATGGGATAGCTTGGCCCATAGTACAGTCCTCCCGGCTCACTTCACGGGTGAAGACCTCAAAAGGAAGTAGCATCTCTGTCAGGCTTTTGACAAGGTCCCATTGGGCCATCTCAACTCTCATGCCTTTCACTGTAGGATCCCCTGACCTTTTCATGACATAAGCATTAAGTGGTATGTACTGCTCAAACAGACGCTCAAGCATGTAATACGTTGAGTTCCAACGTGTTGGCACCTCTTGGATGAGTGCTTTGACTGGCATTTTATGCTCACGTTGAATCACCCTCAGCTCCTTCCGGGCTTTAAAAGAATGGTTGAAATGTGTGCATATTCTTCTGCAGGTGGTCAGTAAGCTGCTGACTTTGCTTTCATTTTTCAGAAAGTCTTGCACAACAATGTTAATGCAGTGTGCCAAACATGGCACCCTGAAATACCCACCATCTTTCATGGCCCGAACTACATTACTGCCATTGTCCGTGGCAACAAAACCAATGGTAAGACCTCTTGGTCGCAGCCACTCAAACACCTTGCTGTTAAACTCATCCAAAATGTTAGCAGCAGTATGAGATTTCTCCATTGCAAACATGGCTACAGTTGCATGTTTGCGAGTGTCTTTAAAAATCTCAGCGGTGTCAACAACGCCGTCAGATATCTTATCTTTAACACCCGAAAAAGAGACCCAGTGTGCAGTGATGCACATGTAATCAGTGGCTTGGCAACTGGTCCACATGTCTGTTTGGGAAAAAGGGGGTGGTGATGGACAGAATTTCTGAATGATGCAGAATACTCTTACCAAGTCAAGAGATCATGGTTTTAATCCATCACCGTTTTTTAGCTCACTGCACCATCCCAGCTCAGAACCTGGCTACATGCAAATTAGTCTGTACCTGTCCCAGTGCATGAAGGGAACAGGGCAAACCAAACTACCAAGCCAATTCTTATACTGGAAAGGAAACAAGCTTCCGGGGACCGGTTTCTGGCATCACAGCCTTCGTCGGCCCGGCTTGCCTGAATCTCTTGACTTGGTAAGAGTATTCTGCATCATTCAGAAACTCTGTCCATCACCACCCCCTTTTTCCCATATCGATTTTATCCACACTCAGTGTGGGAGGGTATGCTCAGACGTGAGTCCCTTGCTCATTGCACCATCAGGATTCAGACAAGCCGGGCCGACGAAGGCTGTGATGCCAGAAACCGGTCCCCGGAAGCTTGTTTCCTTCCCAGTATAAGAATTGGCTTGGTAGTTTGGTTTGCCCTGTTCCCATCATGCACTGGGACAGGTACAGACTAATTTGCATGTAGCCAGGTTCTGAGCTGGGATGGTGCAGTGAGCTAAAAAACGGTGATGGATTAAAACCATGATCTCTTGACTTGGTAAGAGTATTCTGCATCATTCAGAAACTCTGTCCATCACCACCCCCTTTTTCCCAAATCGATTTTATCCACACTCAGTGTGGGAGGGTATGCTGAGACGTGAGTCCCTTGCTCATTGCACCATCAGGATTCAGACCAGCCGGGCCGACGAAGGCTGTGATGCCAGAAACCGGTCCCCGGAAGCTTGTTTCCTTCCCAGTATAAGAATTGGCTTGGTAGTTTGGTTTGCCCTGTTCCCATCATGCACTGGGACAGGTACAGACTAATTTGCATGTAGCCAGGTTCTGAGCTGGGATGGTGCAGTGAGCTAAAAAACGGTGATGGATTAAAACCATGATCTCTTGACTTGGTAAGAGTATTCTGCATCATTCAGAAACTCTGTCCATCACCACCCCCTTTTTCCCAAATCGATTTTATCCACACTCAGTGTGGGAGGGTATGCTCAGACGTGAGTCCCTTGCTCATTGCACCATCAGGATTCAGACAAGCCGGGCCGACGAAGGCTGTGATGCCAGAAACCGGTCCCCGGAAGCTTGTTTCCTTCCCAGTATAAGAATTGGCTTGGTAGTTTGGTTTGCCCTGTTCCCATCATGCACTGGGACAGGTACAGACTAATTTGCATGTAGCCAGGTTCTGAGCTGGGATGGTGCAGTGAGCTAAAAAACGGTGATGGATTAAAACCATGATCTCTTGACTTGGTAAGAGTATTCTGCATCATTCAGAAACTCTGTCCATCACCACCCCCTTTTTCCCACATGTCTGTTGTCAGGTGTATACTCTGAACAGCACTCTGTTTTAAGGCTTTTCCAAGCAATTCCAGCACGTCGTGATGTAGTGCTGGAACAGCAACTCTTGCAAAATAGTAGCGGCTGGGAACTGTCCATTTTGGGCAGATGGTGGTCACAAACTCAAGAAAACCCACCCCTTCAACAAAAGAAAAAGGGAGAAGGTCCAGTGCTAACATTTTTGCCAGCTTAGCATTGTACAAACGTGCTATTGGGTGATTGCGTTCGTACTGCCCCTCCGGCCTACTAAACATGCTAAGAATGGTAGGCTGCATGGTATTCCTTCCTGTGGTCGACTTCGCACTTTTTGGCCCAGCAGTACTCCTTGGTGTCTCAGGCTGGCTCTTACTCTTGTGCCAATGAGATGTGGCTGAGGATGTGGGCGTTACCACTGCAGTGCTGGGGACAGGGCTACTTTGTCTACCACTAGCACAGAGAATGTCTCCCTCTTCTTCCTGTTCCACCGTGAGCGGACTTTCTACTCGTTTATGCCCAACAGCAATGGTTCCAGTTTTGATGAGCCTAAGGTGCTCCTCCCACTGGATTGCGTGGTGTTTTTTCAGATGGGTCATTTGGCCTCCGGTACCATAGTTTGTACCAAGCTTTCCACGGCTAACAGAGGAATGACAAACGGAGCATACAGCAATGTTCTCCTCCTTTGGGCTAACCGTAAAGTAGTCCCACACTGGGGAGCTTAACTTTTGTCTCCTGCTGGAGGTGCCACTCCCACTTCCAATGCCGGATGAACTGGAGGGTGTGTGTTGAATTTGACTCTGTGCAGGACCACTACCTACTTCTGCTGAGGTGGTGCTTGTTGTGCTGGATGTAGGACGCTGCCGGCCCTTTGCTAATGTAAATATGGAAGCTGGAGGTCGTGTTGGTGTTACCTGTGTTGGAGGTATGCGTGCTACATCCCTCGCATCCATTTTGGATAATGTAAAAATGTTGCTCTCCATCTCCTCAGGCCCGGGAGTGATGTTTGTGATGACTGGCTCATCATCATCATCATCATCAACCTGCTCTTCTACATCAACATCCATAAGTGTAAGGCTTTCTGGAACCTTCCTTTTGCCATGCCTGCTCTTGTGATGTGTTTCCCTCTCAGACTCAGTTTGTGGCTTCCAAGTGACATCTAGATCATCAGAAGGGGGGCTTGGTGAAGAACTTGATGTACTAACCCTCCTTTTCCTTGCTGGGGATTTACAAGCCAATGCAACTTCTAAAGGAGTGGCTTCCTCTTCTTCCTCTGCATGAGGCTCAATTTCCTGAACTGCCCCTACTTCAGGAGGAACAGCTACTATTGCGGGCGGTAGCTGCGGCTGTTGACCACTTATCTGCTGTGTTGATGATGTTCCCTCCTGCGTGGATTGTGTACTACTTTGAGATAGCGATAAGTTTAGTTCAGGCTCAGCATCACTGCTTTCTACCATAAGGCTGGCTACCTCTTCCACACTCATCTGCTTGGGCATGGGTTGGTGGGTTGGGCCCACTGATGTGGAGGTGCTGCCCCCAGCTTGCCCCCCCGACACCGCTGCTGCAGGCCTCATTTTTGGTGAACCAAAAAAGGTTTTGGGAGGCACACCAGACTTAAGTGACACTTCCTTCTTCTTCTGTTCCTTCTTCTCCATGGCAACTTTCTTGGTACCGGAGGACCTGCTACCTGCTTTCTTTGGGGGCATCTTCAACAGATGTCAAAACAGCACTCAGTTGCACAAGTTGCAGAGATGCCTGGTCAGGTCACTGACACGTCACGTTGTGTACACTACAGCAGCAGGACGTCGGTCTGGCACCACAACAGTGGATGATGATGACACACCTCTGTCTTTTGTGCACCTAAAAGCAAAAAGCCAGAAGAACATCAGTCAAAAGATCCATAATATAATATATAATTTATTAGTGTCTCATGGGTGGTCATCACAATTATTAAATTTCATGCAGTCAGTGAACAACATCAACAGTATAGCCAGCCATTAAGAGACTGACAAGGCCAGGGATCCTTTTGTATTTGTACTGTGTAGTGTACACTTAGGAAGAAGAATAGCAAGGGAAAAAAACCCGCCGTGATGATTGCTGAGTTGTACCCCTGGGCCTACTGTACGACTAGGCCACAAGTTTGGACGCCTATGGCAAAGGCACAATGCATGCCTTCCTAAAATGGCCGCCACACACATGCCCAGCCCCCCCACCACAATAACACACAAAAAGTGATTGGAAAGGACAGGAAGAGGAAGTTGTAGTGTCTGTGGAACTTAATCCCTCTCATAAAAATGTTTTCCAGACAAATAACAGCTTCTCCCTGCTCCAAACCTACAGCTCAATGACAGCCTGAGGAGTTTTTTGTGCAGAAATGCACAAAAAAGCATTTTCGAGAAGGGTCTATGTTGCTCGCGAGATATTGTTTGCCAGATTGCAAAAGCTGCGTGTTCGGGATCGCGAACTGTACAAAAAGGCTTTCTCGCGTGCGCGAACACGCATATTGCGAGCGCAAAAATGACGAAAACTGTAAGTCCGCGTTGTCGCGCTGTGCAGAGTTACCGAAAGTTCGCGAGCTGAATCCCTTGCCTTACATGCAGGCCAAAATAGCCCAATTTGTTTAGCACACACCCAAAAAATGCTATTGCACCCCAAACACACCTTTTGCAACAAAATCCAAAGCCATCCATGGAGTAAAGGAAAATCACCAGACAACACCAACTGTACATGTAAAATCACGCACCACAGCTTGGAGGCTGACTACCTCTGGGCCTAGTGGAAGACTACTAGGCCACAAGCTTGGAACCGGATGGCAAAAGCAAGCACACTGCTTGGATGGCTTCACAAAATGGCCGCCACACACCCACAACAACCACAAGAAATGGGAGACAGTCAATGGACGCCTATGGCAAAGGCACAATGCATGCCTTCCTAAAATGGCCGTTCGCGAGCTGAATCCCTTGCCTTACATGCAGGCCAAAATAGCCCAATTTGTTTAGCACACACCCAAAAAATGCTATTGCACCCCAAACACACCTTTTGCAACAAAATCCAAAGCCATCCATGGAGTAAAGGAAAATCACCAGACAACACCAACTGTACATGTAAAATCACGCACCACAGCTTGGAGGCTGACTACCTCTGGGCCTAGTGGAATACTACTAGGCCACAAGCTTGGAACCGGATGGCAAAAGCAAGCACACTGCTTGGATGGCTTCACAAAATGGCCGCCACACACCCACAACAACCACAAGAAATGGGAGACAGTCAATGGACGCCTATGGCAAAGGCACAATGCATGCCTTCCTAAAATGGCCGTTCGCGAGCTGAATCCCTTGCCTTACATGCAGGCCAAAATAGCCCAATTTGTTTAGCACACACCCAAAAAATGCTATTGCACCCCAAACACACCTTTTGCAACAAAATCCAAAGCCATCCATGGAGTAAAGGAAAATCACCAGACAACACCAACTGTACATGTAAAATCACGCACCACAGCTTGGAGGCTGACTACCTCTGGGCCTAGTGGAAGACTACTAGGCCACAAGCTTGGAACCGGATGGCAAAAGCAAGCACACTGCTTGGATGGCTTCACAAAATGGCCGCCACACACCCACAACAACCACAAGAAATGGGAGACAGTCAATGGACGCCTATGGCAAAGGCACAATGCATGCCTTCCTAAAATGGCCGTTCGCGAGCTGAATCCCTTGCCTTACATGCAGGCCAAAATAGCCCAATTTGTTTAGCACACACCCAAAAAATGCTATTGCACCCCAAACACACCTTTTGCAACAAAATCCAAAGCCATCCATGGAGTAAAGGAAAATCACCAGACAACACCAACTGTACATGTAAAATCACGCACCACAGCTTGGAGGCTGACTACCTCTGGGCCTAGTGGAAGACTACTAGGCCACAAGCTTGGAACCGGATGGCAAAAGCAAGCACACTGCTTGGATGGCTTCACAAAATGGCCGCCACACACCCACAACAACCACAAGAAATAGGAGACAGTCAATGGACGCCTATGGCAAAGGCACAATGTATGCCTTCCTAAAATGGCCGTTCGCGAGCTGAATCCCTTGCCTTACATGCAGGCCAAAATAGCCCAATTTGTTTAGCACACACCCAAAAAATGCTATTGCACCCCAAACACACCTTTTGCAACAAAATCCAAAGCCATCCATGGAGTAAAGGAAAATCACCAGACAACACCAACTGTACATGTAAAATCACGCACCACAGCTTGGAGGCTGACTACCTCTGGGCCTAGTGGAAGACTACTAGGCCACAAGCTTGGAACCGGATGGCAAAAGCAAGCACACTGCTTGGATGGCTTCACAAAATGGCCGCCACACACCCACAACAACCACAAGAAATGGGAGACAGTCAATGGACGCCTATGGCAAAGGCACAATGCATGCCTTCCTAAAATGGCCGCCACACACATGCCCAGCCCCCCCACCACAATAACACACAAAAAGTGATTGGAAAGGACAGGAAGAGGAAGTTGTAGTGTCTGTGGAACTTAATCCCTCTCATAAAAATGTTTTCCAGACAAATAACAGCTTCTCCCTGCTCCAAACCTACAGCTCAATGACAGCCTGAGGAGTTTTTTGTGCAGAAATGCACAAAAAAGCGTTTTCGAGAAGGGTCTATGTTGCTCGCGAGATATTGTTTGCCAGATTGCAAAAGCTGCGTGTTCGGGATCGCGAACTGTACAAAAAGGCTTTCTCGCGTGCGCGAACACGCATATTGCGAGCGCAAAAATGACGAAAACTGTAAGTCCGCGTTGTCGCGCTGTGCAGAGTTACCGAAAGTTCGCGAGCTGAATCCCTTGCCTTACATGCAGGCCAAAATAGCCCAATTTGTTTAGCACACACCCAAAAAATGCTATTGCACCCCAAACACACCTTTTGCAACAAAATCCAAAGCCATCCATGGAGTAAAGGAAAATCACCAGACAACACCAACTGTACATGTAAAATCACGCACCACAGCTTGGAGGCTGACTACCTCTGGGCCTAGTGGAAGACTACTAGGCCACAAGCTTGGAACCGGATGGCAAAAGCAAGCACACTGCTTGGATGGCTTCACAAAATGGCCGCCACACACCCACAACAACCACAAGAAATGGGAGACTGTCAATGGACGCCTATGGCAAAGGCACAATGCATGCCTTCCTAAAATGGCTGTTCGCGAGCTGAATCCCTTGCCTTACATGCAGGCCAAAATAGCCCAATTTGTTTAGCACACACCCAAAAAATGCTATTGCACCCCAAACACACCTTTTGCAACAAAATCCAAAGCCATCCATGGAGTAAAGGAAAATCACCAGACAACACCAACTGTACATGTAAAATCACGCACCACAGCTTGGAGGCTGACTACCTCTGGGCCTAGTGGAAGACTACTAGGCCACAAGCTTGGAACCGGATGGCAAAAGCAAGCACACTGCTTGGATGGCTTCACAAAATGGCCGCCACACACCCACAACAACCACAAGAAATGGGAGACAGTAAATGGACGCCTATGGCAAAGGCACAATGCATGCCTTCCTAAAATGGCCGTTCGCGAGCTGAATCCCTTGCCTTACATGCAGGCCAAAATAGCCCAATTTGTTTAGCACACACCCAAAAAATGCTATTGCACCCCAAACACACCTTTTGCAACAAAATCCAAAGCCATCCATGGAGTAAAGGAAAATCACCAGACAACACCAACTGTACATGTAAAATCACGCACCACAGCTTGGAGGCTGACTACCTCTGGGCCTAGTGGAAGACTACTAGGCCACAAGCTTGGAACCGGATGGCAAAAGCAAGCACACTGCTTGGATGGCTTCACAAAATGGCCGCCACACACCCACAACAACCACAAGAAATGGGAGACAGTCAATGGACGCCTATGGCAAAGGCACAATGCATGCCTTCCTAAAATGGCCGTTCGCGAGCTGAATCCCTTGCCTTACATGCAGGCCAAAATAGCCCAATTTGTTTAGCACACACCCAAAAAATGCTATTGCACCCCAAACACACCTTTTGCAACAAAATCCAAAGCCATCCATGGAGTAAAGGAAAATCACCAGACAACACCAACTGTACATGTAAAATCACGCACCACAGCTTGGAGGCTGACTACCTCTGGGCCTAGTGGAAGACTACTAGGCCACAAGCTTGGAACCGGATGGCAAAAGCAAGCACACTGCTTGGATGGCTTCACAAAATGGCCGCCACACACCCACAACAACCACAAGAAATGGGAGACAGTCAATGGACGCCTATGGCAAAGGCACAATGCATACCTTCCTAAAATGGCCGCCACACACATGCCCAGCCCCCCCACCACAATAACACACAAAAAGTGATTGGAAAGGACAGGAAGAGGAAGTTGTAGTGTCTGTGGAACTTAATCCCTCTCATAAAAATGTTTTCCAGACAAATAACAGCTTCTCCCTGCTCCAAACCTACAGCTCAATGACAGCCTGAGGAGTTTTTTGTGCAGAAATGCACAAAAAAGCGTTTTCGAGAAGGGTCTATGTTGCTCGCGAGATATTGTTTGCCAGATTGCAAAAGCTGCGTGTTCGGGATCGCGAACTGTACAAAAAGGCTTTCTCGCGTGCGCGAACACGCATATTGCGAGCGCAAAAATGACGAAAACTGTAAGTCCGCGTTGTCGCGCTGTGCAGAGTTACCGAAAGTTCGCGAGCTGAATCCCTTGCCTTACATGCAGGCCAAAATAGCCCAATTTGTTTAGCACACACCCAAAAAATGCTATTGCACCCCAAACACACCTTTTGCAACAAAATCCAAAGCCATCCATGGAGTAAAGGAAAATCACCAGACAACACCAACTGTACATGTAAAATCACGCACCACAGCTTGGAGGCTGACTACCTCTGGGCCTAGTGGAAGACTACTAGGCCACAAGCTTGGAACCGGATGGCAAAAGCAAGCACACTGCTTGGATGGCTTCACAAAATGGCCGCCACACACCCACAACAACCACAAGAAATGGGAGACAGTCAATGGACGCCTATGGCAAAGGCACAATGCATGCCTTCCTAAAATGGCCGTTCGCGAGCTGAATCCCTTGCCTTACATGCAGGCCAAAATAGCCCAATTTGTTTAGCACACACCCAAAAAATGCTATTGCACCCCAAACACACCTTTTGCAACAAAATCCAAAGCCATCCATGGAGTAAAGGAAAATCACCAGACAACACCAACTGTACATGTAAAATCACGCACCACAGCTTGGAGGCTGACTACCTCTGGGCCTAGTGGAAGACTACTAGGCCACAAGCTTGGAACCGGATGGCAAAAGCAAGCACACTGCTTGGATGGCTTCACAAAATGGCCGCCACACACCCACAACAACCACAAGAAATGGGAGACAGTAAATGGACGCCTATGGCAAAGGCACAATGCATGCCTTCCTAAAATGGCCGTTCGCGAGCTGAATCCCTTGCCTTACATGCAGGCCAAAATAGCCCAATTTGTTTAGCACACACCCAAAAAATGCTATTGCACCCCAAACACACCTTTTGCAACAAAATCCAAAGCCATCCATGGAGTAAAGGAAAATCACCAGACAACACCAACTGTACATGTAAAATCACGCACCACAGCTTGGAGGCTGACTACCTCTAGGCCTAGTGGAAGACTACTAGGCCACAAGCTTGGAACCGGATGGCAAAAGCAAGCACACTGCTTGGATGGCTTCACAAAATGGCCGCCACACACCCACAACAACCACAAGAAATGGGAGACAGTCAATGGACGCCTATGGCAAAGGCACAATGCATGCCTTCCTAAAATGACCGTTCACGAGCTGAATCCCTTGCCTTACATGCAGGCCAAAATAGCCCAATTTGTTTAGCACACACCCAAAAAATGCTATTGCACCCCAAACACACCTTTTGCAACAAAATCCAAAGCCATCCATGGAGTAAAGGAAAATCACCAGACAACACCAACTGTACATGTAAAATCACGCACCACAGCTTGGAGGCTGACTACCTCTGGGCCTAGTGGAAGACTACTAGGCCACAAGCTTGGAACCGGATGGCAAAAGCAAGCACACTGCTTGGATGGCTTCACAAAATGGCCGCCACACACCCACAACAACCACAAGAAATAGGAGACAGTCAATGGACGCCTATGGCAAAGGCACAATGTATGCCTTCCTAAAATGGCCGTTCGCGAGCTGAATCCCTTGCCTTACATGCAGGCCAAAATAGCCCAATTTGTTTAGCACACACCCAAAAAATGCTATTGCACCCCAAACACACCTTTTGCAACAAAATCCAAAGCCATCCATGGAGTAAAGGAAAATCACCAGACAACACCAACTGTACATGTAAAATCACGCACCACAGCTTGGAGGCTGACTACCTCTGGGCCTAGTGGAAGACTACTAGGCCACAAGCTTGGAACCGGATGGCAAAAGCAAGCACACTGCTTGGATGGCTTCACAAAATGGCCGCCACACACCCACAACAACCACAAGAAATGGGAGACAGTCAATGGACGCCTATGGCAAAGGCACAATGCATGCCTTCCTAAAATGGCCGCCACACACATGCCCAGCCCCCCCACCACAATAACACACAAAAAGTGATTGGAAAGGACAGGAAGAGGAAGTTGTAGTGTCTGTGGAACTTAATCCCTCTCATAAAAATGTTTTCCAGACAAATAACAGCTTCTCCCTGCTCCAAACCTACAGCTCAATGACAGCCTGAGGAGTTTTTTGTGCAGAAATGCACAAAAAAGCGTTTTCGAGAAGGGTCTATGTTGCTCGCGAGATATTGTTTGCCAGATTGCAAAAGCTGCGTGTTCGGGATCGCGAACTGTACAAAAAGGCTTTCTCGCGTGCGCGAACACGCATATTGCGAGCGCAAAAATGACGAAAACTGTAAGTCCGCGTTGTCGCGCTGTGCAGAGTTACCGAAAGTTCGCGAGCTGAATCCCTTGCCTTACATGCAGGCCAAAATAGCCCAATTTGTTTAGCACACACCCAAAAAATGCTATTGCACCCCAAACACACCTTTTGCAACAAAATCCAAAGCCATCCATGGAGTAAAGGAAAATCACCAGACAACACCAACTGTACATGTAAAATCACGCACCACAGCTTGGAGGCTGACTACCTCTGGGCCTAGTGGAAGACTACTAGGCCACAAGCTTGGAACCGGATGGCAAAAGCAAGCACACTGCTTGGATGGCTTCACAAAATGGCCGCCACACACCCACAACAACCACAAGAAATGGGAGACTGTCAATGGACGCCTATGGCAAAGGCACAATGCATGCCTTCCTAAAATGGCTGTTCGCGAGCTGAATCCCTTGCCTTACATGCAGGCCAAAATAGCCCAATTTGTTTAGCACACACCCAAAAAATGCTATTGCACCCCAAACACACCTTTTGCAACAAAATCCAAAGCCATCCATGGAGTAAAGGAAAATCACCAGACAACACCAACTGTACATGTAAAATCACGCACCACAGCTTGGAGGCTGACTACCTCTGGGCCTAGTGGAAGACTACTAGGCCACAAGCTTGGAACCGGATGGCAAAAGCAAGCACACTGCTTGGATGGCTTCACAAAATGGCCGCCACACACCCACAACAACCACAAGAAATGGGAGACAGTAAATGGACGCCTATGGCAAAGGCACAATGCATGCCTTCCTAAAATGGCCGTTCGCGAGCTGAATCCCTTGCCTTACATGCAGGCCAAAATAGCCCAATTTGTTTAGCACACACCCAAAAAATGCTATTGCACCCCAAACACACCTTTTGCAACAAAATCCAAAGCCATCCATGGAGTAAAGGAAAATCACCAGACAACACCAACTGTACATGTAAAATCACGCACCACAGCTTGGAGGCTGACTACCTCTGGGCCTAGTGGAAGACTACTAGGCCACAAGCTTGGAACCGGATGGCAAAAGCAAGCACACTGCTTGGATGGCTTCACAAAATGGCCGCCACACACCCACAACAACCACAAGAAATGGGAGACAGTCAATGGACGCCTATGGCAAAGGCACAATGCATGCCTTCCTAAAATGGCCGTTCGCGAGCTGAATCCCTTGCCTTACATGCAGGCCAAAATAGCCCAATTTGTTTAGCACACACCCAAAAAATGCTATTGCACCCCAAACACACCTTTTGCAACAAAATCCAAAGCCATCCATGGAGTAAAGGAAAATCACCAGACAACACCAACTGTACATGTAAAATCACGCACCACAGCTTGGAGGCTGACTACCTCTGGGCCTAGTGGAAGACTACTAGGCCACAAGCTTGGAACCGGATGGCAAAAGCAAGCACACTGCTTGGATGGCTTCACAAAATGGCCGCCACACACCCACAACAACCACAAGAAATGGGAGACAGTCAATGGACGCCTATGGCAAAGGCACAATGCATACCTTCCTAAAATGGCCGCCACACACATGCCCAGCCCCCCCACCACAATAACACACAAAAAGTGATTGGAAAGGACAGGAAGAGGAAGTTGTAGTGTCTGTGGAACTTAATCCCTCTCATAAAAATGTTTTCCAGACAAATAACAGCTTCTCCCTGCTCCAAACCTACAGCTCAATGACAGCCTGAGGAGTTTTTTGTGCAGAAATGCACAAAAAAGCGTTTTCGAGAAGGGTCTATGTTGCTCGCGAGATATTGTTTGCCAGATTGCAAAAGCTGCGTGTTCGGGATCGCGAACTGTACAAAAAGGCTTTCTCGCGTGCGCGAACACGCATATTGCGAGCGCAAAAATGACGAAAACTGTAAGTCCGCGTTGTCGCGCTGTGCAGAGTTACCGAAAGTTCGCGAGCTGAATCCCTTGCCTTACATGCAGGCCAAAATAGCCCAATTTGTTTAGCACACACCCAAAAAATGCTATTGCACCCCAAACACACCTTTTGCAACAAAATCCAAAGCCATCCATGGAGTAAAGGAAAATCACCAGACAACACCAACTGTACATGTAAAATCACGCACCACAGCTTGGAGGCTGACTACCTCTGGGCCTAGTGGAAGACTACTAGGCCACAAGCTTGGAACCGGATGGCAAAAGCAAGCACACTGCTTGGATGGCTTCACAAAATGGCCGCCACACACCCACAACAACCACAAGAAATGGGAGACAGTCAATGGACGCCTATGGCAAAGGCACAATGCATGCCTTCCTAAAATGGCCGTTCGCGAGCTGAATCCCTTGCCTTACATGCAGGCCAAAATAGCCCAATTTGTTTAGCACACACCCAAAAAATGCTATTGCACCCCAAACACACCTTTTGCAACAAAATCCAAAGCCATCCATGGAGTAAAGGAAAATCACCAGACAACACCAACTGTACATGTAAAATCACGCACCACAGCTTGGAGGCTGACTACCTCTGGGCCTAGTGGAAGACTACTAGGCCACAAGCTTGGAACCGGATGGCAAAAGCAAGCACACTGCTTGGATGGCTTCACAAAATGGCCGCCACACACCCACAACAACCACAAGAAATGGGAGACAGTAAATGGACGCCTATGGCAAAGGCACAATGCATGCCTTCCTAAAATGGCCGTTCGCGAGCTGAATCCCTTGCCTTACATGCAGGCCAAAATAGCCCAATTTGTTTAGCACACACCCAAAAAATGCTATTGCACCCCAAACACACCTTTTGCAACAAAATCCAAAGCCATCCATGGAGTAAAGGAAAATCACCAGACAACACCAACTGTACATGTAAAATCACGCACCACAGCTTGGAGGCTGACTACCTCTAGGCCTAGTGGAAGACTACTAGGCCACAAGCTTGGAACCGGATGGCAAAAGCAAGCACACTGCTTGGATGGCTTCACAAAATGGCCGCCACACACCCACAACAACCACAAGAAATGGGAGACAGTCAATGGACGCCTATGGCAAAGGCACAATGCATGCCTTCCTAAAATGACCGTTCACGAGCTGAATCCCTTGCCTTACATGCAGGCCAAAATAGCCCAATTTGTTTAGCACACACCCAAAAAATGCTATTGCACCCCAAACACACCTTTTGCAACAAAATCCAAAGCCATCCATGGAGTAAAGGAAAATCACCAGACAACACCAACTGTACATGTAAAATCACGCACCACAGCTTGGAGGCTGACTACCTCTGGGCCTAGTGGAAGACTACTAGGCCACAAGCTTGGAACCGGATGGCAAAAGCAAGCACACTGCTTGGATGGCTTCACAAAATGGCCGCCACACACCCACAACAACCACAAGAAATGGGAGACAGTCAATGGACGCCTATGGCAAAGGCACAATGCATGCCTTCCTAAAATGGCCGTTCGCGAGCTGAATCCCTTGCCTTACATGCAGGCCAAAATAGCCCAATTTGTTTAGCACACACCCAAAAAATGCTATTGCACCCCAAACACACCTTTTGCAACAAAATCCAAAGCCATCCATGGAGTAAAGGAAAATCACCAGACAACACCAACTGTACATGTAAAATCACGCACCACAGCTTGGAGGCTGACTACCTCTGGGCCTAGTGGAATACTACTAGGCCACAAGCTTGGAACCGGATGGCAAAAGCAAGCACACTGCTTGGATGGCTTCACAAAATGGCCGCCACACACCCACAACAACCACAAGAAATGGGAGACAGTCAATGGACGCCTATGGCAAAGGCACAATGCATGCCTTCCTAAAATGGCCGTTCGCGAGCTGAATCCCTTGCCTTACATGCAGGCCAAAATAGCCCAATTTGTTTAGCACACACCCAAAAAATGCTATTGCACCCCAAACACACCTTTTGCAACAAAATCCAAAGCCATCCATGGAGTAAAGGAAAATCACCAGACAACACCAACTGTACATGTAAAATCACGCACCACAGCTTGGAGGCTGACTACCTCTAGGCCTAGTGGAAGACTACTAGGCCACAAGCTTGGAACCGGATGGCAAAAGCAAGCACACTGCTTGGATGGCTTCACAAAATGGCCGCCACACACCCACAACAACCACAAGAAATGGGAGACAGTCAATGGACGCCTATGGCAAAGGCACAATGCATGCCTTCCTAAAATGACCGTTCACGAGCTGAATCCCTTGCCTTACATGCAGGCCAAAATAGCCCAATTTGTTTAGCACACACCCAAAAAATGCTATTGCACCCCAAACACACCTTTTGCAACAAAATCCAAAGCCATCCATGGAGTAAAGGAAAATCACCAGACAACACCAACTGTACATGTAAAATCACGCACCACAGCTTGGAGGCTGACTACCTCTGGGCCTAGTGGAAGACTACTAGGCCACAAGCTTGGAACCGGATGGCAAAAGCAAGCACACTGCTTGGATGGCTTCACAAAATGGCCGCCACACACCCACAACAACCACAAGAAATGGGAGACAGTCAATGGACGCCTATGGCAAAGGCACAATGCATGCCTTCCTAAAATGGCCGCCACACACATGCCCAGCCCCCCCACCACAATAACACACAAAACTGATTGGAAAGGACAGGAAGAGGAAGTTGTAGTGTCTGTGGAACTTAATCCCTCTTATAAAAATGTTTTCCAGACAAATAACAGCTTCTCCCTGCTCCAAACCTACAGCTCAATGACAGCCTGAGGAGTTTTTTGTGCAGAAATGCACAAAAAAGCGTTTTCGAGAAGGGTCTATGTTGCTCGCGAGATATTGTTTGCCAGATTGCAAAAGCTGCGTGTTCGGGATCGCGAACTGTACAAAAAGGCTTTCTCGCGTGCGCGAACACGCATATTGCGAGCGCAAAAATGACGAAAACTGTAAGTCCGCGTTGTCGCGCTGTGCAGAGTTACCGAAAGTTCGCGAGCTGAATCCCTTGCCTTACATGCAGGCCAAAATAGCCCAATTTGTTTAGCACACACCCAAAAAATGCTATTGCACCCCAAACACACCTTTTGCAACAAAATCCAAAGCCATCCATGGAGTAAAGGAAAATCACCAGACAACACCAACTGTACATGTAAAATCACGCACCACAGCTTGGAGGCTGACTACCTCTGGGCCTAGTGGAAGACTACTAGGCCACAAGCTTGGAACCGGATGGCAAAAGCAAGCACACTGCTTGGATGGCTTCACAAAATGGCCGCCACACACCCACAACAACCACAAGAAATGGGAGACAGTCAATGGACGCCTATGGCAAAGGCACAATGCATGCCTTCCTAAAATGGCCGTTCGCGAGCTGAATCCCTTGCCTTACATGCAGGCCAAAATAGCCCAATTTGTTTAGCACACACCCAAAAAATGCTATTGCACCCCAAACACACCTTTTGCAACAAAATCCAAAGCCATCCATGGAGTAAAGGAAAATCACCAGACAACACCAACTGTACATGTAAAATCACGCACCACAGCTTGGAGGCTGACTACCTCTGGGCCTAGTGGAAGACTACTAGGCCACAAGCTTGGAACCGGATGGCAAAAGCAAGCACACTGCTTGGATGGCTTCACAAAATGGCCGCCACACACCCACAACAACCACAAGAAATGGGAGACAGTCAATGGACGCCTATGGCAAAGGCACAATGCATGCCTTCCTAAAATGGCAGTTCGCGAGCTGAATCCCTTGCCTTACATGCAGGCCAAAATAGCCCAATTTGTTTAGCACACACCCAAAAAATGCTATTGCACCCCAAACACACCTTTTGCAACAAAATCCAAAGCCATCCATGGAGTAAAGGAAAATCACCAGACAACACCAACTGTACATGTAAAATCACGCACCACAGCTTGGAGGCTGACTACCTCTGGGCCTAGTGGAAGACTACTAGGCCACAAGCTTGGAACCGGATGGCAAAAGCAAGCACACTGCTTGGATGGCTTCACAAAATGGCCGCCACACACCCACAACAACCACAAGAAATGGGAGACAGTCAATGGACGCCTATGGCAAAGGCACAATGCATGCCTTCCTAAAATGGCCGCCACACACATGCCCAGCCCCCCCACCACAATAACACACAAAACTGATTGGAAAGGACAGGAAGAGGAAGTTGTAGTGTCTGTGGAACTTAATCCCTCTTATAAAAATGTTTTCCAGACAAATAACAGCTTCTCCCTGCTCCAAACCTACAGCTCAATGACAGCCTGAGGAGTTTTTTGTGCAGAAATGCACAAAAAAGCGTTTTCGAGAAGGGTCTATGTTGCTCGCGAGATATTGTTTGCCAGATTGCAAAAGCTGCGTGTTCGGGATCGCGAACTGTACAAAAAGGCTTTCTCGCGTGCGCGAACACGCATATTGCGAGCGCAAAAATGACGAAAACTGTAAGTCCGCGTTGTCGCGCTGTGCAGAGTTACCGAAAGTTCGCGAGCTGAATCCCTTGCCTTACATGCAGGCCAAAATAGCCCAATTTGTTTAGCACACACCCAAAAAATGCTATTGCACCCCAAACACACCTTTTGCAACAAAATCCAAAGCCATCCATGGAGTAAAGGAAAATCACCAGACAACACCAACTGTACATGTAAAATCACGCACCACAGCTTGGAGGCTGACTACCTCTGGGCCTAGTGGAAGACTACTAGGCCACAAGCTTGGAACCGGATGGCAAAAGCAAGCACACTGCTTGGATGGCTTCACAAAATGGCCGCCACACACCCACAACAACCACAAGAAATGGGAGACAGTCAATGGACGCCTATGGCAAAGGCACAATGCATGCCTTCCTAAAATGGCCGTTCGCGAGCTGAATCCCTTGCCTTACATGCAGGCCAAAATAGCCCAATTTGTTTAGCACACACCCAAAAAATGCTATTGCACCCCAAACACACCTTTTGCAACAAAATCCAAAGCCATCCATGGAGTAAAGGAAAATCACCAGACAACACCAACTGTACATGTAAAATCACGCACCACAGCTTGGAGGCTGACTACCTCTGGGCCTAGTGGAAGACTACTAGGCCACAAGCTTGGAACCGGATGGCAAAAGCAAGCACACTGCTTGGATGGCTTCACAAAATGGCCGCCACACACCCACAACAACCACAAGAAATGGGAGACAGTCAATGGACGCCTATGGCAAAGGCACAATGCATGCCTTCCTAAAATGGCCGCCACACACATGCCCAGCCCCCCCACCACAATAACACACAAAAAGTGATTGGAAAGGACAGGAAGAGGAAGTTGTAGTGTCTGTGGAACTTAATCCCTCTCATAAAAATGTTTTCCAGACAAATAACAGCTTCTCCCTGCTCCAAACCTACAGCTCAATGACAGCCTGAGGAGTTTTTTGTGCAGAAATGCACAAAAAAGCGTTTTCGAGAAGGGTCTATGTTGCTCGCGAGATATTGTTTGCCAGATTGCAAAAGCTGCGTGTTCGGGATCGCGAACTGTACAAAAAGGCTTTCTCGCGTGCGCGAACACGCATATTGCGAGCGCAAAAATGACGAAAACTGTAAGTCCGCGTTGTCGCGCTGTGCAGAGTTACCGAAAGTTCGCGAGCTGAATCCCTTGCCTTACATGCAGGCCAAAATAGCCCAATTTGTTTAGCACACACCCAAAAAATGCTATTGCACCCCAAACACACCTTTTGCAACAAAATCCAAAGCCATCCATGGAGTAAAGGAAAATCACCAGACAACACCAACTGTACATGTAAAATCACGCACCACAGCTTGGAGGCTGACTACCTCTGGGCCTAGTGGAAGACTACTAGGCCACAAGCTTGGAACCGGATGGCAAAAGCAAGCACACTGCTTGGATGGCTTCACAAAATGGCCGCCACACACCCACAACAACCACAAGAAATGGGAGACAGTCAATGGACGCCTATGGCAAAGGCACAATGCATGCCTTCCTAAAATGGCCGTTCGCGAGCTGAATCCCTTGCCTTACATGCAGGCCAAAATAGCCCAATTTGTTTAGCACACACCCAAAAAATGCTATTGCACCCCAAACACACCTTTTGCAACAAAATCCAAAGCCATCCATGGAGTAAAGGAAAATCACCAGACAACACCAACTGTACATGTAAAATCACGCACCACAGCTTGGAGGCTGACTACCTCTGGGCCTAGTGGAAGACTACTAGGCCACAAGCTTGGAACCGGATGGCAAAAGCAAGCACACTGCTTGGATGGCTTCACAAAATGGCCGCCACACACCCACAACAACCACAAGAAATGGGAGACAGTCAATGGACGCCTATGGCAAAGGCACAATGCATGCCTTCCTAAAATGGCCGTTCGCGAGCTGAATCCCTTGCCTTACATGCAGGCCAAAATAGCCCAATTTGTTTAGCACACACCCAAAAAATGCTATTGCACCCCAAACACACCTTTTGCAACAAAATCCAAAGCCATCCATGGAGTAAAGGAAAATCACCAGACAACACCAACTGTACATGTAAAATCACGCACCACAGCTTGGAGGCTGACTACCTCTGGGCCTAGTGGAAGACTACTAGGCCACAAGCTTGGAACCGGATGGCAAAAGCAAGCACACTGCTTGGATGGCTTCACAAAATGGCCGCCACACACCCACAACAACCACAAGAAATGGGAGACAGTCAATGGACGCCTATGGCAAAGGCACAATGCATGCCTTCCTAAAATGGCCGTTCGCGAGCTGAATCCCTTGCCTTACATGCAGGCCAAAATAGCCCAATTTGTTTAGCACACACCCAAAAAATGCTATTGCACCCCAAACACACCTTTTGCAACAAAATCCAAAGCCATCCATGGAGTAAAGGAAAATCACCAGACAACACCAACTGTACATGTAAAATCACGCACCACAGCTTGGAGGCTGACTACCTCTGGTCCTAGTGGAAGATTACTAGGCCACAAGCTTGGAACCGGATGGCAAAAGCAAGCACACTGCTTGGATGGCTTCACAAAATGGCCGCCACACACCCACAACAACCACAAGAAATGGGAGACAGTCAATGGACGCCTATGGCAAAGGCACAATGCATGCCTTCCTAAAATGGCCGTTCGCGAGCTGAATCCCTTGCCTTACATGCAGGCCAAAATAGCCCAATTTGTTTAGCACACACCCAAAAAATGCTATTGCACCCCAAACACACCTTTTGCAACAAAATCCAAAGCCATCCATGGAGTAAAGGAAAATCACCAGACAACACCAACTGTACATGTAAAATCACGCACCACAGCTTGGAGGCTGACTACCTCTGGGCCTAGTGGAAGACTACTAGGCCACAAGCTTGGAACCGGATGGCAAAAGCAAGCACACTGCTTGGATGGCTTCACAAAATGGCCGCCACACACCCACAACAACCACAAGAAATGGGAGACAGTCAATGGACGCCTATGGCAAAGGCACAATGCATGCCTTCCTAAAATGGCCGTTCGCGAGCTGAATCCCTTGCCTTACATGCAGGCCAAAATAGCCCAATTTGTTTAGCACACACCCAAAAAATGCTATTGCACCCCAAACACACCTTTTGCAACAAAATCCAAAGCCATCCATGGAGTAAAGGAAAATCACCAGACAACACCAACTGTACATGTAAAATCACGCACCACAGCTTGGAGGCTGACTACCTCTGGGCCTAGTGGAAGACTACTAGGCCACAAGCTTGGAACCGGATGGCAAAAGCAAGCACACTGCTTGGATGGCTTCACAAAATGGCCGCCACACACCCACAACAACCACAAGAAATGGGAGACAGTAAATGGACGCCTATGGCAAAGGCACAATGCATGCCTTCCTAAAATGGCCGTTCGCGAGCTGAATCCCTTGCCTTACATGCAGGCCAAAATAGCCCAATTTGTTTAGCACACACCCAAAAAATGCTATTGCACCCCAAACACACCTTTTGCAACAAAATCCAAAGCCATCCATGGAGTAAAGGAAAATCACCAGACAACACCAACTGTACATGTAAAATCACGCACCACAGCTTGGAGGCTGACTACCTCTGGGCCTAGTGGAAGACTACTAGGCCACAAGCTTGGAACCGGATGGCAAAAGCAAGCACACTGCTTGGATGGCTTCACAAAATGGCCGCCACACACCCACAACAACCACAAGAAATGGGAGACAGTCAATGGACGCCTATGGCAAAGGCACAATGCATGCCTTCCTAAAATGGCCGTTCGCGAGCTGAATCCCTTGCCTTACATGCAGGCCAAAACAGCCCAATTTGTTTAGCACACACCCAAAAAATGCTATTGCACCCCAAACACACCTTTTGCAACAAAATCCAAAGCCATCCATGGAGTAAAGGAAAATCACCAGACAACACCAACTGTACATGTAAAATCACGCACCACAGCTTGGAGGCTGACTACCTCTGGGCCTAGTGGAAGACTACTAGGCCACAAGCTTGGAACCGGATGGCAAAAGCAAGCACACTGCTTGGATGGCTTCACAAAATGGCCGCCACACACCCACAACAACCACAAGAAATGGGAGACAGTAAATGGACGCCTATGGCAAAGGCACAATGCATGCCTTCCTAAAATGGCCGTTCGCGAGCTGAATCCCTTGCCTTACATGCAGGCCAAAATAGCCCAATTTGTTTAGCACACACCCAAAAAATGCTATTGCACCCCAAACACACCTTTTGCAACAAAATCCAAAGCCATCCATGGAGTAAAGGAAAATCACCAGACAACACCAACTGTACATGTAAAATCACGCACCACAGCTTGGAGGCTGACTACCTCTGGGCCTAGTGGAAGACTACTAGGCCACAAGCTTGGAACCGGATGGCAAAAGCAAGCACACTGCTTGGATGGCTTCACAAAATGGCCGCCACACACCCACAACAACCACAAGAAATGGGAGACAGTCAATGGACGCCTATGGCAAAGGCACAATGCATGCCTTCCTAAAATGGCCGCCACACACATGCCCAGCCCCCCCACCACAATAACACACAAAACTGATTGGAAAGGACAGGAAGAGGAAGTTGTAGTGTCTGTGGAACTTAATCCCTCTCATAAAAATGTTTTCCAGACAAATAACAGCTTCTCCCTGCTCCAAACCTACAGCTCAATGACAGCCTGAGGAGTTTTTTGTGCAGAAATGCACAAAAAAGCGTTTTCGAGAAGGGTCTATGTTGCTCGCGAGATATTGTTTGCCAGATTGCAAAAGCTGCGTGTTCGGGATCGCGAACTGTACAAAAAGGCTTTCTCGCGTGCGCGAACACGCATATTGCGAGCGCAAAAATGACGAAAACTGTAAGTCCGCGTTGTCGCGCTGTGCAGAGTTACCGAAAGTTCGCGAGCTGAATCCCTTGCCTTACATGCAGGCCAAAATAGCCCAATTTGTTTAGCACACACCCAAAAAATGCTATTGCACCCCAAACACACCTTTTGCAACAAAATCCAAAGCCATCCATGGAGTAAAGGAAAATCACCAGACAACACCAACTGTACATGTAAAATCACGCACCACAGCTTGGAGGCTGACTACCTCTGGGCCTAGTGGAAGACTACTAGGCCACAAGCTTGGAACCGGATGGCAAAAGCAAGCACACTGCTTGGATGGCTTCACAAAATGGCCGCCACACACCCACAACAACCACAAGAAATGGGAGACAGTCAATGGACGCCTATGGCAAAGGCACAATGCATGCCTTCCTAAAATGGCCGTTCGCGAGCTGAATCCCTTGCCTTACATGCAGGCCAAAATAGCCCAATTTGTTTAGCACACACCCAAAAAATGCTATTGCACCCCAAACACACCTTTTGCAACAAAATCCAAAGCCATCCATGGAGTAAAGGAAAATCACCAGACAACACCAACTGTACATGTAAAATCACGCACCACAGCTTGGAGGCTGACTACCTCTGGGCCTAGTGGAAGACTACTAGGCCACAAGCTTGGAACCGGATGGCAAAAGCAAGCACACTGCTTGGATGGCTTCACAAAATGGCCGCCACACACCCACAACAACCACAAGAAATGGGAGACAGTCAATGGACGCCTATGGCAAAGGCACAATGCATGCCTTCCTAAAATGGCCGCCACACACATGCCCAGCCCCCCCACCACAATAACACACAAAAAGTGATTGGAAAGGACAGGAAGAGGAAGTTGTAGTGTCTGTGGAACTTAATCCCTCTCATAAAAATGTTTTCCAGACAAATAACAGCTTCTCCCTGCTCCAAACCTACAGCTCAATGACAGCCTGAGGAGTTTTTTGTGCAGAAATGCACAAAAAAGCGTTTTCGAGAAGGGTCTATGTTGCTCGCGAGATATTGTTTGCCAGATTGCAAAAGCTGCGTGTTCGGGATCGCGAACTGTACAAAAAGGCTTTTTCGCGTGCGCGAACACGCATATTGCGAGCGCAAAAATGACGAAAACTGTAAGTCCGCGTTGTCGCGCTGTGCAGAGTTACCGAAAGTTCGCGAGCTGAATCCCTTGCCTTACATGCAGGCCAAAATAGCCCAATTTGTTTAGCACACACCCAAAAAATGCTATTGCACCCCAAACACACCTTTTGCAACAAAATCCAAAGCCATCCATGGAGTAAAGGAAAATCACCAGACAACACCAACTGTACATGTAAAATCACGCACCACAGCTTGGAGGCTGACTACCTCTGGGCCTAGTGGAAGACTACTAGGCCACAAGCTTGGAACCGGATGGCAAAAGCAAGCACACTGCTTGGATGGCTTCACAAAATGGCCGCCACACACCCACAACAACCACAAGAAATGGGAGACAGTCAATGGACGCCTATGGCAAAGGCACAATGCATGCCTTCCTAAAATGGCCGTTCGCGAGCTGAATCCCTTGCCTTACATGCAGGCCAAAATAGCCCAATTTGTTTAGCACACACCCAAAAAATGCTATTGCACCCCAAACACACCTTTTGCAACAAAATCCAAAGCCATCCATGGAGTAAAGGAAAATCACCAGACAACACCAACTGTACATGTAAAATCACGCACCACAGCTTGGAGGCTGACTACCTCTGGGCCTAGTGGAAGACTACTAGGCCACAAGCTTGGAACCGGATGGCAAAAGCAAGCACACTGCTTGGATGGCTTCACAAAATGGCCGCCACACACCCACAACAACCACAAGAAATGGGAGACAGTCAATGGACGCCTATGGCAAAGGCACAATGCATGCCTTCCTAAAATGGCCGTTCGCGAGCTGAATCCCTTGCCTTACATGCAGGCCAAAATAGCCCAATTTGTTTAGCACACACCCAAAAAATGCTATTGCACCCCAAACACACCTTTTGCAACAAAATCCAAAGCCATCCATGGAGTAAAGGAAAATCACCAGACAACACCAACTGTACATGTAAAATCACGCACCACAGCTTGGAGGCTGACTACCTCTGGTCCTAGTGGAAGATTACTAGGCCACAAGCTTGGAACCGGATGGCAAAAGCAAGCACACTGCTTGGATGGCTTCACAAAATGGCCGCCACACACCCACAACAACCACAAGAAATGGGAGACAGTCAATGGACGCCTATGGCAAAGGCACAATGCATGCCTTCCTAAAATGGCCGTTCGCGAGCTGAATCCCTTGCCTTACATGCAGGCCAAAATAGCCCAATTTGTTTAGCACACACCCAAAAAATGCTATTGCACCCCAAACACACCTTTTGCAACAAAATCCAAAGCCATCCATGGAGTAAAGGAAAATCACCAGACAACACCAACTGTACATGTAAAATCACGCACCACAGCTTGGAGGCTGACTACCTCTGGGCCTAGTGGAAGACTACTAGGCCACAAGCTTGGAACCGGATGGCAAAAGCAAGCACACTGCTTGGATGGCTTCACAAAATGGCCGCCACACATCCACAACAACCACAAGAAATGGGAGACAGTCAATGGACGCCTATGGCAAAGGCACAATGCATGCCTTCCTAAAATGGCCGTTCGCGAGCTGAATCCCTTGCCTTACATGCAGGCCAAAATAGCCCAATTTGTTTAGCACACACCCAAAAAATGCTATTGCACCCCAAACACACCTTTTGCAACAAAATCCAAAGCCATCCATGGAGTAAAGGAAAATCACCAGACAACACCAACTGTACATGTAAAATCACGCACCACAGCTTGGAGGCTGACTACCTCTGGGCCTAGTGGAAGACTACTAGGCCACAAGCTTGGAACCGGATGGCAAAAGCAAGCACACTGCTTGGATGGCTTCACAAAATGGCCGCCACACACCCACAACAACCACAAGAAATGGGAGACAGTCAATGGACGCCTATGGCAAAGGCACAATGCATGCCTTCCTAAAATGGCCGTTCGCGAGCTGAATCCCTTGCCTTACATGCAGGCCAAAATAGCCCAATTTGTTTAGCACACACCCAAAAAATGCTATTGCACCCCAAACACACCTTTTGCAACAAAATCCAAAGCCATCCATGGAGTAAAGGAAAATCACCAGACAATACCAACTGTACATGTAAAATCACGCACCACAGCTTGGAGGCTGACTACCTCTGGGCCTAGTGGAAGACTACTAGGCCACAAGCTTGGAACCGGATGGCAAAAGCAAGCACACTGCTTGGATGGCTTCACAAAATGGCCGCCACACACCCACAACAACCACAAGAAATGGGAGACAGTCAATGGACGCCTATGGCAAAGGCACAATGCATGCCTTCCTAAAATGGCCGCCACACACATGCTCAGCCCCCCCACCACAATAACACACAAAAAGTGATTGGAAAGGACAGGAAGAGGAAGTTGTAGTGTCTGTGGAACTTAATCCCTCTCATAAAAATGTTTTCCAGACAAATAACAGCTTCTCCCTGCTCCAAACCTACAGCTCAATGACAGCCTGAGGAGTTTTTTGTGCAGAAATGCACAAAAAAGCGTTTTTGAGAAGGGTCTATGTTGCTCGCGAGATATTGTTTGCCAGATTGCAAAAGCTGCGTGTTCGGGATCGCGAACTGTACAAAAAGGCTTTCTCGCGTGCGCGAACACGCATATTGCGAGCGCAAAAATGACGAAAACTGTAAGTCCGCGTTGTCGCGCTGTGCAGAGTTACCGAAAGTTCGCGAGCTGAATCCCTTGCCTTACATGCAGGCCAAAATAGCCCAATTTGTTTAGCACACACCCAAAAAATGCTATTGCACCCCAAACACACCTTTTGCAACAAAATCCAAAGCCATCCATGGAGTAAAGGAAAATCACCAGACAACACCAACTGTACATGTAAAATCACGCACCACAGCTTGGAGGCTGACTACCTCTGGGCCTAGTGGAAGACTACTAGGCCACAAGCACACACATCCAACAAAGGTAAATCACACACACACACCAACAGTGAAATACACCACAGCCACGTTTAGCATTTCAATCCTATGCCATCCATGCCCTACATGATGTAGAAATTCTACAGACACCACAAAACATGGACCCATGGGTACCCTACTGGCTGAAATTGCAGAGAAAAACAACTAGGCCCATATTGAAAGTAGTACAGGCCACCCACCACAACAATAATTTTTAAAAACAATAAAAATCCCAGAAAAATGTAGGTACAAACAAGCCCCAATGAAACAAACACACCAATTCTCCAACTTACTTGTCGTAAATTAAATCTCAAATCAAAAATTCCTCAAATAAATCCAAAAAAATGGTATGATGCAGCAGACAGACACAAAAAGTGATCCTTCCAGCTCCAAATCCAAATGAAAGTGAACAACACATGCACAAAGCACGTGGGAGGAGCCTGCTGGACAGGAACAGGAAGTTGTAGTGTCAGGGGCACTTCCTTCCTCTTGAAAAAAAAGTGTTAAAAAAATTAAAGGACTCTTTCTTACACAAAGACTACAGCAAGATCCCAATCTGAGGAGTTTTCTGAGCAAAATGATCATTTTAGAGAAGGTTTTATGAAGCTCGCGAGATATTCTTTGCCAGATTGCAGTTTTTCCATGTTCGGGATCGCGATCTTACCAAAACAGCCGCCGGAAGTCAGTTCGCGCGCACCAATGACGTGTTCGGGGTCGCACACTCTCGCGGGCTTGGGCAGCCATAGTACAAATCTCGTGGCGCTCGCAAACAGACAGAAAAGCAAGTTGGCGATCGCAGAATCAAGGTAAGACATTACCGCGCGCGCGAGAATGAATATTGAGCGCGCGAGGAAGCAAATTTACTACGCTACGCGCTAGATTGCGTAGCAATCTGCAACTTCGCGCTCTGCGCTCTGCGCGAAGTTACCAAAACTTCGCAAGCTCCGCGAACGGAGCGTAGTTCAACGCCCAGGCTTAGTCTTTACAAAAATAATTAAATCTAGCTGTTTCCCAGATGCCTGGAAAACGGCCTCAGTCCTTCCGCTATTAAAGAAGCCAAATTTGGATCAGCAGAATCCTGGAAATTACAGAACAATTTCGAGAATCCCCTTCGCAGCTAAAGTACTGGAAAAATTAATGAACAAGCAATTATCAAAATTGATAACCTCTGTAAATGCACTAGATCACTCACAGTACGGGTTTTGAGAGGAACATGGAACTGAAACAGCGCTGCGTATGGCAGTGGAGGAACTCAGGAGTGTACTGGATGCTGGAGGGAAGGCCGCCTTGATTCTATTAGATCTCTCGGCGGCCTTCGACAAAGTAAACCATGATACACTCCTGACCCGACTAACCGAAGTAGGAGTCCATGATATGGCACTCAAATTGCTATCCTCATATCTAACCGATAGAACTTTTACAGTTAAATTAGGAGAGGCTACATCCAAACCTTTTAACTCACAGTGCGGCGTACCACAGGGGTCTTCCTTAAGCCCTACCCTTTTTAATATTTATGTGGCCCCATTAGCAGCTATAATAAGGAACTGTGGTTTCCTACCAGTCTCCTATGCAGACGACACCCAAATAGTGGTATCTGTCTCAAACAACTTAGAAGAAACAGCTGGCAGATTTGACAACTGCATAAGACAGATTAATCACTGGATGCAGCGTAACTGCTTAAAACTAAACAGTGATAAAACCGAAATCATGCTGCTGGGGACAGACACAAACGTCCGGTCCCCAAAATGGTGGCCAGACACTCTAGGGGACTGCCCGTCCCCAGTGAACAAAGTTAGAAACCTAGGAGAGATACTGTATAACAAACTATCCTTTGACACCCAGACAAACAAACTGTCTTCCACGGTATGGAATATCCTCAAAATGATTTAAAAAACTACTGCTGTTTATTCCCCAGGACTCCTGTAAAACATTAGTAACAGCATTGGCCTTATCTAGGCTAGATTATGGGTATGCGCTGTATACTGGGATACAGAGCCAATATCTAGCAAAACTCCAGCGCTTACAGAACGCTGCAGCAAGGCTGTTGCTGAACATTCCAAAATCTGAGCCAGTAGCCCATAGATTAGGAGCCCTCCATTGGTTACCTATTGGAAAGAGAATAAAGTTTAAGTCAGTTTGTCTGGCTTCTAAAACCCTCCATGGGTCGGGATCCCATTTTTTAAAAACACATTTGAAAAAAATACGAGCCTTCCAGAAACGAGCCAGGCAAAGCTGATTCAGGTTCTCAAATTTAAGCAAGTTAGGTGGGGGGGGGAAGCTTCCTGCTTCAGGCAGCCAAGACCTGGAACCTTCTCCCTATTACAATCAAAAACAGAACATCTCTGCTCACATTCAGGAAAGAGGTAAAAACCTAGCTGTTTACTTCTTAGGTAGAGCACCATCCCCCGGCAGACCTTGACATTACATCGACTTAGCGCCAAGACGCCCATGGGCAATCGTGTGCTTTATACATTCACAAATCAAATCAATTTTGAATCCGGACTACAAAATTATTACAAAACTTTTATCCAACAGATTTAACAGAATAGCATCAAATCTAATCCACTCTGATCAAAATGGTTTTATTTCAGGGAGACAGCTCGGGACAAATATGCATTATCTAGCGGAAGCACTAGATTATTTTGAGACCAAGAAATTATCGGCCCTGGTCCTCCTGTTGGACGCCGAGAAAGCGTTTGACATCGTGGTCTGGGAGACTCAATTTTGTATTTTGTCCAGGTTCTGTATCCCTCCCCAGATCACGGGGTTGATTCAGAGAATGTATCATAATGCAGAAGCCAGCATTATTGTAAATACCTCCGTGGTAGTGAAAGTTAGTGTTAAACGAGGGACCAGACAAGACTGTCCACTGTCTCCTGTTTTATTTGCCTTTCTTATCGAGCCTCTGGCTTTTGCTATTCGTGATAACATAGATATTCGTTCCCGCCCCCCCACCAACTATGGGGAAACTAAAATTGTACACCGATGATGATATGCTCATCCTTAACTGTGATAAGAGGTTCAAACAAAGGTCTTTGAGATCTTCGCACAGTTTGAATCGCTCAGCGGGTATCAAATTAATAAAAAGAAAATGGAAATAATTTAGTGTGGATACAAGTCAGACGTCTTGCATGCGGATATCATCTCATGCGTACATTTGCAACCCAAAAAATCATTGAGAATTAATTTTTCACCACGAATCACTGACTTGTATGATCTAAATTTCTCTCCGCTGCTTTTAAAAGTACAGAGTTTATTGCTCCGCTGGTACTCTCTCCCGCTAACTATTATGGGGAGGGATTTGTTGATTAAGATGTCTGTTCTACCACTGTTCAATTTCGTATTCTCTGCTATTCCATGTGTTTTAACAGCACCCTTTTTCGGTAAGCTGGAGTCCATGTTTACATCTTTTCTTTGGGGAAAAAAAGCCCCTCAAATCGCACTTAGCACTTTATATGAGGATCTGGAGAAGGGTGGGTTAGCGCTCCCTAATTTGAGGGATTATTATTTTTCATACTTCGCACAGTACTTGTCCAGGTTCAAGTCAGAATCCTATACAGGAATATTCATTAACTATTTTAATGGGCATAATCTGTATAGGGCACCAGATACATAGTCTATTAAAAATGACGAAATCACCAAAATTAGTCTGTTCTAAGTGCATGCAGTGGTTCTTTCGTAAATACCAGGATTTTTATAGAAGATACGCAATCCCAGTTATTAACACTTCAACTCCCTTATCCAAACTAAATTCGGGATTAAAGAATCATCCGAAATTATTGAAAAATGGGCCACGGTAGGATTAGAGAAAATCTCAGACTTTATTGTAATGGATAGATGGTTCAATATTCCAGAGATGCATGATTTAATTCAAAATGATTTTTTTCTTTTTGGGACCTATAAAATGCGTTATGAATTTCTTAGTAATTTGGATTTGACGCAGATTAATGATTGTAAAGATCTGACGCACATGCTATTTGAAGACAGCGTGGATAGGAAACCCTGGGAGTGGAAAAAACTTTTGCCCATATCAAAGGCCTGAATGTTGCCCAGAAGGAAATAATAAAATGGGAAAAACATGAAGGTTTGAAAGTAACTGTGAGAATGTGGACTGAAGTGAATAAACTTAATTTTAGTACATTACCGGGAGCCAATTGGCGCCGGATGCTATTTTTTAGCAAATGGCTGCTATATAGAACCCCACAGTTCCTATCCTAGGTTTATCCTAATCAATCTGGTCACTGTTTTCGCTGTTCAAATCAGACGACAGCCAACTGGACGCATATTATTGAACAGTGCCCTTTAATTCAGGAGTTTTGGAATTATATTTTTCGACATTTGGAGACCGAATGTCTAATTAAATTGGATTCTAACAATTGGCTGAAGGTTTTTGGGTACAATCCTTCCCTGCGTCTATCTGAAAAATGGGTTAAACTAATATATATCGCAATGGCGGTCGCCAGGTTGCATCTGCTTTAAAGATGGTGATCATATCAGGTACCAACAAAGCGCGAGTGGGGTAGGAAAATGAAGCAGGTCAGAAACAGCGGACGGTTGTTTGCAATACGAAACGGGGGCATTAAGAAATTTGAAAAAAATTGGGAATCATTTCGACTAAATACTAAAGAGAGCTTAAAAATGTTAATGCTCTGTTAATATGATAAAATATTATTAGAAGCTTCTTGTGGTGTTATACGTGTATACTTTATTCCACTTTAATGCACTATAAGACACTTTTTTTTTTAAAGTTTGAGTTTATTGAGAAAACAAAGAAGGGAAGGAGAAGGGAGGGTAAGGGTATAATCTTCGTGATAAACATATATAAAAAAGAAGCAATTCAAGAGAAACTCTCCTTAAAAGCAAATATAACAAGCATGAAGCTTACATAAGCAGAACCTACGTATAGGAATGAAAAATACCATACAATATAGTAGAACGTAATAAAGGCATTAAGGAAACAAGAAAATCATGGTGGCTTACGCACCTCAACTGTGCTAGGGTCTTGAGAAGCGTGCGCTGGAGCAAAGGAGGAGAAATTGGATACCAAAGGGAGCCAAATCAGGTCGCGTTTAATTGCTAGGGAGACGGGAGATACGTAATTAGTATCTAGGCGGTGATGGAAGCAAACTGCATTCCACCAAGATTGGTAGGAGACATTTGCAGCCTTTTTCCAATTAGAAGTAATGGTATGGAGAGCCACAGCAACTAGAAGGTCAAGTAATAGATAATGGGAAGGAGATTGCGGGAGTGTCGGTGATAGGGAACCTAGAAAAACTTGCGAAGGGGAAAAGGGAATTTGAAGCTGGAATATCATTTGAATTTGCGTCCAAACTAGGTGCCAGAACTTAGAGATAGGAGGGCATTCAAACAACATGTGCTTGAGATCTGCAACGGGACAGGGACAAGATCAACAAACAGGGGAAGTGTCAGGTGAAAAATGGGATAAAGCATGTGGAGTGCATAAAGTTCTGTTATAAATGAAATATAAGGTTTGGGTAATATTAGCAGCTCTAGAGGCTTTATGAAGCTTAGCCCACATTTTGTCCCAAAAAGGTATTGGCCAATCCTGAGAAAGATCCAATTCCCATGCATTCTCAATTTTAGATTTTAGTCTGTCAGTGGAGTACCGGAAAGAGTTATAAATAGCAGAGGCTGAGGGGGACGTCTCCAATAATAAAGAAGTAGCTTTGCGGTCCAAAGGAATATCGGTAGAGGGCGCCAAGGAGCGTAGATATAAGATCAGGACTGGAAGAAGGGCGTTGTATTGCGACCGAGCAGAAGAGGGCAGTGAGAAAGAGGATTGAAGTTCCTGGAATGAGAGAGGAGCATCTTGGGAAATTAATTGAGAGATCCAACACAATCCTCGAGAATGCCATGCCTTCCAAAAGATGGTGCGATTACGAATTTTGAAAAGAGAGTTGTGCCATATAGGTTGTTCGTGAATGGAAAGGAGGGAGGGATAAGATGATATTATGTAAGGGAGAAGGAGAGTACGGGAATGAGAAATAACAGGTGTGCGAAAGCGAACTAAAGAAGACGTGAAGGATAAGAACTTGCGAAAGGTAAAGTGGGACAGAAAGGAATATTCCAAACTTAACCAGACGGGCGGATAGAGCGGAAGATCAGAAGAGAACCAACGGGTTGTTTCAAAGAGAAAGCTCGGTGATTTCTCTGAAATCCGGAAAGCGCACACCAGATTGGGCCTTATCCTTGCGCAATGAAGCCAAAGCTATCCGAGACCGCTTGCCATTCCATAAGAATTTCAGCAACAAGGAATCAATCCGTTTAAAGAAGGAAACTGGAATGTGTACTGGAAGCATGGAAATGGTATAAAGAAGAAGAGGGGATAACATCATTTTTATAGAATTGAGCCGGCCCCACCAGGACAGAAAGAGCGGGTTCCAACGTTGAATAGCCGTGTCCATTTTCTTGAAGACATAATCAAAATTAAATTTGAGCGTATCAGACAAGAGAGGAGCGAACCACACACCCAGATACTTGATCTTAGATGGTTGCCATGAGAAACCCGTTTGGGAAAAAAGATGCTTTTGACAAATAGGGTTTAAAGGTAGAATCTCGCACTTATCCGCATTTAGACGATAACCAGATACCGCGGAGAAGGAAGACACCTGCTGGAGAAAAGAGGGAATAGAGGAAACAGGATCAGAGCAGTAAAAAAGAATATCGTCAGCATAGACCGAGAGTTTAACCTGATGTAAACCAAATTTAAAACCAGAAATACTGTTGTCCAGACGAATTTTGGTAAGAAAGGGTTCCAAAGCTAAAACAAAAAGTAGGGGGGATAGAGGACAGCCTTGTCGCACTCCTCTGTGTAACGAGAAATAATCCGAGGACATCCCGTTGACAAAAATGGAAGCCTGGGGATTAGAATAGAGTAAAGAAATAATACAAATGAATTTGGAAGAAAAGCCGATCCAGCGCAAGGCCTGATTCATTAAATCCCATCCAATCCTGTCAAAGGCTTTCTCCGCGTCTAAAGAAATAGCCGCAAAGGGAAGTGACAAAGAGGAAGCTTTGCTAAGTATATTAAGAAAAATGCGGGAATTGTCAGATGAGAGACGGCCCTTAACAAAGCCTGATTGTTCAGGGCCAATGAGATCGGGTAAAAGGGGATCCATGCGCAATGCCAAAATTTTAGCCAGGATTTTATAGTCCGTATTGACCAGGGAAATTGGTCTGTAATTTTTGCATAACGAGTGGTCTTTATCTTCTTTGGGAATTAAACAAATTAGAGCCTGTTGGAAAGAGCCGCTGGAAGAACCCGCTGCAAGGAAGGATTGGAATAATAGTAACAGTTTAGGGAGCAGTAGAGAGGCGAAGTGGCTGTAAAATTCAATAGTGAAACCATCAGGGCCTGGAGACTTACCGTGCCGCAATTTAGAAACAGCATGGGAGATTTCAGAAAGCGAAATGTCCTGTTCTAGGGCAGTAAAATCCATGTGAGAAGCCGGTGGGGAGGGAAGCGAATGGAAATATGAGAGAAGATCCGTAGTCTCCGGGATGTGTTCGGGGGTATAAAGATTGTCATAGAATTTAACAAACTCAGAAAGAATGTCTTTATCTTTATAGCAGGAGTTCCCAGTGGAAGTCTTGATGGACTCAATCTTTGTACGTTCCCTTCTTATCTTTAAGTAATTGGCCAAAAGTTTCCCCATTTTGTTCCTACCCCCATAATACCTGGAGTTACATTTTAGCAAAAGATTAGAGGCAGCATCAGTTGTAAACTTATTGAAGGAAATTTTCGCATCAATAAGCTTTTTAAGAGAGATCTCAGATTTAGAAGCATGATAATCAAGCTCTAAAGACTTAATATTAGCTAAAATGCGCTTGGACTCGGCTTCTCGAAGTTTCTTTCGTCGGGCTACAAAATTAATAATAAAACCCCTAGAGGCTGCTTTAAAAGAATCCCAAACAGTAATAAAGGAGGAATCAGGGGTGTGATTGAGAAGAAAAAATTCAGTGGCAAAGGCAGTAAATTCAGAACAAAAAGTAGGTTCCAAAAGCAAAGCATTGTTGAAACGCCATCTGCAAGAGTGAGGGGAAAAAGGAAGTAGGTCAATGTCCACATGAACCGGAGCATGGTCCGAGATTAGGATGGAACCAATGTCAGAGCGTATTGCGTGCTAGGATAGGGATTTAGTAAGGAAGATATGATCAATGCGGGATTGTGATTGATGTGGAGGGGAGTAAAAACTGTATTCTCTAAGATCAGGGTTACACACTCTCCAGATATCCACCAAGGCATTATTTGAAAAGGTGTTAACAAATTGGGAGTGCATCCTAGAGGGGACAAATTTGACATTGGAATGACAATCAAGAAGGGGATGAACAACTTGGTTACAATCTCCCCCAAGAAGTATGTAATCTCCAGAAAGGGAGGACAGCTTAGTTGAAATAAAGGGCCAGAATAATCTATCAATCCCAGTTGGGGCATACACATTAAAAAAAGTGATAGGAATATTATCTATAAGCAGTGTAACAATAATAACCCATCGACCATCAGCATCACATTCGTGAGTAATTGAGGAAACATTGAACTTTTTATGTAATAAAATCACAACACCATTTTTCTTGGAAATTGCGGCGGAGCAAAAAACATGACTCACCCAACAACGCTTGAGTTTCAGGGCCTCCGTTTCAGAGAGAGGAGTCTCCTGAAGGAGGGCAACATCAGACTTAAGTCTCGCTAAATGTGATAAAACCCTTTGCCTTTTAATGGGGTTGTTTAAACCCTTAACGTTCCACGATGTAACACGGAATGGAACAGCAAAGAAAAACAGCTAACAGCAACATGCTTATTACTGCAGAAAAAATAACTTGAGAAAACTGAAAGAATTTTAACGAATTGATGAAGGAGAGAAGGCATAAGGAGAGAAAGCAAAGAAGAAGAAAAAGAACGGAAAAGAAGGAAGGAACCATTATTAATATAATACTGAATCCAAGGAAAGGAAGGAACAAGAAGGGGAGGAGGGAGGTGAAAGAAAGTGAAAAGAGAGAGGAAAGATGAAATATAGAATCAAAAAGACATACCACACAAAGACAATACGAGTGGGACGGGTGGAGCCACATGAGGGAGCTAGCACACCGGACCGGAAACTCCACAAAGACGCAGCGGGGGGAGGCAATCCACAGGCACAAATGAAGAAGATATAATCCAAGAACCACAAAGCTGCATCTGAAAAAGGCAAACCAAGATGAAAAAAGAGATTAAGATATCGCAGATCATAACAAAAGACAGACAACAGCTGGGATGAAGAGAAAAATACATAAAAGATGAGGAGAAAAAAGGAAAACAACAACCAACAAAATTCATGTCATAAAACAGTTAATTAAGATCGAGGAATGTTATGTTATGTTATGTTACATACATTTGTAATGCGCACTGCTGCCCCAGCAAAGGGGCGTCCAGGCGCACGGCAGGTAAAAATGCAACACCACAGAAAACAGAATGTCCATGGAATCAACTCTGCAGGAGGAAAGGAATTGTTGAAGAAGTGTAGGATCCTCATATGTTGTTGTTTTATTATTATAAGTCACCTTGAAGAGGCATGGATGAAATCAACCATAACGAGCATTCAGAGATCGAAGAGCCGGTCTCATTTCCAGGAACTTCTTACGACGATCTGCAGTAATTTTGGCATAATCCTGGGCAAAAAAGAGATTTGAGCCATTCCATACAATCTTTCCTTTCTGTTTGGCCGCTTGAAGAACAAGAACTTTAAGAAGATCTGTATACTCTAAGAACTACAGAATCACCCCTCTGGGTTTCGGTGAAGAGGAAGACGTAGTAGCCTGACGGGGAAATTTGACCAAGACGGTGGGCTCGCTGAATGTTCAAAGATCGAGATGTGGAAAGGCCAAGGAGCGTGGGCAAAAAAGTTTGAAAAAAAGGTTATAGGATTAGACCCTTCAAGGCCCTGCGCCAATCCGTAAATGCGTAGGTTGTTACGCCTGTTACGATTTTCCAAATTCTCAACTTGTAGCTTCAGATTTTGTATTTCCTTATGTAGGCAGGGAACTTGGTCAGTGACCACCTGAACTGAGGTAACTCTTTTTTCCAAGTCTTCCACCTTCTGCTCAGTGTGAAGCCAATTATCCTCCAAGCTTTGAAGGCGGGAATTTGTCTCCACCATATATGGTTTAAGGGAACGAATTTCATCAAGCAAGAGTTCCATAGAAATAGATGAAGAGGAATTAGTAGGCGAAGGTGGGTTCGCTTTCACTCTTTTACCCGGAACTGAGGCAGACGCGTAAGGAATTTTAGAATTTGCTTTAGTTGAACGCAAATTTTGAGAGGAAGGAGCCTTTCATTTTGGTCATATCCATTGTTGCTTCTTCTCCAGTATCCTGTAAAACACTGAATGGATTAATGTCCTCCAGCAAACCAGCATTAGTGTTAGCTTGGGGAGTGCCATTGCGAGGGTTGCGAGACATTGCCATTATGAGGAGAATAAAAGGAGAGATAAAGTAAGTAAAAACAAAATGCACAGCTCAAAAAAGGAGCAATTAGGGGAAATATTGTTATTCACCTCTTCAAAAAAAAAAAAAATTTACATAAAACTTCACCGCCTCAAAGAAACCTATTTTTGCCTCTTCAAAAATTGTAAATAGTTATCTCCTGCAAAGCGTAAGGGAAACAGTCCAATCTGCGATTGCATAAAAAGAAGGAGGGGACATTCCTTGTCCAGGAAGGCATGTTAAATATAAACATACTAAAAGCGAAAGTCCAGCAATCCATTTGATGAAAGAGAAAGAATACTGCTGCCAAAATTAGCATCATTCAGGTAAAAACTCGACATTCCAGCAAAACATGCCTGTGAAATTGAATTATATAATGAGAAAATGTTCTGTCAGTAATCCGAATTCAGTCAGGGCGAGATCGTTGGAGTTCAAAATGGCGGCTGCATCTCATTCGCGGACCGCGTTTGAAGTGGAAAGCCGAAAAAACAAGGGAAAACTCTCACCCCAAGCTTCTACAGCAGCACATAGTAGCAAGCATTCCGACAGAGGAAACCGCAACTCCGAGATTCCTGCGGCACGAAAAGGTGCCTGGAGCCTTCCGGAAACGCTACACCTCGTCGGAGCTCCCAAATGCGGCGGCCATTTCCCTCGGCGCCGTAGCCACGCCCGTCACTATAAGACACTTTAGCCACTTCTAAAAGTGGGAGAAAGAAAAAGAAAGTTGGTACTGTATTTGGTTCCTGAGGATGATATACTATCAGAAGCTCTTTCTGCTGATGTATTTGTATTCTCTATTTCAATTTGCACTTTAATGCACTATAGACCCTTTAATTGTTCTTAAAATGAAAAGCTGGTGATGTATCGAGTCTCTTACGATTTTTAGCTCAAAGTTACTTAGGCTTTTATTCAGATCACGTACTCTTTTACTCAAGAATATGTATGCTGTGTTTATTGTTCGGAAATGCATTCATTGGTATTGACATGGTGAAATATAGATGAATTTGTAAATTTGAATGGATCTCAATTAAAAAAAAAACATTACTAGTGAAAAGAGGTCAGTCTGTGACTGCACAGAGAGGCCCCTTATCGTTCTGTATGTGATAATTAGGCCAACATACAGAATGATAATGGGCCTGATAGCAGTCTGTGCCAGGTTGGGGAGGGGCTGTTGCAGGCCACAGATCACAACAGAAGCGCAAGCTGGCCCCTGCAGTGAGAGTTACAGAACTCTCATGCTGCTTGCAGGGGGCAGCGGGCTTCAATGTCTGAAATTACAGACAAAAAGTGTCCCTGAAAAATCTTTACGGACAACGGTCAAGAGGCCCAAATAACGGTCAGTCCATGAAATTTACGGACAGTTGGTCACCCAAATTGGAAGTTCACTTTACAGCAGATACTAACAAAGCTGATTCATACTGATCAAGCTGTCGAATGGGAGGTAGGCTTCCTCGCATACATCTTTAAACTTTTGAGTTAAGACTACAATGTTTCTGACTAAATCAAGTCATTTTGTGACCTTAGATTAAATTGGATTATACAATGAATGCTTTGGATTGGGAGTTTTGGACCCAAAGAACAGGGGTGTATCCGAGGTGAACCCCTATACTCACTGACAGTGCGGTTGCACCACTATAGGTTGTTGGTTTTATCCTGGTCTTTTGGCATAGAGAGAGAGCTTGTGCCCATCACTTATTAAACAGGTTGTTTTGTTTTAGGTCGCCCTAATATTCTTTCACTACTGTCCTGATGAAGACCCACATGCAATGGCATAATCCACCTCACGGAACAGTTGCGTCATAACGTCGACATTGATCTTCAAGCCTGGATTGAATGTATGTATCCCTATGAACGGTGTGTTAGGATTCAGCTACCACCATTTATGAAATAGGAAGTCTTCATTTCACACTTCATTATTAATCATGCACTCTGGTAGACCAGTACCGTACGGAGAATCATAATCACTCACAACCAACCTGAACCCAGCTCTGAGCATACCGTGTGGTCATAGGCAGTGCCCTCATGTGGATCCGGGGGCCGGCCCTTGTCTGTTGTGGTTTTCCGGCAAAGCGCCTGCTCCTGTGAAAAGGCACTGATTGTCCCCAGAGCAGTTCAGGCCACAGCTTTGTTTTTTCATCCACTGCCCTCAGCTCTGGGTGGACTGAGCTATGGCAGTAATGCACTGAGCCCCAAGAGAGCATTTGCCTGTTTACGTGAGCACGACCAACGCTGCCAGCAGTGAGCACCACAGGGTCTTACGAAGACCAGCCTGGGGGCAATACAAAACATCTCATGGGACCAATAGCATGAAACACGCAGGTAATTTCAACAAGCATTTGAAATGCAATACGTCTCACATTTGTAAGAGTTAGATCTATTGGCGTTGTAACTGATAATGTCTTTTATCTGTGTTTTGGTTTGGATTGTAGTGGATGAATGAACACAAACACAATACGAAGGGGAAAAAAGATCCTGTTTTAAAATCGAGTTTCACTATTGGAAAGCAAAACATGTAATACCGAAGGTTTTGAGTAAGAAAATGAGTACATATTTAAACTTTGTACAAGGTAAACCAGGAACCTGAGAGGAATGATTAAGAGGTTCTGCATTGAGAAACTCGGCGTTAAGTATCACAAGGCAGGCTAGGCGTGTCATAAAATGGCGCTTTTGTTGCTGTTTCCACGCTAGTGTGATCTCTCAAGGGCACTAAAGAAACAAATGTTTATCCCTTTAGCATTGGTAGTTGAACTAGGAAGGAAGCACTGTTGTTGCCGGCCTGCTATATTTAAACAAGCATTTGCAATGCAATAGGTCTCGCAGACTGAGCTACTGGCATTGTAAATGACAAACCTTTATCTATGTGTTGGTTTTGAAAACCAATAAAAGGCATGGTCATTTACAATGCCAATAGCTTAAAATTTAGCAAATGCGAGACCGATTGCATTGCAAATGCTTTTTTAGAACTTGTGCCCTGCGCTTACTTATTACATTGCAAAAATGACTATTATAGTATCTTAAAAGTACATTGAATCATTGCACCTTTGATCATTTATCTCCGATGCATTATATACATAATGCAAAAAAAAAAAAATTTGCAGACATTTTTTAGGTAGCACTTAAAATAGAAGCCAAAAGGATTAGCTTTGCAATGCTTGCTTTTTCTTGCAGCCTAGTTTCCTTCTATTGCAGTTTATGCAGGGCGCCTTACATCTATAATCGGGACGTTAATCAGAATTTTAAACTGGAAACAAGGAGGCTAGAATGTACGGCTCAGTTTCAAGTTGCATGCGCATAAAACGGGTCTGTGCCTTCATTCTAGAGGGAAATCTGTGGATACATCATGCGCAGGATGGCAGGCTGCACGGATCCACTAAAATGCATATTTTCTACAGATGTTAGTCCACGGCCCAGCGCGAGCCATGTGATGGTTTAGACAGAGCATGCGCGCCACAGAAGGTCAGGCCAGACTAGAGGAATCCGAAGCGGTCGGCAGGGAGCAGGAAGGTGCAGGGCCCGGTCGCGTCCCAGGGGGAGCCTGCAGGCCTCTCCCATTCCTACCCCCGTTAACGCCGCAATCGATAGAACAGATAGTTAATGCATTTAAAGTAACAGTTTGATCCGCGGAAGATTCATTTCATTTGTAAACAGGTCAGCAAAGAAGGGATGTTGAGAATGATCTTCCCAGGACGCAAAACACCAGCACGCGGAGACCAAAAGGCGCATCAATGCAGGGCGAGGTAGGGTGTAATGCGGGGTCACTAACGACTAAGAGTGCTGTTAAAATTAGGGGTGATTGATGGGAAAGGAAAAGGGGAGCAAAAGAAAAAAAAATAGCATACGTTTGTCAGGTGAACCATAAAAGCACTTAAATGGACAAAGAATACCAACATTTTGTAGCTTATCAACTTGCACTACATCCGTTTATGCATGAACGATGCTAACTGGTGATTGACCTCGGTAGATAGAGTGCCTTCTGCGAGATTTTCGAAAGTAATGGATGCATATGCTCGTGAGATGGGAAGAGATTAAACTGCATGCGGCAGGTGTCTTATTTAATTTAATGCACCTAAAAATAGAGTGACCAGGAAAGAAGACCTCTGTACGTAACGTGCGGGACACAGATGGCGATTCACGGAACTGTAAGAAGTTTGGTCTTCCTACAGGCACTTGTGGTGCATGCATTTACAGTGATAAAGGGAGAGAAAAATGTAAAGGAAAGCGAGCGAAAAAGGAAGTGGGTCAAACGGGAAAGAAAACGCAGATGTAAGAGCACTGTGTGAAGAGAGCAGGAAGAAAAGTTTGCGAAACGAGAGGCGCCATGAGGAAACAATCTCTCGGCATGCTGTGGCGGGGGCGGGGGAGCGCATTCCAAGCGGGGGAGCGGACCCTTTGAAGTATGATGCCGAGGCTGTGGCTACACGTGCACGCGCCAGTGGGCTGAACCGCTTCCCCAAACGGATTGCATGGCGGCATGATGCACGTGATTGTGCGCGTGTTCGCCATGCATTCCACATTTGGGAGCACTGTGAAATGCCCCTCTTACTAGAGTCTCGCATAGCGATTGCGTAAACGCAATAGCTAGGCGAGACCTAAAAACCCTTACATAATGCAATCTGATCATGCCATACCGAGCAGCTGCGGCGCTGCTCTGAGCAGCGTTGGCTACCTGGAGTAGAGCGGGCAGAGGCATCCTCTGGTGCAATTTGAGGACTCCTCCTTAAGCTGTGGCGATGGACTGGTCCCACCCCCCAAGTTAAGGCAAAGAAAATGAAGGCGTGTGGCCACTAAAGTTAAAGCATGCTGAGCTGGGGAAAAAATCTTTTATTACAAATTATAAAGTTTCAGCAGAGGCGCAAGTGGGGCGAGACCTGCATTTTGAAAAGAAATGCGCGTGGCCGCCATTGCCTGCTTAATCCGATGAAAAGAAATGCGTGCGGGCGCTATTGTCAAAGTGTGCCGCGTTGCCAAAAAACCCACATGTTTTATAAATCAAAAGGTGCAAGTCGGGTGAGCCGCAAATTTTGAAAATATCAACTGCTGCCGCCATTGCTAATAAAAATTAAGCATTGGGAAAAAAACATACAATGTTGCAAAAATTGAGTTGGGCGAGCCACCTATAACAAAAGATAATTTGCGTGGCCACCAAAGTTCAAGCGCAGTGTGCCGTGCTGCAAAAAAAAGGTTATTACGTTGCGCGAGAGCGTGTCATGCCTGCAACAGCAGGTAGGAGAAAGTCAAGTAAGAAAATAGTGCACAGACTGTAAATGAAACATATGGAGTAATAACACATATAAGAGGGACAGTCCTCATGGGATGTGTTGGACCTGGCCCTTTTGGCAGGTTCACCCCTAAACCTTTTGCATTTATCCTAGCCTTTTTCCTTATGTAGTGTTAGTGGTTTTAGGCCTCTAGGCACTTCAGCACCGTGTCCCAGTGTAAAGTGCGTGCGCTCTGTGTTACTTTTAGTGAGACTGGCCTGCCCTCCCATAGGAATGCTTGGGGGATTTGTGTGTCCATGGTAATTCCTGGTGTGAGAGGAGTGCAGGGTCAAGTTTAGTAAGTGCGAACTCGTGAGAATAAATGCTGCGCAATGGTGTGCGCAGATTTATTGTGACTGGTGGAGAAGTACCATTTTTAGAAGTTGGCATTTCTGTGTGCTGTGTGTCTGCCTGCCTGATGTGGAGTGCATATCTGGCTTGTGATTGACAGGTGCTGGATGGTGTGGGGAATTCCAGGAGCCAGGGTGAGTCAGCCCAGTGGTGAATAGAGAGATCTGCATCTAGATGGGAGGGAGGAGTTGCACCTGGGACCTGAATAGGACTGTGCCTTCCCTCCACTATGCTGACTCCACCCCCTGTGGTGCGTCTGAGCACCTAGCCCCCACCTGACAATGGAGAGAGGAGCTGAGCACAACAAAGTGCTCCAAAGCTCCTCCAAACCAGGTGCATCTGGTTTCTCCCTGTCCCTGCCGTTTGTGACAAAGGAAATCTGTGTATAAGAGAAGGGGCTGTGACCCCATGAATTTGGTGTTCTGTGGTGCTGGTCCTGACGCTGGGGGCTGCTACTGCTGGGCTCCAGGAGGAACCGCCACAAGAGACTGCCTCCCTGCAGGCGGGCCCTGTGTGCTGGCCTGCCTGAGCCCAGCTTTGTGCCCCCTGAACTTTGCCTTTCTTTGGAAGAGCGCTGTGCTCTTTATTGCTGGCCAGAGCGCTCCATTTTTTCCCCCTGAATTTTGGGACTTCAAGCGCCTGGGGAGTGCTATATCTTTATTTCCTGGGGAGCGCTCTAGTTTCTGCCCAAGAGGAGCAGCGCTTCTGTTTTTACTGCAGCACAGAGCTGCGATAATTTTAAAGAGGGAATCCCCGGCGTGGGGATCCCCCTGCATCTGTGCCCTTCTCGAGCGGGAGCCCACCCCGCAGTTTATTGCATGGAAACCGAGCGGGAGTCCATCCCGCATCGGTACCTGAAGCGGGGGTGCCCACCCCGCAGTTTTGGCTGTTTTCTCGCGGGAGCCCACCCCGCTTTATTATTTATTTTTCGGGTGCCCACCCCGCTTCTGCTGCCAGGACCGAAGAAGAATCACCGCCGCAGCCCAGGAGTTGCGAAAACGTTGCCGGATTGATCATAGAGCTAGTCCCTCCCTTTCCTTTAGTATAAGATAGAGAAACCTTGCCATTGCAAATCAGATATCCCTGGACGACGATCTACAAGAAGAATCCTGGACCTTCGATGTTCCACTACCTTTGGAAGACTGAAGAATCTCCCTTTGAGTCAAGGAGTGACTCCCCTGCTAGGCAGGCAACAAAAACTTGAATTGACAGTCGCAAATTTTCCCGCTCCCGCCGGAGTCCGAAGTCCATGCTGCCCAGGAAGTAGATTTACTGACTTCTCGACGGCCATTGTGAGTCCCCAGCAAAACTGAGGCAAGTGGAACCCACGAGTGACGAGGAACAGCAATATCCAGGTACCGTGCACTATTGTTGAGTACAACCCCTTCACGACGTTCTATGAACTTGTGCATTGGACCACGTGTGGTCCAAGCCTCCAGCAGGATTTCCACTGAGAATCAATGGCCTACCTCGTCCCGAGTGACCGTGGGCTCCTGTGAGGTGAATCCTCCTGAGGCGTCTTTGCGATCCCTTGCTGGTTGGCTTGTGGGTCCCCTGAAGACTTTTTCATCAAACCAAAGAGCTCCTCTGGTTGCTGACTTACCTTTGCTGGGTGAGTCCCTCAGACCTTGCTGGTCTGCACCGCTGACTTTCTTCATATTCCACAAGACTTGCTGTTGCCAAGGTTTGTTGGCTCCAAACCGGTTGACAACACCTCAGTAAGCTGCAGACTCTGTGGGACACTCCGAATCCAGCTCCTGGTTGTCATCGATGCCTCCTGGACCTCGTGGCTGAAGAGACAAGACACCTGTGATCACCTGAAATCACCCGACATCTGTGGGCATCCAGCTTCCTGGCCCTGGGTCACTGGCAAGTGATTTTGAACACTGTCTCCACTGCTTTCAGATCTTCTTTCTTCAGAATCCAGCCTTGGTTTCCACCGGACACTTCTCCTGTCTTCACAAGCAACAAGTCTTCTTTGGCTCCCATTGAACACGACGCCGCGACCCGACACCAAAAGATACCAATGCACCCGGCTTCCCTGGGTGATTTAACTCGTGCACTCCGGTGCTCCTGTGTGTGTTGGCCCTCAAACTACTTACCCTGTGAGTGACTTGCTTGTAGACTCTCCTGGAGCACCCTAAAACTTTAAAATTCCAACCATGACTTGCTCCATTGAAGTCTATTGGGATCCGCGGCTGTGTTCTCACACTGCATGCGTCTCCATGGGTCCTTTACTTTCCTGCCTTGGGTGGATTAGTGAGGCCCCAGCGCTTCTGAAGACCTTAGGCCTTCTCCCTTCTCAAGTCGTTCTTCTTATACCTCTTTTTTAGTATATGGTCTGGTACGCCCCTTGGGCCCCAGCCATATAAGTGCTTAATTTGTTGTGGTATGTTGATTTGTGCATATGTTCCTGACTTCTAATCTCATAAAGAGATTAGTAGTGTCTAGAAATAAATACATATATATTTGATATATATACCTGTGTGGTGTCCTTTCATTTGGTAATTCAAGAGATTATAAGGTAAAACAAGCTGCTTTACATTCCTCTGAGACTTAGCCTGAAGGCTGCTCTCCACAGCTACCACTAGGATAGCTTTCTTTAAAAACCTATCTACCATAAGCGTCGAATTGGACTGGTGCAAGGTGGCCACTATAACTAGTGACCAGCATATGCCAGGACAACTTCTCACATTGGTGGGCAGCGTGTGGGATTCCAGCTTGCCATTGTTTTACCAGAAAATCTACTAACTGAAAACCGCTAAAGGTACTCATGGTACATATAAAGTCAAGTTTAGTATCAATAAGTTCTACTGAACTTAGAGCTGTTTGTGAAGGGATAGCACACCCTTGCTACAGCTCAAGCTAGGATTAGTAGGCCACAAACTAGAGTAGGTAGTACAACACTGCACAACACTAGAATGTCCTCAAGGAATGGAGCCAGTGGGTCCACCCAGCCTCAGTATAAGGACATGTCTTTCTTTGACCTGAAAGCCATGTGTGTTGCAAACACCTGAAGCTAGAACAGAGTCCATCCACATTAGGCCTGATAGATCTGCTGACAGCTGATGATCTGAGGTTGGCTCTAGGAGCTAACAGATCTGAATCAGGGAGTGGGTCAATTACAGTGTCTGGGTCAGATGATGAAAATCAAGATGACCAGGACTCTGTGGTTGAAGGGCCAGACCCACATGGGTCTGAAAACGACAGAGGACTTCTCCCTAAGAGAACTGACAGAGTGGAGGAGAGGCCTAGGTCCTTTTCTAGGGACTCTGACCACTCATATCACTCTGGCAGAGAATCTGTCCATCAGAGGAGCTCATACCTTAATAGAAGAGAGACCTCCACTGGAAGAATGTACAAACTGCTGCAGTATGAGGAAGCAAGGTTTGCCCTTAAGGCCAAGCAGTTGGCATTAGATAAAGAAACCTTTGAGCTCCAGAGAGCTTCTAGAAAAGAGGGGTTAGAACCCCCTGGTGGTAGCAACAGTATCCCTAGAGTCAGAGATTATATTCCACACCATAGGAACCTGTCCAAGGTTGTTCCTCCCTACCAGAGTGGGGTTGATATCCACAAATGGATAACTGCTATGGAGAGGGCCTGTAGAGTACAACAGGTCCCCCAGAAACAGTGGGCAGCAATCTTGTGGCTCTCCTTTTCAGATAAAGGTAGAGACAAGCTCCTCACTGTTAGAGAAGAGGATGCTGATGACTATGAAGTGCTGAAAAGTGCATTAATAGATGGGTTTGGCTTAACCACTGAGCAGTACATGCTGAAGTTCAGAGACACCCAGAAAGCACAAAATCAGGACTGGACAGACTTTGTAGACTGTGCAACCAAGGCTCTGGAGGGTTGGCTGGTTGGTAGTAAAGTAACTGATTTTAAGGGATTGTATAATCTTATGGTGAGAGAACAGATCCTTAATAATTGTCAAAAACAGTTGTTGCATCAGTACCTGGTAGACTCTGATCTGACCTCTCCCCAAGAATTGGGAAAGAAGGCAGACAAATGGGTGAGAACCAGGGTGAGGCAGAAAACCCAGAACCAAGGGGGTGACACTAAGAAGCATGATCCTAAAGGCTCTGAGAAAGGTGGGGATAAGTCAAAAGACCAGAAGTCTTCACAAGGGCCCCAAAAATCTGCATCTGGTGGGGATTCACAGTCTACAGATCCTGAAGAAGTAACTGCCCCAGAGGGACTTGAGCCTGATCAGGTTGAGTTCTTGGGGGCAGGGGGGCCTTACAGGGAAGATCTGAGTAAGGAGCAACAGTGCTGCCCCTCTCTTGAACCCCTCAGACAGCAGGCTGCTGCTGAGACTGCTGGGAGTGCTAGGGGGTTCCATAAAGTTTATTGGGATGAGGGACTCCCATATTCTGAGGCTAGAGATCCTACCCCTGGAGCCACCAGGAGGTTGGTAATACCTCAGAAGTTTAGGGGGTTACTCTTGACTCTAGCACATGACATCCCTTTAGCAGGACACTTGGGCCAAAACAAGACCTGGGACAGGCTTGTTCCACATTTTCATTGGCCACACATGTCAGAGGACACAAAGGAGTTTTGTCGCTCCTGTGTCACTTGCCAAGCCAGTGGCAAGTCAGGTTGCACAACAAAGGCCCCCCTGATCCACTACCTGTGGTGGGGGTACCCTTTGAAAGGTTAGGGAATTACATTGTTGGTCCCCTCCAACAGCATCTGGGCACAGGTTTATCCTGGTGGTAGTGGATCATGCCACCAGGTACCCAGAAGCAATTCCCCTCAGGACCACCACAGCCCCTGTGGTGGCAAGAGCCCTCATTGGAGTTTTCTCCAGAGTGGGTTTCCCTAAGGAGGTTATATCTGACAGAGGTACCAACTTCATGTCAGGGTATCTAAAAGCAATGTGGGAGGAGTGTGGTGTAAACTACAAATTCACTACTCCCTATCACCCACAATGCAATGGGCTAGTTGAAAGGTTCAACAAAACCCTAAAGGGAATGATTAAAGGCCTCCCACAAAAGCTTAGGCGAAAATGGGACCTTTTACTTCCCTGCCTTCTGTTTGCATACAGGGAGGTCCCACAGAAGGGGGTTGGCTACAGCCCTTTTGAACTTCTGTTTGGGCACCCTGTAAGAGGTCCATTATGTTTGGTGAAGGAGGGCTGGGAGTTACCTCTCAAACCTCCCAAACAGGATGTGATAGACTATGTACTTGGTCTCTGCTCCAGGATGGCTGTATACATGAAGAAGGCAACCAAAAACCTGGAGGCAAGCCAAGAACTACGAAAAGCTTGGCATGACCAAAAGGCTGTGTACCAGCCAGGACAGAAAGTGTGGGTGTTGGAGCCTGTGGCCCCAGCAGCTCTCCAAGACAAGTGGAGTGGCCCCCATACAATTGTTGAGCAAAAGGGAGAAGTCACCTACTTCGTGAATCTTGGAACTGCCAGGAGCCCCCTTAGGGTGCTCCATGTCAACAGATTGAAACCATATGTTGACAGGGCTGACATGGGCTTGCTCATGGCAACTGATGAGGAACAGGAGGAGGAGAGTGACCCTCTCCCTGACCTGCCCTCACAGAACCCTGATGATGGGTCAGTAGATGGTGTTGCTTTGGCAAGCAGCCTCACTGACCATCAGCAAACTGAATGCAGACAAGTTCTGCAGCAGTTCAGACATATGTTTAGCCTGACCCCAAGTCAGACTTCCTGGTGCACCCATGAGGTGGACACTGGAGACAGTCTTCCTGTCATGAGTAAAATCTACAGGCAACCTGGCCAAGTCAGGGACTGTATCAGGACTGAAGTCCTGAAAATGTTGGAACTAGGTATGATTGAGCCTTCAGATAGCCCTTGGGCTAGTCCAGTAGTCCTTGTGCCTAAACCTCATACCCAGGATAGTAAAAAAGAAATGAGGTTTTGTGTAGACTACAGAGGCCTCATTGCAGTCACCAGAACTGATGCCTATCCAATTCCCAGGGCAGATGAGCTCATTGATACTTCGGCCTCAGCCAAATATCTGAGTACATTTGACCTAACAGCTGGCTACTGGTAAATCAAGTTAGCTGATGATGCCAAGGCCAAAACAGCATTTTCAACCCTTGGTGGGCACTACCACTTTGTGGTGATGCCCTTTGGTTTGAAAAATGCACCTGCCACTTTTCAGAGGTTGGTGAACAAAGTTCTGACAGGTATGGAAACTTATTGCTCAGCTTATCTAGATGATTTTGCTGTCTTTAGTTCCACCTGGCAGGATCACCTAGTCAACCTTAGAAATGTTTTGGAGGCCCTGCAAAAAGCAGGCCTCTCTTTCAAGGCCACTAAGTGCCAGATAGGGCAGAGTCAGGTTGTGTACCTGGGCCACCTTTTTAGGTGAAGGCCAGGTTCAACTTTTGCAGACCAAAATCCAAAGTGTTAGAAATGGGGGTCTCTATTTGGCAATGGCTGGCCACTGTCCAATTAGGGACCCTTCTTCCTAAGTCAGAGTAAGCAGACTACACCCTTTGATAACCCCTGCTCAACCCTGTGGTAACGTAGCACGAGCAGCTAGTCTTATCTCAGAGGCAGTGTGTGAAGCATTTACGACCATACACAGTAACACAGTGAAGAACACTACAAAGGGACACCACTCAAGTAGTTATACAAATAAGTATCTTTATATATAGACTTAACACAAGACCAATAACAGTAAAAATCCACAATACTAGAAAAATAGGGTTACTCTTAAAATGCTGCAAAAATAGTTCAAGGTGTGCAAAGAGGAGTTCAGTTCAAGGCAGTGGTCTATGCGACCCTTTTACTCACAAGATACCTGGATTCTGTAGCAAAGCAACAAAAATGTCGCTAAGGAGTTGTGACGATGATTTTACTCACGCTAACCAGCGATGCGTTGAATCCTTGCCGCAAGGGAGGATGATGCGCTGATTTGTGTGCAGGACAAAGAGACAAACTTCTGCATGCTAAGCCGGCGATGCGATAAAATCCTTGCCACGAAGGGAGGATGATGCGCTGAGCTTGTTGCGTGTGCGATCTTGTTGCGATGAAAGAAAATGGCGCCCCGCAAGGGAGCGACGATCCTGGTGCGATGCGATGAAAATGGCGGACACTCGGCGTGCGCTCTGCGATGTCGTGAAGCGATGAACTCGATGCGATGATCTTTGGTTAGCGAGCGCTTTCAGGCCCGTAAACATGCAATGCGATAATCTTCGGGTTAGCGAGCATTTGACAGCCCGCAGACAGGTGATGCGATGATCTCCGGTTGCGAGCACTCGGCGGCAGCAGCCCGCCGATTTTCCTTACGCTCTTCAGCTGTAGCGGCTCGCTAACGGGCGTTAGCGACGATTTTCAGCACTCTCTTCTCCACAGTAGAACTAGAGGCCCTGGAACTCACAGGAGCCTCACCTGCAGATAGAAATCCTCGCTGGGAGGAAACAGGAGGCTGGTGGTGGAGTCTGGTGTGCCTGAAACTCCTGCAGGAGGCTAGCTCTCTTCTAGCCCTTGGGTGATTGCTGTAGCAAAAAATAAAAGTTCTCTCAAAGTCCTTTTCCTCTTCTTCCAAGTCCAGTAGTAACCACTGCAGGACAGTCCAAGAAACAGCACACAAGCACAGTCCTTCTCCTGCAGATTCCTTCAGTTACACGGACAGAGGTTCTTCGTGTTGTCAGGAGCAATACAAATTGTAGGGGTTTCAGCACAGATATTTATACCCCAAAAGTCTTTGTTCTAAAGAGTCACAAGTCACTGAACCCAGCCAGAACCAGTTCTGCCCAGCCCTGGAGCACTTTGTTTACCAGGCTGCATCCTTCCTTTCCGAAAGAGGGGGTCTGCCATCAGACGCACAGTGGGAGGTGGAGCCAGCATTCACCTTGCCAGGCACAGCCCTATTCAGGTCCAGGAGCTACCCCTCCTCATACTCCAATGCAGATCTCTCTAGTCAACCCAGGTCTGACTCAGCCTGCCCTGTCCCTCCAAAACCAGACAGCCAATACACATAACAGCAGAGCACACTGGAAGGCTTAGTCAAGAAAATACCTACTTTCTAAAAGTGGTATTTTCAAACACAGAATATAAAAATAAACTTCACTAAAAGATGTATTTTAATATTCTGAGCTCAGGAATCTTGAATTAGTTTTTCTACCATGTTCTGTGGGTCAGTTAGGACTATAGAATGTAATAGCCAAACCTCCCATTTTATCCTATGGAGAACAGGTAGCATTACAGTAGTGAAAAACGAAATTGGGTGTAATTCACTACCAGGACATGCTACACACATCAGAGCATGTCCTACTGTTAGACCCGGCCTCGTGGCATAGCCATCCCTGTCCCCGCACCACATATCCTGACCCCTGCACCTCATGCAGCCCCGAGCACACGGCCTAGCCGATCCTTCCCACCAGAACACACACACACCCGACCCGGACTTCCCCATCCGTGGCCTTCCTCCTTTCGGCCACACCGGGCCCGCATGCCCACTTCATGCACCATGATGGCCGCCCGACCCCAGCGCGGCCCTGGCCTAGAGGCGCCACTCCGGCTGGAGGACATCGCGCTCCCATGGGGATGAGAGAGGGAGGGGCAGTTTCCATCGCACCTCTGAGCTCCCCTGGGAAGATGGGTTTCGATCGGCCCTCCGGCCTCCCCGAGGGCTGGCTCCACACCTGCTGGGTGTCTGGGACTCCTCCCGACCCGGCCCTGAAAGGATCAAAAGACAATGGCAGGAAACCCCGACAAGCGACCCCCAGGTGACAAGACCCCTGCCTGCTCAGACTCCGGACATCAAAGAGGAGTCGACCTATAACAAGGGGTGCTCTGGGACTATCGGGCAGATTCGCCTTTGGAAACACCTGAGCCCTGCTGAGTGACTCGCGGCTCCCTGAAGATCGTAAGACCTCCGAACCTGTGCTTGAGCCCTGCTGAGTGGCTCGCGGCTCCCCGAAGATCGTAAGACCTCCGGACTTGTGCTTGAGCCCTGCTGAGTGACTCGCGGCTCCCACAGACTCTCCTAGTCCCGCCGGACCCCGACGACGACAAGCGTATCCCCCAGCTCGAGGATTGTGAGCTGTGCGCCGGGTACGCCCCTGCATTTGATCCATATCCCCAAAGACTGTCCCGCTACCTCCTACCCCCCCCCGAGACTCTGTGAGCCCGTGCTCCACTTGTATATATTTGCCTTGCTGATCATAAAGATCCTACGACTCCGATTTGATAAAGATTTGTTCTTAAGAACACACGGTGTGGCGTCTCTTTGTCGTGTGGTGCCGAGTGTACGATCCTAGATACAAGATTCCTCCCCAGAGGAGTCTCCCGCCAGTGCCCTGCTACGATACCTCGAGGGTTGGTCTCAGGATAGTCAGGGCCCCCTCCGGGCTCCTCTGAGGACGCCTTCTAACATTGGTGGCAAGCGACGGGATTCGGGCCCATAATCTAGAGATCGTACCGTGAACGGCTGACGCACTACCGACAAAGATGGCAGAAGGAAACGCCATGAGTCTCACAGAAAACGACACCAGTACCGTGTTCCAGGCGGAACAACTGGAAGAGTACACGCACAAAGAACTGAAGCAATTCTGCAAAAAACTAAAAATCGCTACCACTGGTCTCAACACCAAAGAAGATATGCAGAAGGCACTGAAAGCCTGGGTGGATTCTGGAGCCCCCCGCCCAGAAGGAGCGGTGGAGCTCCACGACAAAGCTGGACCCTCCCAAGGAGAACGCAGCAGCAACCAGGTGCGAAGCTTCGTACCAGACGGGGGCCTATCCCCGGAGGAACTCGCAGACAGAGAGAGAAGTCGCCATCACGAACTCGAGTTGGCCAAACTTAAAATCGAGGGCGAGTTGAAATTAGCCGAGAAAAAGCTAGCAGTGGAACAGATGCGAGTACAAGGAGAACTAGAAGAGAAGAAACTCCAACGGGAACACGAAGGAAGGAGACTTCAACTGGAGCACGAACGCAGCTTGAAGGAAATCGAGCTAAAAGCAAAAAGCGAAGAAGCGCGGCCCCCGGGAAACCGAGAGGCGGCCTCCCCAGCGGAGCAGAAGGTCCACATCCCCAAGGATGTGGTCAAAGAATATTACAAAAACGATGACATCCAACAGTGGTTCAGGGCATACGAGGTCGCCATGACCTCCCATCGGGTCCCGCAGAAGGATTGGGGGGCCGGGTTGTGGGGACGATTTCTGAGCGAAGGGAGAGACACCCTGCTCGACCAACCAACCTCCATGCAGACCTCCTACAACCACATGAAAGAGGCCCTCCTCACAAGGTACGGCCTCACCCCGGAGATGTACCGCCAGCGGTTCCGGGACTGCAGAAAGATCCCGGGCACCACCTGGGTGGAGTATGTAAACTTCTTCAGTCGTGCATTCGATGGGTGGATCAAGGGCAGCAAGGTAACCACCCTAGAAGAACTAACTGACCTCATGTTGTGGGAACACCTGGCTGCGAACTGCTTTGTGGAACTACGCCAGCATCTGCTCGACAGCAAGCTCACGGATCCGAGAAAGCTGGCTGTCGCGGCAGATCGCTGGACCAACACCCGGGTCTCCCGGGGCCCCGTAGGGGAGTACCCCTGAGCCAGTCAGGGACCACCCCGCCAGAGAGGGGGGGGGACCAGGGAGGGCAGAGAGAGTCCCAGTCCAGTCCCCCGAAATCCCAGCCTTCACCTTTCCCGGCGCCCCCACCAGCTGTATCCGGCCCACCCGTGAGACGGGGGCACCGGGTGACCATCACTTGTTTACGTTGTCAGAAGCCCGGGCATTACGCCAACGACCCTGAATGCCCCATGGCCCCACACATCCCCCCGACAGCACCCCCCGCTAGACAGATAGCCAATGTAGCACTGGGGGAGGAGGTTGAGGAGACCGTCTAGTGGGAACCCGCCGCCATGGCCCTAGCATCATTAGGAGATAGAGAAATGGTCCCTGGAAGCCTCCTGCCCTCCAACACGAAGAAATATGGGCAGCTCGTAACAATCAATGGCCGCCAAGTAGAGGCCCTTCGTGACACCGGGGCCAGCATCACCGGTGTCCTCAGTCATTTAGTCAATGAAGACCAGGTCCTCCCCAACGTCTTTTGCCTGGTAATTTCCGCTGACAATACGGAAAGTCTGTGTAAGGTAGCCCTGGTGCCTTTTGAATGGGGAGAGGTGGTCGGTAAACTGAAAGTCGCAGTGAGAACCTCCCAGCCAGTCGACTGTCTCCTGGGGAACGACCTGGAAAGTTCCCCCTGGAAACAAGTCGAGCGCAAGACCCACCTAGGGATGATGGGTCTCCCTGAGTGGGTGTGCGCCACCACCCGATCTATGGCAGCCCGACTGACCCCCCTTGGGGAAGTCGAAGACGCCCCGACCACAGAAGACAGGATGGTCCCCGCCGAGGTGCCCCACATCCCCCCACAAGGAGAGTCGGTCGCCAGCGACGAACCCCCACCTTCCGACTCCGCACAGGTCACCCTGCTAGGCGATCTGCCCGAGTTGGCCCAGTGGCGCCACGAGGGGGGCCCCTCCTGAGAGGAGTTCTGCCGAGAGCAAGCTACCTGTCCTTCCCTGGTCGGGCCCCGGCAACAAGCAGAGGCCCAGGCCGCGGGCGACCAAACTGGAACGCACCGGGTGTATTGGGAAAATGACCTTTTGTACAGCGAGCAGAGGTCGGTGGAGCTGGGATCCGCTCGGGTGCTGGTGGTACCCCTACGCTTCCGAGACCTCCTCCTGGGCTTGGCCCACGACGTCCCCCTCGCAGGCCACTTGGGCCAGGACAAAACCTACAGTCGCCTCGTGACTCACTTCTACTGGCCCAGAATGAAAGCGGATGTAGAAGCCCACTGCAAGTCCTGTCCCACGTGCCAGGCTAGTGGGAAGAGCGGAGGAAAGCGCAAGGCTCCCCTCCAACCCTTCCCTGTCGTCAGTACCCCTTTTGAACGGGTCGGGATCGACATCGTGGGGCCCCTGGACCCCCCAACCTCCCAAGGTCACCGCTTTATCCTCGTCCTGGTGGATCATGCCACCCGATACCCTGAGGCCATACCCCTGCGCACCGTCACAGCCCCCGTGGTGGGCCGGGCGTTGATGGGAATCTTTTCCCGTATGGGTTTTCCCCGCGAGGTCGTGAGCGATCGCGGTACGAACTTCATCTCCAAATACATGACGTCCCTGTGGCAACAATGTGGAGTGTCCTATAAGTTCACAACCCCGTACCACCCCCAAGGAAATGGCCTGGTAGAGCGGTTTAAACGGACTCTGAAGGGGATGATCGCGTGCCTGGAAGAGCCCCTCCGGCGTAAGTGGGACGTCCTGCTCCCCTGCCTCCTGTTCGCCTACCGGGAAGTCCCCCAGAATTCCTTGGGGTTCAGCCCGTTTGAATTACTCTATGGGCACCCCGTCCGGGGGCCCCTCAGCCTGGTCAAGGAGGGGTGGGAGGTGGCGCCCCGAAACACCCCACGAGATGTGTTCCGATACGTCCTGAGCCTCCGGAACCAGACTAGGAAGTTCCGAGAGCTGGCCGAGGCCAACCTGGAGGCGAGCCAGGAAGAAATGAAGCACTGGTACGACAAGAATGCCACTCTGGTCGAGTTCCAGCCGGGCCAGCAGGTATGGGTCATGGCCCCCGTGAAACCTTGCGCCCTCCAGGATAAATGGACCGGGCCCTTCAAAGTGATTGAGCGGAAGAGCCAGGTCACGTACTTGGTGGACGTCCAGTCACCACGGGACCCCCTCCGGGTCCTTCACGTGAACCGCCTCAAGCCTCACTTTGTGCGGACGGAACTGAGCCTCCTGCTGGCCACCGATGACGGGGCCGAAGAGGAGTCGGATCCCCTCCCTGATCTCCTGTGTACCAAAGAGAAGGATGGCTCCGTAGAGGGAGTGAACCTCTCCCCATCCCTCACTTCCCAGCAACGTGAGGATTGCCGCCAGCTCCTAGGGCAGTTTTCCGACCTATTCTCTCTGGTCCCCCAAGTCACTGACTGGTGTGTCCATGACGTGGACACCGGAGACAGCCCACCGGTGAAGCACCGAGCCTACCGAGTCCCTGATCGGGTCCGGTCCTGCATTCAAGCCGAGGTCTCGAAGATGTTGACCTTGGGAGTGATCGAACCCTCAGACAGCCCCAGGGCCAGCCCCGTGGTCCTGGTCCCGAAAGCAGCTGCCCCCGGTGTCGCCCCAGAACTCCGCTTCTGCGTGGACTACCGGGGACTCAATGAAGTCACCCGAGCCAATGCCCACCCCATTCCCCGAGCCGACGAGCTCATTGACCGACTCGGGGCTGCTCGGTTCCTCAGCACATTCGATCTCACCTGCGGCTATTGGCAAATTGCGCTCACAGAAGGAGCCAAGGAGCGGTCCGCCTTCTCCACCCCGGATGGGCACTATCGCTTTCGCGTGATGCCCTTCGGGATGAAAAATGCCCCGGCCACCTTCCAGCGACTGGTAAATAGAGTCCTGGCCGGGCTGGAAAAGTTCAGCGCTGCCTATCTAGACGATATCGCGGTTTTCAGTTCCGAATGGAGTGAGCACCTCCAGCACCTCCGGAGGGTGCTAACCGCCCTGCGCCAGGCAGGCCTCACCGTGAAAGCCAGCAAGTGCCAGATTGGGCAAGGTTCGGTAGTCTACCTGGGGCACCAGGTCGGAAGCGGCCAGGTCGCCCCTCTACAGACCAAGATCGACGCCATCCTAGCCTGGGAACCACCCACTACCCAAACGGAGGTCCGAGCCTTTCTGGGCCTCACGGGCTACTACCGGAGATTCATCCGGGGGTACGGCAGCCTGGTCGGTCCCCTCACGAAACTCACATCCAAAAAACAACCCAAGAAAGTGCAGTGGACCTCTGCCTGCCAAGAGGCGTTCGATGCCCTGAAAGCGGCCATGTGCACTGCCCCCGTCCTCCAGGCCCCCGACTACTCCAAGGAGTTTGTGGTACAAACGGACGCCTCCGAGCATGGCATTGGGGCCGTCCTGTCCCAGGTGAATGACCAAGGCCTAGACCAGCCCGTAGCCTTCCTCAGCCGAAGGCTGTTGCCCAGAGAACAGAGATGGAGCACCATCGAGCGCGAGGCGTTCGCCGTAGTCTGGGCCCTCAAGAAGTTACGCCCCTATCTGTTCGGCACCCATTTCAAAGTCCAAACCGACCATCGCCCCTTGCGATGGCTCATGCAGATGCGAGGAGAAAACCCCAAACTACTGCGGTGGTCAATCTCCCTCCAGGGGATGGACTTCACCGTGGAACATCGCCCTGGTACTGACCACGCCAACGCCGATGGCCTCTCCCGGTTCTTCCGCCTCAGCGAAGAGAACCCCCAAGAAGATGGGTAGTTCTCTCCGGCTTTCAGCTGGGAGGGACGCGTGTTAGACCCGGCCTCGTGGCATAGCCATCCCTGTCCCCGCACCACATATCCTGACCCCTGCACCTCATGCAGCCCCCGAGCACACGGCCTAGCCGATCCTTCCCACCAGAACACACACACACCCGACCCGGACTTCCCCATCCGTGGCCTTCCTCCTTTCGGCCACACCGGGCCCGCGTGCCCACTTCATGCACCATGATGGCCGGCTGACCCCAGCGCGGCCCTGGCCTAGAGGCGCCACTCCGGCTGGAGGACATCGCGCTCCCATGGGGATGAGAGAGGGAGGGGCAGTTTCCATCGCACCTCTGAGCTCCCCTGGGAAGATGGGTTTCGATCGGCCCTCCGGCCTCCCCGAGGGCTGGCACCACGCCTGCTGGGTGTCTGGGACTCCTCCCGACCCGGCCCTGAAAGGATCAAAAGACAATGGCAGGAAACCCCGACAAGCGACCCCCAGGTGACAAGACCCCTGCCTGCTCAGACTCCGGACATCAAAGAGGAGTCGAGCTATAACAAGGGGTGCTCTGGGACTATCGGGCAGATTCGCCTTTGGAAACACCTGAGCCCTGCTGAGTGACTCGCGGCTCCCTGAAGATCGTAAGACCTCCAAACCTGTGCTTGAGCCCTGCTGAGTGACTCGCGGCTCCCCGAAGATCGTAAGACCTCCGGACTTGTGCTTGAGCCCTGCTGAGTGACTCGCGGCTCCCACAGACTCTCCTGGTCCCGCCAGACCCCGATGTCAACAAGCGTATCCCCCAGCTCGAGGATTGTGAGCTGTGCGTCGGGTACGCCCCTGCATTTGATCCATATCCCCAAAGACTGTCCCGCTACCTCCTACCCCCCCCCCCGAGACTCTGTGAGCCCGTGCTCCACTTGTATATATTTGCCTTGCTGATCATAAAGATCCTACGACTCCGATTTGATAAAGATTTGTTCTTAAGAACTCACGGTGTGGCGTCTCTTTGTCGTGTGGTGCCGTATGTACGATCCTAGATACGAGATTCCTCCCCTGAGGAGTCTCCCGCCAGTGCCCGGCTACGATACCTCGAGGGTTGGTCTCAGGATAGTCAGGGCCCCCTCCGGGCTCCTCTGAGGACGCCTTCTAACACCTACCTTACACATACAATGCACCCTACCATAGGGGTGGCTTACATGATGCCAAGGGAAGGTTCAGGGGCTGGGAAGTGGGTGCACTTCACAGCCAAGATGGCAGTTCTAGACTGCACACAGACACTGCAGTGGCAGGTCTGAGACACACTTTACAAGCTGCTTCTGTGGGTGGCGCAAACCAGCGCTGCAGGCCCATCAGCAGCATTTGGTTTACCAGCCCTGGGTACACACAGGCCACGCTACTAGGGACTAACAGGTAAACCAAATAAGCCAATCATGGATGTACCAATTCACATGTCATCTTTACACAGGGAGCATTCGCGCTGCGGCACCGAATGGCAGTGGCACAGCGCCCAGAGCATCTATTACCAGCAAAAACAGAGGAGACATCAGTGGAAAATCGAAGGGAGACCCACGCCAATGGTGCCAGGTCTAACACGCGTCCCCTCCAGCTGAAATGTGGGGAGAACTACCCATCCCCTTGGAAGTTCTCATCACTAAGGTGGAAAAATCTGTTCCACCGTGAAGTCCATACCCTGTAGGGAAATGGACCACCTCAACAACTTGGGATCCTCACCCCTCATCTGCATCAACCATCTGAGGGGCCTGTGGTCTGTCTGAATCCGGAAGTGAGTCCCAAACAGGTATGGTCTCACCTTCTTCAGTGCCCAGACCACAGCAAATGCCTCACGCTCAATTGCACTCCACCTCTGTTCCTGTGGAAGTAATCTCCTACTGATGAAGGCTACAGGTTGGTCTAGTCCCTCCTCATTCTCTGTGACAGAACAGCCCCACCCCATGCCCTGAAGAGTCTGTTTGGACAATAACTTCCTTAGCAAAATTGGGCACCTGGAGTACGGGTGCTGTACACATGGCAGTCTTGAGGGCATCAAAAGCTTTCTGACAGGTGTCAGTCCAGTTCATAATCTTTGGCTGCTTCTTGGAAGTCAGCTCAGTCAAGGCTGCAACAATGTTGCCATACCCCTTGACAAACCTCCTGTAGTAACCCGTGAGTCCTAAGAAGGCCCTCACCTGGGTCTGGGTCCTTGGGGGCTCCCAAGCAAGGATGGTTTCAATCTTGGGCTGCAGAGGTGCCACCTGGCCACTCCCCACCTGGTGTCCCAAGTACACCACAGAACCCTGCCCAATCTGGCACTTACTGGCCTTGATTGTGAGGCCTGCTCTGCGCAGCACCATCAACCCTTCCCAGAGGTGGTGCAAGTGGTCCTCCCATGAGGAACTATACACTGCAATGTCATCCAGGTAGGCGGCACTGAAATCCTCCAGCCCAGCCAAAACCTGGTTGACCAACCTCTGAAAGGTGGCAGGGGCATTCTTCACCCCAAAGGACATCACACGGAACTGTTAGTGCCCATCTGGTGTGGAGAATGCTGACCTCTCCTTTTCCCCATCAGTCAAGGCGATCTGCCAGTACCCAGCCGTTAGATCAAACGTGCTGAGGTACCGGGCAGCCCCTAACCGATCTATGAGCTCATCAGCTCTGGGGATGGGGTGTGCGTCGATCCTCGTGACCGAATTGAGACCTCGGTAGTCCACACAGAACCTAAGTCTGGAGTGTCACCAGGTGCTGCAGCTTTTGGTACCAAGACCACGGGACTGGACCAGGGGCTGCTAGAGGACTCAATCACCCCTAGGGCAAACATTTTGGAGACCTCCTCTGACCAGGGTGAAATTCGACCAGAGTGGCATTCTGGTCGTGCCAACGTTTCATCTCCTCCTGGCTGGCTTCCAGATTTGCCTCAGCAATTTTTCTGAAACGCCGAGTCTGGTTCCTGAAGGGCAATATGTAGCTAAATACATCTTGGGGTTGGTTTCCTGGGAGATTGCTCCCAGCCTTCCTTGACCAGACTCAGAGGCCCTCTTACCGGATGGCCATAGCGCAGTTCAAAGGGACTGAACCCTAAGGACTTCTGTGGAACCTCACGGTATGCAAACAACAGGCATGGCAAGAGGACGTCCCACATATGCCTCAGGGGCTCTTCTAGGCCCATGATCATGCCCTTCAAGGTCCGGTTGAACCTTTCAACCAGACCGTTACCTTGGGGGTGGTAAGGAGTGGTGAACTTGTAAGTTACCCCACACTCCTTCCACAGAGACTTCATATACTGGGAGATGAAGTTGGTCCCCCTGTCACTCACCACCTCTCTGGCGAACCCCACACGGGAGAAGATCCCCATCAGTGCACGTGGGATGGCTTCAGGGTACCGGGTGGCATGGTCCACCAAGACCAGGATGTACCTGTTGCCCATGGCTGTCTTGGGGTCCAGAGGCCCCACAATGTCAATGCCCACTCGCTCGAATGGGGCCAATAAAAGTGGGTGACCAGCCTCTCAAAGGTCTTGGTCTGCCCCAGATGTCCTACCAATGGAATGTCATGAGCCAACCCCAGTAGGAAGGTTCTGAAGCACTCAGGTACCACCAGCACACGGGCTGACCAGCCTTAGGCTCGCTATACAGGAGACTTTTCTCCCAATAAATCAGATGTGAACCAGACATGTCACCTGCTGCCTGGGCTGCAGCCTGTCGCCGCATACCCTCAAGAGAAGGGCAAACTCCTTGCTGCTCACAAAACTCCTCCCTGGTGGGCCCTCCTTCCTGCTGCCAATGGGTCAGCTCAGGCAGGTCCCCCAGGTTGGCACTCTGCTCCCCGGTAGGCTACAGGGCATCCCCCTCAGGGTCTGCTCCCTACAGGGCCGTGGGAACCAAGGGGGACGGCTTCCCGCGCCCCCTGCCCCTTCTCTCTAAGGCAGGGACCTGGGCCATACTCTCAGGCTCCAGGTCTTTCTCAACACCCTCCTTGGCTTCCATGGACCGAGTGGTGGCACACGCCCACTCAGGCAGACCCAACATTTCCAAGTGAGATTTCCTCTCCACCGTAGCCCATGGGGAGTTCTCTAAATCATTGCCCAACAGACAGTCTACAGGCATGGCGGGCCTCACAGCCACCTGAAGAGTTCCTGAGACCCCCCCCCCCCACTCAAAGGGAACCTGAGCCACCTCACATTGGCTCTCTGAGTTGTCTGTGGACACTACTGGGTAGAATGCATGGACAACAACCTGCTCTTTGGACACCAACCGGGAGCTGACAGCAGTTACACTGGCTCCTGTGTCCCTTAGAGCCTCCACTCTATGGCCATTGATGGTCACCCACTGCCTGTACTTTTTAGTGTTATCAGGCAGTGCAGGCTTAGGGACCATCTCAAAGTCTCCTAATGAGACAAGGGTCAATTCTACGGGATCCCACCCACCTTGGGCATCCATCTCCTCCCCTCCCAGGGCTACACTAGCAAGCTGGCGGAGTGGTGCACGGGTTGGTGCAGGAGCATCCCTTTGGGGACACTGTGGATCAAAGTACCTGTGGCCCACCTGACCACATTTAAAACAAGTAAGGGATCCCCTCTGAACAGGCCTACCTCTTGGGGGCACTGGCTTCTTATCTTGGGGAGGCTGGGACACCACTGCTTGGTTCCCTTGGGAATTACTTTGGGGTCCTCTGTGGAACTCCCTTGGTTTACCCCTGTTCCCCCCACTTCTCTTCTGGGGACCCTGCCCACCTTTGGCGAAGTCTCCCACTGGACCCTTGCGAGCCCGGGTGCTCACCCAGCGGTCCGCCTCCTCAGCAAGCTTCCTAGGATTAGTTAGCTTGCAATCGATCAGATGCTGGCGTAGCTCAGGAAAACAATTACTAGATAAATGCTCCCATGCAATCAAATCATACAGTTGCTCAAAAGTTTCTATTTTGCTACCTTTTACCCAGCGCTCAATTGCTCTGCAAAACAAAAAGACACATATTCAACCCACGTGGTACACTCTAGCTTCTTGCAAGTTCTAAATCTCTGCCTGTACATTTCAGGGGTCAAACCATAGCGGGTAATCAAAGCTTCCTTCATGTGGGCATAAACTATCCTACTATCACTCCCCTCACTCACAAAGCGTCCCCACAACCCCCTCCCCAATCCTTCTCAGGGACCCAGTGCGACACCATAGCTAATTCATAAGCGGCAAACCATTGCCCAATAACTTCACTTTTATGGAAATCCTTAATAACCTCTTTAGGTATATACAATCTACCCTCAGTATGCACTACTGGTATGCTGCCACCAGAGGGGGAGATCTCTATACTCTTTGCTTTAATCTCCAACTCCCTCAAAATTCTCTCATGTTCAAGTTTCACTTTCATCATCTCAAATTCTAACTTCTTATTCTCTAGGTCCCTCTGACCATCCAATTTAAGCTTAGCCATCTCCATATTATGCCGCCTATCTCTCTCTCTGTCCTCCATCTCTTCTGGAGTCAGACCCCTTGAGGACACAGTAGTGCCCGGGCTGGAAACAGCTTTATCTCCCACCAAATCTACCACTTCATCCTGCTGCTCTCCTGCATTCTCTTCCCCCTCCACAGGCTCTTCCATATTCCTAGGGGCATCCCTGGCTTCTAACCAGGCCTTCAGCGCCTTATAAAACTCTTCCCTTCTAGTGAGACCTGTGATAGGGACTGTGAAGCGTTTGCAAAAATATTTGAGCTGCTTGGCATTGTAGGTTTCTAATTTCTCTTCTTCCCAGGAGAGATCCTCAGAGGCATTGGATCTGGGCTTGCCCATTGTAGCAATAACTGGCAATAACAATCAAAAATAGAATCAAAGCCTTAAAAAAAAGTATGTGGTTATGTTATGGTCTGTACTCACTAGTAGTGTACACTATAATTACTGTAGGCGATCATAAATGCAACTCCAGATCCCACCACTGTCACCAATGTTAGAAATGGGGGTCTCTAGTTGGCAATGGCTGGCCACTGTCCAAGTAGGGACCCTTCTTCCTAAGTCAGGGTAAGCAGACTACACCCTTTGATAACCCCTGCTCAACCCTGTGGTAACGTAGCACGAGCAGCTAGGCTTATCTCAGAGGCAGTGTGTGAAGCATTTACGACCATACACAGTAACACAGTGAAGAACACTACAAAGGGACACCACTTGAGTAGTTATAAAAATAAGTATCTTTATATATAGACTTAACACAAGACCAATAACAGTAAAAATCCACAATACTAGAAAAATAGAGTTACTCTTAAAATGCTGCAAAAATAGTTCAAGGTGTGCAAAGAGGAGTTCAGTTCAAGGCAGTGGTCTCTGCGACCCTTTTACTCACCAGATACCTGGATTCTGTAGCAAAGCAACAAAAATGTCGCTAAGGAGTTGTGGCAATGATTTTCCTCACGCTAACCAGCGATGCGTTGAATCCTTGCCGCAAGGGAGGATGATGCACTGATTTGTGTGCAGGAAAAAGCGACAAACTTCTGCACGCTAAGCCGGCGATGCGATAAAATCCTTGCCGCGAAGGGAGGATGACGCGCCGAGCCTGTTGCGTGTGCGATCTTGTTGTGATGAAAGAAAATGGCGCCCCGCGAGGGAGCGACAATCCTGGTGCGATGCGATGAAAATGGCGAACGCTCGTCGTCCGCTCTGCCATGCCGTGAAGCGATTAACTCGATACGATGATCTTTGGTTAGCGAGCGCTTTCAGGCCCGCAAACATGCAATGCGATAATCTTCGGGTTAGCGAGCATTTGACAGCCCACTGACAGGTGATGCGATGATCTCCGGTAGCGAGCACTCTGCAGCAGCAGTGCGACGATTTTCCTTACGCTCTTCAGCTGCAGCGGCTCGCTAACGGGCGTTAGCGACGATTTTCAGCACTCTCTTCTCCACAGTAGAACTAGAGGCCCTGAAACTCACAGGAGCCTCACCAGCAGATAGAAATCCTCGCTGGGAGGAAACAGGAGGCTGGTGGTGGAGTCTGGTGTGCCTGAGACTCCTGTAGGAGGCTAGCTCTCTTCTAGCCCCTGGGTGATTGCTGTAGCAAAAAACAAAAGTTCCCTCAAAGTCCTTTTCCTCTTCTTCCAAGTCCAGTAGTAACCACTGCAGGACAGTCCAAGAAACAGCACACAAGCACAAGGACAGTCCTTCTCCTGCAGATTCCTTCAGTTACACGGACAGAGGTTCTTCTTGTTGTCCAGGACCAATACAAATTGTAGGGGTTTCAGCACAGATATTTATACCCCAAAAGTCTTTGTTCTAAAGAGTCACAAGTCACTGAACCTAGCCAGAACCAGTTCTGCCCAGCCCTGGAGCACTTTGTTTACCAGGCTGCATCCTTCCTTTCAGAAAGAGGGGGTCTGCCATCAGACGCACAGTGGGAGGGGGAGCCAGCATTCACCTTGCCAGGCACAGCCCTATTCAGGTCTAGGAGCTACCCCTCCCTATACTCCAATGCATATCTCTCTAGTCAACCCAGGTCTGACTCAGCCTGCCCTGTCCCTCCAAAACCAGACAGCCAATACACATAACAGCAGAGCACACTGGAAGGCTTAGGAAAATACCTACTTTCTAAAAGTGGTATTTTCAAACACAGAATATAAAAATAAACTTCACTAAAAGATGTATTTTAATATTCTGAGCTCAGGCATCTTAAATTCGTTTTTCTACCATGTTCTGTGGGTCAGTTAGGACTATAGAATGTAATAGCCAAACGACCCATTCTAGCCTATGGAGAACACGTAGCCTTACAGTAGTGAAAAACGAAATTGGGTGTCATTCACTACCAGGACATGCTACGCACATCAGAGCATGTCCTACCTTACACATACAATGCACCCTACCATATGGATGGCTTACATGATGCCAAGGGAAGGTTCAGGGGCTGGGAAGTGGGTGCACTTCACAGCCAAGATGGCAGTTCTAGACTGCACACAGACACTGCAGTGGCAGGTCTGAGACACACTTTACAAGCTGCATCTGTGGGTGGCGCAAACCAGCGCTGCAGGCTCACCAGCAGCATTTGGTTTACCAGCCCTGGGCACACACAGGCCACGTCAGTAGGGACTAACAGGTGAACCAAATAAGCCAATCATGGATGTACCAATTCACATGTCATCTTTACACAGGGAGCATTCGTGCTGTAGCACCGAATGGCAGTGGCACAGCGCCCAGAGCATCTATTACCAGCAAAAACAGAGGAGACAACAGCAAAAAATGGAAGGGAGACCCACGCCAATGGTGCCAGGTCTAACACAAACCATCATGGAACGGGTAGCTCTGATTTGCAATGGCAAGGCTTCCGTATCTTATACTAAAGGAAAGGGAGGGACTAGCTCTATGACCACTTCTCTGGGAGGGTCAGGGGAGTGGGTGGTTACACCCATTTCCCTTTGTCCAGTTTCGCACCAGAGCAGGGGCAGGTAGCCCCTGAACCGGTTTGAGCTGGCATATGCACAGAGGAGCCTACTGCTCCCCAGTGCAGGACTTCAAAGCACTCTAAGAGTGCACCCACCCAGCCCCAATTCACTAAATCCTGTCTGGAAGGTAGTGACCCCTCCCTGTGACAGGATGCCTATTGTTGGGCCTCCTCCACTGCGAGTTTCGGTCAGCAGCAGGAGGGCAGCCCAGTGTCTGTGCTGGTGGCATCCATTTTGTGATGCCAGGGCTCTTTCAGATTTCTACCGTGTTTCCACAGTAGGTACATGTCGTCCCCACTAGAAGGGTGGGATCATACTCCCACACCAGTTACTGGTGTGGGGGTATGATTCCAAGTTGCTTGACACCAAACATGACATGTTTTGATGCAGTCATTCCAAAGATATATGAACAAAAATGGGTGTGGCTCCAGTCAGCAAGGCTGAGCCTATGAACAGAAGGAACTAACGAAAGTGCCAATGCTAACAACAAGTGTAGAGATTTAGCCGTAGAAGAAGGAAAAAACGACTACGGACATACTACTGAATAGTATTTTATTTGAAAAATATCAATTTTTTGCAATAATTAAATTTAATAGGAAGAGTGTACTTTGAACACACATACGTAATGAAGACAAATATACATTAAAACAAACAATAAAAGGAACAACACATAAATGAAAAAGAGCAATATCAACTAACCTAGTGGCAGAGATTAGTATTTATCATTATTCAATCATACACCATTCCTCAATCACACACCCACAACTCATGCAAACAAACCAACTACCATTTGGTTATAATTTTAAGCACAGAAAAGGTCTCCATCAAACAAAAATTAGAAGTTATCCGCTACACAGGGTGAAATATGCACCTATACAAATTTGTTACATTGAACATAATTTTACGGAAAGTTAAGACACAAAAAGCGGACTTGAAATACAAGTGACTGGAGACCCAAAAGAGAGGTCTACGCGTTTCGAACCCCGTTAGGTTAAAGATGGGGTTCTCATCAGGACCAAGGTGCTATAAGAGAAGAAACAGAGAAGCAAGAATGAGTGAATCATACAGTGCACGAGCACCGAGAAACCCCAAAAGGCCGGAGCTCTACGTGTCGACTTACCCGACAAGTAGTGGAAGGTTGGTTTCCAAACAAATTTAATCAGAAGAGAACAAACTGGAAAAGAAAAGAAACAAGGGGGCAAGCCAGATTAGAGGGCTGAAGTAGTCTTACCAATAATGGAACAAAAAGACCACAAACGGGCTAAACATAGTTGTAGGGCGCGACCCCTACCTTGTAATGAAGTGTAGCCGAGGGAGTGGCAAGATGATCAAGTCGCATAGACTGGAGTGTTGACGTGAATCGACGCAGATTCCCATGGGACACAGGATCTAATGACAACGAATGAATGGCAGTGATAAGTCACGGGCCAAGGGCGGGAGGGAAACCCATTATCTCGGTACACTTTAACAAGCATGTATTACGGCCGGGACATACCTGGGTTGGAAAAGAATAATTCAACAGTTGGTGTGAGCCAGACCAACGGGCAAATGTCAGCGTTGTCTTTCGTGAGTCCAAGAGCGACGAAACTGGAATTAAAAACACGTACCGCTGTTAGTCCACATGATAGGGGGTGGGCAGTTGTCATTCCAAAGATAGCATTTACCGCTAGGTTATAATGCACTTAAGAGTATATGGTTTAATCGCATCCACAAACAGCCACAGAGAATAGACTCTGCCAGCTGCAGAGGGGCCCTGCTCATGCAGAGGCACCCCCTCACATTGTAAACCAAGCACCCTGCCCTCAGGATTGATAGGACAAAAGTCAGTAGAAAGCAGCCTCCTTGTCAAGAATTTACAACAGTCAATACACCTTTCACACTAGCGGGTTTAAAATGAACAGCATAGATATAATCAAAACAATTGAGAGAAAAATTATGACATAAACATTTATTCACAAATTCATTAAAAATTCGATACACAGTTAAAACCACAAATTCTGTGGATGGGAATTCAGTATTGTTATAAAGCTAATTAAGGAGCAATTACAATATCATACCTCAGTAGAAAATACCCACAATAACAATTTATCAACACCATAAGACATACAATTAGGGACAGTCTAAAAAGGACAATAAGTCCTATTCACAGAGAGAAATCACCAAATCAATGATATATCAATTGTGACCGCAGTTAATATTGCTTTAAGTAATGTGTGTCACAAAAACTGTAATCCAAGATTTTATGTGGTTTCCTCTTTGAGAGCATCGACGCGTTTCGGTGGGCACTGATTCCTTGCCAACACCTTCATCAGGAAATTTAAAATAGAGTCCCAATAACAATCATGTAAAAAACGAACAATCTGAAAAAAACATATATGACAAAATTTTAATTATTTACACATTTAATTTATTCTCTCAATTTCTGATCAATCCTACTGTTCAAAAAAAGATATCCACCCGTTTCAAGCAAGTAATACAAATGTACCAATCATTTATAGCATTCAGACAGACATGATCTTATTGTTTTGTTATTGTTAGTTCACTTAATGTTACTACGGACGGATCTGCCCCGTTAGTAAATGCACCCATGGTGGTGCTAACAGCCAGATAAACATTATCGTCTTGGCTTCATAGTTGTCTACAATCTACATTCAGATTTATTATTGCTACCATTTCATTTGAAATGCATGTCTATATTGTACTCAGTCTTACGGGGAATCAATCACCCTATCACTCGCGATCAACATAGAAACCATACTTTTAAATAGTAGTCATGATTAAACAACTCACAATAATTTTTAGAGAGCTGTATCCATACGTGTGCTGCCAAAAATTCTTTTCATTATCTTTTGACAGTGACACAAGGTAAACCTTTCCACTGGATATATAGACACCTATTAAAATAAAACATTATCATATTCAGAAGTTTTATCATGAAATAACACTACGATATATGGCGAAGCTACTCAGAAGTCCATATACCTCGTTAATATCCACTTCGAGTCTAAAAAGACCTCAGGGCAGTTTTTTATATCTGTTTTGCATTCGCTTCAGGTTAAAGAAACCTCAGACCGTGTTCACTCTGTTGGTGAATGTTTTCCACGTCAGCCGACAGGCATCTAAAAACGAGTAAATGACGAGTTTTGTCATGGCAGTATCCTGCGTGTAACTGACGAACATTGAGATAGACATTACTCTATTTTAAAGGACCACTGTTAACTAACGGTCCATAAACTAATTCAATCTATTACTTATTTTGCCACAGTATTTAGTCTGCTCAAAAACATTCTCGTTCATATTTTAAAACTCAAGCCCCTACCCTCGGTATCTGCCAATTTCTCACAGAGTTAAAGAACAGTACCTTACCTAGATGGCTCTTCACTTTAAAGTTCTATTTTATCCATCACATCTGAATGAACTTTTGTTCACAAGGCCACGATACGGTGCAAAATAGAGCACTACAAGGGAAAAGAAGAAGAACAATTCTTCTTTAGAAAAATTACAGCCTTCGTATCCTAATGATGCTGTGTTTACGCCCAACAATCGCCAATGCGACCTACCTCCAAACGGCTTGTCGTGGTGCACACGAAAAGGTCTTCTGCGTGGATCTCAGCTTACCCAAACTTAACTGATGTGGTGGTATATATACGGAAGTCCACCTCATCTCGCCAATGGGGAGTGATAACATCACTTCCGGGGCAGGTAGGACTTAAAGTCACAGCTATGTAAGCTTGTGCACAAAGGGCCGCCATCTTGAAAGAGTTATCAAACGCAAATGAGTACATTCAAAGTGCAAACATAAGTATGTTTTTTTACGGTTTCCTATCTCATCATTTAGCGAGCTGCCATCTAGATAGAAACATTTTGGGTTATAATTATTGACAGTCCGAATTGCTGGGGTCTTATTAGGGCTTTAAATAGACACTCCATAAGCTCACGTAAAAAGGACCGCCATCTTGGAAGAGGTATCAAAGGATTAGGGCATATACAGATTATAGACATCGAAGAATTTCTTATCGATATCACGGCAGATCATCCCTCACGGTTTGCCAAATTTTGCGAACTTACATCTAAAAGAAAACAATTTGGATAGATATTATTGCCAACGTTCTCTACGTATTAAAAAATACTATAACCATACTTGGACTACAACCATCATCTGCGCAGCTGCCCATCAATCTATTTGACATGGTAATTCGACATATACCCAAACCAAAAATGTGTGTGTAAGGAACTGGCGGGACCCTATCAGGCCATCAGCAGATGTTCCCACTCTTCTCTGCAGTTCAATCCTTTTTGTACCGTATTAAGATGGGAAATGTACCACTGTTCATGCATTTTGCGTTTGTTAGTGATATTCCCCCCTCTCCTGTCTATTTTGACCTTCTCCAGGACAAACCATCGAAAGTCATTTCCCCCATGTCCTTGCTCCAGGAAATGTGGCACCAAAGGCGCCGTCAGTTTTTTGGTGTTAATGGCTGATCGATGCTCTTGTAGCCTTACCCTTAGTTCTCTGCTCGTTTCACCCACATATCCAAGCCCACAAGGGCATTGAAGGAAGTAGACCACATTTTTGCTCCTACAATTATTCAAGGTCTTTGCTTTAATTATGCGTCCATTATATTTAATCTCTTTTGTGGACAGACATTGGGGGCAGATGTTGCATGTTCCACATCTGTAGTTACCAGTAGCTTGATCATTTGCGATAGTTCTTTGATTTTCAGTACTTTCTTCACGGTAAGTATGCACTAAGATATCCCGCAGGTTGTTGTTTTTCTTAAATGCATACAAAGGTCTCTCCAATTTAACCTCTTCTTCATGATTCAGAATATGCCAGTTCCTATTTATTATATTTTTGATTTGATTACTCATATTGCAGAATTTACTTACAAAAACCACTTTGCTTGGTTGTTCTTTCCTTGTTACGGGTTTGTTAACCAAGGACTCTCGGTCATAGAACCTAGCCCGTTTGAGGGAATGGGTCAAAAGTTTTTTTGGGTACCCTCTGTCACTAAATTTTCGTTTCAGCTCATCCGCGTGTTTGTAAAAATCTTGTATATCTGAGCAGTTCCTCCGAAGACGGAGGAACTGGCTGAAAGGGATACTATCCCTCTGGGATTTGGGGTGAAAGCTTGAGAAGTGGAGGAGGGTGTTCTTAGCCATCGGTTTAGTGAACAACTCCACTTCCAAGACTCCATTAGTATCTTTAATAGTGATATCCAAAAAATCAACTTTGGTTTTACTAAAATGAGATGTGAATCTCAAATTAGGATCTCCCAAGTTTAACCATTCCAAAAATAGTTCCAATTCTTCCATGGTACCTTCCCATATGAAAAAAATGTCATCAATGTAGCGGTACCAGCCCGCTACATTCTCGAAAAATGGGGCCACCTCATTGTAAATATGTTTCGTTTCAAAATGGCCAACATATAAACAGGCCAGACTAGGCGCACAGGTAGCACCCATGCTGGTCCCTTTTAGCTGTTTAAAGTACTCATCCTTGAAGAGAAAGACGTTATTCTTCAAGATCAGGCTGACACAGCTGACAATGAAGTCAGCATTGGCTCCCCCTAAGTCACGGTCAACGAGAATCTCACGGATGACATTGACTGTATCATCCTGAGGGATATTTGTGTAAAGAGACTCAATGTCCAAGGTGACAAGACATTGAGTCTCCCCACAGAATGATTTCCCCTCAACGAGAGAGATCATGTGCGCAGAGTCTCTCACGTAAGAGCGTAGGCCACAGACAATGGGGCGCAGAAAGTGATCCACATATTTGCTCACTGGCTCCAAAAGAGAACCAATACTGCTAACTATTGGTCTCATGGGTGGATTGGTACCATTCTTATGGATTTTTGGAAGACCATATATAGCAGGGGTCCTAGGTTCCACATTGTTAAGAAATTTAAATTCCTCCTCACAGATCCAAGATTTTTCTTTGGCTTCTAGAAGTAAAGATAGACATTCTCTTGATATAGCAGATAACTGCCTCTCATTTGTGCGTACATAATGATCCTTGATGTTCAACATTTCAAGCATCTTGTGTTCATAGTCAATGGTATTGAATACCACCACCCCACCACCCTTATCAGCGGGTTTGATGGTAATATTTTTATCAGCTTTTAGGGAATTAAGGGCTTGTCTTTCTGCTCTATTAATATTATTCTGTCCCATAAATCTATCGGATTTATTTACAATATTGTGTATATCACTCTCTACCACCCTCTCAAAAATTTCAATATTTTTACCAACCATGGCAAGGCTGGGGGTGAATTGTGACTTGGGTTTCAAACCAGAATGATTAATACGTTCAAGAGTATCCCTATTTTCAAAAAATCTCCTCAGCCTTACTTTTCTGAAAAAAGCACGCAAGTCTTTTTCTAACTGAAATTTATCAATGGAGACTGATGGGACAAAACTAAACCCTTTACTAAGGATGCTTATTTCTATTTCATTCAGAGATTTATTCGATAGATTTACGACTGGTGCTCTGTCTGTCGCCAATACCGCTGGCTCCTGGTACGCATGTACTCCTGTTGTTGCGGAGGGCCCCTGTTCATCTGGCCTCTCCCTGAATTCCCGTTGAACCGTGACCCTCTCCTCGGACGCGAGTCTAAAAAAGGCACATAGTCTCTATTGTTGCCCCTATTCATGGGTTCGTCTCTAGGTATACTCTCATCTTCACTGCTTGAACCAGAGGTGTCGGAAAAGGTAACCTGTTTTCTTCCACCTCTGTTATATATTTGTCTATTAGGAGGTTTTTCCCAGGTCATCTCATTCCTTTGTTGAAAATAATTCTCCTTAAGGAAGGGATAGATCTTTTCCTGAGAAAATCGTTCCATGTCCTTTCTTAGTTTATTCGTTTTTTTGTTCAACAGATAGTCTCTATATCCCTCCACATCTCTATTTATATCTTCTAGTTTTTTCTTCGCTTCCTCTAAAGCAGAGCAATTGTTAAGCTCTAATTCCAATTTGTCAATAGCTTCTTTTTCAATTATAATAAGTTCCTGGGCCGTCTCTATTATCAGAAGCATCCAGTCTCTACTGCATCTATTTGAGATCATAGCCCATGTTTCCAAGAATTTTCTATTTTCAATAAACAGACCAGGTTCATTTCGGACCTGTAACCCAATCGGGATTGTGCCTGTTTTAACATATTCAATAAGAAATTCGGCATGGGCTTCAGTGCGTATTAGTTTCTTTTTCAAATTCAGCAACTTACCCCAGTTTTCACCTTTGCCTGATATTAGGGTGATTTTATTTCCATTTTTTGTATTGATGATTCTATTTAATTGGTCATCACTAAAACCAAAAGTTCTAAAGTGGTCCATACGTAGGCAGAAAAGCTCAAACTTAGGACTCAAAGAGATACAGAAGAATATAACAGAGAAAGCTCTCCAGCATCAAAAGCTGTACAATATTTTAGAAAAATTGAGAGGGACCCCAAAGACAAAGGAGAGGGGTACCAGATATGACAAAAGTCAGTAGAAAGCAGCCTCCTTGTCAAGAATTTACAACAGTCAATACACCTTTCACACTAGCGGGTTTAAAATGAACAGCATAGATATAATCAAAACAATTGAGAGAAAAATTATGACATAAACATTTATTCACAAATTCATTAAAAATTCGATACACAGTTAAAACCACAAATTCTGTGGATGGGAATTCAGTATTGTTATAAAGCTAATTAAGGAGCAATTACAATATCATACCTCAGTAGAAAATACCCACAATAACAATTTATCAACACCATAAGACATACAATTAGGGACAGTCTAAAAAGGACAATAAGTCCTATTCACAGAGAGAAATCACCAAATCAATGATATATCAATTGTGACCGCAGTTAATATTGCTTTAAGTAATGTGTGTCACAAAAACTGTAATCCAAGATTTTATGTGGTTTCCTCTTTGAGAGCATCGACGCGTTTCGGTGGGCACTGATTCCTTGCCAACACCTTCATCAGGAAATTTAAAATAGAGTCCCAATAACAATCATGTAAAAAACGAACAATCTGAAAAAAACATATATGACAAAATTTTAATTATTTACACATTTAATTTATTCTCTCAATTTCTGATCAATCCTACTGTTCAAAAAAAGATATCCACCCGTTTCAAGCAAGTAATACAAATGTACCAATCATTTATAGCATTCAGACAGACATGATCTTATTGTTTTGTTATTGTTAGTTCACTTAATGTTACTACGGACGGATCTGCCCCGTTAGTAAATGCACCCATGGTGGTGCTAACAGCCAGATAAACATTATCGTCTTGGCTTCATAGTTGTCTACAATCTACATTCAGATTTATTATTGCTACCATTTCATTTGAAATGCATGTCTATATTGTACTCAGTCTTACGGGGAATCAATCACCCTATCACTCGCGATCAACATAGAAACCATACTTTTAAATAGTAGTCATGATTAAACAACTCACAATAATTTTTAGAGAGCTGTATCCATACGTGTGCTGCCAAAAATTCTTTTCATTATCTTTTGACAGTGACACAAGGTAAACCTTTCCACTGGATATATAGACACCTATTAAAATAAAACATTATCATATTCAGAAGTTTTATCATGAAATAACACTACGATATATGGCGAAGCTACTCAGAAGTCCATATACCTCGTTAATATCCACTTCGAGTCTAAAAAGACCTCAGGGCAGTTTTTTATATCTGTTTTGCATTCGCTTCAGGTTAAAGAAACCTCAGACCGTGTTCACTCTGTTGGTGAATGTTTTCCACGTCAGCCGACAGGCATCTAAAAACGAGTAAATGACGAGTTTTGTCATGGCAGTATCCTGCGTGTAACTGACGAACATTGAGATAGACATTACTCTATTTTAAAGGACCACTGTTAACTAACGGTCCATAAACTAATTCAATCTATTACTTATTTTGCCACAGTATTTAGTCTGCTCAAAAACATTCTCGTTCATATTTTAAAACTCAAGCCCCTACCCTCGGTATCTGCCAATTTCTCACAGAGTTAAAGAACAGTACCTTACCTAGATGGCTCTTCACTTTAAAGTTCTATTTTATCCATCACATCTGAATGAACTTTTGTTCACAAGGCCACGATACGGTGCAAAATAGAGCACTACAAGGGAAAAGAAGAAGAACAATTCTTCTTTAGAAAAATTACAGCCCTCGTATCCTAATGATGCTGTGTTTACGCCCAACAATCGCCAATGCGACCTACCTCCAAACGGCTTGTCGTGGTGCACACGAAAAGGTCTTCTGCGTGGATCTCAGCTTACCCAAACTTAACTGATGTGGTGGTATATATACGGAAGTCCACCTCATCTCGCCAATGGGGAGTGATAACATCACTTCCGGGGCAGGTAGGACTTAAAGTCACAGCTATGTAAGCTTGTGCACAAAGGGCCGCCATCTTGAAAGAGTTATCAAACGCAAATGAGTACATTCAAAGTGCAAACATAAGTATGTTTTTTTACGGTTTCCTATCTCATCATTTAGCGAGCTGCCATCTAGATAGAAAACATTTTGGGTTATAATTATTGACAGTCCGAATTGCTGGGGTCTTATTAGGGCTTTAAATAGACACTCCATAAGCTCACGTAAAAAGGACCGCCATCTTGGAAGAGGTATCAAAGGATTAGGGCATATACAGATTATAGACATCGAAGAATTTCTTATCGATATCACGGCAGATCATCCCTCACGGTTTGCCAAATTTTGCGAACTTACATCTAAAAGAAAACAATTTGGATAGATATTATTGCCAACGTTCTCTACGTATTAAAAAATACTATAACCATACTTGGACTACAACCATCATCTGCGCAGCTGCCCATCAATCTATTTGACATGGTAATTCGACATATACCCAAACCTACACACAAACCAAAAATGTGTGTGTAAGGAACTGGCGGGACCCTATCAGACCATCAGCAGATGTTCCCACTCTTCTCTGCAGTTCAATCCTTTTTGTACCGTATTAAGATGGGAAATGTACCACTGTTCACGCATTTTGCGTTTGTTAGTGATATTCCCCCCTCTCCTGTCTATTTTGACCTTCTCCAGGACAAACCATCGAAAGTCATTTCCCCCATGAGAGAACAGAGAGACTGGGGCCCTGATTAGCAGGGACCCAGCCAGACTATAGCCAGAAACCAGTGTTAACATCAGAAAGAAAGTGGGGGCAACATAAGTGCAGATCCTACTCTCCTACACAACCCCCCCCCAAACGCAGGGACACTAAACTAACCTTGACCAGTTGAGTCTTCGTGTTCTAAGTGGAAATACCTTGAGAGTCCATCTGCATTAGCATGTTGGGTCCCATGTCTATGTTCCACTGTATAGTCCATCCCCTGTAGGAAAATGGACCACCTTAGCAGTTTAGGATTTTCACCTTTCATCTGCTTAAGCCATAGGAGGGGATTGTGGTCAGTCTGAACTATGAAGTGAGTGCCAAACAAGTATGGCCGCAGCTTCTTCAGGGCCCACAACACAGCAAAGGCCTCCCTCTCTATAGCTGACCAACGTTTCTATCTAGGGGTTAGCCTTCTGCTTATAAAAGCTACTGGCTGGTCTTGACCTTCATGATTCAGTTGAGACAGTACAGCTCCCACACCCAGCTCAGAAGCATCTGTTTGGACAATGAACTTTTTTGTGTAGTCTGGACTCTGTAAGATGGGGGCAGTGCAAATGGCCTGCTTTAGGTCATCAAATGCCTTTTGACAGCTAGCTGTCAACTGAACCTTCTTTGGCATTTTCCTTGAGGTAAGATCATTTAAGGGGGTCACTATAGATCCATATCCCTTAACAAACCTCTTATAGTACCCAGTCAGGCCTAAAAAGGCTCTCACCTGTGTCTGGGTGGTTGGAGCTACCCATTCCATGATGGTTTGGATTTTGCTCTGCAAAGGTTGAACCTGGCCTCCGCCTACAAGGTGGCCCAGGTACACAACCTGACTCTGTCCTATCTGGCACTTAGTGGCCTTGATAGTGAGGCCTGCTTTTTGCAGGGCCTCCAAAACATTTCTGCGGTGGACCAGGTGATCCTGCCAGGTGGAACTAAAAACAGCAATATCATCTAGATAAGCTGAACAATAAGTTTCCATACCTGTCAGAACTTTGTTCACCAACATATGAAAAGTGGCAGGTGCATTTTCCAAACCAAAGGGCATCACCAGAAAGTAGTAGTGCCCACCAGGTGTTGAAAATGCTGTTTTGGCCTTGGCATCATCAGCTAACTTGATTTGCCAGTAGCCAGCTGTTAGGTCAAATGTACTCAGATATTTGGCTGAGGCCAAAGTATCAATGAGCTCATCTGCCCTGGGAATTGGATAGGCATCAGTCCTGGTTACTGCATTGAGGCCTCTGTAGTCTACACAAAACCTCACTTCTTTCTTACCACCCTGGGTATGAGGTTTAGGCACAAGGACTACTGGACTAGGCCAAGGGCTACCTGAAGGCTCAATCACACCTAGTTCCAACATTTTCTGACTAGGGGTCAGGCTAAACATATGTCTGAACTTCAGCAGAACTTGTCTGCATTCAGTTTGCTGATGGTCAGTGAGGCTGCTTGCCAAAGCAACACCATCTACTGACCCATCATCAGGGTTCTGTGAGAGCAGGTCAGGGAGAGGGTCACTCTCCTCCTCCTGTTCCTCATCAGTTGCCATGAGCAAGCCCATGTCAGCCCTGTCAACATATGGTTTCAATCTGTTGACATGGAGTATCCTAAGGGGGCTCCTGGGAGTTCCAAGATTCACCAAGTGGGTGACTTCTCCCTTTTGCTCAACAATTGTATGGGGGCCACTCCACTTGTCTTAGAGAGCTGCTGGGGCCACAGGCTCCAACACCCACACTTTCTGTGCTGGCTGGTATACAGTCAGCACAGCCTTTTGGTCATGCCAAGTTTTTTGTAGTTCTTGGCTGGCCTCCAGGTTTTTAGTTGCCTTCTTTATGTATTCAGCCATCCTGGAGCGGAGACCAAGTACATAGTCCATCACATCCTGTTTGGGAGGTTTGAGAGGTAACTCCCAGCCCTCCTTCACCAAACATAATGGACCTCTCACAGGATGCCCAAACAGAAGTTCAAAAGGGCTGTAGCCAACCCCCTTCTGTGGAACCTCTCTGTATGCAAACAGAAGGTAGGGAAGTAAAAGGTCCCATTTTCGCCTAACCTTATCTGGGAGGCCGTTAATCATTCCCTTTAGGGTTTTGTTGAACCTTTCAACTAACCCATTGCATTGTGGGTGATAGGGAGTAGTGAACTTGTAGTTTACACCACACTCCTTCCACATTGCTTTTAGATACCCTGACATGAAGTTGGTGCCTCTGTCAGATATAACCTCCTTAGGGAAACCCACTCTGGAGAAAACTCCAATGAGGGCTCTTGCCACCACAGGGACTGTGGTGGTCCTGAGGGGAATTGCTTCTGGGTACCTGGTGGCATGATCCACTATCACCAGGATAAACCTGTGCCCAGATGCTGTTGGAGGGTCAAGGGGGTCAACAATGTCAATCCCTATCCTTTCAAAGGGTACCCCCACCACAGGTAGTGGTGTCAGGGGGGGCCTTTGTTGTGCCACCTGAGTTGCCACTGGCTTGGCAAGTGACACAAGAGCGACAAAACTCCTTTGTGTCCTCTGACATGTGTGGCCAATGAAAATGTGGAACAAGCCTATCCCAGGTCTTGTTTTGGCCCAAGTGTCCTGCTAAAGGGATGTCATGTGCTAGGGTCAAGAGGAACCCCCTAAACTTCTGAGGTATTACCAACCTCCTGGTGGCTCCAGTGGTAGGATCCCTAGCCTCAGAATATAGGAGTCCCTCATCCCAATAAACTTTATGGGACCGACTAGCACTCCCAGCAGCCTCAGCAACAGCCTGCTTTCTGAGGGGTTCAAGAGAGGGGCAGCACTGTTGCTCCTTACTCAGATCTTCCCTGGAAGGTCCACCTGCCCCCAAGAACTCAACCTGATCAGGCTCAAGTCCCTCTGGGGCAGTTCCTTCTTCAGGATCTGCTTCTCCTCCCTCAGGAGGGGAATCTGAGATCTGAGACAGAGGGGAAGGCACTGCCTTAACCCTACTGCTCCTCCTCTTGGGTAGCATCTGGTCCATACTTTCAGGATCCAGAGCTGGTTCAGTTTGATGCATTTTGGCTTGTGACCTGGTCACAGCAAATACCTCTGCAAGTATGCCCAACATCTCAGCATGAGTCCATAACTCTACTTCAGACCAGGCTGAAGCCTCTAGATCATTGCCCAATAGACATACGACAGGGAGGTCTGCACTGATTACTACCTTCTTGAGGCCAGTAACCCCTCCCCAGGAGAAATTCACAACTGCCAGAGGTCTGCACTGATTACTACCATCTTGAGATGAGTTACCCCTTCCCAGGAGAAATTCACAACTGCCAGACTATGGTTGGTCCTGACATTGCTTGCATTGGTAACCTGGTACATTTCACCCAGGATGATCTGCCCAAGGTCCACAAGATCCTCTGCCACCATGGTGACACTAGCACCTGTGTCCCTGAATGCCAAAGCCTTTTTGCCATTTATTACAGGCTGCTGTTTGTATTTGCCCAGATTACTGGGGCTCACTAGGAAGGACATATCAATGTCTCCATCACAAACCAGCAATGCCTGAGTGGGTACTCTGACTAGGCCAGAGTCCACTTCAGAACCCAGGGCCAACCCTACTACACCCTTATTCTGATTACCACCTCCACCAGTAGCTGCACTAGGGGGAACAGTTGCCTTAGGGGCAGGAGTGGTGGTGGTCTGGTCTTTGGACTTGGTACAATCAGATGTCCAGTGCCCTTTCTGGTATAGAAGTTGCACCAAGGCTTCTTTTGGCCTTTTCCCTTTGTAGACTGTGAATCCTCACCAGATGCAGATTTTTGGGGCCCTTGTGAAGACTTCTGGTCTTTTGACTTATCCCCACCTTTCTCAGAGCCTTTAGGATCCTGCTTCTTAGTATCACCCCCTTGGTTCTGGGTTGTCTGCCTCACCCTGGTTCTGCCTTCTTTCCCAATTCTTGGGGAGAGGTCAGATCAGAGTCCACCAGGTACTGATGCAACAACTGTTTTTGGCAATTATTAAGTGTAGGAGAGTAGGATCTGCACTTATGTTGCCCCCACTTTTTTCTGATGTTAACACTGGTTTCTGGCTATAGTGTGGCTGGGTCCCTGCTAATGAGGGCCTCAGTCTCTCTGTTCTCTCTAAACGACTTGGAGTGCATATTAGATGCACTACTGATTGGATACTGTGGTGCCTTATGAGCCCCTAGTATACGGTACCTTAGGTACCAAGGGCATAGGTACTTTACAGGCCTACCAGGGGCTGAAGTATGTATTATGCCACCCCTGGGAAGCAGACTAAATCTGACACCTCAGGCCTGCTACTGAAGCCTGGGTGAGGTAGTGTTAGCACTCCTCACAGAGGTATAGGTTCCTATATCTCATCATACACAAACATATAAACCTATCAGTCACCCCTAAAGCAGGCCCTATCAATCCTGAGGGCAGGGTGCTTGGTTTACAGTGTGAGGGGGTGCCTTTGCCTGAGCAGGGCCCCTCTGCAGCTGGCAGGGTCTATTCCCTGTGGCTGTTTGTGGATGTGGTTAAACCATATACTCTTAAGTGAATTATAACCTCCCGGTAAATGCTAACTTTGGAATGACTGCATCAAAACATGTGTGTGGTGTCAAACAACTTGGAATAATATCCCCACACCAGTAACTGGTGTGGGAGTATGATCCCACCCTTCTAGAGGGGAAGACATGTACCCACTGTGGAAACACGGTAGAAATCTGAAAGAGCCCTGGCATCACAAAATGGATGCCACCAGCACACACTGGGCTATCCTCCTGCTGCTGACTGAAACTCGCAGTGGAGGAGTCCCAACAATAGGCATCCTGTCACAGGGAGGTGTCACCACCTTCCAGACAGGATTTAGTGTATTTGAGCTGGGTGGGTGCACTCTTAGAGTGCTTTGAAGTCCTGCACTGGTGGAGCAGTAGGCTCCTCTGTGCATATGCCAGCTCAAACCGGTTCAGGGGCTACCAGCCCCTGCTCTGGCGTGAAACTGGACAAAGGAAAGTGGGTGTAACCACCCACCCCCCGACCCTCCTAGAGGAGTGGTCATAGAGCTACTCCCTCCCTTTCCTTTAGTATAAGATAGGGAAACCTTGCCATTGCAAATCAGATATCCCTGGACGACGCTCTACAAGAAGAATCCTGGCCCTTCGACGTTCCACTACCTTTGGAAGACGGAATAATCTCCCTTGGAGTCAAGCAGTGACTCCCCTGCTTGGCAGGCACCAAAATCTTGAATCAATGGTCGCAAACTTTCCCGCTCCCGCCGGAGTCCGAAGTCCCTGTAGCCCGGAAGTGGATTTCCTGACTTTTCGATGATTATTGTGAGTCCCCAGTAGAGCTGAGGCAAGTGGACCCCACGAGTAACGAGGAACAGCAATACACGGGTACCAAGCACTATTGTCGAGTGCAACCCGTTCACGACATTCTACGAACTTGTGCATTGGACCACGTGAGGTCCAAGCCTCAAGCAGGATTGCCCTTGCAAATCAGCGGCCTACCTCATCCCGAGTGACCGTGGGCTCCTGTGAAGCGAATCCTCACGAGGTGTCTTTGCGATCCCTTGCCGGTTGGCTTGTGGGTCCCCTGAAGACTTTCTCATCAAACCAAATGGCTCCCCTGGTTGCTCCAGGCCTGCCCTGACTTACCCTCGCTGGGTGAGTCCCTCAGACCTTGCTGGTCTGCACCGTTGACTTTCTTCGATTTCCACAAGACTTGCTGTTGCCAAGGCTTGTTGGCACCAATCTGGTTGCCGACACCTCAGTAAGCTGCAGACATCAAGGGACACTAGGAATCCAGCTCCTGGTTGTCGTCGACACCTCCTGGACCTCGTGGATGAAGAGTCAAAACACCCTTGATAACATGAAATCACCCGACTTCCGTGGGCATCCATCTTCCTGGCCCCGGGTCACTGGCAAGTGACTGTGAACACTGTCCCTTCTGCTTTCAGGTCTTCTTCATCTTGAATCCAGCCTTGGATTCCACAGGACACTTCTCCAGTCTTCCCAAGCAGCAAAACTTCTTCGGCTTCCATTAGAAAACGACGACGCGACCCGACACCAAAAGCCACCTATGCACCCGGCTTCCCTGGGTGAGGTAACTCGTGCACTCCGGTGCTCCTGTGGGTGTTGGCCTCGAACTACTTACCTTGTAAGTGGCTTGCTTGTAGACTCTCTAGAAGTACACTTAAACTTTAAAAATCCAACCGCGACTTGCTCCTTTGAAATCAATAGGGAACCCGCGGCTGTGTTCTCACCCTGCAAGCGTCTCCCGTGTGTCTTTTACTTACCTGCCTTGGGTGGATTAGTGAAGCCCCAGCGATTCTACAGGCCCTAGGCCTTGTCCCCTTGCAAGTCAACTTTCCTAAACCTCTTTTTTAGTATATGGTCTGGTATGCCCCTAGGGCCCAAGCCATATTTGTGCTTAACTTATTGTGAAACGTTGATATTTGCATATGTTCCTGACTTCTAATCTCATAAAGATATTAGTAGAATGTGTCTAGAAATAAATACATATATATTTGATATATATACCTGTGTGGTGTCCTTTAATTTGGTAATTCAAGAGATTATAAAGTAAAAGAAGCTGCTTTACATTCCTCTGAGACTTAGCCTGAAGGCTGCTCTCCACAGCTACCACTAGGATAGCTTTCTTTAAAAGGTTGTCTTAAACCTATCTACCATAAGAGTTGAATTGGACTGGTGCAAGGTGGCGACTACAACTAGTGACCAGCATATGCCAGGTCAACTTCTCACATTGGTGGGCAGTGTGTGGGATTCCAGCTTGCCATTGTTTTACCAGAAAATCTCTATTTGAAAAACGAACTGAAAACCACTAAAGGTACTCAAGGTACATATAAAGTCAAGCTTAGTATCAATAAGTTCTACTGAACTTTGAACTGTTTGTGAAGGGATAGCACACCCTTGCTACAGCTCAAGCTAGGATCAGTAGGCCACAAACTAGTGTAGGTAGTACAACACTTCACAACACTGGAATGACCTCAAGGGATGGAGCCAGTGGGTCCACCCAGCCTCAGTATAACGACATGACCTTCTTTGACTTGAAGGTCATGTGTGTTGCAAGACACCTGAAGCTAGGACAGAGTCCCTCCACACTAGGCCTGATAGATCTGCTGATTGCAGATGATCTTAGATTAGCTCTATGAGCTAATGGATCTGGATCAGGGGGTGGGTCAGCTATAGTCTCTGGGTCAGATGATGAAAATCAAGATGACCTGGACTCTGTAATTGCAGGGCCAGGCCCACATGGGTTTGAAAAAGACAAAGGAATTCTCCCTAAGAGGACTGCCAGAGTGAAGGAGAGGCCTAGGTCCCTTTCTAGGGACTCTGTCAATATCACTCTGGCAGAGAATCTGTCCATCAGAGGAGCTGATACTTTAATAGAAGAGAGACCTCCACTGAAAGAATGTATAAACTACAGCAGTATGAGGAAGCAAGGTTTGCCCTTAAGGCCAAGCAGTTGGCATTAGATAAAGAAGCCTTTGAGCTTGTGAGAGCTTCTAGAAAAGAGTGGTTAGAACCCCATGGTGGCAGCAACAGTGTCCCTAGAGTCAGAGATTATATTCCAGACCATAGGAACCTGTCCAAGGTTGTTCCTCCCTACCAGAGTGGGGATGATATCCACAAATGGATAACTGCTATGGAGAGGGCCTGTAGAGTCCAACAGGTCCCCCAGAAACAGTGGGCAGCAATCTTGTGGCTCTCCTTTTCAGACAAAGGTAGAGACAAGCTCCTCACTGTTAGAGAAGAGGAATGCTGATGACTATGATGTCCTGAAAAGGGCATTAATAGATGGGTTTGGCTTAACCACTGAGCAGTACAGGTTGAAGTTCAGAGACACCCAGAAAGCAAAGAATCAGGACTGGACAGACTTTGTAGATTGTGCAACCAATGCTCTGGAGGGTTGGCTGGTGGGTAGTAGAGCAACTGATTTTAAGGGATTGTATAATCTTATGATGAGAGAACAGATCCTTAATGTAAGAAGTTGACCTGGCATACGCTGGTCACTAGTTATAGTGGCAACCTTGCACCAGTCCAATTCGACTCTTATGGTAGATAGGTTTAAGACAACCTATCCTAGTGGTAGCTGTGGAGAGCAGCCTTCAGGCTAAGTCTCAGAGGAATGTAAAGCAGCTTGTTTTACCTTATAATCTCTTGAATTACCAATTGAAAGGACACCACACAGGTATATATCAAATATATATGTATTTATTTCTAGACACACTCTACTAATCTCTTTGTGAGATTAGAAGTCAGGAACACATTCAAATATCAACGTTTCACAATAAGTTAAGCACAAATAGATACTATATGGTCTGGTACGCCCCTAGGGCCCCAGCCATATTTGTGGTTAACTTGTTGTGAACTGTTGATTTTTGAATATGTCCTTGACTTCTAATCTAATAAAGAGATTAGTAGAGTGTGTTAGAAATAAATACATATATATTTTATATATATACCTGTGTGGCGTCCTTTCATTTAGTGATTCGATAGATTATAAGGTAAAACAAGCTGCTTTACATTCCTCTAAAGACTTAGCCTGAAGGCTGCTCTCCACAGCTACCACTAGATAGCTTTCTTTAAAAGGTTGTCTTAAACCTATATACCATAGGAGTCGAATTGTAATGGTGCTAGGTGTCCACTTTAACTAGTGAACAGCATATACCAGGCCAACTTCTCACAACCACCATGTCCACCACCACCACCATGTCCACCACCTCGTCCCCCACCACCACTTCCACCACTACATCCACCACCACCATGTCCACCACCAAGGCCACCACCACATCCACCACACCCACGTCCACCATCACCACGTGCACCACCACATCCACCACATCCACCACCACCACGTCCACCACCACCATGTCTACCACATCCACCACCACCACGTCTACCACCACTACGTCCACCACCATGTCCACCTCCACCATGATGTCCACCACCACCACGTCCACCATGTCCACCATCTCCACCACTACCAAATCCACCACCACCACATCCACCTCCACCACCACGTCCACCACCACCATGTCCACCACCACCACGTCCTCCACCACATCCACCACCACCACGTCCACCACCACCATGACCACCACGTCCACCACACTATCCACCACCACACCCACCACCATGTCAACCACCACACCCACCACCACGTCAACCACCACGTCCACCACCACGTCCACCACCATGTTCACCACCATGTTCACCACCACCACGTCCTCCACCACTACGTCCTCCACCACCACCATGTCCAGCACCAGCACATCCACCACCACCACCACGTCCACCACCACAACATCCACCACATCCACCACCACCACCGCGTCCACCACCACCACACCCACCACCACCACGTCCACCACCAAGTCTACCACCAAGTCCACCACCACGTCCACCACCACCACATCCACCACCACCAGGTCCACCACCACCACCATGTCCACCACATCCACCATCACCACATGCACCACCATGTCCACCACATCCACCACCACGTCCACTACCACCATGTCCACCAGCACCATGTCCACCACGTCCACCACCCCCCCACCCCCATGTCCACCACCATGTCCACCACCCCGTTCACCACCACCACCACCACATCCACCTGCATGTCCACAACCACCACCATGACCCCCACAACGCCCACCACCACCACGTCCACCACCTCCACCATGTCCACTGCCATGTCCACCACCACCACGTCCACAACCACCAGCGCATCCACCACCACTACCACATCCACCACTACAATGTCCATCACATCCACCACCACCACGTCCACCTCCACCACCACGCCCACCACCACCATGTCCACCACCACCATGTCCACCAACACCACCACGTCCACCACCGCCACATCCACCACCACCACATCCACCACCACATCCACCACCACCACCACGTCCACCACCACAATATCCACTACCACAATGTCCACCACCATTTCCACCACCACCATGTCCACTACCACCACCACATCCTCCACCACCTCATCCACCACCACCACGTCCACCACCACCACCACGTCTACCACCACCACCATGTCCACCTCGACCACCTTGTCCATCACGTCCACCATGTCCACCACGTCCACCACCACCACATCCACCACCACCATCATGCCCACCACCACCACGACCACCACCACCACGTCCACCACCATGACCACCACCACATCCACCACCACCTCGTCCACCACCACCACATCCACCACCTCGTTCAACACCACCACATCCACCACCACTATATTGTCCACCACCATACCCACTACCACCACGTCCACCACCACCACATCCACCACCATGTCCACCACCACATCCACCACCTTGTCCACCTCGTCCACCACCACCACCACAACCACCACCACGTCCACCACCACCACCACATCCACCACGACCTCCACCACCATGACCTCCTCCACCACATCCACCACCACCAGGTTAACCACCGCATCCACCACCACCATATCCACCACCACTATGTCCACCACCACCATACCCACCACCACATCAACCACCACCTCCACCACCATGTCTACCACCACCTGGTCCAACCGCATGTCCAGAACCACCACCACGTCCACCACCACCACATCCACCACCACCACCACGTCCACCACAACCACCAAATCCACCACCACCACGTCCACCTCCACCACCACGTCCTCCTCCACCACCACCACCATGTCCACCACCACCATGTCCTCCACCACCACCACCACGTCTACCACCACCATAATGTCCACCACCATGCCCACCACCACCATGTCCACCACCATGTCCACCACATCCACCACCATGTCTACCACATCCACCACATCCACCACCATGTCCACCACCACCACCTCGTCCACCACATCCACCATGAACTCTACCACCACAACCTCCACCACCACGTCCAACACCACCATGTCAACCACCACATCCACCACCACCATGTCCACCACCATCAAGGCCACCACCATATCCACCACCACTACATCCACCACCACCATACCCGACCCCCACCACCTCCACCACCACCATGTCTACCACCACCATGTCCTCCATCACCTCGTCCACCAGCATGTCCACAACCCCCACCACATCCACCACCACATCCACCACCACCACCATGTCCACCACCACATCCACCACGTCCACCACCACATCCACCTCCACGTCCACCACCACCATGTCCACCACCATCATGTCCTCCACCACATCCACCACGTGCTCCACCACCACCATAATGTCCACCACCATGCCCACCACCACCACGTCCACCACCATGTCCACCACCACCACATCCACCACCATGTCCACCACCACCACATCAACCACCACATCCACCACCACCATGTCCACCACTGTAGGAGAGTAGGATCTGCACTTATGTTGCCCCCACTTTTTTTCTGATGTTTACACTGGTTTCTAGCTATAGTCTGTCTGGGTCTCTGCTAATCAGGGCCCCAGCCTCTCTGTTCTCACTAAATGACTTGGAGCGCATATTAGATGCACTAGTGATTGGATGCTGTGGTACCTTATGAGCCCCCAGTATAGGGTACCTTAGGTACTTCACAGGCCTACCAGGGGCTGAAGCATGTATTATGCCACCCCTGGGAGGCAGACTAAATCTGACACCACAGGCCTGCTACTGCAGCCTGGGTGAAGTAGTGTTAGCACTCCTCACTGAGGTATAGGTTCCCTATATCTCACCTTACACACACATATAAGCCTATCAGTCACCCCTAAGGCAGGACCTATCAATCCTGAGGGCAGAGTGCTTAGTTTTCCATGTGAGGGGGTGTCTCTGCCTGAGCAGGGCCCCTCTGCAGCCCTCAGAGTCGATTCTCTGTGGCTGTTTGTGGATGCGGTTAAACCATATACTCTTAAGTGCATTATAACCTAGTGTTAAATGCTAACTTTGGGATGGCTGCATCAAAACATGTCGTGTTTGGTGTCAAACACCTAGGAATCATACCCCCGCACCAATAACTGGTGTGGGAGTATGATCCCACCCTTCTAGAGGGATAGACATGTACCTACTGTGGAAACACTGTAGAAATCTGAAAGAGCCTGGCATCACAAAATGAATGCCACCAGCCCAGACACTGGGCTGCCCTCCTGCTGCTGACTGAAACTCGCAGTGGAGGAGGCCCAACAATAGGCATCCTGTCACAGGGAGGTGTCACCACCTTCCAGACAGGATTTAGTGTATTGGGGCTGGGTGGGTGCACTCCTAGAGTGCTTTGAAGTCCTGCACTGGAGGAGCAGTAGGCTCATCTGTGCATATGCCAGCTCAAACCGGTTCAGGGGCTATCAGCCCTTGCTCTGGCGCGAAACTGGACAAAGGGAAGTGGGTGTAACCACCCACTCACCTGACCCTCCCATAGGAATGGTCATAGAGCTAGTCCCTCCCTTTCCTTTAGTATAAGATAGGGAAACCTTGCCATTGCAAACTAGATATCCCTGGACGACGCTCTACAAGAAGAATCCTGGACCTTCGACATCCCATTACCTTTGGAAGACTGAAGAATCTCCCTTGGAGTCAAGGAGTGACTCCCCTGCTTGGCAGGCACCATAACTTTGAATCAATGGTCACAAACTTTCCCGTTCCCGCCGGAATCCAAAGTCCCTGCAGCCCCGGAAGTGGATTTCCTGACTTCTCAACGGCCATTGTGAGTCCCCAGCAAACCTGAAGAGAGTGGACCCCACGAGTGACAAGGAACAGCAATACCCAGGTACCCTACACTATTGTCAAGTGCAACCCCTTCACGACGTTCTACGAGCTTGTGCATTGGACCACGTCTGGTCCAAGCCTTCAGCAGGATTTCCCTTGAAAATCAGAGGCCTACCTCATCCCGAGTGACCGTGGGCTTCTGTGAAGTTAATCCTCATGAGGCGTCTTTGCAATCCCTTCCCGTCTGGCTTGTGGGTCCCCTGATGACTTCTTCATCAAACCAAAGGGCTCCCCTGGTTGCTCCAGGCCAGCCCTGACTTACCTTCACTGGGTGAGTCCCTCAGACCTTGCTGGTCTGCACCGCTGACTTTCTTCACTTTCCATGAGACTTGCTGTTGCCAAGGCTTGTTGGCTCCAATCCGGTTGCCGACACCTCAATAAGCTGCAGACTTTGTGGGACACTCCGAATCCAGCTCCTGGTCATCGTTGACGCCTCCTGGACCTCATGGCTGAAGAGTCAAGATACCCGTGAATCACCTGAAATCACCCGACTTCCGTGGGCATCCATCTTCCTGGCCCTGGGTCACTGGCAAGTGACTGTGAACACTGTCCCTTCTGCTTTCAGGTCTTCATTCTTCTGAATTCAGCCTTGGATTCCACCGGACACTTCTCCAGTCTTCACCAGCAGCAAATCTTCTTCGGCTTCCATTGAAAACGACGCTGCGACCCGACACCAAAAAACACCTATGCACCCGGCTTCCCTGAGTGAGGTAACTCATGCACTCCAGTGCTCCTGTGGGTGTTGGCCCTCGAAGTACTTACCTTGTGAGTGGCTTGCTTGTAGACTCTCCCGAAGTACCCTAAAACTTAAAAAATCCAACCGCGACTTGCTCCATTGAAATCAATAGGGAACCCGCGGCTGTGTTCTCACACTGCACGCGTCTCCCGTGGGTCCTTTACTTACCTGCCTTGGGTGGATTAGTGAGGCCCCAGGGATTATAAAGGCCCTAGGCCTTGTCCCCTTACAAGTCGACATTCCTAAGCCTCTTTTTTAGTATATGGTCTGGTACGCACCTAGGGCCCCAGCCATATAAGTGCTTAATTTGTTGTGAAACATTGATTTGTGCATATGTTCCTGACTTCTAATCTCATAAAGAGATTAGTAGAGTGTGTCTAGAAATAAATACATATATATTTTATATATATACCTGTGTGGTGTCCTTTCATTTGGTAATTCAAGAGATTATAAGGTAGAACAAGCTGCTTTACATTCCTCTGAGACTTAGCCTGAAGGCTGCTCTCCACAGCTACCACTAGGATAGCTTTCTTTAAAAGGTTGTCTTAAACCTATCTACCATAAGAGTCGAATTGGACTGGTGCAAGGTGGCCACTTTAACTAGTGACCAGCATATGCCAGGCCTACTGCTCCCCCAGTGCAGGACTTCAAAGCACTCTAGGAGTGCACCCACCCAGCCCCAATACACTAAATCCTGTCTGGAAAGTGGTTACACCTCCCTGTGAAAGGATGCCTATTGTTGGGCCTCCTCCACTGCGAGTTTCAGTCAGCAGCAGGAGGGCAGCCCAGTGTCTGTGCTGGTGGCATCCATTTTGTGATGCCAGAGCTCTTCAGGATTCTACCGTGTTTCCACAGTGGGTACATGTCTATCCCTCTAGAAGGGTGGGATCATACTCCCACACCAGTTACTGGTGTGGGGGTATGATTCCAAAGCGTTTGACACCAAACACGACATGTTTTGATGCAGCCATCCCAGAGTTAGCATTTACCGCGAGGTTATAATGCACTTAAGAGTATATGGTTTAACCGCATCCACAAACAGCTACGGAGAATAGACTCTGAGAGCAGCAGAGGGGCCCTGCTCAGGCAGAGGCACCCCCTCACATGGAAACCAAGCACCCTGCCCGCAGGATTGATAGGGCCTGCCTTAGGGGTGACTGATAGGTTTTCATGTGTGTGTAAGGTGAGATATAGGGAACCTATACCTCATTGAGGAGTGCTAACACTATCTGACCCAGGCTGCAGTAGCAGGCCGGTGGTGTCAGATTTAGTCTGCTTCCCAGGGGTGGCATAATACATGCTGCAGCCCCTGGTAGGCCTGTGAAGTACCTATGCCCTTGATACCTAAGGTACCATATACTAGGGGCTCATAAGGGACCACAGTATCCAATCACTAGTGCATCTAATATGCACTCCAAGCTGTTTAGAGAGAACAGAGAGGCTGGGGCCCTGATTAGCAGGGACCCAGCCAGACTATAGCCAAAAACCAGTGTAAACATCAGAAAAAAAGTGGGGGCAACATAAGTGCAGATCCTACTCTCCTACAAAAGCCCCTCCCCAAATGCAGGGACACTAAACTAACCTGGACCAGTTGAGTCTTCGTGTTCTAAGTGGAAATACCTTGAGAGTCCACCTGCATTGGCATGTTGGGTCCCAGATCTATGTTACACTGTATAGTCCATCCCCTGTAGGGAAATGGACCACCTTAGCAATTTTGGGTTTTCACCTTTCATCTGTTTAAGCCATAGGAAGGGCTTGTGGTCAGTCTGAACTATGAAGTGAGTGCCAAACAATTATGGCCTCAGTTTCTTCAGGGCCCACACCACAGCAAAGGCCTCCCTCTCTATAGCTGACCAACGTTTCTCTCTAGTGGTCAGCCTTCTGCTTATAAAAGCTACTGGCTGGTCTTGACCTTCATCATTCAGTTGAGACAGTACAGCTCCCACACCTTGCTCAGAAGCATCTGTTTGGACAATGAACTTTTTGGTGTAGTCTGGACTCGGTAAGATGGGGGCAGTGCACATGGCCTGCTTTAGGTCTTCAAATGCCTTTTGACAGCTAGCTGTCCACTGAACCTTTTTTGGCATTTTCTTTGAGGTAAGATCATTTAAGGGGGTCACTATAGATCCATATCCCTTAACAAACCTCCTATAGTACCCAGTCAGGCCCAAAAAGGCTCTCACCTGTGTCTGGGTGGCTTGAGCAACGCATTTCATGATGGTTTGGATTTTGCTCTGTAAAGGCTGAACCTGGCCTCCACCTACAAGGTGGCCCAGGTACACAACCTGACTCTGCCCTATCTGGCACTTAGTGGCCTTGATGGTGAGGCCTGCCTTTTGCAGAGCCTCCAAAACATTTCTGAGGTGGACCAGGTGATCCTGTCAGGAGGAACTAAAGACAGCAATATCATCTAGATAAGCTGAGCAATAAGTTTCCATACCTGTCAGAACTTTGTTCACCAACCTCTGAAAAGTGGCAGGTGCATTCTTCAAACCAAAGGGCATCACCACAAAGTGGTAGTGCCCACCAGGGGTTGAGAATACTGTTTTGGCCTTGGCATCCTCAGCTAACCTGATCTGCCAGTAGCCACCTTTTAGGTCAAATGCATTCAGATACTTGGCTGAGGCCAAAGTATCAATCAGTTAATCTGCCCTGGGAATTGGATAGGCATCAGTCCTGGTGACGGCATTGAGGCCTCTGTAGTCTACACAAAACCTCATTTTTCTTACCACCCTGGATATGAGGTTTGGATACTAGGACTACTGGACTAGCCCAAGGGCTATCTGAAGGCTCAATCACACCTAGTTCCAACATTTTCTGGACTTCAGTCCTGATACAGTTCCTGACATGGTCAGGTTGCCTGTAGATTTTGCTCTTGACAGGCAGACTGTCTCCAGTGTCCACCTCATGGGTGCACCAGGAAGTCTGACTAGGGGTCAGGCTAAAGATATGTCTAAACTGTTGCAAAACTTGTCTGCATTCAGTTTGCTGATGATCAGTGAGGTTTGCTTGCTAAAGCAACACCATCTACTGACCCATCATCATGGTTTTGTGAGAGCAGGTCAGGGAGAGGGTCACTCTCCTCCTCCTGTTCCTCATCAGTTGCCATGAGCAAGCCCATTTCAGCCCTGTCAACATATGGTTTCAATCTGTTGACATAGAGCACCCTAAGGGGGCTCCTGGAAGTTCCAAGATCCACCAGATAGGTGACTTCTCCCCTTTTTCTCAACACTTGTATGGAGGCCACTCCAATTGTCTTGGAGAGGTGCTGGGGCCACAGGCTACAACACCCACACTTCCTGTCCTGGCAGGTACACAGTCAGCACAGCCTTTTGGTCATGCCAATTTTTTTGTAGTTCTTGGCTGGCCTCCATGTTTTTAGTTGCCTTCTTCATGTATTCGGCAATCCTGTAGCGGAGACCAAGTACATAGTCCATCACATCCTGTTTGGGAGGTTTGAGAGGAAACTCCCAGCCCTCCTTCACCAAACATAATGGACCTCTTACAGGATGCCCAAACAGAAGTTCAAATGGGCTGTAACAAACCTTGTAGGAGAGTAGGATCTCCACTTATGTTGCCCCCACTTTTTTCTGATGTTTACACTGGTCTCTGGCTAAGTCTGGCTGGGTCACTGCTAATCAGGGCCCCAGCCTCTCTGTTCTCTCTAAACAACTTGGAGTGCATATTAGATGCACTAGTGATTGGATAATGTGGTATGTTATGAGCCCCTAGTATATGGTACCTTAGGTACCAAGGTCATTGGTACTTCACAGGCCTACCATGGGCTGAAGCATGTATTATACCACCCCTGGGAAGCAGACTAAATCTAACACAACAGGCCTGCGACTGCAACCTGGGTGAGGTAGTGTTAGCACTCCTCACTGAGGTATAGGCTCCCCTATATCTCACCTTACACACGCATATAAACCTATCAGTCACCCCTAAGGCAGGCCCTATGAATCCTGAGGGCAGGGTGCTTGGTTTCCATGTGAGGGGGTGCCTCTGCCTGAGCAGGGCCCCTCTGCAGCTCTAGAAGTATATTCTCTGTAGCTGTTTGTGGATGCGGTTAAACCATATACACTTAAGTGCATTATAACCTAGCGGTAAATGCTAACTTTGGGATGGCTGCATCAAAACATGTCGTGTTTGGTGTCAAACGCCTTGGAATCATACCCCCCCCACCAGTAACTGGTGTGAGAGTATAATCCCACCCTTCTAGAGGGATAGACATGTACCTACTGTGGAAACACGGTAGAATCCTGAAGAGCCCTGGCATCACAAATGGATGCCACCAGCACAGACACTGGGCTGCCCTCCTGCTGCTGACCGAAACACTCAGTGGAGGAGGCCCAACAATAGGCATCCTGTCACAGGGAGGTGTAACCACCTTTCAGACAGGATTTAGTGTATTGGGGCTGGGTGGGTGCACTCCTAGAGTGCATTGAAGTCCTGCACTGGGGGAGGAGTAGGCTCCTCTGTGCATATGCCAGCTCAAACCGGTTCAGGGGCTACCAGCCCCTGCTCTGGCGTGAAACTGGACAAAGGGAAGTGGGTGTAACCACCCACTCCCCTGACCCTCCCATAGGAGTTTTCATAGAGCTAGTCCCTCCCTTTCCTTTAGTATAAGATAGGGAAACCTTGCCATTGCAAACTAGATATCCCTGGACGGCACTCTACAAGAAGAATCCTGGACCTTCGACGTTCCACTACCTTTGGAAGACTGAATAATCTCCCTTGGAGTCAATGAGTGACTCCCCTGCTTGGCAGGCACCAAAACTTTGCATCAACAGTCGCAAACCTTCCCACACCGGACGGAGTCCGAAGTCCCTGCAACCCCAGAAGTGGATTTCCTGACATCTCAACGGACATTGTGAGTCCCCATGCAAAGCTGAGGCGAGTGGACCCCACGAGTGATGAGAAACAGCAATACCCGTGTACCGTGCACTATTGTCGAGTGCAACCCCTTTTCGACGTTCTACGATTTTGTGCATTGGTCAATGTGTGGTCCAAGACTCCAGCAGGATTTCCACCAGAAATCAGAGGCCTACCTCGTCCCGCGTGACCGTGGGCTCCTGTGAAGTGAATCCTCCTGAGGTGTCTTCACGATCCCTTGCCGGTTGGCTTGTGGGTCCCCAAAAGACTTTTTCATCAAACCAAAGGACTCCCCTGGTTGCTCCAGGCCTGCCCCGACTTACCCTTGCTGGGTGAGTCCCTCAGACCTTGCTGGTCTGCACCACTGACTTTCTTCACATTTCACGAAACTTGCTGTTGCCAAGGCTTGCGGGCTCCAATCCGGTTGCCGACACCTCAGTAAGCTGCAGACTTTGTGGCACACTCCGAATCCAGCTTCTGGTTGTCGTCGACGCCTCCTGGGCCTCGTGGCTGAAGAGTCAAGACACCCGTGATCACCTGAAATCACCCGACTTCTGTTGGCATCCAGCTTCCTGGCCCCGGGTCACTGGCAAGTGACTTTGAACACTGTCTCCACTGCTTTCAGGTCTTCTTTCTTCAGAATCGAGCCTTGGATTCCACTTGACACTTCTCCTGTCTTCACATGCAGCAAGTCTTCTTTGGCTCCCATTGAAAATGACGCCGCGACCCGACACCAAAAGACACCTATGCACCCGGCTTCCCTGGGTGAGGTATCTCAAGTACTCCGGTGCTCCTGTGTGTGTTCGCTCTAGAACTACTTACCCTGTAAGTGACTTGCTTGTAAACTCTCTCGAAGTATCCTAAAACTTTAAAATTCCAACTGCGACTTGCTCTTTTGAAGTATATTGGGATCCGCGGCTGTGTTCTCACACTGCATGTGTCTCCCGTGGGTCCTTTACTTACCTGCCTTGGGTGGATTAGTGAGGCCCCAGCGCTTCTGAAGACCTTAGGCCTTCTCCCTTCTCAAGTCGTTCTTATTATACCTCTTTTTTAGTATATGGTCTGGTACGCCCCTAGGGCCCCAGCCATAAAAGTGCTTAATTTGTTGTGAAACATTGATTTGCGCATATGTTCCAGACTTCTAATCTCATAAAGAGATTAGTAGAGTGTGTCTAGAAATAAATACATATATATTTTATATATATACCTGTGTGATGTCTTTTCATTTGGTAATTCAAGAGAGTATAAGGTAAAACAAGCTGATTTACATTCCTGCGAGACTTAGCCTGAAGGCTGCTTTCCACAGCTACCACTAGGATAGCTTTCTTTAAAAGGTTGTCTTAAACCTATCTACCATAAGAGTCGAATTGGACTGGTGCAAGGTGGCCACCATATGCCAGGCCAACTTCTCACATTGGTGGGCAGCGTGTGGGATTCCAGCTTGCCATTGTTTTACCAGAAAAATCTCTATTTGAAATAGTAACTGAAAACCACTAAAGGTACTCAAGGTACATATAAATTCAAGCTTAGTATCAACAAGTTCTACTGAACTTAGAGCTGTGTGTGAAGGGATAGCACACCCTTGCTACAGCTCAAGCTAGGATCAGTAGGCCACAAACTAGTGTAGGTAATACAACACTGCACAACACTAGAATGTCCTTAAGGGTTAGAACCAGTGGGTCCACTCAGCCTCAGTATAAGGACATGACTTTCTTTGACTTGAAAGCCATGTGTGCTACAAGGCACCTGAGGATAGGACAGAGTCCCTCCACACTACACCTGATAGATCTGCTGACAGCAGATGATCTGAAGTTAGCTCTAGGAGCTAAGGGGTCTGAATCAGGGGATGGGTCAGCTATAGTCTCTGAGTCAGATGATGAAAATCAAGACGACCTGGACTCTGGTTGAAGGGCCATATCCACAGGGATCTGAAATGGACAGAGGAATTCTCCCTAAGAGAACTGACAGAGTGGAGGAGAGGCCTAGGTTCCTTTCTAGGGAATCTGACCACTCATATCACTCTGGCAGAGAATCTGTCCACCAAAGGAACTTATATCTTCTTAGAAGAGAAACCTCCTCTGAAAGAATGTAGAAACTGCTACAGTATGAGGAAGCAAGAGTTGCCCTCAAGGCCAAGCAGTTGGCATTAGATAGAGAAGCCTTTGAGCTCCAGAGAGCTTCTAGAAAAGAGTGGTTAGATCCCCCTGGTGGCGGCAACAGTGTCCCTAGAGTCAGAGATTACATTCCAGACCATAGGAACCTGTCCAAGGTTGTTCCTCCCTACCAGAGTGGGGATGATATCCACAAATGGATAACTGCTATGGAGAGGGCCTGTAGAGTACAACAGGTCCCCCAGAAACAGTGGGCAGCAATCTTGTGGCTCTCCTTTTCTGATAAAGGGAGAGACAAGCTCCTCACTGTTAGAGAAGAGGATGCTGATGATTATGAAGTCCTGAAGAGTGCATTAATAGATGGTTTTGGCTTAACCACTGAACAGTACAGGTTGAAGTTCAGAGACACCCAGAAAGCACAGACTCAGGACTGGACTGACTGTTGATTGTGCAACCAAGGTACTGGAGGGTTGGCTGGTTGGTAGTAGAGTTACTGATTTTAAGGATTGTATAATCTTATGATGAGAGAACAGATCCTTAATAATTGCCAAAACCAGGTGTTGCATCTATATTTGGTGGACTCTGATCTGACCTCTCCTCAAGAATTGGGAAAGAAGGCAGACAAGTGGGTCAGAACCAGTGTGAGGCAGAAATCCCAGAACCAAGGGAGTGACACTAAGAAGCAAGATCCAAAAGGCTCTGAGAAAGGTGGGGATAAGTCAAAAGACCAGAAGTCTGCACAAGGGCCCCAAAAATCTGCATCTGGTGGGGATTCATAGTCCAACGAGGGAAAAGGCCAAAAGAAACCCTGGTGCAAATTCTGTAAACAGAAAGGGCACTGGACTTCTGACTGTAACAAGTCCAAAGACCAAACCACCACCACTCCTGCCCCTAAGGCAACTGTACCCCTAGTACAGCTACTGGTGGAGGTGGTAATCAGAATAAGGGTGTAGTAGGGTTGACCCTGGGTTCTGAAGTGGACTCTGGCCTAGTCAGAGTACCCACTCAGGCATTGCTGATTTGTGATGGAGACATTGATAGGTCCTTCCTAGTGAGCCCAGTAATCTGGGCACATACAATCAGCAGCCTGTAATAAATGGCAAACAGGCTTTGGCATTCAGGGACACAGGTGCTAGTGTCACCATGGTGGCAGAGGATCTTGTGGACCCTGGGCAGATCATCCTGGGTGAAATGTACCAGGTTACCAATGCAAGCAATGTCAGGACCAACCATAGTCTGGCAGTTGTGAATTTCTCCTGGTGAGGGGTAACTGGCCTCAAGAAGGTAGTAGTCAGTACAGGCCTCCCTGTCGAATGTCTATTGGGAAATGATCTAGAGACTTCAGCCTGGTCTGAAGTAGAGTTATGGACTCATGCTGAGATGTTGGGCATACCTGCAGAGGTATTTGCTGTCACCAGGTCACAGGACAAAATGCATAAAACTGAACCAGCTCTGGATCCTGAAACTATGGACCAGATGCTACCCAAGAGGAGGAGCAGTAGGGTTAAGGTAGTGCCTCCCCCTCTGTCTCAGATCACAGATTTCCCTCCTGAGGGAGGAGAAGCAGATCCTGAAGAAGGAACTGCCCCAGAGGGACTTGAGCCTGATCAGGTTGTGTTCTTGGGGGCAGGGGGCCCTTCTGGGGAAGATCTGAGCAAGGAGCAACAGTGCTGCCCCTTTCTTGAATCCCTCATACAGCAGGCTGCTGCTGAGGCTGCTGGGAGTGCTAGTGGGTCCCATAAAGTTTATTGGGATGAGGGACTCCTATATTCTGAGGCTAGAGATCCTACCCCTGGAGCCACCAGGAGGTTGGTAATACCTCAGAAGTTTAGGGGGTTCCTCTTGACCCTAGCACATGACATCCCTTTAGCAGGACACTTGGGCCAAAACAAGACCTGGGACAGGCTTGTTCTACATTTTCATTGGCCACATATGTCAGAGAACACCAAGGAGTTTTGTCGCTCCTGTGTCACTTGCCAAGCCAGTGGCGAGTCAGGTGGCAAAACAAAGGTCCCCCTGATACCACTACCTGTGGTGGGGGTACCCTTTGAAAGGGTAGGGATTGACATTGTTGATCCCCTTGTCCCTCCAACAGCCTCTGGGCACAGGTTTTTCCTGGTGGTAGTGGATCATGCCACCAGGGTACCCAGAAGCACTTCCCCTGAGGACCACCACAGCCCCTGTGGTGGCAAGAGCCCTCATTGGAGTTTTCTCCAGAGTGGGTTTCCCTAAGGAGGTCATATCTGACAGAGGTACCAACTTCATGTCAGGATATTAAAAAGCAATGTGGAAGGAGTGTGGTGTAAATTACAAATTCACTACTCCCTATCACCCACAATGCAATGGGTTAGTGGAACGCTTCAACAAAACCCTAAAGGGAATGATTAAAGGCCTCCCAGAAAAGCTTAGGCGAAAATAGGACCTTTTACTTCCCTGCCTTCTGTTTGCATACAGGGAGGTTCCACAGAAGGGGGTTGGCTACAGCCCTTTTGAACTTCTGTTTGGGCATCCTGTAAGAGGTCCATTATGTTTGGTGAACGAGGGCTGGGAGTTACCTCTCAAAACTCCCAAACAGGATGTGATGGACTATGTACTTGGTCTCTGCTCCAGGATGGCTGAGTACATGAAGAAGGCAAGTAAAAACCTGGAGGCCAGCCAAGAACTACAAAAAACTTGGCATGACCTAACGGCTGTGCTCACTGTATAGCAGCCAGGACAGAAAGTGTGGGTGTTGGAACCTCTGGCCCCAGCAGCTCTCCAAGACAAGTGGAGTGGCCCCCATACAATTGTTGAGCAAAAGGGAGAAGTCACCCACTTGGTGACTCTTGGAACTCCCAGGAGCCCCCTTAGGATGCTCCATGTCAACAGATTGAAACCATATGTTGACAGGGCTGACATGGGCTTGCTCATGGCAACTGATGAGGAACAGGAGGAGGAGAGTGACCCTCTCCCTGACCTGCTCTCACAGAACCCTGATGATGGGTCAGTAAATGGTGTTGCTTTGGCAAGCAGCCTCACTGACCATCAGCAAACTGAATGCAGACAAGTTTTGCAACAGTTTAGACAAATGTTTAGCCTGACCCCTAGTCAGACTTCCTGGTGCACCCATGAGGTGCACACTGGAGACAGTCTGCCTGTCAAGATTAAAATCTACAGGCAACCTGACCATGTCAGGGACTGTATCAGGACTGAAGTCCAGAAAATGTTGGAACTAGGTGTAATTGAGCCTTCAGATAGCCCTTGGGCTAGTCCAGTAGTCCTTGTGCCTAAACCTCATACCCAGGGTGGTAAGAAAGAAATTAGGTTTTGTGTAGACTACAGAGGCCTCAATGCAGTCACCAGGACTGATGCCTATCCAATTCCCAGGGCAGATGATCTCATTGATGCTTTGGCCTCAGCCAAGTATCTGAGTACATTTGACGTAACAGCTGGCTACTGGCAAATCAAGTTAGCTGATGATGCCAAAGCCAAAACAGCATTTTCAAGCCCTGGTGGGCACTACCACTTTGTGGTGATGCCCTTTGGTTTGAAAAATGCACCTGCCACTTTTCAGAGGTTGGTGAACATAGTTCTGGTAGGTATGGAAACTTATTGCTCAGCTTATCTAGATGATATTGCTGTCTTTAGTTCCTCCTGGCAGGATCACCTGGTCCACCTCAGAAATGTTTTGGAGGCCCTGCAAACAGCAGGCCTCACTATCAAGGCCACTAAGTGCCAGATAAGGCAGAGTCAGGTTGTGTACCTGGACCACCTTGTAGGTGGAGGCCAGGTTCAACCTTTACAGAGCAAAATCCAAACCATCATGGAATGGGTTGCTCCAACCACCCAGACACAGGTGAGAGCCTTTTTGGGCCTGACTGGGTACTATAGGAGGTTTGTTAACGGATATGGATCTATAGTGACCCCCTTAAATGATCTTACCTCAAAGAAAATGCCCAAAAAGGTTCAGTGGACAGCTAGCTGTCAAAAGGCATTTGAAGACAAAGCAGGCCATGTGCACTGCCCCCATCTTACAGAGTCCAGACTACACCAAAAAGTTCATTGTCCAAACAGATGCTTCTGAGCTGGGTGTGGGAGCTGTGCTGTCTCAACTGAATGATGAAGGTCAAGACCAGCCAGTAGCTTTTATAAGCAGAAGGCTGACCCCTAGAGAGAAACGTTCGTCAGCTATAGAGAGGGAGGCCTTTGCTGTGGTGTGGGCCCTGAAGAAACTGAGGCCATACTTGTTTGGCACTCACTTCATAGTTCAGACTGACCACAAGCCCTTCCTATGGCTTAAACAGATGAAAGGTGAAAACCCAAAACTTTTAAGGTGGTCCATTTCCCTACAGGGGATGGACTACACAGTGGAACATAGACCTGGGACCCAACATGCCAATGCAGATGGACCCTCAAGGTATTTCCACTTGGAACACGAAGACTCAACTGGTCAAGGTTAGTTTAGTGTCCCTGCGTTTGGGGGGGTTGTGTAGGAGAGTAGGATCTGCACTTATGTTGCCCCCACTTTCTTTCTGATGTTTACTCTGGTTTCTGGTTATAGTCTGTCTGGGTCCCTACTAATCAGGGCCCCAGCCTCTATGTTCTCTCGAAACAACTTGGGGTGCATATTAGATGCACTAGTGATTAGTTACTGTGGTTCCTTATGAGCCCCTAGTATATGGTACCTTAGGTACCAAGGGCATAGGTATTTCACAGGCCTACCATGGGCTGAAGCATGTATTATGCCACCCCTGGGAAGCAGACTAAATCTGACACCTCAGGCCTGCTACTGCAGCCTGGGTGAGGTATACAGAGGTATAGGTTCCTATATCTCACCATACAAACACATATAAGCCTATCAGTCACCCCAAAGCAGGCCCTATCAATCCTGAGGGAAGGGTGCTTGGTTTCCATGTGAGGGGGTGCCTCTGCCTGAGCAGGGCCCCTCTGCAGCTCTCAGAGTCTATTCTCTGCAGCTGTTTGTGGATGCGGTTAAACCATATACTCTTAAGTTCCTTATAACCTAGCGGTAAATGCTAACTTTGGGATGGCTGCATCAAAACATGTTGTGTTTGGTGTCAAACGCCTTGGTATCATCCCCCGCACCAGTAACTGGTCTGGGAGTATGATCCCACCCTTCTAGAGGGATAGACATGTACCTACTGTGGAAACACAGTAGAATCCTGAAGAGCCCTGGCATCACAAAATGGATGCCACCAGCACAGTCACTGGGCTGCCCTTCTGCTGCTGACCGAAACTTGTAGTGGAGGAGGCCCAACAATAGGCATCCTGTCACAGGGAGGTGTAACCACCTTCCAGACAGGATTTAGTTTATTGGGGCTGGGTGGGTGCAATCCTAGCGTGCTTTGAAGTCCTGCACTGGGGGAGCAGTAGGCTCCTCTGTGCATATGCCAGCTCAAACTGGTTCAAGGGCTTCCAGCCCCTGCTCTGGCACGAAACTGCACAAAGGGAAGTGGGTGTAACCACCCACTCCCCTGTCCCTCCCATAGGAGTGGTCATAGAGCTAGTTCATCCCTTTCCTTTAGTATAAGATAGGGAAACCTTGCCATTGCAAACTAGATATACCTGGACGACGCTCTACAAGAAGAATCCTGGACCTTCGACATTCCACTACCTTTGGAAGACTGAAGGATCTCCCTTGGAGTCAAGAAGTGACTCCCCTGCTTGGAAGGCACCAACACTTTGCATCAACAGTCCCTGCAGCCCCGGAAGTTGATTTTCTGACTTCTCGATGGCCATTGTGAGTCCCCAGCAAAACTGAGGTGAGTGAACCCCACGAGTGACGAGGAACAGCAATACCCGGGTACCGTGCACTATTGTCGAGTGCAACCCCTTGACGACATTCTACGAACTTGTGCATTGGACCACTTGTGGTCCAAACCTCCAGCAGGATTTCCACCAAACATCAGAGGCCTACCTCATCCTGAGTGACCGTGGGCTCCTGTGAAGTGAATCCTCCCGAGGCGTCTTCGCGATCCCTTACCGGTTGGCTTGTGGGTCCCCTGAAGACTTTTTCATCAAACCAAAGAGCTCTCCTGATTGCTCCAGGCCTGCCCTGACTTACCTTTGCTGGGTGAGTCCCTCAGACTTTGCTGGTCTGCACCGCTGACTTTCTTCACATTCCACAAGACTTGCTGTTGCCAAGGCTTGTTGGCTCGAATCTGGTTGCCGATGCCTCAGTAAGCTGCAAACTTTGTGGCACACTCCGAATCCAGCTCCTGGTTGTAGTCGACGCCTCCTGGACCTCGTGGCTGAAGAGTCAAGACACCCGTGATCACCTGAAATCACCCGACTTCTGTGGGCATCCAGCTTCCTGGCCCCGGGTCACTGGCAAGTGACTTTTAATCAATCAATCAAACACATTTATAGAGCGCGCTACTCACCCACAAGGGTCTCAAGGCACTGTGAGGGGGGGGGGTGTTGCTACTGCTCGAAGAGCCAGGTCTTGAGTTGCTTCCTGAAGGAGAGATGGTCCTGGGTCAGTCGGAGGTGGGTGGGGAGGGAGATCCACGTCTTGGCAGCCAGGTAGGAGAAGGATCTTCCTCCGGTGGTGGTTCTGCGAATCCGTGGGACGGTGGCAAGGGTGGGGCTGGTGGATCGGAGCTGTCGGGTGGGTGTGTAGAACATGAGGCGGCTGTTGAGGTATATGGGGCCCATGTCGTGGAGAGCCTTGTGAGCTTGGGTGAGGAGCCTGAACGTGATACTTTTTCTGACGGGGAGCCAGTGCAGGTCTCTCAGGTGGGCAGAGATGTGGCTGTGTCGGGGGATGTCCAGGATGAGTCGCGCAGAAGCGTTCTGTATGCGCTGGAGTCTTTTCTGTAGTTTGGCTGTGGTTCCAGCGTAGAGGGCGTTCCCGTAGTCCAGTCGGCTGGTGACGAGGGCCTGGGTGACCGTCTTTCTGGTTTCGGTGGGGATCCACCGGAAGATCTTTCGGAGCATGCGCAGGGTGTTGAAACATGATGACGAGACGGCGTTGACTTGCTTGCTCATCGTGAGGGAGGAGTCCAGGATGAAACCCAGGTTGGGTCCATGGTCCGTGGGCTTGGGGCGGTGCCCAGAGCAGGGGGCCACCAGGAGTCGTCCTAGGCGGAGGGTGATGGTCCGAGGATGAGGACTTCTGTCTTGTCTGAGTTCAGTTTCAGACAGCTGAGATTCATCCATTCCGCGACGTCTTTCATTCCGTCCTGGAGTCTGACCCTGGCGGTGGTGGGGTCGTTGGTGAGGGAGAGGATCAGCTGGGTGTCGTCAGCGTAGGAAATTATGTTTAGGTTGTGTTGGCGTGCGATCACTGCGAGGGGGCTCATGTAGACATTGAAGAGGGTGGGGCTGAGCGAGGAGCCTTGGGGTACGCCGCAGATGAGCTTGGTGAACACTGTCTCCACTGCTTTCAGGTCTTCTTTCTTCAGAATCCAGCCTTGGATTCCACCGGACACTTCTCCTGTCTTCACAAGCAGAAAGTCTTCTTTGGCTCCCATTGAAAACGACGCTGCGACCCGACACCAAAAGACACCTATGCACCCGGCTTCCCTGGGAGAGGTAACTCGAGTACTCCGGTGCTCCTTTGTGTGTTGGCTCTAGAAGTACTTACCCTGTAAGTAACTTGCTTGTAGACTCTCCCGAAGTATCCTATAACTTTAAAATTCCAACCGCGACTTGCTCCATTGAAGTCTATTGGGATCCGCGGCTGTGTTCTCACACTTCATCCTTCTCCCGTGGGTCCTTTACTTACCTGCCTTGGGTGGATTAGTGAGGCCCCAGCGCTTCTGAAGACCTTAGGCCTTCTCCCTTCTCAAGTCCTTCTTCTTCTTATACCTCTTTTTTAGTATATGGTCTAGTACGCCCCTAGGGCCCCAGCCATATAAGTGCTTAATTTGTTGTGAAACATTGATTTGTGCATATGTTCCTGACTTCTAATCTCATAAAGAGATTAGTAGAGTGTGTCAAGAAATAAATACATATATATTTTATATGTGGTGTCTTTTCATTTGGTAATTCAAGAGATAAAATAAAGCTGCTTTACATTCCTCTGAGACTTAGCCTGAAGGCTGCTCTCCACAGCTACCAGCAGCGTGTGGGATTACAGCTTGCCATTGTTTTACCAGAAAATCTCTATTTGAATTACTAACTGAAAACCACTAAAGGTACTCAAGGTACATATAAATTCAAGCTTAGTATCAATAAGTTCTACTGAACTTAGAGCTGTTTGTGAAGGGATAGCACACCCTTGCTACAGCTCAAGCTAGGATCAGTGGGCCACAAACTAGTGTAGGTAGTACAACACTGCACAACACTAGAATGTCCTCAAGGGATGGAGCCAGTGGGTCCACCCAGCCTCAGTATAAGGACATGACCTTCTTGGACTTGAAGGCCATGTGTGTTGCAAGACACCTGAAGCTAGGACAGAGTCCCTCCACACTAGGCCTGATAGATCTGCTGACAGCAGATGATCTGAGGTTGGCTCTAGGAGCTAACAGATCTGAATCAGGGAGTGGGTCAATTACAGTGTCTGGGTCAGATGATGAAAATCAAGATGACCAGGACTCTGTGGTTGAAGGGCCAGACCCACATGGGTCTGAAAACGACAGAGGACTTCTCCCTAAGAGAACTGACAGAGTGGAGGAGAGGCCTAGGTCCTTTTCTAGGGACTCTGACCACTCATATCACTCTGGCAGAGAATCTGTCCATCAGAGGAGCTCATACTTTAATAGAAGAGAGACCTCCACTGAAAGAATGTACAAACTGCTGCAGAATGAGGAAGCAAGGTTTGCCCTTAAGGCCAAGCAGTTGGCATTAGATAAAGAAGCCTTTGAGCTCCAGAGAGCTTCTAGAAAAGAGGGGTTAGAACCCCCTGGTGGCAGCAACAGTGTCCCTAGAGTCCGAGATTACATTCCAGACCATATGAATCTGTCCAAGGTTGTTCCTCCCTACCAGAGTGGGGATGATATACTCAAATGGATAACTGCTATGGAGAGGGCCTGTAGAGTACAACAGGTCCCCCAGAAACAGTGTGTAGCAATCTTGTGGCTCTCCTTTTCTGATAAAGGTAGAGACAAGCTCCTCACCGTTAGAGAAGAGGATGCTGATGATTATGAAGTCCTGAGGAGTGCATTAATAGATGGGTTTAGCTTAAAAACTGAACAGTACAGGTTGAAGTTCAGAGACACCCAGAAAGCACAGAATCAGGACTGGACAGACTTTGTAGATTGTGCAACCAAGGCTCTGGAGGGTTGGCTGGTTGGTAGTAGAGTTACTGATTTTAAGGGATTGTATAATCTTATGATGAGAGAACAGATCCTTCATAATTGCCAAAAACCAGTTGTTGCATCAGTACCTGGTGGACTCTGATCTGACCTCTCCCTAAGAATTGGGAAAGAAGGCGGACAAATGGGTAAGAAGCAGGATCCTAAGGGCTCTGAGAAAGGTGGGGATAAGTCAAAAGACCAGAAGTCTTCACAAGGGCCCCAAAAATCTGCATCTAGTGGGGATTCACAGTCTACAAAGGGAAAAGGCCAAAAGAAGCCCTGGTGCAAATTCTGTAAACAGAAAGGGCACTGGACTTCTGATTGTAACAATTCCAAAGACCAAACCACCACCACTTCTGCCCCTAAGGCATCTGTTCCCCCCAGTTCAGCTACTGGTGGAGGTGGTACTCAGAATAAGGGTGTAGTAGGATTGACCCTGGGTTCTGAAGGGGACTCTGGCCTAGTCAGAGTATCCACTCAGGCATTGCTGATTTGTGATGGAGACAATGATATGTCATTCCTGGTGAGCCCCAGTAATCTGGGCAAATACAAACAGCAGCCTGTAATAAATGGCAAACAGGCTTTGGCATTCAGGGACACAGGTGCTAGTGTCACCATGGTGGCAGAGGATCTGGTGGGCCCTGAGCAGATCATCCTGGGTGAAATGTACCAGGTTACCAATGCGAGCAATGTCAGGACCAACCATAGTCTGGGAGATGTGAATTTCTCCTGGGGAGGGGTAACTGACCTCAAGAAGGTAGTAGTCAGTGCAGACCTCCCTGTCGAATGTCTATTGTGCAATGATCTAGAGGCTTCAGCCTGGTCTGAAGTAGAGTTATGGATTCATGCAGAGATGTTAGGCATACCTGCAGAGGTATTTGCTGTGACCAGGTCACAAGCCAAAATGCATCAAACTGAACCAGCTCTGGATCCTGAAACTATGGACCAGGTGCTACCCAAGAGGAGGAGCAGTAGGGTTAAGGCAGTGCCTTCACCTCTGTCTCAGATCTGAGATTCCTCTCCTGAGGGAGGAGAAGCAGATCCCGAAGAAGGAACTGCCCCAGAGGGACTTGAGCCTGATCATGTTGAGTTCTTGGGGGCAGGGGGACCTTCCAGGGAAGATCTGAGTAAGGAGCAACAGTGCTGCCCCTCTCTTGAATCCCTCAGACAGCAGGCTGCTGCTGAGGCTGCTGGGAGTGCTAGTGGGTCCCATAAAGTTTATTGGGATGAGGGACTCCTATATTCTGAGGCTAGAGATCCTACCCCTGGAGCCACCAGGAGGTTGGTAATACCTCAGAAGTTTAGGGGGTTCCTCTTGACCCTAGCACATAATATCCCTTTAGCAGGACACTTGGGCCAAAACAAGACCTGGGACAGGCTTGTTCCACATTTCCATTTGCCACACATGTCAGAGGACACCAAGGAGTTTTGTCGCTCCTGTGTCACTTGCCAAGCCAGTGGCAAGTCAGGTGGCACAACAAAGGCCCCCCTGATACCACTACCTGTGGTGGGGGTACCCTTTGAAAGGGTAGGGATTGACATTGTTGGTCCCCTTGACCCTCCAACAGCCTCTGGGCACAGGTTTATCCTGGTGGTAGTGGATCATGCCACCAGGTACCCAGAATCAATTACCTCAGGACCACCACAGCCCCTGTGGTGGCAAGTGCCCTCATTGGAGTTTTCTCCAGAGTGGATTTCCCTAAGGAGGTTATATCCGACAAAGGTACCACCTTCATGTCAGGGTATCTAAAAGCAATGTGGAAGGAGTGTGGTGTAAACTGCAAGTTCACTACCCCTATCACCCACAATGCAATGGGTTAGTTGAACGTTTCAACAAAACCCTAAAGGGAATGATTAAAGGCCTCCCAGAAAAGCTTAGGCGAAAAAGGGAACTTTTACTTCCCTGCCTTCTGTTTGCACAGAAAGGGGTATGTGAGAAGTTGGCCTGGCATATGCTGGTCACTAGTTATAGTGGCCACCTTGCACCTTTCCAATTTGACTCTTATGGTAGATAGGTTTAAGACAACCTTTTAAAGAAAGCTCTCCTAGTGGTAGCTGTGGAGAGCAGTCTTCAGGCTAAGTCTCAGAGGAATGTAAAGCAGCTTGTTTTAACTTATAATCTCTTGAATTACCAAATGAAAGGACACCACACAGGTATATATATCAAATATATATGTATTTATTTCTAGACACACTCTACTAATCTCTTTATGAGACTAGAAGTCAGGAACATAGGCTAATATCAACGTTTCACTATAAGTTAAGCACAAATATGGCTGGTGCCCTAGGGCGTACAAGACCATATGATAAAAAAGAGGTTTAGGAAAGTCGACTTGCAAGGGGACAAGGCATAGGGCCTGTAGAATCGCTGGGGCTTCACTAAACCACCCAAGGCAGGTAAGTAAAAGATCCACGTGAGACGCGTGCAGTGTGAGAACACAGCCGCGGGTTCCCTATTGATTTCAATGGAGAAAGTCGCGGTTGGATTTTTATAGTTTAAGGGTACTTCTAGAGAGTCTACAAGCAAGCCACTTACAAGGTAAGTAGTTCGAGGGCCAACACCCACAGGAGCACTGGAGTGCACGAGTTACCTCACCCAGGGAAGCCGGGTGCATAGGTCTCTTTTGGTGTCGGGTCGCGTCGTCGTTTTCTATGGAAGCCGAAGAATTTTTGCTACTTGCGAAGACTGGAGAAGTGTCCGGTGGAATCCAAGGCTGGATTCAAGATGAAGAAGACCTGAAAGCAGAAGGGACAGTGTTCACAGTCACTTGCCTGTGACCCGGGGCGAGGAAGATGGATGCCCACGGAAGTCGGGTGATTTCAGGTGATCAAGGGTGTTTTGACTCTTTGGCCACGAGGTCCAGGAGGCGTCAGCAATGGGTAGGAGCTGGATTCGGAGTGTCCCATGAAGTCTGCAGCTTACTGATGTGTCGGCAACCGGATTGGAGCCAACACGCCTTGGCAACAGCAAGTCTCGTGGAAATCGAAGAAAGTCAGCGGTGCAGACCAACAAGGTTTGAGGGACTCACCCAGCGAGGGTAAGTCAGGGCAGGCCTGGAGCAACCAGGGGAACCCTTTGGTTTGATGAGAAAGTCTTCAGGGGACCCACAAGCCAACTGGCAAGGTATCGTTAAGACGCCTTGTGAGGATTCGCTTCACAGGAGCCCACTGTCACTCGGGATGAGGTAGGCCTCTGATTTTCGAGGGAAATCCTGCTGGAGGCTTGGACCACACGTGGTCCAATGCACAAGTTCGTAAAACATCGTGAAGGGGGTGCACTCGACAATAGTGCATGGGGTATTGCTGTTCCTCATCACTCGTGGTGTCCACTCGCCTCAGCTCTGCTGGGGACTCACAGTGGCCGTCAAGAAGTCAGGAAGTCCACTTCCGGGGCTGCAGGGACTTCGGACTCCGGCGGGAGCGGAAAAGTTTGCGACCGTCGATTCAAGTTTTTGGTGCCTGCCAAGCAGGGAAGTCACTTCTTGACTCCAAGGGAGATTCTTCCATCTTCCAAAGGTAGTGGAACGTCGAAGGGCCAGGATTCTTCTTGTAGAGCGTCGTCCAGGGATATCTGATTTGCAATGGCAAGGTTTCCCTATTTTATACTAAAGGAAAGGGAGTGACTAGCTCTATGACCACTCCTCTGGGAAGGTCAGGGGAGTGGGTGGTTACACCCACTTCCCTTTGTCCAGTTTCACGCCAGAGCAGGTGCAGGTAACCCCTGAACCAGTTTGAGCTGGCATATGCACAGAGGAGTCTACTGCTCCCCCAGTGCAGGACTTCAAAGCACTCTAAGACTGCACCCACCAAGCCCCAATACACTAAATCCTGTCTGGAAGGTGGTGACACCTCCCTGTGGCAGGATGCTTATTGTTGGGCCTCCTCCACTGCGAGTTTCAGTCAGCTGCAGGAGGGCAGCCCAGTGTCTGTGCTGGTGGCATCCAGACCCGGTGGAGTGGGTAGGTCAAAAGGAGCAGCGTGAGCAAGCAAAATTCCTACTTACTGAGGAACTTTTACTCATGCGTAATCCACCGAGTACTGTTGAGTTGTGGACCGTTACTGAATAGGGTAGCTCTAGATTACAACATGTATTTTAGTCAAGAGACACCTGACTTGCTATACACTTGATTACCAATAGCTTTCTAGTTCTAGCCTTCTAGTTGTAGATAGTTGTTCTTTTTCTAGGTCCTGACGAATCGCGAGTGCACCTACTCTATGCGAGAAACATGTTGACCAATGATTATTAACATAGGACACTCTTACACGAGACATCATACTCTGACGAGTGCTATGTACGCACGTTTTTAATCAGGGAAGGAGGCCCCCAGAATAAAATTGATTCCTACCAGGCACTCTTAACCCTGTTTTAAATCACTAATACATATCTACACCATCCAGGCCCCACACCCGCACTTCACCATACGGCAGTTGGATAGAAGATCTCCGACAAAGTGCCCCTTTTTAAGGGAGCCCGTTGGGCATTGCACCGCCGGCCCGACGAGGAGCAGCCCATATGAGGAAGCATGACACCTGAAAGGGTGTGTGAGGGCATTATTATCCAACATATGGATTCTCAACCATGGACACATGGTGGACTTAGTTGGATCCAGCCTTCTCTTTGATTTTACTAACTCTTTAATAGAGAAACAGCAGAAACTCCTTTCTTTGTAATCTCTGACTGGGGCACTCGTTTTTGCTGGACCTCCCACTCTCTTGTGAGTGGAAAAAGCCCCCCCTGTCCCTCTTCTTGCAGTTCATCTATTTTGTGATGCCAGGGCTCATTCAGATTTCTAACCTGTTTCCACAGTGGGTACATGTTGTCCCGTCTAGAAGGGTGGGATCATACTCCCACACCAGTTACTGGTGTGGGGCTATGATTCCAAGTTGTTTGACACCAAACACAACATGTTTTGATGCAGTCATTACAAAGTTAGCATTTACCGCTAGGTTATAATGCACTTAAGAGTAAATGGTTTAACCACATCCACAAACAGCCACAGAGAATAGACTCTGCAAGCTGCAGAGTGGCCCTGCTCAGGCAGAGGCACCCCCTCACATTGTAAACCAAGCACCCTGCCCTCAGGATTGATAGGACCTGCCTTAGGGGTGACTGAGAGGTTTATTTGTGTGTGCATGGTGAGATATAGGAACCTATACCTCTGTGAGGAGTCCTAACACTACCTCACCCAGGCTGCAGTAGCAGGCCTGTGGTGTCAGATTTAGTCTGCTTCCCAGGGGTGGCATAATACATGCTTCAGCCCCTGGTAGGTCTGTGAAGTACCTAAGGTACCATATACTAGGGGCTCATAAGGTACCACAGTATCCAATCACTAGTGCATCTAATATGCACTCCAAGTTGTTTAGAGAGAACAGAGATACTGGGGCCCTGATCAGCAGGGACCCAGCCAGACTATAGCCAGAAACCAGTGTTAACATCAGAAAACAAGCATTTGCAATGCAAATAGGTATCGCATTTGTGAGTTAGAGCTATTAACGTTGTAAATGGCAATTTCTTTTTTACCTACACGTTTTATTTTTGGAGTGAATGTATGTAGTGTGCAAAATTCCTTGGAAAGGTCCTGCACTTCGTAAAAAATATATTGAAAAAGACGCAGTGTGGATTCTGTCAACAATTGCTTGGTAAGTACCTCATGGGTGAAGTGTCGCCACACATGCACACCGTGGTGCTTTAATAATGCGAAACTCATTAATAAAAGTAGTGCTAACAGACTAAACAACGCGATCGGGATCGAAGCATTTGAATCTGAATCCCGGCTTCTCTTTCATTTTCTGGACTATTTGACTCACTATCCTGCGTCTTGGTTATCGCCAAAACACTGGTAGGCAATGAAGTTTGCCAACGGGGAGGGGGGGCTTCGGGGGTACATGAAAATGTATTCATTGCCTAGTTGTCAAAGGTCGCCCGGTTGTTTTAGTTAAAAGAGTGCAGATTTCATTAAGATATTAAGAGTACTTTACTCGCATCTATGAGGAAACATGCAGGAGTTGCCGGCAGATTTCCAGGTTATTGAATGTGATGATTCTGACGTGAGGCAATGGAGACTGACTTTGTCTTTTTGTCTGCACCAGTCTATTTTTCTACCATCTACCGGGCTCACTGTCATGTATCCATTCATCTCTCTTTGTTAGAGGTGCGCAAGGCAATATATTAATTAGCAGGTAGAGCCAGCCATAGAAGACCCAAGCGTATACGAGCCAGTGGGCGAGACGTGAAAATGATTGGCATGTTAATCATACGGTAAACATGATGTAAATGTGCGATAATGTCTCTTCAGAATTAAAAAAAGTGCATTTCTTTAGCGCGTCACCTCAGTACACAAGATTATAGCACTGAATTGAGAGGAAGTTAATAAAAGTTCTTGTTTTAAGCATGAGTTAAAACACTGCCGCTCCTCCTGCCCGACAACAATGCCATTTGTGAACTAAGAGGCTTCAGTTGCCATGCATACCCCGAATGTTGCCTAGAGTCTTATTATATTTAGAGTAACATTAAAATCTAGTTCACTAAACAAGAGAAGTTTTTGTACAGCACGCATTTTGCATGCGCATATTTCAAGGTGGCGATAATAAAGATGAAAACGGAAGTGCCGGCAGGCAAGAAAACACGAACGAGAGTGGGGGGGAGGGGCAGGGGAGGTTGAAAAGTCACAGACTGAGGGAAGGGCCATGGGGTGGGGAGACAGGGAAGAAAATAGTGTTAGGAATAAAGGGGCCAATAGCCATGGAAGGATACAAAGGAGGAATGAGGAGGGACTAACAAGCCTCAAACCAATCGGAAGGCAGCATTTAAGACAAAAGCCAATGGGCAGAGAGTGGGTGGAGCTTCCACGAAGCTTCCACACTACAGTATATACTGCATGCCTCGCAAAGCGATGGCAGCGCACTAGCGCTGCAACGCTAGGCGAGACCTAAAAAGTGGGGGCAACATAAGTGCAGATCCTACTCTCCTACAGTCGTGAAGGGGTTGCACTCGACAATAGTGCACGGTACCCCGGTATTGCTGTTCCTCGTCACTCGTGGGGTCCACTCACCTCAGCTTTGCTGGGGACTCACAAGGGCCGTTGAGAAGTCAGGAAATCCACTTCCGGCGCTGCAGGGACTTTGGACTCCAGCGGGAGCGAGAAAGTTTGCAACCGTCGATTCAAGTTTTTGGTGCCTGCCAAGCAGGGGAGTCACTCCTTGACTCCAAGGGAGATTCTTCAGTCTTCCAAAGGTAGTGGAACGTCGAAGGGCCAGGATTCTTCTTGTAGAGCGTCGTCCAGGGATATCTGATTTGCAATGGCAAGGTTTCCCTATCTTATACTAAAGGAAAGGGAGGGACTAGCTCTATGACCACTCCTATGGGAGGGTCAGGGGAGTGGGTGGTTACACCCACTTCCCTTTGTCCAGTTTCGCGTCAGAGCAGGGGCAGGTAGCCCCTGAACCGGTTTGAGCTGGCATATGCACAGAGGAGCCTACTGCTCCCCCAGTGCAGGACTTCAAAGCACTCTAGGAGTGCACCCACCCAGCCCCAATACACGAAATCCTGTCTGGAAGGTGGTGACACCTCCCTGTGACAGGATGCCTATTGTTGGGCCTCCTCCACTGGGAGTTTCAGTCAGCAGCAGGAGGGCAGCCCAGTGTCTGTGCTGGTGGCATCCATTTTGTGATGCCAGGGCTCTTTCAGATTTCTACCGTTTTTCCACAGTAGGTACATGTCTTCCCCTCTAGAAGGGTGGGATCATACTCCCACACCAGTTACTGGTGTGGGGGTATGATTCCAAGTTGTTTGACACCAAACACAACATGTTTTGATGCAGTCATTCCAAAGTTAGCCTTTACCGGTAGGTTATAATGTACTTAAGAGTATATGGTTTAACCACATCCACAAACAGCCACAGAGAATACACTCTGCCAGCTGCAGAGGGGCCCTGCTCATGCAGAGGCACCCCCTCACATTGTAAACCAAGCTCGCTGCCCTCAGGATTGATAGGGCCTTCCTTAGGGGTGACTGATAGGTTTATATGTGTGTGTATGGTGAGATATAGGGAACCTATTCCTCAGTGAGGAGCGCTAACACTACCTCACCCAGGCTGCAGTAGCAGGCCTGTAGTGTCAGATTTAGTCTGCTTCCCAGGGGTGGCATAATACATGCTTCAGCCCCTGGTAGGCCTGTGAAGTACCTATGCCCTTGGTAACTAAGGTACCATATACTAGGGGCTCATAAGGTACCACAGTATCCAATCACTAGTGCATCTAATATGCACCCCAAGTTGTTTAGAGAGAACAGAGAGACTGGGGCCCTGATTAGCAGGGACCCAGCCAGACTATAGCCAGAAACCAGTGTTAGCATCAGAAAAAAGTGGGGGGCAACATAAGTGCAGATCCTACTCTCCTACAACCACCACCATGTCCACCACCACATCCACCACCACCACCACATCTACCACCACCACCACGTCCACCACGTCCACCACATCCACCACCATGTCCACCACCATCAAGGCCACCACCACCACCATATCCACCACTACCACATCCACCACCACCACCACATCCATCACCACATCCACCACCACCACCATGTCCTCCACCACATCCACCACCACATCCACCACCACCACATCCACCACCACATCCTCCACCACCATCACGTCCACCACCACATCCACCACCACCACCACATCCACCACCACCACCATGTCCACCACCATGTCCTCCAACACCACATCCACCACCACCATGTCCTCCACCAGCACATCCACCACCACCACCACGTCCACCACCACAACATCCACCACATCCACCACGACCACCACCATGTCCACCACCATCACGTTCACCACTTCCACCACCACCATGTCCTTCACCACCACATCTATCAGCACCACGTCCCCCACCACCATGTCTTCATCCACCACCACGTCCATCACCACCACCACGTCCACCACCATGTCCACCACCAACACCATGTCCACCACCACCGTGTCCACCACCACCACGTCCACCACCCCGTCCACCACCACCACGCCCACAACCACCACCACCACCACGTCCACCACCACAATGTCCACCACATCCACCACCACTACATCTACCACCACGATGTCCACCGACAACACGACATCCACCAACATTGCCTCCACCACGTCCACAACCACGTACATCACCCCTGCATCCACCACCCCCGCATCCACCACTACCACATCCACCACCACCACATCCACCATCACCATGTCCACCACCATCACATCCACCACCACCTCATCCACCACCACCACGTCCACCACCACCATGTCCACCACCATGCCCACTAGCATGTCCACCAGCATGTCCACAACCACCACCATGTCCACATCCACCACCACATCCACCACTACAACCACATCCACCAGCATGTCCACAACCACCACTACGTCCACCACCACCATGTCCACCACCACCACATCCACTACCTTCACCACCACCACATCCACCACATCCACCACCACCATGTCCACCACCACATCCACCACCAACACCATGTCCACCATGTCGTCCACCACCATTTCCACCACCATGTCCACCACCACCACGTCTACCACCACATCCACCACCACATCTACCACCACATCTACCACCACATGCACCACGTCCACCACCACCACGTCCTCCACCACCACCATGTCCTCCACCACCACCACGTCCACCAACACTATGTCCACCACGACGTCCACCAAATCCACCACCACCATGTCCACCACTACCACCATGTCCACCACCACCACTACCACCACCACCATGTCCACCACCACCACCACCTCATCCATCACCAACACGTCCACCACCATGTCCACCACATCCATGACCACCACCACCACGTCCACCACCACATCCACCACCACCACGTCCACCACCACGTCCTCCACCACCACATCCACCACCACGTCCACCATGTTGTCCACCACCACGTCCACCACCACATCTACCACCACATATACCACCATATCCACCACCACATCCACCACCACATCCACCATGTCCTGCACCACCACCACATCCTCCACCACCACCACGTCCTCCACCACCACCACATCCTCTACCACCACCACATCCACCACCACCACCACATCCACCAACACCATGTCCACCACCACTTCCACCACCACTACCACATCCACCACCACATCCACCACCACATCCTCCACCACCACCACGTCCACCACCACATCCACCAAATCCACCACTACCGCCATGTCCACCACCACCACGCCCACCACCATGTCCACCACCACCAACTCGTCCAACACCACCACATCCACCACCACCACCATGTCCACCACCATGTCCACCACCACCACGTCCATCCCCACCATGTCCACCACATCCACCACCCCCACATCCACCACCACATCCACCACCACGTCCACCACCACAACCTCCACCACCATGTCCACCAAATCCACATCCAGCAAATCCACCACCACCACATCCACCATCATGTCCACCACTACCACCATGTCCACCACCACGTCCACCACCACCACGTACACCACCACGTCCACCACCACATCCACCACCACGTCTACCACCACCACCATGTCCACCACATCCACCACCACATCCACCACCATGTCCAACAACATCAAGGCCACCACCACCACCATATCCACCACCACCACATCCATGACCACCATGTCTGCCACCACCACATCCACCACCACCACATCCACCACCACCATGTCTACCACCACCATGTCCATCACCATGTCCACCACCACGTCCACCACCACTTCCACCACCACGTCCACCACCACATCCACCACCACATCCACCACCACGTTCACCACCACATCCTCCACCACCACCATGTCCACCACCATGCCCACCACCACATCCTCCACCACCATGTCCACCACCACATCCACCACCACCACGTCCACCACCACATCCACCACCACGTTCACCACCACATCCTCTACCACCACCATGTCCACCACCACGCCCACCACCACAACCACCACCACCACCATGTCCACCACCATGTCCTCCACCACCAAGTCCACCACCACCATGTCCACCACTACCACGTCCATCACCACCACATCCACCACCACCACGTCCACCACCACATCCACCGTGTCCACCACCACCATGTCCACCACCACCCCCATGACCACCACCACTTCCACCACCACCACATCCACCACCACCACCATGTCCACCACCAAGTCCACCACCAACACCATGTCCACCATGTCCAACACCACCATGTCCACCACCACCACCACCACGTCCACCACCACCACGTCCACCACCACCACATCCACCACCACATCCACCATGTTCACCACCACCATGTCCTCCATCACCACATCCACCACCACCACCACGTCCACCAAATCCCCGTCCACCAAATCCACCACCACCACATCCACCATCACCACCACGTCCACCACCACCACCACGTCCTCCACCACCTGCACCACGTCCACCACCACCACCATGTCCCCCACCACCACCACGTCCACCACCATCACGTCCACCACCACCACGTCCACCACCACCACCACGTCCACCACCACCACATCCACCACCACCACCTCGTCCACCCCCACCATGTCCACCACCACCACCACGTCCAGCACCACCACATCTACCACCACGTCCACCACCACCATGTCCACCACCACATCCTCCACATCCACCACCACCACCATGTCCACTACCACATCCACCACGTCCACCACCACATCCACCACTACCACCACATCCACCAACATGTCCACCAGCACATCCACCAGCACGTCCACAACCACGTTAACCACCACCACGTCTACCGCCACCACGTCCACCACCACCACATCCACCACCACATCCACCACCACATCCACCACATCCACCACCATGTCCTGCACCACCACGTCCTCCACCACCACGTCCTCCACCACCATATCCACCACCACCACATCCACCATCACCACCACATCCATCACCTCCACCACCACAACCACCACCACCACATCCACGTCTACCACCACGTCCACCACAACCACCACGTCCACCATGTCGTCCACCACCACGTCCACCACCATGTCCACCACCACCACATCTATCACCACATCTACCACAACATCTACCACCACATCCACCACCACCACGTCCTCCACCACCACCACATCCTCCACCACCACCACGTCCTCCACCACCACCACGTCCACCACCACCACGTCCACCACCACGTCCACCAAATCCACCACCACCACATCCAGCACCACGTCCAACACTACCACCATGTCCACCACCACCACTACCACCACCACCACTTCCACCACCACGTCCACCACCACCATATCCATCACCACCACCACATCCACCACCACTACCTCATCCACCACCACCACGTCCACCACCACCACCACATCAACCACCACCACATCCATCACATCCACCACCACATCCACATCCAAGTCCACCACCATCAAGGCCACCACCATATCTACCACCGCCATGTCCACCACCACCACCTCCACATCCACCACCACCACGTCCACCACCACCATGTCCACCACCACCATGTCCACCACCACCACATCCACCACCACCAGCATGTCCACAACCACCACCACGTCCACCACCACGTTCACCACCACATCCACCACCACCATATCCACCAACACGCCCACCACCACCACCACATCCACCACCACCACCACCACATCCTCCACCACATCCACTACGTCCACCACCATGCCCACCACCACAACCACATCCACCACCACATCCAGCACCACCACCATGTCCACCACCACATCCACCACCACGTCCACCACCACATCCACCATCACCACATCCACCACCACCATGTTCACCACCACGTCCACCACCACGTCCACCACCACATCCACCACCACCACATCCACCACCACCACGTCCAGCACCACATCCACCACCACCATGTCCACCACCATCAAGGCCACCACGACCACAATATCCACCACCACCATGTCCACCACCACCACAGTCACCACCACCACATCCACCACCAAATCCACCACCGCCACATCCACCACCACCACCACATCCACCACTACCACCATGTCCACCACTACCACCACCACCACCACGTCCACCACCACATCCATCACCACTACCTCGTCCACCACAACCACCTCATCCACCACCACCATGTCCACCACCACCACCATGTCCACTACGTCCACGACCACCACCACCACGTCCACCACCACCATGTCCACCACCACCACATCCACCACCACCACCATGTCCACCACCACGTCCACCACCAACAAGGCCACAACCACCACCACATCCACCACCAACAAGGCCACCACCAACACCACGTCCTCCACCACCACCACATCCTCCACCACCACCATGTCCTCCACCAACGCCACATCCACCACCACCACGTCCACCACCACGTCCACCACCACATCCACCAAATCCACCACCACCACATCCACCACCACCACCACGTCCACCACTATCACCATGTCCACCACCACCACGTCCACCATCACATCCACCACCATCACCTAGTCCACCACCACCACCTCATCCACCACCACCAAGTCCACCACCCCCGTATTTCCACCAGGTCCATGACCACTGCCACCACATCCACCACCACGTCCACCACCAACAAGGCCACCACCACCACCACATCTACCACCAAGGCCACCACCACGCCCACCACCACCCCATCCACCACCATGTCCACCACCTCCACCATGTCCATCACTACTATGTCCACCACCACCACCTCCACCACCATCACGTCCACAACCACCAGCACATCCACCACCACTACCACCACAAAGTCCACCACATCCACCACCACCACATCCACCACCACCATGTCCACCACCACCACGTCCAGCAGCATGTCCACCACCAACACTGCCTCCACATCTCCAAAACCACATCCACCACCACCACCGCGTCCACCACCACCACCACCGCATCCACCACCGCATCCACCACCACATCCACCACCACAATGTCCACCACCAGTCGAATTGGACTAGTGCAAGGTGGCCACTTTAACTAGTGACCAGTATATTGCAGGCCAACTTCTCACACTCACCCAGGCTGCAGTAGCAGGCCTGTGGTGTCAGATTTAGTCTGCTTCCCAGGGGTGGCATAATATATGCTTCAGCCCCTGGTAGGCCTGTGAAGTACCTATGCCCATGGTACCTAAGCTACCATATACTAGGGGCTCATAAGGTACCACAGTATCCAATCACTAGTGCATCTAATATGCACTCCAAGTTGTTTAGAGAGAACAGAGAGACTGGGACCCTGATTAGCAGGGACCCAGCCAGACTACAGCCAGAAACCAGTGTAAACATTAGAAACAAAGTGGGGGCAACATAAGTGCAGATCCTACTCTCCTACACAACCCCCCCCCCCCCCAACGCAGGGACACTAAACTAACCTTGACCAGTTAAGTATTCATGTTCTAAGTGGAAATACCTTGAGAGTCCATCTGCATTGGCATGTTGGGTCCCAGGTCTAGGTTCCACTGTATAGTCCATCCCCTGTAGGGAAATGGACCACCTTAGCAATTTAGGGTTTTCGCCTTTCATCTGTTTGAGCCATAGGAGGGGCTTGTGGTCAGTCTGAACTATGAAGTGAGTGCCAAACAAGTATGGCCTCAGCTTCTTCAGGGCCCACACCACAGCAAAGGCCTCCCTCTCTATAGCTGACCAACGTTTCTCTCTAGGGGTCAGCTTTCTGCTTATAAAAGCTACTGGCTGGTCTTGACCTTCATCATTCAGTTGAGACAGTACAGCTCCCACACCCAGCTCAGAAGCATCTGTTTGGACAATGAACTTGTTGGTGTAGTCTGGACTCTGTAAGATGGGGGCAGTGCACATGGCCTGCTTTAGGTCTTCAAATGCCTTTTGACAGCTAGCTGTCCACTGAACCTTTTGGGGCATTTTCTTTGAGGTAAGATCATTTAAGGGGGTCACTATAGATCCATATCCCTTAACAAACCTCCTATAGTACCCAGTCAGGCCTAAAAAGGCTGTCACCTGTGTCTGGGTGGTTGGAGCTACCCATTCCATTATGGTCTGGATTTTGCTCTGCAATGGTTGAACCTGGCCTCCACCTACAAGGTGGCCCAGGTCCACAACCTGACTCTGCCCTATCTGGCAATTAGTGGCCTTGATAGTGAGGCCTGCTTTTTGCAGGGCCTCCAAAACATTTCTGTGGTGGACCAGGTGATCCTGCCAGGTGGAACTAAAGACAGCAATATCATCTAGATGAGCTGAGCAATAAGTTTCCATACCTGTTAGAACTTTATTCACCAACTTCTGAAAAGTGGCAGGTGCATTTTACAAACCAAAGGGCATCACCACAAAGTGGTAGCGCCCACCAGGGGTTGAAAATGCTGTTTTGGCCTTGGCTTCATCAGCTAACTTGATTTGCCAGTAGCCAGCTGTTAGGTAAAATGTACTCAGATATTTGGCCAAAGAATCAATGAGCTCATCTGCCCTGGGAATTGGATAGGCATCAGTCCTGGTGATTGCAGTGAGGCCTCTGTAGTCTACACGAAACCTCATTTCTTTCTTACCACCCTGGGTATGAGGTTTAGGCACAAGGACTACTGGACTAGCCCAAGGGCTATCTGAAGGCTCAATTACACCTAGTTCCAACATTTTCTGGACTTCAGTCCTGATAAAGTCCCTGACATGGTCAGGTTGCCTGTAGATTTTACTCTTGACAGGCAGACTATCTCCAGTGTCCACCTCATGGGTGCACCAGGAAGTCTGACTAGGGGTCAGGCTAAACATATGTCTGAACTGCTGCAGAACTGGTCTGCATTCAGTTTGCTGATGGTCAGTGAGGCTGCTTGCCAAAGCAACACCATCTACTGACCCATCATCAGGGTTCTGTGAGAGCAGGTCAGGGAGAGGGTCACTCTCCTCCTTCTGTTCCTCATCAGTTGCCATGAGCAAGCCCATGTCAGCCCTGTCAACATATGGTTTCAATCTGTTGACATGGAGCACCCTAAGGGGGCTCCTGGGAGTTCTAAGATTCACTAAGTAGGTGACTTCTCCCTTTTTCCCAACAATTGTATAGGGGCCACTCCACTTGTCTTGGAGAGCTGCTAGGGGCACAGGCTCCAACACCCACACTTTCTGTCCTGGCTGGTATAAAGTCAGCACAGCCTTTTAGTCATGCCAAGTTTTTTGTAGTTCTTGGCTTGCCTCCAGGTTTTTAGTTGCCTTCTTCATGTATTCAGCCATCCTGGTGCGGAGACCAAGTACATAGTCCATAACATCCTGTTTGGGAGGTTTGAGAGGTAACTCCCAACCCTCCTTCACCAAACATAATGGACCTCTTACAGGATGCCCAAACAGAAGTTCAAAAGGGCTGTAGCCAACCCCCTTCTGTGGGACCTCTCTGTATGCAAACAGAAGGCAGGGAAGTAAAACGTCCCATTTTCGCCTGAGCTTTTCTGGGAGGCCTTTAATCTTTCCCTTTAGGGTTTTGTTGAACCTTTCAACTAACCCATTTGTGAGAAGTTGGCCTGGCATATGCTGGTCACTATTTATAGGGGCCACCTTGCACCAGTCCAATTCGACTCTCATGGGAGATAGGTTTAAGATAAACTTACAAAGAAAGCTATCCTAGTGCTAGCTGTGGAGAGCAGCCTTCACGCTAAGTCTCAGAGGAATGTAAAGCAGCTTGTTTTACCTTATAATCTCTTGAATTACCAAATGAAAGGCCACCACACAGGTATATATATCAGATATATATGTGTTTATTACTAGACACACTCTACTAATCTCTTTATGAGATTAGAAGTCAGGAACATATGCAAATATCAACGTTTCACAATAAGTTAAGCACAAATATGGCTGGGGCCCTAGGGGAGTACCAGACGATATACTAAAAAAGAGGTTTAGGAAAGTCAACTTGCAAGGGGACAAGGCCTAGGGCCTGTAGAATCGCTGGGGCTTCACTAATCCACCCAAGGCAGGTAAGTAAAGGACCCACGGGAGACGCGTGCAGTGTGATAACACAGCCGCGGGTTCCCTATTGATTTCAATGGAGCAAGTCGCGGTTGGATTTTTAAAGTTTAAGGGTACTTCTAGGGAGTCTACAAGCAAGCCACTTACAAGGTAAGTAGTTCGAGGGCCAACACCCACAGCAGCACCAGAGTGCACAAATTACTTCACCCAGGGAAGCCGGGTGCATAGGTGTCTTTTGGTGTCGGGTCGCGTCGTCATTTTCAATGGAAGCCAAAGAAGTTTTGCTGCTTGTGAAGACTGGAGAAGTGTCCGGTGGAATCCAAGGCTGGATTTAAGATGAAGAAGACCTGAAAGCAGAAGGGACAGTGTTCACAGTCACTTGCCAGTGACCCGGGGCCAGCAAGATGGATGCCCACGGAAGTCGGATGATTTCAGGTGATCAAGGGTATTTTGACTCTTCAGCCACGAGGTACAGGAGGCGTCGACGATGACCAGGAGCTGGATTCGGAGTGTCCCACAAAGTCTGCAGCTTACTGAGGTGTCGGCAACCAGATTGGAGCCAACAAACCTTGGCAACAGCAAGTCTGGTCAAAGTTGAAGAAAGTCAGCGGTGCAGACCAGCAAGATCTGAGGGACTCACCCAGCGAAGTTAAGTCAGGGCAGGCCTGGAGCAACCAGGGGAGCCCCTTGGTTCAATAAAGTCTTCAGGGGACCCACGAGCCAGCCGGCAAGGGATCGCAAAGACGCCTCATGAGGATTCGCTTCACAGGAGCCCACGATCACTCGGGACAAGGTAGGCCTCTGATTTTCGAGGGAAATCCTGATGGAGGCTTGGACCACACGTGGACGAATGCACAAGTTCGTAGAAAGTCGTGAAGGGGTTGCACTCGACAATAGGGCACGGTACCCGGGTATTGCTGTTCTACATCACTCGTGGGGTCCACTTGCCTCAGCTCTGCTGGGGACTCCCAATGGCCGTCGAGAAGTCAGGATATCCACTTCTGGGGCTGCAGGGACTTCAGACTCCGGCGGGAGCGGGAAAGTTTGTGACCGCTGATTCAAGTTGTTGCTGCCTGCCAAGCAGGGGAGTCACTCCTTGACTCCAAGGAAGATTCTTTAGTCTTCCAAACGTAGTGGAACGTCAAAGGGACAGGAGTCTTCTTGTAGAGCGTCGTCCAGGGATATCTGATTTGCAATGGCAAGGTTTCCCTATCTTATACTAAAGGAAAGGGAGGGACTAGCTCTATGACCACTCCTCTGGGAGGTTCACTGGAGTGGGTGGTTACACCCACTTCCCTTTGTCCAGTTTCGCACCAGAGCAGGGGCAGGTAGCCCCTGAACCGGTTTGAGCTGGCATATGCACAGAGGAGCCTACTGCTTCCCCAGTGCAGGACTTCAAAGTATTCTAAGAGTGAACCCACCCAGCCCCAATACACTAAATCCTGTGTGGAAGGTGGTGACACCTCCCTGTGACAAGATGCCTATTGTTGGGCCTCCTCCACTGCGAGTTTCAGTCAGCAGCAGGAGGGCAGCCCAGTGTCTGTGCTGGTGGCATCCATTTTGTGATGCCAGAGCTCTTTCAGATTTCTACCGTGTTTCCACAGTAGGTACATGTCGTCCCCTCTAGAAGGGTGGGATCATACTCCCACACCAGTTACTGGTGGGGGGGTATGATTCCAAGTTGGTAACTTGCAGAAACTTTGGGCTACTCCACACCGTCTGACCGGCATATCGTCCTGTGCTGACCGAGGGACTCACCTCCTTGCCCAGCTACCGCTGTCACAGCCAATCTGCACCAGCCGCAGGACGCATTGAGGACTACGGCCCCCAAGCTCCTCAGCGGCGGAAGCCCGCCCGCGTCAGCATCGCGCCCGGAGGCGCTTCAAATTGCGGACTTCCCCGGCAGAGCGGGTGTAACTTGCAGAAACTTTGGGCTACTCCACACCGTCTGACCGGCATATCGTCCTGTGCTGACCGAGGGACTCACCTCCTTGCCCAGCTACCGCTGTCAAAGCCAATCTGCACCAGCCGCAGGACGCATTGAGGACTACGGCCTCCAAGCTCCTCAGCGGCGGAAGCCCGCCCGCGTCAGCATCGCGCCCGGAGGCGCTTCAAATTGCGGACTTCCCCCGCGACGCGGGCTCGCGCGCGGGCTCCGCCGGGCGAAGCTCGGGCAAAGGGCGGGCCGTCTGTGGCCGTCCGGGGCTGGTAGAGGCTGGGCTGGGCCCCCCCTCTAAATGTGGCACTAGCTCGTCTGCCCCACATCAGGTACTGTTGTTGATGGATGTCGATAAGTGCTTAATGTTGTGGACTTGGACTGTGGTTGCGTTTATTGGACATTATCTGGACCTTGTCTGCGGTAGCCGCCCTATCCTTTTTCGTTTGTCTGTAGTTGAGACCCCCTCTTGCCATTTGCCTATTTCTCCTTCCTATTCCATAGTATCCCTCGTAACTTGTTGCCCTACTACCTGTCAGGGGGTAGGTTTGAATTCACTAAACGCCTGTACTAGCGATGTCAACTCGCTCTGGTAAAAGTCTGAGGGGGAGTGAGGGGGGTATGGCTGGCACTATGGACCAGTTCATTACCCGTGTGGCCAATGTTATCGATAAAGAAATCACCATGGCCGAGCGGCGGCTATCTCGAAGCCCATTTGGTGATAGACGATCTTCGATGGGCCCGATTGCCTTGATACCCTCCCCGGAGCGATCATTGGACCCGCTCCTCCCTGTCCCCTCCTCCTTGGATCACCCTCGTGTGGCGGCCTTGAGAGCCAATATAGAAGGGCTGGAAAATTTGACAGCTACGGCACTCAATGCCCAAAACCATGTGGCCTCTGTCCCGGCAGCAACCAAGTCAGCCATCTCTATTTCGTACCCGGCTGACCTTATTACCCACCCAATGCCGCCCTCCCCGGCGGCTTTTGTAGTGCAGGCAGAAACCCATCCAGCCCCCCCAAAGAGGAGAAGATCTGCCATTATACCGAAAAGTAGATTGTCCAAAAACTGTAGAAACCTGAGGAGGGTGGGTGTCAAGAGGGGCAATTTCAATAATGTAGTAGGGGGGGACCCTAACCTATTGCAGGAAGATAGAGAAGAGGGCACTACCGAGGGGCTTGTGACCTCTGTTTCCAATAATCAGATTGCTGATAGTGTAGCGACCCTTTCCTTAGACTCTCACCTAATTACAAAAATGGAGGAAATAATGAAATCTCTACTTCTTCCATGTAGGAGAGTAGGGTCTGCTATCCTATGGTCACCCCAAATGTTTGCTTTTTGCGTCACTGGTTTTTGACATATTGAGGCTGTGGGCCTGCCAATCAGACCCCCAGCCTGCTGTTCTCTCTACTAAATTTACACTATGCACCCTAGGTGCACAACCAATTGGAAGTGGATCACCCTGTGAGCCCCTGTACCAGTGTACACTAGGTACCCAGGGCATTGGTGTATCTAAGGCCTACCAGGGGCTGAAGCATGTATTGTGCCACCCCTGGCCTGGCCTAACAAATTTGACACAACTGGCTGATCACTCAGCTGGGGTAAGTTGGTGTAACCACCTCTTACTTAGGTGTAGTATACCTATACCTAACCTTAAATGGGACACATGTTAACCTATAAGTCACTCCTATGGCAGGCCTTAACAATCCTGAAGGCAGAGTGCTTGGTTCCATGTGAGATGGTGCTCTGGCATGAGCTGAGCCTGTCTGCAGTGGTCGGAACCACTTCCTTCTACTGTTTCCAGATATCGTCATACCATATACTCTTAAGTGCATTATGAACCTCGCGGTTAAATGCTATCTTTGGTTTGGCTTTATCAAAACATGTCGAGTAAGGTGTCATACGAATTGGAATACTAAACCCTCGCCAATTCTGGCGACGGGGTTAGCATTCCACCCTTCTAGAGGGACATGACATGTACAGTACCTGAAACCCGGGTAAAATCAGACATAGCCTCAGCTCCACAAAATGGATGCTGCCACCACAGACACAAGTCTGCCCTCCTGCTGCTGGGAGTCCTTCCAGCTTGGGAGGTGTGGACAAAGGGTTTCCTGCCAGGGGAGGTGCGTGCACCACCCCAGACAGGATTTTGTGTATTGGTCAGGTAGGGCTTGAAAGAAACCAGACATGCCTGAGGCTCACAAGGAGCCTCGGTGCATATGCCAGTTCAAACCGGTCCTGGGGCACACCAGCCCGGACCTGGGGCGAGCTGGACGAAGGATTGGGGGTGTAACCACCCCCCTTCCTGGTCCCACCCTTAGGGAGGGACCTAGCAGGTAGTCTGGCCCCTAGAATCCGCTTAAAGGTAGGAGCTGTGTCCTAAGACTTCAGACATCCTGGAATCAACTTAACTACAAGAAGAAGACAGGAACTTCGACGCTCTGCCGCACAGAGGACTGAAGCCAATCTCCCCTGTGGTCAGGGAGTGACCACCTTGCTAACGCAAGCACCATCCAGCGAATCAACGTCTGCTTTGCCGCCGCCTCCCACCGGAGCCCGAGCCCAGAGACTGACAAGACCTGGACCTCCAGACCTCTCACCGCCCGATCCACAGTCCCTGAAAAGAAGGAACCCGTGGAGGCACCGAGACACGTGGAGCCAGCCATCTTGAAAAGACCACGACAAGCTGCAAGCGCAACAACCGAGGCTCCCTCCAAGTTGTGCTTTGGGTCCTGAGAAGCCCAACACCCGAGCAGCATCTGCACCAAAGGTGAGCCCTCCAGCATCTCCACGATCTGCGTGGGGCCCCTCTGCATTTTGCCACTCGACGCGCCTAACCAGTTGCTGGCCCGTTGGCTAGTGGCCATCTTGGCGATGAACTTCAAGAACTACACTGCTGGTCTGGTTGCTCCAGACTGGCCCTTGCTCCCCTCCAAAGGAGCAGTCCCTCTGACCTTGCTGGTCAGAACCATCAGCTTATTTCGTTCTCCACAACAATTGCTTTTGCCAAGGCTTGTTTGCTTTGACCAAGTCGCCGACACCGCCGACCGCGAGAGCCTGCATGGGACAGCTCGTGAACCAACTCCTGGACGTCGTCGACCTTCAGGGACCACGTGGCTGCAGAGACAAGCTGCACCTCTCCTCCTGTTTGCACCCGACATCGCCTGGTACCCACCTGGTGCCACGCTGGTCACTGGCTAGTGACTGTGAACACTGTCCCCTCTGCTTACAGGTCTTCTACAACTCCGATCCACCCTTGGATCCACCGCATCCCTTCCGGACCGACCGCCTGCAGCATCTTTGTCTTCAGGCTCCATTGAACATATAGAAGAAACCCGACGCACTTCGAGACCTATGCACCCGCTTCCTGTGGGTGAGGTAAAGCTGGCACTCCGGTGCCCAAGTGTAGAGTATCATCTCTAGTGTCTGTGTTTCCAATCTTGAGTTCATAGTCCATCCGGAAGATCCTTTTTGCAGTAACTTTGTAACTTTTACGCACCCATTGAAAACCTATGGGAGCCCGCGTGTGACTATTTGCTCTGCACACGCAACCCGTGGATCTCCTGGTCACTAACTAAAGTTAGCTCCTTGTAGGCCCAGTGATTCTAGAGGCCCTAGGCCTTTTCCCTTTTCTGTTCGTGGTACTTATACCACTATTTTAGTATATGGTTCGAGTGGCCACCAGGGCCTATCCATATAAAGTGCAACTTCTGTGTATTCTAACGTATTCTTGTTTAACGATTTGTGCTCCTGTGCTCATAAAGAGTCTAGGGGATACTTTGAGAAATAAATACATATATATTTTCAATACATATCTGTGTGGTGTCCTTTCATTGGTATAAAGGGGGGTTACATTTGGTAAAACAGCCTGCTTAACACGCTTTGACGAGTTTAGCCTCAAAGACTGCTTAGCCTACGCTACCACTAGGGCAGCTAGTCCGAAAAGGTTGACTTACAACCACACCATAAGGGTTGCTTGGCATGGTACAAGGTGGTCACTTTAACTAGTGAACATCATATACCAGGCCAACTTCTCACATTGGTGAGCAGCGGTTGGATTTGAGCTTGTTGTGTTTTACCTCTGTAATCTCTTTGTTACCAATTGAAAGATCATACAGGTACCTTTAGGTACATATAAAACAAGAATAGATATACTTAAGTTCTACTGAACTTAGTTGTTGTAGAGCAAAGGGAGTAGCACACCCTGACTACAACTACTAGATAGGTTTAGTAGGAAAACCCAAGTGTAGGTAGATTGCAACACATCCACCCACACTTAAGAGCAATGGCTGGGGCAGAGGGGCCCAATGTACCCATCTCTGTTGAGAGTGACCCCCAGAGGGCACCATCCATCTTTGCTACCCTAAATCAAAATGAGCTCAGGCAGTTGGCAAATATCAGGGGCCTTAAACAGCCCAAGAATCCTACTTTTGCTGAACTCAGAGAGCTTTTACAGGCTGATGAAGAACAGAAAGCTCTCAGGAAAGCCTCCCAGTTAGGCCCCTTAGGGACTGGAACAGGAGGCCCCCCTTCTGAAAATGCTACTGAGGTACCCCTTTCCAATAGTCACCCCTTAGATGAGATTCATACTACAGAGGATGAAAGTGAGAAGGGTACTGATACAGAAGGTAGTGAGGATGAAGGGAGAAATAGCCCAGTGCCAAGTGTTATACGTGGCCCAGCTAACTTAAGGCTACTGGGGACTGACAATGGGATCACCCCATTGGATCTCCCTAGTGGACTTAACCAGGGGCTTGGGAGGCAAAGGAATCACTCAGGTGAATCTAATGCTTATCATGCCTCTAGAGGCTCTCAAGGTCACTTCAGGAGAAGGATGTCCACCCCTCAGAGGAGGGAACATGAGACCAGAATGCAGGAAGCTCAGCTGAGAATCAGGAAACAGGAGCTAGAAGTAGCTCTGATGGAAGAGAAACTGAGTAAGGCTAGGCGACCTAAAGAGAGTGGGTCTATACCCACTGGTGGCAGCATTGTCCCTAAGGACAAAGATAGGGTCTTTGATAATAGGAACCTGTCTAAGGTTGTGCCCCCCTACAAAAGTGGGGATGACATCCACAAATGGATGACTGCTCTTGAGAGAGCCTGCAAAGTGCAGCAGGTTCCTGAAGACCAGTGGGCAGCAATCCTCTGGCTCTCCTTTGAAGGAAGAGGCAGAGACAGACTCCTCACTGTTAGGGAGGAGGATGTCAGAAACTACAGAGTCCTGAAGAGTGTCCTAGTTGATGGGTTAGGCTTAACCACTGAACAGTACAGGTTAATGTTCAGAGACACCCAGAAGACACAGACTCAGGACTGGTCTGAATACATTGAATGTGCCACTAAGGCTTTGGAGGGTTGGTTGCTGGGAAGTAAGGTATCTGATTATACAGGATTGTACAATTTGATGATGAGAGAACAGATTTTAAATAACTGTCAAAACCAGCAACTGCATCAACACTTGGTTGACTCTGATCTGACCTCTCCCCAAGAATTGGGAAAGAAGGCAGACAAATGGGTCAGAACCAGGGTTAAGCAAAAGAACCAGAACCAGGGCCAAGGGGGTGATCAGAAGAAAACAGACCAAAAAGGTGGAGATCAGAAATCTAAAGACCAGAAGTCTTCAACAGGGCCCCAAACTAGTACTAAAGAGGGTGGGTCCCAGCCTAAAGGGAAGAAGAAAGAAGGTCAAAAGAAACCCTGGTGCAATTCTTGCAAGAATACAACTCCCTGGACTAGTGATTGTAAAAAGGGTGGAGCCCCCAACACTGTTGCCCCTAAGGCACCTGCTCCCAGTACTACTGTTAGCAGTGTTGGTCCCCAGACAAAGGGTGTAGTGGGAATCACTATGGGAACTGAAGGAGATTCTGACTTAAACAGAACCCTGACCCAGGCAGTCTTGATCTGTGATGGGGACATGGATTTGTCCCTGACTGTGAGCCCCAGTAATCTGGGCAAGTACAGACAGACTCCATTGATCAATACAAAAGTGGCTCAAGCCTACAGGGACACACGTGCCAGTGTCACTATGGTGACACCAGGCTTTGTGGACCCTGGACAGTAACATACCAGGTGAGAATTACCTGGTGACCAATGCCAGCAATGCCACTACTTCACATAGTGTGGCAGTTGTTAACTTCTCATGGGGAGGGGTAACTGGCCTCAAGAGGGTTGTGGTTAGTGCAGACCTCCCAGTAGAATGTTTGTTGGGCAATGACCTAGAGAGTTCTCTATGGTCTGAAGTGGAGTACAGGACACATGCAGAGATGTTAGGTATATCACCACGTGTCCTTGCTGTGACCAGGTCACGGGCCAAAAAGTGCCTTACTGAACCGCAGGTCTTGGATCCTGGAACAATGGACCAAGCACCTACCAAGAAGAAGAACAGGAGGGTCAAGGCTGTGCCTTCCCCCCTGCCTCAGAGTGATGATCAACCTTTGTTGCAGGGATTCTGCTTATACACAGAACTATGCGTAGAACCCCAGGACCTCAGTGAGTTGTGGTGTACCAGAAACTCACCTCAGAACCCAGAACCCAGTATCCGGCTAGCATAAGTGTCCCATTCGTTATCCGAGATTTAGCTCGGCGGTCCCAATGAAAAGACAACCCAGAACAAGCGACTCAGTACATACTCAGGAATGGTGGGAATCGGAAATACCTGTTCGTATATTATTCTCACATCAGTCCACAACAAGAATCAACAGAGACACGGTGAAAATAAAAAGAGTTTATTTTTATAGACCACGTGTCCTAATATGCAGTACTTTGGCTAATACAAGCAGACAAATGATTAAAATAATATTATTATTAGACTAACAGAAGGTCTCTTAGGCTTGAATAGGGGACCCCATACCTCAAAGATCAGCTTAGTGAAATCACATCACAGGAGCATCAGGAGTCTTCTCGCAGGAAGGCTCGTCTTCGGTCTGAATAATAAACATGATGTCTGTGATATTAACCCCTTCGCTGCTAGGCCTTTTCCCCTCCTGTGCTAAGCCTTTTTTGGGCTATTTGGGGTAGTGCGCGCTTAGGCCTCTGTAACTTTTTGACCACATTAGGTATCCACGCCAAATTTGCGTCCTTTTCTTCCAACATCTTGGGGATTCTAAAGGTACCCAGGGTTTGTGGATTCTCCTAGAGGGTTCCCAGAAATTAGTCAAAATACAGCAATTTTTTTTTTTTTGTGAAAAATGGGAAAAACGGGCTGCAAATGAAAGCTTCTGGGTTTTTCTCTGCAAATGGTATCAAAAAAGGGTTTGTGGGGCTGAAATCATCATTTCTCCAGCTTTTAGGGAATGACAGAATTTTGTTAGAAAACCAACATTTTTTACACAGTTTTGGCATTTTTCTGGGACATACCCTATTTTTGCTATTTTTTGTGCTTTCAACCTCCTTCCAGTTAACGGTAGAAATGGGTACAAAAACAATAATGGATCCTGGAAAGCTATACATTTTTGAAAAGTAGACAAAATTCTAAATTCAGCAAGGGGTCATTTGTGTAGATCCATCAAGGTTTCTTTATAGAAATTTACAGGTAAATATAGGAAAAATTAAAAATTTGTTGAAAAAAGCAGCCTTTTGAGTCAACGTTTTCACCTGTAACTTCTTCGAATTATGACATCTCTTTGAAAGCAATGTACCGTTACATCCGGTAGACCTTCCTGGTTGTGGGGACATATAGGACTTGTAGGTTCACCAAGAGCCCAACGAACCCAGAGTAGAAAACTGAGCAGCATTTTGTAATGTTTTTTTTTTTTGGTCCGGGTATATAGAAATTATTGTGGGAAAATGTATACATGGAAAAATCGGTATGAAAGTCACCTATGTATTTCTGAAATGGGAACAAATTACAGAGTTTAGAAACAGTGCATATTTGCACATTTTCGAAATTGGGAATACTCATATTTGCATGACAATTATTGGTCATTTTTCAAAATGACTTTTTTATTACACAATGTCTTTCATTTGGAAGGGAGAAATGCATCAAAAATCAATAGGTAATAACAGTTGCTTTACAAATTTGAACTACCCTAAGTCTCCCGATAAAAATGGTACCTCACTTGTGTGGGTAGGCATAGTGCCCACGACAGGAAGTGGCTCAAAACCTAAGGTGAACGCACCACATTTTCACACTGAAAATTTACACTTTATTTGCGAAGAGTCTAGCTGTAGTTTTTGAACCCTAGCCCTGCCGGCACCTAGGGAAACCTAGCAAACCTATACATTTTTGAAAACTAGACACCCAGGGGAATCCAGGATGGGGTGACTTGACTGCCTCCCACCATGGTCTGTTACCCAGAATCCCTTGCAAACGTAAAAAATTGACAAAAAAAACACATTTTCCCCACATTTCTGTGATGGAAAGTTCTGGAATCTGCGTGGCTCCACAAATTCCCACCCACCCCGCGTTCCCCAAAGTCCTACGAGAAAAATGGTACCTCACTTGTGCGGGTCGGCCTAGTGCCCGCGACAGGAAACGGCGCAAAACGCAACGTGGTTTTGCAGTGAAAAATGACCCTTTTTTTGGCAAAGTGACTAGCTGTAGATTTTGAACCCTAGCCCTGCCAGCGCCTAGGGAAAACTAGCAAACCTATACATTTTTGAAAACTAGACACCCAGGGGAATCCAGGATGGGGTGACTTGACTGCCTCCCACCATGGTCTGTTACCCAGAATCCCTTGCAAACGTAAAAAATTGACAAAAAAAACACATTTTCCCCACATTTCTGTGATGCAAAGTTCTGGAATCTGCGTGGATCCACAAATTTCCACCCACCCCGCGTTCCCCAAAGTCCTACGAGAAAAATGGTACCTCACTTGTGTGGGTCGGCATAGTGCCCGCGACAGGAAACGGTGCAAAACGCAACGTGGTTTTGCAGTGAAAAATGACCCTTTTTTTGGCAAAGTGACTAGCTGTAGATTTTGAACCCTAGCCCTGCCGGCACCTAGGGAAACCTAGCAAACCTATACATTTTTGAAAACTAGACACCCAGGGGAATCCAGGATGGGGTGACTTGACTGCCTCCCACCATGGTCTGTTACCCAGAATCCCTTGAAAACGTAAAAAATTGACAAAAAAAACACATTTTCCCCACATTTCTGTGATGGAAAGTTCTGGAATCTGCGTGGATCCACAAATTTCCACCCACCCCGCGTTCCCCAAAGTCCTACGAGAAAAATGGTACCTCACTTGTGCGGGTCGGCCTAGTGCCCGCGACAGGAAACGGCGCAAAACGCAACGTGGTTTTGCAGTGAAAAATGACCCTTTTTTTGGCAAAGTGACTAGCTGTAGATTTTGAACCCTAGCCCTGCCGGCACCTAGGGAAACCTAGCAAACCTATACATTTTTGAAAACTAGACACCCAGGGGAATCCAGGATGGGGTGACTTGACTGCCTCCCACCATGGTCTGTTACCCAGAATCCCTTGCAAACGTAAAAAATTGACAAAAAAAACACATTTTCCCCACATTTCTGTGATGGAAAGTTCTGGAATCTGCGTGGATCCACAAATTTCCACCCACCCCGCGTTCCCCAAAGTCCTACGAGAAAAATGGTACCTCACTTGTGCGGGTCGGCATAGTGCCCGCGACAGGAAACGGCGCAAAACGCAACGTGGTTTTGCAGTGAAAAATGACCCTTTTTTTGGCAAAGTGACTAGCTGTAGATTTTGAACCCTAGCCCTGCCGGCACCTAGGGAAACCTAGCAAACCTATACATTTTTGAAAACTAGACACCCAGGGGAATCCAGGATGGGGTGACTTGACTGCCTCCCACCATGGTCTGTTACACAGAATCCCTTGCAAACGTAAAAAATTGACAAAAAAAACACATTTTCCCCACATTTCTGTGATGGAAAGTTCTGGAATCTGCGTGGATCCACAAATTTCCACCCACCCCGCGTTCCCCAAAGTCCTACAAGAATAATGGTACCTCACTTGTGCGGGTCGGCATAGTGCCCGCGACAGTAAACGGCGCAAAATGCAACGTGGTTTTGCAGTGAAAAATGACCCTTTTTTTGGCAAAGTGACTAGCTGTAGATTTTGAACCCTAGCCCTGCCGGCACCTAGGGAAACCTAGCAAACCTATACATTTTTGAAAACTAGACACCCAGGGGAATCCAGGATGGGGTGACTTGACTGCCTCCCACCATGGTCTGTTACCCAGAATCCCTTGCAAACGTAAAAAATTGACAAAAAAAACACATTTTCCCCACATTTCTGTGATGGAAAGTTCTGGAATCTGCGTGGATCCACAAATTTCCACCCACCCCGCGTTCCCCAAAGTCCTACGAGAAAAATGATACCTCACTTGTGCGGGTCGGCCTAGTGCCCGCGACAGGAAACGGCGCAAAACGCAACGTGGTTTTGCAGTGAAAAATGACCCTTTTTTTGGCAAAGTGACTAGCTGTAGATTTTGAACCCTAGCCCTGCCGGAACCTAGGGAAACCTAGCAAACCTATACATTTTTGAAAACTAGACACCCAGGGGAATCCAGGATGGGGTGACTTGACTGCCTCCCACCATGGTCTGTTACCCAGAATCCCTTGCAAACGTAAAAAATTGACAAAAAAAACACATTTTCCCCACATTTCTGTGATGGAAAGTTCTGGAATCTGCGTGGATCCACAAATTTCCACCCACCCCGCGTTCCCCAAAGTCCTACGAGAAAAATGGTACCTCACTTGTGCGGGTCGGCCTAGTGCCCGCGACAGGAAACGGCGCAAAACGCAACGTGGTTTTGCAGTGAAAAATGACACTTTTTTTGGCAAAGTGACTAGCTGTAGATTTTGAACCCTAGCCCTGCCGGCACCTAGGGAAACCTAGCAAACCTATACATTTTTGAAAACTAGACACCCAGGGGAATCCAGGATGGGGTGACTTGACTGCTTCCCACCATGGTCTGTTACCCAGAATCCCTTGCAAACGTAAAAAATTGACAAAAAAAACACATTTTCCCCACATTTCTGTGATGGAAAGTTCTGGAATCTGCGTGGATCCACAAATTTCCACCCACCCCGCATTCCCCAAAGTCCTACGAGAAAAATGGTACCTCACTTGTGCGGGTCGGCCTAGTGCCCGCGACAGGAAACGGCGCAAAACGCAACGTGGTTTTGCAGTGAAAAATGACCCTTTTTTTGGCAAAGTGACTAGCTGTAGATTTTGAACCCTAGCCCTGCCGGCACCTAGGGAAACCTAGCAAACCTATACATTTTTGAAAACTAGACACCCAGGGGAATCCAGGATGGGGTGACTTGACTGCCTCCGGCCATGGTCTGTTACCCAGAATCCCTTGCAAACGTAAAAAATTGACCAAAAAAAACACATTTTCCCCACATTTCTGTGATGGAAAGTTCTGGAATCTGCGTGGATCCACAAATTTCCACCCACCCCGCGTTCTCCAAAGTCCTCCGAGAAAAATGGTACCTCACTTGTGCGGGTCGGCCTAGTGCCCGCGACAGGAAACGGTGCAAAACGCAACGTGGTTTTGCAGCGAAAAATGACCCTTTTTTTGGCAAAGTGACTAGCTGTAGATTTTGAACCCTAGCCCTGCCGGCACCTAGGGAAACCTAGCAAACCTATACATTTTTGAAAACTAGACACCCAGGGGAATCCAGGATGGGGTGACTTGACTGCCTCCCACCATGGTCTGTTACCCAGAATCCCTTGCAAACGTAAAAAATTGACAAAAAAAACACATTTTCCCCACATTTCTGTGATGGAAAGTTCTGGAATCTGCGTGGATCCACAAATTTCCACCCACCCCGCGTTCCCCAAAGTCCTACGAGAAAAATGGTACCTCACTTGTGCGGGTCGGCCTAGTGCCCGCGACAGGAAACGGCGCAAAACGCAACGTGGTTTTGCAGCGAAAAATGACCCTTTTTTTGGCAAAGTGACTAGCTGTAGATTTTGAACCCTAGCCCTGCCGGCACCTAGGGAAACCTAGCAAACCTATACATTGTTGAAAACTAGACACCCAGGGGAATCCAGGATGGGGTGACTTGACTGCCTCCCACCATGGTATGTTACCCAGAATACCTTGCCGACGTAAAAAATTGACAAAAAAAACACATTTTCCCCACATTTCTGTGATGGAAAGTTCTGGAATCTGCGTGGATCCACAAATTTCCACCCACCCCGCGTCCCCCAAAGTCCTACGAGAAAAATGGTACCTCACTTGTGCGGGTCGGCATAGTGCCCACGACAGGAAACGGCGCAAAACGCAACGTGGTTTTGCAGTGAAAAATGACCCTTTTTTTGGCAAAGTGACTAGCTGTAGATTTTGAACCCTAGCCCTGCCGGCACCTAGGGAAACCTAGCAAACCTATACATTTTTGAAAACTAGACACCCAGGGGAATCCAGGATGGGGTGACTTGACTGCCTCCCACCATGGTCTGTTACCCAGAATCCCTTGCAAACGTAAAAAATTGACAAAAAAAACACATTTTCCCCACATTTCTGTGATGGAAAGTTCTGGAATCTGCGTGGATCCACAAATTTCCACCCACCCCGCGTTCCCCAAAGTCCTACGAGAAAAATGGTACCTCACTTGTGCGGGTCGGCTTAGTGCCCGCGACAGGAAATGGCGCAAAACGCAACGTGGTTTTGCAGCGAAAAATGACCCTTTTTTTGGCAAAGTGACTAGTTGTAGATTTTGAACCCTAGCCCTGCCGGCACCTAGGGAAACCTAGCAAACCTATACATTTTTTAAAACTAGACACCCAGGGGAATCCAGGATGGGGTGACTTGACTGCCTCCCACCATGGTCTGTTACCCAGAATCCCTTGCAAACGTAAAAAATTGACAAAAAAAACACATTTTCCCCACATTTCTGTGATGGAAAGTTCTGGAATCTGCGTGGATCCACAAATTTCCACCCACCCCGCGTTCCCCAAAGTCCTACGAGAAAAATGGTACCTCACTTGTGCGGGTCGGCCTAGTGCCCGCGACAGGAAACGGCGCAAAACGCAACGTGGTTTTGCAGCGAAAAATGACCCTTTTTTTGGCAAAGTGACTAGCTGTAGATTTTGAACCCTAGCCCTGCCGGCACCTAGGGAAACCTAGCAAACCTATACATTTTTGAAAACTAGACACCCAGGGGAATCCAGGATGGGGTGACTTGACTGCCTCCCACCATGGTCTGTTACCCAGAATCCCTTGCAAACGTAAACAATTGACAAAAAAAACACATTTTCCCCACATTTCTGTGATGGAAAGTTCTGGAATCTGCGTGGATCCACAAATTTCCACCCACCCCGCGTTCCCCAAAGTCCTACGAGAAAAATAGTACCTCACTTGTGCGGGTCGGCCTAGTGCCCGCGACAGGAAACGGCGCAAAACGCAACGTGGTTTTGCAGTGAAAAATGACCCTTTTTTTGGCAAAGTGACTAGCTGTAGATTTTGAACCCTAGCCCTGCCGGCACCTAGGGAAACCTACCAAACCCACGCATTTCTGAAAACTAGACACCCGGCGGCTTCCAGGGAGGTATGGCTTGCGTGGATCCCCCAACGTTTCCTTACCCAGAATCCCCTGCAAACCTCAGTTTTTGCTCAAAAATTCACTTTTTTCACACATTTTGGGGTGGGAAAGTAGTGGCATCACCGGGCTCACACAAATTTACCACCACCCAGCGTTCCCCCAGGTCTCCCGGTAAAAATGGTGCCTCACTTGTGTGGGAGGCCCAAGTACCCGCGGCAGGCAAGGGCCCAAAACGTAGTGAGGTGACATCAAAATGGCCTATCGCAAAACCACCTGGTTTTGCAAGGGGGGTCACTTTGGTTTTTGGCCCGGTGCTCGGCGGCCATCTAGGGAACTCCAACCAAACCCACGCATTTCTGAAAACTAGACACCCGGCGGCTTCCAGGGAGGTATGGCTTGCGTGGATCCCCCAACGTTTCCTTACCCAGAATCCCCTGCAAACCTCAGTTTTTGCTCAAAAAATCACTTTTTTCACACATTTTGGGGTGGGAAAGTAGTGGCATCACCGGGCTCACACAAATTTACCACCACCCAGCGTTCCCCCAGGTCTCCCGGTAAAAATGGTGCCTCACTTGTGTTGGAGGCCCAAGTACGCGCGGCAGGCAAGGGCCCAAAACGTAGTGAGGCGACATCAAAATGGCCTATCGCCAAACCACCTGGTTTTGCAAGGGGGGTCACTTTGGTTTTTGGCCCGGTGCGTGGCGGCCATCTAGGGAAACCTACCAAACCCACGCATTTCTGAAAACTAGACACCCGGCGGCTTCCAGGGAGGTATGGCTTGCGTGGATCCCCCAACGTTTCCTTACCCAGAATCCCCTGCAAACCTCAATTTTTGCTCAAAAAATCACTTTTTTCACACATTTTGGGGTGGGAAAGTAGTGGCATCACCGGGCTCACACAAATTTACCACCACCCAGCGTTCCCCCAGGTCTCCCGGTAAAAATGGTGCCTCACTTGTGTGGGAGGCCCAAGTACCCGCGTTTTGGGCCCTTGCCTGCTGCGGGTACTTGGGCCTCCCACACAAGTGAGGCACCATTTTTACCGGGAGACCTGGGGGAACGCTGGGTGGTGGTAAATTTGTGTGAGCCCGGTGATGCCACTACTTTCCCACCCCAAAATGTGTGAAAAAAGTGATTTTTTGAGCAAAAATTGAGGTTTGCAGGGGATTCTGGGTAAGGAAACGTTGGGGGATCCACGCAAGCCATACCTCCCTGGAAGCCGCCGGGTGTCTAGTTTTCAGAAATGCATGGGTTTGCTAGGTTTCCCTAGATGGCCGCCGCGCACCGGGCCAAAAACCAAAGTGACCCCCCTTGCAAAACCAGGTGGTTTGGCGATAGGCCATCTTGATGTCGCCTCACTACGTTTTGGGCCCTTGCCTGCCGCGGGTACTTGGGCCTCCCACACAAGTGAGGCACCATTTTTACCGGGAGACCTGGGGGAACGCTGGGTGGTGGTAAATTTGTGTGAGCCCGGTGATGCCACTACTTTCCCACCCCAAAATGTGTGAAAAAAGTGATTTTTTGAGCAAAAATTGAGGTTTGCAGGGGATTCTGGGTAAGGAAACGTTGGGGGATCTACGCAAGCCATACCTCCCTGGAAGCCGCCGGGTGTCTAGTTTTCAGAAATGCGTGGGTTTGGTAGGTTTCCCTAGATGGCCGCCGCGCACCGGGCCAAAAACCAAAGTGACCCCCCTTGCAAAACCAGGTGGTTTGGCGATAGGCCATTTTGATGTCGCCTCACTACGTTTGTTGTCCTTGCCTGCCGCGGGTACTTGGGCCTCCCACACAAGTGAGGCACCATTTTTACCGGGAGACCTGGGGGAACGCTGGGTGGTGGTAAATTTGTGTGAGCCCGGTGATGCCACTACTTTCCCACCCCAAAATGTGTGAAAAAAGTGATTTTTTGAGCAAAAATTGAGGTTTGCAGGGGATTCTGGGTAAGGAAACGTTGGGGGATCCACGCAAGCCATACCTCCCTGGAAGCCACCGGGTGTCTAGTTTTCAGAAATGCATCGGTTTGGTAGGTTTCCCTAGATGGCCGCCGCGCACCGGGCCAAAAACCAAAGTGACCCCCCTTGCAAAACCAGGTGGTTTGGCGATAGGCCATTTTGATGTCGCCTCACTACGTTTTGGGCCCTTGCCTGCCGCGGGTACTTGGGCCTCCCACACAAGTGAGGCACCATTTTTACCAGGAGACCTGGGGGAACGCTGGGTGGTGGTAAATTTGTGTGAGCCTGGTGATGCCACTACTTTCCCACCCCAAAATGTGTGAAAAAAGTGATTTTTTGAGCAAAAATTGAGGTTTGCAGGGGATTCTGGGTAAGGAAACGTTGGGGGATCCACGCAAGCCATACCTCCCTGGAAGCCGCCAGGTGTCTAGTTTTCAGAAATGCGTGGGTTTGGTAGGTTTCCCTAGATGGCCGCCGCGCACCGGGCCAAAAACCAAAGTGACCCCCCTTGCAAAACCAGGTGGTTTGGCGATAGGCCATTTTGATGTCGCCTCACTACGTTTTGGGCCCTTGCCTGCCGCGGGTACTTGGGCCTCCCACACAAGTGAGGCACCATTTTTACCGGGAGACCTGGGGGAACGCTGGGTGGTGGTAAATTTGTGTGAGCCCGGTGATGCCACTACTTTCCCACCCAAAAATGTGTGAAAAAAGTGATTTTTTGAGCAAAAATTGAGGTTTGCAGGGGATTCTGGGTAAGGAAACGTTGGGGGATCCACGCAAGCCATACCTCCCTGGAAGCCGCCGGGTGTCTAGTATTCAGAAATGCGTGGGTTTGGTAGGTTTCCCTAGATGGCCGCCGCGCACCGGGCCAAAAACCAAAGTGACCCCCCTTGCAAAACCAGGTGGTTTGGCGATAGGCCATTTTGATGTCGCCTCACTACGTTTTGGGCCCTTGCCTGCTGCGGGTACTTGGGCCTCCCACACAAGTGAGGCACCATTTTTACCGGGAGACCTGGGGGAACGCTGGGTGGTGGTAAATTTGTGTGAGCCCGGTGATGCCACTACTTTCCCACCCCAAAATGTGTGAAAAAAAGTGATTTTTTGAGCAAAAATTGAGGTTTGCAGGGGATTCTGGGTAAGGAAACTTTGGGGGATCCACGCAAGCCATACCTCCCTGGAAGCCACCGGGTGTCTAGTTTTCAAAAATGCGTGGGTTTGGTAGGTTTCCCTAGATGGCCGCCGCGCACCGGGCCAAAAACCAAAGTGACCCCCCTTGCAAAACCAGGTGGTTTGGCGATAGGCCATTTTGATGTCGCCTCACTACGTTTTGGGCCCTTGCCTGCCGCGGGTACTTGGGCCTCCCACACAAGTGAGGCACCATTTTTACCAGGAGACCTGGGGGAACGCTGGGTGGTGGTAAATTTGTGTGAGCCCGGTGATGCCACTACTTTCCCACCCCAAAATGTGTGAAAAAAGTGATTTTTTGAGCAAAAATTGAGGTTTACAGGGGATTCTGGGTAAGGAAACGTTGGGGGATCCACGCACGCCATACCTCCCTGGAAGCCGCCGGGTGTCTAGTTTTCAGAAATGCGTGGGTTTGGTAGGTTTCCCTAGATGGCCGCCGCGCACCGGGCCAAAAACCAAAGTAACCCCCCTTGCAAAACCAGATGAACTATTGTTACTACAGCGTGAGAATTTAGGAATAATACTGCAAAGAAAATGTGGCAGACAGTTTGAGGTTTACAGGACAATGGGGATAAAAAATATTTTTCAATTCACTAGCGAGACATCACCATGAACTCCCAAGGGTTTTCGACAATATCTACAGTTGGTGGGTTATTCTTACATGGAAAGTGTACCTTGGCAGAGAAACTAAAGACAAAGATTCCTGCACAACCATCTATTCCTCAAACACACACACATACTGGTTGGATTTGGCACGAGGGCGAGTCATGGTTCAGTGTATTAAATTTTATTAACAAGAGATTTCACAAAAATGAAATGCACTGTCAATAATTAAATTCACAAAAAACCAAACCAATGACTCGCAGCTCGTGAGCTGTAAAGCCACGTCAAGGCACCAACCACTTTACAGGCCATTCACACACCTTTCATACGTGATACAAACAAGACCATTCGCACCACCAGGTACAAAAGCAACACAGTACAAAAATCACCAAAAAGGGACAAGGTACACCCTGCTTCAGAAAGACAAATATTACTGCACAGCCATCTAACCCGCAAGCACACACACATACTGGTTGGATTTGGCACGAGGGTGAGTGATGGTTCAGTAGATAAAATTGTATTAGCAAGTGATTTCACAAAACATGAAATGCACTGGTAATAATTGAAAGGGCGAGAAACTGAACCATTGACTCACAGCTCGTGAGCTGTAAAGCCACGACAAGGCACCAACCTCTTTACAGGCCATTCATACACCTTTCATACGTGTGAGACATACAAAACCATTCACACCGCCAGCCGCGGGCCCATCACATAACAAAACTCACACCAGCACACAGCGCCATTCAAGGGCCCATCACTTTCACACGCTCACAATCCAGACACAGCAACTACACAGGCTGAAGGATTGCGTGGAGTGGCACTCAGCTAGCAGTGTGTGTAGTGACCAGCAGAAAGTCACTACTCACACACAGCCAGCCAAGCACCAGTCTACACACACCGCTAGCCAAACGCCAGTCCACGCACACCGCTAGCCAAGCGCCAGTCCAGGCACACCGCCATCCAATCGCCAGTCCAGGCACACCGGCAGCCAATCGCCAATCCACCTACACCGCCAGCCAAGCTCCAGTCCACGGACACCACCAGCCAAGCACCAGTCCGCACACACCACCAGTCCACGCACACCGCCAGCCAAGTACCAGTCCACGCACACCGCCAGCCAAGCACCATTCCACGCACACCACCAGCCAAGCTCCAGTCCACGCACACCACCAGACAAGCTCCAGTCCACGGACACCACCAGCCAAGCTCCAGTCCACGGACACCACCAGCCAAATACCAGTCCGCACAGACCACCAGTCCACACACACCGCCAGCCAAGTACCAGTCCACGCACACCGCCAGCCAAGCACCATTCCACGCACACCGCCAGCCAAGCACCATTCCACGCACACCGCCAGCCAAGCACCATTCCACGCACACCACCAGCCACGCACCAATCCACGCACACCGCCAGTCCATGCACACCGCCAGTCCACGCACACCGTCAGCCAAGCACCATTCCACGCACACCACCAACCAAGTGCCAGTCCACACACACCAACAGCCAAGCGCAAGCCTACACACACCGCCATCACATTTTGGATTTGTTTTGAAAAAAATAAAAACACAAACAAATTGCAAATAGATACAAATCTTCTAACAGAAAATCAGCAACTAAATACATTGCACTAACACCAACCTTGAAACAGAATCATATTTTCCAAAGAATACAGACCAGGCAGTTCACTTTACCACTCATGAATGTTCCCAGAAATTTTTACGCGTGTGGTACGCTCTGAAACAAGCAGAGAGACACAGTGCAGGATGAGAGGGACAATCGGGGCAGTACATACGACTCTCCTTCCACAAACCTCTTCGCCAACAGACTCTACATCTCCTACTGGGAAAATCTTTTGCGGGTGTGGGAGGAATGTGATCTGGAAAGTGGCGTTCTTTCAATCTAGCAACATCCTCCACCAGTCCAACTCTAGGAACACTTGCCTGTTCCACTACAACAAGGCTGCCTATTACAGACTCCTGAAACTTAGCAAAAGTCATCTTTGACTCAGGGCAAGAATCCTGGAACACAACAAAAGCATTAAACATTGCCAAGTGGAAAAGATGGATAGCCAACTTCTTGTACCAAATGTAAGCCTTACGAAGAGCAGTGTAAGGTTCCAACCTCTGATCTACTCTGTCAACACCACCCATGTGCCTATTATAGTCTAAAATGCACACAGGTTTGCGCGCTTCAGCGACCTGACCCCAAACAGTCACAGGTGCAGTGCTTTCATCATGGATGGAAGTCAGCATGTAGACATCTCTCCTATCTGTAAACTTCACAGCAAGAAGCTCCTGGCAACGCAACGCACTGCACTCTCCCCGCACAAGCTTTTGACAAACAAGTTCTTTCGGAAAACCTTTACGGTTACAGCGGATTGTGCCACAAGCAAAAGTGTCCACTTTGGCCAATTCCCTGAACAACCGCACACCAGTGTAGAAGTTATCTACATATAAATGGTGGCCTTTGTTAAAAAATCCTCTACCAAGTTCCCAAACAATTTTCTCAGTCACTCCAAAAGTGGACGGACAACCAGGGAGGTTAAACCTAGATTCCTTACCGGTGTACACCCTGAAATTAGAGACATATCCAGTCCTACTGTCACACAGCATATACAGCTTTATTCCATAGCGTGCCCTCTTACTAGGAATGTATTGCCTAATAACCAAGCGGCCCTTGAACAACACCAAAGACTCATCCACTGCAATTTCTCTACCAGGGGCATAAATCTCAGAAAATCGATCAACAAAGTGATCAAGGACAGGCCTAATCTTAAAAAGACGGTCACAATCAGGGTGATCTCGTGGCAACGCTAAACCATTATCAACAAAGTGCATCATCCGAAGCAGAAGCAAATACCTGTCACGAGTCATGACTGCCAGAAAAATAGACGTTGCCATCAAGGGACTGCTAGACCAATATGAAGCCAATGATGGCTTCCTTAGCAAGCCCATCAAAAAAGTTAAACCCAAGAACTTCTTCATCTCTTCAACATTTGTGGGAGTCCACCGGGTAGCTCTTGAGTGTGGCTTAAGACTGGCACTGTTGTCCCTCAAAAACTGTTCGGCATACAAATTAGTCTGCTCAACAATCTCTGCCAAAAACACATCGTCCATAAACAACTGAAAAAAATTTACAGGCAAAAAGTTCTCAGTATTCACTCTAGACCCTGGAACACCAGTAAACTCTGGAAATTCCGGCTGCACCATGCCAGGGGCAACCCAGAGGTCATCACTTTCAACGGGAAGACTTGCAGCCCCAGCCTGCAGCCCAGATGCCTCTTGCCGCACTACACCAACGGGAAGCCTTGCAGCCCCAGCCTGCAGCCCAGATGCCTCTTGCCGCACTACACCAACGGGAAGCCTTGCAGCCCCAGCCTGCAGCCCAGATGTCTCTTGCCGCACTACACCAACGGGAAGCCTTGCAGCCGCAGGCTGCAGCCCAGATGCCTCTTGCCGCACTATCGGCACATCAGTCTCCTCCTCTAACACAGGCACTTCATCCGCACTAAGAGTATCTTCATCATCCGATGACCCCATACGGAGAGAAAACTCACTGCCAGAATCGTCCCCTGCCTCCTCTCCCTCAGAAGCAGAGTCAGTCTCTGAACCAATATCAGAGGAAGACTCAAACAGCAAACCAACAACCTGCTGAGCAGTCATCCTGCGGCTAGCCATTATACTTACTAAGATAGAAGACTGCACAAACAAGTCAACAACAACCAACAATGTGCAAACCAAGTAAGTAAAGAAATGTGTACCTTTTATCACAAAGATCAATGTACTCAAAAACTATACAATCCAATTACAAGAGACAGCTGCACTCACCAGAAACAAACTCTGCAGTGACACAGCAAAGACCAACGATATCAAACTAGAAAGAAGAAAAAAAAACAAATTACTCACAAGACAACAAAATACACATCGAGCACCAATGCAAAAAGTTTTTGACACTCAAAAACCAAACATACTGCTATTATTACACCATTTGCAAAAAAAAAACAGGCAGAGAAATCAAACACATTTACATTGTACAAAAAAACAGTCTCTTACCAAACTACACAAACAGCAGAACCACCACTAACAAAACGTCAACGTGAAAAGAAGAAAAGCCTTCACCTAGAACAAAAAAGTAAACAAAAAAAAAACATTACAATTGGAAATCACAAAAAATATAACAATAAACATTATAACATGCCATGTCACTACCCAAATGGTCAATCGGGTTGTGTGCCAGGTGGGGCAGAAAACAGCAGGAAAAAAAAGGCTACTCAGTCCCGGGGCGGGTGAGCCAAATACATATAACAAATTGCACCCTGGAAGCGAGGGGTCACTTCTATTTTTAATTGAACTAATTCCCTGGTGTCTAGTGGGCTTTTCTGCCCCCAATGGGAGCAGAAACGGCAAAAAAATAAAACCGATCTGCCCCCAGAGGGGGCAGAAAAGTCTTAAAAAAATTTAGGGGCCCAAGGAAGCGACCCTTGCCCAAGGGGTCGCTTCCTACAATAATATTTATATCCCTGGTGTCTAGTGGGCTTTTCTGCCCCCCCCCCCCTGGTAGCAGAAACGGACAGAAAGACGACCAATCTGCCTTCTAAATAATTAGGCCGCAAAGGAAGCGACCCTTGCCCAAGGGGTCGCTTCCTACATAAAGAAAAAGACATCCCTGGTGTCTAGTGGGCTTTTCTGCCCCCCCTGGGGGCAGAAACGGGCAGAAAGACGACCGATCTGCCCCCAGGGGGGGCAGAAAAGTCTTCTAATTATTTTGCCACCCTAGGAAGCGACCCTTGCCCAAGGGGTCACTTCCTACATAACATAAAAGACATCCCTGGTGTCTAGTGGGATTTTCTGCCCCCCCTGGGGGCATAAACGGGCAGAAAGAAGACTGATCTGCCCCCAGGGGGGGCAGAAAAGTCTTCGAATTATTTTGCCCCCCAAGGAAGCGACCCTTGCCCAAGGGGTCGCTTCCTACATAACGAAATAGACATCCCTGGTGTCTAGTGGGCTTTTCTGCCCCCCCTGGGGGCAGAAACGGGCAGAAAGAAGACCGATCTGCCCCCAGGGGGGGCAGAAAAGTCTTCGAATTATTTGGCCCCCCAAGGAAGCGACCCTTGCCTAAGGGGTCGCTTCCTACATAACATAAACGACATCCCTGGTGTCTAGTGGGCTTTTCTGCCCCCCCTGGGGGCAGAAACGGGCAGAAAGCGGACCGATCTGCCCCCAGGGGGGGCAGAAAAGACTTCGAAAAATTTTGCACCCCAAGGAAGCGACCCTTGCCTAAGGGGTCGCTTCCCAAATTCCAAGAAACAAATCCCTGGTGTCTAGTGGGGCATCCCTACTCCACGATCGCGACGCTGTGCGCGATCGTGGAGCAGGAATGCCCTGTATTGAGACATCAGGGGAGAGGAAATACTCTTTCCTCTCCCCCGATGCCTCAATACAAAATAAATCACCCCCGCGGCCCTACCGGACAAGGGAACCTACCTGCTGCTGCCTTGGACGCGCTGGAAGAAATGGATTCCAGCGCGTCCAACGCTTCCTGATGACGCCGGCGCGCGCTTTGCGCGCTGACGTCATCAGAAAGCGTGGGGGGGCTCGGGGGTGGCAGCGGAAGCTCTTACGCTGCCACCCCCGTAAGTGGGGGCACGATCGATGCACAAGGGGGGGAGCGCCAGCGCTTCCCCCAGGGGCTGTCCTCATGACGGAACGGTTCCGTCATGAGCACAGCCCAACCGATGCTCATGACGGAACCGTTCCGTCATGAGCATCGAAGGGGTTAAAAGCACCAACTTTCAGGTATGTGCAGCTGCTCGTGTATTTTGACTAAATAGTGGGTCGATCAACCTAGAGTGGAAAACATGCATTGTCTAACAACTCAGACTGTTTGTCACATCGTGTGCAGACCAAGGTCGCTGCGCAGAGCTCGGGATGGTAACAACAGATTGCTCTCGTGTGAGGCAAAACTCGAGTCAGCAGTTTGTTTAAGCAATAACATGTGAACGCAGTGTCGTGTGCAAAAGCAGCAAGATGGCTTTCTAACTTCTAACGTGGTTATGCTAACTTAACAATGTATGTACGTATTAAGGGAGTCCTTACTACATGCCCCCTTGATCGAAGCACTACTTAGTATGCAAGAAAAGAGAGAACGCAGAGTTCAAGCGCGACAGAGCAGAACAAGGCGTAACCAATTCAAAAAACACTGGTCAGTTCAGGCAAAGTCCGAATAGGAAAAAACCAAAGGTGGAAAGAAAAAACAAAAAACCTCAAACGTGCCGTGGGGGGTGAAAAAATGAAAAAACGCCTCACCGGGCAGAAGTGCAGTCGTACAGGGACTGTTCAAGACACGTGAGGAAAACACAGTGGACGATAGTTCACTCAATCCATGAAAGTATATGCAGCATATGTGGCCAGTGCTTCCAGCAGAAAATCATTGGCACGGCCACTGAAGGTTTCAGCCATCCAGTTAATCAAAGAAAAGGAACATACATGTTCTTCTATTAGCGGAGCCTCTAGCACCATCAGAGGGCAACCAGCGTGTACTTCCAAATAACTCATATCCAAGAAGTCATATGCCGCTCTCGCGATGTCCCAATTACCCAGGATACCATGCGCCGCACCGCAGGCCATAATCCGAACACCAGAACAGGCAGACTCGTGAGACACTAAGGGCCTCATCAGTCGATCATAATCCGGGTCCGGAGACACCATGTTGGTTAAGCACAAATCCATAGGCCATTCAAAGGGACAATCTAGGCAGTGGAAGACAGGTTGCATGCAGGTGAAGTAGGAATACCGGAAGGATAATCCATATGCCAGGCTCAAAGTCGCCAACGGCAGGACACCATAGTAATCAAGCATCCTGTCACGAAGAAACTGCAGACGGGACAGGCTGTCGTGTGGCACAGAAAGAGCAGCCATTCCGCAGGATGAAAAGTAAAAGTAGCACACCTGCCACTAGCGCCAGAATTAAAGGAACACCTCCAAAGACGCTCGAGAAAATAGAATGAAAAAATGCCGGAATCACACCAAAAATAGTTTGGAAAGAGGTCACGAGGCCCGAGCCCACAAGTTTAAAAAAATGAGCCAGGCCAGTCGTGGACGAGGCATTGAAAATTGTTTGGATCAAAGCTCCAAAATGCAGGGGGAGGTCAGTATTCAAAAGCGCCTGTACCTCAGTGCGCGTATTCGCTACGTGAAGGACAAATGTTTCCCGGGAGGAAGTCAATGGCACCTCCTTTTGGGACAATAGCGCTCTTATTCTGCTCATCTTGTTGAACTCTGCTTTCAAGGTTGGAATCGAAGGCCAGATGGAAGCATCTAGCCTCCCATGCGGGGGAGGAAACAGAACGTTATTGCAGCAGACAACCCTCTGTGATACAGTTACTATATACGGGATCCCTACTAACATCCCGCAGCAAGCTTCATTGTTTAAAATTAAATAACTACCGTTTGCAAGCAGCGTGAAAGATGGCGTAATCACTGGTACCGGGATACCTTTGAGGACGCAGGCCAAATTCGGGGCGTGTACATTACAAGCTCCGTGCAACTGAATGTGCCTACATACAACAGAATGATCAGGTGACGTTGTACATTCCTCACCCTTCAGATAAACCTCAGTACCGTCCCTTGTACATCTATACGTAAAGGGGAGGGACCAGACTTCATGTATGAAAGCGGTACCCAGCTGTTCATATCTACCCAGAGCATAGTGTTTCATACAAGAGGTAAACTTAAAAAGTGCGAACGGGAGAGTTATCAATCCGTGTAAGAGCCACACTGCGGAATCGACTTCCGCTACAGAGAAAGGTAACGGCTCCAATTTTTCAATATGTAGCAAGGAATATGTAGCATCCTTCATGGACATGAACTGCTGTTTGTCAGTAAGGTTAAAGGGAAGAAATAATGATGTTGTATTAAGATAGTCCCAAGGGACCTTCCCTGCCTTCAATGTTTGTAATGTCCATGCAAACTGCATAACAGAACGCAACTGGTTTTGACCATGATACAACACAGACATATCATCCTGCACAATATCCACAATTGAAGAAACAATATTATCTAATGTATAAATGCGAGAAGAAAGAGTGTTAATGCTGTTATCAATAACTGCTAATACTTTTTCCATATTAGCCTGATCAATAGCTCTCAATCTTGAAGCTGCCTCAATTTGCGACAGTTTCCATACTTCGTTGTAAATAGCATACGCCCATCTCTTGGATCTGCCAGCCACAGGACCTTTAACAAAATCATTCAAATCTATTTTGTCATGTAATTTTGATAAATGAACTTTGACAGATGCCAAGGTAGAATGTCGCAGCCAGGACTGACATAATTTCCCTACAGAGTATGTAGTTACTGTATGTGACGACTCAAACCGGGGGTCCACGCGATCTTGAGTATACCCCGGTTTCAGTCCTAGAAAACGACGTTGACAGGCATCAGAACTGCTTTGCCAAATTAACCATCCCTCATTATTAAATTTCGAAATATTGAAAGATGAATTAGAAACTAATAACTGCAAAGCAGGAAGGGACAGATCTGTGTGATTATTCCAATTTGGGTAAGCACCCAGATCCGGCACAGAAGGCGAATTTAGTTTTTTAGAAGTGGCCAATCCGAAACAGGTGGTTTGGAAGATGGTTGCATTTAAAAACAACATATGATTTGGTACTAGACAGGCACGGTGTAAAGCTTCAGTTCCCTGAACCTGCCACGGTTTGGAACCCCAAACCGACTTAAGATCAATAGTAGCCTTCCATAGATCATAACCTTTGATTGACAACTCATCCATAAAGGACTTAGAATATAGCAATTTGGTGTGTGTCAGTCTAACCTTGGAGGCAGACTCAGGCTTAACTTTAAAATAAAAGGATGCCGGGGCTGAAACACTGAAATCAGTAAAATAAGTAAACTTATCAAATAATGTATGTGAACTGCCAAACGAGGGGGTGGGACAGTGTTCCCACTGGGTAAAATTTACAAAATTTCTAAACGTATTCGCTTTATGCAGGAAGTGATTGCCATAATGTTGAAAACAATACTGTTCTGCATAATTAGCCGCATTTTCATACAAATCCTCAGCATCAAAGGCGGCATAATATTTCAAATCTGAAAACAGTGCTTCAATGGCGTGTACATCCCAATCATCAGAACGTATGTTCTGTTTAACTACATCACCCATAGAAACACGAAATACATTAGGCACATTAATGACCTCTGTAGGCCCATGAATTTGAAATTTAACTGCATCCCATGCGATACCATCCATGACGGGCCAGGCAGTAATATTCACAAAAGTCTGGTCCCTTTTCATGATGTGGGATGAGGAGTGGGGGGCCAAAGTTCCATTGATAAGTCTAATTGTCGATCTCTCTTTGAGATAATGGCCATCCACCAAACGGAAGAAAACTACAACAAATCCAATGGACATGAACAAAAAAATACTGAAAAGCAGCAACCAGATGTATGTCCAAGGGGCTATCAAAAAATGTCTCTTAAACCAACTTACAAAAACAGCAATGTTCGATGGGGGAGTTGAGGGCAAAGAGTTAGTGTCAAAGGAAAAACGGGACTGGCCAAGTGCTGTAGATTGTAAAACAGGCGAGGGTCCACGTGTAGGATAAGCATACTCAGTCTCTTCGGGCAAACCACCAGCCGGTGGTATCAGCAAGGGACCAGTAACTGAATGCATCTCGATGGCAACATCAGACAAGGTGTTAGAAGCAGGAACCAACATCGAATTTCTTTGCATTGTCTGGCATGAAACAGCCGGAGTCATACTAAGAAGTATCGGCCACTCGCTGAAGTTTGACATTGTCAATAGAGATGTACCTGTTTTGTTTGCGACCAGGAAGTGGAGGTAAAATGACTGTTCTTGTACCCTGCACTCCAAGCACTGGAACCGGTGCACGATAAGAAGGGCCGAACTCCTTCTTGTTCTCCACCTTCTCACGGACCAGATCTCCAACTCGGGGTAGCCAGCCGACTACCGGAATCTGAACCTCAGCTTCAGATGTGGAGGGCAAATGTTCTTTCGAAAGAGAGTCTCTGGCTTCTTGTAGAGTATGCAAAACAGCACAGTGATCATCTACGTCAAAGGGTGCGGTCGACGCCGCAATGTCTAGACCATCAAGGTCTGGAACAAACATTCTGATTCCGAAGAGCATCATGTATGGGGTCCGCCCACCCAGAGACCTTCTAGGGAGATTATTAAGTGCACGTTGGACGTTATACAAATGGGCTAGCCAGTTCCGGCCTGTGCCTAAAACACGTGCTGTCAATGATTGCTTTAAGTCACGGTTCATTCGCTCCACCACACTATTACCCTCAGGTCGGTAGGGAGACGAAAATTTGACTAGGACCCCCAAATTTCTCATAGCCTCCTTGTAAGCCTTAGAGGCGAACGCAGGGCCCTGATCAGAATGGAAGGTACCACACGCAAAAGTTCCCACAAAGACACGCAAATCCCTGATGACAGTCCGCGAGTCAGCACTCCTTTGTGGCCATACCCATAGAAAACGTGTGCACGAATCCACTGCAACCAAGATGTACTTGTACGCAGTATCAGAAGAAAAAGGACCGCAGTGATCTAAAAATAAACACAACCAAATGGCTTATTAGAGATGTACAGCTGTGTCTGTGGTGGGCGCGCAACAGTAGAAGGTTTAATCTGTTGGCAAATGTCACAATCAAGAACATATGCGCGCGCTTGTTTATATAAACCAAACCACCAGTAACGTTGTTGTAGCAGAGATATTGTAGCTGACACACCGGCGTGGGCTGACGCCAACCCCTCGTGCGCAGCTAGGATCAGTGCTGGTCTGCAGTCCGCGTTGGGAATAATTCTGTCACCAACGTCGTTAATCCTCACTAATGGGACGTTATCAGGACTTAAATGATAAATATACCGATAGGGAAAACCCTTCGGGTAATCACCTCCCTTCTCTGTAGCAGCAATAGCTGCCAAGATGTCATCATCAATCTTACTTTTGGATCTTGTAACTGCTGCCACTAAGTATGTAGCCACTGCTGTTTTCGCTGCCTCGTCAGCTAAGCTGTTGCCGACAGCATGGACACCAAGCCGCTGGTGACCAAGAGTGTGAATAACACTTACGAGAGGGAGACGTTCTTTAAAGTCTGCCACTCGAACCCAAAGCGTTTTATGCTTAATTGTGCTACCTTTAGTGTCTCGATAATCATTCTGAGACCAGAAGTGTAAATTGTCATTGTAGGACTGGACACAGTAGAAGGAGTCACTCACTATAAGAGTAGTGACTCGGGGATCAGCAAACTCCAGTGCAAGCACCAGAGCCCGGAGCTCCGCCAATTGCGCGGTACAATCACCCAATGACTGCGTATGCACTGCATCAGATTGGAATTCACCATTTACGAATGTACCTACGACAATTGCGCAAGCCGCTGAATAAGCGTGCTTCGATCCAATTGCGGGTTGCGCAGACCCGTCAGTGTATATGACACAATGGTATTCTTCGAGCGGGCGCAAAGACAGAGGTGCCGGATGAACGAATTCATACTGCAAGTACTCTTGAGTCTGTAATGAGGCATCAAAGATGTAAGTGACATCTGGCGACGTCAGTGTTGTGGCCCATTGTATCCACCGTGGATGCAAAGCTTTAGAATTTGGTACACTTGCTTTAGTCACTGCCTCTAAAGCAGGATATGGTGTTACAACCAGAATCTGTTTCCCATGCGACAGTGCGCGTTCCTTGAGGATCGCCATCTGCACAGCAGTCAGAACTTTTTCGACCGTGGAAAAACGTAATTCAGCAGAGGTGTACAAGTGGGATTTGTACGCAATGGGGACTGTGTCGCCCTCATTAAACGTCAAATACGTGAACCCCACGGCGCCTGGTACAATTTTTATTACCAGGTTAGTGCGGTTATCACGTGTCAGCAAGTATTGTGAAGCAAGAAGGTCAGCCTGTAAAGACTGTAAAATTGCAGAGTGTTCTAGCTGCCAGCTAGACTTCGAGAACGAAGGTTGTACCAAGGCGTAAAGCGGCTTGATACGCTGGGCATAATCAGGAATGTACGTACGGCCGAAATTCAGAAAACCCAGCAGAGATTGTAATTTCTTCAGTGTCGTAGGAGCACCTAAGCGTGCACACTTTTCCAGAAAGTGGGGGGCTAACCCCTTACCTTCATTGTTGAGCTCGTAGCCCAAAAACAACACCGTATATTCTGCGATGTGTGACTTCGCAAAATTAAATTTGTAGCCATAGTCAGCAAAACTCACGATAATATTGTCGACACGAGACAGATGTGGCATAAGCTCATCATCCGTAAGATAGATATCGTCAACATAGGAGTATGCGTCGGGGTCTATTCTTTCTAAGAGAGAAACCACGCGAGCAGAAAAGACGCCAGGGCTATTTTTGTAACCCATGGCCAATCTTGTAAACTGTTTTTGTTTGCCGCCCGAAGTAAACGCCGTCCACTGGCTACTCAGTGTGGACAGGTTGTGGCTAAAAAAGCCATTGGAAATGTCAAGTGTCGTTTTAAACCTTTTACGCACGAGACTGTCGACCAAAGCCGAGCTATGTGTATTTTGTACCGCGCAGGTCCGGCAATGGGAGTTTAGGTGCCGGTAATCCAAAACTAAACGGTACGAGCCGTCAGGCTTCGTTACAGTGAATAAAGGGTTATTCATAGGGGACACACATGTTTCAATAACACCCTGATATTCCAATTGTTCAAGGATTGCCGCGACGTGGGGTCTCGCTTCACGACGCATAGGATATTGAGGTTGAGGCTGGGGCATAGACCGCAATGGAATCTCATGGCAGGGGGACAATCTGTCCCATCCCACCTGAGTACGATACACCGCCGGCGCAAGCGCAAGCGCCCACTCCCCAGCATACACTTCAGCTTGGTCCTTAGGCACTGTGTGCGCAAAGGACGGGAGGATTACTTCCTCCCCTCTAGGAGCCTCTAAAATGAAAGCTGGGGGCCAATCTGCCTCCGCTAGGAGGATATCATAGGTGGTGGTCAGATTATCCCAAAAAATCCCTTTTATTGTACGTTGTATGTCGCCCTCAATTATTAAGACTATTTCATAAAGTCTGTCAGGGGGAGCCACTCTGGTGTCAGCTGTTTCAACAGTAACCGATATATCAGTTGCTGTCACCGCCAGAAATGGACGCAGAGCTTGACGGACTATGGTAATTTCCGCTGCGCTGTCCAGGAGCGTCAGCGCCCATGTCCGGTTCCGAAGCTGTGTCCGCACTATCTGAGGCATACCTTGCCGTCAGAGCCGCCACTTTCTTCTTCTGAAACGGGGGTCTTTGTCGTGCAAATTCGTCCTGCTTCCCTTTACCCTCAGTCTGTCGGGGTTGGTCACGCTGTTGTGGAGCACCCCGACCTTTGCCACCGCCTCCGCCACCGGACTGTGTAGCCGATGTTTCCTGTGAAGAACGAGGAGAGCGCTGTTCAGAAACCTGAAATCTATCAGGAGACTTTATAGTAGCACGATCGCGCAGATCATAAGTGCGTTCACTACTTGACTGTACGGGAGAGGCAGGCCGAGAGCCCTGTTTCTGTTGCTGCTGCTTTCCCTGTTGTTTAAACCGCCAATTTTGTTTTGGAAAACTTGGTCGGTCGTCCTTACCAGAGGTTTCTGCCTTACCCTGCTGCTTTAGATCGGGATTCTTTATTACAGGTTTAACTCCTAAAGAGCTACGACCCAAATCCCGATATGCCTCTGCGATTATTTTCGCAAATTCCTGCGGTTTGTCCTCCTCAGCAACTCGCTTCAGTTCATTACGAACCTGGAAATGCAAAGCATCACCCTTAAGGTTTCCTATTATCATGGTAGCCACCAGGTCAAATTGACCGAGGAGCCGCATCCCTAACTCTATCGCAGACTCCGCACCATGGTTCTCTTGAACTCTTTTGATAACGGAGGGCAGCTGCAACATAGACGGAGTGCCAAAGCACTGCACGTACGTCGCTGCAAAGACCTTGCCCCAATTTACACAATCATCTATGTGGGGGACCAAGTCCTTAGGCAAACTAATGGTGAGTATTCGGGTAAACCGCTTCTATTTGGTCAAATTTTTCAGCAAGCCAAAAGGGGAAATCATCCCTAGTTTGGGGGCGCTTGCCCATAACAGAATTAACCATAACAGGACTAATGACCACCGCGTGATGATCAGTAGGCTGCCCCGCAACAGCAGGTGCCCCCGCCTGCACATTGCGCGACACGTACTGCACCAATGCCCTATATACCGTAATTAGGGCAGTGTGCAGTACACGCAACTCAGCCACCGTCACCGTGAGGTAACAGGGATGAGGCGTAAATCCGGCTAGTACCGGCCAATTGGCCCCTGCAATTGATAAAGGGCCCATTCTTGGCGGTATAACCACATGGGGAAGGGCGCCATTAAACCAAATAAGATGCTGCCAAGCAGATATTGGTATTTCCTGTGTCCTATACGGCGCATAGTTCGCTGGCACGGCAGCGGCAGTGTAAGAATGAAAGGTGTTATCATCCCCTACCGCCGGAATCGCCACCCAAGAGTAGAACAACTCATAGGGATGAGCCGCATCGGCTCCAACCACAAATATGACGTTCATACCAGTGTCCGGCACCCCATACTGCGTCAAATGACGTTTCAGAGCTGCACGGCTATGCGCCGCAATATCCACCGACATTAGGACAACACCCACTTGAAACTATCAGTAGCACAAGGGTTCAATAACCTTTTTAATGATCAAGCTTGAAGGAACCTATATCAATAGACCTAGGTAGGTTTAAATCCGTCAGACTTGTTATCCGGAAACAAGAATGAGGGTGTTGTGGACAAACGCGAGCACTACTAAGGCGTTTCAACCTCATAGACCAAACGTTAGGTGCGCCATGTTGCAGGGATTTATTCTTATACACAGAACTATGCGTAGAACCCCAGGACCTCAGTGAGTTGTGGTGTACCAGAAACTCACCTCAGAACCCAGAACCCAGTATCCGGCTAGCATAAGTGTCCCATTCGTTATCCGAGATTTAGCTCGGCGGTCCCAATGAAAAGACAACCCAGAACAAGCGACTCAGTACATACTCAGGAATGGTGGGAATCGGAAATACCTGTTTGTATATTATTCTCACATCAGTCCACAACAAGAATCAACAGAGACACGGTGAAAATAAAAAGAGTTTATTTTTATAGACCACGTGTCCTAATATGCAGTACTTTGGCTAATACAAGCAGACAAATGATTAAAATCAAAACCATCAACATAGTTACAATTCCATAGAATATAAAAGGGGTAATCATGTTATAATGACAGTGGATACTACCACCTTCCCTTTACTAAGAAGCTAATATTATTATTAGACTAACAGAAGGTCTCTTAGGCTTGAATAGGTGACCCCATACCTCAAAGATCAGCTTAGTGAAATCACATCACAGGAGCATCAGGAGTCTTCTCGCAGGAAGGCTCGTCTTCGGTCTGAATAATAAACATGATGTCTGTGATATTAAAAGCACCAACTTTCAGGTATGTGCAGCTGCTCGTGTATTATGACTAAATAGTGGGTCGATCAACCTAGAGTGGAAAACATGCATTGTCTAACAACTCAGACTGTTTGTCACATCGTGTGCAGACCAAGGTCGCTGCGCAGAGCTCGGGATGGTAACAACAGATTGCTCTCGTGTGAGGCAAAACTCGAGTCAGCAGTTTGTTTAAGCAATAACATGTGAACGCAGTGTCGTGTGCAAAAGCAGCAAGATGGCTTTCTAACTTCTAACGTGGTTATGCTAACTTAACAATGTATGTACGTATTAAGGGAGTCCTTACTACACCTTCCCAGGAAGCTGATCTAGAGAACCCTGAAGGAACTGTCCCTGAAGAGCTTGAACCTGATCAGGTTGAGTTTCTGGGGACAGGGGGACCTTCAAGGGCTGACTTGAGGCAGGCTCAGTTATCCTGTCCCTCTCTTGAACCCCTCAGACAGCTGGCTGCTGCTGAGGCTGCTGGGAATGCTCAAGGTACCCATAAAGTGTATTGGGATGAAGGGCTCCTTTATTCAGAGGCTAGAGACCCCAAGCCTGGTACAACCAGGAGGTTGGTTATACCTCTGCAATTTAGGGGCTTCCTTCTTACCTTGGAACATGATATTCCTTTAGCAGGACACTTAGGCCAGAACAAGACTTGGGACAGGCTTGTCCCTCACTTTCACTGGCCTCACATGAATGAAGATACCAAGGAGTTTTGTCGCTCCTGTGTGACCTGCCAAGCCAGTGGCAAATCAGGTGGCACAACAAAGGCCCCCTTAATACCACTACCTGTGGTGGGGGTCCCCTTTGAAAGAGTGGGAATAGATATAGTGGGTCCCATGGATCCTCCCACTGCATCTGGGCACAGATTTATACTGGTGGTAGTGGATCATGCCACCAGGTATCCAGAGGCAATTCCCCTTAGGACCACTACAGCACCCGTTGTGGCCAGGGCCCTGCTGGGAGTATTCTCCAGAGTGGGGTTTCCTAAGGAGGTGGTTTCTGACAGAGGTACCAACTTCATGTCAGGATACTTGACAGCTATGTGGAAGGAATGTGGTGTCAACTACAAGTTCACCACCCCTTATCACCCACAATGCAATGGGCTTGTTGAGAGATTCAACAAGACCCTAAAGGGTATGATCAAAGGATTACCTGAAAAGCTCAGGCGAAGATGGGACATCCTTCTATCCTGCCTTCTGTTTGCTTACAGAGAGGTCCCACAAAAGGGGGTTGGCTACAGCCCCTTTGAATTGTTGTTTGGGCACCCTGTAAGAGGCCCACTGTGTTTGGTGAAGGAAGGATGGGAGTTACCTCTCAAAAAGCCTAAGCAAGACATAGTGGACTATGTACTTGGTCTCCGCTCCAGGATGGCTGAGTATATGGAGAAGGCATCCAAAAACCTTGAGGCAAGCCAGGCCTTACAGAAAGCTTGGCATGACCAAAAGGCTGTCTTGGTTGAGTTTCAGCCAGGACAGAAGGTATGGGTGTTGGAGCCAGTGGCCCCAGCAGCACTCCAAGACAAATGGTCTGGACCCCATACAATCCTGGAAAAGAAGGGAGAGGTTACCTACTTGGTGGACCTAGGAACTCCCAGGAGTCCCCACAGGGTACTCCATGTTAACAGGTTAAAAGCATATGTTGACAGGGCAGACATGGGCTTGCTCATGGCTACAGATGAGGGACAGGAGGAAGAGAGTGACCCTCTCCCAGACCTGTTGTCTCAGAACCCTGAGGATGGTTCAGTTGAAGGAGTGACCCTTGGAGGCAACCTCACTGATCATCAGCAGACTGAATGTAGACAAGTTCTACAATCATTTCAACACATGTTTTCCTTGATACCTAGCCAAACTGACTGGTGTACCCATGTGGTGGACACTGGTGACAGTCTGCCTGTAAAGAACAAGCTTTACAGACAACCTGACCACGTCAGGGACTGTATAAAGGCTGAGGTACACAAAATGCTGGAATTGGGTGTCATTGAACCCTCAGAGAGCCCCTGGGCTAGCCCAGTGGTTCTGGTCCCCAAACCTCACACCAAAGATGGCAAGAGAGAGATGAGGTTCTGTGTGGATTACAGAGGACTCAATGCTGTCACTAGGACAGATGCACATCCTATTCCAAGGGCAGATGAGCTCATAGATAAACTGGCTTCTGCTAAGTTTTTGAGCACATTTGACTTGACAGCTGGCTATTGGCAAATCAGATTAGCTGAGGAGTCTAAGGCCAAAACAGCATTCTCAACCCCAGGTGGGCACTACCAATTTGTGGTGATGCCCTTTGGTCTGAAGAATGCACCTGCCACCTTCCAAAGGTTGGTGAATCAAGTCCTTACTGGGTTGGATGACTTTTGTGCAGCATATCTTGATGACATTGCTGTCTTTAGCTCCACCTGGGAGGATCACCTGATCCACCTGAAGAAGGCTCTTGAGGCTCTGCAAAGGGCAGGCCTCACTATCAAGGCCACTAAGTGCCAGATAGGGCAGAGTAAGGTTGTGTATTTGGGCCACCTTGTAGGTGGAGGCCAAGTTCAACCACTGGAGAGTAAGATACAATCCATCAAGGACTGGTCTCCTCCAACCACCCAGACTCAAGTTCGAGCTTTCTTGGGCTTGACTGGGTACTACAGGAAGTTTGTTAAGAACTATGGGTCCATGGTGACTCCTCTTAATGATCTGACATCCAAGAAGATGCCCAAAAAGGTTCAGTGGACAGTAAGCTGTCAGAAGGCATTTGATGATCTGAAGGAGGCCATGTGCTCTGCACCTATCCTGAAAAGTCCTGACTACTCCAAAGAGTTTATTGTCCAAACAGATGCTTCTGAGTTGGGTGTGGGAGCTGTGCTGTCACAACTTAATGTAGATGGTCAAGACCAACCCATTGCTTTTATTAGCAGAAGGTTGACCCCCAGAGAGAAGAATTAGTCAGCTATTGAGAGGGAGGCCTTTGCTGTGGTGTGGGCCCTGAAGAAGCTGAGGCCATACTTGTTTGGCACTCACTTCAAGATTCAGACCGACCATAAGCCCCTCTTGTGGCTAAATCAGATGAAGGGTGAAAACCCCAAACTGCTTAGGTGGTCCATTTCCCTACAGGGGATGGACTTTACAGTGGAGCACCGGCCACGTACTGACCATGGGAATGCAGATGGTCGCTCCAGGTACTTCCAATTAGGACATGAAGACGGGACTGGTCAAGGCTAGTTTAATGTCCCTGCGTTTGGGGGGGGGGTTGTGTAGGAGAGTAGGGTCTGCTATCCTATGGTCACCCCAAATTTTTGCTTTTTGCTTCACTGGTTTTTGACATATTGAGGCTGTGGGCCTGCCAATCAGACCCCCAGCCTGCTGTTCTCTCTACTAAATTTACACTATGCACCCTAGGTGCATAACCAATTGGAAGTGGATCACCCTGTGAGCCCCTGTACCAGTGTACACTAGGTACCCAGGGCGTTGGTGTATCTAAGGCCTACCAGGGGCTGAAGCATGTATTGTGCCACCCCTGGCCTGGCCTAACAAATTTGACACAACTGGCTGATCACTCAGCTGGGGTAAGTTGGTGTAACCACCTCTTACTTAGGTGTAGTATACCTATACCTAACCTTAAATGGGACACATGTTAACCTATAAGTCACTCCTATGGCAGGCCTTAACAATCCTGAAGGCAGAGTGCTTGGTTCCATGTGAGATGGTGCTCTGGCATGAGCTGAGCCTGTCTGCAGTGGTCGGAACCACTTCCTTCTACTGTTTCCAGATATCGTCATACCATATACTCTTAAGTGCATTATGAACCTCGCGGTTAAATGCTATCTTTGGTTTGGCTTTATCAAAACATGTCGAGTAAGGTGTCATACGAATTGGAATACTAACCCCTAGCCAATTCTGGCGACGGGGTTAGCATTCCACCCTTCTAGAGGGACATGACATGTACAGTACCTGAAACCCGGGTAAAATCAGACATAGCCTCAGCTCCACAAAATGAATGCTGCCACCACAGACACAAGTCTGCCCTCCTGCTGCTGGGAGTCCTTCCAGCTTGGGAGGTGTGGACAAAGGGTTTCCTGCCAGGGGAGGTGCGTGCACCACCCCAGACAGGATTTTGTGTATTGGTCAGGTAGGGCTTGAAAGAAACCAGACATGCCTGAGGCTCACAAGGAGCCTCGGTGCATATGCCAGTTCAAACCAGTCCTGGGGCACACCAGCCCTGGACCTGGGGCGAGCTGGACGAAGGATTGGGGGTGTAACCACCCCCCTTCCTGGTCCCACCCTTAGGGAGGGACCTAGCAGGTAGTCCGGCCCCTAGAATCCGCTTAAAGGTAGGAGCTGTGTCCTAAGACTTCAGACATCCTGGAATCAACTTAACTACAAGAAGAAGACGGGAACTTCGACGCTCTGCCGCACAGAGGACTGAAGCCAATCTCCCCTGTGGTCAGGGAGTGACCACCTTGCTAACGCAAGCACCATCCAGCGAATCAACGTCTGCTTTGCCGCCACCTCCCGCTGGAGCCCGAGCCCAGAGACTGACAAGACCTGGACCTCCAGACCTCTCACCGCCCGATCCACAGTCCCTGAAAAGAAGGAACCCGTGGAGGCACCGAGACACGTGGAGCCAGCCATCTTGAAAAGACCACGACAAGCTGCAAGTGCGACAACCGAGGCTCCCTCCAAGTTGTGCTTTGGGTCCTGAGAAGCCCAACACCCGAGCAGCATCTGCACCAAAGGTGAGCCCTCCAGCATCTCCACGATCTGCGTGGGGCCCCTCTGCATTTTGCCACTTGACGCGCCTAACCGGTTGCTGGCCCATTGGCTAGTGGCCATCTTGGCGACGAACTTCAAGAACTACACCGCTGGTCTGGTTGCTCCAGACTGGCCCTTGCTCCCCTCCAAAGGAGCAGTCCCTTTGACCTTGCTGGTCAGAACCATCAGCTTATTTCGTTCTCCACAACAATTGCTTTTGCCAAGGCTTGTTTGCTTCGACCAAGTCGCCGACACCGCCGACAGCGAGAGCCTGCATTAGACAGCTCGTGAACCGACTCCTGGACGTCGTCAACCTTCAGGTACCACGTGGCTGCAGAGACAAGCTGCACCTCTCCTCCTGTTTGCACCCAACATCGCCTGGTACCCACCTGGTGCCACGCTGGTCACTGGCTAATGACTGTGAACACTGTCCCCTCTGCTTACAGGTCTTCTACAACTCCGATCCACCCTTGGATCCACCGCATCCCTTCCGGACCGACCGCCTGCAGCATCTTTGTCTTCAGGCTCCATTGAACATATAGAAGAAACCCGACGCACTTCGAGACCTATGCACCCGCTTCCTGTGGGTGAGGTAAAGCTGGCACTCCGGTGCCCAAGTGTAGAGTATCATCTCTAGTGTCTGTGTTTCCAATCTTGAGTTCATAGTCCATCCGGAAGATTCTTTTTGCAGTAACTTTGTAACTTTTATGCACCCATTGAAAACCTATGGGAGCCCGCGTGTGACTATTTGCTCTGCACACGCAACCCGTGGATCTCCTGGTCACTAACTAAAGTTAGCTCCTTGTAGGCCCAGCGATTCTAGAGGCCGTAGGCCTTTCCCCTTTTCTGTTCGTGGTACTTATACCACTATTTTAGTATATGGTTCGAGTGGCCACCAGGGCCTATCCATATAAAGTGCAACTTCTGTGTATTCTAACGTATTCTTGTTTAACGATTTGTGCTCCTGTGCTCATAAAGAGTCTAGGGGATACTTTGAGAAATAAATACATATATATTTTCAATATATATCTGTGTGGTGTCCTTTCATTGGTATAAAGGGGGGTTACATTTGGTAAAACAGCCTGCTTAACACGCTTTGACGAGTTTAGCCTCAAAGACTGCTTAGCCTACGCTACCACTAGGGCAGCTAGTCCGAAAAGGTTGACTTACAACCACACCATAAGGGTTGCTTGGCATGGTACAAGGTGGTCACTTTAACTAGTGAACATCATATACCAGGCCAACTTCTCACATTCCAGTATTAGATAAAATTAGAGGGCTATCCGACCGAGTGGATAAAATGGAGCAGACAACTTTAGATAATTTTTTCTCATTAAAATCATTTATAAAATTGCAGCTAAGATCGAGGGACGATGGTCTAGGGGGTGGACTCGTTAGTAGGGTAACGTCTACTGTTCAGCACAGTTCAGCTACCACAGTTGATAATCTTCCGGTTGCATTGGAAGCGTCTAATCGGAACCTGTACTCTACTGTGCTGGCGGTAGGTACTACAAGTAACCCTGCTCACCCCTTTCCTAAGCCTGTAGAGAAACTTAAGTCTCCCAAGACTACCTCCAATATCTTAAGCAAAAAGAAGGCATGACCCCCTGCCCCGGTTTCTACAGATGAGGAGATCCCTACTACTTTAGCCATCCCTCCAGTAGCTCATAGTGTATTTGAGATCCCAACTTCTAAACCAGCTGAAACTGCAAAGGCCCATGTGTTGCAGTCAGATGAGGGCATTTTTCGTGGGAGGGAACATAACATAAATCTCCCCCCTGAGTGTCAGCCCTATGTAGTTGTGTTGACTGGGGTACCTGTGCTTAGCCCAGGCAAGCGTGAGCCTTATATCGAATTATTTAACAAGACTTTAGTTTGGCTTAAAGAGAACAGACCTCTGCCCGAGTTCTGGCAGGGCCGGATCATTCACGTACGTAGAGTTGGATGGATTGGTACCAGGAAAAAATCTATAAGTGGGGACTGTATCTTAGTGAACTTTGAAGATCCAAGGATCGTTAGCTATATATGTAGAGGACCTATGAATGATCATAGCTTAATAGATAGCAGGGGTTCAATTGGCATTTGTGACCTTAGTTATTTTAACCCCGAAATTCCCCCCGCAAGGCAACCCGGAATCGATATGTGGGAGAGTTGGGACAGTAGAACTCGCGGTTGTATCTCTAAATTTAGTCTTTTCAACAATATCGCGAGTCAGCCGCAGGGTCGATTTTGGCATAGTTGTTGACAGGTAATTTGTCCTGTACGAAAGTTGCATATTGAAGTTTCCGGGGAGTTACAAACTGACAACTTACCCCCTGGAGAGCAGCAGGTGAGCTCTTCCATCACCACCCTTTCCTCTTTATTGACTCCTAGGGGATGCTTACAGGTGCCGCCCCAGCTTAGTAGGGAACTGCCGGTTGAAGGCTTTCAAACTCCTCATGCTGTGGCAATACCCGTCGTTGAAATGGACATTGCATTGATAATACCCCTTCTAAAAGGACTTTAACATTGGGGCAGGGAGGGGTTCTCAGTACGCCTCTGAGGGTAGCTAGCTGGAATATAGCCGGTCTAGCTCGGAATATAAGTATCCCTGATTGGAATACATTTATCGAATCCTTAGGGATTTGTTTGTTCCAGGAAACTTGGTGCCTGGAACCACAGCATAAGCTGGGTTATACCACCTACTTCGTACCAGCTGTTCGACCAAATGGAGGTAAGGGGCGTCCCTCCCGAGGTTTGTTAATTTGGGTAAACATCTCCCTGCGATATTCCATTAAATGTATAGCCACTAACTCACCGGACCTTCAGAGACTATCATTGAGAGGCCCGTGTGGAGGAGGAGTGCTCGAAATATTTAATATATATGTTAGAGGCACTAGGGGTGGTCTTTCCACTCTCTCCCCAACCGGCATTGACAAAGAACTCAAGAGTTGTGGTCCAGACTCCCTCTTCTTATTAGCTGGGGATTTTAATTGCACATTTGAACCGCTTGCTGCGGACGATGTGCTGGGCACCAGCGACGACGATGTAAGGAGAGGCATCCCGCCGTTGTCAATTGCTCCAATCAGGAGATGGACCCAAAATGCAATTGATCTTAATGTCCTCTGCTTGGAGCATGGTCTTAGAGCAACCAACGGCAGATCCAAATCAGATTTAATGGGGGCTCATACGTTCAATAGAATAGGCTATTCCTCTAGGATTGACTATATTATGTTGAATTTTCGTTTGTGGTCTTTCCTGGTGGACATGGAGGTCCGGCCATCCATTGACAGTGACCATAACCCTTTATCTCTGTCTCTGTCTCCTCTTTGGAAGGGTAGCTCCCCTCCCCCAATTTCACATGTGTGGAAATCACCACATGAAGTGTGTCCCTCCAATTGTGGTAGGCGCCTGAAATGGAAGAACATTATTGGTAATGAGGGTAAGATGCTGGAGGTACAATCTATTATGGCCAATATTATACCTCGCATCGATTCTCCATCTTTCAGTGCGCAGGAGGTTTCCGCAGTTTTTGCACAAACTACGAAGGCTTTGGGTGAGCTATTCGTTACCCATAATGCGGGAAAAGGGGTCAACAAGAGAGGCGGTAGGAAGGCTTCTGCTGGGTGGTTCTCATCTGCATGCCGAGCGGCTAAATGGGATCTACTAAAGGCAGTAAAATCTAAGAATAGAGTCCTGGTCTGTGCCGCAAGAGGAAATTATAGGAGGGCCCTAACAAAGGCAAAAGTAGAATGGGATGACCAGTTCTGGTGTGACCTGAAGGCCGCTAGCTTCAGGAAGGATGCAAAGGGTTTTTGGGACCTATTAAGAACTAGGGAGAAACCTGTGGACACAATGATTACTTGTAATGTACCTGAGTGTGCGTGGGTTGCCCACTTCTCCCAACTTTATTCAATGGTCCCGGATGTGGGGGAAAGTTTGATAGCACGACACCCTTATGCATCTTCCCAGCCCAAGGACGAGCTTCTGTTTACACCTAAGGAAGTGGTGGGGGCGATTAATAGCCTTGTGCCCAATAAAGCAGCAGGTCCGGATGGCATACCAGGAGATTTTCTACGCATTAACCCGGAAGAATGGGGAAAACTTATCTCCACCCTACTGAACTCCAGTCTTGAAGGGGCAACTTTCCCGACCTCATGAAAGGGGGCTGAGGTCGTTCCAATCTTTAAGAAAGGTTGTCAGAATGACCCAGCCAATTACCGCCCAATAAGCCTCTTAGACACCTCACAAAAGGTGGCTGGTAAAGTGGTCTTGGCCAGGATATTGCAGTGGGTAGAGGAAAAGGGCATTCTTTCAAATTTTCAGGCTGGTTTTAGATCAGGTACGGGGACTATAGAGCAATCCTTTCGACTCATGATGTTACACTGGAAAGTGGTTGTACTGGGCAAAGGCAATCTGTACCTTGCTTTTATAGACTTGCGGACTGCCTTTGACCGAGTTCCCCGTAGCCAATTATGGAGTGTGCTTGACGAACAGGGTATTCCACCCTACTTGCTAAGCATATTGATAAAACTCCATACTGAGAATTTTGCACAGATCAGGTGGGGTAACCAGGGGCAAAAAACAGCACGTATACCTGTAAATAGAGGGGTGCACCAGGGATGTGTCCTTGCCCCCACTCTATTCTCGTTGTATGTCAATGGAGTGGTGGAGCACCTGCTACAACATCCTGCAGATGCACCATCCCTGGCTGGCAGAAGAATACCTACCCTTCTATTTGCAGATGATACCCTCCTAATCTCTAAAACCCCGGCAGGTCTCCAGAGCCTATTAGCTAATTTTAAGTCTTTTTGTGATGCAAGAGGGTTAGTTATCAACACAGCGAAGACCAAGTATTTGGTCCTTAACCCTCCGAGAAAATTGGCCAAACCGCCGACTCTAGATTCCGTTGCCCTTGAGAGGGTCTCAGAGTTCGACTACCTCGGCATTCGTCTCTGTGATTCCATGAGCTGGAAATGCCACCATCAAAAGATGTTGCTGACCCATAAGAGGGTGGTGGGTGCCCTTTTTAAGGAACACCGTGCTTCATCCCTTAAACCCATTGCCCCTGTTTTAGATATCTACAGGGCAAGGGGTGTTAGCGCTGCCCTTTATGGGGCTGTACTTTGGGGGGTTTATAGGGCGGACCACCTATCCCGTTCCGAAAGCAAATTTCACAAAGATCTAATGGGTCTTCCCCATAGCACCCCAACCCTCCCACTGTTATTAGATATGGGTACTCGGCCAATTAGCGACCAGGCTAAGCTCCGCCCTCTTCTCCTATGGGCAAGAATTTGGAGAACACCAGAATTATCCAGCTATGCGGACGGCCTAACCGATGTGCTGGGGTCACCAGGCTGGTCCAAGATTCACTGGTTGAGGGAAGTCAAGCGTCTTCTCGTCAGCCTTGGTCTCGGGGAGGCCTGGAATAATAGATCTGCACCTCTTAAGTCTGAGCTAAAAAAGATATATTGGAACTGGGTAGCCGATACCAGAAGTAGCAATGCCAACTTGTGTAGGTCCACTATGGATTTTCTTTTTATTAAGGAAGTGCACTTCTGGGAACCATACCTGGATGTCATCTCAAACCGCAAGGATAGGGCTCTATATTTCCAATTTAGAATAGGCTTGCTTCCTGTTGGTGAATTGACTTCTAGGTGGAAGGCTCCGTCCCAGACAATTTCTTCTTGCCCATTTTGTGTAAAGAGATCTGAGTCTGTTCCCCACTTTCTGTTTGAATGCCCGGCCTATGCAGCTCCTCGGAGTAGATGGTTAAAGCCACTATGCAGAGAACTTGGAACTAGACACTATTTGGAGGCCCTACGAATATTGAAAAACGATCCACGGCCCCTCTTTGCTTGTGGCTTAGCTAAATTCCTAGGGTGGGCATGGCGTATCAGATCAACTAGGCTTTCGTATCTTGTTTAATCTGTTTTTTAACAAATTATATAATGCTTTTTAGTTAATTTATTGGTACCAGTAGCAGCATGAATTGTTGTCTATCTCTTTATGTACTGGTTCCTTCTTACTATTTTATTGTGTATTATTGTATGTTTGCTTTTTAAGATATATTTATATCGAAATTAAGCCTTTTTGACTGACTGACTGATTCCAAGTTGTTTGACACCAAACACAACATGTTTTGATGCACTCGTTCCAAAGTTAGCATTTACCGGTAGGTTATAATGCACTTAAGAGTATATGGTTTAACCGCATCCACAAACAGCCACAGAGAATAGACTCTGCCAGCTGCAGAGGGGCCCTGCTCATGCAGAGGCACCCCCTCACATTGTAAACCAAGCACCCTGCCCTCAGGATTGATAGGGCCTGCCTGAGGGGTGACTGATAGGTTTATATGTGTGTGTATGGTGAGATATAGGAACCTATACCTCTGTGAGGAGTGCTACCACTACCTCACCCAGGCTGCAGTAGCAGGCCTGAGGTGTCCGATTTAGTCTGCTTCCCAGGGGTGGCATAATACATGCTTCAGCCCCTGGTAGGCCTGTAAAGTACCTATGCCCTTGGTACCTAAGGTACCATATACTAGGGGCTCATAAGGCACCACAGTAACCAATCACTAGTGCATCTAAATGCACTCCAAGTCGTTTAGAGAGAACAGAGAGACTGGGGCCCTGATTAGCAGGGACCCAGCCAGACTATAGCCCGAAACCAGTGTTAACATCAGAAAAAAAGTGGGGGCAACATAAGTGCAGATCCTACTCTCCTACAGATGCCCAAACAGAAGTTCAAAAGGGCTGTAGCCACCCCCCTTCTGTGGAACCTCTTTGTATGCAAACAGAAGGCAGGGAAGTAAAAGGTCCCATTTTCGCCTAAGCTTTTCTGGGAGGCCTTTAATCATTCCCTTTAGGGTTTTGTTGAACCTTTCAACTAACCCATTGCATTGTGGGTGATAGGGAGTAGTGAACTTGTAGTTTACACAACACTCCTTCCACATTGCTTTTAGATACCCTGACATGAAGTTGGTTCCTCTGTCAGGTATAACCTCCTTAGGGAAACCCACTCTGGAAAAAACTCCAATGAGGGCTCTTGCCACCACAGGGGCTGTGGTGGTCCTGAGGGGAATTGCTTCTGGGTACCTGGTGGCATGATCCACTACCACCAGGATAAACCTGTGCCCAGATGCTGTTGGAGGGTCAAGGGGACCAACAATGTCAATCCCTACCCTTTCAAAGGGTACCCCCACCACAGGTAGTGGTATCAGGGGGGCCTTTGTTGTGCCACCTGACTTGCCACTGGCTTGGCAAGTGACACAAGAGCGACGAAACTCCTTTGTGTCCTCTGACATATGTGGCCAATGAAAGTGTGGAACAAGCCTGTCCCAGGTCTTGTTTTGACCCAAGTGTCCTGCTAAAGGGATGTCATGTGCTAGGGTCAAGAGGAACCCCCTAAACTTCTGAGGTATTACCAACCTCCTGGTGGCTCCAGGGGTAGGATCTCTAGCCTCAGAATATTGGAGTCCCTCATCCCAATAAACGTTATGGGACCCACTAGCACTCCCAGCAGCCTCAGCAGCAGCCTGCTGTCTGAGGGGTTCAAGAGAGGGGGAGCACTGTTGCTCCTTACTCAGATCTTCCCTGTAAGGTCCCCCTGCCCCCAAGAACTCAACCTGATCAGGCTCAAGTCCCTCTGGGGCAGTTCCTTCTTCAGGATATGCTTCTCCTCCCTCAGGAGGGGAATCTGAGATCTGAGACAGAGGGGAAGGCACTGCCTTAACCCTACTGCTCCTCCTCTTGGGTAGCACCTGGTCCATACTTTCAGGATCCAGAGCTGGTTCAGTTTGATGCATTTTGGCTTGTGACCTGGTCACAGCAAATACCTCTGCAGGTATGCCCAACATCTTAGCATGAGTCCATAACTCTACTTCAGACCATGCTGTAGCCTCTAGATCATTGCCCAATAGACATTCGACAGGGAGGTCTGCACTGATTACTACCATCTTGAGATGAGTTACCCCTTCCCAGGAGAAATTCACAACTGCCAGACTATGGTTGGTCCTGACATTGCTTGCATTGGTAACCTGGTACATTTTACCCAGGATGATCTGCCCAGGGTCCACAAGATCCTCTGCCACCATGGTGACACTAGCACCTGTGTCCCTGAATGCCAAAGCCTGTTTGCCATTTATTACAGGCTGCTGTTTGTATTTGCCCAGATTACTGGGGCTCACTAGGAACGACATATCAATGTCTCCATCACAAACCAGCAATGCCTGAGTGGGTACTCTGACTAGGCCAGAGTCCACTTCAGAACCCAGGGTCAACCCTACTACACCCTTATTCTGTGTACCACCTCCACCAGTAGCTGAACTAGGGGGAACAGATGCCTTAGGGGCAGGAGTGGTGGTGGTTTGGTCTTTGGACTTGTTACAATCAGAAGTCCAGTGCCCTTGTGCATTGGACCGGTCCAAGCCTCCAGCAGGATTTCCCTTGAAAATTAGAGGCCTCCCTCATCCCGAGTGACCGTGGGCTCCTGTGAAGCGAATCCTCACGAGGCATCTTTGCGATATTTTGCCGGCTGGCTCGTGAGTCCCCTGAAGACTTTCTCATTGAACCAAAGGGCTCCCTTGGTTGTGAAGGGGTTGCACTCGACAATAGTGCACGATACCCGGGTATTGCTGTTCCTCGTCACTCGTGGGGTCCACTCGCCTCAGCTCTGCTGGGGACTCACAATGGCCGTCGAGAGGTCAGGAAATCCACTTCCGGGGGCTGCAGGGACGTCGGACTCCGGCGGGAGCAGGAAAGTTTGCGACTCCAAGGGAGATTCTTCAGTCTTCCAAAGGTAATGAAACGTCGAAGGGCCAGGATTCTTCTTGTAGAGCGCCGTCCAGGGATATCTGATTTGCAGTGGCGTAACGAAACCTGAGTTGGCCCCCCTGCAAAGTACATGGAGGGCGCCCCCCACCCACGAGTGACCACTTTGCCCCACTGCCAAAAAATCTGGTATATTTTCAGTGAAACCTGCAACATTTAATGAAATGCCTTTATATTGCCTAGCTCAAAGTTTGAATAAGAAAGTGAGAAAAACTCTTAACATATAAGCTACGCCATTTCTAACATTATTGTTAAGAGCAGATTATTTTTCTGAGACAGCAATCAGAACAATGCCAAGTTAGCTGGCCTATTGCCTCCGGAACTGCCTATAGCTAAAGAACAAAGAACAACTGCATAGGGTCTGGATTAGAATTGACATGATGGAAAATAACTTGAAACTTTGAAAGACAATCCCAAACCTGCAATTTCACAGACTCAACTGACAATATACACGAGTAGTGCACAAGATATAACTCAGTAACCTGCCAGCTCCAAGAGAAATAAACTGGTGTGAATTATCTGCATGCCACACACTTGTGTCTGCCAGGGGGTGTGTATGATAATAACCACTCTATAGTATTTAAAATGAACTGAGGAAGCAATTTCAATTTCTACCATCATGGGTTTATTAGTTAGCATGACAAAAGCAGGCAGGCAAACAAGGCTGAAGATGGAAACTGCTTGGATGCTTCAGAACATAGATGCAGATGTTTGTCTGTATTTATCATTTCTGTAGTGTAAACAATGCTAATTACACAATTTAAGGTCCACATATCATAGACAAGTGCAAACAACACCATAAATAACACCTCATGTAGGATAAAACCAAACCTTATCAGCAAGTACCTAATGACAGAATCTATCCTACCTGTAGCCGGTGAAGCAAAGGAAAAAGTGCAAATACTGTCAAAGTGCATAATAAAACAATCAGCAATCCACCAATAAACACAACCCAAGTGTGTTTTGTAAAACAATCCTTTCTTCTTGCATCAATGTGAAAACACTTTCAAAGTGCATGATCAAATCAAGTCCAGCAGTATGCAGAAATGAAGCCAGGTTGGTCAAACAATTCCCCCTTTGGTTTGTGCATGAAGGCGCAAATATTTCAAAGTGACTTGTGAAACAATAACATGCACAGCAGCATACAAAAATCAAACCAGTTTAATCAAACTATGGCCCTTTGGTTTGTGCATGAAGGTGTAAATATGTCATAGTGACATTTTAAACAATAACAAGTACAGCAAGCAGCTCCATAAAAAGATCCATGTACTGTCACTACTCCTGAGCAGCACTGCACATCTACCTGAAGTTGGCCAAGGGTGAGTCAAGCACACAGCAGCTGAGCTTTTAAAAAGGTGAGGAAGCCTGTAGGCTTCACTGCTGTGACACAGGGCAAAAAGGACCTGTTCACTACTACTGATCACTACACAGTATGCTGCCACCACCTCCCTTATGCTGCTTAACTCTTGGTGAAGGCGGTAGCCTTCTACCACTACGAGGGTAACACTTTGGGTGCCCCTCCTGGTCCAACAAGATCGCATTCCGTGAGACAGGCCTATGTCATGTTCACCCACATGATCTGTTCTCACCTATGACAAAAGAATCAGCACTAGGAATCCAAACAACAGTACATATACACACCATATTCTTTATAGGGAAAAATTCATTTGAATGCAATCATTAAGGCATTTCTTGCCATGCTCAATATTATGATTGTAGGTTTCGAAAACCTATCTCTGTAGGCAAATAGCTTGTTACTCTTCTCTTCAAGCCTGAAGGTAAGCAGTTGAGGTAACACTTTGGTTTTCTATAACATCTCCTCTTACTTTTTTTTTTATAACATAGTTTTATTGGGTTTTTATAACATAAAATAAGTCATGTCCATTTCTTTCCAGGAAATGGGCATACATAGTAACACGTTAGCATTGATAACAGTGCAAAATTCAAAGGAGTCATAGCAATAACGCGGTCTCCATCTTTGTCACCATAAACACCTATAGAGCAATAAACAACATATGTATACTCTATTAACCTCCTGTATATCGTTTATCCTAGTTCTTTACATAATGATCTGTTAGCATGACCAGTTTCGTCTTGTGCAATAAACTCTGTATATCTCTTTCTGTCAAGTGAACATTTGTTTAAAACCATTCCTCCCACCGACTCAGCTGTGATAAACATTTCCAGGTAACTTTTGGAAAATCAGAGTACTCTCGTCTTTCTTTATGGATATCCCATTCAAGTTATAGATGAAAAATCTGTGGTTTCACGTATTATATCTCTTATTTAGCCAAAACCGGGCACAATAACCTTGATGTGTACCAATTCTCTCAATCAGTATTTTTGTATATCCATAGCTATAAACCCCTTCAGCATCACGTTCCAGTCTAAGGACAGCATATTTTTACGCAGGCCCCTTTTTTCTTCTCTTTGAATTTCAGCACCCTCTTCTCTGCCCCATCTAGTCATTTCGGTATACCAGTCTAGTAATGACGGAGGTTTAGCGGTCTTCCACCTCATTGTAATATTGTGCTTTGCCAATATAAGTGCAAGATTCATGAATCTACGGACAGTGCCGGCCTTCTTGCCTCTAGGACCCAAGCCGAGTATGCAGTATTCTGGGGAGTCGTCATTTAATACTGGTGCAATTTCATGCAGGATTTTGTGCACTGTTGACCAATAATGGAGTAATCTCGGGCAGCTCCATATCATGTGTAACAATTTTGTGTTTAGCGCATGGCAACGGGGGCAACTGTCCGCCACCTCAGGGAACATCTTGTGCAGTCTATGTGGTGTTAAATAAGCTCTATGCACAATCATTAACTGAATACATTTAAACTTGGGGTTTCTGGAAGATTTCCTGGGTTGTTCCAGTACAGCCTCCCATTCCTTGTCAGCAAACTCGTGGCCCAATTCTGTGACCCATTTCTCGCGAGTGGAGAGGAGTGGGGTCGCCACCACTCTACGGATACCCCTATATAACGATTTGGTTATGTGGCTACCGATCCCCATCAGATATTGCATGTTTAGTAGTTCATAGGTTAGAGGTTCCTGGACAGTTGGGGCCCACGTGGTGGGTATATAACGAGCTATGTGGGTGTTTAATAAAAATAGTGTATTTGGTACCCCGTGCTTTTGGACAAAAGCGTCATGAGTCATGATTGTACCATCGGTAAAGAAAGCCCCGATAGTACTGACCCCTACGTCTACTCAAGCCAGAATATTCCTACATGTGACCGTCCCCGATTGTAGTGGCAGTCCAAGTAATGGTACGTTAGGGGAAAATGGGGGTAGTTGCTGTGTGTCGTCGCCAACACCTCCTGGACCTCGTGGCTGAAGAGTCAAGACACCCTTGATCACCCGACATCTGTGGGCATCCAGCTTCCTGGCCCCGGGTCACTGGCTAGTGACTTTGGACACTGTCTCCTCTGCTTTCAGGTCTTATTTCCTCCAAATCCAGCCTTGGATTCCACCGGACACTTCTCCTGACTTCACAAGCAGCAAGTCTTCTTTGGCTCCCATTGAAAACGACGCCGCAACCCGACACCAAAAGACACCTATGCACACGGCTTCCCTGGGTGAGGTAACTCGAGTACTCCAGTGCTCCTGTGTGTGTTGGCTCTAGAACTACTTACCCTGTAAGTGACTAGCTTTTAGACTCTCCCGAAGTATCCTGAAACTTTAATATTCCAACCGCGACTTGCTCCATTGAAGTCTATTTGGATCCGCGGCTGTGTTCTCACACTGCATGCGTCTCCCATGGGTCCTTTACTTACCTGTGAGGCCAAAGCGCTTCTGAAGACCGTAGGCCTTCTCCCTTCTCAAGTCGTTCTTCTTATACCTCTTTTTTCGTATATGGTCTGGCACGCCCCTGGGGCCCAAGCCATATAAGTGCTTAATTTGTTGTGAAATGTTGATTTGTGCATATGTCCTTGACTTCTAATCTCATAAAGAGATTAGTAGAGTGTGTCTAGTAATAAATACATATATATTTTATATATATACCTGTGTGGTGTCCTTTCATTTAGTGATTCAGGAGATTATAAGGTAAAACAAGCTGCTTTACATTTCTCTGAGACTTAGCCTGAAGTCTGCTCTCCACAGCTACCACTAGGATAGCTTTCTTTAAAAGGTTGTCTTAAACCTATCTACCATAAGAGTCAAATTGGACTGGTGCAAGGTGGCCACTTTAACTAGTGACCAGCATATACCAGGCCAACTTTTATAAGGTAAAACAAGCTGCTTTACATTCATCTGAGACTTAGCCTGAAGGCTGCTCTCCACAGCTACCACTAGGATAGCTGTCTTTAAAAGGTTGTCTTTAACCTATCTACCATAAGAGTTGAATTGGACTGGTGCAAGGTGGCCACTTTAACTAGTGACCAGCATATACCAGGCTAATTTCTCACATTGGTGGGCAGCGTGTGGGATTACAGCTTGCCATTGTTTTACCAGAAAATCTCTATTTGAATTACTAACTGAAAACCAGTAAAGGTACTCAAGGTACATATAAAGTCAAGCTTAGTATCAACATGTTCTACTGAACTTAGAGCTGTGTGTGAAGGGATAGCACACCCTTGCTACGGCTCAAGCTAGGATCAGTAGGCCACAAACTAGTGTAGGTAGTACAACACTGCACAACACTAGAATGTCCTTAAGGGTTAGAACCAGTGGGTCCACCCAGCCTCAGTATAAGGACATGACTTTCTTTGACTTGAAAGCCATGTGTGCTGCAAGGCACCTGAGGATAGGACAGAGTCCCTCCACACTAGGCCTGATAGATCTGCTGACAGTAGATGATCTGAGGTTGGCTCTAGGAGCTAACAGATCTGAATCAGGGAGTGGGTCAATTACAGTGTCTGGGTCAGATGATGAAAATCAAGATGACCAGGACTCTGTGATTGAAGGGCCAGACCCACATGGGTCTGAACAGGGCAGAGGAATTCTCCCTAAGAGAACTGACAGAGTGGAGGAGAGGCCTAGGTCCCTTTCTAGGGACTCTGACCACTCATATCACTCTGGCAGAGAATCTGTCCATCAGAGGAGCTCATACTTTAATAGAAGAGAGACCTCCACTGAAAGAATGTTCAAACTGCTGCAGTATGAGGAAGCGAGATTTGCCCTTAAGGCCAAGCAGTTGGCATTAGATAAAGAAGCCTTTGAGCTCCAGAGAGCTTCTAGAAAAGAGGGGTTAGAACCCCCTGGTGTCAGCAACAATGTCCCTAGAGTCAGAGATTACATTCCAGAGCATAGAAACCTGTCCAAGGTTGTTCCTCCCTACCAGAGTGGGGATGATATCCACAAATGGATAACTGCTATGGAGAGGGCCTGTAGAGTACAGCAGGTCCCCCAGAAACAGTGTGCAGCAATCTTGTGGCTCTCCTTTTCAGATAAAGGTAGAGACAAGCTCCTCACTGTTAGAGAAGAGGATGCTGATGACTATGAAGTCCTGCAAAGTGCATTAATAGATGGGTTTGACTTAACCCCTGAGCAGTACAGGTTGAAGTTCAGAGACATCCAGAAAGCACAGAAACAGGACTGGACAGACATTGTAGATTGTGCAACCAAGGCTCTGGAGGGTTGGCTGGTTGGTAGTAGAGTAACTGATTTCAAGGGATTGTATAAACTTATGATGGGAGAACAGATCCTCAATAATTGTCAAAAACAGTTGTTGCATCAATACCTGGTGGACTCTGATCTGACCTCACCCCAAGAATTGGGAAAGAAGGCAAACAACTGGGTCAGAACCAGGGTGAGGCAGAAAACCCAGAACCCAGGGGGTGACACTAAGAAGCAAGACCCTAAAGGCTCTGAGAAAGGTGGGGATAAGTCAAAAGACCAGAAGTCTTCACAAGGGCCCCACAAATGTGCATCTGGTGGGGATTCACAGTCTACAAAGGGAAAAGGCCAAAAGAAGCCCTGGTGCAAATTCTGTAAACAGAAAGGGCACTGGACTTCTGATTGTACCAAGTTCAAAGACCAAACCACCACCACTCCTGCCCCTATGGCAACTGTTCCCCCTAGTGCAGCGCCTGATGGAGGTGGTAATCAGAATAAGGGTGTAGTAGGGTTGACCCTGGGTTCTGAAGTGGACTCTGGCCTAGTCAGAGTACCCACTCAGGCATTGCTGATTTGTGATGGAGACATTGATATGTCCTTCCTAGTGAGCCCCAGTAATCTGGGCAAATACAAACAGCAGCCTGTAATAAATGGCAAACAGGCTTTGGCATTCAGGGACACAGGTGCTAGTGTCACCATGGTGGCAGAGGATCTTGTGGACCCTGGGCAGCTCATCCTGGGTGAAATGCACCAGGTTACCAATGCAAGAAATGTCAGGACCAACCATAGTCTGGCAGTTGTGAATTTCTCCTGGGGAGGGGTAACTGGCCTCAAGAAGGTAGTAGTCAGTGCAGACCTCCCTGTCGAATGTCTATTGGGCAATGATCTATAGACTTCAGCCTGGTCTGCAGTAGAGTTATGGACTCATGCTGAGATGTTGGGTATACCTGCAGAGGTATTTGCTTAGATCAGGTCACAGGCCAAAACGCATAACGCTGAACCAGCTCTGGATCCTGAAACTACGGACCAGATGCTACCCAAGAGGAGGAGCAGTAGGGTTAAGGCAGTGCCTTCCCCTCTGTCTCAGATCACAGATTCCCCTCCTGAGGGAGGAGAAGCAGATCCTGAAGAAGGAACTGCCCCAGAGGGACTTGAGCCTGATCAGGTTGAGTTCTTGGGGGCAGGGGGACCTTCTAGGGAAGATCTGAGTAAGGAGCAAAAGTGCTGCCCCTCTCTTGATCCCCTCAGACAGCAGGCTGCTGCTGAGGCTGCTGGGACATGACATCCCTTTAGCAGGACACTTGGGCCAAAACAAGACCTGGGACAGGCTTGTTCCACATTTTCATTGGCCACATATGTCAGAGGACACCAAGGAGTTTTGTCGCTCCTGTTTCACTTGCCAAGCCAGTGGCAAGTCAGGTGGCACAACAAAGGTCCCCCTGATACCACTACCTGTGGTGGGGGTACCCTTTGAAAGGGTAGGGATTGACATTGTTGGTCTCCTCGACCCTCCAACTGCATCTGGGCACAGATTTATCCTGGTGGTAGTGGATCATGCCACCAGGTACCCAGAGGCAATTCCCCTGAGGACCACCACAGCCCCTGTGGTGGCAAGAGCCCTCATTGGAGTTTTCTCCAGAGTGGGTTTCCCTAAGGAGGTCATATCCGACAGAGATACCAACTTCATGTCAGGATATCTGAAAGCAATGTGGAAGGAGTGTGGTGTAAAGTATAAATTCACTACTCCCTATCACCCACAATGCAATGGGTTAGTTGAACGTTTCAACAAAACCCTAAAGGGAATTATTAAAGTCTTCCCAGAAACGCTTAGGTGAAAATGGGACCTTTTACTTCCCTGCCTTCTGTTTGCATACAGAGAGGTTCCACAGAAGGGGGTTGGTTACAGCCCATTTGAACTTCTCTTTGGGCATTCTGTAAGAGGTCCATTATGTTTGGTGAAGGAGGGCTGGGAGTTACCTCTCAAACCTCCCAAACAGGATGTGATGGACTATGTACTTGGTCTCCGCTCCAGCATGGCCGAATACATGAAGAAGGCCACTAAAAACTTGGAGGCCAGCCAAGAACTGCAAAAAACTTGGCATGACCAAATGGCTGTGCTGACTGTGTACCAGCCAGCACAGGAGGTGTGGGTGTTGGAGCCGGTGGCCCCAGCAGCTCTCCAAGATAAGTGGAGTGGCCCCCATACAATTGTTGAGACAAAGGGAGAAGTCACCTATCTGGTGGATCTTGGAACTCTCCGAGCACCCTTAGGGTGTTCCAAATCAACAGATTGAAACCATATGTTGACAGGGCTGACATGGGCTTGCTCATGGCAACTGATGAGGAACAGGAGGAGGAGAGTGACCCTCTCCCTGACCTGCTCTCACAGAACCCTGATGATGGATCAGTAGATGGTGTTGCTTTGGCAAGCAGCATCACTGATCATCAGCAAACTGAATGCAGACAAGTTTTGCAACAGTTTAGACATATGTTTAGCCCGACCCCTAGTCAGACTTCCTGGTGCACCCATGAGGTGGACACTGGAGACAGTCTGCCTGTCAAGAGTAAAATCTACAGGCAACCAGACCATGTCAGGGACTGTATTAGGACTGAAGTCCAGAAAATGTTGGAACTAGGTGTGATTGAGCCTTCAGATAGCCCTTGGGCTAGTCCAGTAGTCCTAGTACCCACACCTCATACCCAGGGTGGTAAGAAAGAAATGAGGTTTTCTGTAGACTACAGAGGCCTCAATGGAGTAACCAGGACTGATGCCTATCCAATTCCCAGGGCAGATGAATTGCTTGATGCTTTGGCCTCAGCCAAGTATCTGAGTACATTTGACCTAACAGCTGGCTACTTGCAGATCAGGTTAGCTGAGGATGCCATGGCCAAAACAGCACCCCTGGTGGGCACTACCACTTTGTGGTGATGCCCTTTGGTTTGAAGAATACACCTGCCACTTTTCAGAGGTTGGTGAACAAATTTCTAACAGGTATGGAAACTTATTGCTCAGCTTATCTAGATGATATTGCTGTCTTTAGTTCCTCCTGGCAGGATCACCTGGTCCACCTCAGAAATGTTTTGGATGCTCTGCAAAAAGCAGGCCTCACTATCAAGGCAGCTAGTGCCAGATAGGGCAGAGTCAGGTTGTGTACCTGGGCCACCTTGTAGGTGGAGGCCAGGTTCAGCCTTTACAGAGCAAAATCCAAACCATCATGGAATGGGTTGCTCCAACCACCCAGACACAGGTGAGAGCCTTTTTGGGCCTGACTGGGTACAAAATGAGGTTTGTTAAGGGATATGGATCTATAGTGACCCCTTAAATGATCTTACCTCAAAGAAAATGCCCAAAAAGGTTCAGTGGACAGCTAGCTGTCAAAAGGCATTTGAAGACCTAAAGCAGGCCACGTGCACTGCCCCCATCTTACAGAGTCCAGACTACACCAAAAAGTTCATTGTCCAAACAGATGCTTCTGAGCTGGGTGTGGGAGCTGTACTGTCTCAACTGAATGATGAAGGTCAACACCAGCCAGTAGCTTTTATAAGCAGAAGGCTGACCCCTAGAGAGAAACGTTGGTCAGCTATAGAGAGGGAGGCCTTTGCTGTGGTGTGGGCCCTGAAGAAGCTGAGTCCATACTTGTTTGGCTCTCACTTCATAGTTCAGACTGACCACAAGCCCCTCCTATGGCTTAAACAGATGAAAGGTGAAAACCCAAAACTTTTAAGGTGGTCCATTTCCCTACAGGGGATGGACTATACAGTGGAACATAGAGCTGGGACCCAACATGCCAATGCATATGGACTCTCAAGGTATTTCCACTTAGAACACGAAGACTCAACTGGTCAAGGTTAGTTTAGTGTCCCTGCGTTTGGGGGGGGGGGGTTGTGTAGGAGAGTAGGATCTGCACTTATGTTGGCCTCACTTTTTTCCTGATGTTTACACTGGTTTCTGGCTATAGTCTGGCTGGGACCCTGCTAATCAGGGCCCCAGTCTCTCTGTTCTCTCTAAACAACTTGGAGTGCATATTAGATGCACTAGTGATTGGATACTGTGGTACCTTATGAGCCCCTAGTATATGGTACCTTAGGTACCAAGGGCATATGTACTTCACAGGCCTACCAGGGGCTGCAGCATGTATCATGCCACCCCTGCGAAGCAGACTAAATCTGACACCACAGGCCGGCTACTGCAGCGTGGGTGAGGTAGTGTTAGCACTCCTCACTGAGGTATAGGTTCCTATATCTCACCTTACACACATATAAACCTATCAGTCACCCCTAAGGCAGGCCCTATCAATCCTGAGGGCAGGGTGCTTTGTTTCCATGTGAGGGAGTGCCTCTGCCTGAGCAGGGCCTCTCTGCAGCTCTCAGAGTCCATTCTCGGTAGCTGTGTGGATGCGGTTAAACCATATACTCTTAAGTGCATTATAACCTAGCTGTAAATGCTAACTTTAGGATGGCTGCATCAAAACATGTTGTGTTTGGTGTCAAATGCTTTGGAATCATACCCCACACCAGTAACTGGTGTGGGAGTATGATCCCACCCTTCTAGAGGGATATACATGTACCCACTGTGGAAACACGGTAGAATCCTGAAGAGCCCTGGCATCACAAAATGGATGCCACCAGCACAGACACTGGGCTGCCCTCCTGCTGCTGACCGAAACTCGCAGTGGAGGAGGCCCAACAATAGGCATCCTGTCACAGGGAAATGTAACCACCTTCCAGACACGATTTAGTGTAGTATAAGTTAGGGAACCCTTGCCATTGCAAACTAGATATCCCTGGACGTCGCTCTGAAGAAGAATCCTGGACCATCGACGTTCCACTACCTTTGGAAGACTGAAGAATCTCCCTTGGAGTCAAGGAATGACTCCCCTGCCTGGCAGGCACCAAAACTTTGCATCAACGGTCGCAAACTTTCCCGCTCCCGCCGGAGTCCGAAGTCCCTGCAGCCCCAACCGCGACTTGCTCCATTGAAGTCTATTGGGATCCGCAGCTGTGTTCTCACACTGCATGCGTCTCCCGTGGGTCCTTTACTTACCTGCCTTGGATGGATTAGTGAGGACCCAGCACTTCTGAAGACCATAGTCCTTCTCCCTTCTCAAGTCGTTCTTCTTATACCTCTTTTTTAATATATGGTCTGGTACGCCCCTAGGGCCCAAGCCATATAAGTGCTTAATTTGTTGTGAAATGTTGATTTGTGCATATGTCCTTGACTTCTAATCTCATAAAGAGATTAGTAGAGTTTGTCTAGTAATAAATACATATATATTTTATATCAGTCAGTCAAAAATACTTTGTTTCGGCTATACAGCCATAAAAGCACAATACATGTTACAATCCATAAATGACATGAAACATTACACATGTAAGGAAATTGGAAATAAGTATTGAGGACAATTCACTAATATAAAAAATAAAAAATAAAAAGTATATTACATCTTTACCATAATATTAAATATCACTACCTATCTACCCGACCCCTGGAAAATTGCCATAGGGAATTATCAGTGAAACCCTGGTCTCCTTCTTTAAAATTTTAAAACTATTAAAACCAGTATCAATACATTTTTCATATTTTATTACACTAAATTTTTACAAAAAAATAATTTAAAAAGAAAAGACATTAAAAAGAAAGAAAAAAAATATCATCACTGTTCTCTAGATGAAAGCAAAAGATGGTGATAAAATTAATTAAAAGACACCAACAAACTATTGCCCAACTCTTTCCTTTTTAGGATTCCTCTGCGTATACACCACATGTCAAACTAAAATTTCGAGGTGGCGACTACAAATAATGGAAGTGTTTCATATTTGAGTAGCCTAAAAACCTCGGTATGGTTTCTAAACCCCAGATTTCTGCATAGTTGAAGAACCCACTTCGATCTGGACCTATGATATGAAGGACAGAAAAGCATTACATGGAGTTCTGTTTCTTCAGAGGCAGAGCAGCCAGGACAAGCTGCTTTAGCTGCACCCTTCCATTTGTTCGTAAAAGCACGAAGCGGAAGCGAACCGTGCCTAAATTGTAGAAACAGTTTTTTTGCCATGGACGGTTGAATACTGTCCAGGGTCAATTCCAATTTGTACTGCTGCTTGACGTCCAGGAACCTTGAGGTCAAGCAGCATGAGTTTGTGCTCCGGGTCAATAGGACAAATTTGTATTCTTTAAAAGCAAGGACAAGGGACTTTTTAGAAACACTAGAACAGGTCTCTTCCGGTGTTGACCACATACTAGCCCACCCCAGAGAAAGACAGACACTCCTAACATAAGACAGCCATGGTAAGTTGGTTGCCCCCAGTATGGACATAACATCCCTCAGTTCCTCCCTGTAATTAACCAACTCGGGCGTACTCCAAATACGGCGCCAGAAAAGGAGAGGATGTGAGGCAATTAAATCAGCAATAGGGCCAATGCCCAAATCCATCCTAAGTGGGGTTAGGGGCGTGCTTTTTGGGAGACCCAACAACTGCCTAATGAATATATTCTCAGTCATCATTAGGATCTGGGATGGGCAGTGACCCCAAAGTTCGGCTCCATATAGGGAGGCTCCCCTCGCTTGGGTTTTATAGATTTCAGCCGGGGGACCAACCACCTTTTGGGAACAGTTTTTATGAACTTTCAAAATACCTCCTGTGGACTGTGTTAATTTCAAATTGGCCTTAGTTATGTGGGTCCCCCAGTCCATCTTATCATTTTTTTTTTTTTTTTTTTTTTTAAAGGTATAGAAATATTTTTTTTTTTTTTTTTTGTGCGAAAACCTTTATTGCACATAAAAACTCAATACAAACATGGGCCTACAACCATCAGGGCCGGCCGCTAATATATACATGTTCAACAACATCAAGGCAGTAATAGGCCCCCTGGGGCTCAGCCGAATTAACAAATTATTGTGTGCACCTCAGAGGTTATCAGGATACATAAATTTTAGAAATACAAACAAAGAAAGAAAAATAAAATAACACCAAAAAGCAAGGCGGAAACCATCGAAAAAGGGGCGTCTAACCACAACCGGGGGACCACACAATACCTACTCCACCCTCGGGTGGTAAACGAGGATGATCAAGGGGGAGGTGGGGGCGACGGGAGAGCCACAACCATCTACAGGTAAAATGTAATAGTCCGGGAACCTCAGGATCAGGAGGACAAGGCAGCATCAGATGTGTCCACGAGTGGGGGTGTGCAGATGTTCCCTCGGTACGCGTTCCACTGACCCCAGATTCTACCCCACGCCCCCGGCTTACCCCGAGCCACATACACAGTCTTCTCTCTGCACATGCACCAATCCATGTTCTCCTTCCATACTGACACGGTGGGAGGCCGCCGGGAACCCCAAAGCTGTGCGATGTCCCTCTTAGCAACCATGTTCCCAAGGGCCGCCCACCGAGTCTGAGCCTCATTATAGTCATTAGGCTCCCACACGTTCAGCAAACATCGGCGAACCTCAGGCAACAGAGCGACCCCAGTGACACATTCCATGACAGCATGCACCCGGCGCCAATACTCCGCCACCTCACAGCACTCCCAGAGAACATGGAGAAAAGTGGCGCTGAGCCCACAGCCGGTATGGCCACCTCCTTAGGGGAGGACAGCGCAGACTGCCAATCCTCATCGTCCAGTTCCACCCCATCCCCGATCCACGCCTCCCGAAGACGCACGAGGAGATCCGCCCGAATGTTTATTAGTTTTTTATAGATAAGGGAAATAGTACTGTCGGGCAAGTGACCGTCGAGTATGCGGTCCTCGAGTGGCGAAGACACAGGGACTGCAGTCTCAGCCCCGAAGGCCGAGAGCAAGGCATGCCGAACCTGAACGTACCGAAAGAACACCCTCTCACTCAATTCGTACTCACTCTGCAGCGCAGCAAAGGATTTAACCGCACCCTTCACCCAGAGGTCACCTACTCTGCTGATGCCAATCGTGTCCCAACGCTCAAAGCCCTTCGTCGTCCAAAGGCTTCCCAGTCTTTCAGGCGCAAACAAGGGGGTCGCACCCGTCAAACGATCATTCCAGCCCATGGCCACATTCGCAGCCTTCCACGAGCGTACTGCAATCTTAGTGGGACCGGTTAAGTTCCTCCCAGCCGATCGAGAGTAAAGCGCTCTGTTAAAGTTGCCGCCAGGCAGCAAAAATCTATCCATTTCGAAAGCCGGATTCGGACCAGGTGCGTACGTTGCGTGGTTAATAGCAGATAGCTGGGAAGCCCAATAGTACCTCCTGATGTCCGGGAGCGCTATGCCCCGTCATACCAGGGGAGAGTCAGTTTTGCAAGAGCAATACGTGCACGACCATCCCAAACAAGTCTCCTTTGTAAGCTCTCCACTTCCCGGAAGTAGGCCGCCGGAATAATATCAAAGGAGTTCTGAAGTGCGTAAAGGAATCGGGGAAGAGACATCATTTTAAAAAGTGCCGCACGTCCGAGGGGAGACAAGGGAAGCTTACGCCAACGGGCCACGTCTAACCTCAATCTCCGAAGTGGAGAGAGGAGATTATGCTCGTAGCAGACAGCCGGGTCCAATGAGACGTACACCCCAGGTACGTAAAGCCGGAGTGGGACGCCTTAATGGGAAAACGAGAAGGCAAGAGAGGAAAGCCACCGGATATAGCATAGACACAAGATTTGGACCAGTTAATGATCAAACCAGAGTTCTTGCCGAAGGAAGTGAGGATGTCAAAGAGCACATTGAGTGACTTACGTGGTGAGGTAAGGTACAAAAGAATGTCGTCCGCGTACAACGAAACACGATCCTCGAAGCCAGGAGCCCACTGGATCCCTCTTATCGACGGTTCCCAACGAAACCAAGCAGCGAGAGGTTCCAAAGCCAAAGCGAAGAGCAGGGGAGAAAACGGACACCCCTGCCTAGTGCCCCTCCCAAGAACGAAAGGCCGGGAAATCCTACCATTAACGACAACCTGTGCCAACGGAGCAGCGTATAAGAGTTTAACCCAACTAATAAATCCCGCCCCGAAGCCAAACTTTGCCAGGGCGGCCCAAAGATACGGCCATTCTATTGTATCAAAGGCCATCGTGGCGTCCAAGGAAACCAAGATGGCCGGCTCCGAAAGATATTCCGCCCTTGCAAGTACGCCATGTAGGCGCCGCAAGTTAAGGGCCGTATTCCGGTGCGGGATAAAACCGGATTGGTCCGGATGCACCAGATCACAAATAACAGTAAGCAGGCGGTTAGCAAGAACCTTGGCAAGGATTTTCGGCTCGGCGTTCAACAGAGAAATAGGCCTGTACGAGGCGCAACGGTCCCGAGGCTTACCGTCCTTGGGAATCACGACTATAGTGGCCAGACGTTGGTCATCAGGGAGAGAACCAAGTTCAAGCGACTCCGAAAACATACGACAGAGAAATGGCGCAATTTTATCCGGTTGCAGTTTATAGAGTTCAATCGGGAGTCCGTTGGGGCCCATAGCCTTGCCTGAGCGAAGGGAACGAATCGCGGTAGCAATCTCGTCGACCGATAGTGGGGCATCTATCTGCTCACGCTCATCCACCGACAGGCAGGGCAAAGCAATATCCTTCAACAAGTGACGAGAGTCAGCCTCATCTCTAGCAGACACCGGGGAGTACACAGAACAGAAGTAGTCCGCAAAACACTCCACAATCTCACCAGGGTCAGTCACACTTACTCCCTCCGACGTCTGAAGCACGGGGACCACTCGATTCACTCTCTCCTTCTTATCAAGCCAAGCAATCAATTTACCCACCTTATCCCCAGCATCATACAGTCTACCCTGCTGTTCCCTATACATTGTCCGAGCAGCATCCGTAACAAGGGACTTATATTCGAACTGCTTCAGGCTGAGGGCGTGGAGCCCGTCCTGAGTGACACCCGTCCCCAAGGCAGCCTCCAACCCCGATATCTCAGCCTCCAACGCAACCACCTCCCCGTTCTTAGCTTTCTTGGCCTCCACGATCAGGGATAGGGCGTGTCCTCGGAGAACCGTTTTGAAAGCCTCCCACAGGGACACTGAGGACAAGACGGACCCCTCATTCTCAAGAAAATACTGATCAAGCGACTTAATGAGACCCTTGCGAATCTTGGGGTCACGCAAGTACCAGGGGTTAATGGGGGCGATCCGCCCGGCGGATCGCATCCTGGTATCGAAGAGGAGCCACAATGGGGAATGATCGGAAATGCCCCGGGCCAGGTGCTTAACCTCCCGGACCCGGGTGGTCTGGGCCGCGGGCATAAGAAAATAATCTAGTCTGGAGAGACTCCCGTGGGCCCCGGAGTGGAATGTGTACTGACTCTGTGTCGTATGTATCAACCTCCAGCAGTCCACTAGACCGAAAGTGTCCAAAAACCCGCCGAGCCACGCCTGGGCGGCAGAGAGGGCTCTGGGGGGGTAACGATCCAACTCGCCAGAAATCACGGAATTAAAATCCCCACCCACAAGCAAGAGACTGTCAGGAAGTTCAAGTAACATACGACCCACATCCGAGAAAGTGGAGGTCTGGAGGCCCGGGGGAACATAGACCGAAACCAATGAAAGAGTCTGCCCCTCCCACCGTCCAGTCAAGGACGCATAGCTCCCTCTATCATCAAGAGTGACTTTGTCAATCTCAAGCGGGAGGGAAGATCGCAGCAAGATGCCCACCCCTCTGGATCCAGTGGTGAAGCCAGAGTGTGCAACCAGTCGGTAGCCCCCCCTGTTCATAGCATGACATACATTGCCCACCAAGTGCGTCTCTTGAATAAATACCACATCAGGGGCCAATCGGCGCAAATATTGCAACACAACCCCACGTTTGATACGGTCCCCCAATCCGTTGACGTTCCAAGACATCAGTTTCAACCCGTCCCCCCCCATCCCAACACAAGAAGCTGGAGTCCCCGGGCACGCAGCCAGACACCTGAAACTGAAAAGGAACAAACGCACCGCCTTGAAAGGAAAAAACACACAACCCAACAACCACTGCCACCCTCCCACCCCCAGATCATTGCAACTCCCCCCACCCTGCACCCCTGCGGACTATACAGCCCCCCCAACTTGCAGTGTGCCTGTCGCCCTAACAATCCCATTCTACAAAAAGACCCTAGAGGAGGAAAGGGCCCCGTCCCCGCCCGCACCCAAACGAAACATTAATAGACAAAATATACAGTTGAAGTAGAACCTGGCTGGGCGCAGAAGGAAATGTCAAAGTGGAGGACCAACAATCATTCCTGCAGAGGCCCTCCGCCCTCGGCACCGCCAGTACGCCCGGGTTGTTCGCCCCGGTCCGGCAGGGAATCCAACCAGTCCCTCACGGTGTCAGGGCGTTCAAAAAAGATAGTCCGATCTTCATATTCCACACGAAGCCTGGCAGGGAAAAGCATAGAGTATTTGAGTTCCAGATCTCGAAGACGGCGCTTCACCCCCTGAAAGCCCATTCTCTGTTTCTGAACGAGTTGGGTGAAGTCCGGAAAGAAGTTAATGGAGGAATTCTCATATTTAACTGGGCCGTGCACCCTCGAGGCCTGCAGGATCGCGTCCCGGTCTCTGTAATGAAAAAGTTTTGCAATGATAGGCCTCGGGGGAGCTCCTGGTCGAGGCCTACCGCCCGGGACACGATGGGCACGCTCCACGGCGAAGAACTTGCTCAGGCCTGAAGGAGCAAGATGATTGAGGATGAGATCTTCGACCATGAGGTCCACCGGACGATTGTCGGAAGTCTCCGGTACACCTATGACACGGATATTGCTGCGTCGTGCCCGACCTTCGAAATCCTCCAGCCGCCGGGACATCGTGTCGTTCGCCGACTTTAGATCGCCAAGAGTTACCTGGAGGTCTGATACATCCGTAACAAGAGTGGATGTCCTCAAGTCCAGCGACTGAACCCTCTTGTTAGTCTTAGAGAGATCTGCCCGAATTAACGTAACATCAATGGCAACCGTGTCAATTTTACGGGCCAGAGCCTCGTACTGCTGGGCGATGGTCTCCCTTATGCCGTTGATGGCGCCCATAACGTCCTGCAGCGACAATTCCGTGGGGACGGACGGGCCCCCACCGGAGTCCTCCACGATGGCACTTGCTGGCCCGGGGGATCCTTTACCCTGGGTATAACGATCCATGATGTTACTCTGGACTGGTCCCCCACGCTGGGATGTCTTGGTCCTCCTTTCTCGGGATCCCCCTTGCCCGCCAGGTTGAGCGATGCTCACCGGTGGGGTCCGCCCGGACCGATAGCTAAGGGGCGCCAGCAGATCAGACACAGACTGTCCGAGGGCCCGCTCGAAAGAGTTGAGAAAAAGGAACAAATCAGTCCAGTACAAAGGCCGGAGGACGCCCCAGCCGTGCGAAGTAGCTCCTCGATCAGGCCATGCAGAAGTGCAAAAGCGAAACTGAAAGTGGGGGCGCGGTCATTGGCAAGGCTCCGATGCCGTTGTTGTTCAACTACTCCCCGGCCCCACAGTTCACCAAAGCACCGGGCACAGCTTCCAGGTGGGCCTCCAAAATGCAAGACGCTGTATTTCAAGTCTCCCAGGTCCGATTTACGTTCTGAAAAGAGTTATGGATTCAGCCAAGGTTCATCTTCCAGAATCCGTCCACAAATCCAGGATAATGTCAGGATAAGTTGCGAGGAGCGGCAAGGGTCCGGGGAGCCCTGTGCTCACGCGACCATCTTGGATGCGCGCGAAGCTCCTCCCCATCTTATCATTTAATGTAATGCCCAAATAATAAAAAATTAGCACTCACTCTAGGGCCCTACCATCCATTTGGGGATGCGGACAATTAGTGGTTTTAGCATGGAAAACCATGTATTTAGTTTTCTGGACATTTATCACTAGATTCCTTTTCCTGCAGAATGTACTAAACTCATCCAATACACGCTGCATACCCATTGGTGATTTTGACAGGAGCAGCGTGTCGTCAGTGTACATTAGGGCTGGTATTTTCCTATTTGCCAACCTTGGTGAATCTATATCCTTCACAGCTAAAAGGGTTTCAATTAAACCGTTTAGAAAGAGGGAGAAGAGGGTTGGCGCTAGCACACATCCCTGTCTCACCCCTTTCTCCACAGGGAAGGGAGCAGTCAATTCTCCTTTCTTGCCGTATCTTACCCTTGCATAAGTACCTTCATGTCAATGCTTCAAAAGCTGACAAAGGTAGATCGGCGCCCCCATATCATGAAGAAGTCCCCATAGCTGATCACGATGGACCATATCGAAGGCGGACTTAAGGTCCACAAAGGTTAGATAAAGGCTACCCCCTTCCAAAGTTACTGTTTTCCAATGGATTAATTGCAATCTAAAAATGTGATCTATGGTTGAGGTTTTAGACCTAAATCCTGCTTGTAAAGGAGTCAGGACATTTATCTCGTCCATCCATGATTGCAATCGCCCCAGGAGAACACGAGCAAATATCTTTTGAGTAACATCGATAAGGCTGATAGGCCGATAATTTGCCGGATTTAATGGGGTGCCTTTTTAAAAAATTGGAATAATTTCCGCACCAGCCCAGGACGAAGGAAGCTCCTTTCCTTGGATAATGGCGTTAAATAGAATCTGCAGGTAAGGTGCCCAGACTACCTGTTCAGTTCTGAACAGGTCACCAGGAATTCTATCCAGTCCCGTGCCTTATTGGGAAGTACCTTGCCCAACGCCAGAATAACTTCCAACAGTGTGCAGGGTGGTGGATCCATATTTAAGGGTATTTGATAAACATCAACTATCCCTTGTGCTGTAATATCATCTAGAGAACTAGAATATAAAACTTGAAAAAATGCAATCTCCAGGCTTCTTCGCCTAGATTGGGAATAATAGCCGAGTTACTTTCGGAGTGACCAGTCTTCACTAGATTCCAGAAGCCTCTCATGTCTCTAGTATCCAAGGCTTTCTTAATCGCTTCCCATTTTTCATTCTCCCAGGCACTTTAGCTTCCACTATGGTATTTTTATAGTGGGACCTAGCTTCTCTGGTACATAAGACATCCTTGTTCTTAACACCAAGTACCAGTGCACATTTAGCTTCCCTACACGCCTTATTAAACCATAAGTGCTTAGTTTTGGGGTCAAGCTTATTAATATTATCATGATTATAGAAAAACTCTGCCAACTTTGAAACCAGATCCCGGTGGTTCGTGTTTATCAACAACAAAGATTTATGACCTTGATAATTGGAAAGCGGAAAGCAGTCTCTAAAAAAGGTATAGTCAGTGTGTACAAAGAGGCCATTTTTTCATTTGATACAGCTAGAGTCCCCCAGCGAACTCTTCTACCACCTTCTGCTACAATTAAATTTGGGGGAGGTTGTATTAACAGACCCTGATCAACCTTAAGTCGGGGATAAGCTATCTCAAGTACCAATGGTTTGTGGTCACTTTCACACTGAGGTTGGACCATAAAGTCCATAATTCTAAACCAATTCTCTACATCTACCAGAATATAATCAATTATAGTGGCCTGTCCCAATTTATTAAAAGTTGGGTTTACCGGACTATCTGAAGGGAATCGACCGTTACAGGCCCTAAGCGAATGGGTAAGTGTAAGTGAGGTCATCTGAAGGACGAGGGGGGACCACCCCCTAGTAGGATAAATATTACAATCAGTAATCGACCAAGCAGAATCTTCCTCGCTTGTAATGTTCGAGCTTATATCATTGAGGGGTTCATAGTGACAGTTAAAATCCCCCCCAAGAATCACATGAGCAGACTCAGGAGAGTACAAAGGAAAGAAGCCAAGGAATCTAGTGTCTGTGAGATTTGCCCCAACTTCACTGGGCGGGAATATACATTTATAACAACCATCTTAAATTTGTCATTGAATGAAAGGAGAATACCCAGTATGTCCAGAGATCCAGTATCTAGAACTTTGATTGTGCAACCCAAATAGGTAGCAACCCAGATGCAGAGGCCCCCTAAAGGTCTCCCCCTAGGCCCCTGCAATGCTGGAATTGAATATGCTGCATTTTCTAACCTATACAATGGCACAGTAGACCACGTCTCTTGAAAGAGGCAAAAATCGTGTGTATCAATGTATGCACCCCAGTCAGGATAATTCAGTTTAAAGGCAAGACCTGCTATATTCCATGACAGGACCCTTGTGTTATGCAAGTCTTTTGATTTATCAATCTGAGTATGAGAAGTTCCCACCTCCTGCTGGAGTAATTGGCAAGGTAACCCTACCCAATTTGTATATTTCCCGGAGGATCCCCCGATGACTTTAACTGAGTGCCCAATCCTCCCGGGGCCACTATAACCTCCGGAGTTTCCCTGGCAAGATAATCCCCAAACTCAGGTCTATCACAATTCTGGACCACAGATAGCAGAGTAGCTATACTTCCAACTGGTTCAACTGAAGGATCTAGTCAGTCGACTAGATCTAAGCTGCTATATCTGTTGCTAACTGGGATATTGAAAGACGAAATTGTGTCAGAGCCCCTGCCCCTATTTAGGAAATTACCAGTCTGAGCTCTCATTTCCCATTTTTTGTATACACCTCCCATTCTTTCAATCAGAGGAGTAGAAGGATAAAAATAACCTAGGGGAAACATCTGTATGCCACTAGTCTCCCTTGAATGACCCCAGTTCAAAATATGTTCAACCGCCCTAGTGTCCCTAAAATTAATCAGAACACAATCCCCCAGGATGTCTTTCTTCATCGGTCCCAGCCATCTTACCCGCCTAGTAAAGAGAATTTCACTCTGGATTATAGGTGGCAATGGTCTATGTTTGTTTAGCCAAAAAATTACTTTGTTTTTTAATTCAGAATAGTCTCCCCTCCACCAGTTTCCAGCTCCGGAACTCCAGTTAAAATAACAGTATAGGGAGTCGAGGCCGGGGGTAGATCTATTCATGGGAGGGTGGATTTAATTGGGCCTCTATTTGGTTGACCCTTGTTCCCATGGTCTCCCCTGCTATTGCTAGGAAAGTTGTGTTCAACTTGCAGACCCATGGTTGCTAGCTTTTTCTTAGGGACATGGCCCTCAACCCCCTCCTTTGATGCCCCAGGTTGAACCCCACCCGGGGCTATAGTTTGAGTAAGTAAAAAAGTAAGTAAAAAAATGAATTGTATCAATTAACAAAAATTGTTACAAAAATATCTCCAATACAATATGCAAAAACTTAGTTACTACAATAGACACAGTTAAATACTACAAATCTAGTCAGTAAATTCTAAAAGAAAAATAATAAAATCGTCAATTTAAAAAAAAAAAAATAGAATAACTCGTATATCAAGTTAAGATAGCACCAGGGCATCTGTCCCCCTGAGCAAGAGCGTGACGATACAGAGAAATTCATGTGGATAGAACATTCAAAGACCTATTTAAGAAGTAAAATATAGATTCAATAAGTGTTAAGTGCGTCTTGTCGCAACATACAAATCAAGTCTAGACATGCCCGAGGTGCAGTCTTAAGATTCTAGGTTGCGAGATGCGTTATTTAGACAGACTTTTACCTCATGCACAAATTTAGCAAACCTAGCTAGTTCCATAGGTAGCTCCAGACTAAACAAGAGAGTCATAGCATCCTTGCAGTTACGTGTCCCATATTTCAAAAACAATGGTCTTAAGAAAGTGCGACGTGCATGTGTTAGGCAATTGCATATACAGACCAAATGTACCATAGATTCAACATGCTGGTTACATAGTCTGCAGTTGGTAATCGTCTCTAGTGTTTTCCATTGCCTGTTGATGTCTTTTATCGGCAATACCATGAGCCTTGCTGTTAGAATTTGCCTTAGTTTGAGTAGTTGGGGGGATGGGACCCATTAGGGGATTAGGATCTAGAAAGACAGTTTGGGCAGTTGTAGCCATATGATTGCTTTGGTGGGTGGAAGCTTGGTCTAAAGTTCTAGAATTAACAAATATGTTAGAAAAAGTATCCATTTTACTCCCCCCATGAATCAACCAACAGTGTGAGCTTCTCTATGTGTTTCTTGACAGCTTCTAACTCACTATGTATAATGGTTTCAATATACGTTTTAAGTTATTTTTCCAAATTTGAGACGGAGGTTCCAATACTGCTGGGCTATTTTCACCTGCTATATTGCCCTCTAACTGTGCCTTTGGTGCTGGTCTCAAAGAAGAGTTCTCCTGCTTCCCCCCTTGTGGACTTTTTGTTTCCTTTGGCCTCCTTTCCTGACTGTCCCCCCCGTATCAGATTTGTTAACAATTTCAAAAGTAACTTTTTCTAAAACTGGCATTAAGTCAGGAGTGATTCACAGATTTACTGTCTGAGAAAGGTCTGAAGCTCCTGTTTCCAGGACCGTGGGTGAACACGGAATTATTGGCGTCAAAGAAAGCCTTCGTTCAGTGCGTTCTATCTCATTAGAGACAGCCCCTATTGCCTGCCGTAGCATTTTGTTAATAGCAGTCGGTTTCAGAGTGGGCGTACGCACAGAATTATTCTGTCGAGTATTAGGCCTTGTAGGCGGTGGGGGACTGTCCCCCATACTTGTGTAATAGCTTAGATTCCTCAAGATGAGGGAAATGCGGGAGTATTTATTAATCTATTTAGTGGAGCGAGCACTCTCCCTGCAATGCCTAGTATGCTATAGTCCCAACTCTTTACACCTACGAGACCCCTAAGCAAGCTATGAAGATTGTCAACAATTAACCAATACTCTAGCATTCATATAGAAACTCACAAAACACAACTAATCAGGCGGGTGGCCCAGTCCAGTCTCGACCAATCTCAGACGGGGTCAGACGGGCCCGCCCTTGGCCCGGGCTTCGCCCGGCACGTCCCGCGCAGAGTTGGAACGGTGCCTCCCCCTCGTCAGTGTGTCCCAGAACAGCTGAGCAGGTCCGCGTGGCACCCTGGTCAGTGAAGTCCTTAGGGAGGATTACAAACGGGCGGCAGCAGAGTAGCACCTCCAGGGCAGGCGTTGGCGGGTGTCAATACCCACAGACGGCGTCATCAGGCTCACGGATGGAAAAGCAAAGTGGCAGAATAGCGGTAACAGGGACCCTCATAAAGAGATTAGTAGAGTGTGTCTAGTAATAAATACATATATATTTTATATATATACCTGTGTGGTGTCCTTTCATTTAGTGATTCAGGAGATTATAAGGTAAAACAAGCTGCTTTACATTCCACTGAAGGCCTAAAGGCTGCTCTCCACAGCTACCACTAGGATAGCTTTCTTTAAAAGGTTGTCTTAAACCTATCTACCATAAGAGTCGAATTGTACTGGTGCAAGGTGGCCACTTTAACTAGTGACCAGCATATACCAGGCCAACTTCTCACACATACCTATTGGTCGCCGTTGCCAGCTGCTACCTCTCATCCGCAGGATGTAGGAACAGGAAGTACCCAGGCTTCCAGACTCCTCTAGTCAAACACGACGCTGCTAATAGCAGCAATGTGATTGGTCTGAGCACCGTGGTTTGGTGCTCAGTGAGGGAGTGGAAGCCTGGGCATGTTCTCAACCTAGGCTGTAATACAGCCTGGGTGGAGAACATGTAAAGTGCGCATGACGGTCTGACTGGCCTGAGATGGCTAACCATACAGTCATGCACACTTTAGGTGCAGCATCAGCCGCTCCTCCACCCTGTGAAGCGGGGAGTGTTATGTTATTATCATTTTTTTTTTCCTTTGCACTGCTTTAAAGCAGTGGGGAGACGCTGCTCCGCTTTAGCGGAGAAGCCGCCGCCAGATGCTGTGCTGATGTCTTGTATCTCTAGGGCTTTGTGTCTGCTGGTCCGAGGCTTCATACATTTTATGGCTCCGTTAGACCTAGGCACCAATTTTATCAAACCTTTTTTTACGACCTTTGGTCCAAGAAAGTATAATTTGGCCTCCATAACTCGGGCGAGTTTAGCCTAAAATGCACTAGCACTTTTTCTTATTTGGGCCTATTTTTGTCAATAATGGGTCCAGGGTGGCGTATATCGCGCATTGGAGGAATACATTTTTCAGGGCAACTGGCTCATTGTTTAGTTTACTGCAATCTAGGAGGGGGTGGGCTCTCATGCCACTTCTGTAGATTTTTAAAATGCAATACCTCCCGATGGCTACATATGGGGTCGAGGTCTGGGGCAATTTTAACTGTAACACAATCCATGTGGAAGTAAATATATGGCCATGTCTGAACTGGGGTGGCAGAGTGGGCTAAAGAACGGTGATGGATTAAACCCAGATCAGTTGACTGGGGGTGAGTGCTTGCAATGTTCAACACTCCGTCCTTCATTTCCTTTGGTTTTGCTTTGTTCGCCATAAGTTGGCAGGGTATGCTCAGACGTGAGTCCCTTGCTCACTTTGCCACTGGATTCAAGCAAGCCTGGCTGAAGACGGCTGAAATGCCAGAAACCGGTCCTAGGAAGCTTGTTTTTTTAAAGAACCCTCACCCACCTAGGTTGGTGGGTGAGGGTTCTTTTTTAAAAAAATGTTTTTTTCTCACAGAAAAATTACGAAATGGATTCTTGATGCAATTTGATTTCTAGCTCGCCCTTGTTTCTATTCTTTATACACAAAGCGTATTTTGCTCCTCTTAATCAAGAGACATAATATTACCGACTTTAGGGTAGCATCTAGTAAACTGCTTCAACTCAATGATGATGAGTCTATTTTTTATATAGGCGCTTGCTTGAAAACCCCTGTCCAGGATCGCCTTTCAATGGACACAGTCTAAATCTGAATTTATACTTAAACAGTTCTGCTCCATGCATGGCTAGCACGTTATGGCCGTCACGTCTTTGTTTTTGAATTGAATGTTTTAACTATTTATATGTTTAATTGCACATTGTATGTGAATTTTATTGTGTTTTAACTGACTTTTATGGATACCTTTTTACCCGAATAAAGTTGAAATTGATTCATTGATTGAATAGCTGGGATGTTGAAAATGTTAGCCTGAAGAACGTAGAGAAAAGCCCCTGCTTTCTTTCCCCTACTTTCGCTTCTCAACATCGTCTATCAAGGCCCTTTTCCTTGCCGTAACTACCTCTCCCTGGTTTATCTGTCCCCCATCTTCCTGTTAGTCCTCTTTCCTCCCCCTTCCTAAAATACCATCCCCCCATGTCTATGCTATTTGTGGGGCCTGTAATTTCCGCTCCACTTGAAATTATGTGATGTTTTCAGCTACTGAAAGGTGACCAGTCTGTCTTTGCACAGGGTGTGATGCTGTGCAGTACCCCATTTGTCACTTGTAACTTGATCCAGCTTAGCTCAGAGCACAGTTGTGCAGAGAGTGTATTATGTGGCAAGTGCGGTAAATATATAATCATGCATGTAATGCTGCTGCTGCAGAAACTCACTGTGGTATTCGGCCTCAGGCCCACATCACCGAAATAATGGACACAGACACCATGTGAATGTATATTGGTAACTGGCCTCTAGCACGTGCACCCGGGCCCTTTTATTAGCGGGGTCACGTCACTTGTGACACCCGTGATGGATGGGTGTGGGGGTGCATGTGTGTCCAGCCCTCAGGGGAGTGGCTGGAAGTACAGCTTCCTGCGGAACACTAGAATGTGTCCCGCAGGACATTACATTCCTCCCCAACTTTATTGAGGAACAAACAAAAAGTTAGTCCAACCTCTGGGGACAAAACAAACAGTTATCTAAATATCACAGGGTCCATCCATCTTCTGAGTCAGGTGGCAGGACGACGTCAGACAGGATCTGGTGACTTGGCTTGCAGCAGAACCTTCTCGGCGGACACTCGTAGTTTAACCTGAGGGGTTCAGGATACAACCGCTGGCTTGGAGACGTCCGCTGCATACTGTCAGTTCGCTGACGATGACATGCCTTGCTGTCTTGCATGGCTTCCACTTTGCTGACGTTGGTGATGGTCTGTGGTGAGTTCTAACAGTTCCTATTAGTGAGCTGCGTCGTGACCATGGATGGAGTCTCAAGTGAGAATTGACAGAGGTGTTGCTAGACCGACTGTCCCTATTGAACTGCTTGGCTGTGACCGGTAACCTGTCGGTGGGGCAATGTCTCTCCTCGCTCTCCCGCCTGGGGAGGCCTGTCATCGGGGTTGCTGCAGAACTGTAGGAGGGCTGCGCTGGGGGCCGTTGTGTGCTGTCTGGGGGCAGCTGCAGGACCGCTGAGGAGCCGTTACTTAGTCGCACGCACAGCCTTCACGGGTGGATGAGTCTTGGTCAAGACTTGCACTCGCTGCCACGGTTCCGGTGTAGGCCGGGTTCACAGGTGGCTTCTGATTTCTTTTAGTCAGCTGGTGTGGCAACGGTGTCGGACTCCAGTCCATCGGTACTCGGGGAGTGGTGTTTGACGCATGTGCTGATGGCTGGCGTGATGGTGGTTGCCAGCCATGTGGTGAGTCGGAATGACAGGTGGTGGTGACTTGCTGGGAGAGTTTGGATGTCAGGAGGGACTTAGCAGCCAGGTGTCTCCGTCTTGTTGAGGTTGATCTTCGGTGGCGGCTTGACACGTGGAGTGTAGGGATCCTCTCTTGCCTGTTTAGGGGCCACTGCTGACTCCATCTTGAGGCGGTGTGAGGGCGGGCACTCAGAGCTGATCTTCACCCGTGGCCTCTGCGGACAGGAGCAGGGATGCCTATTGACTTCGACTGCCGACGCTCGGGGATGGACGGTCGCCTGGGGAAGCATTGGGATGAGACGCGGTCTGCGCTTGCTGCGGCTTATGTTCAGTTCATCCATAAGGCTGGACCCTGGGACGTCGGTCCGCCTTGGTGGCTGTATGGTGTGTCAGGGTGTGCTCTTGGCTTGCTGTAAGTCCTCGGTCTTCTCCCTTTGCTGGTCTGTTCAGCCCACCTGTGTTTATCCGGTTTTCAGGGTGACAGGGCTGTCGCTCTCTTCTTTCTTCGAGGGCGTTGCGCTTGGACCTCGAGGCAGCGCCGTCATGGCGCCGGCTTCTGCCTTCGCTCCGGCACGCTCCTTGCTTGCTGGGCGACATGACGTCCGGTCGCGTGTCGCTGGTGGTTGTGTTGTAAATTGGCAGCGATTGGGTTAGCATTAGCGGAATCCATCTTGTATTTAGAGGCTATCTTGTCCATTTTGTGGAATCCATTTTGTATTTCTGGCAGCCATTTTGTTTGCCATGTGCTGCCACGTGCTCACCATGTGCTTTGTCCTCCCTCAGTGTTGACTGCTCTTGTAATCTGCCTAGAAACGAACTATATTTAGCATCTTCCACCTTTGCACATGCCCAGTGAGTTTTCAGCTGTCCTTGCAGCTGTTAGTAGTATGTAACTGTCAGGATGTGTTTACTAGCATTGGCAAACTGTTAACTCCTCCTACTTGTCGACTGTGCATTTCTATACGACCTTATATGTACATAAAACCTTCTCCTGTACTTTTACCGCCCTCTTTTGAGCCCCTGTGTGGGTATAAAAGGACCATGCTCCTTCTGTTCGGTATGCTACTTTCATGCATTACCGAAGGGTGCTGTGTGAATGTAGTTCCACCTCATGAGGTTTATTAAACTTTGTATTTTCTATTCCAGTTTCTGTGCCAACTTCTTCCTATTGGTCTGAGGACTCTGTGCAGAGAAGGGCGAACCCCTTGCACTGGTAGGCCTAGCTGAGGTCCACTTCTACAAATTGGCGCCCTACCACGGGGCTCATCGGCGACTCGGATGCCCAAAGGATTGGTCGCAACGAAGGATTGGAATCTCACTCTGGACACGATCGCTGCTCGATGAGACCCGAGTCTTGGCAACCACGGCGTTTTTCCTTTCTTTCTGATCTGACCATCCAGGCGGTGCCGGTCCTCGACTGAGATCTCTTCTGTTGATTCGCCGTGCAGTGACCATTTGGTCGATTTTAGAACTTGGCAGTTGGAACCTGGACACCAAGTGATTGGTAACAGTCGTTCTGCAGCACTTGCTGTTGGTTTTTATGCCTGGGATTGGTAAGGTAGTTTAGTAACACTTACTGCGGCTTTTGTATTTTGGAATTTGCGTTGGCCAACTTGGATTTCTATGTGATTTATATATAAATTGAAATTTATATAGGCAGGTAATGAGGAGAATTTTCTTTTTCTGAATTGATTTGAACGGCACATCGTACTAAAGTGCTACTTTGATTATAATACTGCATATTCTGCACTATTTTTGGCATGCCTGTTTTTAGCACACTTCGTAGGATGTGTTGCTTTTGTAGTGGTACCAATTTGAGACTCGATGAAGCACAACCGGCCCCCCCCGGAGGGGACGCCTAATAGGGATATGTATATTAAATATGGTCTTTCTTCTATAATGTACAGCACATTATGGAATAAATACACTCGTAAGGATTCTGAGTTGCGTTGGCCTATGCATGGGTCATTTGATTTACGAAAGATTGAGTATGTGGAACAATGTATGTTTAAGCGAATGACTAGGCAAGATATGTTTGACTGTGTACGGATGTGGGAGAAAGAAGTGCGTGAACAAATGAGGCGTGAGCAAGCCGTGATTGAAAAAGAACAGCGAAAGAACATTTATGCAAAAGCATTAGAGCTGAAAAACAAAGAAATAAAAGAGTTAAAAGAGAGAGAAGATAGGGAGCACAATTTACAGGTAACTGGCCAATACGCTGTTCAGCGGCCCCTTTATCCTGTACTTAATCAACCACAAGATGATTTCTTATTATTAGATCGTCCTCCACCTTCGTATACTGTTCCTTCTGCCCCTCATGAGTCAGATGAGGACTCCGGTTCGGAGGAACACAAGACACGACCCTTACCGAAGTTGAATACTACATTTAGTGGTTAACCTGTCTTTTTATAGCTTTCGAAGACTATTTTATGCCAATTTTAGTATTCAATAGGGTTCATTTTGGGAAGGCTAGTGCATGAAGACTACTGATATGTGAGTGGTACTTCTTGAACACTAACAGAATACTAAGCAAATACTTATTTGTAGTCGCATAGTCTTCATTTACAATGCAGAACATTTAGTGAATACAAACAATTTGAATACTACTGGAGTTTACCCAGACTACTATTAACATTCTATTCAAGCTGCATGCTGAATGGTAGATCGGTGCCTTATTTTGTGGTGTTTGTGTAGTGTAGGGTAGTGTTTTAGGGTTTAGGGTAGTGTTGTGGTGTTTGTGTAGTGTAGGGTAGTGTTTTAGGGTTTAGGGTAGTGCTGGGGGATCGTGCAGGGTAGTGTTTGAGTGTAGGGACCAGATCGGGGTCGGGGTCGTGTTGGGGGTAGTGTTTTAGGGTTTAGGGTAGTGTTGTGGTGTTTGTGTAGTGTAGGGTAGTGTTTTAGGGTTAAGGGTAGTGCTGGGGGGTCGTGCAGGGTAGTGTTTGAGTTTAGGGACCGGACTGTGGGTCGGGGGAGGGTCGTGCTGAGGGTAATGTTTTAGGGTTTAGGGTAGTGTTGTGGTGTTTGTGTAGTGTAGGGTAGTGTTTTAGGGTTTAGGGTAGTGCTGGGGGTCGTGCAGGGTAGTGTTTGAGTGTAGGGACTGGACTGGGGGTCGGGGGTGTAGGAGAGTAGGGTCTGCTATCCTATGGTCACCCCAAATGTTTGCTTTTTGCTTCACTGGTTTTTGACGTATTGAGGCTGTGGGCCTGCTAATCAGACCCCCAGCCTGCTGTTCTCTCTGCTAAATTGACACTATGCACTTTAGGTGCATGACCCATTGGAACTGGATCACCCTGTGAGCCCCTGTACTAGTGTACCCTAGGTACTCAGGGCATTGGTGTATCTGAGGCCTACCAGGGGCTGAAGCATGTTTTGTGCCACCCCTGGCCTGGCCTAGCAATTTGACACAACTGGCTGATCACTCAGCTGGGGTAAGTTGGTGTATCCACCTCTTACTTAGGTGTAGTATGCCTATACCTAACCTTAAATGGGACACATGTTAACCTATAAGTCACTCCTATGGCAGGCCTTAACAATCCTGAAGGCAGAGTGCTTGGTTTCATGTGAGATGGTGCTCTGGCATGAGCTGAGCCTGTCTGCAGTAGTCGGAACAACTTCCTTCTACCGTTTCCAGATATCGCCATACCATATACTCTTAAGTGCATTATGAACCTCGCGGTTAAATGCTATCTTTGGTTTGGCTTTATCAAAACATGTCGAGTAAGGTGTCATACGAATTGGAATACTAACCCCTCGCCAATTCTGGCGACGGGGTTAGCATTCCACCCTCCTAGGGGGACACGACATGTACAGAACCTGAAACCCGGGTAAAATCAGACATAGCCTCAGCTCCACAAAATGGACGCTGCCACCACCGACACAAGTCTGCCCTCCTGCTGCTGGGAGTCCTTCCAGCTTGGGAGAGGTGGACAAAGGGTTTCCTGCCAGGGGAGGTGCGAGCACCACCCCAGACAGGATTTTGTGTATTGGTCAGGTAGGGCTTGAAAGGAAACAGACATGCCTGAGGCTCACAAGGAGCCTCGGTGCATATGCCAGTTCAATCCGGTCCTGGGGCACACCAGCCCCAGACCTGGGGTGAGCTGGACAAAGGATTGGGGGTGTAACCACCCCCCTTCCTGGTCCCACCCTTAGGGAGGGACCTAGCAGGTAGTCCGGCCCCTAGAATCCGCTTAAAGGTAGGAGCTGTGTACAAAGACTTCAGACATCCTGGAATCAACTTGAAACTAAGAAGAAGACGGGAACTTTGACGTTCTGCTGCACAGAAGACTGAAGGAAATCTCCCCTATGGTCAGGGAGTGACCATCTTGCTAACGCAAGCACCATCCAGCGTCTGCTTTGCCGCCGCCTCCCGCCGGAGCCCGAGCCCAGAGACCGACAAGGACTGGACCTCCAGACCTCTCACAGTCCCTGAAAAGAAGGAACCCGTGGAGGCACCGAGACCCGTGGAGCCAGCCATCTTGAAAGACACTCGACTAGCTGAAAGCGCGACAACAGAGGCTCCCTCCAAGTTGTGCTTTGGGTCCTGAGAAGCCCAACATCCGAGCAGCATCTGCACCAAAGGTGAGCCCTCCAGCATCTCCACGATCTGCGTGGGGCCCCTCTGCACTTCGCGACTCGACGCGCCTAACCGGTTACTGGTCCGTTGACTAGTGGCCATCTTGGCGACCATCTTGAAAAACTACAATGCTGGTCTGGTTGCTCCAGACTGGCCCCTGCTTCCCTCCAAAGGAGCAGCCCCTCTGACCTTGCTGGTCAGAGCTAACAGCTTTCTTCACTTCCTGCGACTCCTACTTTTGCCAAGGCTTGTTTGCTTCTTCTGAGTCGCCGACACCGCCGACAGCGAGAGCCTGCGTGGGACAGCTCGTGAACCGACTCCTGGACGTTGTCGACCTTCAGGGACCACGTGGCTGCAGAGACAAGCTACACCTCTTCACCTGTTTGCACCCGACGTCGCCTGGTACCTACCTGGTGCCACGCCGGTCACTGGCTAGTGACTGTGAACACTAGCCCCTCTGCTTACAGGTCTTCTACACTTCCGATCCATCCTTGGATCCACCACATCTCTTCTGGACCGACCGCCTGCAGCATCTTTGTCGTCAGGCTCCATTGAACAGATAGACGAAACCCGACGCACTTCGAGCCCTATGCACCCGCTTCCTGTGGGTGAGGTAAAGCTGGCACTCCGGTGCACAAGTGTAGAGTAACATCTCTAATGTCTAGGTTTGAAGTCTTGAATTCGTAGTCCAACCAGAAGACCCTTCTAGCAGTAACTTTTGAACAATTACGCACCCATTGAAAACCTATGGGCGCCCGCGTGTAACTTTCCTCACTGCACACGCGACCCGTGGACCTCCTGGTCACTAACTAAAGTTAGCTCCTTGTAGGCCCAGCGATTCTAGAGGCCCTAGGCCTTCTCCCTTTCCTGTTCGTGGTACTTATACCACTATTATAGTATATGGTTTGAGCGGCCACCAGGGCCTATCCATATAAAGTGCAACTTTCGTATATTGTAATACTTTCTTGTTTAACGATTTGTGCTCCTGTGCTCATAAAGAGTCTAGGGGATACTTTGAGTAATAAATACATATATATTTTGAATATATATCTCTGTGGTGTCCTTTCTTTGGTATAAAGGGGGGTTACATATGGTAAAACAGCTTGCTTAACATGCCTAAACGAGTTTAGCCTCAAAGACTGCTTAGCCTACGCTACCACTAGGGCAGCTGGTCCGAAAAGGTTGACTTACAACCACACCATAAGGGTTGCTTGGCATGGTACAAGGTGGTCACTTTAAGTAGTGAACATCATATACCAGGCCAACTTCTCACATTGGTGAGCAGCGGTTGGGATTTGAGCTTGCTGTTGTTTTACTTCTGTAATCTCTTTGTTACCAATTGAAAGATCATACAGGTACCTTTAGGTACATATAAAACAAGTTAGTTATATACTTAAGTTCTACTGAACTTAGTTGTTGTAGAGAAAAGGGAGTAGCACACCCTGACTACAACTACTAGATAGGTTTAGTAGGAAAACCCAAGTGTAGGTAGTTGCAACACTTCCACCCACACTTAAGAGCAAAGGCTGGGGCAGAGGGGTCCAAGGTACCCATCTCTGTCGAGAGTGACCCCCAGAGGGCACCATCCATCTTTGCTACCCTAAACCAGAACGAGCTCAGGCAGTTGGCTAATTCTAGGGGCCTTAAACAGCCCAAGAACCCTACCTCTGCTGAACTCAGAGAACTCTTGCAAACTGATGAAGATCAGAGAGCTCTCAAGAAAGCCTCCCAGTTAGGCCCCTCAGGGACTGGAACAGGAGGCCCTCCTTCTGAAGATGCTACTGAAGCACCCCTTCCTAACAGTCACCCCTTAGGTGAGAATCAGACTACAGAGGATGAGGATCAGCATAGGGACGAGAATGACAAGGGGGATGAGTCTGATAATAGTAGTGATTCTGATGGGAGAAATAGCCCAGTGCCAGGTATTATACTTGGCCCAGCTAACTTAAGACTATTTGGGAATGACAATGGGTTCCCCCCATCGAGTTTCCCCAGTGGACTTAACCAGGGGTTTGGGAGACAGAGGAATCACTCAGGTGACTCTAATGCCTCTCATGCCTCTAGAGGCTCTCAGGGTCAGTCCAGAAGAAGGATGACCAGCCCTCAGAGGAGGGAGCATGAGGCCAGAATGCAGGAAGCTCAGCTGAGGATCTGGAAACAGGAGCTAGAAGTAGCCCTGATGGAAGAGAAACTGAACAAGGCTAGGCAACCTAGAGAGAGTGGGTCTATACCCACTGGTGGCAGCATTGTCCCGAGGGACAAAGATAGGGTCTTTAACAATAGGAACCTGTCCAAGGTTGTGCCCCCCTACAAAAGTGGGATGATATCCACAAATGGATGACTACTCTTGAGAGAGCCTGCAAAGTACAACAGGTTCCTGAGGACCAGTGGGCAGCAATCTTATGGCTCTCCTTTGAAGTTAGAGGCAGAGATAGACTCCTCACTGTTAGAGAGGAGGATGTCAGAAACTACAGAGCCCTGAAGAGTGTCCTGGTTGATGGGTTAGGCTTAACCACTGAGCAGTACAGGTTAATGTTCAGAGATACCCAGAAGGCACAGACTCAGGACTGGTCTGAATATGTTGAATGTGCCACTAAGGCTTTGGAGGGTTGGTTGCTGGGAAGTAAGGTTTCAGATTATACAGGATTGTACAATTTGATGATGAGAGAACAGATTTTAAATAACTGTCAAAACCAGCAACTGCATCAACACTTGGTTGACTCGGATCTGACCTCTCCCCAAGAATTGGGAAAGAAGGCAGACAAATGGGTCAGAACCAGGGTTAAGCAAAAGAACCAGAACCAGGGCCAAGGGGGTGATCAGAAGAAAACAGACCAAAAGGGTAATGACCAGAAATCCAAAGACCAGAAGTCTTCAACAGGGCCCCAAACTAGTACTAATGAGGGTGGGCCCCAACAATCTAAAGGAAAGAAGAATGAAGGTCCAAAGAAACCCTGGTGCAAATCTTGCAAGAATACAACTCACTGGACTAGTGATTGTAAGAAGGGTGGAGCCCCCAACACTGTTGCCCCTAAGGCACCTGCTCCCAGTAGTACTGTTAGCAGTGTTGGTCCCCAGACAAAGGGTGTAGTGGGAATCACTATGGGAACTGAAGGAGATTCTGACCTAGACAGAACCCTTACACAGGCAGTCTTGATCTGTGATGGGGACATGGATTTGTCCCTGACTGTGAGCCCCAGTAATCTGGGCAAGTACAGACAGACTCCATTGATCAATACAAAAGTGGCTCAAGCCTACAGGGACACTTGTGCCAGTGTCACTATGGTGACACCAGGCTTTGTGGATCCTGGACAGTACATACCAGGTGAAAATTACCTGGTGACCAATGCCAGCAATACCACTACTTCCCATAGTGTGGCTATTGTTAACTTCTCGTGGGGAGGGGTAACTGGCCTCAAAAGGGTTGTGGTTAGTGCAGACCTCCCAGTAGAATGTTTGTTGGGCAATGACCTAGAGAGTTCTCTATGGTCAGAAGTGGAGTACAGGACACATGCAGAGATGTTAGGTATATCACCACATGTCCTTGCTGTGACCAGGTCACAGGCCAAAAAGTGCCTTACTGAACCTCAGGTCTTGGATCCTGGAGCAATGGACCAAGCACCTTCCAAGAAGAAGAACAGGAGGGTTAAGGCTGTGCCTTCCCCCCTGCCTCCAAGTGATGATCAGTCTTCCCAGGAGGATGATCTCAAGAACCTTGAAGGAACTGTCCCTGAAGAGCTTGAACCTGACCAGGTTGAGTTTCTGGGGACAGGGGGACCTTCTAGGGCTGACTTGGGGCAGGCTCAGTTATCCTGTCCATCTCTTGAACCCCTCAGACAGCTGGCTGCTGCTGAGGCTGCTGGGAATGCTCAAGGTACCCATAAAGTATATTGGGATGACGGGCTCCTTTATTCAGAGGCTAGAGACCCAAAACCTGGTGCAACCAGGAGGTTGGTTATACCTCTGCAATTTAAGGGCTTCCTTCTTACCTTGGCCCATGATATTCCTCTAGCAGGACACTTAGGCCAGAACAAGACTTGGGACAGGCTTGTCCCTCACTTTCACTGGCCTCACATGAATGAAGATACCAAGGAGTTTTGTCGCTCCTGTGTGACCTGCCAAGTCAGTGGCAAATCAGGTGGCACAACAAAGGCCCCCCTAATACCACTACCTGTGGTGGGGGTTCCCTTTGAAAGAGTGGGGATTGATATTGTGGGTCCCATGGATCCCCCCACTGCATCTGGGCACAGATTTATACTGGTGGTAGTGGATCATGCCACCAGGTATCCAGAGGCAATTCCCGTTAGGACCACAACAGCTCCTGTTGTGGCCAGGGCCTTACTGGGAGTCTTCTCCAGAGTGGGGTTTCCTAAGGAGGTAGTTTCTGACAGAGGTGCCAACTTCATGTCAGGATACTTGACAGCTATGTGGAAGGAATGTGGTGTCAACTACAAGTTCACCACTCCTTATCACCCACAATGCAATGGGCTTGTTGAGAGATTCAACAAGACCCTAAAGGGTATGATCAAAGGATTACCTGAAAAGCTCAGGCGAAGATGGGACATCCTTCTACCCTGCCGCCGTTTGCTTACAGAGAGGTCCCACAAAAAGGAGTTGGCTACAGCCCCTTTGAATTGTTATTTGGGCACCCTGTAAGAGGACCCCTATGTCTGGTGAGGGAAGGATGGGAGTTACCTCTCAAAAAGCCTAAGCAAGACATAGTGGACTATGTACTTGGTCTCTGCTCCAGGATGGCTGAGTACATGGAGAAGGCATCCAAAAACCTTGAGGCAAGCCAGGCCTTACAGAAAGCTTGATATGACCAAAAGGCTGTCTTGGTTGAGTTTCAGCCAGGACAGAAGGTATGGGTGTTGGAGCCAGTGGCCCCAGCAGCACTCCAAGACAAATGGTCTGGACCCCATACAATCCTGGAAAAGAAGGGAGAGGTTACCTACTTGGTGGACCTAGGCACTCCCAGGAGTCCCCACAGGGTACTCCATGTTAACAGGTTAAAAGCATATGTTGACAGGGCAGACATGGGCTTGCTCATGGCTACAGATAAGGGACAGGAGGAGGAGAGTGACCCTCTCCCAGACCTGTTGTCTCAGAACCCTGAAGATGTCTCAGTTGAAGGAGTGACCCTGGGAGGCAACCTCACTGAGCATCAGCAAATTGAATGTAGACAAGTTCTACAATCATTTCAGCATATGTTCTCACTGATACCTAGTCAAACTGACTGGTGTACCCATGTGGTGGACACCGGTGACAGTCTTCCTGTGAAGAACAAACTTTACAGGCAACCTGACCATGTCAGGGACCGTATAAAGACTGAGGTACACAAGATGCTGGAGTTGGGTGTCATTGAGCCCTCAGAGAGCCCCTGGGTTAGCCCAGTGGTTCTGGTCCCCAAACCTCACACCAAAGAGGGCAAGAGAGAGATGAGGTTCTGTGTGGATTACAGAGGACTCAATGCTGTCACTAGGACAGACGCACATCCCATTCCAAGGGCAGATGAGCTCATAGATAAACTGGCTTCTGTTAAGTTTTTGAGCACATTTGATTTGACAGCTGGCTATTGGCAAATCAGGCTAGCTGAGGAGTCTAAGGCCAAAACAGCATTTTCAACCCCAGGAGGGCACTACCAATTTGTGGTGATGCCCTTTGGTCTGAAAAATGCACCTGCCACCTTCCAAAGGTTGGTGAATCAAGTCCTTACTGGGTTGGATGACTTTTGTGCAGCATATCTTGATGACATTGCTGTCTTTAGCTCCACCTGGGAGGATCACCTGATCCACCTGAAGAAGGTACTTGAGGCTCTGCAAAAGGCAGGCCTCACTATCAAGGCTACTAAGTGCCAGATAGGGCAGAGTAAGGTTGTGTACTTGGGCCATCTTGTAGGTGGAGGCCAAGTTCAACCACTGGAGAGTAAGATACAATCCATCAAGGACTGGTCTCCTCCCACCACCCAGACTCAGGTCCGAGCTTTCTTGGGCTTGACTGGGTACTACAGGAAGTTTGTTAAGAACTATGGGTCCATTGTGACTCCTCTTAATGATCTGACATCCAAAAAGATGCCCAAAAAGGTTCAGTGGACAGTAAGCTGTCAAAAGGCATTTGATGACCTGAAGGAGGCCATGTGCTCTGCACCTATCCTGAAAAGTCCTGACTACTCCAAAGAGTTTATTGTCCAAACAGATGCTTCTGTGTTGGGTGTGGGAGCTGTGCTGTCACAACTTAATGTAGATGGTCAAGACCAACCCATTGCTTTTATTAGCAGAAGGTTGACCCCCAGAGAGAAGAATTGGTCAGCTATTGAGAGGGAGGCCTTTGCTGTGGTGTGGGCCCTGAAGAAGCTGAGGCCATACTTGTTTGGCACTCACTTCAAGATTCAGACCGACCATAAGCCCCTCTTGTGGCTAAATCAGATGAAGGGTGAAAACCCCAAACTGCTTAGGTGGTCCATTTCCCTACAGGGGATGGACTTTACAGTGGAGCACCGGCCAGGTACAGACCATGGGAATGCAGATGGTCTCTCCAGGTACTTCCACTTAGGACATGAAGACACGACTGGTCCAGGTTAGTTTAATGTCCCTGCCTTTGGGGGGGGGGGTTGTGTAGGAGAGTAGGGTCTGCTATCCTATGGTCACCCCAAATTTTTGCTTTTTGCTTCACTGGTTTTTGACGTATTGAGGCTGTGGGCCTGCTAATCAGACCCCCAGCCTGCTGTTCTCTCTGCTAAATTGACACTATGCACTTTAGGTGCATGACCCATTGGAACTGGATCACCCTGTGAGCCCCTGTACTAGTGTACCCTAGGTACTCAGGGCATTGGTGTATCTGAGGCCTACCAGGGGCTGAAGCATGTATTGTGCCACCCCTGGCCTGGCCTAGCAATTTGACACAACTGGCTGATCACTCAGCTGGGGTAAGTTGGTGTATCCACCTCTTACTTAGGTGTAGTATGCCTATACCTACCCTTAAATGGGACACATGTTAACCTATAAGTCACTCCTATGGCAGGCCTTAACAATCCTGAAGGCAGAGTGCTTGGTTTCATGTGAGAGGGTGCTCTGGCATGAGCTGAGCCTGTCTGCAGTAGTCGGAACAACTTCCTTCTACCGTTTCCAGATATCGCCATACCATATACTCTTAAGTGCATTATGAACCTCGCGGTTAAATGCTATGTTTGGTTTGGCTTTATCAAAACATGTCGAGTAAGGTGTCATACGAATTCGAATACTAACCCCTCGCCAATTCTGGCGACGGGGTTAGCATTCCACCCTCCTAGGGGGACACGACATGTACAGAACCTGAAACCCGGGTAAAATCAGACATAGCCTCAGCTCCACAAAATGGACGCTGCCACCACCGACACAAGTCTGCCCTCCTGCTGCTGGGAGTCCTTCCAGCTTGGGAGACGTGGACAAAGGGTTTCCTGCCAGGGGAGGTGCGAGCACCACCCCAGACAGGATTTTGTGTATTGGTCAGGTAGGGCTTGAAAGGAAACAGACATGCCTGAGGCTCACAAGGAGCCTCGGTGCATATGCCAGTTCAATCCGGTCCTGGGGCACACCAGCCCCAGACCTGGGGCGAGCTGGACAAAGGATTGGGGGTGTAACCACCCCCCCTCCTGGTCCCACCCTTAGGGAGGGACCTAGCAGGTAGTCCGGCCCCTAGAATCCGCTTAAAGGTAGGAGCTGTGTCCAAAGACTTCAGACATCCTGGAATCAACTTGAAACTAAGAAGAAGACGGGAACTTCGACGTTCTGCTGCACAGAAGACTGAAGGAAATCTCCCCTATGGTCAGGGAGTGACCATCTTGCTAACGCAAGCACCATCCAGCGAATCGACGTCTGCTTTGCTGCCGCCTCCCGCCGGAGCCCGAGCCCAGAGACCGACAAGGACTGGACCTCCAGACCTCTCACAGTCCCTGGAAAGAAGGAACCCGTGGAGGCACCGATACCCGTGGAGCCAGCCATCTTGAAAGACACTCGACTAGCTGAAAGCGCGACAACAGAGGCTCCCTCCAAGTTGTGCTTTGGGTCCTGAGAAGCCCAACATCCGAGCAGCATCTGCACCAAAGGTGAGCCCTCCAGCATCTCCACGATCTGCGTGGGGCCCCTCTGCACTTCGCGACTCGACGCGCCTAACCGGTTACTGGTCCGTTGACTAGTGGCCATCTTGGCGACCATCTTGAAAAACTACAATGCTGGTCTGGTTGCTCCAGACTGGCCCCTGCTTCCCTCCAAAGGAGCAGCCCCTCTGATCTTGCTGGTCAGAGCTAACAGCTTTCTTCACTTCCTGCGACTCCTGCTTTTGCCAAGGCTTGTTTGCTTCTTCTGAGTCGCCGACACCGCCGACAGCGAGAGCCTGCGTGGGACAGCTCGTGAACCGACTACTGGACGTCGTCGACCTTCAGGGAGCACTTGGCTGCAGAGACAAGCTACACCTCTTCACCTGTTTGCACCCAACATCGCCTGGTACCTACCTGGTGCCACGCCGGTCACTGGCTAGTGACTGTGAACACTGTCCCCTCTGCTTACAGGTCTTCTACACTTCCGATCCATCCTTGGATCCACCGCATCTCTTCTGGACCGACCGCCTGCAGCATCTTTGTCGTCAGGCTCCATTGAACAGATAGACGAAACCCGACGCACTTCGAGCCCTAGGCACCCGCTTCCTGTGGGTGAGGTAAAGCTGGCACTCTGGTGCACAAGTGTAGAGTAACATCTCTAATGTCTAGGTTTGAAGTCTTGAATTCGTAGTCCAACCAGAAGACCCTTCTAGCAGTAACTTTTGAACAATTACGCACCCATTGAAAACCTATGGGCGCCCGCGTGTAACTTTCCTCACTGCACACGCGACCCGTGGACCTCCTGGTCACTAACTAAAGTTAGCTCCTTGTAGGCCCAGCGATTCTAGAGGCCCTAGGCCTTCTCCCTTTCCTGTACTTATACCACTATTTTAGTATATGGTTTGAGCGGCCACCAGGGCCTATCCATATAAAGTGCAACTTTCGTATATTGTAATACTTTCTTGTTTAACAATTTGTGCTCCTGTGCTCATAAAGAGTCTAGTGGATACTTTGAGTAATAAATACATATATATTTTGAAAATATATCTGTGTGGTGTCCTTTCATTGGTATAAAGGGGGGTTACATATGGTAAAACAGCTTGCTTAACATGCCTAAACGAGTTTAGCCTCAAAGACTGCTTAGCCTACGCTACCACTAGGGCAGCTGGTCCGAAAAGGTTGACTTACAACCACACCATAAGGGTTGCTTGGCATGGTACAAGGTGGTCACTTTAAGTAGTGAACATCATATACCAGGCCAACTTCTCACAGGGGGGATGTGCTGGGGGTAGTATTTTAGGGTTTAGGGTAGTGTTGTGGTGTTTGTGCAGTGTAGGGTAGTGTTTTAGGGTAGTGCTGGGGTAGTGTTTTAGGGTTTAGGGTAGTGTTGTGGTGTTTGTGTAGTGTAGGGTAGTGTTTTAGGGTTTAGGGTAGTGTTGATACATTATAGATAAGCTGTATACATTTATGTACTGATGCTTTTTTAAAAACATGGGCACATTTGTATACATGTATCATTAGATTTGGTTTATGATAAATCAATTTTAGTTAAATTGTCAGTTTGATAAGACTTTTAATGTTCCCCACTACCAAGTCTGTGGTCATTTGCTATGATGAAGACTGTGCTTTCTATACACTTGAATATGGATCTATTCTATTCTAATTCTATTTCTATTTTGGTCATTTCTTTTGATTTCGTTTTTATTCACATTTGTTGCAAATTTGACTGGTTTTATTTTATTTTATTTCATTTTTTACATATTGCGCATAGTTTCCTTGTCTTTCTTCCGGTACATATTGAAGTACCGCATTTTACATTAGGCAAATTCCTGCCTTTCGTATGCGTGTAGCGTAGTATGTTTTCTAACTCCATGAATGGAGCGATCACGTGACTCACTCCGGAGTTTACTTTCAACGCCCGGATGTTGAGTTGTGCTCTGCCGCGGATCGTTCTGTCACAGCATTCAGGGCTTGGCGGAATCCAGAACTAACAGGAACCGATCTTCAAATTCCGGTAAGCGCAGTTCAGCCCTTCTTAGTTCTAGCTGTACGCACCAGGATTAAATATAACCTATTTAGCCGCATTCGGCGGACTTTTCTCCCCACAGAATACGACGGTGTCTTTTCCCGCCTTTACCACGGCCGGCTTGTTTGAAAAAAAGGTTTCTGGCTGACGATGATTCCGTACTTTGCAGTACGGGAAAGCCCCCATGTTCCACTTCCTCTTTTTGGCAACGAAGGGCACATAGTTGGTGGAAGGGTTTGAGATAATGTAGGGTAGTGAATGAGTCTCCCGTTTGCTTTGTTTTCCCTAATAGCACACAACAACTCTTCGAAGGCAAATCATTCCCTTCGATTTTTCCACGCCCAACTAAAGAGTTCCGAGGTATTATTGTAATCTGCTTTAATCCCACAGTGATTTTCAGACAACTGCTTGCTGGCGCTCTCAGACACAGTTTCAGGATGTTTTTCCTGCATTGTGAAAGGCATCAAAATGTTCTCTAAAACAGGCTCAAGCAGTAGTCACAGTACTACTTGAGATAAATGTGTGACAATCTAGAAGTGTATAGGAAAAAGACTCACTTTTAAGACAGTTTTATAATCAAATGTCAGAAATGAAGACAATAGAGATATTTCTTATAGAAAAAACAGATATAAAAAATTAAATGCCACCCTCGCTTGACATCTCACAAAAAGAGATAAGAGAAGGCATACAAAACTTTAACAAGTAACACTTCCGGTTTAACATTTTAAAACACAATATAATGTAGCTTCATAGCCCGGTTTCCCAAAGTCTCTTCATCAGCAGCACCGAGAGAGATTCAGGAGCTGAGGAGAATGGCGGGCTAGAGTGTTAAGGCTGAGTGTACACCATTTGGCAGTCTCTCTGCGTTTAAATTTTATGTGTGTGCTGTAAGTCACTTGCTGTTCCGTTAGTTTTTTCATGCATTTGGAGTAAATCTACGATGGTAGAACATGTCTATGGTTTTAGAAGGCTGTAGAGGTCCTGCTCATGAAACAAGCTGATTTGCTGGGCCTTCTATGATAAAGCTATTTTGGTGTAAAGACACACATGCACAGCTACCCATCTGGACACGCTTATGCTGTGAAGGTGTCTATAACCAGCCAAGAAAACCCCAAAACCTGCCACCAACAGTAAAGGATGCTACAGCGCATGTGGCGATTAACACACTTTTCTAACAGAAAACGTTAGTCTGGTAGCTTAGTGGGCTAATGTGTCCACTGTAGGGGCCTGTGTTCAACCTCATGGTCACAGGTTCAAATCCCAAAGGGTCCACTCAGACTTTCATCCTACTGAGTTTGATAAAATGAGTACCATTGAGTTTGGTAACAATAAACATCTGTTATTCAGCGCCAAGATACCCTTGGGTGAATATGCTCTTTACAAATACACGTTATGTTATGTAGCATCGCAGAAATGCACATTGCACTTAGGGCGTGGCTCACTACAATAATAAACACTAAGAAATAAAATAAACAAACTTCCAAAACAACAAAATAGGACTCTTCACACATATTCAACACTGAACAAATATGCCACAAAGCCGGCCATTATCACACTCACGACAGCACATGGCATGTCACACACTAGCATCAAACATGATATTGGTCTGACCTCCTGTCGCTCGCCCAGCGTGAATCAAGTGCCCACTGTAGTCAACAATTATAGTACTCATCAGCACCCACTGCTGTGAAATACTGCTCATTGGGCAATAGGCATCTCAGTCACCCTAGAACTGGCAAAGTCTTCTGGCCGCAAACCTTAATACACCCACATTCCAATAAACGTGGCATTTCTGACTAACCGACAAAGTAGCAAAAGCAAAACACTCATAAGTGGTAAATCAGACTCTAGTCTCAGATGTGGAAAGTCACCGTGCTGCCAAAAGCACTACTAGGACCCCGCCTCTCCTTCCACAGCTCCTGTGACACTGAACTACTGGATGACAGATGACTCACTGTGTACCCTTGTCCAGAACCTCTGCCTCTCTCTTTCCCTTGCTTAGCCCACATAGGCTGGGGAGAGACAGGGGAAAGAGTTAGTCAGAAGGTGTAGATTTCAACATTGGAAAGTTGAGAGCAACAGGGCTATGCCAATGTTTGTAGCGACGGATGTCTTAATGGAGCTCTCAACATTCCAATATTCTAATTTGTGAGAAACAGTTCGGCCCTCTATACAAATTAATTCATTGGTAATCCAGTGCGCAATTTTACATTTGGAAATACAGACGGAGGTGAGTATTGGTAAAACCAGAACGCATAATTACCAAAAGACCATTAGAAATGTTTGACGGAATGGGGAATAACATCACACAAGTTCAACTTTTCATTCACTTATTTTTGGCATTTTCCAAGGCAAAACATTCTGCAGATGTGGCACAGCGATATTCGCCCCTGAAAACACCTCTGCCATGTGAAGTCAACTGTAATTCTCAATTTGGAAGCAAATTTACGACTCGGAAATTAAGGGCTGCTTTAAACATTTTAACTTTATGCTGGAGTGCCCACCTTAGCTATGTTTTTAATATAATATTTTACAAACTAAAATGAAAGTGTAAAAAAAGAATATGGAGAAATTCAAAATAAAACTGAACCAGAGTGTGAAAATCTCAATAATGAAAACTATTTGATACATTAAAAGTATTTCCTTCGTCAAAAAAGAAATACAACAAGACAGCTGGCCAAAAGTGCTCAATGAATTGCAGACGGAGGGTGACAGACGGAGGGTGACAGACGGAGGGTGACAGACGGAGGGTGGGTGACAGACTGACTGAGGGAGGGTGGGTGACAGACTGACTGAGGGAGGGTGGGTGACAGACTGGGGGAGGGAGGGTGACTGACTGAGGGAGGGAGGGTGACAGACTGACAGAGGTAGGGAGGGTGACAGACTGACAGAGGGAGGGAGGGTGACAGAGGGAGGGTGACTGACAGAGGGAGGGTGGGTGACTGACAGAGGGAGGGAGACTGACTGAGGGAGGGAGACTGACTGAGGGAGGGAGGGAAACTGACTGAGGGAGGGAGGGAGGGAAACTGACTGACAGAGGGAGGGAGACAGACAGACGGAGGGAGGGAGACAGACAGACGGAGGGAGACAGACAGATGGAGGGAGACAGACAGACAGACGGAGGGAGGGAGACAGACAGACAGAGGGAGACAGACAGACGGAGAGAGACAGACAGACAGACGGAGGGAGACAGTCAGATAGACAGAGGGAGGGAGGTAGGGAGACAGAGGGAGGGAGGGAGACGGAGGGAGGGAGACAGACAGAGGGAGACGGAGGGAGGGAGGGGGAGGGAGGGAAACGGAGGGAGACAGCGAGAGAGGGAGACAGCGGGAGAGGGAGACAGCGGGAGAGGGAGACAGCGAGAGGGGGAGACAGCGGGAGGGGGAGACAGCGGGAGGGGGAGACAGCGGGAGGGGGAGACAGAGGGAGGAGGAGAGAGAGGGCGAGAGAGGGAGAGAGAGAGAGGGAGGAAAAGGGAGACAGAGGGCGACAGACGGAGGGAGGGTGACAGACGGAGGGAGGGAGGGCGACAGACGGAGGGAGGGAGACAGACGGAGGGAGGGAGGGAGACAGACGGAGGGAGGGAGACAGACGGAGGGAGGGAGACAGATGGAGGGAGGGAGACAGACGGAGGGAGGGAGACAGACGGAGGGAGGGAGACAGACGGAGGGAAGGAGACAGACGGAGGGAAGAAGACAGACGGAGGGAGGGAGACAGACAGAGGGAAGGAGACAGACGGAGGGAAGGAGACAGACGGAGGGAAGAAGACAGACAGAGGGAGGGAGACAGACGGAGGGAGGGCGATAGACGGAGGGAGGGCGACAGACGGAGGGAGGGCGACAGACGGAGGGAGGGCGACAGACGGAGGGAGGGAGACAGACGGAGGGAAGAAGACAGACGGAGGGAGGGAGACAGACGGAGGGAGGGAGACAGACGGAGGGAAGAAGACAGACAGAGGGAGGGAGACAGACAGAGGGAAGAAGAAAGATGGAGGGAGGGAGACAGACGGAGGGAGGGAGACAGACAGAGGGAAGAAGACAGACAGAGGGAGGGAGACAGACAGAGGGAGGGAGACGGAGGGAGACAGACAGACAGAGGGAGTCCGGGGTAGACAGAGAGAGGGAGACAGAGAGAGGGAGACAGAGAGGGAGAGTCATATCTATGGTATTCAACAAACCGGAATTTGCACACAGCAAAGGAATTGGTCAAAGAAAGCATTCAAAGGATAGAGGCTTGAATGAAGTGAAGGTTTCTGCTTGCAGAGGTATGTTTGGATGTATTTTATATATTGAACTAGTTAACCTTGGTGTATTTCTTCTTTTTTTTATCCATTGAAGTGTTAAAAGGATACTTTCCAAAAGCAAAGTCCTGTGTGTACTCCACAATAACCCCCACCACTGAGGGGGCCCGTAAGGCATCAATAAGAGAAACCCTCTGCAAGCAATCAAATCAATCACATTACTATAAATTAATCGGAGTGAATGTGACTAGTGTTCAATTAACATTCACTTTAAATTCTGCTAGTCTTACTTGAGTCTTCACAATTATTGCCGTTAGTATTCAGATATTGCTCACAAAGAATACCACTATTCTTCAAACAGTGGTCACAATCAATGAGACTAGCCTTCATTTTGCTCTTGAAAATAGCACAAGAGCTGCAAATAAACCCTAACAGAATACTACTAAGCTTCAAATACTATTCTTCTAGAATACTACTAGTCTTCTTTTAGCAATCAATTGAAGTGTTCATCATGTATTTGAAGGGTAGGTGAGTAGAACTAGTATTCCCTCATTTGCATATTTCGGCTTGTGGGCATACTACTTAGTCTTCATGCATACTAAATGAATACTACATTTTAATAGTAAATGAATACCACTGTAAACACTGAAATCACGCTAAATGAAGAGCTTCCATTTTGGTGAGGGAAGAAACTCGTTCTAGGTTGACCGCTGAGCGTGCATCCCAGCTTAGATCTGCTGCTCGTAAAGCAGTTCGTGGCACTACCCCCGCCTCTGAACTTCTAGATAGTATGAAAGGGTGGCAGGAAAGGGAGCAGCTGTATTTTACTGAGGTGTTCGCCACAGAGGTCCTTGAGCTGTTTAGGAAATATTCTGAGGAGGTAGAGACCGAAGATGTAGCAGATAATTGTAAGCAAATGCGTGATGGTCTTTTTGTTTTCCCCCAGGTGAATGATACAATCAGGCGTTTGGTTAAACTGCGTGTTGATGTAGTCCGTTTGCGAGAGTAGAAAAAGGCTGCAGACGTAGCTGCACAGATATCTCAGACCGGCATGGCACAAGCTTCTATCTTCGGAACAGATAAGACTATGATAGTTCATGCGAAACCTATGCGGGAGGCCGCACCTTTGTATGTTCCTCCTAAAGGACAGGGTACAAGTTATGATAAGGCTTCTATCGATGCAAAGGGTTATTTTATTTATAATTGGGTTTACACTCCTTGGAATAGGACGGATGTCATGGCACTTAAAACTGCATTGCCTGATCCGCAGAAAAATCCAGCCGCTTTTTATGAGGAAGTTGAGGGTGCTATTAGCTCTTGTACTATGACTTTGCCTGATATTGATTTATTTTTCGGATTGATATTACCACCTGATATGTGGAGAACTGTTCGTAAAATTGATGATCGTGCAGCTTTTGGGGCGTTATGGAAAGACTTAGAACAAATGGATGTAGAAAGGGAACCCGCACAAAAGCCATGTCAGTTAATTTTAGATCTTCCCGCAGCTATATTAGTTAAGTTAAAAACGATTATTCCCCCTAAAAAAATAGATTGGACTGTTTTAGCGTATGGTAAGCAAAAGGCAGATGAATCGGTCTCTGATTTCTTTACACGTTTTGAAGAAGCATTCCACGATTTTAGTGGCCAGTCATTGACAGATGACACGGGCAGGCATCTGTTTGTCGATAAATATGTCGCTAACCTGTTGCCAGGAATAGCTAGTCGCCTAAAAGCCAGTGAGAGTTCATGGACTACCTCTTCTCAGGTTTCTCTCTTGACTATGGCTCAGTATTATGAACGCCAGGAATTAGATGCAAAGGGTAATGAGGATAAAAAGGCTAAAGAATTAAAAACGAAGGTTATGTTGGCTCAGGCTTATGGTCTGCCTTTTAGAGGTAGTGATAGAGGTGGACGGGGATCTTATGGTTCGTCTTTCCCTTCTTATACTCGTTCGAATTTGTCTGTTGACCAGTGCGCGTACTGTAAGAAATTTGGGCATTGGGCTTCCGATTGTCCAGCACTGCGTGCTCAGCAGTGTCCACGTAGTCGGGGACGAATGAGAAATCGTACAGGATATTCAGGGCCTAGAGGAAGCACAGGTGATCGTGCTAGGTTTGATGCTAATATACGTGGGCAGGATGGGTTTAACACTTTTGATAGAAGGAACCAATATCAAATGTCCGACTATGTGCCGTCTGATTCTCAAGATTCTGCTTATGCATAGGATTGCCTAGGATGGGGTAAGGATTCAGTTGAAGTTCCAGTAGATCAGAGGGGTCCCTATGTTACAGCACATGTTTTGGGTTCTACTGATCAGTTTCTGGTTGATACAGGAGCTACTTGTAGCGCCTTGTCTAAACAATTGGTTCCAAGGGCTCCCCTGTCTGGCTTAACCATTACATCCATAGGTCTCGATGGAACACCTTCCCTTAGCCCACTGTCACAACCACTTGCATTCCATGTGGATAAATGTACTGCTCCATGTCCATTTTTGCTTTCCCCGAATACACCAGAAAATATTGTGGGTCTTGATATGCTCAAGTATTTCAGGGCTACGATACGATGTTCTCCAGAAGGTGTACGTGTTATCTTGAATGACAACCATCCTGTGATGGAGAGAGCTTGTCTTGTTAAAGGGGATATTGCATTCGCTTCACTCCCTAGTACTTTGTGGGCTACTTCAGACACTGATGTAGGGCAAATGGTTATTCCACAAGTACATATTAGTGTCAAGGAGGACGCTGTGCTGCCACGTTTGCCTCAGTACAAAATTTCACAGGAAGGCGAAGAAGTACTCATACGTATTGTCCATGATCTCATTGAAGTGGGGGTTGTTGAGGAAGTTCCTTACAATGTTTGTAACAGTCCGATTCTTCCTATTCTGAAAAAAGATACTGACACTAGGATTTACCGATTCATTATTGATTTGCGAGAAGTTAACAAGATTGTAGTACCATAATACCCCGTGGTTTCTGACATAACGACACTTCTTACTTTGGTTCCTCCGACAGCAACTACATTCTCTGTGATAGACTTGAAGAATGCTTTCTTTTCGATCCCTATTCATCCTGATAGCCGATATTTGTTTGGTTTCACTTTGAATAATCGATCGTATAGATTTTGTAGAGTTCCTCAAGGCTATACTGAGAGTCCTAGTATTTACAGTCAAGCATTAAAAAGACAACTTGATTCTTTCGTTTTGCCTGAAGGTGTGGCGCTCATACAATATGTCGATGGCATCTTGTTGGCAGCCGATACCCCTGAACAGTGTGAAAAATGTACTTTGTCCTTGCTTTTTTTTCTTGCTTCCCATCATCACAAAGTGTCACAAAAGAAATTGCAATATTGTAGACCGAAGGTAACCTACTTAGATCACCTTCTGTCTAAGGAGGGACGTGCACTCACACCAGATCGCATTCAAGCTATTTTAGACACACCAGTACCCCGTACTCAGAAAGATGTCCGTGCATTCATTGGTCTTACTTCTTTTTGTAGGCAATGGATATTAGGGTTTTCACACATTGTTAAACCCTTGCTAGCACTTTTGACTAAAGATACTCCAATGCCCCTCCCATGGACAGATGAATGTGAGACTGCTTTCCGACAGTTACGACAAGCTCTTTGTTCAGCACCAGTGTTAGGTACTCCAGATTATACGAAGCCTTTTACACTCTATGTACATGAGAAAGATGGATGCGCATTGTCAGTTTTAGTGCAGACACACGGTGACAAACAGCGTCCCTGTGCATATTTTTCAGCAGTACTTGATCCTGTTGCTCGTGCGTTGCCTGGATGCTTCCGTTCAGTTGCAGCAACAGCTGTGTCAATACGTCAGAGTGAAGGGATAGTTTTGTCACATAAGCTGTTGGTGCTAGTACCCCATGCGGTTGATACCCTTTTAAATCAGACGAAGACGCAGCATTTAACTAGTGCTCATCTGACAGGATACGAATTGACATTGTTGGCCCCTCACATTACACTAAAGAGATGTGCGACACTAAACCCAGCCACTTTGCTGCCATACCCGGTGACTCAGTCTCAGTCACAGGAGTCTCATGATTGTATATTCCTTACTAAGGAACAGACAAAGGGTTGTGTCGATTTGCAAGACACGCCCCTTTCAAGTGTTGATGGGGAACTATGGGTTGATGGGTCCTGTTTGAAGTTACCAGATGGTACAACGTCAGCTGCATATGCAATTACAACACTTCAGACTGTAGTTGAGACAGCTCATATTCCACAGAAGTCAGCTCAGGCAGCTGAGCTAATAGCTTTAACACGAGCATGTGAACTTAGTACTGACTTATCTGTGAACATTTATACAGATAGCCGCTATGCTTTCGGAGTGGCTCATGATTTTGGGCTACTCTGGAAGGAGAGGGGCTTTCTTACATCCCACGGGATGCAAATAATGCATGGAGAATTGGTACATAATCTCTTGACTGCTTTAACATACCCGAAGAGAATAGCAATTGTTAAATGTAGCGCACATAAGAAAGTAATTGATAAGATAGGACAAGGCAATGCTTTTGCAGACCAAACAGCCCGTGAAACTGCCATGCAGCGAAGCACCACGTCTATGTACGTAGTGAAGTCACAGGCTGAACGCTGGCATGATACAAGACAGGAAGTGCTAGATATGCAGAGATCTGCTTCTGCAGAAGAAATTGAGCAATGGTCTAAGGAGGGAACATTGGACGATGAGGGCTGTTGAAGGAATAAAGAAATGAGCAAGTGGAGATTGCCTACAGCCTATTTACAACCTTTGATTCATATGGCACATGGGCCGGCACATGTTGGAGCCTCCTCAATAACGAAATTGCTCACACAAGTTTGGGAGCATCCAGAAATTGCTGGCACAGCTAAAAAGATGGTGCAGTCTTGTCTGATTTGTCTTCAGCATAACCCTGGTAAAGGGACACGAACTCCTACAGGAAGGTTTGCTACGCCAACCGCACCTTTTGAAGTTTTGCAAATGGATTACATCCAGCTTGAGCGCTGTAACAACTTAAAGTATGTTTTGGCAGTGGTATGTGCCTTCAGTAAATGGATAGAGGCATACCCTACGAAGGACAATACAGCTCTCACTACAGCAAAGGTACTTTTGAAGAAATTCTCCCCTAGATTTGGTGTGTGTAAACTTTTATGGAGTGATAATGGACCCCATTTTATTGGGCAAGTTGTCGAATATGTCCTAAAGGGACTAGGAATTAAGCAAAAATTTCACGCTGCTTTCCATCCACAATCAGCAGGGCTAGTGGAAAGGTATAACGCCACACTTAAATTGAAACTGGCGAAAATACTGGCTTCCACATCCTTGAATTGGCCAGACGCATTACCTTTGGCACTGTTGTCCATTAGATCAGTGCCACATTCGCGATCTGGTCTTACACCATATGAGGTGGTGTTTGGAAGGCCTATGAACATTTGGGGAATTCCTAAACCACGTCCCATACATGATGTACCATGTGTATTGATGAGTGACTACCTATCACAATTGACTGACAGTTTGATTTCTATTCATCAACAGGTTCGAGAAGCCCTTCCTGATAAGGTCTGCAGGTGAAGGCCATGGACTTCGACCTGGAGACCAGGTGATGATCCGATCATTCCAGACCAGAGGTCGAGCAGCTTGGAACCGAGGTGGCGCAGTTGAACACCACTACTTTAAGCTTCCCTACCATGAGCAGAAGCATCGACAATCTTATTTAAATAATACCTTTATCCAGATGTTGCATCATACTCATAATGCCACAAATACTACCAACTGTTGGGTGTGTGGGATGATACCTGCACATCAAAAGAAAGGAGGAACACCTTTTATTCCTCTTCCCTTTTCTCATAATGGTTCTTGTCAAGCTTGGTATGCGCTTTTGTTTGCATCTGGAAGACGTACAGTAGGCTGGCTTCTTTTTCGCCTTAATAAAGTATGCTACCAAGATAAAGATGGTTATCCTCAAACCAAAGGGACCAAATGGGAATGGGAAGAGTATCAACCGGACAATATTTCAACACCATATGTCTTCACAAATATGAGAACTTTTACCAGTAATGAACAATTTGTGATTTCTGTTACTAGAGCTAAAGCAGATCTATGTATAAGCAGTATTGGGAGAATTCCAGTGGGGAAAAGCGAATGTACTGTAATTCTGACTATTGAAGGTGTAAATAACAGTAGTTTTATTGCCTCACATAATACTTACTTTGTCTGTGGTAGCCACGGATATTATCAACTACCTGCTGGGTGGTCAGGTGTGTGCTATGTGTCCTTTCTATTGCCCCCTGTGTTTCTGGCACCTGCATCATACCACCGGGGCTTTAAATTATTCAAGGATATCTCTAGAAATAGATATAAAAGGACAATAAGTGCTGACGAAGTAGACCAAACTGATACCACTCTGCAACAATATGTCGATTTTAATTTAGGTTTGTTCTTCTTTGTGGGTGCTGCATTAAACAGTAGGAAAATAAGACGATTGACTAGAGTTGTGGAAGCTGTTACCAATCAGACAGCTATGGCACTTGGGAACATTACGGAGGAGCTGCAAATTGCAAGGATTGTAGCTCTCCAGAACCGAATGGTTCTAGATGTGGTTCTGGCTGATCGAGGTGGTGCATGCCCCATCATCGGTAGCAGCTGTTGCGTATTTATACCGGATCACTCACCTTCAGTATATGACGCAATATAAAAACTGCATAAAATTGCTGCAGAAATTCATCCAGAGACTGGTACTTGGACTTTTGCTGGATGGTTTTGGACTCTTGTTTTTGCTTGGGGCTGGAAGCTCCTGACTATCCTGTGTGTAATGGTTACGATACTTTTTACATGCTGTGTATGTATCCAATATGGTCCAATGCTTTGCTCCATTTGCATCTCTGCCTGTATACCTGTCAAAAGGAATGTTGCAGAAACAAAGGCCCAACAAATGTTGAATAAAGAGGTGGCTGAAATAATGCTAATAGATGTACGGGATGCATATTTAGATTACCCCAGAGGAACGAATGTCTTCAGCTAATGCTAAAAGGGTCATCTGTTGTAAATTGGCAGTGATTGGGTTAGCATTAGCGGAATCCATCTTGTATTTAGAGGCTATCTTGTCCATTTTGTTGAATCCATTTTGTATTTCTGGCAGCCATTTTGTTTGCCATGTGCTGCCACGTGCTCACCATGTGCTTTGTCCTCCCTCAGTGTTGACTGCTCTTGTAATCTGCCTAGAAACGAACTATATTTAGCATCTTCCACCTTTGCACATGACCAGTGAGTTTTCAGCTGTCCTTGCAGCTGTTAGTAGTATGTAACTGTCAGGATGTGTTTACTTGCATTGGCAAACTGTTAACTCCTCCTACTTGTCGACTGTGCATTTCTATATGACCTTATATGTACATAAAACCTTCTCCTGTACTTGTACCGCCCTCTTTTGAGCCCCTGTGTGGGTATAAAAGGACCATGCTCCTTCTGTTCGGTGTGCTACTTTCATGCATTACCGAAGGGTGCTGTGTGAATGTAGTTCCACCTCATGAGGTTTATTAAACTTTGTATTTTCTATTCCAGTTTCTGTGCCAACTTCTTCCTATTGGTCTGAGGACTCTGTGCAGAGAAGGGCGAACCCCTTGCACTAGTAGGCCTAGCTGAGGTCCACTTCTACAGTTGGAGCGCAAGCAGCTGTGGCGGCTTGCCACGTGGGGTGTGCGACTCCTCTCTTGCCTGTCTTGGGTCGCGGCCGACTCTGTCTTGAGGCAGTGTGAGGGAGGACACTGTGTGTGGTCTTAGGCCCACTGCGGGGCTTCGCTGAGGTGGTGGAGATGTGGGTGCTCTCCTACGTGCGTTCAGCAGTGCTTCCTTGTGGAGATGTCTACCTCTCGACCGCTTGCCCGTGCTGCCAGGTTCACTGGCGCAGCCTTCTGCGCGCCTCTGACTTTGGTTGCTCTTTCTTCTTCCTGGACGCTCTCTTCTGGCACTTGGGGTGCCTGTGGTGTGGCTTGCGGTTGTGCCTGTTCACCAGTAGGAGCGGGTGATGCAACCTCTTCACCAGCGGTGGTGTTGGGCAGCCACGTGTGGTGCATGCTCTGCACCAGTCTTTCTTGCACTGTTGCTGGGGGCAGTTCCCTGGAGACATTGCTGTCCTAGCTGGTCGTCCATTCTTGCTAGTGGTGGCTGTCTGTGTGTAGCTATGAGTCTCTTGTAGCTGCTTGCGGGGTTTGTCAGTCTCTCTACGTACTTTGCAGAGGTGCCAGGCAGTGCTCTTGCCTATAAGATGCTGATTTGCGCTGGTGCAGCTTGGGGCACCTTGGGGCTCTTGAGTGTGGCGTGGTAGTTTTCCCCCCCTTCCGACGGAGAGGCAGCCCATTGGGGGCATGTCGTGCATGCTGCAGTTTTCTGGAGAGACTGACGGAGATCCTTGGTTGCAGCCTAGGTGGGCTGGTCCTGTTTACAGGTTCTCGCTCCTCTGTGACAGTCTGTCAGAGTTGGTGCCAGTATTGCAGAGTGTGGACGACTCTCAGCTTTCCTCACTGCAGGCTGTGGGCGAGGTGAGGATACCTGTTGTGGCCTTGCGGTGAGCACCACGTGGCTCAGTAGACGTCTGGTTGCATCAGCTCTTTGTGGTGGTAGCGCGTCCGCGGGGCGTTGCGCACTTGCTTGCTGACGTTTCTGCTATGTGATTTAGAGGGCGAGTGTGTGTGTGTGTGGAGTGATCCCTGGTCACTTCTGGCGCTGGCTGGCTACTTGCTGCGTAGGGTGCGGTACTACTCACTATCCCTAGGGATGTTGTGGCTGCGTTCTGTGACTTGGCAGGGTTGCCGAGACTGGCTGCCACACCGGGGTGGAGATGCAGCTGTAAGGTTCTTTTGTGGTGCTAACACGTCCCCAGTCCTTTTCTGGCTGCTACTTTGGGTTGTGTTTCCTCCCACAAGTTTTCTCCAGTGAGTGGTGCAGCACAGGGAGTCTAAGGATCACTGCAGTCTGCCTCTCCTTGCTGACATTTCCCTGTGATGTTTGGTTGGTGTGGGTGCAGTATACCTTGTGGCCACTGTATGGCATTGAACATTTCATCTCGCAGGCCCCGGCAGTCTTCCTTGGAGTTGCGGGGCTCTGCTGTCACAGGGATGCAGGTATTAGGCGGTGGGGTGCTTTGCTGATGCTGCCGGCCTCGTGTTTGAGTCTGTGCACGCCGGAGCAGGGTGTCACACTGTGGGGTAGCGGTCACCTATGCTTCAGCAGGTGAGCCAATATTTTATGTCTGGGTTTTCTGGTTGCAGCAGGGACGTGGCTGCTTGGGGCACGTACTATCTCAGTGCCTATCCATGCCTTTTGTCAGTGTTGGGGCCTAGGGGCAGCCTGCAGGTGCGTTGCTCCTTATGTAACGGTGCTGGCTGACTTCGCCGGCCATGGCAGTCTGTCCTCCGACTGCAGGCTTCAATTAATGCTGGGGATGCTGATGCTGTGGGTGGCCAGCAGGTGGCGCTGAGGCAACTGTTTCCAAGACACCTCTCTCAGTCCTCCGGGTCTTACAGCTCCCGCGCGGCAGCAGCGCAGGGCATATTTCCTGTTCCCTCGGGTGGCGGCACCCCCTGCTACAGGTGAGTCGGCACGGTGCGGGGTAACCGTCCTAGGACCTCGCAGCTCTCCTCTCTCGCTGTGGGCCACTCTGGGCGGGTGTATCCGCTCACTCCATATCCCCACGGCGCCAGCAAGGCGCCAGACAGCAGTCCAGTACCGCTCCAGCACCGGTCCGCAGAGGCCGTCGATGCGCCGGAACCTGGAGTCTCAGCAGTTGGGTGTGCACGGGGCTGCGGGGCACGGCAGGCGCTTCGGGTGGCAGGTTTCTTTACTGCTGATGGTTGAGTGCTGTGTCAGCGTGGGGCTTGCCGGCGGGTGCGGCCTTGGGCTGTGGCCTGCCACTTGAGTACCTTCGCCTTGGCGTCGTTGGTGGCTGCGCAGCCTTCAGGTCCTTGTCGTGTGCTTTCCTGTGGCACCTCACCGTTGGGACAAATGCCGATGGCCGGGGGCGGTCTTCCACTGCTGGGTGACTGCCGGCTGCACTGGCGGGAAGCATCTGAGCTATGTTGTGGGGTTCTTGCCTTCCCTGGGATCGCCTGTACCCCTTTTCACCTTCTGATGTCGGGGTGAGGCACGGCTAGACTCGGTCGTCGCTCCGTGGCTGCATTGAAGAGTGGGGTCACGCCCGATCACCACTGCAGTCACCGGTGGCCATGGACAGAGCTGTGGGGGTCCCATCCTCGTCGCCAATGTGGTATTGGGCCTCAGGCCCACATCACCAGTGTTGCCAGATTTTTAGACCCGTCCCAAGCCCAAAGCCGCTCAAATATAAGCCCAGAATAAGCCCAATCAGACCAGTTCCAGCCCAAAAACCAGCCCAAATTAGCAAGTCTCCAATTATGCACAAATTGTCATCTGAAACAATTTTAACGACAAATATACATTCTATTCAATATACAGATGGTGGGAGGGTGTTAACTGGGCACCTGCCTTAATGCTATTAATTTTTAAGACCAGTTCTCACTGCGACTTCTAAGAGCCCCTGCAGCTCCACTCTGCCTATTGCTTAAAGATTCAGCCCCCCCCCCCCGAAATCAGCTCCAGTTCGAGCGGCAAACAGTGTGCGTCAGTGCGCGCCTTGGCATCAGCAACGTGGTGAAGCACGGAGTGTCAGATCCATGCCAGGACAGTGGTAAACAGACGCACGCGGTGCTGCCAGCAGGTGCGTGCGAGGTTGGGTGGCCCCTGCACGACTGTTTTCGAAGCTGGGCTGGCCTACGAACAACCGATGTGGTCAGTTTTGGTTTGGGTGTTAAAACACTCTCTTTACCTACGTCAACTTCCTGGCATCTATTAATATTCATCACTTCCTACAAATAGGGTGACCAACTGGCATGGGTGCAAATTCAGGACGGGGAGTGTAAAAATTCAGGACAAAGGGTCAAAATTGAGGACAAAAATTCAGGACGGGAGGTCAAAATTCAGGACAAAACTTCGGGACAAAAGGTATGTTTTACAGACACATCAAAGGTGGTCGCGTAATAGTGTATAAGTAATTCCATCTATATCCAAACATTAATCCACTTGAAAACGTACGTATCTTTCCATCCATCATTTCACTCATCCATTCATCCACCCTTTCATCCTATCCATCTGTACACTCATCCATCCACTCTTCCACTCCCCGCCTCGGCGGGTCTTGGGCTAAAAATTCCACGGACTCGATAATTCTCGCCCCGGTGCCTCCTCGACTCACGGGTTCACACTCTGCGACTCTGGGCAATAGCTTGCTTAATCTCCACAACGGCCCCTCGCGGCGGGATGCCTGACTTTCACCTTGTGGATACCCTGCTATCTCACAGGGGAATACCAGGACGGGTTCCCTAAGCAAGCGCCGGGAAACCCACAGCGGGTAGCTGTGCACTATATAAGCTCAACTACATTTACATTTACAATTTACATCTACTCATCCATCCAGCCATTTATCCACTCACCCATCCAGCCATCCTTTCACTTACTCATCCATCCACCCAGTTACTCATCCTACCACCCAGTCCCCTTTTCAGTCATCCATTCATCCTCCCTTTCTCTCTTCTTTGACCCTTTCACTTAGCCATCCTTCCTTTCTTCGATCCACCCATACTTCAACTCATCCACTCATGAATCCATCCATTGACCCCATCACTCATCTATCCATTCACTCATCCATCCACCCATTCACTCACCGTTCAGCCACCCTTTCACTCATCCATCCATCCACCTGTCCAGATAAGTCTGCGGGGAGGGCTCAGGGTGCACCGCACTGCTGGGGTTTTACCTGCCAGCGTCGTGATATGCATAAAACGTAGGCATGGGCTGCTCTAATATGTAGTACGGCCTCCTGTAGGTGCACGCACAGGACCCTGGATGTACTTGTAAAAGTACTTATTTACAAGTGACGGCTGATGCCTGGTAGCGCAGGTCTGCCAAAGTCATTCAATGCCATGGCATACATGCCAACCCTCCCGATTCAGGCGGGAGACTACCGATTTCAAGGCTGGTCTCCCGCCTCCCAATTCAAGCATCCAGAAGCCCGATTCTTCGGGGTTACAGCTGACAGGGCTTGGTATTGTGTAATGTGCTAATTCTTCCAGCAATAGTTAGAGTGGCGATGCAGGGGCTCTAGTAGGGGTGAAAAACCAACAAAGCCTCATTCACATGCAAATGGTCTTTTAAAGACCTGTGAAGTACTGGGGTGCGGCTGTGTGGTGCCCGGGAAGCTATTTCAGCCCGGGCTGCCCCACACACGGTCACTGAGGCATGAAAAACATAAGATGAACGATCATGAAAGTTAGCATCACATTATTTAAACATTTTAAAAGGGAGCAGATGCGATGGCAGGCATCAGTCAAACAAGCATTGATAGAATGAAGTTAGCATCACATTATTAATAAGGAAGCAGATGCAAATGAGATACAAGGCATTAATCAAAGAGCAATAATAGTCAGCCCCGATCCCCACACTTGACACCGAAGCACAGACACGCAGACTCGACACCGGCTGTCCCTGAACTCGCCAGCATTCACTAGACCCCAGTCTGCCCCACTCCCAAAAGCGAGAGAAAGGAGAGCTAAGTTTGAACGCTGCGCCCCCGCCACTGAACTCTCCGCAGGTGAGCTCCGTGCACTGAGCATGAACATTGCACTCACCGTGCTGGGGAAAGACCAGCTCTCCGCCCCGGGACACAGGGCTTCGTCAGAGGGGGCTCCAGAGGTAGTGTCGGTCCCTCACGGAGGTGAGGTGATCTCGGACCTGCCTGATTCCGGAGGTGAGCGACTCATGTCTGCCTCGTAACGCAAGCAGCAGCCCGGCCGGCTACCTCACCAGCACCGTGACGCACGCACGCAGGGGCTGGCCAAAAAATGATTCCCAGGGCCGTCATTGGTAGCGTTTTCGTGAGCTACTGGATTGACGGCCCTGGGGGACCCCCACATTGGCCCACGCACTCACGCGACGGACTCCTCGTGGTCGGCGCCCGCCCAGGCCACAAAATTGCACACAACCATCCAAAAGTAGCCCAAAAAGTAGCCCCCCGCCAGGCATGGTTTTTTTCCCGCACAACTGGGAAAAAAGTCACCCAATTGTGCGGGAAATAGCCCAATCTGGCAACATTGCACATCACCGAAATAATGGACACAGACACCAGGTGATTGTACAGTGGTAACTGGCCCCGAGCACGTGCACCCGGGCCCTTTTATTAGCGGGGTCACGTCACTTGTGACACCCGTGATGGATGGGTGTGGGGGTGCATGTGTGTCCAGCCCTGAGGGGAGTGGCTGGAAGTACAGCTTTCTGCGGAACACTAGAATGTGTCCCGCAGGACATTACACTCACAATCTATCGTCTTACAGTATTTGGATTGATGTCACAAAGTTCTGTTAATGTACGAAAAAAGTGCTATCAGTTTGACGTTTTGAAATGTCACTTGTTTAACACACTATAGTCTTTCAATGGTGAATGAAATCATTGTGGCTAGCTACAAGTTCGCTCTATAAGCAGGGCCACTGGAATTATGTGTTTGTGCGGCTGCAGCGCTTTTTCCATAACTATAGATTTTCCATATCTGCCACATAATCCATCACATGCTGCATAATCTGCAGGTTTTAACTAAACAAATTGTTTTTAACCCAAACAGTTCTAAAGTTACTAATAATGCAGTGGCATTTGTTACAGCGCACTCAAAGACCTTTGCCAGTGCTTAATTTGTAAAATATTAAGTGCCAGGGCTCTGACCAGGAGGCCACTGCAGCTTGCACCACCCCTCGCCCCTGTCAACGCTGCCAAAACTACTAACCAGCTCTCTCACGTGTAAATGCGACAGTTCAGATTATTCCAGGTCCCCAAAGCTAAAGGAATGGCTGGGGAGACAGCTATTTGCAATTTTTAATGTATATTGTTTTCCTAAACAACTGTTACACTGCTCATCTCTAAATTACATGAGCAGCGCCACCTTGTGGCAGACTGCCCTAAGTGTGGTGTTAACAATTAGGTGCCTGTGCGAGCATCAGAAACCAATTAAGTGCCGGTGCTCAGCACCGGAAAGCACCGGCTCAAATTAAGCACTGAGCAAAGATTGACTTGTCATCTCTCCGTTGCTTATTGCTCTAATCAGGGTATTACACTGGTACTAATAAGGTGCTACCCATGTCCAGTCAATGTTAACAAGTGTAAAAAATCCAAAATAATAAAGAAATGCTATTAAAAATGGTGCTGCATGATGCCGCATAACTTGTCTTTTCTTGCTGAATAATTTACTCAATCCAGCCGCAAAATGTAGCCCTCTCCTGCTGCATAATTCCAGTGGCCCTTGCTGTAAGGCGTTCATTATATGGAAAGGAATGATTCAAAGCAGACTTGTGCAGCAACTGCTCGCATGTTCTTGGTGAGGCTCCCAAGTTGGATCACTCCTACCCTATCATGGTCTTAATGCATTACTTTTGGGACTTGGGGTTTATTGCTTTGACACGTTGCCACAACACTTTTAAGGATTGGCCTTTTAAGGACCTCATTAAATCGTAAACTAACATCCCAATTTTAGTTTATTATGGATGATTGCCGCTGGTGTAATAACGGTTCCTATTTCTACAGTTAAATGCACAGGATCGTGTAATGTTTGTTTGAGCTCCCTTGCCTATACCAATGACAACACCAATGTCTTAGTGCTTCGCCATTTCTACGATCTATTGGCTTTGCCAATTGTTGTGTACCTGTATTGACTGCCTGGGGACACCGTTGTGTCACTTGCTTTTGCGTGTCCCTACGAGGACACCGTATCGTTGTTGTAGACAGCTGTGACATCACCAGCTGGCAGTTGATGACAGTTGACAGCTGGTGATCCTCAGCAGCGGCTGCATTCTTGCGCTCCACGTTTGGAGCTGTGTTGGCGAATAAAGAACTTCTACATACTGTACGGATCCGCTTTGTTCTTTACAAAGTGGCGACGAGCGCCAACACCGGAACCCACTACCGGCATTTTTAAATGAAAAACCGGCGATTAAGAAAACCTGCAGGCCCTGAACAATTACCTTCACGTTGAGGTGTTGATAAACTGTGGAGAAAGCTGCTGCGGAGGAAAATACGAATTTTTGAAGAATTCAAGGGTGCATTCAGCAACCAATACGAAAAAGTAAATTTAAAGCAACAATACACGAAGAAAGAAATGCCGTTGGAACTGTGAAGGAAAAGCCAGAACGAGTAAAGAGGACACTGTGAGTAACGAAGTGTAACAAATATGTCGGCGTTTGAAACGTAAAACACCGTTATTATCTCTGTTTGTAAGGCTTCCGTGAGGAAAAACGCTTCGCACTCTCCAACGGCAAAAGTGTGACAGTTTAACGAAGTAAACTGCCAGCTGATCAAGCGTCACGCATGCAAATTAGATGTGACGTAAGCCGACGCGCATAGGAATTCTTCAGAAACACTGCAGTGACGTATTACGTACTCAACGTGCGGCCATTTTGGAAGGTGTGCAATGTAAACAAAACAAGTGAAATTGAATCTCCTGGGCAACGCGCGTTACGCGCTAGGGAAAAAACATCGGCAACTCTGAACTGAGCTTCAAATCAGCTGCCGGGAGTAAACAAAAGCTGAATTTCGCATGCCAGAAACACAATTTAATAAAAAATACACCAGTAATCAAAGACACTAAAAGTGAACTGTCATCACAGTTGCTGCACTGTATTTAAACATAAAATATAATAACAAATTAGACGCAGAATGTCATCAGGTTACTTGTGGAATCTTTCCCCACCACAATCATTCCTACCTGGCAAGGGAGAACCATTACTAAAATGGGAAGAATGGAGGGAGTATTTTAATAACTACATCTCGCAGTTTGATGATGATGACGAATTTTCACCAAAAAAGAAATACAAACTCCTGCTACATTGCCTTGGAGCTGGTGGAATAAAAGTGTACAACAGCATCAACAAGAAAGCAAGAGGTGAGGGAGAAGACGACGTTTACGCAAATGCAATAGATGACCTGAATGCGTATTACAAACCTAATGTGTGTGTTGGTGTGGATAGATATAAATTCTTCCACAGGAAGCAAGGGAAGGAAGAGTCGGTCGATGACTATGTCTCTGCACTAAAGGAGTTGGCATTGAATTGTCGTTTTGGGAATCTACACGACGAGTTCATTAGAGACCAAATTGTTATGCAGGGGTCAAATGCTGACATACAGGACAGCCTCTGGGCAAAAGGAGAGTATCCACTCCAGAATATTATCGACGTTGCAAGAAAATCTGAATTAACAGGACGCTGTGCAAAGGCAGTGATAGCCGAAAGCAATGGGAAAAAAGATGGCGGAACTGTCAGCAAGGTGACACATGTCAAACAAAATACGAAGAATACACGGAACAAGTCAGCAAAGAAAATAAGCAACAAATCTGCGGATAGCGAAACAAGGCGTTGCTACAGATGTGGTGACAATACACATTGGGCCGACGACAAAAAATGCCCAGCACGGGGAGCAAAATGTACATACTGTGGAGTCATTGGGCATTTCCAGAAGGCATGTCGAAGGCGTAAGGCACGCTCTGTGAAGAACATCTATGAAGCAGATGAATCAGAGAGTGAAGAATCGGAGGATGACGACGTCAACATGTATGTCCTCAGCATCGAGGAGGAAATGATAAACGAAGTCAGTACAGATGGTATAAATAAAAAAAAAGAAACCTACATGCAACATGGCTATTGGAGGCGTGGATATCAACATAGTCGCAGATTCAGGCTCACCATATACAATAGTGAACAAAAAAGTATGTGAAGAAAAGTTTACACCACATATTGGCAATCACCTTGAGAAAGCTGACATCCTGATCAAGTCATTCACTGGAGAAGCAATTGACGTGTGTGGCTACAGAAAACTAAATTTCGCCTACAAAGGGAGAGAAGCAGAAGGTAAACTCTATGTATCCGCTGTGGGGCCATCGGTCTTGGGCTGGATGGACCAGGGGAATTTGAGCATCATCTTGGACCCCAGCAGTTCTGACCCTGTCCTAGTGGTGCAGAACGCGTACGACTACAACAAATCCATTCTAAACAAGTACCCCAATGTCTTTAAGGAAAAAATTGGCGCACTTAAGGGATACCAACATAAGATAGTCGTCAAACCAAATGCTACACCTGTGGTACACAAGACTCGCAATCTACCATTTGCAATCAAGGACGAAGTTAAAAGACAAATCGAGAAGCTCCTAAAGGAAGGTATAATTGAACAAGTGGAGGCAAGTGAATGGGTCGCACCTTTGGTGGTAGCCAAACGACCAAATGGAAAATTGAGACTCTGTGTGGACTTGCGGGACCTTAACAAGAGTATAATAATTGAGCAGTTCCCGTTACCTAAAATAAGTGAAATGCTTGCAACAACCAAAGGGGTCAGATGGTTTTCAACAATTGACCTTAAGTCTGCTTACCACCAGGTGCCACTGCACCGTGAGAGCAAAAGGCTTACGACGTTCATTACGCCATTTGGGTGTTACCAATTTACGAGAGTACCCTTTGGATTGGCATCCGCTGCAGCGATGTTTCAGAGACTAATGAACAACATCTTCAAGGGAGTAAAGGGTATTCTGATGTTTCAAGATGATATCCTTATTATGGGAAAGACAAGGGAAGAACACGACGACAAAGTTGAGCAAGTGCTAAAAATCCTGGAGACGAAGGGACTCACGGCTGAGTACAGTAAATGCAAGTTTGCATGTGAGTCAGTGAACTATCTTGGGCACGAAATTAATGGTAAAGGAATCTACCCGAAGAAAGACTTGATGGAAGCAATTAAAAACTCTCCAGTGCCCAAAAACAAAGAAGAGCTGAAGTCTTTCTTAGGCCTGGTGGAATTCTATGCGAAGTTTGTAAAGAACTTTTCGGAAAAGACGTACGATCTACGACAACTATTAAAAATGAGAAGCGAATTTGTTTGGGCCGACACATGCCAAGCTGCATTCAACACCATTAAGGAAGACCTGTGCAATGCTATACCCCTACAAGGATTTGACCCTTCACTCTACAACACCATAACAACGGACGCAAGCTCTAAGGGTCTGGGAGCCGTTTTGACTCAAGGTCTACAGTACACCATAGCATTTGCATCACGGTCATTGACACCGACGGAGGAAAAATTCTCTGTTATTGAACGTGAAGCATTGGCGTGTGTGTGGGCCTTGGAGCATTTTCGGAACTATGTGTGGGGAAATAAGGTCACGCTATGCACGGACCATAAGCCACTCACCAAGGTGTTCACTACTAAGGGTCTGTATTCGGCTTCACCAAGGCTGGCGCGTTTATCGGTACGCCTATTTGACTTCAATTATAATATTGAATACGTGCCAGGGGTGAAGAACGTTGTAGCTGACTATTTGAGCAGATTGCCGATAAAAAATGAAAACCAGGAAAATGGAACTGACGAGGTAGAATACTGTATTGCCAGCCTTGATGACAATATTCAGGGAATCTCTAAGGAAGAGTGGCTCACTGAGCAAGAGAAGGACAAGGACATCTGCCAAGTGATCAGAATGTTAGAAGGAGAATGGACACACAAAAATAAACTCACTGAAGCTATGAGACATTTCTATGAAGTGAAGCAGGAACTGTCACACGAGAATGACTTACTGTTGAGAGGTTGTAGGGTGATACCCCCAGTCACGTTAAGAAAAAGAATCCTTGATATTTGTCACGAGGGACATTTAGGCATAGTTAAATGTAAAAGGAGAGTCAAGGAAAGCTACTGGTGGCCCGGGGTAAGCAAGGACATGGAAAGAGTAGTCAGAAACTGCAACATGTGTCAGCAATCTGACAAGACCCAGGTAACTCTTAGACCACCATTACACCCCATTAGTTGTCCGACTATGCCATGGGAAAGAGTGGGGATTGATATCATGGGCCCCATAGAGGGAAAAGAGGAGCAATGGTATATAATAGTACTCATTGACCATTTTACCAAGTGGCCTGAACTTACGTTCACGGTTAAACCTGATTCCAGGGCGGTGGTAGAGTTTCTAGATTCTGTTTTTACGCGAGAAGGGCTCCCCAAACAAATAACCAGTGATAATGGCCCGCAGTTCCTCTCAGACCTGTTTAAGGCCTATACCTCTAGGAACCAAATTGCACACAAAACCACATCAGTGTACCACCCGGCCGGTAACGGAGCGGTGGAACGCTTCAATAGAGTACTCAAAGGCATTATCCAGTTGTCCAACGACAACAGACTGTGCTGGAAAAATGAGATCCTAAAAACTGTGTGGGCCTACAGGATCACACCGTGCGAATCAACTGGTCACAGCCCTTTCGTACTTATGCGGGGCAGAACGCCTCTCTCTAAGGATAATGTGGGTTGGGCATTAGCTTCAAAGAGTGTACACTGGTCCAGTGACCAAGTAAGAAGGAAGGTTGGGCAGAGTCAGAACAAAACAAAAAAAGATACGACCACAAACATGGTTGCAAGGATGTGCAACTCTCCTTAGGGGAAACCGTTAAGGTAAAGAAAAGTGGCCACATAGCGAAGGGCCAGAACAAATTCTCTCCACCCCTAACGGTTAAAGAGGTGTATTGCAACTCCGCCCTCTTGAGCGACGGTAAGGTGCATCACTTCTCAGCCTTAACCGTGTGCAAGCCTACCATGGGAGTCACCAACGGAGTGCACTGTAAGCCAAAGGATAACAAGCACCACATTTCCCTATCTGACTCATCCGACAGTGAAGCCACCCAGTACCCTCTCACTACACACGCTGAAGCTCCTAACCCCGAGACACGCACCCTTAGCACAGATCCTGGTAGAGTTGTCAGAGTTTTGCCACCCACTCCCAGATATGACGAGTCACTACCTTCTAGTACCAGCAGGTGTGGCAGAAGGATAATACCACCTGCGAAACTTAACGATTACATTTGTGACTAGGCTTTTCTGTTTAGCTTTGTTAGCCATTGTCTCTCTGTTCATAAGGGGGAAGATGTGTTGTGTACCTGTATTGACTGCCTGGGGACACCGTTGTGTCACTTGCTTTTGCGTGTCCCTACGAGGACACCGTATCGTTGTTGTAGACAGCTGTGACATCACCAGCTGGCAGTTGATGACAGTTGACAGCTGGTGATCCTCAGCAGCGGCTGCATTCTTGCGCTCCACGTTTGGAGCTGTGTTGGCGAATAAAGAACTTCTACATACTGTACGGATCCGCTTTGTTCTTTACACCAATGCTTATAAAACTGGTTTTAATTTGGAAAGCTAGTGTTCACGGGGTCACGCAGGGAGCGTGCAAATGCTAGACATTCAATTCAGTTGAATGGACTACTTACAGGATTTTGCAATATTAGTCACGGTTCGTTTTCAGGTTTATTTTGCATCAATAAATTACGTACTGACTGAAGTGCAAACTACAGTCATTTTGAATGAATGGATGGAGGCTATTCGTTCCTGGGGGAAACCCAAAGCGGTTGGTTACCAGAAAGGGTATGCTTGCCAACCAACACTATCTACAGTTCATTCACCACTTCACACACAAACGACCTATCCCTCTCAATCTTACTTTCTATCTATTTTATACAGCTCTCACCCCTATCAGTTCAACATTACCACATATTACCACTACTCAAATACACTACACACCACACAATTCCACAACTAACAATTCCAATTCAAATCACATAATTCCTACAAACATCATACATCCACTACACTGCAAACAAAAAACATTAAAAAAAACATTATAATTTACAACGCCAATAAGTCCAATTTTCACCATTGCGATACCGATTGCATTGCATATGCTTGTTTAATACAACGTAATTAAATTTGCTGATGCCTCATCAGAAGAATTAGTGTAACTCTTTGCAATGTTAAAGTTAATTTAAAATTGAATGAAAAGATGAGCTGATTTCACGGTTTATTTTTCACTTGAATAAACATTATTTAAACGTGCAAATATTTTGTTAGAAACGTAGCCTCCTCCAGTAAAGGAAAACCAAGGAGTTGGAATTTTACGCTCCATTATTGCAGCCTGTACTAGCACATTTTCTGTTACACTTCTCGCTCTAGTTAATAAGACTTCTGTGGAACTTCCGGGTGACGGGTCGCGCGAAAACTGTCAGACGTGGTTTATCCGGTTATGCACTTCCGGTTTAATTCAGAATTGCTCGGAGCTGAAGCGCGGGAAACTGACCATGAGCGGAGAAAGGTAGGATGTGCATAGAGAAATGGGAGATGGGGGTTCGCATACATGCCAACATTTCAGAAGAGCAAAGTGGGAGATTTAAAAAAAAAAAAAAAAAATCGGGAGAATGGGGCCTTCAATCGGGTTTCTGTCATGTATGGACTTTGGAAGTGTGCTGCTGCAGGATCGGATATTTGAAAGCAAATTCACGTGTGTTTTTTTTTTATCACCTTTCAGAAGCATGGAGCGCAATGGCAGGCAGAGAAAGAGGGGGATGCAAGAGTTGTGCACTGGCCTGGCAGGTTGCGGTCAGTGCATACACCCCCCCTCCCTCCCCGTCAGCCCGGGCTCTAATAGCTTCCGGGTACACACACAGCCGCCCCCCCCCCTCCCCCGTACTTCACAGGTGTTTAAAAGACCATTCTGTTGTCAATGGGGCTTTGTTGGTTTTTCACCCCTTCTAGAGCCCCTGCATCGCCATTCTGACTATTGCTGGAAGAATTAGCACGTTACACATTACCAAGCCCTGTCAGCTGAAAGCCCGAGGAATCGGGTTTTTGCTTGCAGGAATCGGGAGGCGGGAGACTAGCCTTCAAATCGGTAGTCTCACGCCTGAATCGGGAGTGTTGGCATGTATGGGTTCGGTGTCCTAATGAGAAGCTTTCAGCAAAGGAAAATAAGAGAAGGTGGTGGCGACGGGTGAAAGTGTAAAAAATAGACAAGCTGAAACTGACCCATTTGTGGTTTTGAAATATCATACAGTAAGTCTCATCTTAAATTCACATTATGACCAGAGTACCCCCCTCCACCGAAAAGGACCCGTTAGCTGTTTCCTCAGGACAGAAACTAGGCTCCAGTACTACTTTTTATTTAGGTGCCAGGGCCCGTGTAAGAGGTACTACTTTTTATTTAGGTGCCAGGGCCCGTGTAAGAGCCCACTGCACCTTACAACACCCATTACCCCTGCCATCTCTGGTAGTGACAGTACAGACACAACTACAAACCGTCACACACATACAAGTGAGACAAATCAGATCATTCCAAGTCCCGAAAGCTATAAGAATGGCTTGGGGGCAAGTAGTGGTTATTTTGAATATATATGGAATTAATAAACAACTGCTGGTAATTAGACCAGCATCGCCACCATGTGGCAGACTGTCATAACTGCCGGTGCTAAGCACCAGAAACCACAGGATCCCTGGAAACAATTTCATAAACACTCCATTCTAAATTAACACAATTGCACTAAGGGTTTGCGATTAGACTTACTGAGTCCCCAAAGTGGGCTCAGTGAGTCATCCTTCTCCTGAAAAAGGGTTCAGCCCTTGATTCACACCACACTCACATTCGTGGACCGTGACATTGGGATAATTACCTCTGTCATAGAGATTTCTAAGTACCTCTTTCATCAGTCGGATTTTTGTTTCATTTGTCTGTCACTGTTTTCCGTCCTGTGCCAATGCCCTGGGTTGTGTTGTCTTCCTCTTCCTTACACGATTGTGACAATAGTGGCCAATTTAATAAGGAAACTTGACAGTCTTCTTTGTGTGGGATGGTACTGTGTACAGGGCTGTCCGTTTATTATCCTGCTGCTAATGTTGTGGTTGAGTGCTTAAGCATGTTACTCATGGGCGTAGTTCGGTTGGCTGTTAAACAGAAATAGGAAAGGGATTTGGTCGTTGTAGGAGAGTAGGATCTACACTTATGTTGCCCCCCACTTTTTTTTTCTGATAACACTGGTTTCTGGGTATAGTCTGGCTGGGTCCCTGCTAATCAGGGCCCCAGCCTCTCTGTTCTCTCTCAACAACTTGGAGTGCATATTAGATGCACTAGTGATTGGATACTGTGGTACCTTATGAGCCCCTAGTATGTGGTACCTTATGAGCCCATAGTATATGGTACCTTGGGTACAAGGGCATAGGTACTTCACATGCCTACCAGGGGCTGAAGCATGTATTATGCCACCCCTGGGAAGCAGACTAAATCTGACACCACAGGCCTGCTACTGCAGCCTGGGTGAGGTAGTGTTAGCACTCCTCACTGAGGTATATGTTCCCTGTATCTCACCTTACACACACATATAAACCTATGTTGATTTGTGCATATGTCCTTGAATTCTAATCTCATAAAGAGATTAGAAGAGTGTGTTAGAAATAAATACATATATATATTTTATATATATACCTGTGTGGTGTCCTTTCATTTAGTGATTCAAGAGATAAGGTAAAACAAGCTGCTTTACATTCCTCTGAGATTTAGTCTGAAGGCTGCTCTCCACAGCTACCACTAGGATAGCTTTCTTTAAAAGGTTGTCTTAAACCTATCTACCATAAGAGTCTAATTGTACTGGTACAAGTTGCCCACTTTAACTAGTGACTAGCATATACCAGGCCAACTTCTCACAATCGTCATATCTAGTGACCCAGGCTGTAACTGGTTTCTGTCATTGACATTTTTTTAGGGGAAGGGAACAATTCACAAAAGAGAACCTGGCTTGGGTGTCTGCTGAAAGGCAAAAGTAAAGGTCTCCAGAAGTGGTATGGTCGAATATGTAAAGGGCTCAATGAGTATTATAACTATAAGATTTGAACCACTAGGCCAATCCTTGAGGTGCTGCAACCCTAACAATGAGAATACTCACAAAAGTTAACCTGAGATGTTTTTTTCTATCCTCCCGAGAGAAGGGGGAGATCTCCTTCTCTTGTTGAGATTTAAGTGCTTAACAACTATAGAACACGTTTGCCATGCGCTTACTGCCTATACAGCTATGATGAGAGTCCCATTAACAAGGGGCAAAGTTGCACTTGACTGAACAGACCCAGTGTATGCGATTCTATGATCGAAACAGGCGCACATGCAGCAGAATTGTATTTGAAGATTGATCCTCAAATCGGATATGATTGTTCTGTTTATATTGTAGTGCATCGATTTATATTGAGCACCTACATTTGGTTCAGGGGAAACTCCTACACTTACTGTAGAATATGCGCTTAGTTCTACTCTCCCTCCAGTGACAAATATGAAGAGCGTTGTCTTATTGCACCACGAGCTGCCCATACCAGAGACAAGGGAGGTGATAGCATCCCCTGTAAACATATACAGACTATTGACAGTGTATACTGCAACACTGAGGCATTTTACATTTCGATATAGCACTGTTTTACTATTGTGTTCTTTTCTTTTGTCAATCTGCCACACAGAGCAGCTACTTACCTGCATTCTTTCTACACATTAGTTGAATCCCTAAGCCTCGCCATTGCTTTTGTATTTTTTTTTGGCCACTTGCACTCGGAGCTGTGGCACAAATCCATTACGTGGGGCACTCAGGTTAGCGACACACCGAATTTCCCTTTGCCCTGTGTGACGTACTCAGTGCAGCAATCCGCACATATTCCAACCTAATTGTGTTAGTTACTTTATTTGCAGTATGGATCATTTGCAGTGTCAAATATGCTCTTAGATCAGCAACTTTTTCATGGTGCACCTTTTCGTTAGGCGCAGTGTGATAATTTTGTATTCTCATTTTGTCATTTCTCTCAGGATCGCCTATGAATTGCTCTGTTTTGAAATGACACTCCCTCTTGAAGTGTTGCCCATACAATGCAAAGCATACTGGTTGCACCCTGTTCCTTCAACAGCTGAGTTCTCTCGTGTGTTCTTTTGCAGGTTGATGGAGACTCAAGAGATCTTATTGGGGCAAGTGTCTCCACAGCAGTTGGCGGCGGTAGCTTCCTGGCATGTTGTACGGTGTCGGCGGTTTGCACATTTCCCCCATGTCCTGGAGTTTTTGGAGATGATGAATACGCTGGCCCCGGATTTGGTGGCGTATCGTCACTATGCCAAACTAACGCTAGGACTTAAGGCCTCGGTGAGGAAATACTGAGGGTGCACAGAACTGCCCCGGAAATGTAAATTATTTATATCACAGACAGTCATTGTAGGAAACTGTCTCTATATACTATATTAAAAAGAGGTAAAGTGGGCAGAGTGGATCCCCAGAGACTTAACAGAGGCTAAAGTAGATAATCTTAATGCTCTCTCTTGTGGTAGTGTGGGAGAGCAGTTAGGCTTAGAGGGCGGGTATACGCAGTGGCAATAAATGTCACACACACACACAATGAATAAATCTGAGACAAATTTATAAAAATATTACTTGGGCTGTATTTATTTTGTAGACCACAGAACTTCATCTTAGGTAAATATGTTTTGCAACAGGGATACCTTTCAATATTAAAAGTGGACACTTAGTTCAATTTTCAGACTTTGCAGTTGTAACCTATTGGAGGAAGAAAACATTCAGCATACATATAGGTAACATCGACTAAGGGTTGGTAGATTTCAGGGGACCCCTCTAAGGGGACCTTTGTGTGCAGTTTAAAAAAAATATGGCACTGGAGTTATTGCAGGTTTATTAAGGTGAGATGTTTGGTACCCAACATCCCATATATCGTAATGACGAGTGTCCAGCCAAGGTACTTACTGTGGCTTTCCTAATGACTTACAATATCCAGGAATCAAGAAGGATATTGCAGGGGAATATCTGCACATGCAGAAATGCCCTCACATGAGATATAGTGCACCCTGCCTTAGGGTTAAGGCCTGCTAGAGGGAAGTCTTACCTATTTCTCATGCTGTGTCTGTGGGCATGGCACACCGTTTAAGATCTACTGTTGGGTGAGTGTTTGCACCTTTAAGCAATGTTTATTGCATTATCTATGAAACCAAGAAAACAAAATAACGATGTTTTTAAAATTATCAACGCCTCTTTCTAGGAATAAGTTATATCAAAGTTCAACTCCCATCTGTGATAGAGCCTACATTTTTTATCAAGAACATTTATGCTACTATGAACTTGGGCTAATTGACAAAGGTGCCTTAACCTTGCAGGTCCTGGATGATACATTTATGGTGACTTGCTCTAATCCGTTCCAAACTTGCAAGAGTCCAATTTTCTCTAAGGCAATCTCCAAAGGTAAGGCAGTGTTGTGCAGTAACTCGTGGGTTGATGCAACTGAAGAGAAATTTGAATCTGCATGTGGAACAGATGGCATCACCCATGTCACAAGACTGCAGAGCGACCAGCCCCCAACATAAATATGCCACAGTTTATGCTGTCTTTCCTATACAACATCAGTCTTTTTCTCTTATAAATTGGAAAGTATCAGAGTACAATGACAAAACACATAGAAAAAGCTTAAAAAATCTGAATTCATGAATACATTATTTATATAACGGTATAATGTATAAATACCAACAAAAAAAGAATCTACAGAGTAAGCATTGCTTTTGTCATCAGTTACATTGAAATACAGGACTGTCCTCTAAAAGAATAAACACGCCGCAGAGATTTAGAAAATCTTATAAAATCTCATGAACGTAGCCGGGCAGAAGGGAAGTCAGCTTTGTCTTGACCAGAAGCCATATATCACGCTGTTTGCACCTTTGAGAAAGGGTCTTTATAATGGTGAGTTCCACACCATAAATAAATATAAACTCCTGCCACCAAGCCTTAGGATTGGCCAAGTGTAAACTAATGCTTTGTGGTTTCATGCTTATAGTCCTAATAATCCTTACATACTGTAAGAAAGTGGCTCTGTATATACTGTTCCCAAATAGGTACAGTGTGCACAGAGTCCACAGTCCCCAGAGGTTTGGCAGAGGCTAAAGTTAGATATAACCTTACCCTAAAGTGGTAGCTTGGTCGAGCAGTAAGGCAGTATCAGAGGACAGTGTAAAGCATTTGTTGTACACACTGTCCGCAAATGGTCTCACACACTCAAGAACTGAACTCTAGGCCAATGGTTTTTGTATAAAAATATGTAGTTTTATTTTAGAACCAACAATAGGTATCAAAATATATTTTCTCAGATTGAGAGGCTTTAGATAAATACTTTTCAATAGACTTTGGAATATAATGGTTACAGTGGTTGCAATTGGCAACACAATTTCAAACACAATAATACATTGAGCTCAATGGGAATTTCTAGATAAATGCAATTAGTTACTTCAAGGATTATTTTTCTAACCACAGGACTGGATCCTGGATTCAGTCCTGCGACATTTCCTGTAAACAGTTGAGTAAAAGCGTTTTGGTTACAGTAGAGTATTTTAAAAGTTGACAAACTTTTTCTCATAGAATCACCAATGTTATCCTATGGGAGGAATTTCACTTAGCAGGTAAGTGGGATTATGGTTGCTTTTTCTAACTCAGTGTTGGATCCTGGATCCAGCACTGGGGCACCACCTGTAAACAGTTGGAAGAATGTGTTTTGGTTATACAGACGAATTTTAATGAATATTTGTAAGTTTGCAAAATTGACACTTCTAAACTTTTTCAGCAAAAACCAGGCAATGGTTTCCTATGGAAGAAAATTGAGTTCGCGGTAAGTATGGTTGTAATTACTTTTCAGGGTCAGTGCTAGGCACCAAGATCCAGCACTGGGATCTCTCCTGATAGCAAGTGAGTATTTTCGTTTTCGTTACTCGGTTGATTTTAAGTGAATATTTTAAAGTTTAGAAACTCCACACTTAGAAGAATTTCCAAGTGAAACCAGTCAATGTTGGAAGAAAAGAGTTATCGGCTTTTGGGTAAGTACTCGACTGGCAGAGTGAAGGTTCTGGGCATAGACTCAGGGGTCTCCCAGGGTCAGATCAGTACAGTTGTTACACCCTCAGCGGGACAGGGGCAGCCGGGAGCAGAGTGAGTTAGGCCCAATGTTATCCTATGGGAGGCAGGGGGTCCTTGGTTGGTGGCTGCTGGCTGGCAGGCCACGCGGCTGTGGGAGCTAGGCTCCTGGTCACTTGCTCAGGGCAAATGGGGAAGGGGAGTAGAGTAGAGATTGCACTGCCAGGGGCACTCGGGTGGCTGGGTGCAGGGTGCTTTTGAGCCTTCGGGCGCTCAATGGATTGCAATGGAGATGCTCAAAAACGAACCAGGGCTGCAAGCTCGGGGACGAAGACTCTTCAGGTGTGACCACCACTTCGAGAGGTAAGTTGGGTAGTTGGAGGATAGGTAGGCACCCAGGAGTTGGGCACAGGGGGCCGCAAGGCGCAAATCTTACCCTCGGCTGGTCGCGGTTGGAGGGGTCCCTAGTTCTGAGGCTGCAGGCATCGTCAGGAGTGTCGAGGTGGGTCCTTGGGTGCTGGATTCGGGGTCACAGTCGCCGGGGGGACGTCCTCGGGGTCTTTGTCCACTCCAGCACAGGCCAGGCTTGGCGGGTGCTGACTGTTCAGTGTTCGCGGTTCCTGGCTGATGCCAGGGGTCAGGTACTTGCTTCTTGAGCAGTACCACTGCTCGTGGGAGTCACAAGGTAGTCAGGTCCTCCGGGGTTTTTGAGGTTGCTGACCACTGGAGATGCTGGGGTTTAGCAGGAGCAGGTTCGAGGGTCGACAGGCCGGTAGGGCTGGGGTCAAATCAGTTGGTTTCTTCCTCTTGTGAACAGCTGCACGGCAGGTCTTCTTGTCTCTTGATATTCTTTGCTGTTTCGGAATCTGGATCTTTGTAAGGAAGGTTCAGGGTGCCCCTAAATACTTAATTTAGGGGCGTTACAGGTAGGTAAAGGGCAGGGACCAATGGATCCCTTTCCTGGGGTGGATACTCCCCCTATCCTGCCACTCTCCTGTGGGAGGGGGGGCAGTAGCCTAGTCCTGATTGGGCAGGGCTCCCCATCTTCCAAGATGGCGAGAGCCTGGAGATGTGCTTCACCTCGCCTCCCCCACCTGAGGGATGGGGTTGGCAGAGGCTGGCACACCCCCTTTCCTTCCTTGGGGTTTCCGGTCAGTCTTCCCGCCAGAGTGGGGGTCAGAACCAGTAGGGGCCAGTTGCTGAGTATAGCAAGTGGCCTGGAGAAGCTCACAGACGCGGCATGCCTTTGAAGCTTCCCATGCCTATCCTGGGGGAGGAGACCTAGCACCTCGCCCAGGATGTGCATTGTTGCAGGCCCAGGAGAGCGGATGGCTCTCTACCCAGGGGTCCAGCAACATGTCTGCTGTGTGGCAGCCCCTCAGACAAGACGTGGATTGTAGGTTAGGTTCAGGGGGCATCTCGAAGATGCCCTCTGTCGTGCAACTTACAGTAAATCCCACACTTGCATCAGTGTGGGTTTACTGTGCTGAGAAGTTTGATACCAAACTTCTCAGTCTTCAGTGTAGCCATCATGGTGCTGTGGAGTTCGTGTTGACGACCTCCCAGCATCATATACTCTTATTGGCAGCACTGTACTTACAGTGCCCAGGAATGGACCTGGGTACTGTAGGGGCACAGGGCTCATGCACCTGTGCCCACACCACTGGCATAGGGCACCCAGCTAGAGGAGTGACTGAGGTATGCCAGGGCAGTGTGTGTTGTGGGCATGGCACACAGGGATGTGTGCCATGTTGACTTTGTTTTGTTCTGCACCAAGACACTCAGCCTGCAAAGGCAGTGTGTGTGTGTCAGGGTACAGGGCCTCTAAAGGTGGCACAATAAGTGCTGCTGCCCTTAGGGGCATTCTCTAGTCACAAGGCCCTGGGTACCATTTACCAGGGGCTGATATGTGACCAGAGATGCAAATTGGGTTTTGGCTGTTAGGCAGTTTTTAGGGAAGGAACACAGGCCCTGGGCACCTGATTGGCAGGAGCCCAGGGCACAACAAGGAAAAGTGCATCAGTTATCAGGCAAAAAGTGGGGGTTACTGCAACAGAAACCCACTTCCTTACACATACTGCTTGAGCCTTTTTGATATTCAAACTTACCACCTCTGAGGACTTAAAGGACCAAAGTCAAAAGGAAAAATCTTTGACCAGGTTGAACCTGGTTGCTGTATTTGACTTGTGCTCCATTGCAGTCAGTGTCAAATTCTGCCTAGGTCCACCCTTACTGTGACTATTGACTGTAATTGGAATTATGCTTCTTGGTGCCATTCCTACTTAAAACATTCTATTCTCCAGTTCTTCTTATTGGAGAATTGTCCTTTTGGTGTCATTTTGTTTACAAAATTTTACTCCATTTTTAGGTCTTGCCTGACCCAGCGCATGCACTGGTCTGGCGAGACTTATTGAGAGGGCTCCAAAAAGTGCTACCAGGCCAGCCTAGAGCCACAGTGCATGTGCGCCGCTTTTACCGCGATTACTTTCACTTTCGCGGCCGCTTTGATGTTTGATCGCGATCACTTTCGCGGCCGCTTGGCATAGCCAATAGGTCTCGCTTTTGGGACCTTAGAAGTGTTTAGTTATGCAACTGTTGCATGGCTAAACACTTATAAGGTCCCAAAGGCGAGACCTATTGGCTATGCCAATGCTTGTTCTAATTCAGTTTGGAATGCTTGTTTTGCATTTCGACTTTATGAATGTTTTATTACTTTACACATTGTCCTACATTGAGCCTGTCAGCTCTGTGCCATAGCTACAGGAGATTAAGCATAGGTTAATTTAGCGACTTTTGAGGTTTCACCCTGATAAGGGTTTTGATTATTCCTTGCGGTTGGTAGTCACCCACCACAAATTATCCTTTTCTTAAAGAAGTCTATTTTCAGTTTAACTTATGGGAGAGGTGCTCCTTAGGAGAGAATACAATTTATGCCAAATTTACTGTATGTAAGGCCTGAACTAGGCACAAAAATACCAAGGGGTATAGCCCGAGTTAGTGATGATTTCTACTGTTCCTGTGGAAAGCTGTGCTGACATCCACGAAACAGCATAGTCTCCGATGGATTTAAATAGATTCACAAATTATAGACCACAGTGCGGATCAGTGATCTTTTATTGAGTGCTCCTCATGGAATCTGCTTATTGTAATGTGCGAAAGTAAGATGTTTGAGACTGTCTTTATAGACCTATCAAGAAGGGCCTGTATAATTAGAAGGGAGAATACTGTTGCCCTTTTTGGGGTCTTTTGTGAGACAGCTCATGTGCTGTCCTTGCGACAATCTTTTGTTCTGGAAAAATAAATGTAAAAAGGGCTGCGAGTCTGCCCACTACTTACCATTGGTTGGCTTCATTGTCGCTCTCATTTCTTATTGAACTCAACTGTAATACCAATAACGCATACTTGTACCCATTCAGTTTCTACACCAGTTATAGTTACACTGTTTTTACGCTTCTGAAATCAATGTTAGTAGTCCCTCCTGAAGTATGCCCCCACTGCTGGGACATTGCTTGTTGACTGAGACAAAGGCCCGAGCATTGATTTTCTCCTGCAACCATGTTTCTTGAAAGAGGAGGATGTGAAATTTATCTAACAATGGGTCTAAACATCATTCTCACTTAAAACGTTGGAAGCCATGTAGATCCAAGCGGAATACTTTTATGTTGCAGGCGAGCCCTTTACTCTGAGAACCAACAGGATAGAGACATCCCCCGCTTCCTCAGTACATGAGGATATTGGATCAAAGCGGTTACCTACATTAAAACCGCCCCTGGAGCCAACATCCTTTTGGAAGTTGTCATATCAAATGACGATCTTTAAAGACCTATTAGTGGCAAAAATATGTGGACGTTGATCACCTTGTGGTGAAATAATGTATCTGTCTGTTTGATGGATGTGGTTATAAATTACAAACTTGGGCTGGTGCCAAACCTGCAAGGTTGATGAGGCTATGATTGGAATTGGTAATGCAAAAATCGGACAGTGCTAATGAAGTAAATCTCATACGTTTAATTAGTTCCTTGGAGTTGTAAATACAATTCCTTCTAAAAAGGAAGGGCAGAGGAAAAAGTAACTTGATTTAAGTTCTTTACCTCCAACTTCTTTAATAAATCTCACTGTGTGGAGGTCAGCTGACGTTATTTCAGCAAGAGCAACATCTTTTTTTAAATAGGGAAAGCAATTTAGATCTTGTTCTATATCGAAATTATCTACTACATGTTCTGGATTTACATAATCCGAGCATTGGTTGACTCCACATGCTGATGGCAAGGAACATCCTCCTTAATCATAATTGCTGGTAGTACTGGCTGAGAACTACTCCTGGTTCCTAGGTCTCCTGCTCATGCTTTCTAATGCCAGTGCCACCTCTTGCTCTCTGTTTACACACCTGTGACATTCTTTGACTTATGGCTTTCTTGTTCACATTTCTTTTGCCTTTCTTGCTTACACTTCTTTTGTCTTTTCCCACACTTTGACATTTTTGTGGCCTTTTGCTCTTATCCCAAACTTTCTCAACCTTCTGCTGTCTGCATTTTTGTTCACTCACCTCTTTTTCACCCTTCTGTTGCTGTTTTCTCGCTGTTTCTTTTCTTGCACTTTCTCACCTTTTTTGTGCCATTTTCACTCTTTGTGCCATTTTTCTCTTTTTCAGCCTCCTGTTTGCCTTTTTCTACCTCCCCTGTGCTCAGTTTTCCAAGCTCCCACCTCCCATGCACCCGCCTTCCACCCTTTCCCATGCCAGTTTCTCCCACACCGCCGCTCCTTCCTGTGCTTCATTCTAGCTACACCCACTGGCCCCTGACCATCTCCAGCCTCCCAGGGCCTTCTTAATGGGAGCCGCAGAGGATTCACCCAGCGGACGTGCTGAAGGGCAAGCCTGTCTGCACCAATCCCAGCCCCACAAACCCTGGTCCTTCTGTCCCCACAGAACTGTAGAGAACCTCCAGTCTCTGAACCTGGGGCGCCTATCACCACGCTACTACTGCGCCAAACTGTGCCACACAGAAGGAGCATTAGCCTGCACCCACTGCCACTTCACCTGCAACATAACACCTGCCAAGCCTACACCACCCACTAACTGCGCACCACCAGCTCCCACCTACAGATACGCATCCCAAGCCAAACTTTCATGCATGCGCCTCAGCACCCGCTCACTCAGCAAGCACACCATGGAAATCTGGGACATCCCTCACAATAACGCTCCAGATCTCCTCTTCCTTAAAGGAAACATGAATGACCTTCGAGTCTGCACATGACCACACCATAGCGGTCACAGCGGGATACAGACTCACACATCAAGACTGCCAACACAGACCAGGAGGAGGAATCACAATCATATTCAAGGACTCATTCACCTGCACTACAACAGCAGAAGCCGCCACCCCCTACATGGAGCACCTGCACTTCAAGATTCAGACGTTAGCAACATACAGTCCAAGGTGAACCCTCTTATACTGACCTTCAGGACCTACATCCCGTTTCACCAACATCGCCGACTTCATCACCTCCTTCACCATAGACTCCAGCAACTACTTTCTACTAGGAGACTTCAACTTCCACCTTGAAGACCAGAGCAACTCCAACACTATCAGACTCCTAGAGAGCCTAGCAGAACCTGGGATCGTCACAACACATCTCCAGACCCTTACACTCTGCTGGACCCACACACTCTGCCGCACACATCCTAGACCTGATCTTCGCCATGTTTAAACAAACATTGAAACCACAGTAAACACTGCTCACCTGGACTGACCACATCATCATTCAATTCCTTATCAGCATCCCTTGCCTAACGAGATACACAACCACAAAAATGGCAAACAAAGCAGGAGCAGCATTCAGGACTCTAACTGGGTAGACAATCTGCGCCTGTATCAACCCACCTCTACCAAAGACCTAAACAGTGACATCAAAAACCTGAATGAATGGATCACAAAATGCATTGACATGTTGGCACCTCGTAAACACAATGCATAGAGAATATTAGAGATACAGGTCAGCTAGTACACTGAGGGGCTCCAGGCAACATTGCAAACAACTGGAAAGAGAATGGAGAACAAACCGCCTAGAATACAAAAAAAAAAAAACATGACAGCCCTGAGATGCTACCACCAACAAATCAAACCAACAAGATGGCCCTAGACAATAGCAGAAAAAACCGTCGCAATTATCAAAGAGTTTACTTCTCCAGTCGCCACCATCAAATGCTTCATTCCCTCGCAAGAATTGTGTGACAACTTCTCAGAAGTGTTCAGCGACAATATCAAAGCCATATACTATAACTGCAACCCTCAACTGAACTCTTGCACCCTCTTCCCCAGTCTACCCTGAAAAGGCCACAGAAAACCCCCTACCGGCCTGGGAGAAACACACTACAGAAGAAACAGCCAGAATTATGAGAATAGTTTACTCGGGGCCACCTACAGACTCCTGTCCCCACCACACCTACAACACGCGAGCTGTCCCTACCAGGAAAGTCCTCACCCATATCATGAACACCTCCATCACTTCTGAGATGTTCCTGGCTGCCTTGAAACTTGTGATGGCCAATGCACTGCTAAAGAAACCCTTGACAGACCCCATGCAACAAAAAACTCTCATAGTCTCAATGCACACCAACTCATAGACCTCTCACAATCAGGTTCCCGGCCAAATCACAGCACAGAGACTGCCCTCCTTACAGCAACCGAGGACCTAAGGATGATCCTAGATTGTGGAAAGACAGCATCCCTTATAGTACTTTACCTCTTCTCCGGCCTCAACATGGTCTCCCACTCCAGAAGACTACATGAGACAGGCATAGAATGACGTGCCCTCAACTGGATTTGTTCCTGTCTCACAGGAAGAACACAGTCAACCTGCCGTCCTACACATCGAAAGCCAAGAACTTTATATCTGGAGTACCTCAAGGATCATCCTTCAGCCCAACATCATTCAATATTTACATGACTCGGCTAGCAGACCTCATCAGATCGTACAACATCAACATACTCTCCTACGCAGACGATATCCAACTGATGCTCTCCCTGTCTGACCAGCCCCCTATTACAAGAAATAACTTTGCCACATGCAAGACTGCAGTAAGCTTATGGATGGCCTCAAATTAAACACCGACAAAACTGAAGTAGAATGCTACAAAAGTTCTTCAAATGGCCACCTGAGAATACCAGGAAAACTGTTAAGATTATTTCAACACATTTTACACAGGAATCACTGAGAAGTTCCTGAACTGGCCCAACACCACTCAAAACACAGCATCAAGACTCATACTCAACCTACCTCGTCGCACTCTCATCACCCAACACCTCAGAAAACTGCTCTGGCTCCTAATCTACAAACACATCCATTTCAGACTGCTCACACGCACTTACAAAGCACTACACAACACCGGCCCTAGATACCTTAACAGCCACATAAACTTCTACACACCTCCCAGCACCTTGGCTCAGCTGGACTCTGGCACACATACCCAGAATCCGCACAGCCGAGACTGCGCGTTCTCATATCTCTCCCCCAAAAGCCTCCCTCACTAGAATAGAATCTTCTCGTTGCTTCTCGAGTTCTGCAAGAAGCTTAAAACCTGGTTCTTAGAATAATTAACCTTACCAGGCGACAGCTGCCTGCAAACTTGCAAATCGCCTGGATACCCTCACAGGTGATTAGAGCGCCATACAAATACATATAACACGGTCTGAACAGTCCTAAACTCAAGCTATTGTAATAATATCACACTGTCTGAGAGGATCACATGCAAGTCAAACGATCTAGAAGCTACGAATTGTGTGACTAATGCATTTCTGTGTGGCGGTGTGAGGGGAAAAGCACTGAAATGCAGTAGTCTAACCTTTAATGCGGGGCCCTTGGCAGAGCTGCCTAATTATGTGGGACTGTAGGCTTTGGTTTGCTCCAGTGTGTACCAATGCATTGGTATCACCGGTGTACCCCTCATGTTGAAACTTAAACCTCTTGATTATTTCAGCAAGCAGTCTGAGATATGCTTTGAATAGTGGAGGTAACAGATGAGCCCTGAGGAACTCTACAGTGGACAGGTTGTGAGTGGAAAGGACACAGTTTTTTGCTGTGATCTTTTGGGGTGTAATGTTATCATCCATTCCAAAGCTGGTTTTGAGATCATAAAGTGGTCACTAAGGCTATTGAACAGAATGGTAAAATGTGGTGGTCCACTATAGCTGAGGTGTATTCTCTGATAAGTCCAATAGTTTCAGAAAAATTGCACTTGATCCAGGTCCTTGATGACAAGTTTGTGTATGTCCACCAGAGTAAATTTGGTGTAATGACCCAAACTATAGCTCTTCATCTTAGTTGATGTTTCTTCATCTTTTAACCTTGCAGCTCATTTTGTGCTTTCATAGTGAATATCTCAAGCTATTCTTTCAAATGAGTTTTAGTTTTCTGTTCGTATCCTGTTTTCTGGCCAGGCATATCTTTTAAAGTCTTTCTGTTTTACTTTGATGTCCCAACTAGTATTATTTGTGCTGCTGTTTCCTATCTATAGGACATCCTCAGAGCCGTGGCCTATTTTGTTCTGTCTTTTCATGTTTACATGGTGGACTCCCAGGCTTTATTTCCATCTCTTCACCCATTCAAACCTCTTCAGGATTGCTGTCTGACTACTACTTTTTTGTTCAATGATAAAAACTCTGCAGAACCACAACTGTAAATTTCATGTATTATACAAATTGTGAAGATCAATTTAACAAAATCAAAGCCTCTTTCTTCCTTCTTTTTCCAATAGTCTTCTCCTGCGGTATTCTACTACTCCTATTTCACACTCTTTTTAGCCACCCCAATTCAACTAGAAAGTCCATTGTAGAAGGCTGGCTTAGTATATGGTGCACACGTATTTAAGTGAAGTACCTTGCACTATTCGAGACAACCCTTATGGTGATTTATAGTGGTCTTAGACAACCATAGAAAGCCCTCTTAAGTGGTAGCTGTGGAGAGCAGCCATCAGGCTTATTCCAGAAGGTGTGTTAAGCAGCTTGTTTCACCAGACCCAATCGTATAGTGTAGGTTAAACGAAAAAGAACCACACACTGTAGTTATAAAAATAAGTATATTTATTATACACACTCACTAACACATTGGTATATCTCCTACCCGGAGATGTGAACACAATACTTCAAATTTAAACAGGTAAGTAAGTACAAATACACAGTGGTCTCCAGGGGAAGTGGAATGCGAACTGTGACCGAAGTTGGGACTTGGACCAGAAGACTCAGAAGAGCTGGTAACACAAGGAACCACCCAAGGTAAGTATCCCGCAACCCCACAGAGGCTTTGTGCAGAGTGGAAACGCAGCCTCGTTGAGTCAATAGGAACGTGGTTGCCGTTTTTAAGAAGGACCCTTTCTGGTGGACCCTGAACAAACCCCGTGGAAGACAGAAGGTTGGAGTGTCACCCCACCCGTAGATACCCCAGGATACCCACACCAGGGAAGTCGGTGCATCGGTGCGAAGTGACATCAGAAACCGCTGTAGACCACAGTGGAGGACTTCAGAAGGATACCGCAGGTGAAGAAGGTGAAAGAGGCCTGTGGAATCCAAGGATTGATTCTTTAAGACGAGAACATGCAAGCGGAGGGGACAAAGCCTATGCCACTCGGAAGTCCAATGAGCACCGATGACGGAAGATGCAGGAGTGATGACTGTGACCTTGACGACAGTTCATGAGCTGTCCCACGTCGTAAGTCAGAACCAGGGGGTCAGTGTCCGGGTGTAGCACCAACAAGCCTTGGCAGCAGCAACAGATGTGGTAAACTAAAAAGGTGCAGCATTGGGACCAGCAAGGTCCAAGGGACCAAACAAGTGCAGAAGATTCGGAACAGGCCCCGAGCAAGCAGGGAAGCCCACTGAAGCCAAAGAAGACCCTCAAGAGGACCCACAGGCCGAAAGCACAGGAGTCGCAAGAGGACCTCGAGCAGCTCACCAAAGATGCAGGCCCACCATGCAGAGGATGCGGTGAGGACGAAGATCTTGGCAGACAAGATGCTGGAGGCTGCATCTTCTTGTATCCCGAAGATCTCTGGAGGACAGAGCCAACAAGCCTTGACAACAGAAAATCGATGCGGTGCACAGGGGTTCTGCTCCAGCGGTTCCGGCGAGGGTCACTGGCTTCAAACTTGCTGAGAGGACAGATCAAGCTTCGAGGGAGTTGCAGAATCACCACCTGTTTTGCTAAGCCTTTCAGAGTCCGTGGGACGTCAGGAGCAGCAGACCAGTCAGCTTTGTTGCAGTGGCTGCAGATGCAGGGAACTGACTCCACGCCAAGGGAGATTCTTTTGAGTGTCTTTGATGCCCACAGGCCTGGAGAGGAACCTTGCTGATGCACAGGCAAAGACGACGGGGAAGACTTGCAGAACATCGAGACCTGGAGCAGCAGGAGTCTTCCTTGGTGCAGTCACGGTTCCAGGTGAAGTCCAAGGTGCCCAGACGGTTGAAGTTGAAGTGATTTCGAGTTTGAATCTTGTCTAACAACAAATATGAAGAGCCATCCACAGGTAAGCCCTTAAGTATCCTAGGGAGAAGGTTGGGACGATTCAGGGGTCCCTCCCAGAGGAGGGGCTGGACAGAGGGGAGGATAATCGCATGCCCCTTGTCCAGTTTCACGCCAGAGCTCCCTGAACTGGCTCAAAGTGAATAATGCTAGGAGGTCACCAAATGTTCCATTCAAACCAGTCCGGTTGCACTGGCAAGTACCCCCACCCCAGCCCAATACACAAAGTCCTGTCTGGGAGGTGGTTACAACTCCCTGTGGCAGGAAACATATTGTTCTGCCTTCTCCTGCTTGAGCTCAGCTCCGCAGCAGTTCGGGCAGCAACGTGTCTATGATCGGCAGTATCACTAGCTTGCTGTTAGACCCTGAAAGGTTGTTACTGGGAATACAGGGGGCACCCTAGGGGAGCCCCCCAGTACATGGGATCCTACATCCAACACTGGGAATCAGGGTTGGGGTAGGATTCCAACATGTTTGATTCCAAACAGGACCAGTTTCGGTGCAGCCAATATATAGATGGACAACTCGTAGTTGACTTGACGTCCACTATGTGTATTAAATGGCTGACTGCTCTTACAAAGCCTGGGGAATCCACTCCGGGCACGGGCACCCTCACCCTTGTAGCCAAGCACCCTGCCCTCTGGAGTGAAGAGCCTGCCACAGGTGTGACTTATAGGTTTTAAGTGTAGTGACCTCGGATGTAAGGAAACTTATATCTGGTGAGAGGTGCAAGCACCCACTCACGTAGGCTGCAATGGCAGGCCTGTAGTCACAGTTTGAGTGGGGTCTCATGGGTGCATACCACATGCTGCAGCCCATGGGAGAACCCTGGCATACTTATGACCTGGATACCCTAGTACCATATACTAGGGACTTATATAAGGGTACACAAAGTACTTACTGTTGTCAAATTCAGGGAGAGCGCACAGTGACTGGGGTTCTGGTTAGCAGGATCCCAGTCAGACTGGTCAGAAAACAGCATAACACCAGCAAAAAGTGGGGGTAACCATGAAAGAAGATCCTACATTTTTTCATCCATATTATTTCATTCTGTACTCTCTTTCTGCATTATATTTTTTCCTTGGTCAACATTACCCCTCTAAAGAATTTAGGGGCTACTTAGCATTTGTCGGCGGCCTACTAGGTCAGCAGAGGCTACGACTTCAGTTTCCCATGACCATCCACGTTTTATTTATAAATAACGTTTTATTGATTTAAAGATGAAATCACAATCATGCATAGACAGCAGTGATGCAAAAATTGTGAAAATCACTATAAAAAAATATTCTTAGTAATATTTCAGAATTAGAGGAGAAACTATTCTTGAAGTATTGCAACCATGGGCCCGACACTGTTCCAAACTTGTTTCTACTGCCCCATTTAGAATATCCAACGTCTGCTGCTTAAGCAATCCAGTCCATCCCTCTCAGCTATTGGGCCATCAGGAATGTGTCCTCTCAATGTCACCTTCAGTTATCATCAATCCCCTGGCTACCGATATTAGAGTATGTCTCGAACCACCCATTTTGTCCATAGTTCCATGTAACGTCATATTGCGATTGGAAGTTATAGGACATTTCGTCACCCTGCTAAGTGTTGTATGTATCTGCTGCAGAGGGCAATAATCGGGCATGACCAAATTGTGTGTAGGAGTGTTCCTTTGTCCATATGGCATCTATGGCACTGGGGATAGAGTCTTCCACTCCTCTTCCACAACCTTTCAGAAAAGGAGCAGGACATATGGAAATATTTAAATTGTGACTCTCTTTATCTAGAATGAAAATATATAAATTGTGAAAATCTATCTCTAGAATTGATGGCTGGGTCTCTAGGGGCCATCTCTTCCTCCAGCTTATCCACACATGTCCCTCATTTGGCTCTCAGATCCGTGAGTGGATCGGGGTAATCAAAACCAGAGATATTTAGGCTTGTGATATACCGTTCTCACATAGTTATTCATTTGTAATTTTGGCTCCAGCGGTTTGAACTCAGGGGTGTTGGGCCCACGGCATGTTCACTCAAGGCGTGTCTCCATTGTAAGTATCTAAAAAATATTGTGTATGGTAACCTGGGCTAACCAATATCCCATCCAGAAAGGGGTTTCTTGGGCAAAGTTTCTCTCCCACCCACTTGATTTCGGTGCTGTATGCGAATATTTTATTGAAAAGGTGGTGTTTACTGGTAGTACATGTCGTATGGGGGTTCATATAGCACGTAGAGGTCTTGTGTACCTTCCATTAAATACACTGCTAATCTAAGCACAGGATCATTCGCCACCGAATAGCCAATCATTTGGTTACAGCTATATCGCCCAATAGTATTGTTGCTTATCGGAGATCTCCTGCTCGCTGTCAAAAATGGTTGCATACATTTAGGATGGGAGATCCTAGGGACTCCACCATCCTATAGGGAGGATCGAAATCACAAGAAGAATCTGGAAGTGATTGTGTTGGGGTATTTTACAGTATATTTGAACATATAGTAGCTGGGGCAAGGAAATTATTGTAAACAGTCCCCCTGCCCTTAATATATAATCTGAGCTTTCTTAAGGTAGCTACGTGTTTCTGTATACAGAATAATAGTTCAGTTACCAAATTAATAGCAGATCCTTTGTGTTCTATACCAAAGTATTTGAAATTCTCAGTTCCCCATTGGAGATTTGCAGCGTGCATGGTCTTTGGGTGCAGACCTATCAAAGTGATGTAGGTGGTTCTGAAGTCCTGAAACTTTACCAGATATGCTCACAAGGTACATTAGTCGAGGAAAAGAGAGACCCGGTTTCTGAACATACACCAGCATGTAATTGTCAAACAATGACACTCTGTGTTCAAATATTGCTGTCCACACCAGACCTTTGTTGAAGATCCCCTCTTACCTTTAAAGGAACTTTAAAGCCTTCATCGCAACCACCAATACAGTCAGTTGCTTTAAAAGCTGTTAACTTTGCCGAGCTGGCGCCATGTTTGTTGTGCTTGCTCTGCTAAGTATATTGCTCTAATACACAGGGAGTTTACATAATTGGTTTCCATGCCTAAAACTGCTGTGCCTCACATGGCTGGGGATGGTCCTCTTTAAGTAGTGCATGGTTGTGCCGCCAGGTCAAAGGTTTGTGCCAGGGGACCTGCTTCTTCTCCAACAGTGAAAATCTTCTGTTTTCGCCGCCTTGAAATGGAACGGGGGTACCACAGGTTTGACGGGCAGTAGAATGCCGATTTAAAGCAGTTATTTCATTCAACCGATCCTGAATGACCACCTTTGTATTTTGGCAGTCATCAGGTATATTGTATATAGGAAGTTATGAAACATTTACTTCTTTAACTATCAAATTACTGTTCAGTAACCTAGTTCTGAAATTGATAAAGTCAGTATTACAGTAACACTCAGAATTATTTATTTTATTTTTCTGTTGACTTTCTGCAACACTGTTGGTCAAGTTTAGCTTTTATATGTATGTTCACATACACCTGAATAGTTGATTTAGGACTCATGGCACAATTTTACAGTGTTTCAACATTTATAAAATTAGGAGGAAGTTGAAAGAATTTGACTTGCAGTAAGTTTCAACAATAATGTATCTTATCTTCCTGCTGTAGATTGTTGTGGACATGATCCGTCAGAACCACTCAACAAGAAGCATTTTTCTCTCAGTGAACAGATTCTTCCCAAAATCTGACCCCGCTGTGCATCCTCATGCGGTGAGTTTTTCATTGTTTGTACTTCTGTTTCCGCGCTTCAGAAATTGGTTATGCTATACATGTTATATATGCTATACATGTGCAACTAATGAACTAGTGTCTGATCATTTGGGGATTGACCTAATGCTTGCACTCAATCAACACTGCAAAGAAGCAGGATGAGGCTGGTTGTTTCCTAACAAATGCTGTTAAATATATTCAGCTTGTTGGTGGGGGAATGGAAATTGCACTAAAGGACCTTTTTGGCAAGTCCATAACAACTTTCTTTTTTGAGCTTCAAAAGAGAATCATGAGGGTTGGCAAGATTCGAAATAGACAAGCTGTCTTCTCAGCTCTGTAGACATCTCCATCATTACAGCTATCATGACAGTCACTGGGTTTGGGAGGGTGGCCTGTTCTGGTTACGACTGTCAACTTGTGCTGTGAAATGTTGGAGTGTCACTTTTGACGCTGGGTGAGGCACCAGTTCAACTGACATTTGGATTGTTTCTTGGCTGAGCACAATGTTGCAGGCAAGGGCAACGATTTTAAATAAAACTGGTCTTCAGCACCTTTCTCCTCATTTTAGCAAAGAGGATGGTTTTGGACCCCAAGTGACTTGTATTTCATTATACATGTAAATTGGTCTGGCGCACACATGAAGAGTATTGACAAGCAGTACAATGTACAAACATAAGGTCAAAGAGTTTAAGAGATGGACCTTTGAGTAGGCTGTACAGGTGATGCTCTGGAATCTGGGAAGTCTGCTTTTTTAACTTATTTTTAGGTCTCGCGCCTGTGTTGCACTGCGCTGCAGTGCTCGTGCAGGCGTGAGGCATTTTGTAGGTGAAAAACGGGGAATCTAAGCTGGCGAACCTTGACCTGTTCTCAGGCCAGGTCCGCTCCCCCAGCGCTCCAGCGTTCCCTGCTGGTGCTCTGCTGCTGCCCTCACCACTGCTGCCGTCGCTGGAAGTTTGAGGCCCTCCTCCACCCGCAGGCTCCCGCCTGTGCCTCATCCCTGGTGGCCCAGTGGTGGGCGGTAAGTATCACGTCTGACCTCTTGCTCTGTCTGTCTCTCTCTCTCTCCTTTACTTCCTCTTTTTTGCTGCTTTTTTTATAATCGTTTTTTTCTGCCTTTAACCTAGTTGCCTGTTTCTAATCTCTGCCTGCTTGTCTTCTAGTGCCCATCTCGCCGCCCCGCCCCCGCATTCCTTCCCGCCGCTGCGTCCCCTGCGGCCCCACCCCCTTCCTCTCCCATTCGCCACCCGCCTCCCAGCTGCTCCTCCCTCCCTCCCTCCACCCTTCTTAATGCAGGCCGCTGCGCGGGCGCGCCAGAGGCAAGCCCGTCTGCGCCTGGACCGCGCCCAGCGCCCGAACCCCTGGACCCCGCGCACCCCATCGCGCCAGCCCTAAACTCCGCTACGACGCTGATTCCCTCCACGCTCTCAACACCTACTGAGACCAACGCTGCGTCCAGGCACCCCCGAAACGCACCCACGGACCCTTCTCCTGCCGGAACTGCAGCTTCACATGCAGCAGAACGACCAAACCATCGAGGACTAGACCCAACCACCTCCGCTGCATACTCCTCAACACTCGCTCCGCACGGAAACACGCCATCGAACTGTGGGACCTTCTCGACACCACCACCCCGGACGTAGCTTTCCTGACGGAGATGTGGTGGAACGACTCCTCGGCTCCAGACATCGCCTTCGCCATCCCAGACGGCTACAAGATCACCCGCAGGGACCGCGCCAAAGGCACCAGAGGAGGACTAGCCATCGTCCACAGGTCCACCATCGAGGTCACCACCCACGCAGACGACACCCTCCACACCGCCGAACACATGCACTTCCAGATCCACACCGACCCCAACACCACCCTCAGAGGAACGCTCGTATACAGACCCCCCGGACCCCGTGCCCAGTTCAGCGACTCCATCGCCGACCTCGCCAGCACCCACGCCCTCGCCTCCACGAACTACATCCTCCTCGGGGATCTGAACTTCCACCTCGAACAACGACGACGTCAACTCCACCACGCTGATCGACAACCTCGCCAACCTCGGCCTCAGACAACTCGTCACCACACCCACCTACGCAGCCGGCCACACGCTGGACGCCATCTTCTCGACTAGCACCCACGTCGCCTTCAACCACACGACGGAACCCCACTGGACAGACCACCGCTGCATCCACTTCACCTTCAGAAAACCCACCACGCACCACCGCACCCACCACGCACCACCGCACCCAACAGCTACCTCGCCGATGCTGGAGCAAAATCACCGAAGACCAGCTGACCTCCACCCTCGCCATGAACCCTCCCACCGAGCTCAACAACCCTGACATCGCAGCCCGCAACCTCAGACAGTGGATCGACGACTGTGCCAACACCCTCGCCCCTCTGAAGAAACCCCCCAACAACAACGCCAGCAAGAGAACCTCCTGGTTCACTGATGAGCTTCTGACCTCCAAGCGCGCATGCCGGAAACTGGAGAAGATCTGGCTCCACGCCCGCACACCGGACACCCATGCAGCCCACAAGGACGCCACCCGCAGACACCACCACCTCATCAGACAAGCCAAGAGATCCTCCTTCAAAAACCGCCTAGACAACAACGCACACGACAGCAAAGAGCTCTTCCGCATCGTGAAAGAACTCTCCAACCCCAGGGCCAACGGCATCCCTCCCTCACAGGAACTGTGCGACTCCCTCGCCAACTTCTTCCATCGCAAGATCGCTGACATCCATGACAGCTTCAACTCCGCGACCGACCCGACCACACCAGACCCCACCCCTCCCGCGCACACCATCAGCACCAACCATCTGACTTCCTGGTCCAACGTCTCAGACGACGAGACGCGCAAGGTCATGAACTCCATCCACTCCGGATCGCCGACAGACCCGTGCCCACACCACATATTCAACAAGGCAGGCGCAACCATCGCACCCAAACTACGGAGGGTAATCAACATCTCCTTCGAAACTGCGACACTCCCGGAAAGCTGGAAGCATGCCGAAATCAACGCCCTCCTCAAGAAACCCAAGGCGGACCCCAAGGACCTCAAGAAATTCCGGCCCATCTCCCTGCTCCCGGCGAAGGTCATCGAGAAAATCGTCAACCTGCAACTGACCCGTCACCTGGAAGAAAACAACATCCTGGACGCGTCCCAATCCGGATTCAGGCGAAACCACAGCACAGAGACAGCCCTCCTCGCCGCCACAGACAACATCAGGCGCCAACTAAACAACGGGGAAACATCAGCCCTCATCCTCCTGGACCTTTCGGCCGCCTTCGACACAGTCTGCCATCGCACACTAAAGACTCTCCTCCAGGAAGCCGGAATCCAAGAGAAGGCCCTCGACTGGACCACATCCTTCCTTTCCGGCAGATCCCAGAGCGTCCGCCTCCCACCCTTCCGAACCGAAGCCACCGACATCATCTGCGGCGTCCCCCAGGGCTCCTCCCTCAGCCCAACGCTGTTCAACATCTACATGGCACCCCGCGCACAAGTGGCCCGATACCACAACCTCACAATCATCTCCTACGCCGACGACACTCCGCTCATCCTCTCCCTCACCAAGGGAATGAAGGCCATCGCCGACTGGATGAGGAGCAGCCGTCTGAAACTGAATTCGGACAAGACGGAGATCCTCATCCTCTGACCCACCCCCTCAGCCTGGGGTGCCTCCTGGTGGCCGACCACCCTGGGGACAGCACCTACGCCGACCGACCACGCACGCAACCCAGGATTCATCCTTGACTCCACCCTCTCCATGTCCAAACAGGTCCCTCTCCCTCTACCTGTCTCTCTCGCTACCTCTCTCTCTCGCTACCTCTCGCTACCTCTCTCTCTCGCTACCTCTCTCTCTCGCTACCTCTCTCTCTCGCTACCTCTCTCTCTCGCTACCTCTCTCTCTCGCTACCTCTCTCTCTCGCTACCTCTCTCTCTCGCTACCTCTCTCTCTCGCTACCTCTCTCTCTCGCTACCTCTCTCTCTCGCTACCTCTCGCTACCTCTCTCTCTCTCTCGCTACCTCTCTCTCTCTCTCTCTCGCTACCTCTCTCTCTCTCTCTCTCGCTACCTCTCTCTCTCTCTCTCTCTCTCTCGCTACCTCTCTCTCGCTACCTCTCTCTCTCGCTACCTCTCTCTCTCGCTACCTCTCTCTCTCGCTACCTCTCTCTCTCGCTACCTCTCTCTCTCTCTACCTCTCTCTACCTCTCTCTCGCTACCTCTCTCTCTCGCGCTACCTCTCTCTCTCGCGCTACCTCTCTCTCTCGCGCTACCTCTCTCTCTCGCGCTACCTCTCTCTCTCGCGCTACCTCTCTCTCTCGCGCTACCTCTCTCTCTCGCGCTACCTCTCTCTCTCGCGCTACCTCTCTCTCTCGCGCTACCTCTCTCTCGCTACCTCTCTCTCGCTACCTCTCTCTCGCTACCTCTCTCTCGCTACCTCTCTCTCGCTACCTCTCTCTCTCGCTACCTCTCTCTCTCTCTACCTCTCTCTCGCTACCTCTCACGCTACCTCTCTCTCTCGTGCTACCTCTCTCTCGCGCTACCTCTCTCTCTCGCGCTACCTCTCTCTCTCGCGCTACCTCTCTCTCTCGCGCTACCTCTCTCTCTCGCGCTACCTCTCTCTCTCGCGCTACCTCTATCTCTCTCTCTCTCTCTCTCTCTCTCTACCTCTCTCTGTCGCTACCTCTCTCTCTCTCTCTCTCTCTCTCTCGCTACCTCTCTCTCGCTACCTCTCTCTCGCTACCTCTCTCTCTCGCTACCTCTCTCTCTCTCTACCTCTCTCTCGCTACCTCTCTCTCTCGCGCTACCTCTCTCTCGCGCTACCTCTCTCTCTCGCGCTACCTCTCTCTCTCGCGCTACCTCTCTCTCTCGCGCTACCTCTCTCTCTCGCGCTACCTCTCTCTCTCTACCTCTCTCTGTCGCTATCTCTCTCTCTCTCTCTCTCTCTCTCTCTCTCTCTCGCTACCTCTCTCTCTCCCTCTCTCTCGCTACCTCTCTCTCTCGCGCTACCTCTCTCTCGCGCTACCTCTCTCTCTCGCGCTACCTCTCTCTCTCGCGCTACCTCTCTCTCTCGCGCTACCTCTCTCTCGCGCTACCTCTCTCTCTCGCGCTACCTCTCTCTCTCGCGCTACCTCTCTCTCTCGCGCTACCTCTCTCTCTCGCGCTACCTCTCTCTCTCGCGCTACCTCTCTCTCTCGCGCTACCTCTCTCTCTCGCGCTACCTCTCTCTCTCGCGCTACCTCTCTCTCTCGCGCTACCTCTCTCTCTCGCGCTACCTCTCTCTCTCGCGCTACCTCTCTCTCTCTCTCTGCTACCTCTCTCTCTCTCTCGCTACCTCTCTCTCTCTCGCGCTACCTCTCTCTCTCTCGCGCTACCTCTCTCTCTCTCGCTACCTCTCTCTCTCGCTACCTCTCTCTCTCTCGCTCCTCTCTCTCTCTCTCTCTCTCTCTCTCTCTCTCTCTCTCTCTCTACCTCTCTCTGTCGCTACCTCTCTCTCTCTCTCTCTCTCTCTCTCTCTACCTCTCTCTGTCGCTACCTCTCTCTGTCGCTACCTCTCTCTCTCTCTCTCGCTACTCTCTCTCTCTCCCTCTCTCTCTCTCTCGCTACCTCTCTCTCTCCCTCTCTCTCGCTCCCTCTCTCTCGCTACCTCTCTCTCTCCCTCTCTCTCGCTACCTCTCTCTCTCCCTCTCTCTCGCTACCTCTCTCTCTCCCTCTCTCTCGCTACCTCTCTCTCTCTCTCTCTCTCGCTACCTCCCTCTCTCTCTCTCTCGCTACCTCTCTCTCGCTACCCTCTCTCTCTCTCGCTACCTCTCTCTCTCGCTACCTCTCTCTCTCTCGCTACCTCTCTCTCTCTCGCTACCTCTCTCTCTCTCTCGCTACCTCTCTCTCTCTCTCGCTACCTCTCTCTCTCTCTCGCTACCTCTCTCTCTCTCTCGCTACCTCTCTCTCTCTCGCTACCTCTCTCTCTCTCGCTACCTCTCTCTCTCTCGCTACCTCTCTCTCTCTCTCTCGCTACTCTCTCTCTCTCTCGCTACCTCTCTCTCTCTCTCGCTACCTCTCTCTCTCTCGCTACCTCTCTCTCTCTCGCTACCTCTCTCTCTCTCGCTACCTCTCTCTCTCTCGCTACCTCTCTCTCTCGCTACCTCTCTCTCTCGCTACCTCTCTCTCTCGCTACCTCTCTCTCTCGCTACCTCTCTCTCGCTACCTCTCTCTCTCTCTCTCTCTCTCTCTCTCTCTCTCTCTCTCTCTCTCTCTCTCTCTCGCTACCCTCTCTCTCTCGCTACCTCTCTCTCTCTCGCTACCTCTCTCTCTCGCTACCTCTCTCTCTCGCTACCTCTCTCTCTCGCTACCTCTCTCTCTCGCTACCTCTCTCTCTCGCTACCTCTCTCTCTCTCGCTACCTCTCTCTCTCTCGCTACCTCTCTCTCTCTCTCGCTACCTCTCTCTCTCTCTCGCTACCTCTCTCTCTCTCTCTACCTCTCTCTCTCTCGCTACCTCTCTCTCTCTCTCTCGCTACCTCTCTCTCTCTCTCGCTACCTCTCTCTCTCTCGCTACCTCTCTCTCTCGCTACCTCTCTCTCTCTCGCTACCTCTCTCTCTCTCGCTACCTCTCTCTCTCGCTACCTCTCTCTCTCGCTACCTCTCTCTCGCTACCTCTCTCTCTCGCTACCTCTCTCTCGCTACCTCTCTCTCTCTCTCTCTCTCTCTCCTCGCTACCTCTCTCTCTCTCGCTACCTCTCTCTCTCTCTCGCTACCTCTCTCTCTCTCGCTACCTCTCTCTCTCTCGCTACCTCTCTCTCGCTACCTCTCTCTCGCTACCTCTCTCTCTCTCGCTACCTCTCTCTCGCTACCTCTCTCTCTCTCGCTACCTCTCTCTCGCTACCTCTCTCTCTCTCGCTATCTCTCTCTCTCGCTATCTCTCTCTCTCGCTACCTCTCTCTCTCTCTCGCTACCTCTCTCTCTCTCGCTACCTCTCTCTCTCTCTCGCTACCTCTCTCTCTCTCTCGCTACCGCTACCTCTCTCTCGCTACCTCTCTCTCGCTACCTCTCTCTCGCTACCTCTCTCTCGCTACCTCTCTCTCTCTCGCTACCTCTCTCTCGCTACCTCTCTCTCTCCTACCTCTCTCTCTCTCGCTACCTCTCTCTCTCGCTACCTCTCTCTCTCTCGCTACCTCTCTCTCTCTCGCTACCTCCTCTCTCTCGCTACCTCTCTCTCTCTCGCTATCTCTCGCTATCTCTCTCTCTCTCGCTATCTCTCTCTCTCTCGCTACTCTCTCTCTCTCTCTCACGCTACCTCTCTCTCGCTACCTCTCTCTCTCGCTACCTCTCTCTCTCGCTACCTCTCTCTCTCGCTACCTCTCTCTCTCGCTACCTCTCTCTCTCGCTACCTCTCTCTCTCGCTACCTCTCTCTCTCGCTACCTCTCTCTCTCGCCTACCTCTCTCTCTCGCTACCTCTCTCTCGCTACCTCTCTCTCTCTCGCTACCTCTCTCTCGCTACCTCTCTCTCTCGCTACCTCTCTCTCTCGCTACCTCTCTCTCGCTACCTCTCTCTCTCTCGCTACCTCTCTCTCTCTCGCTACCTCTCTCTCTCGCTACCTCTCTCTCTCTCGCTACCTCTCTCTCTCGCTACCTCTCTCTCTCTCGCTACCTCTCTCTCTCTCGCTACCTCTCTCTCGCTACCTCTCTCTCTATCTCTCTCTCTCTCGCTACCTCTCTCTCTCCCTCTCTCTCGCTACCTCTCTCTCTCTCTCTCTCTCTCTGCTACCTCCTCTCTCTCTCTCTCGCTACCTCTCTCTCGCTACCTCTCTCTCTCTCGCTCTCTCTCTCTCTCTCTCTCTCTCTCTCTCTCTCTCTCTCGCTACCTTCTCTCTCTCGCTACCTCTCTCTCTCGCTACCTCTCTCTCTCTCGCTACCTCTCTCTCTCTCTCTCTCTCTCTCTCGCTACCTCTCTCTCTCTCTCGCTACCTCTCTCTCTCTCTCGCTACCTCTCTCTCTCTCTCGCTCTCTCTCTCTCTCGCTACCTCTCTCTCTCTCGCTACCTCTCTCTCTCTCGCTACCTCTCTCTCTCTCGCTACCTCTCTCTCTCTCTCTCGCTACCTCTCTCTCTCTCTCGCTACCTCTCTCTCTCTCGCTACCTCTCTCTCTCTCGCTACCTCTCTCTCTCTCGCTACCTCTCTCTCTCTCGCTACCTCTCTCTCTCTCGCTACCTCTCTCTCTCTCGCTACCTCTCTCTCTCGCTACCTCTCTCTCTCGCTACCCTCTCTCTCGCTACCTCTCTCTCGCTACCTTCTCTCTTCTCTCTCTCTCTCTCTCGCTACCTCTCTCTCTCTCGCTACCTCTCTCTCTCTCTCGCTACCTCTCTCTCTCTCGCTACCTCTCTCTCTCTCGCTACCTCTCTCTCGCTACCTCTCTCTCGCTACCTCTCTCTCTCTCGCTACCTCTCTCTCGCTACCTCTCTCTCTCTCGCTACCTCTCTCTCGCTACCTCTCTCTCTCTCGCTACCTCTCTCTCTCTCGCTATCTCTCTCTCTCGCTATCTCTCTCTCTCGCTACCTCTCTCTCTCTCGCTACCTCTCTCTCTCTCGCTACCTCTCTCTCTCTCGCTACCTCTCTCTCTCTCTCGCTACCTCTCTCTCTCTCGCTACCTCTCTCTCGCTACTCTCTCTCGCTACCTCTCTCTCGCTACCTCTCTCTCGCTACCTCTCTCTCTCTCGCTACCTCTCTCTCTCTCGCTACCTCTCTCTCTCTCGCTACTCTCTCTCTCTCGCTACCTCTCTCTCTCTCGCTACCTCTCTCTCTCTCGCTACCTCTCTCTCTCTCGCTACCTCTCTCTCTCTCGCTACCTCTCTCTCTCTCGCTACCTCTCTCTCTCTCGCTACCTCTCTCTCTCTCGCTACCTCTCTCTCTCTCGCTACCTCTCTCTCTCTCGCTATCTCTCGCTATCTCTCTCTCTCTCGCTATCTCTCTCTCTCTCTCGCTACCTCTCTCTCTCTCGCTACCTCTCTCTCTCGCTACCTCTCTCTCTCGCTACCTCTCTCTCTCGCTACCTCTCTCTCTCGCTACCTCTCTCTCTCGCTACCTCTCTCTCTCGCTACCTCTCTCTCGCTACCTCTCTCTCGCTACCTCTCTCTCTCTCGCTACCTCTCTCTCGCTACCTCTCTCTCGCTACCTCTCTCTCTCTCGCACCTCTCTCTCGCTACCTCTCTCTCTCTCGCTACCTCTCTCTCTCTCGCTACCTCTCTCTCTCTCGCTACCTCTCTCTCTCTCGCTACCTCTCTCTCTCGCTACCTCTCTCTCTCTCGCTACCTCTCTCTCTCTCTCTCCTACCTCTCTCTATCTCTCTCTCTCTCGCTATCTCTCTCTCTCTCTCGCTACCTCTCTCTCTTCTCGCTACCTCTCTCTCGCTACCTCTCTCTCTCGCTACCTCTCTCTCTCGCTACCTCTCTCTCGCTACCTCTCTCTCTCGCTACTCTCTCTCTCGCTACCTCTCTCTCTCGCTACCTCTCTCTCTCGCTACCTCTCTCTCTCGCTACCTCTCTCTCGCTACCTCTCTCGCTACCTCTCTCTCTCTCTCTCTCTCGCTACCTCTCTCTCTCTCTCTCTCGCTACCTCTCTCTCTCTCTCTCTCTCTCTCTCTCTCTCTCTCTCTCTCTCTCTCTCTCTCGCTACCTCTCTCTCTCTCTCTCTCTCTCTCTCGCTACCTCTCTCTCTCTCTCTCTCTCGCTACCTCTCTCTCTCTCTCTCTCTCGCTACACTCTCTCTCTCTCGCTACCTCTCTCTCTCTCTCGCTACCTCTCTCTCTCTCTCGCTACCTCTCTCTCTCTCTCGCTACCTCTCTCTCTCTCTCTTGCTACCTCTCTCTCTCTCTCGCTACCTCTCTCTCTCTCTCGCTACCTCTCTCTCTCTCTCGCTACCTCTCTCTCTCTCTCGCTACCTCTCTCTCTCTCTCGCTACCTCTCTCTCTCTCTCTCGCTACCTCTCTCTCTCTCTCTCGCTCTCTCGCTACCTCTCTCGCTACCTCTCTCTCTACAGCTCAAACTTTAATAATGCGAGACCTATTGCATTGCAAATGCTTGTTGTAGGAGAGTAGGGTCTGCTATCCTATGGTCACCCCAAATTTTGCTTTTTGCTTCACTGGTTTTTGACATATTGAGGCTGTGGGCCTGCCAATCAGACCCCAGCCTGCTGTTCTCTCTACTAAATTAACACTATGCACCCTAGGTG